>NC_142246.1:65394060-67794060 GCF_052056855.1 Sturnus vulgaris
TCGGGAAGTGTCCCTGCCTATAGCACAGAGGTTGGGACTAGCTGGTCTTTAAGACCCATTCCAACCCCTATAATTCTGTGAAGAAGCCAGTGGGACACCCTCCCACACCCCCCTATTTTGTCTCTCTGTGTGTCATGTACCACACAAAGCAGTATTATCACTTTGTCTCCTGAAAGGAAGTTTTCTGCACGTCATCCATACTTGTGTACTGTGCAGGGTTGCAAATGTGCTGGAATAAATCTCTGTAGATTATGTATTTTATTTAGCAACTAGAGAGATTCTGTCAGCATAAGTTCAGAAGGTTTAGTAAGACCTCTTATATTTTCAGGTGTCCTAAAGCTTTTCTATTTTAAGGTACATGCACATGTAATGCCAGTGCAAATAGACAGAGACCAAAAGAAAATCATGTCAGTGTTTACTTTTCTTGTTACTGGGTTTTAAATACGAGCAGGCAATATGTAAAACAGAAAATTAAAAGAGACAGGAATGTGGCTAAAGGGTTAATTTGGAATAAGAATGCCAGAACTTGGGGCTGGTTTTCCACTTAGGTGAGACAGGTCCTGCCTTCAAGCTGCTATAGATATGCGTTATTTAGTGCCTGCATCTCAGTTCCATTCCTATGGAAGCAGTATTTTTGTCTCTAGGCCTTGATGAAATAGGTATGTTGAATTGTAAAGTACCAAATGTTGGAGGAAGAGAACATAATGGGAGTGAGGAAGCTACTTTTAAACTCTCCAATGCTACTTTGGGAACTTTGTCACATAAACAATTAATCCAAACTTATGGAAGCACAGGATGTGGAGCAAAACCACTGAAAAACAAAAAAACATACATGAGAGAAAAACGCATGTAAAAAGCATTTCCAATATGCTGCTAGTCAATGAGCATAAGAGGAAATGTCTTTCAGATGAACATAGAAAAGTAGAAGTAGCAGAGTCAATTACTCCAAGCCTGCCAAAGCAATTTGATATCCAAGAATCCAGTTGAAACTCTGTGCCCCTTGGAGTCACAGCTGGCTATAGGAAGTCTGTGTAAGCAGGATTTCTCTCCCCATTCTACAAGTCTGTTATATGTTACTGGAAACCTGCATTCTTTAAAAAAAAAAAGTTCATTTCACAACAAACATATGCTAAATTCTAGATTAATTAGATTAGAACTTTATAAAGGAAGCTGGTAAAGCCAGGCCAGGAGGACAAGGTAATTATTCCATACTTGAGGACCTTACCTATGTGGCTGTTTTGGCTTTGATCCTGCAAGCTCTTTATGTCATACCTAATCTGAAGCAGATGGGCTCTTCTGTTGAAGTCATTGCTTGCTGACCTGAAGTTTTCCACTGAACCAAGCTAGCATCAGATGAAACATTTGACATGAAGTCAGAAGAGTAATAAATTGAAAACTGCAAATAAAAAATGCAAACTGAAAAGTTGTTTCTAGTCATGTTTGAATCACAGAGGATTCTGGGTTGGAAGGGACCTTTAAAGGTCAACGTCCCTGCAGTGAGCAGGGACATTTTCCTCTAGAACAGGTTGTGCAGAGCCATGTCCAACCTGACTGTGAATGTTTCCAGAGATGGGGCATCTACCAGCTCTCTGGACAACCTCTTTCAATGAGTGGGACAGTGCTCTGTGGAGTCCCAGCAGAGGTGAAGGATGGAGTCATCTCCCCTAACTAGTGAAATTATTTTTGTTTAACATTTACTGGAGAGAAGAAAAAAAATTTACAATATTTCTTTAGTTTTTGCCTTATTAATTCTCACTATAATTTTTTCCCCAGCAAATATTTATCTGAAGACACTTGGAAAATAGTTGCAGAGGGAAGACTTCTAGGTCACAGTACCTGTAAGGTAGGATGCACTGTTGTTATATGTTACAGCATACACACACATTGATGGGGGTTAGCACACCAAAGATAAACAGCAGACTGGGGTAACTTCTGGACTGATCCATGAATCAAATGGATTAATTAATCTATTAATTAAAAAAGGTCAGAAGTAGATCAAATAAAGGCCAGATCTTCTCTCCTTGTTCATGGGGAAGCCCACTGAAGGTCATCTGAATTTGAAGTCTGTAGGACTGAGCACCGAAAGTGCAGAGCACTGAGCAGATTTTGGTTGTGGTTTTATATCTCAGCTTCATTTGATGTCTGCTGTTTGTATGTGATGGTTAGCAAAGTTTTAATAGTTGAGTATGATTTAAGATCAAGTAGGAAGGGATCAGTGGTGACCTATGAGGCTTAACCCACCAACAGCCTTGTGAAGACCATGAAGTTATACAGTGACTTTTTATATATATAAAACCCAATTATATATGCACAAACAGCTTAAGTCACCACAAAATTACTACTAGGAAAGCAACTATACTTATGGCATGAGTAAAGTAAATACATGTACAAGTTATTACAAAATTCCAATTCTGAAGTGAGCATTTACTTATGAACATTTCATTGTATACACCTATAAATATGTGACTTGTGACCAAACTGATTCCAGGAGTAGGGCTGACCAATAGTTGAAAAGTCTTACATAAAGATGATCTGCATCCCTGGAACTGGAGTTTGTCAGGTATTCCCAGCCAGGATCCCATCATCAGAGGAGAACTCTTGGAAACTTGGAGCTGAGGTCATAACTTGAAGTAGAAAAATATGTTAATTAAAATATGGAGCCAAGTAACAGTCCAAGGGCCCAACAAAACACATCCATGATGAGCATTCAAGGTAAACATCTTTGACACTGGAAGTTTTCCTTGGCTGATTCCCTTTATTACTATAATTCAAGCAAATGTTAATGTATATCCTGAAAAGACAAGATTCCCTAGAAGTATTCCCGTACTAATATTATTTACCAATCCTTTAACGTATTCTGTTCTTTTTTGGCTAAAGAACAGAGTGATAAATAAATGTCTTGAGAATCAATAAATATGTACTTATTTGTTCAGTATGTACTTACATGAAGCCCATGATTAAGTAAACCTCAGTAATTTGGTACTCAATGTGTTGTGGGGTTTTTTCCTGAAACAATCAAACTCTTCTAGTTTTCCTAGGGAATTATATTGCTAGCAAAGTCATTAGTGTTTGCACATCAGTTTTGAGCCAAATTATGAATATCCCTGAATGCAAAGGGGTAAGTTTCTAAACTACATCATTACAGAACAAGTGTATTGAGGATAAGATTTTTTTAATCCAAAGTGCTTAGGGAATTTACTCCTGAGTATTCAAATTAATCATTAATCACAAAAGCAATTTGTTGGGCATTTGAAAATCGTTACCAGTTTAAGAGACTTAGTTTCTATTTCAAAGCATTCAGTGGGCAAAAAAGCTACAGCTATCACTAGAGAATACCCAATCTACAAAGTAATTTAAACGCTGTGTTTACAACAGACATATGTGGTTTAATTTCACAGTTTTTTGTAATCTACTTTAATAAATATTACTCAGTCATGGCAGGGAAAAATAACCTTCAGTAAGACAAGTGTGATATGTTGAACCTGGCACATTCAAATCCAGTCGTGCAGAATTCCTCATGGGACAAATTGGTGGGGAGCATCTTGCCCTGCAGAATTCCAACAGCACCTTCAATATGAGTTTATGTACACTTTCATAGAGGCTTTGTGGTGAAAAATAAGTGACATTGGGGGTAGGACAAAGGGTACAGCAATTTCCAGCTCTTATATGATAATTATAGTATGAGTTTGGTCCAGTGTAACTTTACAAGAGCATTTAAATTTAGTATTTAATAACCTTGCTCTCGGTAAACAGGCAGCTCTGAGATCTGCCATTCTGGCACAGACGTGTAAGTCCTGGGCATTTTGCCTTTTGGAAAATCCTTCACTAAGTTGCTTTAGGAATTAGCATTGCTACAGAGGCACGTAGCTGCAGAGACCCAGATAGTGAGGAGAAATATTTTAATTTCTGTACATTTTAGTCTTTAAAAAATGCCCATCTATGGAGATATTGTTTTACTAAACTATATAGGTTTTATTATTTGTGTACAAGGATTATTTGCACTTGTTCAATAAAAATGGGAATGTATTTCAAAACTAAATGAGAGCAATTAGTCACGTAAAAAACACAAACAAACCAGTTAGAGATTCAGAAGTCAGAACTACAATATAATAGGAAAATTAAAATAAATGAAATAATACAAAAGCACTGACAGTCAGAATACAACCTGACACCGTGTTGGCCAGGGTGTTGGTAGCAGTCTGATTAAATGGTGGCTGCATCCTCTTGGAGTGATGGATGTGACTCTGTTGAAGCAGTGATCCTGTAGAAGGGTCTGGTCTTCCTCTGAAGGTCCAGAGGTGGTTATGGAGCTCTTGTCCTCTGGGAATTCAGTGGATAAGGCTGCTTGTGATGTTCCAAATCTCAGGTTATATCCAGGTAGGAATGCTTGGTTCCTCCCTCTGGGTGGAGCATCTCCCAATGGGATGGTGTAATTTTAAGAATCCTGAAGTGACTCTTAGCAAAAGATATCCCCCAGAGTTATCAGGGATGGATCATGGAAGAGATAAAGAACACTGCCTCACCTGTTTGTAAAAGCTTATGGAGATGGTGATAGAATACATACTTTTGGTTAGATCTTATATTCTAACCTGAGACAACACATACCTATTTTCTTCTGTCTATAGCAAACCACCTCCTTCCTAGGAGGGCTTTTCTTTCCCTTCATGTAAGGCAATAATAGTTTCATATCGAAAGAGATAGGAATATTCTGTACTCAGTTCCTCATGGAATTTTTGGGAAGGTAATTTACTATTTCACACATTATATTTTTGCATTGTCTCATATATATTTCATTTATATTTCAGGTGTTATCTGCTTGGTGAGGGTAGATAACCATAAGTGTGAATTGGGGGCTGGAGCAAAAAGATATCTTTAGCCTTAGCAGAAAATATCTTGGTTTATTCTTAATTAGGGCCCACTAAACTGGAGTTTGGGACAGTCAGTGAAAACAGTGTATGGATGTATCTTCATTTCCGAAATCCTTGTGCAGATCAGAAAATCTGGTAAGTATAAGATCAGGAAGAATGCCTGTTCTACTTATAAAAGCGTAATTATTGTGATTCAAATACTCCATACATTTGCCTTACCAGATTTAGACTGAGCTTACTTTTAAGTGGATGTGAAATTTGATAGGCAAATGTATGTCATAAAGCTGTTTACTGTGCAAGAGTAGTAAGCAGTTAATGTAACACCATGCTCAGATTCTAATTAAATAGTCACAGATATACTATTTCTTCCATTTAATGGTAATTCTCACCTTAGAAGAATTTCTGTAGTGGTGTACTGGTACAACCTGTAACTATCTGCTGTAAGAAAACAGCTGGAGGTACCCCATGAGAATAACCAGCTAAGTCCCAATTATCCCATCAGAGCTGAGGTGGAAGAAAGATGCTTCAGGACATGACACAGGAGTGGACTGGACTTTTTGGACTCACAGTCACAAATACTATAGTAGAGGTGCAGATGAACTCCTGTCTGTGCTGATCCCATTGCTGCCTGACTGAGCTGCTTATCTTTTACATCCTGGCAGAGAGCTGATCAAAACTTTTTAATTGTATGACTCCAAAAAAGTCTGTTCTTTGCCTACTGAGCTGAAGAATAGCTTGAGTCCTCCACTGTTTGAAAAACGTAGGAAAAATCATTGGAAACTAATGTATCTCCCTGAAATAAAAGCTAAAACTTAGGGGAAAGAGAAACCAAAAAAACTCCCCAAAAATTAAGTTCTTCCTTCTTTTGTCAAATTACACAAAACCTATAGGTGAAAGATAGATTTCACTAACATAGCTGGAAATGTTCTGTTTTCCATCCTGACTTCTACATAGATGGGAAAAGCTCAGAGCTGTTTCAGGTGGTGTCTATCGGATTTGTAGAAGCTTTTATGGAAATAATGAAGGTATTACACAATGTTATGGACAGAATATAGATGATCCTAAAAAGTTGGTATCACCTTGCTATGCTGGAAGTCCTTTTATTTCCCCTTCTAATTTCTTTGTGAAAATTCCACAGAAGAGTATTAGCTGCTTGGAAACAATAATTAAAAGTGTAGGAAATAAACATCTCCCTCTGAATACAAACCGAACTGAAGTAAATATGAACATGCCTATTAATATCACCATGCATAAGGCTATGGTCTTTGCATAAAAGCCTGTGATTGCACAATCCATGCCTGAGTTCCACAGTGTATTTTTTAAAATATGCCTTTAAAATGTACTGCAGGATATAATGACAGCAAAGGGCAGAGTTGAACTGTGCATCCATAGCAACAGGATACTCCAGTGGCTTGTAAGATGCAAAAACACCCAGCTCCTTATCAGATAAATTACTATCAGGTCCAAAGTGCCTTCATCCACCCTCGCTGCTCTGTGAAAAGAAGATAAAATATTCAGCTGAGAAAAGTTGATAAATGCCAATGTGCCACAGGCAAAATGTAGCTACCAGGACCAAGAGGACGTCAAGCCCGGGAAACATGAGTAATCAGGAGACAGGAACGTCTCCAAAACTCTTCAGCATTTATAGTTTTCCAAAACCTGCTGATTTTTAAAGCTTAAGCCAGATTATCAATATGAAGAGAAAGTCAATAGATGTTGACAAGCAAAAATGTGGTTGGTGAAGAAAAAACCCTAGTATGCAGGAGCATAAAGCTTTTGCTCTGCAATTTAAGCAAAACTCAACAAAGCTTGTTTTAGATTATTATAGTTTTGTGTTTGGGTTGGTGATAAATTGAAGAAATCTTTCGTTTAGTGTTTTAGTCAGTAGATAGTTAGCTAAGAGCCTCAGCACAAGCCAAGCTATGAAATTGGGATTAACCAGAGTGAGATGAAATCTGCAGGACTCAAGGCTCAAACATCCAAGAAGAATTTTACTGTGGCATATAATTTTGGCATCTATACTGTGATTTTGCCAAGACCTTGTACTAGGTCTAGGCACATGTATCTCTGTGATACTGCAACACTCCAATGCACATGCATCTGCACTGAGGTATCTTATCTACTGACATCTCATTAGATTTGGCTAAGGCTGCACCAGTGACATCTCTGTAAAACACTTCTGTAAATGTTATGAGGCTCTGCTCTCTATTCTTGTTATCTGAATATATATTTATGTCAAAGGTGTGACGAGTCTGTGTATCTCTACATCTTCCTGCTGTCATCCAGTTATTCTGCTGGAGTGACCAGCAGTTTTGATTTACACAGAGCCAAAGTCTTTTCTGCTCTTTGTACTGCCATGCTGGTGAGGAAGCTGCGGGTGCTTGAGAGGGTAGGTGGGGACACAGCCTGGATAAGTGACCCCAAGGGACCAAAGGGATATTCCAGACCACTTGGAATCACGTTCAGTGTATAAAGCGAAGAGGAGAAGGAGGAAGGAGAGGAGATTTAGACTGATGGTGTTATCTACCCCGGTCACTGTCACCTGTGATGGAGCCCTGCTATCCTGGGGATTGGTGAACACCTGTCTAGCCATGGGAAGCAGTGAATTCATTCCTCGTTTTGCTTTGCTCTGCTTGTGTGTGTGGCTTTTGCTTTCCCAGATAAACTTTATCTCAACCCACAAGTTCTCTCCCTTTTACCCTTCCAATCCTCTCCCCAAAATCAGAATCTCCTCATGTTCCTTGCATTCCATGAGAACATATCCCATGTTCTTTTGCTCTTTCTTACCTTGAAGAGTGCAGAAAACATACAGACAACGAGGAAACTTGAGAGCTGAGTCCTAAATTCATCACTGGATAGTAGAAAATAACCATATTCTCACTGTATTCCATCCCATATTCTCACTGTATTCCATCTGTCTTTGATTTACAGCCAAAACATTCTCCGTATGCTGCTCTGCTGATTCAGATGTAAGCGAATATGTGGATCCAGATATGGAGTCTGGGAGGGATATGAACTAGTTTATAAATTAAAACAGTTGCAGAGCTGGTGAATTTTGTGATTTTTGAACTACACAGTTGTGGTAGGGGAATGGACTTATTAGTTGGGAAAGGCTTGTTAAAAATTATGCACTTATGATATATTAATGAGTTGGAGCTTTATAACTTAGTAAGTAAAGTTTAGAGTGTATACAACTATGATATTTGAAATTCTATTCTGTCTCTAATGAAAAAATAACATCTTTTAAGATGTGATTGAAAGCCAGTGTATACAAAGAAAGCAGGAAACTTCATTTATTTGCAAAGTAAAAAGTTTCATCTCTGCTTTACATGTTCTGAAAAATTCAGTTTATTAATGGCATAGCTCCAAAAAGTAAGTGTCATGATACTGGGATGAAGTTTTTTGTGTGACCCACATTCACAGTGAAAATGTACTGCTTTATTTCTGGTGGCTCTTTCTATCCCTACTGGAACTGTTTTTCTACTTGCTGTTTGTTTCAGAAGCTAAGAGATACTGCAGAGGAGTGCTCTATTAAATGCTACCTCCAGGAAAAACTGAGAAGTTCTAATTAGCCTCAGAATGCAACTACAACTGTGCCAAACCTCTGACATTTACAGAGGTAAAAACAGGTTGAAAGATTTGGGGTTTTGTTTTTCACTTTTATGTTTCTATCAGGAAAGCTGGATTTTATTTTTAGTGAAAATGCTGGTGGAAGTTCTGTATAGCTCACAAATTAAAATTCTGTCTTCAGAATTGTTCAGAATAGTTTTCAAAAACTAGCTCACTAGCTTTTCTTAGGCTTTGTGCACATGCCAGATAAAACATAAACCATCAAACTTTCATGAAATAGTATTTCTTTTCTTATAGCAAATGCGATCTGAAAATAATGGATTATTATTTATAATTTCTGATAGTGTTAATTTCAAGGTTAGTAGATTTTAGACTGGCTTTCAAACATACACACAGAAAGAGGAAGAACTGAGAGAATACATAGGCATTTAGAATAGTAAAAGTCTGGTCTCAGAACTGGAATGGAGACAAAGTAGAACAGTTGAAATATTATATTATTTGCAAGATTAAAAATTTAAAAATTTCCATTCAGCATGACACAATAATTTTTAAAGCCCTTTTGAACCCACATACAGCATACACTGAACTAGTTTTTCCAAACCAGAAACGTGTATGTGCAAATATATTTCATATGGAAGAAAGAAGATTTAATAATTTGTGATCCAGTTCTCTAACACCTGAATTGTCTCATTGACTCACCTAAACAAGCAGGTGAGGTTTACACCAAAATCTTCCACTGTCCCCAGACTTTTTGCTTAGCATACATAGGTGCCCTAGGCTGATCACTGAACCACAGGATGCTTTGGGCTGGAAGGGATCATCTCCTCAGATCATCCCATTCCAGCTCTCTGCCATGGGCAGGGACATCTTTCACCAGACCAGGTTGCTCAGAGCTCCATCCAACCTGGCCTTGAACATTTCCAGGCATGGGACAGGAATGTCCACAGTGTTTATGTTCTCACTGCCTATGGAACAACGGGCTGGTGAGGTGGCCAAGGCTGATTTCAGAACCTAGCTTGTTTCATAACTTCCTGATGGGGAAAAAGAGGCTGTAAAGCTGTGCTGGTACATGCCATGGTATGCTTCCACATGCTGCTTGTATCTTCCTCTGATAGAAATTTCCTTTGGCTCACCAGCTACAGTTTGTGCAATGGAAATGTCCACCTGACTCTGTGCTGTGCTGTCCTGCTCAGTGTGGTTCCACTGCTGCAGGCAGCAGTTTCATTATAAACTACAGAACATCATTTTTTTTTATATTAGGAGAGAGCTCTCACCTCATACCTTGTTTCTTGCCATGATGGGATAGGAAGCAGGTGTGTGAGAGTTGTCACAGACATTTAGTGGATACCTGAACTTCTTGCCACTCAGAGGCTGGGTGTAAAGCTATCAAGCTGCCTGTCAAAATGAGTTTTTTGATGGCTCCTAATAGCACAGTTGAATTCAGATGTTGCAGTTTCTTGGGAGCCGAAAGACTTTTAAAAGCAAATACCATACATGGTGGTGTAGAAAAAGAGAACAGTGAAGAGATATTTGTCTTTTCCCCCCAGATTTCAAAATGAAAACTGGAGTTAAAATGGTGCGTGGGATTTATGCCTATTTGCACAAATACATGCATATTTATGTCATGAATTCCCCTGAAGTGTACCTGAGGCAAAGTGAACGCTGAAATCTAATCCATCCTTTTGCATAAATGTCTGAATTCTGTCTTTCTGTTCTTGAGTTTCTCTTTTTCTTCATCTTAAATTCATAAAGGATCCAAAGAAAGCATCAGGATATTTTTACTCTAATAGCAGCTTTAAACATGAATACTGCAGTGGTCTCTAAGAAGCTGCATTATATGAACATTTTTTATTGTTGATCAGATTTTGAAGCACTCCATTTTTCTGTAGTCCCTCTTCAGGTTAAATATCCTTTTTATAAAACATTACTACTTATGTGTTTGTAAGTGTATGAAAAAAAATTGTTCATGATGTGACCCATAAAGAAATATTTATTCTTGGTAAGATACTAAGCTGTTGTGTGACTTGGGAGAAACAACTCTGCCTCTCTATATTTCCTGACAGCTGTGAAACAATTCTACTTCAAAAGTCACAGGATTTGAATTTCAAAATAACTTACAGGCTGGAAGCAGGGCTTTAATGTTTTTAAAACTTTAGCAGGCAACTGAGAAGGAAGCTGAAAATGATTCTAAGTGCCAGGAGAATAGTAATTTCCATGTGTACAGGGCTTTAAAATTCGGATGTTCTTCTTTTAGAAAAGTTGGAATGAACACCTTAGTCTTCTGGGAACTAAATGGAGAAAAAGAATAACTAATAAGCTGTGGATGTTCCTTCCTGGGCAATGTACAAAGCCAGGCTGGATGGGGTTTGAGCCACCTGGTCTAGTGGAAGGTGTCCTTGCCCATGCCAGGGATGTTGGAAAGAGAAGAATTTAAGGAACTCTTTCAACCCAAACCATATTATGATTCTACAACTATGTCAAGAGAGACAGTAAGGAATTGAGGAACTTGGTCCTGCTCTGGCGTTTATCTATGCTCTTTGGAAAACTGACAAAAGATATTAAGGACAGACAAGATAGCTTTCCTGGTTAAAAAGAATGAGTCAATGGAGCTGTAAATATTAGCCAGATGCCAGCCCAAGGTAGAATAACAAAATGGTTACTCTGTGAATCTGTTAAATTAAAATTAGATAATATAAATATAATTAGGCTTGTCACTATGGAGCCTCTTCTCAGACAGGTCAGCTTTTGTTTTCAGTAGAGTTCAAGGTCTGGTTGATAAAGACACCTTTTTCCACTTTGATTTCTCCAATGCATTTAATTTAGTATCACATAATATTTCAATTTTAAAATACTGCATTATGCAGCATTAACAGCTTAACCCCTTCACAAGAATCACATGCGATGTTGAGAGTAGATGCTGACCCCATTAATAAGAGGACTTCTTGATTCTCTGAAATCAATGGCATTATAAATCCAAGGAAAAACACTGGTTTTCTGCTGCCCTGGATGGTACCACCTCCTTCCCTGCTGGCAGCTGGATTGCCACTTATTGCCTGGACTGATGTTGAGACCAGGACTGACATGCCATCAGCTGGATTGACACTGGAGCAAGGGCTGGTGATCCCTTTTCCCCTCTCTTTTTTTCTCATTTCCCCCCCCTCCTTTTTCTTTAATTCATCTCCCCCTTTTTACAAACCTGTTTAATTTCTCTTTTCTCCCTTTCACTACTCTTTTATCCAACCCTCTCTGTCATAAGCTTAATTTCTCTTTTCCCTTTACCCTTCTCTTTTATGCCAAACCCTCTCCTGTCTGCCTATATAGTAGGTCAGGGACTAGCATCCCAATTTCCATGTCAAGCACGTAATTTACTAATAAAACTCTCTGACTGATTGAGGACCCTCTGACTGCTGTCATTCCTTTCAACCAATGAACATTTTTGAATCTTAAGTGCTTCTTTCCTATTAAGGGATGTTCATCACAGACCACTCCAGTGAAGACTTTTTTTTTTTCCTTTTACCTGAAGGGTATTTTCTGTTTTGCATCTTTCCTCTCGTTTCACTGCACATATACAAGAGAAGTGTGAAGTGTTTGAACTTTCTATCAATTGTTGTTGATAGAAATACCTCAGGTTAGTTCCCTGTCATGATTTTGGATGCTTGAGGAAGTGAAAGAAATCCTCTGTGTATATGTGTGTATTTACTTCATCATCTACATTTATAATTCTGATGGTTTCTGATAGCAATATAGTCACTTTTCACTGCTTTGATTTATATCTACAATAAATAGTAGCCCTTAAATTACCTTTATCTCAGCAGTGGAATTGTACTTATCTGCTTTCAAGTTCTTTATCTTCATGACATATATAGAGGCAGTTCCTATCATTCCCTGCCCTCAACAAGCAGTCATTTCAATTTCCTTCTAAACCCTAGTTAAAATTGCTGCTATGCCTGAGCAGTTCTGAACCAGTTGTAAAATATATTGGCTAGGAAGCAAACTTATGCTTCTCAGCCTCTCAGTGATTTTAGTACAAAAATATGCTATTGCATCTAGAATAATTGGAAATTTAAAAAATTATGGAAATGGATAATTTTATTCTGAAAACAAGTGTCACAGTTTCCATACTGATGTTTAGTTTAATTTTGAAATTGTCATTTGTAATCTGAAAAAATTCCCACTCTAGTGAAGGAGATGCTGTGAAATTGTAGTACAAAATGTTGGACTGAGTCACACAAAACTGTTTTGTCAGAGTTTCTTCTGTACATAACATGAAATTCTATTTCAAGTGAACCATGTATTAAACTTAGATTTTTCTACTTCAAATTTGTCCCTAAAGTATTCCCAATCTTTAGTTTAAATTCTGTTTTGCTACAGTTAAATGTCTTGATCATTGTTTTGACAATGCAATTAGAAATCAAATTGATATAAAAGGAAGATACTGAATACTTACACTTTTAACTATGTAAACACACACACATATATATATATATATATATATATATATATATATATATATATATATACTTACCTTGCAGGGAAAGCCATAGCAAACCCTAGAAACCTTGAGATTTTGAGTTTAAAGCTCTTAAATGGAATAAGATGAACTGTGCTTGAGTAAGATAGTATTTTGGCTAGTTGTATATGCAACTTGTATTTTTCCCAACCTTGGAAAGATATAGCAATGAAACTGCTTCAGCTTTAATTAGGATTATAGCACTGTATTATTTTATTCCTCATGGGTTCCTTCCAAATCAGGCTATTCTATGATTTTCCAATTTCTCTTTGTTAATTCAGAGGTTATAATAAAGAATCCATCACAAGAAGTGAAATCTTGGCTTGAGTCAAACTTTCTAATTTTATATGATGCTTCATTTTTGGCCCAAGATTTTGGAATTAGGCCCAGAAAGTTGTAGTTAGAAAGTGTGTAGGTGGCTGTGATGCCTGGAAAGGCCTAAGTGACTTCTGACTTCCAGAAACTCCCATTCACTCTTGTGCAGAGTCTGTATTTTTCGGTGGAAGAATTTTTATCTAAATAAATATCTAGAACTGTATTTGCCTTTGAAAATATGCTCTGATGAGCATCTATACTATTATTATTACTATTGCTTTTGCTATTGCTACTGCTACTTTTATTACTATTACTGTTACTATTATTATTACTATTACTTACTATTTGTACCATTTTTTATCCTTAGCACGAATACCAAAGCAAAACCAAGCTCTGGGTTTATTCCATGCCTTGGAGCAGAAATTCCTCTGTGAGCCATAGTGAGGGACATGGTGAAACAAACTGTCCCCATGTAATGCATGAAATAAATCCATGGGGGATGCAGAGATCCACTCACAGCCCGTGGGAAAATGCTCACACCAGAGCAGGAGCAGAGAAAGCTGGGATCCAGTGGGAGACAGGAATGGAGAGAGAGACAGAGGAGCTTCCAGGGATAGAGAGAGAGCCCTTGCTTCCACACTAGAGCAGCCTGTCCTGCACCCCATGGATGAGTCACCCTCACCACAACAGTTTTGGGGAGAATTTGCCCGTGGGACAGCAGAGAACAGACTCCTCTCCCTGAGCAAACAGAAAAAGATCTCGAGTGATGAACTGACCAAACCCCCACATCCTGTCTCCCTGTGCTATTGGTGAGAAGGAGAGACGGGCTAGGGGGGAAAAAAAAGGTGTTTTAAAGATTTATTTTACTTCTCATTATCATCCTCTGACTGTTATTCATAAATTTACTTTATACCTTTAAATTTGAACCTGTTTCGCCCTTAGAGTGTTTTTTCTCCCAGTCCTTAACTCAACTCATGAACCCTTCGTTCATTTTTTCCCTCTCCTCTGCCCAATTGTGATGAAAGAGGATACTTGAATGACTTTTGTGAGGGCCTGGCTTTTGGCCAGTGTCAAACCACGACACTTGGCATTTCATTTTTGGGAGAATTTTTATTGGCTTATGAAGTATATTTAAAATTTGACCCAGTTTAGCATGTGTCAATGCGTTATTCACACTTCAAATCTCGTTCTAAACTGGTAAAATTATTTTATTTTCCATAGGGGAAAGGATTTTATGCGGTTGAAACACATTCTTTGTTAGTAGAGAGTTGATTTTCTTTTTTAATGGTCTAGTATTTTTGGTCATATTATTAGTTGTCCCTGGATGAGGAAAAGACTATTTGAATGGCTGTTCCTTTTAATCCAAATAATCCTGGTCTCTAAAGAGATTAACATAAACACATATAGTTGCTTCCTTTTGCCTCTGCTTCAGTGGTTTGGTTAGTTAGACTACATGCCATCTCTGATTTATAAAGAGCAAACCAGAAGACAAACTAAAACTCTCTGAAAGCAATGGCTAATTAAAACCATAACTACTGACTGAGGAAGCAGCACGAACTGGGTCAAAAGTGGATTGTTTATTGTTCACAACACAGACTGGGTCAGAAAAGAATTATTGCTCACATGAGATAACTCAAGTATCTGTTTGCAAGCCTATGAAAGTTGATGTAGTATTGATGTCCTTGCACAGGCCCAGTGAACTTTCAAGCTGGCTAATTTGCTTGAGGAACAAATTTGGTATGAAATAGGCATCAATTAAAATTGTTGATGGGAACTGCTCATTTGTGAGATACAGCAAATGGATGTCATCTGGTAATTGACCAGGCTTATGCTGCTAAAATGTGAAGTTAATCTGTTTTATAGCTTCAGTAAACATTGATGGAAGAAACAATCAAAAGAGGATGGTTATTAAATTTTTTTTTAAATTAAAATTGTTGCCCTCACTGATAAAGAACTTTGCATGCAAATGTTATATAGTTAATTTATGTACCTCTTTCAATCTAAGTGCCCAACTTCTTAATTTGGCCTCCCCTAGACAAAGAAACTTCCATGTGCACCTAACTGATCTCAGTACTAATGAAGCTCAAAGTATAACACTTTTTTCCTTGAGATGTTGCCTAATGTGTCATTGTGGAAGTTTCAACACTTATGTAATATTAATTAAGAACTGCTAGAGTGGTGTGAATTGGCCCTGTTTTCTGCCACTCTTTATACTTCAAGCAGTGCCTTGCTCAGAAAGCAACTCTCAAGTGTTCCAGAATCAGTCAGAATCTTAGTCTTGAATGACAAATTCTGCCTGAATATTGGTCTGTGATTATGCCTCAAATCTTGTTGATTATCTACCCATTGTTTAGTTAAGGTACAACAAATATTGTAGGATTCAGGCCAGGATAGAATACAAATACATATAGGACATCTGAATTTACAGAAAGTAAATAACTTCATCATTTGACATCTAATAGCTTTCAAAACTAGACTCAAAACCTTCAGACTATGTAACCCCAGGACAATGATGGGCATGAGCTATAACTTGAGCACGGTTTGAGTTTTCACCAAAACAAATCATATTCTGCACAAGTTCACGCATTATTTTGGCATGAAACATACTTTGTCAAAAGTTTTGTTTGGAAGATTTCCACTGCTAAAAAAAAAATATGAAACTGGAAAATATATTTAAATCTCTCAGTATTTTAGCTAGCTCTCATGTAAAAAAAAAAACCGAAACCAATCCCAAATAGAATGCACAGAGCATTCAGCTCTCAATCAGACTAAAAGCTGATTTAAGAAAAACAGTTTCCAAGTATGAGGTATTGATTATAAGATGTGTTTTCATTTACTTATGGCAACCCAAAAAATCCATTGCTAAAACTAAAATGCTTTGGTGCTCTATCATTGTTACTCCAAGATAGTTAACTATAAGGTAGCTTGGTTTTCACATTAAATGTCAAAAGTAATTTGACACTGAAAATGTGTCTCTGCCTATTGCAGAAAGCAAATAACTCTGGATGGCTTGTTTTCCATTTGCAATTTCTGTTAACAGTTCTAGGAATGATAATGTATCACAATTGCTTTCCTGACAAAAGTCAAACCAATAATATGTATTATGTTTTAACAATAATAATTACAACAACAACAAAATAACAACAATTCTTTTATATGATGTTAATTTGCTAAATGCATTCAAAATCTTGAAGTAAAAGACTGCATAAACGTTTAAATCCTTGTTAGAATATTCTTGAAATCTAGGCAACTCACACTGCAGCACCTTGATGAGGTGCTGGGAAGTAGAGCTTCACAAGGGTCATCATGATTGATAAACAGTAAATTCTCTTTCAAACCCTTGAATTCCATGGCATACTTCATGTGAGTGAAATGCTAGGAAACCCACAGAGTATAAAATACCAGGTACTCTCTTCCTGCATTCTGAGTTCAGCTTTCTACTCCAATTTGGCCTGGGGGAGTTGTCAGAGAGTGTATTGTGTAAATCACCACCGTTTTGGGAGGTGTAAATTGAAGCATGCATTAGTATTGCTCTGGGACACTGAGCCATCTGTCAATGGCAAGAAGTTTTCAACTGGGTTATGAAGTGAATTTGGGACAACGTAGATTTGACCTGGTTTAATGTTATAACACAGGAATGATTGCTTTATATCCTATGATTCCAGTTAGCAGCAGTTTGCCTCTTGCCACTTCTCGTGTTATTGGTGCTTTGAATTTGAATGTTTGGAAAAAAATGTGTATTTTCTTTCCCTTTTGCAGAGTCCTGAAGCGAATGTGCCAGGAATGTGGTGGCAGAGAAATTAAGAGAGTTAAAGTATGTTCTGCTTTTCTCTAATGCTTCCAGGACCTCTGATAGATTGATTAGTACTTTTAGTTAGCAGGACAGCAGGAGTTCTAGACTAAATGGGAGAGATTAATTATAAGCTAGTGATCAACAGAGGGTTGCAGAAACCTGCTTGCCAATACAGGCACTCAGAATTAAGATTTATGTGGTTGCATGCAACGGATGTGTAATGGAATGTAGATATCTGTTGCTTTTTTTTATACTATCTACAGATAGGCTATTCTGTGATTTCTAGTTTGTGCTAATTACCTATTGAGTTCTGATGTTAAACAGGGTTCAGATTTGGTACTTTTGGAAAGTTAAATGTGGTAAAAGGACATGAAAAGTATCTAACGAGAGGTCCAACATTTAAGGCTTTCATCTAGTTTTGAGATATAAGGTGATGATGGTGATAATAGTTAAAATTATTTGTCATCTTCACATCAAGCTGTTTCTTGGATAACATGGATATGAAAGTAAGTAGCATTCAATGTCAGCTTAGATCTGGCTCTAATGATGGATTACAACAGCTTAAAGCAGTTTTGTTTCAGTTTGTTTTCAGCAGGATTGTATCAAATTATATGTTGTGATGCAATTTCAATCCTTGGTGCTTTTTCTTCTGGATTTAATAGCTGGCATGGAGAATCTAGCATAGAGGAATCCTATCAGGGCTTCACGAATAAAATGGATCTAAAATACATGTATATAATGCATTTTAGTGTTCAATGCATCAATCAATTTTTGTATATTTCGCTACTTGCCAGAGCTGGGAAGGAACATCTTCATTCATCATATCTCCTTTTCTATTATTAATTCAGAATTATTTTGTATATTTCGAAGGCATAACCAGGACAGAGTTGGACAGTTGGTGTCATGACCAATGCATTGAATATGATTTCAAAAATATTAAAGGAGGAAAGATTCAATGCAATATTTCAGAGTAGACCTTGGAATGAGAATTTTATATGAACATTAGCCTATAATATTAAAGTTGATTGCTATAAAACAAGTTGATGCAAGTTAGTTTGATCTTAAAATGGAAAACGTGTGAAGTACTGGTTCTTCAGTTTCCAAATGTTGAGAGATAAATCCATATCCATTTCAAGACTGATTTGGAATTTTACTATTCAGGCATGAAGAAAGTGCAAATGTTAGCCTAATATTTAAATGTTTTGAAAAGAAGGATGTCTGTAGGATACCAGATAGCTAGCTCTTGGGGTTTCAGTGGGTTTTGTTTATTTTTTGATTTATTTTTCTTTTTTTTTTCTTTTTTTTTTTTTTTAATTGATGGAGAAATGGAAAGACAGGGTCAACATCTGCTGAGATGTTTACAGCTACTCACACATCCATATCTCTAATTGGAATGCTACAGTTCCAACAAACTGTTTTGCCTGTAGGCAAATTTTCACTTTTCAAATATTGTCACCATGCCTAGGGATTTAACTTGAGGTGAAACTCAGGCTGGTTATATTTATGTTTTAACCTGAACTTGTCAATATGAGTCTGGGGATCAATATCTGGAGTTCCACCCTCTTTACTCAGGATTTTATCCGTTTTACTTACATGTGAAGATGACAGAGTGCAAATCAATGCTCTCTGTTTAATAGTGTTTAAACAAACAAGTGTCTGTTTACTGATTGCCAGGCACTGCTGCAGTTTTCCACTCATAGCTAGACCTTGGCTCACCCAGTTCTTGTAACACAGACACAGAAATAGCAGTTAGAGTTCTGACTGTAGCAGATAATATCACACACACATTCATTGCCCTAGGCTTTATGCATGTCTCCCAGGAGTAAATATATAACCCATACGCTTATAAACCCTGCTATTTTTTTTTTTCCTATTTGATGAAACAGAAGCAGGAATAGAAGGAAGCCCTGAAGCATAGATCATGTTATTTTGTTCAGTAGCAGGCATGGAACATGACAAACCAGAGACAGCAGCATGGCAGAATCACAGGAGACACTGGGCAAAACCTCCACTGGCATCTTTCATGTCCTGAGATCTGTTCCTGAGGTCACACCACTCGTATCTTCCCTGACCCTTGTTAGACTGCTCCAGCAGGACCATCCATATGCTAATGAGACCTTTGAAATGTTTTCCGTGCTTTTGTTATTTTAACTTCTTAGCACATATCAGAAAGACCAAAGTTCTCCTTTATTATTTGACTACCTCATAGCAGCAGTAGCCTGGGTGGCAGTTTTAGAGTGAGCAGAATAAAAATTCAGTGTATGGCTAATGACCCAATGCAAAAGCCTCTCTTTTCCTTGGCTTTTATTTTATTTTTTAACATTTTTTTGACAGGAGTAATCTCTATTTCATCTCTGCTACAAGCAGTGATTTTTGGCCAATTTATAACTGCAGCTGCCTGCAGAAAGCCTAAAGGAAATGTGATAAAACCAGGCTATACAGCAAAACATATTCTATAAACATGCAACAGGCACAAAGAAATAATTTGAAGTATGAGGGAGAAATGTCAAATAGGATATCTGAAAACCAATTTGGCTTAAAATTCAAGGCATTATGTATATGTGGCATTTGCCAGCTTTCCATTTATTCTTGGAGGGAAGGCAGACATCAATCATACCTGCATGCCAGCCATTGTCAACAGTGCCAAAATTCCTCACTGGACTTTCTCATCTGGTACAAGTTAATTTAGAGTATATTAATGTAAGAACTCTTGCTGTGATTTTTCCTTATAGGCACACCTCAATTATTTCACTTAAAATATATGCTATGAAAGTGAATAATATCTCCTAAGGTGCTACTGATCCAAGCTTGCCTCCATTCAAATGTTGCTGCTTATTAGGAATTACTTTTCTTTCTCTGATTAGAACACTTTGAAAGGTTCTAGAGCTAGAAGAGTCTTCTAAAGATGAACTTATGTGCTTACGTGCTCTGAAACAAATATATTGAAAGAATCTCTCACCGGCCTTAGAGGTCTTAGATCTTAGAGGTCTTTTCCAGCCTAGATGATTCTGATTCTAAGCATGTCTGCAATGTTGTGATTAAAAAAATAAGTTTTCCTCATGCCTAAATGAAAGATTGCTTCTCACCTCTCAGATATGAAATATCTAATCCCCTTACTCTTCAGTAGAGATCTATTACTTGCTGTTAATTAATAACAAACTTGACATATGTCTTAATCAATTGTCATGTGATTTGGCCTTACATTGTTTCTGAACTTAGTAAGATAATTTCTCTCTGCTTGGCCAGATTTTGTCGGCCTTATTGCATTTCATATTGTTTAAACTTCTTTTAAGCACAAACTGGGGGTCTCTTGGGGCCCTGGCTTTAAGGGGAAGCACAGGACAATGCTGAAGTATGAAACATACAGAAGCATCTAGGTTATGGTATGTGTCTATGATGTTAAGGGTACATTTTAATATTCAGTGAATTTGGTACTTACTCGTTTTCAGCTTTTCACTATTATCATCACGCTTGGAGCAGACTTTAACAAATAAAATGATCATAGTTATTTTAAATTGCTTTAGCCACATAACTACTGCCCATTGAGCCTTCACATGCTTTATCTGAGTGCTTTTAAAAAGTGCATGGTCAGTTGTAACAAAATCTATGGAATTGCTGTGCCCTCTGATGTTTTGTAAAGGGAGTAACACAAATGTTTACAAAACCCCCTGCACCTACTGAAACCCCAAGGGGTAATCCTGTTCAAACTAGACCATCAGAACTTGGGCAGCTGTCTAAAAAAGTTTTGCAACTTTTGTTCATCTAAAGACAGATTGTTTAGTTAATTCTCCTTTTCTTTTTTTTTTTTTTTCTTTTTTTTGGCTGGACCTGAAGTCTCCTTCCTTTATTTAACAGCGGTCTACTACATTCTTCTGGAGTTAGCATGCTTCCTGTGGCACTCCATCATTGTGTCAAGGTGGTGCTTCACAATATTTTTCACATTTTCTGCCTCATATATCAAACTCTAGAAGTTATCCATAAGGCATAGCTGTCATTCTGTGAAATTTTTAGTAATGCTCTCATTTTTATCTGACAGCAAGAAATACCTAAAGTAATAAAAAATCATTTCTACTTCATATTTGCTTTGGTGCTCATTCTGTCCCTGTCAGTGTCTATATGTTATAGTAGGTGAGATTTATACATCCCCTTACTTGGCATTTTGGGAGAGCCATGCTCAGAACCAGAGACTGTGAAATTATTCCTCTTTTCAGGATTAAAAAAAAAAAATTACATTATTTCAACTCACAAAACCTTCCATTGAATGCATTATATATGCTCTATTTGAACATAAATCAACATTTCATTGAATGGTGTCTGTTCTCTGCATGCTCTTTTTTTTTCTGTATAGATTCTTACATTCTCCTGTTTCTACAGTTCTGAAGATCATTAAGTTTTGCAGTACATTTGCAGAGAATTATGTTATTCAAGAGAGGACACAATGATAAATCTGCACTTTATTTACTAGTTGAATTGTGTCATTTATCTCCAAATTCATTCCTCTAAATAATTAAAATAATCCTGAGGAGAATGTAAAATCTATCTGTCATATTTGAAAGTAATAATTTGCATTCAAATGAATATATATTATCAGATCATATAACTGAAAAAAAATTGAAATCTGAATATCAGAGCTTTTACCATGTTTTACATATTCTGGAGATTTTACCTCAACGTTCAATGTTACTTCCATGCAGCCAATACCTTTCTGTTTTCACTAAAATGTCATGTTTTCAAGGTCATATGTTTCATACTTCACTTGATTCTTCATGAGGAGCAGGTTGACTTCAAAGAACACGAAGGATGTACATCTCCATTGGGCTGAGTCTGTTATGCATTTGTTAAATCATGTCTGAAATAGGAGAAGAATGACTAAGCCAGAATTATTCAGTTGTGTGATCAGCAATAGAAGTCTAATAGTGCTGTACAATAATTCCATCTATTTCCCAAACACTCCCACATTGACTCCTCTGTGTTATTGACTCCCACATATTGTCACAGATTGACGAAAAAGGCTTTGGAAAAGTTAATGCAAATATTGGCAGCTTATTTCAGTGCCTCCTGGTCTGTAAAGGTACACAGATTTAAATTTCTTGTTGTATGGAGGCACTCTGTCCAGTATTAGCAATTCAAACAAGGAGCTGTGCGTTATACCAGAGAGCAAGAACTGTCAGGGTTTCAAAGTTAATTAGACTAAACAGACAACTAATTACATCTTATTAAAATGTAAAGGACCTGTGACAAATTGCACTAATTGCATGTTCTTATATATCTGAAGAGGTCAGGCTACTTAAAAAGCGTGTTGTTAATGGAAGACAAATGTAGTTTTATATGCTAGATAGGAATATTATAAATGCATTATTTATGACTCTGGTAGGAACACTTAATAATTTTAAGCTTTAAATCAAACTGCTCATAAAGCTAGGGAGTCAGCACACAACCCTGAAAATAGTCTGTAAAAGCCTGCTGCCAATGTAATATTAATTTGAAGGTCTGTTGTTCCCCCCTCCTCTGTCCTCCCAGCAATACAGATATACTGTTATTTTAAAGTATGTAAACCCTAAGGGAGCCAGAGCTCTTTGAAGTTTTCCCCTACTGTCCCAATCAAATAGCACAAAAACATTTTATCATATTAATATTTTCAAGAATTATGTAAAAATCAACCGCTCTCAGGTCTAAATGTTTGCAACTCTATGTGATAATTACCAGTAAAATTAAGAAGGATGAAGGAGTGGATAAGAGGACAAAAAGTACAGAAGAAAGGTGAGGAAATCCCCTAAAATCTTTGTAGGTGTTGCTGTTAAATATTGAGCCGTTTTTGCCTTTTTGGCTAGATACACTAATATTTAAAGTACTGATTATCTTCTGTTTAAATGCTTTTGAGTAAGTGTAAAAGCTGAGGTATTTATGATCTGCAAATGAACCAAGCCAAGACCAATGGAAGAGTGAAGATTTGCTATGATGGAACAAAAGGGAGATGCCATTTCAAATCACAGCTAACACAGGAGGACACGGAATCACATTTAGAAAGCCTTTGTCACAGGTCTGGGAGTACATTATTTCTTAGACTGCTCTTAGGATAAAAATCAGTGTTAAGAAATACATGTGGAGTGAAAGCCAAGGACACCACAGTGGTGTTAAATTTATAATGCTTGCACAGGGAGACAACCACACTTGCTAAGACTGACATTCAAAATCACAAACTTTCCCAGACACTTCTATAGCAGAGAACGTGGAAGACAGTGTTAGAAATTTTGTGGTACCATAACAGCATTACAGATAACAGTCTGCAGGAGTAGCTTTAATTTCAGGTATTGTGAAGAACAGTAAATGTCCATGATCTTCTGAGTTTTTAGGGGAAAAGACGATATGGCTGAGCCTGATGTTTAGCGTATATTACATTTTCCTTTGATCTTAACACTTATTACGTTTCAAGTTTATTATTCTTAAATTCTTGCACATTTCTCCCCTGATAAATTAATATCTAGATCAATAATTATTCTTGCTGATGCTGGTAGTTTGTAGGAGTCCTATGAATCTAACCATAGAGGTGCCTAATTGCTTCCAATTTAGTGAAAGGTCATTAGTTTGGGGTTTTTTTGACAGCAAAAGCATGTAGTTCTTGTTGAAATACATTGTTTGGCTGAATAGATACAAGTTTCAAATCTGAGTAAACTCTAGAAAATCACCGTTAGTAGCAGAGATGTCTTTTGATATGGAACCCTTCATACTTACTGGAAAAAAAAACAAATCAAAATCCTACAAAGCCAAAGAGACAGGACAGAACTTTGAGTGTGACAAATACAGAGATTTAGATTCCATTTCTAATGAAAAATTCTTCCTTGCAAGCTTACAGAATGGTAAAACAAAGCATTTTTGTTTTCGTCTGAGTTTAAAGGAATACAGAATCAACTAGGCTGGAAAAACCTTGGGGATCATCCAAACTGTGATTGAACAGCACCTTGTCAAACAGACCATGGCACTGAGTGCCACATCCAGGCTTTCCTTAAACACCTCCAGGGACAGTAACTCCACCAGCTCTCTGGGCAGCCCATCCCAATGCCCACTAACACTTTCCTGGGAAGAACATTTTCCTACCACTGAAGCTAAACCTCCTCTAGTGCAGTCTGTGTCCTCTTGTACTGTCACTGGTTGCCTGGGAAAAGAGACTGACCCTACCTGGCTACCCCCTCTTTTCAGGGAATTGCAGAGAGTGATAAAGACCCCCCAAACCTCTTTTTTTCCTGGCTAAACAACTCCAGCTCCCTCAGCTGTTCCTTAAAGGACTTGTGCTCCAGACTCATCACCAGCCTCGTTGCCTCCTCTGGACATGCTCCAGCATCTCAATGTCCTTCCTAAACTGGAGGGCTCAGAACTGGACCCAGCACTCCAGGTGCCAAGTACAGGGGAACAGTGACCTACCTGCTCCTGCTGGCCACACCATTCCTGATCCAGGCCAGGGGCCATTGGCCTTCTTGGCCACCAGGGCACACTGCTGGCTCATGTTCAGCCAGCTGCTGACCACCACCCCCAGGTCCCTTTCTGTCACTTTCCAGCCACACCATCCACAACCTGCAGAGGGTTGTTGTGGCCAAAGTGCAGGACCTGGCACTTGGATTTGTTAAACTTCATGTTGTTGGATTTGGCCCATTGATCCAGCCTGTCCAGATCCCTGTTAAGAGCCCTTCTACCCTCCAGCAGATTGACACATATTCCCAGCTTGGTGTCATCTGCAAAGTTGGGTAATGGTAGAGTAGGTTTCTTATGACCCAGCAAAGTAGCTTAGACACCATGGGTTTTACTTTCTATCTCATTCTTCTGCATCTGCCCTAGTTTCCATGGAATTTATTTGTTATTTAGTAGAACTGAAATCCTTGTGTTATAGTTTTCTAGGTATTATTGCCATATATATTAAAAAGTTGGATTTAGTTGATTTTGGTGTGGGGTGAATGTGTGTGTATGTATGTGTGTGGTGGTTTTGGGTTTTGTTGGTTTTTGTTTTTTGTTTGGGTTTTTGTTTGGTTTTTTGTTTGTATAAAATCTACATACCTGGTAAACATATGAAGAATGTCTTGTGAAATTTCTTTGGTCAACTCAGCCAAATTAAATGCTGAATTGCACAAGGTAGGTACAGGGCATGTTTAGTACAGGATAATTGAAACAGCCAATATTTGATTTGACTGCAACACAACTGTCTGAGAACTTGCCTTTTGCTATGCTATTTCACTTGTTGTATGCTGTGCATGAACTGTTGTACATAATAAGCCAGTGCATTATATAAATTAGAATGTTTAAACTTTTGATTACATCTCTTCCCTGAAGTTGATGAGAATTTTCTACTTTACAAGGCAGTTGCACTTTGAAGCCCATTCCATTTTGGCAGTTGTTTTGATTACATAGCCTTGAATTAAAGAACCCCAAATTTTGGATTCAATAGATATTTCTTGCTAACTTGATAGGCTGTGGTGTCACTGGAATGAAATTTGTGTAATGTTTCTAAAAACTACTACCGTTTGTGTTTTCCCTGGCTGTGCACCATTGGTCATGTTTCTGCAATATATATTTCTTCATTAAAGGGAGAAACTAAAAAATCATCTTTTTGATTAATTGAAATGGGTAAGAGTAATATCCTAATTTCATTTGAGGAATGAATCTATAGATATGTTTCCTAATGTCTTGGCTGCATCAGAAAATAAATTATGGTTATTGATGGTGAATACAGTTACATAAAATGCAGAAGAATGAGAGAGTGGAAATGATTTAATACAAATGGATATATTTTGAGTACTGATAGAATAATTCAAGTTCTTTGAACCGTGCACCTAAGTAATCCTTAACCTATTAATATAGGGTAAAAAATACCTTGCAATCTAATTAAATATAAGATAAAATATGTCAATAAAATAAGAATAATAAAACATGTAAATATAAGACTTTCTTGGGTATTGTGAAAACAAAAAGCTGATATGCTTTGACACTCTCCACTTTCTTTAAACCTCATAATTGGTTTATCCAGTATATTGCTATGCTGGTAAAAATGTTTAGTTCCTGTACAGTGCTATGTCATACCTCTCCTTGTTATGAGAAGTGCATTAGAAAAAAAATATCTTTTTCACTGCTCTCTCATATTTATCCCCTAGGGCTGTAGTTTAATTGGCCTATGAACAGCCTCACACTCCAGAATGTCTGACAAATCTTGCAGCTACACAGTGGTGAACTCCAAACCAGATGCTCCAAGATCCTTTCTTGCCATCAACAGTACTAGAGCTACATCCCTTCATGTTCTTGATTTTTCACATCAACATCACCTTAGCTGGCCTGTAGCACTTAATGATGCTGCTGAGCTTATATGTGCTTCTAGTTAATGAGCTATCATGGAGTGTTGTTAATTAGTATAATTTTAACCACAAGTGAAAGCCATACAGACTCTGCTTTAATATAGATTTGTGATGAAATTAGTTTTCTGAGACTGTCTCTCCTTTACTGACCTGTGCAGTAGCAAAAAGAAATTAGCTACCTCAGAAACAATTATGCATGCATAATCTTAATACAATACTGGTAGGAGCACCTTTTATCATTTTCCCAAGAGAGGGACTGCAGCAGAAATCTAAACTTGAAATATTGGTATGCCCTGCACAGAAAATGCGTATACAAATGATACCTGAGTAGATCGAAAGAGAAGTCGCTGGTGGAATGAAATCTTCTCCTGGAATGATTAGGTTATTCTCCCCAGTATGTAGGGCTTACAGATAGCTGCCAAAGTAAATCCATGTA
The DNA here is from genome assembly GCF_052056855.1 of Sturnus vulgaris. Taxonomy (NCBI): domain Eukaryota; kingdom Metazoa; phylum Chordata; class Aves; order Passeriformes; family Sturnidae; genus Sturnus; species Sturnus vulgaris. The sequence continues at coordinate 65,420,888 of NC_142246.1, forward strand.
GAGAGGAAGGAGGAAATTGCTGTTTTCTGAATGGCAGCCTCTGGCTGTGCTCCCCAGAGAAGATGTCAGGACCAGAGATGATGAGTTTCAGGGTCTGACAAGGATAATAAAATGATCCAAAATAACCCAAACCTGGTGAACCCTTGGGTGTTCTGCATGATATGTGAGTCTGACAGGATTTCTGTGCATACCTCTTGCATCCAGGGAGGGAGACAAAGGACTATCCAGCTGGCTGAGCCTGTGGTAGTGGTACAACAGGTTATGGTGTTATGACTTATTATTTTGACTTTAATCTGGCTTCTTTGGATTAGATTGGAGACCAGAAAGAGCAAGCAATTTACTGATTTTGCTAGACATGAATTTTTAAAAAATTGCCCAGTAATACTATAGGCAGACATATAACTTCCATGATCTGTGCGAGATCTCTCATAATTTTATCACTGTAAATGTGATGGCAACATAGCAGTCTTAATATAATACTTAATGAAAAATGTTCACAAAAAAAAATATATATCTATATCCTTCTTATGGACAGACAGGACTAGATACTTATGTTTCTTGCAAATCAGTTTGCAGCCAGATGTATCAATTTACTACTCCAGAGATAAATGATTTTCAGGTGGCATGTTACAGTTCTGTTCAGAGATTGCTGCTTTCTTCTTTGCAGTATTTGGCTTCACCAGAGTACTGCAAATTTGTAATGAAATTCATAGACTTTTATAGAGTTTCTCATGATGGTCTCGAGTATCAATATTCAACTAGACAGTGAAAAGAAGGCAGATATAATTTTCTCCTATTATTAGTCCATACCCTGCAGAATTAATTCAGAAAGTCAGACTTATTTTGTGTTTACCTGTCTTTTCTTATTCCTGTAAATTTGAACTGTTTACTTTCTGTGCAATATAAAACACTCCCTAATTTCCTCTTGTTCTACATTAATCTGTTCCAAAGTCACAGATGATTTGTTAATAACATTGTTTTGTTATTTGTACACTTTGTTTTGGGATAGCAAGTGGTAAAAATTATCACACCATTTGAAGTAACTGCATAAACACAATTTAACAAGAAATCCTTAGAATATTGTAACAATCTGTATGTATCTCTTAATGCTGGAGAGAAGTAGTTTTTCCCGTATTTTCAGTAAATGTAAAGACATTTATTCTCTATGGCCTTAAACCAAATGTATTGTTCAGTTTAATGTCCTTGTTTCTGCATCTGCAAAATGATCACTTGACTAATACACCATGGCTTGGGATGCTCTGTCTGGGTGCTGTGACTTAAGTACCAACATATTTATTTGTCACTATAAGGCATAAAAATGTCTTTGTTTTGCACATATTCAAAGCTTAACAGGCAATTTCCCTGTCAGACTGTCATTTGGCAAATAGAGTGAATTCAGGTACGGAGCCCTTGATTCCTGTTTCAATGTAATTCTCTACAAAACTTTTCATTTTAATCTTGGATTCCTTTCTCCAGTTTTCACTAAACTTTTTAATGATAGTCTGCAGTTGTTTCCTTAAGCCTGATAGATATTTGCAGCAGCAACACGCTGAAATTATAATTGAAATGAAGGGCTGTGATCATCCTTATCATCTGCATATGTCCCCACATTGTGATCATTAATTTATTCTGGTTTGCTATCTTAGTAAATTAAAACTGATTCATACTTTGTAAATATAATCAAAGACAACAGCTGCCCTCTTCTGTATCTTTAATAAAACGGAATCTTCTCAGCAATCTTTTTGTCTGGAAAAATTACTATTTTATTTCAAGACTAAATCTCTTCTTTTTTTGTGTCAGTTTGATGAGTGGCATACAGCTTTTGAGTCTAGTTCCAAAATGCTGCTTATTATAGAGGCATCATTAGGGGCTCCACAGTATAAACTTGCATTTTGATTTCCAATAAAAGCAGGACTAAAATCTCCATTTGATACTTTAATGGTTGGATTGAATCTCTAAATCCAGCACAACAGCTTTTCAAGGGACAGTTGGAATTTCTATTCTTCCAATTAAATATTTATAACAGTCTTCAGTAGAAATATTTCAAAAGGATCTTAGAAGTGTTACTTTGATTTTTAACTGTCTTGGCTTTCCATAGTTAAATAAATAGTAGTTCTTACAAATTTTTAGCTGATGATGTTCTGAAGGTTTTTGGGCATAGATATGCTCTGAAAAGTTTACCTCACCTGTTTTGGAATAGCCAATTTTGGTTAAGATTAAGCAATAAGATTTTGTCCATATTCTTGAGACACAGCGTATTAAGACAAGAGAATCACAGGAAATATCATGTTTACCCATTTTTCAGTACAGAGTTTCATTAATTTTATGACATTATGCATAGTAAAGGGATTCTACTCTGTAAAGAGTTAATTTAAGCTATAAAATCAACTCAAATGTACAGGCTGAAGTTAAGAGAATGAATAAAGACTTCCTTTCATTTCTGTTTTCTATTTCCTTAAGCCCTTTCCAATCTGTAGGTTTTATTGTCTGTCTCTGGTTACTGCACTGCATCAAATGTTAGAAAGGTCAATAAAATCTCTTATCTATTGAAGCCAATAGTAACTAGAATTAGTAGGACTCATATCTTGCCTCTCATTCAATGGAATAGCTCCCTTGTAGTTATTGTTTTGAACTACTGTTGCATTTCTCTTAGTTTAGAAATTTGGGGCAGTCAGTCCTGGTTGTTATTTATAATATGAAGATTGAAATCCTGATTTCTATAGGTGTCAGACTTGTCTCTGAGCAAGAAAACTCGCATTTGTTTATGTATATTTAACATTTTCAAAACAACATGATGTACTGTAAAATTCCTAAGATGGAAAGGCATTATAAAAATTACAGACTTCTACAAAAGCTGTGAAATAGTCTCCCATCCAAATTATTTGTCAATGCCTTGGAAAAGAGGATCTGTGCTTTTAAATTAAATGAGTGGTTTTTCATTTCAGAGATGTGAAGAACAGTATTTGGTGCAGAAACATTGACCACCCATCTAGAACATCCATTTTGGGATGGCTTCTATGGAACCTTTCCCCCATCCCTATAGCATGCCCTTCATTATTATCAGCAGGCAAACTACTGCTGGCTCTATTTTTCCTGGTATGTACTACTCTAATTGCAAGGAAGGAAAAGTGATGTTCTCTGAGTTAAGCATGATCCAAGACCTGTGAAAAGCTGGATCTTGCAAAGTCCTTGCTCTATGCAAAGTTTATGAGGGGAAGCAACTGGCTCCTGCTCAGTGGGAAACAGTGGTAATTAGGAGTTAGGCACTGCTGTCTCTGAAATCAGTGCTGAGTGCTTTTCCTTACAGAAGGAAATATGCAAGACTTTGTTTCTGTCAGGTCTTTGCAGCCTGTGTGCTGTTAAATCCTGGTGGAGGATTTTCTAGCACATTAGCTAGTGGCTGCATGTTGAAAGCTCCCATGTGACTGCAGGGAATGTGCTGTGTGGTATTCCTTTCACATGATGGGCGATGATGGAGAGCGAATGTGATGGGGAACAGGAGCACAGGGGTGGGAAACTTCAACGGGAAGGGCAAAGAACAAATTTCTTCCACATAATTTGTGCAGGGAAATATTTAAGAGCTTATCTGCTGGCTGGCTCTGAGATTTCTGAAAGTCAGGCTGAGTTGTCCCTTTCTTGTTTCCCACTGACTCTTGTGGTAGCTAGTCCAGACGTGGTAGAAAGGTGGGCTGAGCACTGGACAAGTAAATGAATGAATTAATGAATAAATAAAAAAAAGATTTATCCATTAGATTTTGAAACAATATTTTTAACCATATGGTTTAAAAGGTATTTAGGATGCTTTCTACTACCAGTAAATGAAAAAAACCGAAAAATTGGTGGAGCTGGAGGTTTGAGACTGTATTGCTCTTTAAGCAGCCACTAAATAATGTATAAAACCATATTAACACAATTTAAAACCCTTTAAAATAAAAAATATCCTCTCTTACATGCCCCAAAGTGCTGCTTCAGGTTTTTAATTGTTCTGTGAACTGCTAAAGTCTTACTTGGCAGAAGTTCTCTTATTATCTTCTGGTGATAATCCTACTGTTGCCATGAGATCTAAATGATTGTGAATGTGAAAGCACAGCTCTGCCATTTAAGCAAGTGTTGTACCTCTCTGTCTGGTTATTTGTAGCTGTATGAGCTCTTCAGCAGGTGTTTCCAAGCAGGTAATGCCCACGTAGCTCTTGGTGGCAAGGTTTGCAACAGGACTTACCAAACTGTGACTAGGTCACCCTTCTCTGCTGGCTCAGTCAAAAGACTCTCATGGAAACTAGGAAGAGTTTTCTATGCAAAATATGCTCTGGGTGACACAGAGATTTAGTAGTCAGGAAGGAAGAATGGAGTCCTCCTTCAGACTGTGGTTAGTGAGGAACTGCAAGAACCTTTGCTGGGTCAATGAATTGTATATTGCTCAATGACCTCTGCAATACCAGGTGTCTCTCTCCCACATTTCTAAAGTGGCAGCTCTCTACTGTCAAAACATAGTAAGAACAGTCTCTCAGTGGAGGCCAGACAGCCTGCCTTTTCTCTTTCTTCCCTTTTGAATAAACGAGTAAATATCCTGCAAAATTTGAATGACTTTGCAGGCACAGCAGTGTACGAACAAATGGATGATTTTAGGTTTAACACACTGTTGGTGTAGTTCTTGTCCACAGGTTCAAAAATATTATACCTACCTCCATTCACAAATCTACAACGTGCTTTAGCAAGAAACCTGTTCTGATTTGGAAATTAGTTGTCTGTTGTTAAACGGTTTGCCTTTTTTTATGAGCAAGAAAAAATAGCAACAAAGGCATGGAATTAATAAATGCTCAGAAATAAATGAAAAATTAATTGCTAAGGCTAATAGCACCAGTGAAGCATCCGTCTGACCAACCTAATGATCACTTTGATAACCAAGATGTTTGAGTGAGAATGATAGCTACAGTTTGCTGACCTGAACTCAGAGGGCAAACCTGGGAAAGAAATTAAGTATAGCTGTGCATTAGAAAGTAGAAAATTCCTCAAGACCCAGTGTATAATGGTATACATTGGTCTGTAAAAAGGCATCACTTTTAGAGGAGATTGTCTTGGTTGTGGCCAGGACGGGGTTAATTTTTGGAGTAACCAGGAGAGGAGCATGGTCAGAGAGCAAGATTTCAGTGGCATCCTAAATTTTATCAGTTATAGAAAGGTACTTTCCACACACTTATGGGGATGCTTGGAAAAGGACTGTCTGGTGTTAGCAAACCGGGGAGTGAATTTCTGCTGTAAATGTCACCACATCTATTTTCTCTCAAGCTCTCCTAAGCTTTGCAATTGCTTTTAGTGCTGTGACTACCCTTTACTGAGAGGAAAACAAAATTATATGTGTATGCATCCAAAACAGACTTGAAAGCAGACCCTGAAACTGTGATTTAGGTCTCTCTTTACAAGGAAGAAAAGCTATTTCTGCAGCCAACCAGTTCCATTCTTTTGCTGAGAAAGTTTAGACCAGATGATCTTTGCTTGTTCCTTTCAACCTGGTGTTCTATGACTCATTTTATTTGGGTTTTTTATCTATACCAAGATAGAAACTAGGGCTATATGCTAAAAACCAAGTTCTGGTTTTTAAGCCTTTCTACAGCTTTGGTATAATTTTATCCTCCCAGATCCAGCAGCATTGCTGGATATACCTTTTGGAAGCTTGCACATAAAACTAAGGAAAGGAGCTCTGAATAACAATCAAGATAAGTCAGGCTTTTGTTCAGTACCTGTGTAGCTAATCTTTGGAAAATCACTTGGCTGAAGTGTGGCTCATCTATAGCTTTTACTGCTCTTTTTAGCTCTAACTGAAGAAAGAGAATTTCATCTGACAGACCAATATTTCTTTTTAATGACATGAAATACAGGGAGGAGTGGAATTACTGCTTCCATAAATCATGGCTGATGATTCCAAAGCTCTTTTTAAAGTCTAGGCCTTCAAAGGTACATTATCAGAAAACTGCAAAGCTAAGCTCTTAGATGCATGGTATTATCTGACATCTAGCATTCTATAAATTCCGTGAATTTTGATTTAAAAGGAGGCAGACAGGTGATTTTTCAGTTTTAAAACTTTTATATTTTCAGATTTTTAGTGCCTTGAAAATGTACTTTGTCCTCTTATTGATCTCATCTTTTCCATTCAACAACATTGATTTGTTTTCCTGTCTCTTAAATGTAACAGAATCCAGGCAAGACTGTTTTTATTTAACAACTTCCATTTAAATAGTACTTTAATTTCTTCCTGCAGCAGTATCTTCAAATGATGCTCTAAGGATGTTATTCAGCAGTGTGCTGTTGAAGTCAAAAGAGGACACAATATATTATTTGTGTGGAAACCACTTAAAAAAAAAAAAAAAAGAAGTTCTTATTATCTTGATCCTATTTTCAATAGATTTTTTTGATGAGACATTTTGAAATATCTTTGAAAAATAAATGACAGCTTGAACTAATTTAAGCTGGGGATGTTTAGCCTGGATAAAAGGGAGCTCAGGGGTGACCTTGTCACTCTCTAGAAGTCCATGAAAGAAGGGGCAGTCAGGTGGGAGGTGACCACATTTCCCAGGCAGCTGGCAACAGGACAAGAGGAGAGGACCCCAAGCTGCATCAGGGCAGGTTCATGTGGGACACGAGGAAGAAGTTCTTCACAGAAGGGGTTGCTAAGCATTGGAATGGGCTGCCCAGGGAGATGGTGGAGTCATCCCTGGAGATGTTCAAGAAATGACTGGACATGGCACTTGAGGTCATGACCTAATTGACACGATGGTGATCAGGTTGGACTCGATGCTCTCAGAGGTCTTTTCCAGCCTAAATTATTCTGTGGTTCTGTAAACTAAAATTATTGCAATTAGGAAAATTGTGATTAATTTTGTAACCCCATACTGAGGGATTATGACTTCTACAGATAGCTAATCTTAAACTTAGCTCCATGTCCATTTCTAGATGCCTACAAAAAATATCATGTACATTTGTGTATATTTCTAAGTCTTTAGGCTTTGTTCAGCTTAGCTGATATAACCCAAAGCTACGAGAGAGTGCTAGCTTCTGCAGCTTGACATTTGTGTCTTTGGTGACTTGGAAAATGTATGCAGGAAACTGCAACAAAAACTGATGAAGTTCTGATAGCTCAGATTTGCTTGCCACCTACAACTCATAAGTCATTATGGGCACAGAAAGTCCAGTTTAGGTGCTGTGTTAGGCAGTACAAGTATCACCCCTCAATATACACAGTGAACTCTAAATTTCTTTCCCCCTGCAACTGCAAGTGGATATGGGGAAAATTTTTCTTGTGAAAATGAAATCCAGGATAGCATGAACCCTGTGCAAGGTATCACTTAAAATGGTTCAAATTACACTGAAGGTACATGGTACTGCAATGGATGTACTTAAATATTTCTGACCATATATGTCTTAAATTCTTCTTATTTCTTTTGAGCTAGTGAAGATCAGTTTATTTCTTTTCAGATCTGGGAAAGACTTAATTTCTTCTTTTAAAACCAATCCTCAAGTTCCTCTCTCATTATGCAGTTGTTAATAATTTTTTAGAGCACTTACATAGGAGGTCAGGACATGAATTCAGTTTCTTCCTCCTGAGATAGTTCTGCAACTCTGGGAAAGAATAATATATAGTTAGTCTTTGATCATTCTCAGGAAAACATGGGATCAAAAGAGAGGACCAGAAAAATGTGACTCATTGGCCAGTGCTTAGGACATTTAAATGATCAGGGAGCTCAGTAGGGAAGAGAATTGAACTGTAGTTTCTCTGCCTGGAGTTGTACCTGGTACAGTTCACAGAATCACTTCCCAAGCCCAGTCATGCAAAATGGAATGGAGTCTTGAGTGTGACACCAAAGCACTTTTTTTTTTTTTTTTATTAATAGAGTTATGTTATGCCCTGAGAAAGACTGCAAATCATTGAGAAATTTAGGTAGAGGATTTTCTCCTGCATTTTTAGATTTGTTGACCAGAGAAACTGTGGATGACTGACTCCTGGCAGTGTTCAAGGCCAGGTTGGATTGAGCACCTTGGTCTATGGGGATGTGCTCCTGCTCATGGAACTAGATGCTCTTTAAGGTCCTTTCAATCCAAACCCTTCCATGATCCTATGAATGCAAAAGTTCAGAAGAGATACAGAACTCCTCCACACCATGCCCAAGATTAGATGGAGGCCAAATGGGAGTTCTCAAAATCACAGTTTTGGATTTTGATACTCAAAATCATAGAGTTTTCTGGTCTCTCATGCTCTCACCCTCTCTCTTTTGATTTTTGATTTTCTAGATTTGCTCTCCAGTATTGTATTGAAAGGAGAGCTTAGACTCAATAAATAAAAGAATCAGTAAATCCAACAAATTTCTGTACAGACCAGGCTCTGATTATGCCTCTCAAGTTCAACTGTACTTCAGGAGTAATGAAGAATGTTACATATTCATTTTTTTACCCCCAAAAGTGCTCCTTCATGTATATGCCCCAACACTTTTACCTGTACCAAGGGTATTATAAGAGGTGATGGTGCAGTGAGAATTATTATGAAATGAAAAACTTCTGTGGAGCCACAACCTCTCTGGGTAGCACAAATTTCAAAACGACCCTTAGGTAGCAGCTTTATGAATGCTTGATTCTGGCACACCATCAAAAGGACTAATCCACCTTTTTTTCTCTGTTCCTTCCCACTCCCTTTTTTTTTGTGTCAGTACAGTCATCTTGGGAAGCAGTTTGGAGCTGAAATGAATGCAGGAAGCTCATCGGTGTGCTTTCAGCCCCAGGGGATTTTCTGATCCTATTCACTGTACATCCAACACTTTTAATAGCACAAAGGGAGAACTTTAGTTGTAGGTGAGTGCCTGGTAAAAAGGATATAAATCTTTGCCTTTAAGTGAAATTCTTACTTTTTCCTGCTTAAAGTACTTCTGAAATTTTCTTTGGATCAGCAACTACCCAGTGGATAAACCATGAGAAGATGATGTTTGGGAAACATGGCCATTTCTAACAAGCACAGAATTTCAGTCTTTGTCTTAAAAAAAATCAAGATGTGTCAGACTGGGATTTATGACCAGGTAGCAAATGCATCACCCCTGCCCTAGAAATCATTGTGGAGAACCTAGACCAGACTGCAAATAGTGTCTCCAGTAGAGATTTTGCAATATGGAGTCAATTACAGTTCTATTTCAGTCAGGATTTTGTAATGATTTAGCTTCCCTTGGAAGGAATGTCAATCAAATAACAATATTGCTCCTAGTTAAGAAAAAGTTCCAGTTCTTTTTGTGGTAGCTTGCAAAGAAATAAACATGTAAGTCTATATAATATTAGTCCTTCATGGCAGTGGTAAGGCTGGCAGGCAGCCCACTCTATACAATGTACACATGCCAACACCACATTGCAATGGAAAATCAATTCTCAGCCAACTGTACTTGGATTGGAAGGAATTTGAGCACAGTTAGTGTTCTGAGTCCTAAACTGCCACCATGATGTCTTTGCTCAAAGATAAATCTTATGAAGGTATTGGAGTAGGACTTGTTAAGACTGCATTTGGGAATAATATTTTTATTAAGAGTAGTGTTAATGACATTTCATTTGAAAATAATGAGACTGGGTGAGTAAGAAAGAGATCTCACAAAAATTAGAGAGATGCACACTAGCGGTGTATGGAAACAAAGGTGAGATTAAGGAAGAGCATGGTGATGCTTTCATAAAATTAAAAAAATGAACACACAACAAAAGAAAATATCTAGGAGCAATAACAGTACAGTTTAATAATAATAATAATAATTACAATAATAAATAGTTCAGCATTCCTTATTGCATATCATTATGAAGTGGTTTAAACGTAGAAGATCAAAGAAAATTAAGTCAATGTGAATAATACAGATGGAACCAAGAAAGGTTTGAAAAATACCCCAAAATTTGATTGAAACCAAACGAGGTTAGATGTTGATGCCAAAAAATCTTGATACTTTTTTATTTAATAGTAAAAGAGGGAGAGAGAAAGAGAGAGAGAGAAAGAGGAAGGAAGGAAGGAAGGAAGGAAGGAAGGAAGGAAGGAAGGAAGGAAGGAAGGAAGGAAGGAAGGAAGGAAGGAAGGAAGGAAGGAAGGAAGGAAGGAAGGAAGGAAGGAAGGAAGGAAGGAAGGAAGGAAGGAAGGAAGGAAGGAAGGAAGGTCATAAATTAAAACATTTCAGTCCCCGACATGTGATCCCTGGTCTGTCTCTACAGTGAAGTAATCTTATTAAAGTGCTTTCAGAATTTGGTGTCAGGTTGGTTTGATTACATGTGGCTGCTTAACAGTGAATTTTATGTCTCATAGTTTGCTAAAAATGCTGATGAAAATGACATAAACATTATTGGGATTAACCATCTCTTTTGTCTTGTAATATTGCAATTGATGCATTTTATTTTTCTGTGTTTGGGAAGAAATCCCTTTCCTTTTCCAGCCATACTTGATTTGATAAGTGACAATGTAGCTCCTCTTTTTCATGCCATCCTAAGTAGTTGCCATGGTGTCACTGAAACTGCAGGAAAAACAAAAAAACCTGTCCAAAACCATTTTTAGTGCTAGTGAATCGAGGCATTACTTTATACTGGCCAGGATGTTGTTCTGGCCAGGATGTGCAACAGAAATAATTTCATCCACACATTGCCCGGGTTGTGCAGACAAAATCATTCCATTACACATGAATTTTACTAGATTTTTCAGGTTTTATACAGTCAAACCCCATAGAAATTCATTGGTTCAATATTTACTGGTCCCAAGTCGTGCAGATCTTAGTATTTGATTTCCTGTTGGATACAGATTTCCTCGATTAGATTCTCATTCTTATCTCTTTTTTCCCAGTCCAGGTGTCAGGGGTGACATTCAGAGTTATGGTTGTTAATGGCTGCTATCTTTTGTGTATCTTCTGTGCTACTCCCAGTCTGTTGAGATGTTAAGCTCATCAGACTTCACCTGGTGGAACAGACCCCTGAAAAGAAACTTCAGTTCCCTTCCCAAGGGGGAAAGGTGAACAAAACTGACTAAAGTTACATAAAAAATTTTAAATTTTGTATAATTTCCATCAATGAGAATCTCAGTCCATTTTAAAGTTTGTTTAAAGTCGTGTTTATGTTTGGAGAGCCTTGATTTAAATAGCTGGTTTGCAAAAGCTAGATGGTGTCTATTAGTGTGAAGTTGCATTTTAGTGTAGTGGATTTCTTGCAAACTTCTTTCCTATGATACAAAGCAATCCTACCAAAAAAAAAAAAAAAAAAAAAAAAAAAAATCCCATAAAATAATGGCCACTCTATTTCACAGATGAACATTTAACTTCACATTAGAGCTGAACCTAAACCACTCAGCAAAAAAAAGTACCTATAATTAAATGAGTAAATAGAATTAATTTATGATGGTGATAGTGGAAACACTATTGGCAAAAAGGAACTACTGATGGTTTGGTCTTAAAAGAAAGACTGCCTGTAAGGACTGGCTTTAGAATACTGAGTGGTGGGTATACTTTCTGCCTCTAGTTAAAACACTGCTTGTGACTCTTTTCTTTGGCCTATTAATGCTGTGCCTAAGTCAAGTGTTTGATGAAGTTATCTGATGCATATTTCCTCCTGAAAAATTCTCCTCTGCTTTCTTTGTCTCATATATTTTTGTGATTTGGGCAAAAGCCCCCAAAATCAGGCCTTTCTTGAGTTCTCCTTTAATGCAATTTGAGCAGTGAAATAGTTCCATATTTTGACTAGTGTGTAGAAAAGGCCATTTTCCTGCAGATACTTAATGAATGAAAGAAAATCTTTTATAACCTTGAATGCCTGTGAATGAAAACTTAATGACTTTTCTCAGTAATCAATAAGCAGAACAACACCAATTGAAAAATAGCTGTTTCCTAAATGAAACAAATGGTTTTAAAACATGTTTAGAAGAGACTTTTAACGTCAGCAGAGATATGATGTTCTGGCAGTGAGTCTCTGTGACTAATCCACTGGAAAGATTTACCGTTAGGGAACTCAAGGTCTGCTTTTCAAAGGAAATATTGGTAAGGATTATTATTCCCTTGTCCCCAGCAGTTCTCATAATCCCCTTACACTCAGAGTAGGATTTACAAATACAAAATAAATGACAAAACTGGAATGCTCTGAGGGCCTCTGTTCACAGAGCTAGAAAGGAAGCCTAGATGATTTGAATCTTATTTTGAGTTAAATATTAGGCACCTATGTATTTTTCCCCTGCTAGGCAATGTGGCTAAAAAAATAGAGAAATATAGGCCACTAGCAAATGGCAGAAAAAAAAATCTACATTAAAAAGACCTTAATAACATATTAATAACAATACAGAAGAAATTTTAAGTTGAAGAAATTTGATTGTAACTTTGGGATTTAGGATGCTTTGGCCAGTGCCAAAGATTTTCACTAAGGAAGACAAAACAAGGTTAGATAAATAAAGACACATGAAAAGATCAGTCAGCCTAGGTGATAGTCAGGTAGCTCAACAGTGTGAGATTCTTTAATGTGTAACTTCAGAATGACAGACACTTTTGCAATGAAAATGCAAAATCTACAATAATAATGTTCCTGTTAACTATTTCAGAGGAAAACATGGACAGATGTTCAGAGAATTATTATATATATGCAGGGAAAGTTCCCCTCAGGAGCTGAAATGTAAATGAAATCTTTCATATCTGATGATCATTTACATGGTATTTTCAAAAGGTACTTTGCTACCACAGCCTGAATAAGAGCTTAATGGTAGATGAGCTTTCATATCCTATTCCTGCTAGTCCCAGACTACCTTAAGGGAATACTTGACATCAGGTAAGTCCATTTTTATATCTTCTGCTGAGAATGCTAATGATAGATTGTGTTTCATTTTCTTAAATACAAAGTCTGCTAGAGACTGTTCTTCTTGAACAGCATATGTTGTTTTAATCCACAGAAAATATCTGTGGTCTACTGTGTTTCCCTTATAAATTCTCACTCAAATGAAATAATGCTAGAGTGTGTGTGAGAAAAAGCTTTCTTGTGTTATTTATTTCCTTTCCTGTGACTTTAGACCATTCCTTCTGATATTGCCTTCTGAATTCTGAATTATAATAGGTTGCTTGTGTACCGTCCAAGCCTATCTTTGATTTGGGTTTGTTTTTAGGGAAGTAGTCTTGGGGGCCTTTCAGGTGGAATTAAGACTTACTTAAAGTTAAATCCCATGGCAGAACTTTATGAAATATTCAAACTAAGCCATATGTTGTTTGGACCATCAGTAATTAATGTATGATGTACCTATGGCTGTCAACATTGTGTAATCTAATGGAGAGGATGAAGAGATATTTTCTTTTAGAAAGAAATTATCATTTTCTAACAGGTCACATACATTCCATTGAATCAGAATCCCACTGAATTAAGCCCTTACACTGGATTATTTTGTGCCATGATAAGTAATGTCAGCTGGGGGCTCAAACATTTTAATGTGAACATAACGTGGTTTCAAAGCATCCATTATATCTGTGGGCATATATTTGCACCTCCAAACCTCAATTTTCTGTGCTTGTCTGGCTATTAAAGAGAGGGCTCAAGGCCCTGATCCATCTGAAAAAAATCCTAATGCCAGGAAGCCTCTATGCAAAATGTTTTGTGCACTTAGTTGAGCATTTCACAGCATAAAAGTGAAGAATGTTGCTTCTTGATGATCAAAAGATCAAGCTCAGTCTCAAGAGTCACATGGAAGTGAGAGCACAGCTGAGCATTATTTGTGACTGTTTAAAGATGTGGTACGCCTCTAGTTCTAATTACCCCATTTTAAAATGACTTCTAAAATTTGACTGAGAGAAGAAATGCACCAGACATAGAGTGTGAGAAACACCAGTCCAGTCTGATAACCATGTGGCACATTTTAAACACTTAGATAAATGTTTAAGCATGTAAATAAATATTCATGTCAGTTAGTGGAATAACTTAACTGTCAGTGAAATTGGAAAAAATCAGACAAAAAGCAGAGCAGAAAATGATCAGTAGATTTTTTAAAAGAAATTTCAGAGCTGATAGGAAAAATGCTGTTGTGAAAATCAGCTTGTGTAAGTCATAGTAAGAAGAAACTATGATAAAATGACCAATCTCTTCTCAGCCTCAGCAGATGCAATAATCACTCAGGTAGAATGAGTAAGAATGGAGTTTTCTTACAGCTTTGACACTTTTGTGCATTTGGGCTTCTTGTAATCTGTATAACTGCACTTATGCCAGCTGCTGTCTCTCCTTGGGTAAATAACTCTGTGTGTGTTAACACTGAACATCTGCCAATATATTATATATGACTTAGAGGATCCCTATACTTTGTTCTTGGTATGATGACGTTTCTTACCTGATAAGTTTCTCATCTTCTTTCCAAAATACAAAATACCCCTGCATTCTGGAGGCTGTTTAAGGCTTTGCTTCAGACTTCTCCACCCATGGTAGGGAAAAGCATGCAGGAAAAAAACAAGAAGAGTGACTTAGTGGAGAGAAGCCAGATTGTCACTGAAGCCTCTGAAGAGGCATGCAACACTTCTAGAATCTTATTAGGCACAGTTTATTTGGCCCACAGCTTGTTTGTGTCAGAATTTTTAATCTTTAAAATGGGTCTCACTATATCCATTGTCTACCAGACAGGGCTCTGTGGGGATCTGTGTATTAAAAATAGAGATAGTCAGTTCATGTGAATCTCAGGCTATTTAAGTATGAAAGGGAGAGGCTGATACTTTACATAAGCTGTTGATGCACTGCTGCCTGCACAGGGTAAAATGATTTTAGTGGATTATGCTCATTTTAGTAGGTTAGAATTTTGCCCATCAATGGACAATGAGAACAGGTTGTTTAAAGCAAACATATATTGTGTTTGGCAATTTACTAGGATTTAGAGTGCAAAGAAAAACAGAGCTGTGACACAATTCACCGTGAAATTAAATAGCAGCTTACCCCAGCAGCAAGCAGAAATCAGCCCTCTGCCAGAAATCAAAGCACTGCTCCCACACACAGAGGTAATACCTATCTTCTACCACACTCTGCTCAAATTCAGACTCCTTGCAGTGTCCTCTGGCAGTCAATACACTTGGGCTATTTCAGATTAGAAGGGAACTTGTTCCAGGCAGAATACAACCATGGAAAACAGCCTATTACAAGGTATCTCTGCCTTCATGGTTTCTCTGCATGTGGTTCAGAACTTTTTGGTTCTCCTGGCATAGATTTAAAAAAAAAAAGTTTACTTTCTTTAATACTTCCATGTGTGGATGCAGTTACTTTGTAGTTTATATCTTAGAAGAACTAAAAAATACTCCTCCCCCCATCCCCAGACATGCTAGTTTCCATTGAGCTAGAAAATAAAATTGAACAGTAACATTAATTAACAAATTAAAAAAAAAAAAAGGAAAAATAGGAAAAAAGCTGTGATGTGTGAATAAATGGTAATTTTCTCATCTCCTAGATGCCTAGAAGAAACCTAGGAAATTAATATCAACAATATATTTGTAAATAGATTTTGAAAGTGAAATATTAGTCATCCCACTCCCTCAATCCCAGGTTCTCTAAACTCTTAAACCTCAAAACCTCTAATAGAAGGAAGGTTGGAGCCTGCATTGGAGCAGAAGCCTCACTTTCTTTCCACTCTCTGGCCCACTCCAGGTTTAAACTCCTTATGGACTGCTGTAGGTGGGGAATCTGGACATACAGTTTCAAGGAAATCATTCAGAATACAGGCCTTTATTTTGCCAGCATAAGAAAGACACATGTCATAGACTCGTATTCACACTTAGGCTTCTTTCTGTCTCTTGGGGTACATTGGCATGTCTCCACTAAGCCCCCTCCTATTTAGCTCAATGCCTGAAATGGGATCTTGTGCAAACATTTCCCCCCTTCCCTCCCCCAGTTATTATAGAGTTGCTTCATTTTTTGCAGGAGAAAATGATGAGATGAGGAAAGGCTAGGGCACCTTAGTGCTTAGTGACAGCTCATACAAAATTATAATGGCCTGTTATTTTCCTTCATGTGATAAAACCACACTTATAATGATATCTCTATATATACACACACATATATATATCTACACACACAAGCAGCCAGTGTGGAGAAATTAGTCAGCTGAAACTAATGACAGACAGAAAATTAGACCTTTGGCTCATTTGGAGGGCCATTACTAAGCCCTTGTTTTATCAATTTAATCTTGAAAAAACCTCAACAGTGAATATGGCTCTTCCTGGGAAGCTGAAGGATAAACTATATATTTCAAATATTCATGAGGACAGAGCTGCAAGCTGAGAAGTGGGCCATTTATGAAAAACTTAGTAACAAAAATCTATTCAAGTTAGTATGAAATCTGCTGTAGGATCCCCACTTCAAATACATTTACTGATGCATGAAAACCATTAGTCTGAAGTTGGCACAATATCAGCAAGTAATTGCATCAGAGGGAAATGTAGGCTTGGCTTGCCAGTCTTAGTTCTGGGCAGCAAAGAAAATAAATGATGGACTTGTTACAAGAATATTTATGCACTTGTAGTTCTGAGGCTTTGACCATGAGTTATTTTGGAACATATGTGATGTCAGTATGCCTCTTGTCAGGTTTAGTATAATTTTGGTCCCATATGAGTTGACATGAGCATTCTGTAGTACTGGCATTTTGCAAAGTGGTATATACATTGAGGGCAAGTGCTCTGGTAATTACTATAAATGCAGTCTTCTGGGCTTTGAAAGCATTTGGGGAGCTCAGGACAGATTCTTATCTGTATGCATGTGTCATCACAATGCTAGAAGAGAGGTTAGTTGGCTTAGAAAGGAGAATGAAACTGGCATGTGTGAAGTTCAACTCAAAAGCAGTTAGAAAAGACATTTGCATCATCTTTAAAAGTCACCATGTCCTTTTCTCATCCTTCTTTTCATGTCTGAAGTCTCACTTTTTCTTGGAAACAATAGTCCCTAAGTTGCTAATGGAATAATGTGCAACATTATGAATCTCATCAATGGAAAAAATAATCCATGTTCTTTCATGGCATTAGATGACAAAACTGGAATCAGGAGGAACTGTAAAGTTTTCACTGGTTGTACTGGTTAATTTCACACGTGCTTCAGCAAACCCAGCTGCAGTAATCTTCAACATTTATTATCATTTATCATGGAAATTTATAAACACTTGGCTCTAATTCTCAGTTACAATATGCTCAGGTAAGAGTTTTAGACTGGAAGGAGAGAGAAGGCAAAATATTTCTTAATCTGAATAAGGCAAAGGTACCTTAGACTCTCCTAAAACAGAGGGGTCAGCTTGAGCTCTGGGTATCCTTTCAACCAACATAGCCTGAATTTCAGTTTCATAACTAAAATATTATCGTCAGATTCCATAGGGCATGTGAGGAAATTTTAGTTTGGTTTCTGGCTCTCTCTAGCATATCAGTATAATGTGCTTTCAATGATGCAAGGAGGACGTGCTTCTGCTAGCCCAGTTTAGATAACAAGTAGCATTTGTCAATAACTCCTTGTAGGATCAAATGATCCTTGTAGGATCATTTTCAAGTTCTGTAAAAAGACGAAGAGGAAGATTCAGTAAGAAAAGACAGAAAGCACCATCTTTGAAAATACTGTGCTCAAACACCTCCTAATGAGAATGCATTCTAATCCTATTAACAACTATTGGCAAAATTACTAAAAAAACATCTCTGAAGTAGTTCTTTTCAATCCACTTGACCTTGTATCGTCTGCTATTTCTGTGTCTGGGACAAGTACTTTTACAGTGCATCCATCCCCTGTCTGACCCAAAATGTCACATCAGTTCTCAGATATAATACCAGGCTCTTTAGTCTCTCACCTGATACTGAATATAGCAAACAGTAACTGTGGGACACGCTCAGATTTTCTTGTTCCCATGGGAATTTGTCCACACACACTTTGCATGCAAAACCCAGTTACCTTATGTAGTGTGTGTCATTTCACAGTCATTACCCTTGGCCCACCCCAAGTGCAGGCTGTTGTCTTTATATCTGTGTGCAGAAACTTTTGGGTCGGTTTTCCTTCTCCTACATGCCTCAGCCATCATCTGTGCCATTGAAACGTCCCCGAATCATGCCGAGGAATGCACCCTGAAGCTGCCTGCCAGCTCTGTTTGGCTAGCACTGCACCTCCCAGAAATAGGCATGCATTGTCTTCTGCCACACATGAATGTCCCTCACCCCTCCCCTTCCACTCTGGCTAATTGACTGCTCCTGGCAGTCAATCACAAGCTGCTTTTGGCAGCAATTTGCTGTTTGTGCACCTCTGCTCTAAGGGTCAGGCCACGCTGGTGTCACATGTTCATCCAGTCCTATCTAATCCATCAATTTGTCTTTCTTACGCCTGCTAAGTTACATTACTGTAATTTTTGTGTTATGTTTCTCTAACTTTGCAGTGAATTATTTCTTTCTGTTTTTTTTTTTTTCTTGTTGTGCCTTGGGGTTGTTATAGTATGTACATTATTTTTGTTCTCACTCCAGGCCGAGAACAGTAAACTTTCATCTGGGCAAAAAGGTTTTAAGAAAAAAAATCTTCTGTACCTTGACATTTTCTTCAAGGTCCGTGAACAGCTTTTTGCTCATAGCCTTGAAAATTAGGCAGCAACAACAATTTTGTTTCATATCCCTTTAAATACATGACCTTTTCTAGGATCTAAGAGAGAGGCTTCCTAAAACAGGGCTCTGACTGAAAGCTTGGGCGGGTTTAAGTGCTGCAGTTTGAGGTCTTGCCTTTCCCTTCCAGAGGGATTTAGAGACCCTGCTGCCTGGGGAATGAGATGCAGTTTTTCAGAACCATCTTCACCTGGTTTCCATCCCAGAGCTACCTGTTATGTACTGAAACAGATGAAATGTCCATGGTGAGTGAAATGCCTTACAGCTTCCAGGGACATCTTTCCTCAAACATCTGCGCTGATATCACAGAATATTAAACATCTAAAAAGCGTGAGTTCAAAAACTTGCTGTACAGAAGTAGCCTCTATTAAAAATAACAGAAGAAATAATAGTAGGAAGTAGCTTTTCAAAAACTATAGGTAATTCAGGAACCAGATTTGAAGGATGAAATGCCTATGAAGCCTAGGCATATCTTTCAGATGCTTTGAAATACTTTCAGGAAAGAATATCAGCTGATGGATCATTGAGAGACAGAACAATGTTAGCTGAAGTTTGATGAACCTCACTATTAAAAAAAAAAAAAAAAAAAGAAAGAGAAAAGCAGTTCAGGAAGATGAAATCTCTGCTAAAAAAATCCTGAAAGTGTGCAAGCTGGAATATAAGATTGGACGTACCAGAGCAGACCAAAGCTTAGTGTCACATCTGCTGCAGTGCCACTGATGGAGGCAGAGGAATGACACAGCCAAGCTGAACTTGAAGCAATATTTCCCCCCAGTGTTCCTCAGTCCTTCAAGAACATGGATCTCACCTGTCATACCTCACAGGTGGTATCTCCATAACAGGCTCCACCACCTTTTAGGATTGCAGGATGGCATTAGCTCCGAGGACAATGCACTATATGGCCACAAAATACTGCTTCCCCTCATCTTTTTGCAATTCATAACAAGAAAGAACTATTGTTTCATTCTTTTGTCCCTTCTTTTCATTTAATGGATGGATTTAATTAAACACACTTTTTTTCAGTCTGTTAGAATTCCATGGAGAGATTTCCTGCTGCTGAGGGGCCTTCCTGTCTTTGGGACTGTCTTGGTAAAATGACATTATTTTCATAGAATCATAGAATGGTTTGAAGTGGAAGTGAATGTCAAGAGTTTCTCATTCCAACCCCCCTGCCATGGGCAGGGACACCTTTCACTGCACCAAGTTATTCAGAGCTCTGGCCAACCTGGACTTAATTCAATTTAGAAAATAATATACATGCCACATTCTCATCAGACCTACTATTTGATGGCAGCGTTTGGGACAGCCTCCTGGTCGCTGAGGGCATCATCTGCCAGCTCACATTAGTCAAGACACCTCTGTGAACACAAATCTAAAAGGATCAATGTGTACTCTGCAAAATCATGCTGATCACAGTGTTCAAACAATAATAATAAATCTTCTCATTATGAATAATGGTGTGAAAGGTGGAATGAATGTCTTGGCAAGATGGTAAATGACTTAAAAAAGAGCAAGCTGGGCAGACTGCAAGAATGTTCTCATACATTGTGTCAGCCTCATGTTCTTCCAAATGTTTTAAATAAGTGTTCTGTGATGGAGTGTCGTATTTCTGAGGGGGCTGCAATTCCCAGAGAGGGTTTCCAGGATGTTCTTGGTGGGAAACAATTTAAACTTCCTGCTTTTGATGTCAAGCAAAACAAATATTTAAGAAAGCATCTTCTGACAGTGTGCAGCTTTATAAAGCAAAGTATTTTTATTGATAATAACATAAGAAATAACATACAATGCCAAGTTTTCAATACTAATAAATTGGTAATTTAATGACAATTAATATATTAGTAAGAGTTTAATTACACCTTTGTTAAGTTTATTGCAAAAAAATGTTTTTCTGTTGTCACAAATCAGAGCAGCTTTTAACTTTATGTCGACAGTTAAAGTATCTGCAATACAATAGGATTTTCATGGCAGCATCTAAGTTTGGGCTGTCAGGGAAATTGGATTCTTCACTAACTGAACCAAGGCACTAGACACCTGGAAAATAACCAAAAATCCACAAACCCCAAATTCAGTAACTTCATCAATATAAAGGTCTCTCCAGATGGCATTTTGGTCTTCAATTTGTCTCTTTATCAAAGTATTGAAAAATTATTGAAAGAGACAAGAATGGTCTGTATTATCTTATCCTTTCAGATCTAAAGCTGTTTTGAGACCTTCAGAAGGCAGGCCCCCATCTCTGAGAACCTGTAGGCTTGTGTGCTCAGGTCATGGGAAAGCATTAAATCTGTCACATTTAGAGACACCAGTGACAAAACAGAGTTAATGCAAATCTCTAGTTCCCCTTTCACTGCCAGAAGCACCAGAACTATATCTTGAATGGAAAGTACCTCTTGAGCACCCTCTTTGAATACCATATTTAGGAAAGTAACTGTCTGTCCAAGATCATATTACCTGTTTGAGTGGAGAAAGGTGGCTGCCAGCTTCACAGAAAGTCCATGTTTTCAGTTTTATTATACCTAGAGCAGATGGAGTTTCAAACTGTGTGAGTGTTAGCGGGGACTGGGCAAGGTGACTTGCATTCTACTTTGGGAAATGAGATTTTCTGCAGAAATGGTGTTATTGTGATTATCTATGTTATTCTTACTGCAATATGAGAAAAGTAATGACACGTTGCTTGAGGCTAAATTCTGAAATTAGAAATTGAAGTCGGGACAGAACCCAGATGTTGGCTTAATAAACATTGTGCTGTGCTGCTTGCTCCCTGCTTGCCCACCAACCCTTTGTGCCCCTGGGACAGCCAGGAGTTGTGGTTTGAAATGAAAAAACCCCTAGTGCTTTTCAGCAATTTTGTACATTAGGTGTTGCACTGAATGAGTGCTCTGTGGTACTCCCCATGGTTGTGATATCAAGCCCCTCAAGGTTTGAATCAAAATTTACAATTTTTTTTTTTTTTAATTGTTAATCAGTAGTTATACCTAGGCAGAGCTCATTAAGCAATTGCTTGGTTAATTCTTTGTTTTATGAAATAGGGAAGTGAATTTCAAGATGAATGGGCTGTCTGGATGAGATCCACCAGGAATGAGGTGAGCAGAACTGAGCAGTAACTGGGGAAAAGATAATTATGGCAGTGGGAGATTGTGGCAACTGGTTTACCACCTACTGAAAATGGGCCCCTGACTCAAGTGGAGGAAAGAATTGCACATGAAGACTAATTAACATGAGAAGCAAGAGATACAATAAGCAAACAGGGGTTTGAGTATTAACTAATGAAAAAGTTATATAATCTGTAACCAATGAATGCTGATGCTCCGTTTGTTGAGATGTATAAACAGCAAAGTTTTGAGGAGTTAGTGCAAAGTCTTGCAGGTTTTACCAGCTGCCTCCCTCTGTGTAAATTGGAATAAAAACCAGCAATACCTTGGTGTGTATTAATGCTTAGCACTGGGTAACGAGCCTGTATTCAGGTCAGTTAGATCAGTAAGGAGCTCTTGGTAGAGTTTGTCAGAAATCCCTATCCTCTCTTCTGCTGGCATTTGGTAATTCTCAAGAAAATAGGAATTATCACCACTTTTCCAGTGCTTCTGAAAAGTGGATGTACAAATATTCTTGATTCAAAGTGCTTAAGTGCCATGGATTGTAGGAGACAAGAAAAGTCTTATGGAATAAAGAGAAAATTTGCTCACTTCGATTCATTTCTGTTCAGAAAAAGCACTTCGGGAAATGTACAGAAATTATATGTTGAAAAAGGAAAAGAAGTACCATTTGATGAGATTTAGAGGATGACTCATATTTATTGCTGGGGGCTCTGAAGAACCTGGTCTAGATGTTCCTGCTCATGGTTGGGAGGCTGGACTAGATAGCCTTTAAAAGTACTTTTGATACAAACTATTCTGTGGTTCTTTGATTAATGTGCTTGCCCACCTCTACAGGAGATCAGGTTTGTGTCTGCTGTGTACTGGAATGGAATTGTCTGTTTTAGACATGTTACTTGGTTAGATCTCTCTGCACAGGACTCATAAATATAACCTAAAGGGAAGCTCCTGAAGCACATGATAGAATAATAATAATAATAATAATAATAATAATAATAATAATAATAATAATAATATTGATGGAATAGAGCACACTTTCATGTCTTTATGTTCTTCAAATGTTTTGCATACTTGTTATGTGCTTGCTGACTTTGTGAAGCTGTAATGACTCTTATTGGCATTTTGACCAGAGAGCTAATGTTCCTACAGCAAGTTAATTTTCTGCAATTTTAGAGGCAAATCTGAAAGAACCAGAAAATCTGAGTAAACTCAGATTTGGGTTTGTGTTCCCACTTTTGCACAGTCAAGTCATTATTTCCAGAGAAATCCTAGGTCTGAAAAAATCCTGTGTCTCAAATCTGCCCCATATTAAGGAAAAATGTGTCTTGATCTGTCTGTGTTTCATTTCTCTGAATTAGAGTAGAGCAAAATCCATTGAAGAGACGTGAGTCAAGAAGACCTCAGGGACACTGTGAAGTTTAGTTAATTGTAAAGAAAAAAACCTCTCTTACTTATGTGCTAAAGCCACACCACTGTTCAGGAAATCCCATTAAAATGAACTTAAATGCATAAATCTCACTAAACATGTGCTAAACAGGCTTCCTGGAGACGAAGACTTTTTTAAAACAGAAGCTATAATTAACATGTTGCAACTCTGGAATAAAAACTGCTACAGAAACAAAAATGAGTTGTAGTCATAATACCATACTCAATACATTCAAATAATCCTGTTTTCTATTATTTTAACTTCAATATTCAGCTTTTAAACAAAAATTACAAATGGCCAAATTTAAATATGAAACAGCTTTTTAATTGTAATTGTATTTCCTGAAACATGAATTCTAAATAAAATAAAATAATTGCAAATGTGTTGCCAGACTACGTAGAAATTCAAATAACTTCCCCGAAGAATGTCCTTAAATCTACACAAGTAATTTTGCTTATGCATTTTAATAGTTAGGACAAAACTGCAATCTCAAATGCCATACTGTTCTCAAATATTTCATAGTAAGCAAAGGAAAGAAAAATATATCTTGTATATATATTTCAATGACCATTTAAATCCTAATTCTAGCTTGATTCTGTAACTTAATAACTCCTATTAAATTTATTTTACATATGTGATATATTTTTTCCTTTTGAGCTTTTAATTGCCCTTTCTTTGTATGGATTTAAATTCCTCAGTTAGGTAAACAAGTGAGTATTAAGAATGTTTGTGATTTGCATGCACAAACAATATCCAAAGGTTTTGGTGATGCTTTTTCTGGATTTACATCAGTGAGTAAGGCCTGATTTTATTCCTGTGAATATAAAAAGCCTTGATGCAGTAAGTTTATGGTAAAGTAGTAGTTAAACAAAACATCGCAGTTCAGAACTTTGCTGGCAGGATCTCAGTGTGCTTTGAGAAAAGAGTATGGAAAACATATGCTCACCTCATTAAGCTTGGCTGAATGTGCTGCAAGAATTTTTGTGTCTGTTTCCTCCTTCAAAAGAAAGAATTTCCCCGTTTCTCTACAAATCCTGATGATTATAATTCCATTACTTTCCTCTTACAGAATTTCCTGCTTATTTGTTGAGCAGTGCCCTGTATCTTCCTTGGACAAGTCAGAGAGTACTGAAACACAGTGTATTTAGTACCAGCGAAGTGAACATGTCCAGGAACATATTTGGGTACAAACCTTCAGCTGTCTCTAGTTTTCAGGTGGTCTTGGTCATTGCTTTGGATCAGGACATCTACTACACTCCTAGTTTGGTTTAATGGTTCACTTGTGGTAAGGAACTTTTCTTGTAGGTGCTCTTGGGAGCAATCTCGGGAGCCAAAATTCCTGTTAGGGGAACGAGACCTGACAAAGCAGATAAATGAACATCTGGAGGGTCATTCAAAATTGGTTGAAATACTAAAGAAAGTTTGGACAGTTAGAAAAGTCAGTAGGGGTGGGTAGCACAGCCATTTATTTGTGTGGTTTATTTTCTGGCTGTTAAATATTGCAGAAATCTGGAAGTTCATAGGAGGTTTGCTGGAAACTAAAGACTTTCCAAAGAAGTTTCCTGGATTCACATTCTAATGTTATTTTCTAGGTATGTTTCTCTGTCTCTTTAGTATTAAGGACAATGTTTTCTGTCTGAAAAGGAATTTTTTCCTCCTTCATGGATCCTTTGCACCTGCAGGTGGTGCAGATGAGACCCAGTGAGAATTGTGCCTGGAAATGGGGAATGTACATCTGTAACCCATTTTTAGTAGAAAGTTTTTAATATGATGTGGTAAGTAATAGTGTGGTACTGAAACACTGTTGCTTTACAGCCACTGAATAGTCATTAACGTTGGATTGTAGTGTTCATACTCTGAGTAGAGGCTATATTATTTTCCTTTTCAGAAGTTAGAAATTGTCATGCTGATCTGCATACCTGGCTTTCATGACTAGCCTAACAAATATTTCCTGTGCCTCTGTGTAATTGCAATATTTACTTGCTTTGTCTTCTGCCTGTTTGTTCCTTTCATTATTTAATAATTTTAAATAGGGTCGGAAAATTCTTCTGCAAAACTTGTACAGACCCTGGTACAATACCAGCTACTTCTGGGGTCATATATGATACCATCATCATAGCAAATTTTAATTTTTAATAATTATCTTCCCTTATCTCAAGACAAGTGTATTTCCAAGGATATAATCTTGCTAAGACAATCAAGACTATGAACAGGCAGTACCAGGCAGATTCCCTGTGATTATATTATTTGCAAATTTGCAAGGCCCACTTTTAAAATTTTTTTTAGAAATCATTCCTCCTTTCCATTATTCGAACTGCTTATTCTTTGCTGATAGAGCTACATTTTAGCCCATTTGAAAATAATTTGCAGAATTTATGTTTCAGGAGGATGAATACTTACTTCAAGGTAATCTTTCAGGAAAGCACTTATATCTCAATATATGAGTCAGAATAGGACTCAAGCAAATTCTCATAAACGAGATTTATTTTACTGTTTAGCTGTGATAAAGTTGTGCCTTGAATTGTACTGTCTTTAGGTCATACACAAAGAAAAGGAATAGAAATGAATACTCGATATTAAACCCTGTATTTTTCAGTGAATACAAGAGATTTCTTACTTATTTTTAAGATGCTGTAATTTCACAATAGATTTGTTGTTGCTAGAAAAGGGAAATGTGCACCTTATTTAATGCATTTTCCCTAAATTTTATGAAAACTCCATTGTTAGAGAAAGAAGAGTTTCCACTACCTGTATTCCCTAAACCTGTGTAATTTTCACAGCATTGAAGGATCTGTGAAGTGAGTTATTTTGGTCTTGTGTGTGCACAATGGTAAAAATGATTTTTTATCTTTGTTGAAATACTTGAACTTATACAATACTGTGTGAACAAACTCATAAAAACAAATGTTTCCACAGAAGGAGCACATGAACTCACATTCTTTCTCTTTCACAACTGTTTCATCTTTTGAAATGCAATTTTCAGCAATTTTAGGAATCCCTCTTTTGTGTAAACTCGATTTTGATCTTGTCATGCATTTGTGGTCTCCTGGGTATTCTGTACTGCCCAAGATTTAATTAAGATATTTTTCTAAAGTTATACCACAATATTTGGCTTCTTCTTTAGGAAGGAAAACAGTTGAGGCCTTTTAGAAGCTGGGCTATATCATGTAGTTGTATCATGCAGAGATGGGTAATGGTCTCTATGTTACAACTGCTGTATAAACACTCTGGAGCTGAGCTTCTCCAGAATCAAGGGGGAGACCAATTAAGACAGCCAATTTCTTCTGTGAAATTGCCTGCTGGGCAAGGAGGAATTGTGGTGAATGTGTTTAAGTAAATCTCTTTAAAAGCAGCACCTTTCAAATCCAGAGAAACTTGGGACATCTTCCTGCTTTGGAGAATGAGTTTACTTACCTGTGCAGGAGATGAATTACAAGAATTGGTTATACATAGCAAAAGACCTCTAAAATTTATATGAATCCCAAAGAAAGAATAATAAATCCTTTTTTTGATGCTTATATGATAGCAGTACTGGATTAAAACTAGTTCTCCAAGTGGTGAATGATGGTCACCTTGCACCACTTCCGTATCCAAATGCTAATCATATGGTGCTCCATGGAATACTCTCATATGCCCTACTTTGCATATGAAAGATATGTATAAAGGATGTATAAAGTCCTTTCTATTGTCCCTCCAGTTTTTCAAGCTGAACAGTGTTTCAGTGACCTCCAAGATATTCAATAACCTTTTTTCTTCAGGTACAAAATACAGGTATTTAGTACTGCACTCACACTTCAGTACAGCTTTAATGTGTTTGCTACCTGCCCATTGACAATACCTATTGTAAATGGAAAAGTCCTCCATACCCATGCATAAACAGCTTATTAACACATCTAAAAGTAAATATTGTTTTCCTCCTAGGCAAAGCTGCTTACAAGGTGAAGATTTTAATTTTAGATTTTAATAACAAGTCAAAGCCTTTGGAATCTTCACCACGGGCAGTATTTACTCACCAGACCTTGTGCTTCTGCTCTTTAAAATGCAGTTAAAGCCTAAATAAGGACCCTGAGATTGTTACCTTTATATCACTGCCTTTGGTGCAGTTATATAGCTAGAAAACCAAGGCTGTAAAGGAGAACTGGGAAAAGGAAGCAGCCAGGTAGCTTTTTAGTTTAGAACTAATGTTTTTCAAGCATAAAATTTTCTCTAAAAAATGGATATTTTGCAAACAAAGACTGCACCAAATTTGAGAAAGGGAGGAATTTTTACAAAAAATGTTCAGTAAGTGATGCAATGGAGTCTGTGGAAAACTGAGAAACCTTTTTTTCTTCATAGTTATAAATGCTCCTTCAGCTACAAAAGAAATATCTGTCTTCAAGATTTGTTTGTGAACTGTTGTTACCACAGCAAGTTTGTTTTCTTGGGTGTGTTTGTGTGTGTTGGTTTGTTGGGTTTTTGGGCAGTTCTTGTCTTCATTTACAGGTTTAAATCAGTGACAGTACGATCATAAATGACTGCAAGATCATTCCTTGCTAAGAAATGGCTAAAACTGGAATCTTTCTGTATAGCTCTTGCTCAGTCATATAAATGTATGTAAACAATTATAGTTGCAGTGATTCTGCAGTATGCAAGTAAAGGAAAGTAACTGAAATGTGAGATTGCTGTTGAAGTTTACTCATTTGGAGTATTTTTTCACTCTGTAGAGTTGCTGTGCAAATGCTTTTTAGGCCTGCTCTTCATTTTTCTGTTGTTTTCTTTTGATGATCAGAGGACTGTATCATGTCCCCTATGGAAACAGGTTCTGAGGAGACCTGATAACACCTTCCACTACCTAAAGGGTCTTCAAGACATCAGGAGAGGGACTTTTACCAGGGCATGTAGTGACAGGACAAGGGGTAATGGCTTCAAACTGAAGAGGGCAGGTTCAGATTGGGTACTAGGAAGAAATTCTTCCCTGTGAGGATGATGAAGCAGTGGCACAGAGTGCCTAGAGAAGTTGTGGATGCCCCATCCCTGAAAGTGTTCAAGGCCAGGTTGGATGGAACTCTGAGCAACCTGGGATAGTGGGAGGTGTCCCTGGCCATGGCAGAAGGTTTGGAATCAGGTGAACTTTGAGGTCTTTTCCAACCCAAACCCCTCTGTGATTCCATTGTTGAAGCACGTGCTGAAAGCAACCTATCTTCAAACGGTAGCACCTTATTTAATCAACAGTGTAATCTACTATATGCTCATAAACTCCATGATCTTTTTTATTTAGGTATGCAATGAAAGTACTTGTGGAATGAGACATGAATTCATGTAGGTACTTTGAAACAGAATATCCTTTGTTGACAGGGTTTCCTTTTACAAAGGTACTCCATGCTTCTTGGACTTGAACTGATTTTTTGTTCTGATCACTGTGAGATTTGGAAATCCATTGGTGTCTCAAAGCAAGAAAATGCTTTGGTTTTATTCAAGAAAGCCTTTCAACAATGAAACATCAACAGAGATGTTTATTCTTTTAATGATAGATTTCTCCTTTGCTTTAGTATCTCTGCTCATTGAGTTTAAAATGTAAAGCTGCTTATTATGCAAGTCATGGGATTCTTTAGAATTTAAAAGAAGGGAAACATATCAAATAGAAAAGCAACACTTCCCGAGTGCTTATCTGGCAGACTAGAGAACCATGATATTCCACTTGAATCAACTGTTTAAATGAGCAGTTTAATGACAGTCATTGTGTAAGATTTGCTCATGTAGCAACTTGAGTACTTACACAAAGAATAGAAGCTTGATGAAACAGAGTTAAGAAATGCATGCCAAACCATCTTGTTTCCACATTTTTTTGCATTAGAAGATGTACTCTTTTTCCATAAATGGAGAAGTTTCTATCACTTAATAAGAAAGAAGTTAAAAAGTGTTCCTTGGAATTCTAATTAAGTTTATTTATCTCTAGGAAAAATCTGAAGCCTTCTTCCTGTTGAACATGTTACAAAAATGTATTTTTCTCTGACATGCAAGTTTCTATTTGTGGGCAAGCAGAACCTATAAAATGATCCAAGAAATGTGTTTCTGCTTGCTGAAGGGTACTTAGTACCAGGGCTTTCACAGTCACAAGTTTCATTATTAATATGGGATAGGGTTCATCTTATCTACAATGTCTGCAATTTATGTGCTTACATCTAATGGACATAAATCATCTGACTTGTTTTGTGTGCATCTCACCTTAGGGTGAGATGTAATTGTAATGTTGCTGCCTAAAATCAAAAGATAAATCTTTCAACAGTGTTAAAGTGCTAAAATAAAAAGCAGCTCTTCAATGAAAGCTTTCAGATGCACAAATTTGTCTCTGCACATGTGATAAAGGATCTCTACAATTTTTGTAAGGTTAATTACTATATCTAGCAGGTACATCCAATAGAAGATCAGTTGCCCTGGTAACCCACCCTTTGACCCATTTCTTGTTATGTTTCTGAATTCTGGTGGAAAACAAGATGTCCTTGTGAGCAAGTCTCTTCTTAAGAATAAGACCAAACAGGATTTCAAGAATATGTTAGTAAGAGTTAGCTTATTGTGAGAAAGGGCAGGAACAGTCCTAAATCCACCATGCAACTATATATAAAAAAAAAAATCTACAAGGCTACAAATATATGAAAAATATATAAAAACATATAAAAAACTAAAAAAAGTCTTTAGCCATCAATGCCACTCTCCATGGAGTATGATGAGATTCTAGTGAAAGCATCTCAGACCTAGACTTTCACAATGTAGTTATCTATTTTTGTTCTGGCAAATCCTCCCATGTGGGCTCTTTTAATTGGGAAAAACATTCCATGAATTTCATGCACTTTTAGTCTAAAAGTTTCCTATGGACATAATTTTCAGCACTACATTTACATATCTTGTGTGTTTGTAGAATGTGGTCCTTGTTAAGGGCATCATTTTTTCCAATTCATGTGTTTTTTGAAATCATTTTTACTTGAAGACAGAAGGCAAGATTAGAAACCAAGTGACTCCTGTAAAAACTCTTGCCCCTCTGTTTTATCCCAAAGAATTATTCTGGACCACTTAATTTGTGGAATCACATTCTTTTATCTAAATGGGTGGAGTCTTTCTACTCTCTTTAAGGGTGACAGTGTGTGAGTTCTCTTACATTCACTTTATGTATGTGTTCTGATACATTTGCCAAGAAAAATGCTTGGATAATTGCTGAACTGCTTATGTAAAATAAGAGACAGAATTTATGGCATGTGATCTGTACATAATTTTAGACTTCAGAATCTGAGTTCTGTGCAATGAAGTGCTTAGAAATGTATTATAAACCAAGAATTATATACTAACATTTTTTCAGCAATAATTTTTAATATGAAATAAATTCAATGATGAGTATGGCACATTCATAGGCAACTGAAAAATTAAATTGAACAAATTGCTTTCCATAAAGTGTTCCACTACTCTAGCTATAAACAACACAAATAATGAAATATCTTTTTCGGAATACAAATAGACATTTACATTAAAATTAACAGTGTAATCAGAAAGAGAGTGCAGGTCATATGGTAAATTATTCTTAATGTTGAACTTCTATGTTTGTACAGGTCTTGGCTTTTATAGACAGCACCATTTGAGTACAGAATATTTAATTTTTGGGGAGCATATTATGGATAGATGCACATATGGGTGAGATGGGGCTCTGAACAAGCTGCTCTAATGGAGGGTTCCCTGTCCATGGCAGGATGTTGGAACAGGATATTCTTCAAGGTTCCTTCCATCCCAAGACTTTCTATGATTCTATGGTATTTGGTTGTAGTTCACTGCAACAAAACAAGTCATTAGATGTATACACAGCATGAAACAAAGCCACTCCACTACTATTTGAAGTACAGCTCATATATCACATTGCAGTTCTCTCTGCTGAAGACTTTTTTGTCTTATTTACTTCTCTTCCTCCCCCTCTTTCCCCTCACTGACTTGGAAATGGTTTGTATCCCATAACCATTTCGGTTTTCTCTCCAGTAGTGTCAGTGCTGCCCCCTTCCAGCTCGGGAATATTGTGATAGGTGAAGGGTGGCCCGGGATCCTGCAGAGGTTGGGAGCCAGGGGCTGCTCCTCTTTCTGCTGGAGTGATGGACACAGCTGCCACGCTGCACCATGGGTCTGACCTGGGGTCCTGTTGCTCTATGATTTTTGCCTTTTTTTCCCCCCCTTCTTTTTTTTTTCCCTTCTTTAGACACTGTGCACTTTTTCTCCTTTAGTTTTCTTTTAGTTTTCTTTTAGTTTTCTTTTAATTTCCTAAGAGCTGCTCTGCTGTTGGAAATTATGGCATCAAGAAGTGAACAACTTCCCATTTACACATTCAAAGCTTTTTGATGGCTATCCACAATTTATTTTTAAAGTATTCCTAGTATGACCTACCAATAATTGTTATATGTTTGGTTTTTACAACAAACAACACACGAGTTTGCAGCAGGATGGATCTGCCACAAGCATGCCTGTGATGCTCTCCACAATCCTTTGTTACAAGTTATAATTTGGTTGAAAATCAAATCAGGCAATGAACTTGCATGGAATCTGATCCCCTGGTTTGTAAGCCTACAAAGAAAATAGATCAGTGGCATTCCAGTTTAGTCTCACAGCCAGATCAATTACGGAAATGTGCTGTGTCAGTGAGGCTGCTTTGACTCAAGGCCACATTCTTATCCTCCCACTCCAGAAAATCTGATACGAATGATGAACACAAATAAAGGATCTCTAGGTTCCAGGAGGTGTTGTGCTCAAAGGTTGTTCGTCTTCAAATTCTGTCTCAGACATCAAAGTGTTTGGACATCAGGTTATTTTGAGATTATTTTTGTGTAAGAGCTGTCACCTATGATTTTCTTTTAAATATATTCAGATTTTTGGAAAAGAGCTCTCCTGCTATGTACTTCTAAAGAAATCTACATGCAAGAATTGAATTTAGGCACATTTCATAACCATGAGGTGCAATTTGCCATTTCTCTGAAACTATGTTTCCATCTAAGAAAAAATTTAATTTTTAAGGTATAAATGTCCAGTAAAAGGAAGAAGAATTTATCCAGCTTGATTTGAGACATCAGCAGTACTAGGTAACTCTGCTATCTTTTTGTTCTTCAGTATGACAAACAACATATAGTTTTACTGATGTTTTTTTTTTCCTTAGAGAAAAGTGAAATATGGTTTCTTCAGATGTGGATTGCTCTTATATTATTGAATTGCATTGAGTGATTGGGATATAGGGAATCTACCACGTGACTTATATTATGATATTTTATGGTGTCCTCTGCTGAGGTTTGAACAACAGCCTAATAAATCACAGTAGCATCTGGACAGAAAAAAGTACCCTCAAAAGACAATTCAATAGATAAAAGTAAAAATAAATATATGCTGGCTTAAGCTAAAGCTGATTTAAATCTTTTTACTGAAATTCAAGGCATTTATACTAGTAAAAAAATATGAAAAATGAAGTGCAGTGAACAGAGCAGTATATTCTAAAAGTAATTGTGTTGTCTGTCTGACAAAAATATGTTTAAATCCTTTTGAAATATTAAAGGACCATCTAAGGATATTCTCTGATGGCTTCAGTAATGGCTGATCTCTTCAAACTCAAGGTGAGTTGGGGAAATTGAGGAGCTGAATCCATAGGATTAGTTTTTCTGGAAAAGGAGCAAGAAAGATGCAACAATCAAAATTCATTGAAGTTAAAAGATAGTTTTGTTTTCTGGAATCTTCTAGCACTTAAAAGGAGTCTCTGAGTTTCAAAATCCTGAAGAGATTTGACAGATTAGAATGCAGCAAGCTAAATTTGTTGTAAAAATTATTTCTTTTGGCAGTAACACTGATCTATGAATATTAATGGTTCAATGTAGCATACATTAGAATTCTGTGGAAGACATCCACAAGGAACTCTGTAGATGCTCTTCTTTATCTGCCCATCCATGAAACATAATTTTGTTTCAAGGGAGGAAAAACATAACAAAGAATCCTCTTTTCCTTGTCTGTGAACCACTTGACTCATGGTTGCCTTTCAGCTGTATAATGTTCCTTCTGACCTGTTGGGAGCTGAGATGCTTTTCCATGGGAGTCCCAGAGCTGACATTTATAATCAATAGGCTTGATATGTGTTTCTGTTATCTCTTCTAGAGTGGGCACAAGAGAACAAGCACTTGCTGCCAAACACCTCTAACATCTCTATATTCACACCAAAGCAGCTTCTGCAAGGGCTATAGTATTAACCTCTCTTTTAAACTTTTAATAAAAAAAAGAGCCAGGAATAAAACGAAGATTCTGCTCCAAAACATAAAATTGATAATCTCAGTTCTTCCCAAGGACAAGAAATGAGTGGAGTGAACACAAAGCACACGAGAGGTTCTCAAAAAGACATGCCTGTTTGGCAGCTAATGGTGGGATTGGCCAGAATGCCATTGCTGCTGGCAGTGGCAGTGCAGAGCTCCCCGTGCTCAGGATCCTGGGCAGATCTGAGGACCAGCTGCTAGCTGAAAGAAACAATTTTTTTTCAACAGGTCCATAGCTTTCCTCTGCTGAGGGTCCCAGAGCTAGATGCAGCACTACAGGTAGAGGACTAGTGGGGCAGACTATTATAACCATTAGTTTAAATGCTAATAAATGGATGCAGAGGTTGTGCTTACTTGTTGGTGTTGGAAAAGATAATCTTTATCTCACCTCTCTACACAACAGGTGTATATATATATATATATATATATATGCACTGTAAATAATCCTTGTTTGGACATGTTTTTTTATTGTTTGTGGGCATACATCAAAATGTGTTACTAATCTCCTGGCTAGATATCAATGTGTTTTCTGGTCTGCAATTTTTAAATTTGCATTTTATTTTGGTAAATTCAATCAGCGTGAGAAGGGTGGCACAAGAAATAATCTGAATGAGAGTAAAATAGATGCAAGATTGGCAATGTAGGAATGCAAACCCCCCCAAAAAAATCTCATGGCACAGTGCAGATGGTCACAGCAATGTTTGTTGTAAATCACAGTAGGCTGATTATGTGTTTCAGTTTCCTATGTAGACAGATGTCATTCCAAAGCTTTTGTCACCCTGAAATTTGCCTCTCTATCTGATCTTAATCAATAGTCAGTCATGGGTCATAAGTATTAGTCATGCAGGTGTGTGCAAATTGTGGTTATGTACAAATATGCTGTGTGAAATGCAAGGACTAATTTATGGCAAGGCAGAACTTTTTTGTTGGAAGGATTCCTTTGCAAAAGGGACATTGTTACCACGTAATGAGTTACCAGCCTTTTAAAGGCTTAGGCAGTCCTAGGAACAGTCATTAACAATCTGTCTGGGCAAGGAGACAGTCTGGAGGAGGCACAGGAAATATTGGCATATCCCAAGCAAGGGATAATGCTGGGTTGCTTGAGAAAAGGAAGGCTCCAGCCCGTCCTAACTTCATTATACTCTCCTGGAGAGAAAGTGGGAGCACCAGTGTTTACACCTGAGGATTCTTGAAGGGGAATAGGGTCAATAAAAGACAAAGGGTCTGTCAGACTCTCAGCCTCTCTGTGTGAAGGTTTTATGATAAAGCTGAGAATTATATGCCAGCTTGTTAGAGTTAATTGTTCTGCCAAGTATGCAGAGGTGACTATTTTATCTGCTCTGAAAAGTCATAGGATAGAAAGGTGTTTTTATTGGAGGACAGGGATTGGGACCAGGGATGAGTGGACAGAGACCCAGAAGAGAACCACACTCTAACTGCAGAGCTGGTTTAAGAACTGATAATGAAGGAATCTGGAAGGATAAAACCGGCTTCCCCTGGTGCATGAAGTGAGATATGTAGCAGTGCACTCCAACCTCAGGATTCCAGAGAGTCTGGGGCAGCAGTGCTAGAGGGGAAAAAGCAATTTGAAATAAGTTAGACTTTTATATTTGGTTTCGTAGTGGTTTTGCTCTGTCAGTCTCAGTTATAAAGTCAAGGACTAAAGAGGATATTTGAGCTGAGAACATCCTGTTATGAAATTTAATAAGTACTGCTAGTACTATTTCATCCAGAAATGCTTCCACTTACTGTGAAGCAATTGGATTCTCTGCTCTCCCTGCCTCC
Source organism: Sturnus vulgaris (assembly GCF_052056855.1). Classification (NCBI taxonomy): domain Eukaryota; kingdom Metazoa; phylum Chordata; class Aves; order Passeriformes; family Sturnidae; genus Sturnus; species Sturnus vulgaris. Next base: position 65,456,067 of record NC_142246.1, read on the forward strand.
TCTTTGTCTTTCTCTTTCCATTTCCAATAAACATCAGAGTAGACTGCCCACATTTTTTCTGAACTTAATGTGTGAGCTACAGTTGGGACTTGCACTTTAATATGATTTTAATTTATGTTAATATAACTGAAAGGATTTAGCAACCCTCAGCACCTGAGCATCATGGGAATAAAAGGGAGGCACTATGGGATTATTCCAACACCTCTATTTTTTAAATGTTTCTTTTAATTTCCTTTTTTCTTTAGTAATATCCTAAACTCTCATAAAAGTCTGAATATATTAGCTATTTGGATGTTAAGAAAAAAACTATATTATCTGGTTTTTTTGTCACAAGGGTATGAAACATAATGTTTTAATTGCAGGCAAGAAAGCATAGCTGGAAACATCAGCCAGTATAGAGCTGTCAGAACTCTTTCTGTCTCTTAATTGGTGGCTTTGAGCAGAACACCAAAGATTAAAAAACTCAGGGATCATTTTAAGGAGCTTCTGATGCTGCAAGTAAGATACCAAACATCTGTTTCTGGCTCGTTAACTTACAAGCTACCTTGATGTGGGGAGAAAGATGTTTACTTGTTATATTTTTCCTACAGCTTTAGCATGAGATTTTACTGAGTCTCTCCCCTTTTTTTTTTTTTTTTCAATGTGTTGTACCTACTCATACACAAAGCTGTCTTACAAATCTGATATTTTCTATTTAGATCTGCCAACTGAAAGCATCATCTGATACCTGAGTGATGCTTTCACACTCACTCACCACCCTTCCTGCAAAGAGGACACCCCTCCAATACTCCTCTTTCCTGCAAATTTACTGTCAAAGAGTGCTAGGTGAGTTTATTGCAGGACACAGGAGCTTCACATATGTCCTCCAAAGTACCAGTGACATATGTTGGCTGTGACAGATTGTCCCTGAGGGATGTCTCAGTGAAGACACCCAGGGTACCCCCAGACCTCTTTGAGGGATGTCTGGGCTGCACATCAGTTTTACATGCAGAAATGTAAGGGATACGACTCTCAGGGCTTTATCCATCATCGGGGTCCAGCTGTGGGAGCCAAAATACCTGATAACATTTCGAATTCCTGTGTCCTTTTGGCACCAAAAAACACCTTCTCTTTTCAGTGTACCCAAGGTATGACAGGAGTGTGCTATTCTCGTGTTTCCCCATTTTTGTTCCCCCATCCCATTTAGCTAAATCCCATTGCCTTTCTGATTCTCCTCTACCTTCTCTCAGCATGTTTAAGGGGTGACTCTCCTCTCCTTAGAGTTCTGTCCTCCTGAAAGTCATATATGGCAGGAAGACTTTCTTACTCAACTACAGAGGGAGAAAGAGAGATTTGGGTGCTTTCTATTAGTCTAGATCTCCTACACATCCTTGCACAAACTACTGAATATCTAACACATGTCCATGTCCCTAAGCTCTAAATGTGGCTCACAGTATTAGACAAATCTCAATTTGCTTACTAGTGAAGTAGTAAACCCTTTTTGTTTTTGCTGTGATCAGAATAAAGAAAATGGTGTTCCTAAAATGCAAATCTTGCTTTTTCTTTTCTTCATGGGACAACTTTACCAGGCTTATGCCTGTTTGAATGCCTGTAGCTTATTTGAAGGAACAAGAAACATCAGCCCTCCACTAATAAAATGAAGTCTTATGTAAGGGTAAGTTTTTCAGCATACTTCAAAGGATATCCACTGAATTTGTGGAGGTTGCTTATTTTCTGTGGGGGACAATATTGTCCCTTAATTAGGCTTTTCAAATGTAAATTCCCAGCAATGAAATCTTCTAAGGATAAAAGCATTTGTTTGTGGCATAATGCCTCAAAGTGTCGAGAAATCTGAGTCTGTAATCTCCATATGTTTTGATAACTTGCTATCAGAAGCAGCTACTTGCAAAGCAATATTTTTTCTCCTTTTTTCCCTTCTTTTTTTTCCCTTTTAACACTCCAGTTACATCTACTCTGAACTTACACCTGGTGCCTGTCCTGTCCCTTGCTACCGACATATGACTGTTTGAGTGGGAACAAAACCACTTTGACAGATGGGCATAAATTCAGGGATGCCAAACAACCAGTTCCTGCACTAACTTTGAATGCTAACGTGCCATTCACACCCTGTAGTGTCAGAACAACAGCCTATTCACAGCCCCAGGTCATTAGGAGAGAAGGGAGAGAGCAGAACATGTGGTCACGTTAATAAACCTGAAGATTGTTAGGTTTGATCCTGTAAAGTAGGTAAGAAATTCGAATAGATTGTCTAGCGTCTGAATTAGAGAACCAAGTCTTACAATGCATGAAAAGAAATAATGCATTTTCAGTGCAAACAGCTCTGTGTATGTCTAGTTGCTGAGGAACTTTGAAGGAAATCCAAAAGACTCAAATCCAAGATTCTTTGTCCAGGATTTTACAAAAGGCTTGTTTAGCTGCAGCAGTGAGATTTTGTATTTTATGGAGTCACCTCCAAAAGCCATCCCTAATACTGGCCCACTCCTGGTGATCAGCCACTTTCATGGGCAGATCCTGGCAATTGTAGAAGAGGAGACAGGCTATCCAGTCCTGCTCAGCTGTGTTCCAGAGAATCCTGTGTAGAGAACCAGGTAAGCAGCAGCAGTGTTCTGTAGCTGCTGCATTAGTTCCACATCATTTTGCAGAGAAAGATTTCGAAGTCGAAGAAATTACATAGAAGATAAGTTGCTACATGAAAAGAAACAGTTCAGCTGGCTCCTGTCCATGTGCTCCTCATCCATGCAGTTCTGCAGGGAATACACAAGAATTGTAGCCTGTGAATTCACTGTACCCCCTGCTCCACTGAACTGTACATTGCTGGTGTTTGCACGCTGTACTCTGCAAGGATTTGTTCCCTTTTTTCTGCAAGGAAAGCCTGAGACCTTGAGGGATGGCAGCATCCATCCTCTTCTCTCTTAGTGATGCCTTTTCATGCAGAGAAATTGAACTTCTTGGTAGGGGCTTGGGATAAGGGAGTTTTAACTCAGAGGAAAAAAGATTTGGAAGGGAAAAGCCCTTTATCATCTAGGACTTGTTATCATGGCCAAAATTGTACATGTGTCTTTGTACTTGGTGTTTTCTCTTGGCTATCTTCAGGCTTTCAAATACTTTTAGAGAAAAGGAAACACTGGGCTCAGGGGCTGAGATGGAATTCAGGACAACTGAATAGTACTCAGACTTAACAAATTAAGCTTTTATCTGGACGAAGGTTGTTAACTCTTTTGGAGCATCATTGTTTAGGCTTTGATTTACAGTTTTGCTACATGGCCTGGGTTTTATTTAACTTTCATTCTGGACAATTTGTTTATGAAAGAGATTTTTCCAACCAAGAGCATAAAGAGTGAACAACACTTCCTTGCCTTCCTCAGCTTTAAACTTAGAATTTTTTAATGATGACCTCCTGTTGCAGTTTCTTTATCCAAGTTTCCTGTTACATTTTTTCCATGCACATGTTTTTTCAATTTGGAAGAAGACTATACTTCAGATTAAGAAATGGAGCAGAAAAAGAAATTCCCTTTCTGAAAGAGAGCCTTTTGGAGGTAATTCATAAATGGTATTTTTTGGCCACAGACTTGACATGTGGAGACAACACTTGATTTAAAACTTGCTATGGAAAATTAAATGTCACTACTCTGTCTTAAAAGGTATTTATAATTCATTTCCAAGATAGCAGCATGGATTGTTAGACCCTTGTTTTTGAGAATGTAATGGCAGTTCTGGTCATAGTCACAACTGATTTAACTGGCTTGAGTGTATGGAGAGTTTGGCTCATTTGGAATATGGAGGGATCCGATTATTTTTTGTTAAAAGAGGGACACTCTCACAGAAATACTTCTCTACATTATAAAATAATTGACATCCAAGAAATACATACATGTAGTAATTTGTAAATTCCTGTGAGAACAGATAAATCTAGCCTTTTTTTTTTCTAGCTCTTGAGCTGATAAACACTTGTTTTATGTATCTAAATACATAATACTTCCAGGAGAACAACCAGCACAGCCTAGAGGAGTCTTGTGAGCACAATAAGCCACGAACCACATCTTTTCCTGCAAAAAAATTCTTTGCAGTCCTGTTCTGCTGCTGTCTCACAGGGGAAAGGCAGGAAACACAGCACCAGAGTGCTGTGGAGAGGCAGCAGTGGGAGCCCCATTCCTGCCCTGCTCCTTGTGTTGGGGCAGGAGGCAGGGTGTGTCTGTGGCCAGTGCACCTTTCAGCTGTACATAACACATATTTTGACCATGGCCTCTGAGAATTGCAGGTGGAATTTAAGGTTAGGTTGAATTAGGAATATGACCTGATCAGCTGAGGACAAGAGTTCCTTAATTTCTAGTCTGTCAGGTTTAAATCCACCCTTGGGGCAGATGGTAGCCACATTTGAGACAGCTGCATGATGTGCTAAGACCCAGCACTCTGGCTAGCTTGCTTTTGAGGGCTTTTTTTTGTATGTATGCATTGCTTTTTAAAAGCTGTTCATTTTCAAAAATCAATATTTTGAAAGACAGAGGAAATCCTGTTAAATATTGACTTTCTCTTTAAATGCCAGATGTTGTGAGCTTCCATCTGCTGATCACTTCCTAGACAGATGCCAGAAATAAGATTTTAGTCCTTTCTACCTCTAAAAGAGTTCTCCAACTTCTCTCTTCTTTTAGCCTTCCTTCCCATTCCTCACACCAAACTCTGAATTTCTGTACCCTTACAGGCATACAGAAATTCCTGTACTCCTATAGGCATGCAAAAATATATGATTTATTTCTACTCTTTCTATTGTTTTAGTCTTGTATTTTATTTAGTGCTTGTCTGTCTTCTCAGACATAGAGATGACATGTTTGGGACATTAACAGAGATAAACTACTTGCCACAAAAGAGCTAATAGATATGGAAGACCCTGTGAAACTGTGGATCAGGCATTACTTTTTCTACTCTGATCTATTATTTTTAGTGATTCCATTATGATCTCTGAGCTGCTGGAAAATCAGCTGCAAACTGAATGTTTGTGCAGTACTGACAGCAGTTTTTCAGGAGCCTGAAAAGCCTCAGAAATGTAAGGAGGTATGAATATCAGGTATGGATATTCATCTCCATGCTCTTGGCTGCTCTTGGTGCTGATCTGTCCCAGGGAGGGAAGCCTAGGGGGTTTTCCCTTATCCAGTTAGGAACAAAAAGGAAAACCCTGGGATCCCAACAGAGGACCATGTTGTGATCTGCAGTCACATCAGGGCTGGTGTAGCCTGAGGTGTTTTCCAAGATGTTTCAGTCTCACCTTTGTCCATCTGGTGGATCAGGAGGCAGAAGCACCCATGGGACTGATTGAATGATTATGATTGCAATGCTCTAAAGCACTTAAATCTCACTTTAGACCAACCTGGCAGATGGCTGTGGCCTGGTTTAGGTAATTTTGCTCTCCCTCAGCAATGTGTGAAGGCAGACCTGGTTCAGAAGGCATGCAGACCTATTAATAATGTCTGAGGAGGAAAGTCACCCAAAGAGAGAGGAACAGGGAACTGAGCTGCTGCCTTGTCTGGAGTGACCCAGGTATCAGGCCACTTGTGGCCATGAGATTGGAGTTTTCTAAACCACTCCTGTTGAAATGGTTATTCTTTCATATGAATAATTGAATATTTGGTGGATTAAGGACAGGACACTTTAAATAGATCCAATATACTCGAAGGAGAAGAGTAATCTGAAGGATCTGATTTGAATATGCACTTTCTCTGCAGTGCACATTAAGGCCTTTTGTGCTTTTGAGCAGTGAAGTTTAATTAATTCCTTTTTCAGCTTTTTTTTTTTTAATTAATATTTCCAGCACAATTTTGAAGGTGTTTTTAAATGGGTATTTTCGAGCTTAGTTTCCTCTCCAATCTTAACTGCAATCTCTGGGCTCTACATAAATGTAATGTTGGCTATGTGTTGGTAGAATTTAAAATGAGAAACATGTTTAGCTCATAATTTCTGATTGTTTGAGTCAATCAGACCTATATTTAAAAGGCAATTAGAAATTTTAAAGGATTTTAGGCACTTAAATACAATTTCAAACTGTGGTTTCAGCATGCAGATAGATTGGGAAGTTTGCAAAACATTAAGATAGCATTCAGAAGGACCAAATAGCCTGGAAATTAAACACATACATGCTATAGGTTGAGTACCAAGTTCATGGTCTTTTGCCCAAAATGTTGCAATGTGTTTAAATTTTGTGTTGGGCTTTTGGCCCATGAACAGATGGTTTCCAGCACGTCCTGCTGGGAATGTGCTGTAGCTGGGTCAGATACAAGAATTCTCTGAGCTTTTAAAACAAGGGAGCTGAATGAGTTGCAGCACAGCCCACAGTGACCCAGTTAGAAAGGGGTTAATGTTTGCTGGGCCAGACCAGGCTGCAGAGTCACAGCTCACTGTAGCTGCATAGATGTAGCTCAACACTGAGCCTTGGATGAAATCAGCCAACATGAGTGATGTAACCTTGCCTGATGGCTCCACTTCAGTTGGTGACGACCAAAAATCCTGCTTAATGTGGAGTATGGGGGATATTTGGACTTGAAGAAGTGGCAGGTAGAACAAGATTATTCTGTTTCGTAGGAGGATAGCATTAGATCTCACATTGTTCTGCTCCAAAATGAAGAGCACACCTCTGAAAATTCATCCTGGAAGAATACGGGCTGCACTTTGAAGCACACTGCCTGGCCAGATGCTGGAGACACACTCCAGCCTCTGACTCAGGTGCCAGGCAGGGAGCTGTAAGGAATTTTGCCCCCACGAAACTTCGTTGAAATTAGAAACCACCAGCAAAACCCGCCAGAAAATTTGTCAGGGATGTGTACTATTTTGTGGATTATTTTTGCATGCTTTTGTGAATGAGCTACAGCCATTTCCAAAATTCATACATTTAGCTCTGTTGATTAGGTTGAGCTTACCTTTTAAAAAACTGCATAAAAATATTAAGTGCACTGTCCCTTTATATGCACCTGTAATAAAGATACCCATAGGAACATAGCTCATAGATGCCCCAGTAACTAGTGATATTCCTAACGTGTGTTTAAATGCCTATTAATTCTGCTGTTAGATTTTTGTTTATTACCAAGAATTCCCTACAATGTGTAGAGTTTTGAAAGCTGTTCAGTGCTCTGTGGCATGCCGTGGAGATACAGATGGATTATGTAGGGAGGGGTGCAGTGTCCATCTAGGATTCCACAGGAGTGATCTTCAGCTGCTGGGACTTTGAGAGGATGAACCAACCTGAGTTAATTTTGCACAGCCCAGGCTGGGTTTCTCCTCTGTCTCATAATCCTTACTGCTGTGAAGAAAAACCCAGATCCAACCCTTGTGATTTTTCTGCTCCAAAGAAACTTAACAACAAAGCTCCAAATGTTTTATAATCCAGGAAGATTTAGTGAGGAAAGACTTCTGAGGCAGGACTGAACTGTATGTCTTTGGCTCAGTTTTGGCAGAATTAACATAAGGAAGGGTAAAAGCAGATCTAACCATTGTATCTACCACTCCCATAGGGCCCTGCATTGGCTCAGATGAGAATGTGAATTATTTTTCTAACTACCTTCAGGGCTGGCATAATCTGAGAGGTTAACCAGTTGATAGATGTTGATAGATGTAGAACAGAATCCAGGTCTCCTATCTGTGTCTTACCTCCCAAACCACCCTTTGAAGGAAAATTCCCAGGACCAGTCATTGTAATTTCTAAGCATTAAATTCATTGGTATTTTAATTTTTAAACTTTCATACAGCTGAAGAACCTTTTTGTTAAGCGCTCTAGATGCTCACAGGCAAATTTCTTTTCTTCTAGCTTCTTTTTCGTTTTTTTTCTTCTACCTGAGCCTTCCTTTAACTGGAGGGGAACTCACAAGAGAGGCTTTATGCTACTTTGCTGTTTTTCAGCATGACAGATGCATTAGAAAGTGTAATGCACTCTAACAAACAAGGAAACTTTGCATATTGAATATAGCACATAAAATAATAAAAGAAGAACAGCTGCTGAGAGACAGAAAGGGAAAAAAAATAGAGATAAAAGTTAACTTGAGTTGTGTTTTATATGAAGAGCTTTGAATTCAGTCAAATTTAAAATTCAACGCCAAGTACATTTACAGACATCTGGGAAATCAGGTCACATGCTCTTTGTTAGGGCTGCTACTACTCATATAAACCACAGCACACAGAAATGCAAGCCTGTCACAAGGACAAAACCTTTTTCTTTCATAAAATGACAGTTTAGCAATTACATTCACACAGTGATCAATGTGACCAGTGAAAACCAGAAGCAGGATAAAACCATATAATGGGGTACCACCTTTTCCAGAGTTTAAGGCTATCTGACTCTACATGTACAGAGAATTGTACCAAATCTGTATATGTTACATGAATGCTAAAGTAACCTTATGCACCAGGAAATTAAATTACTGAATTAGGAAAGCACACATATATTGCTGCAGAATAGGTAACTATTAATAATGAAGTGACTTCCAGTGTTAGCCCTTTTAAGTGGGAAGATTTGTGCTCTCCAGCTGCTCCCAGGAAAATTCAGAAGGAATTTGCAGTTTCACAGAGGGATGCTCACCTGCCTGCATAAACTCTCCTTTCCTTTTCCCTGCCCTGCTGAAGCTGCTGTACAGAAATGAGAATCTGCTTTTCCCTCTTTTTTGATCAAGGGTGGTAGACCTCTCTCTGACAACTGTGTTTAATCTGATGATGGTAGGAAGGTGCTCTCAAAGCTGTTAGAGAAATCAGGCCTGATACCATTCCAGCAGCCTGAAATCCTTTATTCATTTGCAGTATGTGGTGTTTCAATCTCCCTGCTTTTTTCTTCCTCTACTCCTCTGCAGTAAGGTCTTACAATCCCTCAAACAAAAGCTTTGGAGAGGTTCTTTGGGGTTACTCCCTAAGCCATACTGGATATATGCCAGTTTGTATTACCTGATGAAATAAGCCACTTTTTTAAAAAAGGCATCATATTTCTTTTGGGGGAGGGAGGGTGGACAAGTGGGGGGAAAAAAAAAAGGAAATAAGAAGAAATCTCATCTAAGCCACCTGTGTTTTAAGTGTTGAATTTCCCATCACATTTTCCTGATGAAAATGAAAAGCCTTAAAAGAAAATAAGACTTTGCAATTAGATGATGATGCATGAAAAGATGTGTCTGGATAATGTGACAGATGATCCTAACCTTCATTAATGTGCTTTAATTGGATTAAGCTCTATGAAAAGCCTTTTCTTCTCTTTCAACACCTTCAGGGCTCTTGGCTGCATGACTTTAATGTACAGAACATCCTGCAAAAGGGCACTCTTCCAGCTTCATAGAGGTATGCTGTACATCCTAAGTTCACATAAACAGCTTATCTCCAGTGACATGGCCCCTAGGATGCCAAAGGGGTGTGGCCCTCAAGTGATAATTGGGCAGTTCCAGGATTTATTTCAGCATTTGGAGCACTAAATCCCTATGCAAACTGAGCGGGTTGCTGCACCAGGGCTGGAAACTGTCAGCACAGATATCAGCTATTTTGAATAAAAGCACAGCACAGATATCAGCTATTTTGAATAAAAACACAGATGATTGATGAAGGGGCAGCCTCACTGCTGCTGTTAATGCTGAGAATGCTGTGCCCTGCCTTGTCTCCCAGTTTTCAATAGGACTACCTGGGGAGCAAGGTGTTACTGAGTGTGAGCCAAAGTGGCAGCCGTGCCCATGAAATGATGGACAGGAGCAGAAGAAATATGTGTTTTGCCTTGCCAGACTGAGAACATGTTCTGCATCATTTTAGACTCTTTTTTTTTTTTTTTTTTTTGTGAATGGACTTTACTCACACTGCTTTTTTTCATTTTTCTGACCTCTGGCTCCATACTTACTCATTTTTGGCTGCTTTTAAAGGCTCAGCACTGGCAAATTCCTCACAAATGTTCACTGTAGTGGATTTGGTTGCTGCTTATGGGTAGTTGGTGGTTATGGGGAAAATTAGAGAGAAATAACTAAAAGCAGGCTTAGAAGTAGGAGTAGGGTGGGAGAAGGGAGCTATGTGCTGGAAGAAAAAGGGAGGAGAAAAGCTTTCCAAAACAAGAAATATGTTTCATGTCTCATAAAATACAGCATCTTGTGTTACCCCATTTTGCTGGTCATGGAGTCTTTCTCTTAAATGGCACTTAACTCCCCCACTCTCCTCCAACCCAGTAAATTACATGGTTAAGCATTAAGTTGATGCATGTGATGCTGGCAATGGTACATCTAAGTTGGAGTTGTGCATTTCTGAACATCTGGTCTTTTAAAGGTCAAAAAAGCAGGGTCGGCTGATTTTGTGTATTCTTTCAGTATTTAGTCTTTTTGTTCTTGAAAGACATTTTTTTTTCTTTTAAATTTGTTTAACATACTTTATTTACAGTAATCCTGGAACTATAAATTCATGGGAAGCTATCAACTATATTGCAGCTACAATACTTTGTGCAAAGAATGTTCCCACAGTATGTCTTTAGGGATGTATCTGGGAGAGAGCCAACAGTTTTGAAATACTTCATATTGATTCATGGCTCTCCAAACATTATTTTAGTCTTCTAGATCACAGAATGTGGCACACTCAAGATTTATTTATTTTTTCCATATTTTAGCAATGCTTTGTCAGAGGTCTTTGTCCTACTTTTAAGATTACTTTTGCAGCTTCCTTTTCTTTTTTCTTTTATTTACTCACATAGTTTTGGAATAGTTATTTTTTACTTTGGGAATATTTTGACTCTTGGTCTTCCCCTTAGTATAAGCAAGAGAAAAGGGATTACAAATTTTGTGCTGCTTTCAAAAGCTTGGATTTGGGGTTTATTTGCTGCTTGGAGGCATAAGTGTGGACAGTAGTAAAGCCAAGATAGAAACAGGTTTGTTCATCTCCCTTCCCATTCTTTGATGTGTTTAAGTCTGCTCCTTGCTGGTTTTCAGTCTGTGGAATTTTGTCTTTTTACTGAAGGAGAAATAAACAGTTGCTTAAGGTAACAACCTGTTGGGGCCTAAATTAATTCCTGATGGACAGGATTTTGTTACAGCCTGGTATTGTCCCTCAGCTCTACTGTGATGTTGGGCAGAAAGGCTGATCCCCATTCAAGAAAAAGTCCACAGAACAAATTACAAAGTTGAATATTTTACATTTATTATCAACCCCCCTTCAAACAATCATATTCCTTTTTTTTTGTGTGTGTGTGTGTAAGAAGACTGTAATCTCTTGCCACTTATATTTACTAAACCAGCGACTTTGTATAACCTTAATATTTCTGTGTAGCCTGCATGCCATTACAGCTTTAGAACTGGAACTTACTCTTAGTCATCACAAAACAGAAATAGAACAGCAAGTTGTCAGCTCTGAGGTCCAGACACCGGTTAGACAAATTATATAAATTGCTTAAAACTGTTTAGGTGGACATGTTTATGTAGAAAATATTCTGGCCACCCCCATCTTATATCTAGATTTCTATTTTGAGTGATTACACCAGAAAAAACATCCATTAAAAATAGTGAAAAAGCTCTCCAAAAAGTCCATAACAAAGCCATAAAGTAACAAATCCCATGCTTTTTTCTCTTCCTTTCTAGGTCACCTTTAGCTGACTTCATGTTGCTTTACTCACTGACCTCAGTGACAGTCTGCTTCAGGCTAAACCAGATTTCCTCTGCAAGCAGCACTGTTTTTCATTAATCCATTCTCGAAGGTCAGACATTAGTAACAAAAATACATACATGTTTGTAGCAACCAGCAGTGCTGTGGCAGTGGCTCTAGGAAAGCACAGCTTATCAGAATATTGGAGTGGTGGCAGCCTGTGCCACATTTTGGAGTGGTGGTACCTGGAACTACAGCCTCACAAAAAGAGCAGGAGGTGAATGTTGGCTTAGAAATAACATGTCTTGTATGCCTCTAAGTGAGGTGAGCATTCCTCCCTGGGACCACGACCTGACCTTGCTCTGAGCACTGGTGTTCAGTGTGTCAGTGGCTCATTTGAGGGCACTGATGTGGTTCCAAGGCAGCCCAAGCTCAGGCTGTCGACAAATCCCACCTGCTTCACAGTAGAAGGTGAAGCCCTGTAACCTGTAATTGATACTCTCTTTTCTTATCCTTCCTTAGTTCATCTCTGAATATGTAAGATTTTTTTTTTTCCTGGTCATTTAGGTCTGTACCCACCCAATGTGGGAGAAAAGGTAGTATGAAAAATAATGTGGAACCAAAGAAAAAAATCTTAACTTGCATTTGTAGCAGTGGCATATACATTTATTTTTTTAGTTTATATAATAGAATGGCTCTTGAAGTACAGGCATAAAATTGGCAAGCTAGCAAGATTTTAAATTTATGTAGCTTAAGCTTCTTTGTTGTTGGAGACGCCCTTGATCGTCTCCAACACCTGAAAAGGGGTGAAGTTGAGGTGTGAAGACATCCCCCTTAACACAGAATCACAAAATCAAAAGATCAATTGGTTGAAAAAGGGTCCCAAGACCATTGACCAAACACCACCATGTCATCTAGACCATGGCACTAAGTGCCACATCCACTTTTCTTAAACATCTCCAGGGATGATGACTCCACCACCTCCTTGGGCAGCCCATTTCAATGTTTAATCACCCTTTCTGGGAAGAAATTCCTCTTGATGTCCAACCTGAACCTCCCCTGGCACCACTTGAGGCCATTTCCTCTTGTCCTGTCACTTGTTGCCTGGATCTCCTGCCTGGCTACAATTCCTTTCAGGGAGTTCTGTAGAGCAATAAGGTCTCCCCAGAGCCTCCTTTTCTCCAGGCTAAACAACAACTCCCCCAGCCATTCCTCACAGAATTAACCCTCCAAACCCTTCATGAGCATTGTTGTCATTCTTCAGCATCTCAGTGTCTTTCCTGAATTGAGGCTCCCACAACAGGACACAGCACTTGAGGTGTGCCCTCATCACTGCTGAGTACTCGAACCAGTTGAGTCTGAGTGCAGATGTTTAACCTGGTGCTTGCAGCTGTTTCTGAGCTTTCTGATTCTACTTTTTCTTAAATACTTAAAAAAAAAAAATAGATCATAGGGTCAGAGAATCACAGAATAGTTTCCACTGGAAAGGACCTTAATGATTGTCTAGTTCCAACACCCTGCCATGGGCAGGGAAACCTTCCACTTAGACTGGGTTGCTCAAAGCTCCATCCAGCCTGGCTTTGAACATTTCTTTGGATGGGACATCCACAGCTTCTCTGAGTGATGTGTTCCAGTGCTAAAATGAAGGATTTCTGAAGTCTATTCCATTGCATGCTGTAAATCCATGGGATAGATATACAGTCTGGAAGTGCCTTTCCTCTAATTTTCTTTAACTGAGCAGGTTAAAAGCCTTATATATCCAAAGCCACCATAGAAGAAAGGCCCTTTTGGAAACCAAATATTTAAGAGTGTTTAAGAGGAAGACTGCTGTTGGTAGTTCTCTGAAGCAATGCTTTGGGAAGGAACGGCTGAGAATGTAGGTGATGCTTGCAAGCTTCAAAGCTCCCTGTCTTTTTTGAGAGGTAACAAAATCACCTGAATTCTCTGCATCATTCTGGCCTCTCTGCTCCCTAGTTTGGAGCCAACCATATGGAGATTAGTTGTGGGCTCCATGCTCCAAGCTGGCAGGACAGGAATGCTGTGTGCCAGCTCATCTGCCCCCTTCTTTCTGCAGCTTCCCAGGAGCGCCTCTGATATTGCCCTTGTGCTGATATTTGAGTAGGCTCAGACTTTTTTATAGCTCCAAGCAGGAAAGCCATTGGAGCACTCCACAGCTATGAACCTGAGCCAACTGCAGACAAATTAGGAGCGAAAGAAAAAGAGTTACATCTGCCAGGTCAAGCTGGGTGCAAATCGGCTTTGGAGCTGCTGAGATGGAAGAGGAATTTCACCATGTCGAACTTCTCATGAGAAAACAGCTCTCTCTTCTGTGTCCTCCTCCCGAGGTCTGTGTGAGTCAGCCCAAGTGGTATGTGGTTTACAGTGCTGAGGAAAAAATAACAAGAATCCCAAGGAGATAAAGATGCTTATTATAGAGCCTTTGTACTGCTAAGCTGTGTTTTCTCCCTAGGGCAAAATGTTAACAAGTGGCAGTGGTCAGCGTGAATAGCAATTTAAAAGTATTATTCTCTTATCTGAAGAAAGACGTAAAAAACTGACTTCATCAAAAATCCATTTCCTTTCAAGTATTTTACTATTACATTATTGATAGTGTTTCTTTTTTAGAGTATCATTTACACATAAATATCATCTTTCCCTTTCTTCTTAATTAGTCTGTGCCAGCTCAGGGACTCTTCTGAGTTCTTGATACGATCTGTGGAAAGAGCTGGGCATGGAGCTTGGTGTTTTGTACCAGAAAAAATCAGAATGTGTACTTCAACTTGATCCATGTGTGCTCTGGATTTTCTCTGCTCACTAGGTCGGTGACTTAGAGTTTGTTATCTTACATTGGACTTGTGCTGGTGAAGGCTCATTTAAATACAGTTATTGCTCTGAGGAAAGCTGAGAGATCATTTGATTATTACTGCTAAAGGGACACTCACCCATATGTCATGCATTTGATACCCTAATTAATTAAAGTGATGAGGTGCCCAGTAGCCCTGTAACTCCTCTGTTAACCATTCAGGTTGGGAACATGGGCTCACTTAGCTGCACCCTTTTTCTGAGGGCTACCATTCCTCGAGGCTGAGGAAGACTGAGAATCAGTGCATCAAAGCCATAAAATCAGATTGACCAGTTCCCCTTTTGTGTGGCCCCTTTTCCTTCTCGTGTGTCCTATATTTCTGTTAGTATAAAGCTGGAAGCCAGATGCAGAATGAGATGCTATTTTTGCTGCTCCCCTGGGATAGCAATAATAGTAATAATAATTACATAGAGTAAATGGCAAGGACTTTTGCCCTTGTTATTGTGGGAGTAGAACTGAGCTGTGTGTTCCATAGAGAGCATCCATGTAGGATCTTCTGTTCCTTTCTCAGCTTCTGAGTACTTTTGTTTCCCCTCTAATGCCACGCCAGCTATTGATAGGATTTTATAAAGCATATAGTTCGGTTGAAACCTTCTAAGAAGTTTTCTGAAATGAGATTCTCTTTCCCTGAACAATCCCAGAGAAGCAAAATGAAGCCATTTGGTGGGTATAAGAGTCAGTAGGAATGACAGGACTATGGAGAGCTCAAATTAAACTCTAGATATATGTCAAGACCCGATTACTAAGGTTCTTAGAAATGCCCCTGCCTGAATTAAGGTGCATACGAAATCATATGCCAGTGGCAATAGTCTGGGTTTTATTTGAGAGTAAATAGAGAGAGAAAGAAATAGAAAATAGATGGGGGGTTCACATTCTTTTCCTTGTTTACTTATTTGTTTCAGGTGATTGAGGAATGGGTTTTTCCATTTATCTAATCTCAGCAGTCTTTGTAATCCCAAGTCCTAGTCAGGCATCTTAAGGGAAACTTCTTTGGTTGTAGCTTCTTTATACAGTTTTTGTTGTAATGAGCAAAACTTCATATCAATGTTTGAGGCATGAACTATTTCAGTCTCTGACAATATAAAAGACCAGAATGTCAAAAGTCTCATTGGAAGATGTAGAGAGAAGTGTCTGCAAAGGTGAATTAGTCCAAATATTTTTTGAATAATAATAATAATAATAATAATAATAATAATAATAATAATAATAATAATAGTAACAAATTTAGTGTATTTCTTCCAAACATATGTAATGCAATACACATTTTTCTGGTCAAAAATAAAACCTTCATCTAATTAATGTAAGTACAGACATATGAGCCTCTTTCTATGAAGCAAAACAACCTGAGTTAAAAGCATTCTTCTGAAACATGCTATTTCTGGAGCTGACCACAATTTTCTATGCGGAAGTTTGGAAGTTTATGCTTCACAGAAACACAGAGTGAGCTCCCATGAGTAGGATATAAGATGGCTGAAGGCATCTTAACTTTAGATTTAACTGAATCTTGTCCATAAACAAAACCACCTATATTAGATTCTTCTCTTGACAAAGATCTTGTTTTTTATGAAATTACAGCAATTACGTTAGTAGAGTTGAAACCAGCTTCCAAGCAACTCCTAGAAAATTGGTCTCAAAGATATTTTATCTAAAGTTATATAAAGTAACTATTTCATGGATATGAGATTCCTAATAATGAGGATGCAGCAGATTACCCTTTCATTATAACTGGGGGGGCTGTGGAATGTGGGATGGGGTGGGGCTGGATGGGTCTGACCCAGAATTGTACAGAATCCCTCAATGAAAAGAGATCTATGATTTTGAAGTAATTTGAACTTACATCCAGATGCCTCTGGTAGGAAGTTTTCTGCAGATTTTTCTGATTTCTGTTTAAGGATGTGCATCAGCCTAAAAAATCTGAAGGCTAGATTACTTTCTTTTGTTAGTGCTGGTACACCTGTGGAGCTACCTTCAGAATGGTTCTCTGCCTCCAGTAGTGGCTCACTGAACCCACCACAGCTGAATACAGATCACAGTAGTAACAGGAATATTTTTATTTGAGAGGATGGAATCGAAGGAGGTCAGTGAAGAAAACACCCCTCAAAGTAGACATAAATAAAGATTTGTTTTTATATGTGTATTGTTTAATAGGTGGAAGGATCCTTTAATACCATATACAGAACTTCTGCAGAGCTTCTAAAATAAGTCACTGTGGGTTACATCAAGAACTGATCTGTGGACACTACAAATGGCCCTAGAAGTTAGGAACAGGTTGCAGTAGAGACACAGGCTGTATCCTGTTTCCTGCTTTCTTTCTCCTCTATCCTTAGCAGGATTTTGCTCAAAGTTGGCTCTGCTGTCCCATCCATGGCACCTCCTGTATAGTCAAACCCACCTGCCTCTCTTCCTCTTTCCTTTAGCCACTATTTCAGGGGAAAAGGAATCACTTTACATTGTTGCCTCTCCTTTTTGCCACAGTGTGTTCTAAGGACAGGACTGGGAAGAGGAAGTCTGAATTCATTTACTTACCTTTCATCAGTCAAAACAGACACTGGATGCAGTCCTGTCTCCCAGTCAATATTTCTCCTATGGCACAGCAACTTGTGTAAGCAAAACTCTCTTTGTAAGTTGCTCTTGAGATGAGTTTTGAAGGGAAGAATGTGCAATTGTAGGCAGTTCTAGAAAGAAATTATTTTCAGACAGGATTTTCTTCTGCAGACAATAAACTCTTTCTTTGCCCATGTAATTGATTCAAGGTGGCCTGTCTGGGCAAACACTGAAGGGGGAACAATTAGAAATAGTTGTTAGAGTGTGTGTAGTTTACATGTTGAAAATGCAAATCTGAACACAAGCTTGAAAATACAGCTTTCATAAGCAGAATGATGGGAAACTCTTTGAGGAACAACATTGAAAATTATCGAGGCTTCAAGTACGTGCTTCAGCATCTTCCTTATGCCTGTCCTGCCATGTTAGCTTCATGCAATGTTATGTTCTTCCAAATAAAATAGAAATGTTACAGCAGGGCCCAACAGGGTGACTATACATAGAAATGTTGCCCGTTTCCATTTAGTTAAATTAGTTATTTAAAAAACAAACAAAAAAGAACCATGGTGTCTGTACTCTGCTTCACCATTTGTTTCTGTTTACTCACATCAGAGGAGCTCAGTTCACATGATCCACCCCAATCAGAGACCAGTAATATTTGATCAAAGAAGAGAACTTTGCAGAAATAAAAGGCACAATAGAAGAGACTGTGCTGGATAAAGGAATAAAATATTCCTCCTGGAACTAAATTGCTTTAAAAAAATTATTTATTTTAAATTTTTGTTTTAATAATACTAAAAATGAGGGCAACTGTACTAAGAATGCCTTTTTTCTTTCAGATAAGGTTAACAGAAAATGATCCAACATTTTGGACCTGAGAGACCTTTATCAAAATCAAAGGCTTCTGGCTACAATGGGTTATCAAGGTAAAACCTGTATGCTCTGTCCTGTCCTTGATAAAGGTCACGTGAGACTAAATGTCAAACCATTTTAATCTCTTTACCTTAAGTAAGAACACTATTTTACCTACTAAGCTGTCTTGATTCATTTAGTGTTTTAAGGAATTATTTGGGTCCAGCATGCCCAGGAGAGTTTTTTTGTTAGTTTATAACAGATGAGATGCTGAATTTGGAACAGGCAGCACCCTGGAGCACCTGCTTTGTACATTAAAGAGTAAAGTCAGGCCCTTGTTCAGGACTCACCTTGCTCTTTTAGAAGACAGGTGAGAACAAAGAAGAAAGCTTCAGGAGAAAGGCACTCACGGACTACAGGGAGGAGCGTGGCATTAATATACAGCCAGGTTTTTTGGGCTGTTGTCTATAAATAGTTATCACCAGAGGCCAATTTTCTCTCATATATGATTCTCCTCCTGTGCAGGTACAATTCCTCTTGCCAGATGTGGCCTCCTCTATCAGCTGCCCTCACTGGTTTCTTAGGAACTTAACTACAAACTTCTTTGCACCTGAGGAACAGACTGTGCTCAATTTTCCAGCCACTGTTTATCAGTAGTTGGGTTGGAGATGTCAGGGGTCAGTGAATATGTTTGTGGCTTCTTCTTTGAGATAATATTTTTCTAAAGAATTTCTTGTTGTTTAAGTAGAAGTAATGCACATCATTCAGTATTTTCAGTGGCTCTGGACAAGGCAGTACCTGAAGGGGGACTACAAGGGAGCTGGAGAGGAACTTTTCACCAGGGCAAGTAGTCACAGAATCACAGAATGTTCTGAGTTAGAAGGGACCCAGAAGGATGATAGGAAAGATGGTGTCCTTAATGGCTGGCGAGCTAGGCTGTAACAGGTCATGACTGGCACCAATTCACTCTCACCATTTGTTTCCTTGGACTGGCACTTCTTACCTGGGAGAAGGGGCTGTCCCTCACCTTTTGGCTAGTTGTAGAGGGCAATGAGGTGAGCCTATGTCTTATTTTCTTCAGGCTAGCATTCCCAGGCCCTTCATCCATTCATCCAGACCCTTCTCGAGCTCCCCTGTCCTTCCTGGACATGCTCCCTCAGCTCAGGCCAGCAGTGATGGGTACAGCAGGGTCCATAGGGCTCGACTGCTGGCTTGCATCCCAAAGCTGAAAGAAGGCAGGTTTGTCTGGAATATTAGGAAGGAATTCTTCTCTGTGAGGGTGGTGAAGTACTGAAACAGCTTGTCCACAGAAATCGGGGTTGTCCCATTCCCTGGATGTGTTGAAGGCCAGGTTGGATGGGGCTCTGAGCAATCTGGTCTAGTGGAAGGGGGTTGGAACCCAAACAATTCCATGTTTCTATGATAAAGATGAAGAAGTTATAACCTCAGAAACCGACAAGATCTGGGTGTTTCCTGGAGTGAACAGTGGAGATGGAACCTTGTTAGCATAAGTGTTGTAGCAGTTGCAGATCTTCAGCGTAAGAGTTATGAAAAGCAAAGAAAAGATTTTGAGGTAACTGTGATGAATGGGTCCTTGGAATGATGAATGATAGGGCACGAAAACTGCAACTGCAGAAAGGGCAGGAAAAGATAAGTTCTTGCCTAGTTCTTCCTTGTAAACAGCCTGCAGCATTTTGCAGTCAGTGTGGAATCTTGTTTGGGTAATGGGGAGATTGTCTAACCCCGAGGCATGGGCTAGCTGAACCACTGCAAAAACATGTGTTGGGCTTGGTGAATGTAAAAGGGGATTTCTGTAACATAAAACAGGTCCAGGGCAGTGTTTTGATGATATTAAAGGAAGTTACTATATGACAAGAAACTGGCTCAAAAAAAAAAAAAAAAAGAGAAAATGTTATACAAAAGACCTTTGTGTATCTCCCAGGGCAGCACTGTGTCAGGATGCTTCTACAACTTAAAGTTATTCTGTAATAACTCAAGAGAAGGAATACTGATTCTCCTTTAACTATGTGGTTGCAAATGATTTTAAGTTAATTAAAAATTGCCTAAGATTTTACCATTTTCTTGCACTAGTTCTGACTGGTTGTCTAAAATTCACAGGAATGTCTCAAATCCAAATGTTCAACCTAATCTCCTGAGTTGTCTGTTCCATATTTCAATAATAAAGCAACAATTATGGAATTGCAAATAACACAATCAGGTCTCTCTCTATCCTTCTTTCTTTGGAAACAGATCACTAATGTAGAGATATATTTTCAGTTTACTGCTTGCAGATATGATATCAAAGATCTTCACTGGCATCAAGAAGCATATTCACAGAAAAATTACATTAAATAATGATAAGAAAGAAAATTTTTTCCAGGTGTGTGGTCTGGATTTTAAAGCAAAGTGTCAAAATTAGTTGCATTTCTGGCATCTAAGGATGAGTTTTTTGGAAGATCTAAGTCACGAACGTGATTTTTACCAGAGACAGTGAGTTTTTGTTATTGGTAAGTGAGCATTATCAACTAATGCTAAATGCTTTTGAAAATTCCACCTATCCTCCAGTATAGTCTAGTGTGACTTAAATTATGTATTCATTTACTGTGTCCTACTTTCACCATGAGCTAATTTAGTGACTGTATTTTCACACCTATGCAAGTTTGAGTGTTTTTATTTCCATAAGTACCAACAATAGCTTTAAAATTGTCTCTTATTGTCTTTGTCCCAAACCAAAAATAAGACTTTTTCTCCTAAATCATTTGGGTATTTAATCAATCAGCATTGCCTTCCCCTCACTTCTCCCTATTTGAAGAATGCAATCTATTTACTGAATCCATTTTGGATCTAACTATTCCCATTTTTCACAAATGGTTTTATTTTGAACCTCAGTTCTTCACATAAATAAGATTAAATGACAAAACACTTCAAATATTGAAGACATGACAGGACAAGCCATATTCTTACTATCTTAAAGTATTGCAGAATGGTTCATTAGCATCTGGAACTTCAGTCACAAATTAATTTCTGAAGGTAATGCCTTATTCAGCAAGACTTTAGCATAGTCTGACTGGTGATTTTTATGCTGCAATCCAAAGTGCACTCAGCCTCCCAGAGAGGCTCCTGAATCCATCATCAGGGTTTGGATAATGACCAAAGAACAATGTGTGGTTAGGTAGGATGCTCTGCCAGAGTGGAACAAGGCTATAGTCTCCACAACAGGAAGAATTGGCAGTCAGGTCTATAAAGAATTCTTTAATAATATTACTTTTGGCTGAGTCTCCATGACCTCCCCTTTTTTTTAATTTTCTATAGTACTCATTTTGGCAGAGGTCAGTAAATTCTTGGTTCCCACAAATTTTCTTAAAGTGCCACATTTAAAAAAAAGTTTGGAAAGAATGAGCTGCCCCAGAAGGGATTTAGATCCTTAATTTTTCTTCAGACACATATTCAAGCTCTGAGAAAATTAAATATGGATGGAGGAAGAAAGTAAATAGCAGAATCAATAACATGGAAAAGTATATTCACATAATATGTGATCCTATTCTAAAGGATACTTGATATGATTTCTGTCTTAAAGGTAATTTATTTCAACGTGATTTAATTTATTTCTCTTCATCTCTTAAAAATATTTATAAAGGAGTATTGATCAAGAAGGTTAAAGTGTCAGATTTTGTAATTTAAAACAACTCCTGTTGCTAAAACACCTACAGCTTTAATAGCATTTAAAAAAAGGAAACATTATTTCTTAGATGCACTTTAATGTATAGGGAAAAGTGATAGTTTACAGCAAAAAAGATTGGTGAAAGTATAGTATGTATTAGATTTTTATTGTTCTATGATGTGTAGAAAACTTCCACTCATTTTTGCAACCCAGAGGAATATGGTAGATAAAGAAATTAAGACTTCACCAAAAATAGTGTGATGTTTTTCTTTCCTGTTGAAAACTATTAAAAAATATTCTTGAAATGTTAACAGTGTAATTTGTCAAGGGAACAGCACATAGGTGAACTCTACGTCTGGGCTCAGATTCAGTATTTTTAAGCATTAATTACACACATCAATAGCTTCTTCTAGACTTGTTAATGTCACTCAGTAACACCTAACGTGGTCTTAAGTGCTTGGCTATTGCAAGGTAAAAACATTCATTCACATTTAATGATTTTGGGAAGTCTCTCTCCTTTTTTAAACTTCACAGAATCTTTAGACTTCAAAGGTTAAGACTGTTATGAGCTGGTTCTCATTAATGACTAATCAAATGCCTGTTCCTGAATGTGTTATCTGCTGTTGGTATAAGGCACAGCAGTAATAATCCTTGTTGGTGTTTTCAGACAGTATCTGAACTGGAAAAATGCACTAAAAATAATCTGACATTAAAAAAAAAATCATTATTAACTGCCTACTTTTAATATTGGGTTGTGGGACAGACATTGATTTTTATAAAAATGTACCAGTTATTTAAACATATGGTCTATTTATGACTAGACCTGGAAATACTAATGGGCTTTAAAAATGTAATATTCTGCCATACATTTCAAATGGAGCATCCCATTTTAAATAGTCCCTAAAGAACCACTCATTTTAATGTGTGAAAAAAGTAATTAAAAATTCAAGATTTAATGTGTTTGTATCAGATTTAAATTGTCTAGAATGCCAAGAACCACAAAATTGTATCCTAGAAGTGTCAATTCAACTAATTAATTTTTCTGAGCTACAGGTGCAATGTGAAACTATATCTCTTAAGATTACAGTGTGGAAAATTTTGTTTGTTTTCTTAAAAACCAGGACTCTTATCACCCTGTGAACATAGAGGCTTCATAAATATTATTTTTCTTAGGCACTCTAATAAACTGTCACAGACCTCCTTTTTTACTGTGTCTAGTAACATCCAGTTGTTGCTTCACACCTTTGTAATAATTGCATTCAAGGGTGTCAAAGCATTGCTCTACAGAATCAAAATTGCTTGATAAACATTGCTTTGTGATTTATTTGGATGATTCTCCTAATAAAAGTGGGAAACACAAATGTTTTATTTTGTTTTATAGCCTTAAATTAGAATTAATAAACACTAAATCAGGGGGAAAATAGGCAGTGGTAGGGGCTAATTTCCAGTCTGCTGGAACTTCTCCAGTTAACCAGGACTTTTTTTCTTGCAAGTTTTTTTGCCAGTTCCCTCATTATTTGAGGAGACTTGAGGGCATTTAATTGGCAGAGCAGATCCCTGGCCAGTTCTGCTTGAGCAGATGTATTGGACAAGAGGACCTGATGAGGTCTGATCCAACTTCAGCGATTTTGTGGCACATTATTGGTAACCAGGAACCACGACCCTTTCCTGCAAGACAAGGACCTCATAACCTCTTTATCTGGCCAGTATCTAAGCTCTTAGACCAGTGTGTGCTGATTTCCAAAACCAAATCCAATTCTGAGCTCGGTGTTTTAGTAAATTCCTGTTGTATTGTTGGTACTTTTAAAATATTGCCTTGTTTGATATTCCACAAGATCAGACAGCAATATACTATTTAACCTATCAGAGTAGGTGTGGACTTGAAAAAGACCAAATTTGGATGTATGGGTTTGCAGATCCAAGGGCTGCTCTGCTCTTGGCTTGGTTAGGGCAATGCTGTCACTGAAAGCCTGGAAAGGTCATTCCTCTCCCCTGAGAAAGCTAAAATTAGAAAAGAAGACCTGTGATTT
Organism: Sturnus vulgaris; assembly: GCF_052056855.1. NCBI lineage: Eukaryota > Metazoa > Chordata > Aves > Passeriformes > Sturnidae > Sturnus > Sturnus vulgaris. The sequence goes on from NC_142246.1 coordinate 65,479,573, forward strand.
GAGGCCCACCTGAAGCTGTGCTTAGTAAATATCACAGCTTTGTGTTTATGACTTGGGGATTAGAAAGAATTTGTTTGGTTTGCAGGAACAGTGAGTGATGGGTGAGGAAAAATCGAAAAGGTGTCTAAAGATGTCTAAGATTTGTCAATCGTTTGGGAAAAAACACAAAAATTAAAAAAAAAAAAAAAATTAAATAAATAAATAAAAAAAATCAACCCACAATCCTGCCCAGAACAAAACTTTCTTAGCTTGGTTTTATTTGGTGTTTTTTTGCTTTCATTGCTTTTGTTTCAATACTCTGCTGAGAGCACTTTATTCAGCATCATGCTGTTAGAACATCAGTTTTTCTTTTTCTACTTAGCTTATAACTTCTTTTGCTCTAGCTACTTATTTTCTCCATGGTATTAGCTATCTTTTGGCACACAAGTGCTGTGTGTTGAATACTATCTGTCTCAACCTTACTAAGAAAAATGGAACTTGATCTGAAGAATGAAGAGGGTTTTGAAACCATGTCCTTTGGACTCATTGTCTAAGGGATTTTGAATCCCAGCAAGTCTTTCTGAAATAAAACTTCCACTGATTTCAACAGTTTTCATTTTATATATGCCTTATACAATTCATATCTGGCAAATTAACTACAACCATAAACTATTACCTGACCTTATAGGCAGCACTAAAATACAATATATTCTTTTTACACAAATGTATCAAATGTTTAATTTTGTTAAAGAAGCAAGAGAATTATTGGGCTTTTTGATATACAGTTTAAATTCCTGGAGTGATTTCTGCATTTCTAAATCACCTTTGAAAGACAGACAGCAATATGTTGAAGTGAAAGAGTGCCACAGGTAAGGTTTCAACTTAATGTGCAGTTTCAGTTCCAGTTGCCCTGAAGACTCTAAGGGTTAACACAATTTGGAGAAATCATATAAATGCATGCATTATATATATATATATATATTTTTTTTTACATTTGGGATACAGAGCCTACTATATGGTTCAATGAAATCAATACACAGCTTTTAGTAAAGGGTCAATGGACCTAACAGGACTATGAGTAAATTAATGCATATAAGGGATCTCCCTCTGTCTCACAGTTAAGTACCAGGGCCTCTGCTAGTGCTGGCATCAAACCTCATTCGTGTATATGATTTAAGCATTGTACATTTGCAGTAGAGAAAAGTTTTTAGAGTTTTTAAATTTTCTGGCAAGAGGCTTTCTAATTAAGGGCATGAGAAAGTGATGGCCATATAGACTGCAAGTTGAAAACTCACCTGTTTTTCCTTTGGCAGAACTGTAGCACAACTGTGTAAACCACCTCAGTGGAAACACAAGTAGAAACCAGGGCTCTTATCAAATAACATGTCTCAGCTCAGCTTTTCTCCAATTTCCCTGTGCCCAGGCTGTACTTTGACAGATAACTAGCTGTGACAAGCACACTCCTGCTGTGCCGAAGTGCAGGTCTGAGAGTTTGTGGAGAATTAAATGTTCAAGTCATTAAAGAAGGAAAAGTGACTTTTGTCATAATTTCAGTTTTCCATGCATTAATCCTTATGGGCTGGCAATGCCAGCATCATGTTGTGCTGAGAAACATCTCTCACCATCTGCATGCTGCTCACAAGCTGCTCAACACTTCCCATTTCAGAGCACCTTCAGACTTCATTTTCACATTTCTCCCACAGTTTGGTTGTTCTGTGCTTTGAGGCTACAATATGAGAGGATGAAAGCTGCTTGACAGACAGAAAATCAAGAAATAGTGTTGGCTATTGTGAAAAAGCAGTGTGCAAGAGCAAAACCACTGTCTATATCCCTAAGGGAAATGGTGCAGGGTTTACCTCAACCTCCAGAAAAAAAGTCTGATATCTGACCATAAGCTGCACAAGTTTATACAGGGGTTCAGATTAATTGTGAGCAAGTGAGCTCCAGAGTCAGGGAGCAGAATTGGTGTCCTATTATTGAGCAAGCTGAGGAAAATAAATATATCAGCATAGTAAGATGACTTTCTTGCCATGACTCCAACTTTTCTACCTATGACATACATCTTGCTCCTTAGGCTAATGCTGGGTCACCATACTGATGTATAGGAAACCTTGCCTGGCTGTGATAGATTCACAGAAAAACACATATTTTGTCTTTGTCCTAGGTCAATGCATTTCCATAAGCAGGTTGAGCAGGCATCTGGCATCCACAGAAATACTGTTCTTTGAAATTGGACCATTGTCAGCAGACAAATGTACGTGCCAGGGGACATTAGTTTGATTCTAAATTACCTGTATAATTAATAATTTAACTAATAACAGACACAAATATTAGGACCTTCATCATCCCTTGAAATACTTTATAGATCAGGCCTTTCCTTATCCCTGGAGTAGAAATAATCTATTCTGTTTGCAGTTCTTCTGAGACTTCTCCACAGGAAATTTTTGCATCAGGTTTCTTTGAGGAAGCCTTGTTAACAGACCTAAGTAAGAATGCATTTCCCTTTACAATGTTTCAAGTCTCTGAAAAGGCCTTTCAGACTCCCAAGAACTGTTTCAATTGTAAGTCTGTACATGCTTCTCTTCAATGAGGAATTCACATTTCAAACATATTTCTGAGAGGGAATAGGGTCTTTCTTATCCCAGGAGGTCAATGGACAGAAGTATCTCTCTAGACCAAATTGCTTCTGAAGCTTACTTGATGACAGAGAAGGAATGCCTCTATTGAGAGGCTCTGAATATCTTCACAACTGTCTCTTCAGTAACCAGTCAGAACTGATGACTCTTTGAGACGTCTGACATCTTAGGAAAATGTCAGCATCTGAAATAAAATTTGGTACTTAGCCCTCAGCCCTCTTCCTTCAGAAGCAGAATACTGCATTTCCATTTCTTTAGCATGGAAGAATTTGACATTTGCTACATGGGTCTGAAGACCCTTGCTCACTTGTACATCGATGTCTAAGGAGTGCACAAACTCAAGAGTGGCCCAGCATGGAAAAGAATTCAGGACAGAAATTGTCAGGATGGGTTTAGGTCTTCCTTAATGCAATACTTCCCAATTATACATATCTTATTTGCTGCTGGTAATCAAGGATAAGGAAGAAACAAAGAAGAGAGAAGTTTCAGAAAGGAACTGCTCTTACAAAGACAAGACAACACTTCTCTATGGCTGGACACTTCATGTAATGAACCTTACCTATTTTCAAGCATATTTTCATAATTATATTCGAGGTGGGGGAATTGGGTTTTGTAGTTTTCTTGTCAGGGACTTTTATAACTTCTTTTGTGCTCTCAGAGGCTTTGACTTTCTTAGACTTGAAAGACTTTCCATTTATTTTTACACTTTTATTTCTTTTTTTTTTTCTTATGCCTTATGCATCTCTTCTTTTTTTTCCCCTCTTTGCTTCTCAACTTTAGCTGCAATTCTGATTTCTTTCCTTCTTTTTTTTCTCTGTTCTTAATTGCTGCTTTTGTAAAGCTGAAGTGAAAAAGGGGCTTAAATATTCTTTCCAAAGCAATAGCAGACAGCAACTGCAAAATCTCTGAACACCTACCAAGGGCTTATGGAAAGAAGTTTTGAGGGTATTTTTCTCTTTTCTTTACTTCTAACTGTTCTTTATGCAATCTGAAAGTGCACAGTTTTCTCCTGGGCAAAGTGTCTTGAATTGAATTTGGTCAGTGCTGTTAGAAGGCACTGCTAGGACTATGTGATACAATAAAACATAAACAATTACTGAATCTCAATATATACCATTGGAAAAAGACCAGTTATATTAATATTATAAGTTTATTTATAAAAATTCCATAGTTTTAAAGTGTTTTAATTATATATCTTCTATTCTAAGTGCTTAAAGTAATATGGCAATAGTAGCAGAGAGATGAAAGGTGCTAATGTTAATATTTTAAGGTTGTCTTAGTTTGATTTTCTTTTAAATTAGAAGTAGAAAATAGGTAAATTTACATTACACTTATCCTGTAGGGTGCTTTCTGCCACTGAGTGCTGAGATTTCCAAGGCAGGCATTCCTGTTCTTGCAGGACTGACCACTACATGAACATTTCTTCAGCCCAGTTTATGTTGGACTCTTATGAGAAGTAACATGCTTAGCTTGAGGAGAAAGTAAGAGAAATGAGCTTGTTTAGATAAATTTTGGTATTTCACACCGACTTTACCCCTTTCATGCTCCCCCCCTCCCACTCCTTTACATGCTGCCTGCACATATATTGACACATTTAGGCTGAGAAGAAATGTTCAGGCGTGTTGGGAAGAATCTGTATGTTCAAATGCATCCATTCTGTCTTTTCCAGTGCACATTTTCTCTTGCTGATTGTTCCATTTCAGTTGAAGTCATGATGAGAAACTCCGAGCATTCCTGACATTGGATGGAGCTGTTTCATGAGGAACCTAGGGGAAGGGCAAAATTCTATGGAAGAATAATTAAAACCTTATGGAATGAAAGAAACTTCATTCATCTGTACCCTGACTGCATAGCATTGCTATTCTGTCTGTCCAGAGAGGATAAGAGCAGCTATTCAGAGAAAAAGGAAAAAGATGAAGCTGCACATTTTTACTCCAAATCTTCAAGTCATGATCTTGATTCAGCAGTGCAATAATTCAGCAATAAGCTGAGAATTATGACAGGTTTTCTGGGACAGATTAAAATCTAAAAAACTAGCAGATGCTACCATATTAAAATTTCAGGACACAAAGCATATTAGTGGAGAGAAAAATGGCATCTTAATCTGTTGATGAAATTTTAACCTGCAAATTAAGTGTGAAATAAGATGATTAAATTATGTGTTTTCACTGTGGAGCATGGGACATGAGCGTTTGGAAGCCTGTTAAATTCTTTATGAAAGTTTGGTCAATGATGGGTTATCTGAGCCCCTAAAAATGAATGGATAAAGTTGAATATGAGTAGAGACAAGCAGAGGAAAAGAGAAAGACAACAGGAAGTTTAGACAAATTTGGATGATCTTTTTAAAAGCATCAGAATTGTGGAGCCTTGTCTGAATCAAATTGTTAGGTTTTTTTGCTTATTGCTTTACCCCTTGATTTAGGAGTTATCCCTACATACAGCTTCTATGCTGGCACATATCAGTATTTAATATTTTTTTTCAAACAATGTAGGAATTACTTGACATCCTTTCCATGTGTTCTTTATTAATATCTTGGAAGCCAAGGGACTGACCTCCCAGCATTTCCTGCTCAGAAAGCCTTCAGTTCTAAATGTTTAAGCAATATCTAAAAATAGTTATTTATAAACACATTTTTAGAACCTAGCTGCATATTCAGAGCCAAGCTGGATGTAAAGGACATTTAGAGTTGCCCATGTAGCCAGATCTGGAATATAACTTGTTTAGTACAGTTGTTTATTAAGAAAGGTCTTGATGAGACAAATAAAAAGGAAATGGTAAGTTTGATAAAGTTCTGTTTAGTCAAATATCTAAATAAATTCCTGAAAGTTTTCTCTTTCTCTCAGTTACTTGATTCCTTTTGATCACGTACAGATGTCACATGTGGGACTGCTATGAAATCCAAGAACAAACCTCCCTGCAGACTTCCAAGCCACTTCCACACCTTACTACAGCCCAGTTTATCCAAACAATAGGTAATAAACCAAACACTTCCCGACCTTCTGCCACCATTTTGCAGAATGAGATTTCATCCTTCAGGAGCAGTGTCTGAAGCTCATCTGGGAGCAGAGAAATAGGTGCAGTCTGTGTGTTGTCACTGCTCTGAAGATTAGTAAATTCAGAGTTAAGTTTGCTTGATACTTTGGCCTATTTTGAATCACAGAGCTACTATGCTTTAAAATCCACCATCCAGCCTGAGCTGCAAATCTCCATGTACTTTTCAATACCACCAAGAAGGAAAGGAAAGATAATGCTCTTTTACTTAAAAATACTTCAATTGAGACAGAGAAAATGAGATGGTAAAAAAAGGTAAAAGTTGAAATTTTAAAACTGGTGCATGTACATTAAAGACAAATTTTGTGAATGTCAGTTTTGGGATCCTGTATTTGGCATCTTCTACCTATACAGAAACTGGACTACAAAGATTTTTTACACTACACTCTTGGTATTATGTAGTTTCTTTGTTATTATAAATGCAAAGTCACTTGTTGGTGGGCTCTGCTTTTTCAGAGAAGAAAATATTTTTATTTTCCTTTCATGTGAAACACATTAGTGGAGCTACATTGTTAGAATTCTTCCCTCCATAAAGACAAATTTGAATCTTGTTAGAACAGGGACAAAAATAAACAACCAGAATTTCAATTATTCTAATCTGTATGATTTTGAATATTACATCATCATCACAACAGCCACAATAAAAAAAAAAACAAAACAGGTACATTACGAGGAAATATGTCAGTATACTTTCTTTTGGTATAGAGATATTAAAATGATCATTCTGTGTCTTTACTCCAGGAATGGCTCTTTCTCATTCAAGACAACTCCATCTGGCCAATAAGAACATTCATATTGTCATAAGGAACTGCCTTGACTTGCCTGTTCCACTTTACTTTTTGGTTGTAAAATGTGCTGTCCCTTTTCTCAATTTTTCTGCTTTTTTTTCAGTGGCTGCATCCTAACAATTTTTTTCTTTCCATCTGTTAAAAAACTGCTGTGCTGTTTTATCAGATAAGTTACAAAGCTGCACAATACTTAATTTTATGTTTGGGTTTTTTTCCCCATTTAGAAATTAGATGATCTGAAATATTTTCAGCTGCAGGATTTTATTCCTATCTTATGTGGGCATCCTAATATTCAAGAGACAGTTGCAACCAAGGCTTCCAGCATAAGTTATTTTATACAGCTTGGCAAAAACATAGCTGAGCATCAAAGGGACGTTAACATTTCTGTTTGCCAAGAGTGGCAGATTGGATTCAAATCTGGCAAGGAAGACTGACAATAATGGCCTCTTAAGGAAAGGTGACAGATTTTTTATGCTGTGTTTCATGTGCAGTCTAAAAGCATGCTGGAAAATCCTAGCTAAAGCTCTAAAGAGGAAAATATATCTTATGGCAATATTCAGCTAACAAGAAGGCAGGGAGAGAGATGCATGCAAGTCTCAGGGCATTCCTTTAGTCTAGATACATGGGTTGAGATAATAATTAGTAAGGATTTTTGACTTTCTCTTGGCTCACAAGTGGCTTGCAATCATTGTGGGGCTTGGCAATGTCTTCATTCATGCTCATTGAATAAATTCTGTGAATAATTTGCAGCATCTTGCCTATTCACAAGCATTTCATCAGTCATGAGGGTTTGCTGTTCAAATTGTTTCTTTTGGAGGTGCAGGTCATAGAGCATGTCTGCTCCTTTGCTGGAGAAGAGTGAAGGTTTTGAAAAAAAATTCTGATGATGAAGTTAATACTTTTTTTTTTTTTCCGTTTGAAGACACTTGTATTTCCCTACAGAACATGGCTCTGCTGATGTTTTTCCTGATCAGTTCGAATTCTAAATCTCTGAAAAAATAATTAGCGAAAGGAAAATGCAAACCATATGTCTGTACCTTTCTCTATAAAATGACATGCATGCACAAATATCCAGGAAGTCCTGTAGATCATTGGGGTCCTATTTAGACTAAATTAAACATTTTGGATCTCACCGCTCTTGGAAGGCAGTGTACTTGTCTAATCCACTAGTCCAGACTATTAATGGAAAATATTTTTTTCCAACGTGCATGCCAAAAACCTCACTTAGTGGAGCTGTAGAGAGGAAACTCTAGAGTGGGTGATGCATGCTATTTCCTATCTCGAGTCTGCCTGTCTCCTCTTGCACGTCCAATAAATCTGAGCAGCAAAACTCTAGTGCTGTAATAAACTCCTCAGATTGGTTTTACAGGGAGATGAGGTAACTTGAGCAGGACCTTTGCAGTTCAAAAAGAAGTAAATGCATCTTCTTGGTAATGGGAATCAGTTTCCTGACTCCAAGTGGGAGGCACTGAGAGCCTAGGACACAGGCATTTCAGCTCAGTGCTTCCTGGGACTGATGCAATTTCTCACCTCCCCTTTTAAGCCCACTGACAACTTCTTACCCCGTTTCAGCTTTCCAGACTCAAAATGGGTGAATTTCCTTGAGAAATGTGAACGGGGGGGGGTTGCACGTCATTAGCCAGGCTTCAAGGTGTTTTGGCTGCCATGGTTGGTGTAATTTTCAGTGTCATTCAATGCACATTCACTGATGAGTGAATTTGCATAATAATTTCTAACGGCTGGCTTTGATCACAGCCCATCAGCCTGTGGGCAAGATGCTGAAAAATGTGACTGGAGCAGATGAGATGCAAGTGAGGATGTGGTGGGTATTCACAGCCATGTGCTGGAAAGGTGTTTGCCATGTGACCTCTGTAAGGAAAAATCCACGTCCCTGGAAACGTAGGTTGGTGCTAAGGAGGGGGCTAAACCTTCCTTGTGCTTCCTCCTCGCTGTGGTTTGTGTTCCTATTGATTAGCATTTCCCGGTGTGGGTCCTTAGGAAACAATGTCCATGGGTGAGGGCTGGTGGCCTTGCAGGCTGCTCACCACAGTGGTCTTGTGCTACCGAAAATTTTTCATTGAAATAGCTATTGCAATACCTAATCCTTTCAGAAGCGTGTTTGTGAGCATTTTTTTAGGTCACATAATAGCTAATAATGAAAATATTTGAAAGAAGAAACACATTTTTCTTGCAATGCTTTCTTTTTATTAAAGCTACACCATTTTCAAATGACTATGAATAAAACAAGACACAGAAAAATAAAAGAAACTACACAGCCAGCTTTGCTTGGGAAGAGGATCATCTGTTCAGAAGGCAAGATAAATCCCTGGATGCAATAGTTTTCCATGGGAATGAAAATCTTGTCCAGGCAAAGTTATTTAAATTTATTAGTGTCTGAGAACTATGTTGATATGTTTTTAAGTAGCTTATTCCATATAAATTGAGGGATTTTTTTACTAACTCAGCAATATCTGGGTATGAACTGATGAAAATGTTCTCACATCTGTCAGGACTTGTTGATGATGGTTTCCCAATGTCAAAGAGACACAACACCTCTTTGCAGCTCTTTTAAGTTTCTGCTTTCTTGTTCCAAGCTTAAACTGAGTTCAAACAAGTGACTGGAATGTTTCCAGCTGATAGAGAGGAAGCTCTAACAGCTAACCTATGATGGGCTCAATGTGCCATTCCCCTTTGAGCTGCAGGAGGAAGAAGTGACAATATTTTTTTCCAGGTTATATTTATTAAAAGGCAAGTACTTGGGGACCTCCACAGTGTGGGGAGGAGGATTCAGACAGGGCACTGAGAGCACCAGTTTTGTGATTTATTGCATATATGAGGTCCCTAAGAAAAAGGTTAAGGTGAGTTATGGTGAAGGAATAGTTTTATCCTTTATAACTGACAAATAACTCTTCTTTTTCCTTTGCAAGGGAGACTGGATTCATTATTTTGTCAGGATTTTCCTCATTAATGTAGGAATTGCTTAAGAGAAAAGTCTTTACAAAATGTATCTGAAATTATGAAGAATGATGCTTTCCAGGAAAATAAATCCCTGAGATGTAGACAGGAGCTTTATCTTCATCTATTTATTACATAGCATTCAATGCAATGGCACAAGTTTAAGAAGCAACTTTTGGTTTGGCAAAAATATTTGGGGTTTTAGTATAACATCAAGAGCCCAACCTGCTGCAGATCCCAGATGAGATGCAGAACTGGTTTTTTTTGAAAACCATATGCTAACTTAAAGAGAGCTGCTTTGCAGTTTATTATATTTAGACATTGACTGGTTTCAGGGATCCTAAAGCACTTTATTTCTACATAGGATTCACGCCTAGCAAATATCCAGATATTTTAAGGTTATAGATTGTTCTCCTGTCTATCCATGTGGCATGACAAGGGCCGTGGTGATGCACTCTCCACTTCCCTCTTCCCATCCTCCTTTCATGGTGTTTCTCCTCTCCCTTCTTGTTCCTGCCCTGTGCTCCAGGGTTGTGATGTAGGAGGAAATGATTTTCAATGATACTGAGTAAAATCAGACGTGGGAGCCATTCAGTCACCTATGTAAAGCCACACAGTGCTTAACAGGGTTATTTCTCAGTCTGTAGCAGCAGTAAACCCGAGTGAATTGAGTGTAGGTGTCTGTGAGATTTGGACTTGCACAATAGGCCGGGTCATGAGCTAAATGAGTTTTGCAGATTAAACTGGTATGTGCTCTTGAGTCAAATTATTTGTAATGGGAGTTAGGTGGGCATTTCAGAGCTCTTGGGAGCAGCAGCTTGCCTGGAAAATGAATGCCTTTCTGTGTGCCGTTTCAAGAGACTGCTGGAGAATGAGGGTTGCCATAGCAATGCAGAAAAATTTTAAACAGTTAATGCTTCATGCATGGCTGAATAGAGTGGGCTGAGCAGCAGAATCTGCAATCATCATCTTTAGCACAAGTAGGTTCATTTTAAACGCATTTATTGGATGTTTTCTTATGTCACACTGGATGCTCTGCAGAACCTCAGCGTGCTGGGCAGGGTAACAGATCATTTGGAGCAGCAGCACTCAGGGACAGGCACAGTTCAGTGGAGTGATGACAGCTGAGTACCACAACACAAGATGACTCAAACCTTGGTGAAGGACCAAGTGTGACAGTAAGAAAACTGCCAAGTGATGTTGTGTCCATTCGAAAGAGATAAGGACCTGGATTTTGACAGTCCCTTCTAAAGCCAGACTCCACTGTAAACTGTGTATTATAAAAGGCTGAAAAAAATCTTTTGAGGAAACTTAACACTTTCCCTAATACACCAACTATATGATTCTCATTTTTCTTTTTTTCTTGATTCATCCTGTACCAGTCTTCTGCCACTGTTAACAAAATTGAGTGTTTCAGAAGCTATAAAACAGCAGGGAGATGGTTCTCCCTTCTCTGGCACACCTGTCCAGGAATTAACTCATCAGGCTAATAGTGTAGTTGATAAGTTTATGAGCTCCTACGTGTTTTAGGGGTGTTGCTTCAGTGTCTGTTTTCATTATCTAGCTGCACAAAATCTAGTCTCTTTTACACATCCCTTTTAGATTTACTATTTTGAGTAGTTTTGTACTATCTTCAAGCCTTTTCTTCCCTTTATCTGAATTTTCTGACAGTTTATGACTCTGTTGAACACTCTGGGTCTCAGAACAGGTCCATGTAGGATTTGTGACAGAAAAAATATTTCATCACTTCTATTCCTTATCTTTTGACAATGATTAATTCACAAGAAAATGCTTTTATTTTTCCTTTCACATGGAGTAGCATGAATGTGGGATCTTGTATAAAGGGTTTGAAAGAAAAAACTTTCAAAAATTTCTCTCAGTGCCACATCCAGCATTGCTTCACAGGGAACCTGGACATTTTCTATACCATATTTTTCCAGCTTGGGGAAATAAAGTTGCTTAGTTGCTGAAGATAATATTTTCCCTCCATGATTAAGAACTGTCACAAGTAGTCTATTTCCTATAAGCACATCCAAAACACTCCCAATACTTTGGTCCAGCTTTTCTTGGTGTCATGTTCAGCTGTGGAGACATTTTTCCAGGCACAGCAGACATAGGAAGCTCAGAAGCCTCACAACAAACACATTGTTCTGAAGTAAGTCTGTTATAAAACCACACTGTCATCAATGCTGACAGAGGCTATTTTATTTTTTTTTTCTGAATACTGTGCAAAGTAATGAATCCAGCTATGGACTTGCAAAGTTCCATTATACAGTAACCCAAGGGGCTTCTCCTTGTCCTTGCAGTGCATACAGAAATGTGCAGTCTAGCAAGTAACTTGTATGTGACTGCATATTTCATTTTTCCTCTGAACACTGTGCTGTCAAAACGTATCTGTCCTGTCACTTAGAGGACCCGTGTGTCAAGATAAGCTAAATGCCTTTGAATAGGTTAATGATTAAAAAATCCATGTTTTTTGAGATTCCACCTTCGTTTTTAATTTTAAATTGACTGCTTTTGGTAGTGCATGGTGTCCTACAGGCACTGCCCACAACTTTAAGCACAGGCAGGCTCATGGTCAGCTGTATGCTTTCGTTATCTCTGGTGGCTGTGTTCATTTTTCTGCTGACATGCTCATACACCTGGGTCTGATGGTTGTTTTCAAGAGAAACCCAGCTCTTTTTATCAACCACAGCTTTTGCAAAATCATCCATAAGCTGTGCTATTCTTTTCCATATCAATAACCACATCAGATTTGCCCTGCTTTCTTTTGGGTGTCATCTCTGTTTAATGTCACTCTCTTTAAAGGATTTCTAGTTTTTTTAATTGTGATTTTCCTTTGAGATCGTTTCATGACTGACATGTTACAGAAGTTGCATTTTTCTGTACGAGCATCTCTGTCTTGACGATCCCCTGAATAGTGGGAGTGAGGAGGAAGGAAACAAGCTGTCAGCACATGTGAAACATTATATCTCTCAGCTCCCTGTCCTTTTTATATCTTTGGATTGTCAGGATAGAGGTACTACAAAATTACTACAACGAGTTACGCATAGATAAAAGAGATGTGTAAAGAAGGAAATACACATCTGTCTCCACTTCTGATTGGAATCAATAGTCTCAAGGTGATTAGCTCTTGGTCCTCATCTTTAAAATTCTCATTCCCTCTCAGCTGTATTTTCTCAAATCATTAAAGAGTGCTTCCAGGGCCTCTAATTTTCAGAGATTTAGCATAATTGTTGATATTGTCTCAGAAGATTAGGCAGCCAAAGTGCTCTGACTTTCGAAAAGATAGAAATCCCCAGAGATAAACACTATGGTATTAGAATAATACACTGTGGTATTACCAGACCCCACCAATACACCAAGGTACACGTCAACAACAAATAACAGTATTTTCCAGTATTTTCAGGTCTGATTAGCTTGCCTTGGTTCTGCTCCTATTTATGCTTCCTCCCACTGGAAAACTGAGAAACGTTGAAAAAGCAAGTGTTAATAATCCTATTGCCAGTTCCCACAAATCCTCCCTTCCCTATGTACCCACAAGGGTAGCCTGGGGACTAACCAGAGAGCAGCTGAGCTTTGCAACATGCAGGAGATGTCCTCAGAAATCCGGTGACATACCCTCTGGAGTGCTACACAGAACACACAACCACGAGGATGGCTTTAGAAAGTGTCTGTGAACGTCTCCTAAGCCAGCCCAGATGCTTGGGCCCCAGGGGCAATTATTCCAGTTTATGCTGTAGTGCAAGCATGTCACACATCCCATTTGGAAAGGGAGCTTCAGCTCCTAAGTGATGTCAGAGTATTAGTAGCTCTGTGAGCTCAGCCTGCTTGCTTTTGCCCAAATCTAGAAGAATTGCTGCAGATGGATGAATGATGAAATACTATTTTAGGCAGGGAAAACATGATTGTCATTGTATTGCTTCTATTGTATGGGTTCTGTTTGAAAATTGTTATAAAATAAGGTAGCTAAGAGCATTTTTTTCCTTATTTCATTTCTTATAAATCTCCTGTTTCTGAAAAGGTGCACAGTAAATGCTACTACTTTCAAACATACTGCATTAGAAAGTTAACTGGAAATTTTTATATATTTTATAAATCTCTGGTGGTTGTACCCCCTAATTGAGGGAGGTAATAGAATTTTTCCTCCTGATTTATGAATCTTCCTGTGAGAACTCAAATAGCAGAGTTCTAATAAAAAATTTCGCTGCATTTCTAAGGAAATGGATAACAGAAAACCCTCACTAAGAATTCAGATATTCTCTTTTCCCCAAAACCCTACCACAATGGACGAAGAACAGGAAGAAAAGAGGAAAGAATGAAATTACATGAAATGTCTCCCAAGTGTCAATGAGGGATTGGTTAGGGGCAGGTCTTTCTTATTTATTTATTTGGTTATTTAGTTCCGTGAGCACTAACACATACATTTGGCAGTGAAAATAGTCTGTGGTTGCTTCATGGGACAATTTAGGTGACTTTTTTTTTCCTGCACAAACATAAGAGCTGCATTCAGTTAAAGCTTCACACAGCACAAGCTGATAAGAGTACAGAAAGATAATAATCATTGTGTTTTGATCATCTCTAATGAAGTAATTATGAATTCACCAGAAAACAATACTTACAAGAATGTGGCACATAGTATAATACATACAAAAGAATTTCTTTTCTTACTCAAAATAAACAAAACTTGTTAAGAATGTAAGCACTTTTTGATCTTTGAACTCCCATGTTGGGAATACTATTTCTCAGATGATATTTTAACACTATGGCTTTGCTGAAGAGCAAGATGGTAACTTTGGTATAGATTTTCCCTTTGGTTATTATGTGGGTGTGAAAGTAAACTTCATGAATTTGGGGAGGTGAGGAGTTACCTCACAGCTCATTTTCTTTCTTAAAATACTATCTCTAAGTAACTGAATATCCTCATCTGTTTTCTGTTAGGCCCTCCAAGTTACTGAGGAAGGAGCCTTGGGAGCTGGTGTGGGATGTGAAGTGCAGGAATTCGTGCAGTTTTCCCATTATTTATATAATGAAAAAGCCAGGATCAGTGAAATAAGCTAAAAAGATTGTCACTCAGACCACATGCTACTTGCTAGCAAATTGGCACGGAACCCCAAAAGAAAAACTGTGATGAAGCAAAGCAGAATCATGTCTCCTTTTTAATGCTACCTGGAAAAAGCATATCTTATCCATTTTCCCTTTTCTTTCTTTTTTCTAGTTCAATTTTCCATCTAAAGAATATGCCAATATGTCTGAATTTCTTGTCATGCCCAGCTTACAGTTCTTGAAATTTATTTTTCATGTATTTAAAAACACATATCTGGCCAAAGGTTTCCAAAATAGCCTACTGCCTTCCCACCTATATGCAAGTTATTATGCTACCCTTAGTACATTGGAGAAGTAATAAATATATAATTTAGTAGGGATTTTTCTAAAAGGTTTTTTCCTATGTGACCTTTTCTTAAACTCAGTTCCTCTTCTTTTCATCCCTTCTGAAAAATAAACATGAAGTGGTGAGAAAGAATTTGTTCCAAAGTAGTTTAATAACATTATCATCCAGGGTACTGGCTATTTTTATGACCTGTTATTTTGTATTTTGCTGTTCTCCATCACTTTCCTCTACAAGTCAGTTCTGGTTCTGTCTGAAAATCACACACTGGAAATGTGATCCATCTAGAAAACAAAAAAAAAAGAAAAAGGGAAGGAGAAGCTACAGAAAACTTCACAAATCCACCTTGCTGTGTTTTCTATTAAGGCTTTTTTTTTTTTTTTTCTGGAGTCTTGTAGAAAGCAAGGCATCTAAATTAATATTATGGAAAAATGGGATTTGTGTCTCTGTATGAATATTTACATCCCTTCTTGCCTGAAGAAAATGAACTGCATCATAGTACAGTTGTTCCCAGCCATGCCATGGGATCACTCCCTTTCTCCAAGAGGAAAAGCTCACAGCTCTGTCCTCATTTCTTCCCCTTCTAAATAATAGCCTTGCTGCTCACAAAGTAACCCTTGCACAGAGATTTTTTTCAAAACCAAACGAAAACAGATGCTGAAGAGTTTGTATTTTCCATGCAGTATTGGTTTTGTTGAGCATCAGCATTAATGTCACATGCAATAGTGTATTCCCATTGCTTATACCTCGACAGGGTGTGATTTTGTAGTTTGCTGTTTTATACTGAGAATCCGTGCTTTTCAATACCATTTTTAGTGTGTAGTTCTTCCTAAAAGACTCCAGACAGACAAGTTGTTATCTCTGGAGCTCCTAATGTCATTTATATCCTAAGTTAATACATTGTTTTTGGGCTTTGTTTTTCCAACAAAATGGTCTCTGTGGGTTTAGGATTAGTAAGGAAAGTAGGAAGGGGGGAATAAAAGAAGACAAAGGTGGCAATATGCTCTCTCTGGAGGTTGTTTAAGAGCCAGGACAGTTCTGCAGGTTTAGCATATTAGAGTTTATATCATGGGAGAGCATCTCTCCTTTATAAATTACTGTGATGATAAGGAAAACACATATCCTGCTCCTCTATCCAAGGGAGAATAACCTACATTTGTTTTCCTTCCATAATTATCTTTCCAGATGCACATTCTCTGGATGCATAATGACTTGAAATGAGCCCAACTAGTCTTCAAGCTCAAACATTTCTAACTCTTCATATTTGAATTAAGAAAACAGTAACTGGGACAGAAATAATTCTTATTTAGATGTTAAAAAGGGTTGAAAACCAAAACAAATATGTTCTAACTCCTGCATGCAGAAGCCAGAGTAGTCATTATTCCCCATTTCTAGAGTGAGTGATGCTTTCAAGACCAGGCTCTTTGAGAACCTCCATTGGAAAAGAGGAGGAAGTGCTCTGGAAGCTCATTATCACAAAGCATGCCCAAATATGAGGCTTATTTACTTCATTTCAATTCCCTTGCTTCTGTCAATTCATATATTTTATTGTGATTACACTTTCAGAAAGGAAAATTTAAATTATTAGCCCACATACCTAAAACATCAGAAAGACTCTGGGAGGCAAAAAAAAAAAAAAAAAGAAACTACCACATAGTCAGCAGTTCTGAGGCTCCACACACCACCCTTCTCTAAGATGCCAATTTTTTCCCCTCTAGGGTATGAATTTTTCAGCCATCAAACCTCTTCTAGTCCTTTAGCCCTCTGGTATGAAGCAAACCCACAGAATCATACATGGTGCTTTTAAATCACAGACAGCTTGACCTGGGAGGCAGGAATACAGCACAGTGCTGAGGGATTGTTATGATATTGTCCTGTCAGGTTATACCATTAACTCCTGCTTTAACTTTCCAAATCATTCTCAGGATAGTATTTTGTAATAATATAAATTTAAAGCCATAAAAGCATGCTGAGGCCAGATCCTCCAGTGAGAAAAGTTCACAAGTAATTTAACTTCTTCTGCCCCAACGTGTCTCCAAGGTAAATTGGGTTGCTATTCTCTTGGATTCACAGAGGTATGATGAGTCCTCTTTTTCTTTCCTTTTCCTTTTATATTTTTTTTTTCCCCTTAAGAGATCAGGCATTCAGAGGTAAATGCTCTCCTTCTGGTCCTGTGAAGAGCTTTTACATTTCAGTGGTCATACCATTGTAATGAGTGAAACCAAGAGACCATCTGGTCCCCTATTTGATCTCTGGTAATGGCCAGGACCAGATGCTCCGGAGGACAGAACCACAATCCGAATAACCAGACAACAAGGGAAGGGTTTTCTTAGCTCCTGTCAATTAGTGGCTCGTTTATGCCTTATAAAGTGAGCATTTTTTAAATTTCCCCTACATTTCGTTATCCATTAGTCTTAGTCTTTAAATTGTTCAGCCCTATTTTGCTCTTGGATTCTGGAAATTCTGATGGTAGGAATACATTTCTTATCCTGTGTTATCTTTTTCAAGGATTAATTTCACCTTTATATTTGACAATAGTCACAGGATTCTATTTTTTTTATTATATAAAGGCAACAGTCATTGTAGATAAGTTATCAGAAATAAAATAAGTTCATTATTTGTTCCAGTGACCGTCCTGTACTTTAGCTTGGACTTTGTGTTTCACCCTAGTTTAGTGGGAATGTAGTTTTGTACTGATTAGAGTAGAAACTGGAAAAAAATCTCAATAAATACTGAAGCTGAATTTACAAGAAGCTACTGTTTGAGTGGGCCTTGTTTTGATGCAGGCCAGACATAATATTGAATCCTAACTTATAATTCAGAATTATTGAGTCTAATTAGTAGCTCAGATGCCAAAGGCTTTGTTGATTCTCATTTGTGTCTAGCTGCATGTTTCTACAGGCTTTGCCATAGCAAAGTGCCACCATTAGTACTTCTTGGAGGTATTTCTGTACCAACTGCTTAATAATATTTTCTAGTTTGCAGGGTTTTGCATTAAGCACAAACTGGGTTTATTTCAGGCTGCTATTTCCAACTAATGTGTTACAATATGTTGTTGTTGGCAAGGCAGTGGGGTGCTCTCAGTCAGCAATGGTTTGTATATTTTATGTGGTTATTTTTAGTTTTTAATCATATCCTTTATTTTCCCTTTCATGCCAGAACGGTGAGCATTTTTATCTCGTAGGATGAGATTTGATGCACTGGTTGTCTCAGACCTGAAAGACTGAGCAAGAGCTTAAGAGCTGAGTCTCTGTACTGCACCCAGGGGATGGAGAGTCAGAGCTCTGCAGCCCAACAAACCAAAAGGGAGATTCCATGCCCCATGAC
This sequence comes from Sturnus vulgaris, assembly GCF_052056855.1. Taxonomy (NCBI): domain Eukaryota; kingdom Metazoa; phylum Chordata; class Aves; order Passeriformes; family Sturnidae; genus Sturnus; species Sturnus vulgaris. Next base: position 65,497,699 of record NC_142246.1, read on the forward strand.
AACATGCTCAGCAGTAAAAGCTGGGAGAGAGAAGGAAAGTTTGGAGTTATGGAGTCTGTCTTCCCAAGTAGCTTTTATGGGTAATGAACTTGGCTGAACACCTCCTGCTGGAAAGTACTGAATTAATTCCTTATTTTGCTTTGATTTTATGTATAGCTTTTGTTTTCTCTGCTGAACTGTCTTTATCTCAACCCAGGACTTTCTTCCCTTTTGCCTGTCCCATTCCTCTTCCCCATCCCATCACAGGGGAGCAAGTGAGTGATTGTGTGGGGCTTAGCTTCCTACTGGGGTTACAAAAAAAGCCCCAAACCTTAAAAACTCAAGAATCCTTCCCAAACAGATATTGACCTCTTGGATTACCTTTTAAAAACTACTCAGATTCCCACATTCCAGAGGTCTTTCAGACCATTTCTCGGATGTTTAGATCTGCTTTTTTTTCTACCTTTGCTGTGCTTTACAATTTTCTCTTTTCATTTTGTTATTCACAAAAAAAAAATCTAACAGTTAAAATGATGTTTTTGTTTTTTTTTTGTCAAAAGATTATCAGATGAAGGTTCACAAATCAGATCTGCTGTGTAGCCAGAAAAAGATGGTGAAGAATTAATATATGGGAAGAGCATGCAGTAGAACATGATTTCACTTCAAAGTGCAAAGAACCAGCACATTTATGACAGATTTACTTTGCAGCTACTTCAGGAAATGTAATATAAAAAACAATACTATGCAAAATAGTACAAAAGGCATTGAAAGTTAACAGCAACATTTTGTCCAGTCTGTAGGAAACTTATTGATGTCAAACAGCTGTGAAGTCTCTGCTGCTTCATACAGAACCACGTGTATACATAGATGAGAAATTCCTGCATGCTCCAGAAAATCATCACCAGTCTTTTGGACAGGCTTAATGTGCAATCTGCTGTATTGGTATGGGTGCAAATTTAGCAGGTATGAGGGGCTTGTGGTGTACGAGTGTAGATGCAGATTGGTTCCTGGATAATTAAACATGGAAATGCTGCCTCAGCTCAATTAGGAGGTGGTGTCTGGGTGCAGTTCTTTTAAGCCCTGCACAACATGGGCATTTCAGAGTATTTCGTCTTTTAGAAGTCATCCAGGTTACACAGAAATGCTAAAGAAGTTAGTTGTTTTCTTTTTACTAAAGACAAAATTACTGCTGTATTCAGCTCAGCTTGGTGAAAATGTATCAGCAATTTTTACAAATCATTACAAGTAGTAGAGGGGAGGGGAAGAAATGAGTAAAAAATAATAATCTTTCCAGCATGAACATTTACTGTGGCATAAAAAGACATTGATTCTCACTGTCATTAACTTCAAGGCATCCTTTGACAGTAAAAAAGCCAATGACAAATTGGCACAGGGAAGGGGTGAATGAAAGGAATAGGTTTTCAATATACACATAACCTAATGCATGGCCTCAAGTCACCAGATGGCTCAAGGGATTAGCAATGCTGCATAGTCTTTTCACCTTCTCCTGTCCCCTCCCCTTCCAGCAACAGGTTCAAATGTTCAAGTAAGCAGCAAAAGCATCCAGACACAATGAAATTATCTTTATCTACAACAGGCAGTGTAGTAAAAGTGGTCACTGCCTACTGGTGTTACCTCTGTAAGAATAATTATATGCTGGGGATGTGTGAGTGTTTCTTTGTTTTCATTGGGGTTAAATTGAAATCTTCCCTTTGAAATGTTTCAGTTTATTTTCAGGCCCTTTCAAAAACTTCATTATGTTTATGGTCATTCTGTAAATTTTGAAAAGAAGAACCATCCAGAAAAAAAACCCCAGTGCAGTTTAAAACCTGTTACAAATCACACTGTTGTTTGCTTCAATTAGAAGAGATCAGATGTGCACTATAAATCTGTGAACACACAGAAACGATATGATTCTGAGTCTTAATTTTCATCATACAGTGTTCTGTCAGAGACATGTTGATGAATTTTCCTTCCAGTCATATAATTTTCTTAGGGGAACACATGCACATACCATGAAAGTATGATCATGACTGTTAATAAAGGAAAATCCTTTAGGAAATCTTAGTAAACTACACACTACTTCAGACAGCTTTTTATTTAAGACATGATATGAGAAATTGTGGGGCAAAAGCTGTTGAGGTGTTATCTTTTCCTCTGTGCTGGTAGTGCTTGCTTAATAGATAAATAAAGTACTTTAATCCCTGTAATGAGAACTAGAGACTACGTTTCAACAGTATAAAAATCAATAATCAAAATCATTGAGCAAATTCTACATTGAAGTCAACAGTAATGATTCAGGTGAAAAACAAGACCAAAAGAAAACCCAAGCAACTAACAATGGAGAAAAAAGTAAGACAAAAAGCCACTGAGGTTTGTGTATAAATGTAACCCTGAATATTGTACCATTTATTCTTGTGTGACACTCCTTTAATTTAAAAAATGTGTCTAACTTGAATTTTAGGCTGTTCATACTCTGCTAGCATTTAGCAATAGAACTAAATCACTTTATTTTCTTCAACAGAAGCAGCAGTTTACCTTCTGCAGGACAAATGCAGAAGAAGAAAAGACCTAGTTGAATTTAATGACCTGATTTTGTTGTGCAGATTTGATAAAACTCTGCTTTTCTCCATTTGCTCAGTTATTTGCCTTCTGATGACTATTTTTGCAGCTAGCTGCAGTACAGTGTATGATTTATATTTCATATTCTAAAACATTTATTTTCTTAAATGTTCAGGCAAGTTCTTTATGTTATATCAAAGTTTATTTTGTGAATCTTGACCTTTCAAGATGATATATTGGCCCCACTGACATCACTGGCAAGGCTGTTTTGGACTTGAAAAGAGGGCAAGTTACTCTCAAGTATGCTGCCATGTTCCTAGGGAGCTCCTATATTCAGATTAGATCCATATTGCCTGAGATTTCACTCTGTAGTTTTTTTGTTGTTGTTGTTTGTGGTTTTTTGTTGGTTTTTTTTTTTTTTTTTTGGTGTTGTTTTTTGGTTTTCTGTTTTTTTTTGTAGTGCATGCCAATGGTACCTCTCAGATAACAGTACCTATTCATCATCTGTGCTATGATATTTGAGTACACCAATACATGTAAAGAACAAAATTTGAGTTGTGGATTCTTATTGATTCTTATTGATTCCGGTTCAATTTATGACTCAGTACAATTCACTGCCCTCCTTCCTTTCCAGCAGGGATGTATGTGGTGTGATTGCAGATTATGGGGCAGACAAACAACAGTTTGAGGTGGGCACAGACTGGCAAATCTCCAAATCTCTGGGAGCATTTCACAGTCTCTCCCTACTTAACCACTGCACATATTCTCTGGAGTCAAGGTCCTTCTCTTTTCTTGTACTCTATAGGAACATGGAGAACAAGGAAGAGGACTCCTCTGTCCTTTGCTCCTTTGTATTTAGGAGAACTCATTTATATTAAACAAAACCAGACAAGACAAGAATGCTCTACTTGGACAACAGTCCCTGATTCTGCTAGACCTTTCAATAAATAATTCCTTTGTGCATCAAGAAATCATTAGATTAAATGTCTTCATGGAAGAAAAGTTCAAAACAATGTGCCAGCCATCACTGAGCACGTTCAATACTGAATAAGCAAATTTTTTGCTCAGATTCTCTTTACTTATATGGTCTTGCCATTATCATGATAACTAATGAACCTAGAAGAAAAACATCAGGAAAATAAATAATGTAATGTAAGCTCATCTTGAATACAGTTTGGCTTCTGGAAGCAGGAATGTCAGACTGAACTGAATGTTCAACAAGGTCTGCACAGCAAGTCACCAAGCACTATACAAGCTCACAGTAACTCACCTGAGATTAAGGGTTCACATCTCAATAATCCTCTTCTGAGACTCTTTTTTAGGTTTTTCACATTTTGTCTTATCTCATTTTCTGCTATTCAATGCTTTATAAGTAGCAGACTATCTTGTTTCTTCTTTTAGAACTTTCCTTTGTAATCTTCCTTGGAATTTGCTGGAGTTTTTTTCTGTTATATATCCAGTGTATCGTGATACCATCATGCCACTTACAGCAGGAATTTCAGTACACTTGCAAACTTAACAGTTTTACAGTGCAATTACTGTGATGTATTTGGCAGAGACATGAGCCTGCATTTCTTATTTGGGTTAAACTTCTATAAGTTCATGAGTTAATCAGCAGAGACAAATCATGCTGGCATTGAATGCATGAAATTTGCTTTGTGTTTATGTATTGCTTCATAAAATTTGATTACTCACTGGTACACTGAGAGTGGTCAGCCTTAGGCTTCAGGAGCTTTTAGCATCTCCTGCTTTCCCTGGTTATCATGGGCTTCTTCTGACTCTCTGAAATACAAGCATCATTTTATATCAGCTGAAGTTTCAATTCAAATAAAAAGAGGGGGGTGTGGTCTGTTGGCCATCAATCATTTTAGCCTATTATGTTGATTTCTGTGAAGTGTCTTCTGTATAAAGTGATGCTTAGTTTGAAAGTTGCAGAACTGGTATCTAAACAGAAATTTACCATAGTCACAATATTTCTACATGAACTGTTTATTGAAGTGCAGAATGTATAGCTATGGACTCTAACCGTAGACAACAAAATGTAAGACATAAATGCTTTTTGGAAAAATACACTTTTTAGTCCTTCTCTGGGTGCTGTCAGTATTGTTTAAAAACATTTGGGGCACAAAATTTGTTTTAGAGGGAAAACTCCTTAAAAATGTGACTGAAACACTGTAAAGTTTGCCCCCTCCCTCCCCAAGTTCAGTGTCAATATCCACTGTGCTAGACTTATTCCGAAAACGGGGAGTTTGGCACAATTTTCCAGTTGCTCTCAGATTACAGTAAAACACAAACCAGACTCTAGAAATGTGCACATGCTATTGTTAGCCTGTGTCAGCTCTGTGCTCATAAAATAAACTCGAGAGTGCAGCTTTGCAGCAGAGGAGCTCTCGGGCTGGCTGATGATGAAGGGGAGGTGGGAGGAACACTCTTTTCAGAGGTGGGCACAGGCCATGTAAACAGATGTGGCCGGGCTGAATGGGGAGCCTGAATGGCAGCATTGTTCCCTGCCTTCCCTGCCTTCCCTGCCTCCCTCCCCGCAGGGACCCGGCACAAGTCCCGCTCCCAAGATGAGAGCTTAAACCCTGCCTGTTACAATTCGAGAAACCCGGAGCACACTGAAGTTTTAAGTCTGTCAAATACCACAGTCACTCACCTCCCCAGGGTCATTCCAGAGGCATTCCTGAGCGCTTTATGGGAGTTCCACTTTTTTTTTTCTTTTTCTTTTTTTTTTTTTTTTCAACAACATGGCAGAATTAATTTTAAACAGACACTTTCAAAGTTTTTTTTTCCAGTGGGACTTTAACATTTCATAATTCATTGTAGTTTATTTTTGAAAGTTTTCTGTGACCCGTGATGAACTTATAAACAGTATCTTTAATATATACACATATATAATGCTGTTCAATAGCTTTACATTAAGTGCATTCCAAGAAGGAAGACTCAGGAGATACTATAAACATATTTTATGCAATTACATATGTTAAATTAAAATCGTCTAAACTAAACTTCTGAGCTGATTGTTGGGACACAATTCAACAGTGAGGATAGAAATTAATCTTTTAACCTCCATGCCACTAACCTCTGTGCTGCTGCTGAGTTTCTATACCCATGTTCATGGATTTATTTCACTGGGAGCTGTTATTATGGAATACTTGTAAAGGTCACATATATGAGCATTTGGAAGCTTGCCCAGGTTGCTTTAAGTAACCCCAGGGACAGAGAGTTGTGTGAATTCTGAGGCCTTTGTAGGGAAGAGGCAGAAACAGTAACTTAATTCTAGTTTAAGGGTTCAACTAGACTTAGTTTCATGGAAATAAAACAGCACAGTTGTCCCCAGTTACGTCTAGAAACGTATAAACTGAAGTTACTAATGAAATATTTAAGTTCAGTAACTTGTTTTTCATTAAATACATGCTGCTGCATTCTGCTGCCCAGGAGTGGTGGTTTTTCCTCCCCCTTTGTAGTGATAAAAGTTTGTAATCCGTGTATTTCAGATTTGTAAATTCTATCATTGTGCCAACTGTGTGTGTGAAGGTCATGAATGCATTTTATGGGCATTTCTGTGAAATGAAGCATGCCAAACATCACCAGGACAGAAAATGAGAAAGTGAAACAGCAGAAAGAGGGTAAAGGAATGCATGTTTTGTAAGTGCCAGTTTGCATTTCTTTCATAGTCAAAAATTAGGTGTAATTCCTCTGTAACACTCAAAGGGCACATATAGTCATAGGTCTAGTTAATTTTCTGATGCCAGAGTCATTTTTTTGTATCAGCACTGGCTTGGGGAAGCAAAATGAACCCAACAGCGTGCTTTAAACAGTATTTCAGGGTCACCCTGCCAGCATTCAATTTGCAGTTCTGCTGTAAATCTGCCACCATAGCAATGTACAGGAGTGTGCTCAATCCCTTTTTTTGGCGGGGATAGGACTCACTTGTTTATTTTTTGGCACACTATTAAAGTCTGGTTTGTTGTGGCTATTTTTTTTTTTCTTTCAGTACCATGATTTTGTCTCAAAAATAGTGATAGGGAGCAAATAAGGTGGCCCGATTTAATTTCTTGTTCTGCCACACACTCTGACTTTGTGTCTCGTGTCACTAATAGATCTAATAGGATTTTGGCATGAGACCAAAGGAGGGGAGGGAGGAAAGGATGAGCTGCAGACAGAGCTGGTGCCTTTCTCGACCCAGAAGCGATGTCGAGCCTCTCAGCCTTCTCTTGAGCGCTCCCTGACAGAGCTGGAGGCATTTCTCTATACATGAGCGTGTCTCATGCATTCATGAGGCTTTTTTGACGCCACAGCCCCTTTTGTTGTGAGACAGATCACAGCTCTGCCCTTCTCCCAGCTGCCATATGGTGCAGTGGGAAGGGGCTTTCAAAGGGAGAGCAGGGCTGGGGAGCTGAGGCAGGGAGAAGAAAGCGGTGGGACGGCGGCAGATGAGATTGATTTATTCCACAGCCAAGGAGGAAAGTTACTCTGGCTGCTGGAGAAAGGAGGGGGTGCCTTGGAATAGAAAACCGTCTCCAGAGCAGGCAAACAGGCTGTTGGGATGATAGCCGTGCTGTGCTTGTTCTCCAGGCACAGGGCTTGAAAATAAGCATACGCATTTTTGTTTTCTTAGTAATGTTGGCTGAGAAGAGCTGAGAAAATCTTCTAGCCCCAGTGCCTCAGCACAGGATCTCAGCTGCCTCAGCCCAGCTTGGATTTTACATTTCTCTGAATCTCTCTGCCCTACCATGTGTGCATAACTGTCAATCTTTAGTCTGACAACGTCAGGAGATTCCAAAAAATACCTGTCTTCACCATGATGTTTGGAGGAGGACTGTTTAAAGGAAGACATCAGATGATAAATCCTTCTCTCTGTTCAGTGAGTGCAAATGCAGTAAAATCAACTGAGTCTTTCAGACTTACAAGTCATTACCGTGTTTTACCAAGGTGACTTACTCTATTAAAAAAGAAAAATTAACTGACTCGAATTTACTATGTGCTATTTTACCTGTCTTTTACTTCATTCATCTTCAAAAGGAAGTCTGTTTCACACCTGCCTGAATCCACTCTGACTTCCAGATTTTGTGACCAAAATTCTTCAGCTTAAAAAAGAAAAACAAAAATTATACGTGTGTGTCTAAATCAAAATAATTTCTTACTGAGATTTCTTAAATTGTGTAGTAAACTAGACTTTGATATTAATGTCAGTATAGATGAGGAAAATACATGTAAGGACACACTTCTCAAAATTTAGGAAAAATTCTGAAAAAAACTGATTGGAATTGCAGTTTTTATTCCCAGAAGAATTATTAAATCTGTGTAATTATTTTAATATCCCCGTGGGACTGTGCAGAATGCACAGGAAGGGAACCAACTATATCACTTGAAAATTTTGTAATGCTTTGTTCTAAATACATATAATTTTGTGTCTCCTGAACTGCTTCAAGAGCATTGTGGAAATTACAATTCAAGAGACATGTGAGAGGACAGGGAAGATCAGAGCTAGAGATACCATTTCCACAGGAAGGGAGGATACAGTGGATGGAAGAGGCAACGAGAGGGATGTGGCACAAGTTTAAAAAATTGTGCTTGGCACAGTAGTTAGGGAACCATTATTCACCATTTCTCAAGTAACTGACTGGAAGACACCCAACACCAATTTAAAAGTTTTGAAATTAATCAAGTAAAGTCTTTCATGTCACTATGTGTGATTAAATTGAAGCTTTCATTGCTACTGTAAATTCTGAAGGCCAAAAGTATCGATGGGTTTAAACAGATTAATTTGAAGAAGAATAAAGTTGATATTACAGCACCTTAGATGAAAACTTGTAGCTCAGGAAGTCCTAGAAATGGTGCATTTTAGGGAACTGGGACAACATGTCACAAGAAGAAATTAATTTATAATTTTCATGTATCGTTCTACTTGTATCTTCTACTGACCACTGCAAAAGCCCAAATGTCTATGAAGTTAATATTTTATCTGCCTCAGTGTAATCTATACTATAGATTATAGCTAATTTCTATCTAATCTAATCTAACCTAATCTAATCTAATCTAATGATATATTATCTTTATTTTGTTCTTATAAAATATGCATCAATTCCAGTAAGCTGGGCTCTCTTGTTACTCCATTAATCCAGTTGGGTACCATTCATATATTTAATTCTGTAATTCACTTTTGAGGTTTAACTGGAGGGAAGATATTGAAGCATTTGGGAGATACATCAGACAAGGAAAGCTGTTTCAAAGGGGAATATTCCAGTCCATGTTCCATGAGAAAATAAGCAAAGCTCAAGTGGTTCCTGAAAGTGTCTCTTAAAAAAATACTACATTTCTAAAAAATTAACTGCTTGACTTGGATTTGACATATGATTACGTTTCAAACTGACAAATTTGTTTTTAATAAAAAAAAAATTACAGATTTTGTTACAGAAAAATATCTTATATAAAGATTGGCGTTTCCATTTCCCAAATTGTGCTGCTTAAGTTCATTAATTACAGTTATTACAGTTCTTTGATTACAGATGGCAACAGAGCTGTTGGGACAGATCACACAGGTCCACTGCAACACTCTAATACTCGGTGTAGAGAATCAGGATTGTCCTTTCACACTACTCCCTGGTTAGAGGAGGTGGAGAAATGCCAGTCTGAATTCCATTGGCTTGGATTCAGCAATGCCTTTGAGTAAGAGTCAGCAAAGCTTGTTTTAAGTTAATGATGGTGCTACACACAGCCCTCATGGAGAACATGTGCAAAGGATCACGTTCCCCTTTTATGCACATGTCAGCCCTTGAGAAAAGTAGAATGAGATGAATAAAACCACTTCACCAAGATTATTTCTGAGAATTTTTAAATGAGTCATCCGAGTTTCATGTCTTTCATAATTTAAATTATCTATATAATTGTGCTTTTCCTTCTGCAAATAAAAACATATGCAAATGAACGAAGGAAAGGAAAATAGTATTTTTGTAAGCAAGTGGTGGTCACAAAAGAACCATTGTGTTACTTGTTATTGCAGTTTTTCTGTCAAGTGAAAAGACACTGCCATTGCTAATCATCTTAAAAAATACTGCTGCTTTTTGAAAAATGAAAAGCAGCATTTGAGCTAAATTCTAACTCTGCATGGTAAATCAGTGTTAGTCACAAGCATATTTATTCAGTATTCATCTTCTCTAGCTAATTTTACAGTAAGAAGAGAAAGACAATTTTATACAAAAGATCAGAGAGGTAAGTATTTTTTTTTCTTTTATTACGATTATTGTCATTGTTTTGATTAATATTTTCACTTAAGAAATGAAGAAATGCTCTGCTGGGTGACACTGGTGGCTCAGCTTCCAAGATTGCTATAAGAAAGGACACGTGAGCCTTTTTACTTCCAGAAGTCCAGTTCCCCCAGTCCCTGGACATCCAGAATTGTGGTACTATCTGGTTTAGGACTAGACAGGCATGTACCCCTTTTTAATCTATTTGATGATCTTTTGGCCATGAGTTTATCTAATCCTTAATTTGCTGATACCGCTAGACAGGAAATTGGAAATATCAATAACTAATGTGAAAAAGTACATTCTTACAATCTTATAATCAATGCTTTACAATGCAAAGGAAATTGTTTATTAAAACACACCGTTTAATATATTTTATGGGATCAAGGAACTTGATCAAATAGCTCTTAGTTTCCACATAAGATTTAAACCAACTAGAATAATTTGTGATATTCTTCAAATAGACAGATTTTCAATTTGTTTGAAGATGTAACAGATATAGCTATGAGTTTAATTGTCTCAAGAATACCAAGTACAATAAAACAAACCTAAGTAAACTGCTTATGCACTATATTATTATATTATGACACACAAGTGAAGTGAAATGTTCTTAACAAGGTCAAGGAAATTGTTTAAGAGTTTGATTTTCATAAGGACTCGGTCTCAACTATAGATTACAAGAATGAATACAAATTGCAATTCCTTTAAATGGTTGTCTTTGCTCCTAAAATTTGTCTTTATGTATTATATTTGGGCTACCTGGAAAAACTTCCATATTCTTATAGGCAGAGAGGGAGCTAGAATCTTGGTGCTTCAAGGGTAGATAAAGCACATTAATTCATGAAGTGTTTCAGCAGCCTCACAATATTCCCAGTGTGCCTTGCTTGTCAATCTGTACTGCAAACCAACAGTAATTGGACTGCATGGGGGTAGTTTTGCCCAGTTTTTTAAAAAAGAATGCTAAAGCATCAAAGATACCTGCAAAGACACCTACAAAGCTACCACAGTTACAGAGAATCCTAAGGCCATGGGATCTGGACTAATATTTACCCCTGCATAAGGATATGACATCTATCTTGATTTTTCACTGAATACAGAGTTTAAAAAAGTCATTTGACAGGGCATTAGACAAGAATTGCTCTACTCAGGCATCTCAGTACATGATTTTGAGTAGCACAGAAGTGTCAAACCACATTTTATTTCAGTTGCTGTTATTCATGTATGGTTTTGACAATCAAGGCATTATTATATCAGATTTATTCAAGTACCATAATTAGGCATCTCGTCACTTTACAGAAATTATGTCCTGTCAACAACAGCAATGACAGCAAGAGGTATGGGATATCTGTAGAAAGAGATACATATTTTATATTTAAACAAAATGTGATATACTTAGAGCCTGTGGTACATACTGTTTTGCTTTTTTCTTCAGAGAAGTTAACTGAGAGCACTTGTATCTTGAGCCTTGAAGCCTCCAGGTAGGTCATTGCTGCAGTTTGGAACTGGAATTGTTCTTGAGTCTTGCCTGGCATAGGAGGATTTTGGGAGAAAGGTTCCTCATTGATGGTACTCAGAGGAAACAACTGCTTGGAAAGGATTAGGCAGCTTCCATTTCATCAGAGTCTCCTAGGGTGACTTTATGACGCTTGTAGCCCCATTGTCTGTTCTATTTGGGCTGGATGTTAAATTCTGCACTTTTAAGACTGGTTCTGAGAGCAAAGAGGGCAGAGGAAGGGTGGAGTTTGTGTGCAGAAATTGCACTTGCACCCCGGCATTCCTGCTCCTGGACTGGGCTGTCTGCAGGGGACAGCAGGAGAAAGCTCTCCTTGGCTTTTAGCTAGCTCTTTTAGCTGAGCAGAGAAGCTCCCTGGACTGTGGATTTTCTTTTTCTTGGAACTGTTCAAACCTGCTCTGGACTGAAAACCCAGAAGAGCACCAGGGGCTCACACCTTTGGCCCACTGGGACCAGGATGTGGCATTTTCGAGCACTGGAGGGACTGAAAGAGACTGAGTGAGCCAAGCTACCCCCATGACAAGGATTTTCTGAATTTGCCATCTCTTCAGAACAATGAGAGGTTCCATTGTTTAATACTATTCAATTTTTTATGCTTGTGAATACTTTCCTTATTAAATAAACAGGCTTTTTTTCCACTTTTCTCCAAGGCAATATTTTCCCAAACCAGTTGAGGATGAGGCCATTTGAATCTGCTTTCTGGAGGGACACCTTTGGAAGTTTCCTCCCAAATTTGCCCTAAACCAGGACACAGAAAAACCTTTAAGAGCTATGACTAACTACTAAAAACTTGCATTTGGAAATGCATATACAACAAAGTTGCAAGTTGTTTTTACACTGAATGGAAGATTTTTTGGAACACTCAATGAATCACTTATTGCTACAAGTTCTTCTCATTTTAACAGTAAATAAAGTAAACAGCTCTGATACTTCATAGCTAAACTAATACATCAGATTCCTGGGAGAGCAGGATCCCACAACTTGACTCTAGCTAATCCTATGCTTTTGAGGGAAACATTTCTTTCATTTTGTACCCCAAATTTCCAATAGTGAGATGAATCCAGCTTGCAGGTATAGCAAACAATGCCTAAACTAACACTTTTTAAGTTAAGAAATTATGCTTGTAAAGCCCGAGTAGAACTCTGCTCTTCAATTAAAACAAATTGTTTTAATTTTAAATATAATAACTTTTGATAGCAATAGAATAGATCAACAGAATACAAGCAGAATGCTTAAAAGAATCTTAGGGATTCTTTAAGTCCATGTGGGAAATAAAACATTCTTATGTAAAAATCCTTATTCCTCAGTTAGGGCATTATCAAAGCTGAGTAATATAGGTTATCCTTGGTGCTGAAGAAGAGGAGATTGGTAGAAATTATGCTGCTTGAACATTCAGTATGCTGTTTAACATTCAGTCATTCTTAATTTTTTTTTTTTTTTAATAGAGACACCATATAGAGCCATCCAGTTCCTTTCACTGGAAACTCCTGGGTTCTCAGCAGCTTTTATTGAAAGCAGCCTCTTACATGACTTCACTAACTTAAATTACAAAATTTTGCTATGTACAGACTTTCATAAGCATTGTAGTGATGCAGTTAATTAAAAAAAAAAAAAAAAGAAGAAAGAAAAAAGACAGTATCTGTCTGTCTGATCTTTACATCTGAAAGTGTTCAATGCTTTTACCCACAAAATATCTTCAAAGAAAATGATACTGGTTTTGTCCATGGCATTGCACATGCAGAGATATGTGGTATCCTGAACTGTGTGGGCTGGGAAGGAAAAAAATATGGGAGGACTACCTTTCATGCTTAATGCCCAATAAATAATTACTCTGTGTCCAGTTTCATTATTCATTCTGCTCACTGAATCATATTTCACTGATCTCTTATAAGCTGGAGGTGTACTTTGGTTTGCTATCAAGTTTTAAACTCTCTGCCAGATGTTTTCTGCTACATTCTGGAAAAAACATCCAACCTCAAATATAAGTCTTGTCATTTTGTCCCCAAGTTGAGCACAGGTCAGTGGCCTACATTTCTACAGCCTTGATAGATGCTGTAGGTAATTCCTTAAACAAAACCAAATATGAAATATGGCCATATTTCAGAGATAGCTGTAAAGTCAAACAAATAAGCCCCCATTTCATTATTGAATGCAGTGCAATGAGTACATTCAGCCTCTGAACAGAAACACATTTCTTCTGGCATTTCAACCCTACAACATATTGAAGAATCTCTGTGGCCAAATAAAGTAAGATGAAAAAAATCCTCTAATGAGAAGCAGGATATTATCCTGTTCATGTCTTTTGTGGTGTCACATGCCTTCTGATGTTAAAGCTGGATCATATAGCTCTTTCGTCACACAGCAAGTAAGTAAACTCTGAATCTCCCCTCTTCCTGCCCCTGCTCCTTCCTCTCTGACCCTCAGAGGAACTGTGCAAAGAGCAAAAGAAAGGGAAAAAAGACGACTTACATGTGCTAGGGTTTAGCTTCTGGCAAGAGACATTATAAGGAATTCATTTCCTGGCACATAATTTACATGTCCAGTCCTCCCTCCCACTCCTTTTCTTTCTCCCACCCTTCCCCCCGCTCCCCTTCCAAGCTGTCTTCTCCCTCCGCAGTGCTCGCTGCGACTTCCTGCCCTATGTTTGCTTTCTATTTTCATATCCATGGGAAAGGAATCTGCTCCAGCACAAGGCTGCTATCCGGCCTGTGCCCATGCCGGTCATCACTGCCACTTTCAGCTTAAGCCTCAGGTATTTGGACTCCATTAAGTGATGGTGAAACCATCCAGCAAATGACAGTCATTAAATTTTAGCCAAGTCAGCTGGAGAAATTTCCTCTTCTCTTTGAGGTTTTACTTTCTGCTAGCAAGCTCCATACAAAATAAAATAATTTTCAATTTTAAATATTTAATCTAAATCCTGGTTTAGGGTTTTATATTTTTGGGGGAAAAGAGTTATGTCCCTCTTGCTCATTAAAGGGATCTCTGTTGTGCATCTTTGATGCTGCTTTGGGCAGCTCTGCCACTTTGATCCTCTTAGAAACAGGCTCATTACAACATCCACCTCACAGAGTAACACTTCAAAGCTTTGCAAAGGACAAAGGGAGGAATTTAGAAACAGAGCCAAGTGGCTCTCAAGTATCTTGACTAAATTAACTTTGTATTAAGTGTTACTGGCCCAGTTGCAATTTTGAGAGGAGGAAACAAAGCAGTAACTCTATGTGCTTCCTTCACGCATTTTATATCAAATGAATAAATATGCTTGAAATCTTCTAGGACTCTGCCACAGCATCTGCTAAACAAAGCAGATGCCATAGTTGTTGTATCAAAGTTAGCAGTTGCTCTGCAGATCTTAAAAGGCCAGATTGACGTTGTCAATTGACTTGATTTATATTTTTAAGAATGATAGAGCTAATATTAATCAACCAGTGAGATAGAGAGGAAATAGGCAGTTCTCAAAATCATTATCTCCAGAACCAGCAGTAACCACATTCATCTTCACACTTTCAGATCTATCCTTGCTGTAAAGATTAGCATTATAGGTCATTCTCCAGCCTAAATTTATTACTTCTGACATGGTTGAAGAAGTACTTCAGTCAGGAATTCATTACTGCTAGAGTATACTATTTTCACTATGTGCTTTCAGCACAAATTGCAGTGCAGTGCTATTAGCACAAGCTTCTTAAGCAGTCTTGTCCCTGTGAAGGTACAGTGGCAATTAGAGCCATACCCTGAGTGTCACAGCCATGCTGCCTAGCAGAAGTGGGAAAATCAGTCACCTAGTGGGTGACTGTGAGCTTAGACTCCCAGCTTAAATTGCCATAATCCCTGCCATGAGAAGGGTTTTTACTTTTGAAATATCAGGTGTCTCTGGTTTGGGTGGTAATGATTCCTAACACAAACCCTTTGCATAAGGTGCTGTGAGTCAAATGCAGATGTCATTCATTACAGACTTTGAAAACCTCTATGATGGCGCCTCTCAAAGACAGAGGAAAAACTTTCGCTTGAAAGTTATAATTTTATTATTTATTCTATTTATTCTGCCTTTTGAATCCTTTACCAGAAGGTTTTTCTGAACAAATCAGAGTACCATTTTCTGAGATCCCATTAAAATAATCTAATCCTGACAATACTTTGCTAGGCTTGAGACATAATTAATTTAGAAAATTTTCCTTTAACTGTTGGCGTTTTACAGTACTGAGTGTTAAAATCCAAGTTGTGCTTCTGCTTTGATAGTGCAGTAAGAGTGCAATAAACAGAAAAAAAATCACCAGGAAGCCTGCATCTCTTAGGTTGCAGGATGGAGGGTATAGATGGCTGCCATTTATTAGGGCTAGACCATGTTCATTATGTGCTTTATTGCTTTAGAAGTACTGCCATAGTACCTTGCTCACATATATTTCTACTCTATCTTCCTAGCAATCCTTAAAATGTACTTATGTGCCTCCCTGAACCATTAATTTCCTTCTTGTAAAGAGTTTATAATCAATGAACTATGACTTTTTTTCTAGGGAAAACAAAAGAGATAGTGCTTTATAAACTTTTTATAATATGCAAAAATTTCTTTGAAAACAAAGAAAATCAGATTTTATACACATTTGGTTTGCCCATATGTATTCCTTTGTAAGGTACGAATTCAGTGCTAATATAATTTCAAGCTCTTTTTCTTGATTCAACAGGACTCCCAGGAGTCTTCTGGGAAAACAGAAAGAAAACATGATTTGAATGGATCTCTAACATGGATTAATTTTAGGTTAGTTTAGAACATTTGAGGACCAACAGTGAAGCTGGTAATTGACTTATTCATTCCACTTAATGAGGAATCTACTTCCCAACCACTCCAGCCCATATCAGCCTACCCAAATGAATGATACCATGACTGCCTGCTTCAATTTTTTGTGAATGATTTGTTCTCTGCTGTTAAATTGTTAAATTGGAGATTAAGTATCACTTTCATTTCCCTGTCAATATTTCCTGGAGCTGAAGCATTTTTCTGGAGGTTACTGTGGGCTATAGACAGAGTTGTTGCTGTTTTGGACCCTGGAGAGTTACATGCTGTCCTGGACATGGAGCCTCAGCATGATACTTTATTCTTCTTCTCTATTTTTCCCTTTAATGCAAGCCATGCTCAAGTCGGCCTAATTTCTGATTGATCAAAGCCTTCCATCCGAAGGCCACTTAACTTTTGCACTTCAGGGACAAGTCTGGAGGTTCCACTTGGCACAGGCAGAGCCCATGCTTGAGTTTAGGAGTGTAAGAGTGCAGACACCTGCAGTGTGACTTATATCTTCATATATGTGTAATTTACAACCCAGCATGCTGGGTAAACAAGATATCCTAGGTTTGTCCATGTCAGGTTTGCTATGAACATTGATAGCTGCTCTGTCTGGAACATAAGGCATCTGTGTAAAGAGACGAATGTTTTGCAGATTCCCTTTAGGTAGAGTAGCACTTCACTGTTTCAACTGAAACTGATCTCTGAAGCAAATTCCCAAAGTAAAGATCAGGTTATAATGCAGTTTCCTAAAATTTTCTCACTTTTGTTCTCTCACTAGCCACAAAGCTTTTGGGCACTGTCAGCAAATCCCAACAGCAATATTTTCTCCACCAGCGTATCAGTGACAGAGCCAAATGGTGACAAATAGAGCCCTTTCATAAATGCAGTTATTCCTCACTGTTTCATTCACATTTCTGTTGGCATGGTGATGCTGCTAACATTGTGATTTTGAAATAGCAGGGCACTACCACAGTGGTTGTTTTGACCTCTTTTTATGTAGAGAGGTATTTATTTCCCTGACTATCCAAAGCAAAGTAGGAAATCTTGAGATATTCTAAAATATTCTTCCACTTTTGAGCCAACCTTTGCCATTTCTGTCTCTAAACTTATGGTGTATCTATCACCAAGAAACTCAGAAGTATTTGAATAGAATACTTGCTGACTGACAATTTGCCTTGAGGAGATAAACTTCTGTGACTAAGCTCCTGGAAAAAGCTCTTTCGGGGCAATTGGAGGTTTACAGTCCTGATGTTGTGCATACTCTCCTGAGGGTGATTCTTTCAAAGTCATATCCCGCTCTGAATCTCTCACCAGTTTAAACACAGCTGGTCTTTAGGCAATGAAATATTGGTTTCTATTAACATCTGAGTTCTTCTCAGTTCTTTCCCCCAAAGTCGATCCTAATCCATAATTCAGTTTCTTTCTAATATCTGCTACAGGCATATCTTTATGGAGAAATAGACTGAATTTTACACAGTTGTTAGCATACCCAATGGAACATCCATGCCCAGTATATGAGGAAACCCAAATTTTACTGATCATTTTAGCTGGCTCATAATGTTTAACAGCTCTCTGCCATGTTCAAACAAATAAGATTTTCCTTGGAAATACTAGGGCTTGTATTTCACTATCTGTTCCATTCTCCTACTTCTCTATTGCACTGTTGACTGAAAAAGATCCTAATAGAACCAATCACAGTGTGTTTTAAAACCGGCTTACCAGAAATCCCAGTTTAATTCTTGCACAATTTATTCTATTCTATTTTGAGCTATGTATCAGCCTCTGTAACAGATACAAAACCAGCAAGTGGTGGCTTATATTGCATTATTCACAAATGCCTTGATTTGTTTGGAATCTAATAATATATGAGTTTTTAAAAACTATTCTGTTTGCAGCTGTTGTCCTTTGGACTACTTTCCCTCCCCTTTAGTCCCTCTTTTAAAGATGCAACTGCTTTACTTGTGAAGCACCCTTACCAGCACTATGAGTACATCTAATTCATCATGCAGTGTCCTGGAATGTCATCCTTCTACAACTTATAAATATATTTCTATTTTTAAAGCAACTTAATACTTCCTTATAAGGCAAAATCAAATCCTGACACATTTCTCAAAATTGTCTCTGGGAGACTGTTGCCTAACTACACTTTTCAGTTCATAGTAAGTTTTTCTCTCAAAATTTTAGTTTTGTCAGCTTATGCAATTTTCTAAAGCTAAAAGGAATACATAGTGATAGGAATATATTAATGAACTTGGGCTGCTTTCTCATGGGAATCTTGTTTATCTATTTGTTTACATTCTGAGTTAAAAAAAAAACCAACACTTGTTTTTATCAGGGAAGCTAAGAAATCTGAGGAAACTGTAAAAGACAAATAATGGAAAGGACTGACAAAATAGGACTGGAGCAAAAGGAAAGTGCTTGGCTTTTTTCTGCTTTTAGTTACAGCTAATCCTCATTTTACCCCCAAACTTATGAGCAACTCCATTCCCCTGTTCCTTTATGGTTGAAATAAAACCCAATGACCCTAGTTCTTTTCCAAGAGAAAGATTAAAATATACTTTTTTTTTTAAATTTTTTTTTGTTTTGTTTTTGGTTTTTTGTGTGTTTTTGTTTTAATTTTTTAATTTTTAAATTTTTTGTTAAAATTCCATTTTAAAAGCCTCTAGATAAATAGATAATCTAAGCAACCTAACATTTCTTGCATTTCTTGCAGGTTAGTCTCTAGATGGTCAAGATGGTAATTTAATCTGAACTGTTCTATTAAAAAATATCTTGAAAGTTGACACCACACAACAGTATCTAGGTGCTTGTGACTATAGACATCTGTAGCAGTAGTAGATACATTAATTTCCCATCCATACCTTTTACAATTTTCCATAGCAGAAAAGCTTTTTTCTCCTCTTAATCATACATGCTTAACAGAAAAATACTCTATTTTAAACACAACTTGTCATTTTGGAAAAAACCCCAAAGTATATCTTAGCACTTATTAGTTTAAAAAGGAGCATATTGAAATATCTATTTTTACTGACAATAGTAAAAATTAGTTCTTTGGCAGGATGACAGGTTCCACTTTAAAATATATTCTGACATCTCTGTATGGATTTTTCTAAGGTATTTACTGAAATTATGAATAATACCTCCTAATTTATGGATCATTTGAAGATCTAAGGCAAATGAACACAATCAGATCCATAATAATGGAACTTCAAAATTACATCTGCATCATGGGCTTATCAAGATTATGTACACAGACTGAATGCATTCTATTTAGCTGGTTATTTTCTAAATACAATAACAAGTATGCACCCCAGGGCTGATGAAAGTGGTGCATATAAATATGGAATCTGCTAGTAATTATAAATTAATTTTTGTCTACTAATTCATAATGTTCTCCTATATTCATGCATTTTGGGATAGAGAGTGAGCTGTTAATCTGCTAAGGTATGTGAAATGGGATGTCTTACATCATCTGTGATTAAGATGCCATTTACATGGTTGTTAAGGAATGGATGAGACAGTGGAGGCTGAGGACAGGGTACCCTCTGTGGCTGGTCCTGATGCTGCTTGTGAGACCTCTGGCTTCCTCTGACTGCTGTGGGGTCAGCAGAGCAATCATTGTGCCAGGCACCAGACCAAAAATCTGCCAGCTTCTTTCTGCAAGATGAAAAATGAGATGGTAGAGTTCAGGGATTCAGAGAGATTAATGTGGCCAAACTGAGACACTAAACTGACCAGGCATAATTCACAAACTAGTATTACTCCAGGTAACATGACAAAGTGCTCTGGTCCAGGGAGATCTAGTTTTGATGTACTGGCATCTGAATGAGAAAAGTAGAATTAAGACTCACATAATTTGTTTCCCACTGTGACCTCTCTCAAGATATTGGATAGGGCTCATGGGAGAGCACAGAGGTTTAATGCCAAGGCTGATGAAAACTGACCCATTTCAGTTTACAAGATGGATTTTAGAGAAACTGTGGCAGAAAAGCCACATGTTTCAGCTGATGAATTGATTTAAAATTGAATCTCTTGAAGACAGCAGATGGGAAACAGAGCAAAGCTTTTATAATATGGTGGAACCAATAGGGACATTTCCAAACCAAATAAATAAAAAGATGGAAACATAACAAAGAACACCTTAATAAAAGTGGGTAACAAAGGGCTATGGACTCAGCCACTACAACAAACCTTTTTGTTCTGTTTTTTTGCAATCACCAGCACTGTTAATGAGCCATAAGCCAGCAGTACTTCATTGAATGACTGATCCACACATTGGCTGCAAGTGCAGTGAGACATAGGCCATATTTATGAATTTAATGGAAGTATGAGGTAAATACACTGGGTTTGAGATACTGATATATCTTTTTTTTAATATTATATGGAAACGAAATTGGTCTCATCAGTATTAAAAGTGTGATTTAGAGTCGCCTCTGAGGTGCATGGATTCTACAAGCTTCAGTCTCAAAACTATACAATTATTAATGCTGAAGGCTGGTCACGAGGTAATATGCTCTGCTCACAATTTCTGGACTGAAACTGTTGCTGAGGGAGCAGATATATCTTTTTCTATCTATAGAAATGTGATGCAAAGTAATTATATAGGGGTTTATGTCACATTAGCCAAATTGGCTCACAATTTAAATCAATGCAAGATTTTAGAAGGGATCCTAGGTTCCAGATACAAAAGCTTCTTACAGTGCATAGTCATGGCTATGGAAGAGCTGCCTAGGTATGGAAGGCCACTAAACTTAAAAATTACCATTGTGAATTAAATGTGGTAAAACTGCTCAAAAATGCTGTCTGCAATTTGCTAAGTCCCACTTATATAAGGATAATAATATTTTTTTTTTAACTTTGGTAGTGGTACCCTGCTACTAATATACTTTTTGTTTTCTTTTTTTCCCCCCTTTCCTCCTAAAAAGCAGGATTTTAATTGCAGTTTCTGTTTGGAATATTTTGTCCTGTAGATAAAATGGTGTTTTCTTTCTCTCCTTAGCAGGCACAGCTGTAAACACTGAACAGAAGGGATTTCTGGGCAAGATCACAGCACATGGATGGTATGAGCTGGCCATTTGCAGGTAGATATTAGCTGGCAATACCTGATGTGCTTTCTAAGAGTCGGGTGTGAAATAATTTGCAGGCTAACAACTTCCCTGTATATATGAATGTCTCACAGATATTTTCTTTCTTCCAGAGCTGTTTCTCTGCCCACCTTGTGTAGCTGCATTTGTAAGATGCCATGTAAAGCTCCATTCCTCTCCAGTTTGGGATCAGCCCTGCACTCACCATGGCCAGAGAGGTCCCAGGCTGCTCACAGGCTGAACCCTGGCTCTTTTAGAGCCCAGTCAGACAGCACTCACATGGGGCCTGAAAAACTCTATACAGGATTTAACCTTCATTATGTCTAAGGAGCCTTTGAATATTCATTTCGTTTCATTTCAGAAATAATGGCCCTGAAAGTTCCCAGCACTGCCTATGAGGTACCATTTTGCTGCCACTAGTCTCACCTATGAAGCTGAAGGTAAGGATCCAGTGGGTGAGTTGATTGCAGCACAACGTAATATCTGCTGGCCTATTTTTACCCTTAGAAGGAGCCAGAACCCCCCATTCACATTTTATATTCATTTATGCCTATTTGCTAAGTAATTCTTTTCTTCTTCATCTTTCTGTACCCTGACACCTTAATCTTGCAGACATCTTACTGTTGTTAATGAGAAATAGGTCCCTGTCTTTAGGATGCTCGCTTTCCACCTCTGAACACGGAGCCATCAGATGACAGCTCACTTTGCAAGACTTGAAAATGTTGTGTTGTACCCCTCTTTTGAAGAATACATTTATATTAACAGAGCTCAAACCAGGAGCAATAATGACAGCCTTACAAACACGATTACTAGCTGAGACACAAGTACAGCCACTCTGTTGCATACATCACCCAGGTATTATTTTCAGCTCCAGATCTGAAAGCAATTTCCATATTCTACAGACAAAAGCATGACACCTATCTCTAGGAGAAGCAGAACTAATCTAATATCTGTGGAAATACAATGCATCTTCTAAATGACACTGTTTCAGGGATATCTGTAAACTCTCTGTCTGGAGGGTATTTAATTAATTCCACTTCCTATAGAGTCCATCATCTACTTAAAACATGGAAAAGCTTTTAACAAGCAAGATCTCTGACTCTCAAGAGACAAGGTGTTCTGAGAAAACAAACAATTCAACTCTGTTAAGCTAGTACTCAAGACCCAGTGCACTAAACTTTGAAGGGAAAAACAAAGCCAACTGAAACCAGCAAGGGACTGAATTGTTTTTAGTATATCTTGCAAAAATTTAAATAAGAAAATTCAGGTGACTAAATAAAACATAAGCCATCTATTATGCTAGTAATGTAACAGAAAGAATCAGTAGTGGGCAGGTTGCACTTACAGCACTCTGAGAAAAAGCAACAGTGCAGGTCTTGGTTTCTCTCAGTGTGCTGAAGTTGTGACTGGAGTATGAGGAGAATTATTGAGCCACTGCTGAGCTGAAAAGATACTGCCTATACACCAGGTACACCTTGTCTTTTCATGCCAGGTTAACTGCTCTATGGCTGAAATATAGAGTGTATTGTTCAAAGAAATCCTAGCTCTATATGGCAAAAAGGAACTGCTATTTTTATTTGAGTGGGGAAGGCTGTTGGCTGAGGCTAGTGTGCCTTATGCAACAAAGATCACCTGCTTCTTCCAGATAAGAACCATGCTGTCTGATGGTTTGAGCTGAGGTGCAGTGATTTTCTGTGTGCAACTGTCCTAGTTCAAAGCAACAATATATTTTTTGTGCCTGTGTCTCTATTATTCCCCATTGAGTTTCTCACTGTTCTTGAGAAACAAAACGATTAAAAATGATCTTCAATAATGAACGAACCTCTACCTGATCTGTTGTTCCAAACACAGTTTCTGAATATCCTGAGCTAACCTACCTTAATTTCTTCCTCAGCAATGGTACTTTTGAAGATCAAATGTTTCTACTATAATACTTTTTTCCCCTCTGTGTGTGTGTGTGTGTGTGTGTTTCTTCCAGGTTATTTGGATTATGAGTCATAAAGTGTCTTGAAACAATGGGAACTGCACCAGATGTAGTAGAAGCTCTGATAGACCACAGCAAGAAGTTCTTCAAGTACTAAAATTCATTGCAGAAATCCAGCTCTTATTTCAAAGCAGGACAGTGTGTCACAGTGACTGTCACAAGTCAATGCAGAGCTCATCACTGGCAAAACTCATCTACCTTTATGTTTGCTTGTACAAATTCAGGTAACTTTAGTGGTTCTGTAATATAGGTAAAATAAGTCTTTAACCAAGATGAAGTGCTAGCTAAATTGCTGCTGTGATAGTGTGACTGACTTCAAAACAAATACCCATCAATTATTTCATTCATTTAGCAGGAGATTACCCCAAACCTGGCCTAGAACACAATGATTTGTGACCCTCAAATTCAAGGAGAAGCTCTATTATAGATTAAATTAATTAAAGCCTCCATAGGGATTCTCTTCTGCTATTACCCATTCACTACCTCAGTTCTTCTTCCCTCTGGCCACAATGCATGTTAGTGGAGGAAAAAATCACTTCCTGAAGCCATGCTGCCTATAGCAATTTCACACAGCTCTAAATTATGTGTAAATATCTCATTTCTTAATGATGTTAATGTTGCTGAGTGCATAGGTCTGCAGTACTCAGAGTTTTATGAATAAATATCAGCTCTAAATTACTCACCCTGTTTGAGCAGTAATCACTCAGACTCTCAAGCAAGCAGAAAAAAACTTTGTGTTCTTTTCTCCTCAATTTACTTGCATTTCTAAAGCCTTGCAAACTTCACATACTTTTAATGGTCTGTCTGGGTCAGCATTATCATGAAATTTTTAGTACTTCACCTTTGCATTCTTCAGGATGTGACCTTCAGCTTTCTCTGGCAGTACTATGACAAGAATGAATTCTGCTTCTCCAACAATATCAAGTTTTCCTGTCATCAACTTCCTCCTTGTGTTCCATAATGGTCCTATTAATGTTCTGCCTGACAGTTTGCTTATCTCAATACATTCAGTTTACCATTTCCTTTCTATATTATACCCTGGTATAAAAAAAAAATCCCTAAATGTTTACATTTTTCAAGCTTTCCTTAATCCCTTGTTCATTGTTTACACTTCAAGTTTTCGAAAAGATAATACCTGAGCAGGTGATTATGAAATAAATACTAAAAATAAAACAAGACCAAAAAACTATACAAAGTGTTCTTGAAGAAGTATTTTTTACTGTTTAAAAAATAAACTCCTCAGAACTTCTTCCTTATACCACTTATCCCTTTTTCCTCTCTCCAGAACCATCCTTTAAAACTACTTTTAGGTTATCCTGAAATAAAAGATTCAAAAGATGCTGTAATATGGGAAAGTGTCAGCTCTAATAGCACATCTGCTTGGGATACAGTACTCCTTCTTCAGAGCAATGTAATCTAGTCTTTTATTAATAATACAAGGTACCTCCAGAAGGGGATGATGAGGAGACCTGAACTTCTCTGTTTTGAATTCACTTTGTTAAAAAAAAGGCAAATTCTAGGATTGTTCCTGTCATCTAAGTAATCAAAATTTCCATTTCTCTACTTTTCTACAATTTTATCTACAGCTGGATTTGCCTCCCTTCATCTTATATAAATTTTATGGATTTTATTAATGCATTATTCCTATGGCCTGAACTGATTAATTTGTAATTTTTTGCCATAATACACAGAAAAAATTGCATGAAATCTTGAAGAATCTTAGGGGTTTTCAGTTACTGAATGAAAGATGAGCTGTCAGGATTAGATTTTTTTTTTAAGGCATTAAGTGTCTAAATGTTTAGCTGGGCTAGTATTTTATAGTTTAGGTGAGAAACCATCCATTTTACTGTACCTTCAATGGTTCCTGCAGCAATTATTCAGATTATGGGACATTAAACATATTTCCAAACTCTTGCCTTTGCAAGCTGAAATTTCAGAGTTTCCTAGGACATTTCTGAAATTTCTACTAATTCTCTGCTTTATCCAAGGGAATATTATGGATATTATGGACCAATACAACAATATGAAAATTAATTACAGAATTTTGAAAGAAATACTATCCATCTTACTTATAAAGTCTTCTTCATGTTTATGCACTGCTGTTTGTTAAGTCTCTGAGATATTTTCCTTGCTCCTCTCCATGATGCCTTTATCCATACACTCACTGAGGTCTATATAGTGCTGATTTATGTAGATGCTCCTTTTCTGGCATTGCAATGGAAAGATCAGACTGAAACAGGATTTTGAAAGCTAATCTTTATGACCTGGGAACTGGATTTTGTCTGGTTTTATTCATAAATTCCCATTTGCGAAAGTTTTTTGAGAGCTGCAATTTAACTTCATTTGGTAAGCAATTGAAACAAAAGCAAAACTTTTCAAATGTTTTGAGAAAAGGAGTAGAACCGAAGCAGATACTTCTGTGGTTGAAATTTGCTGGATGATCTTAGTCTTTAGACAAGTTCTCATTTAAAGTTTTGTTGAGAGAAAACAGGTTCTAGTAAATATCTTAATTTAGGTGAAGCAGCATATTTTGCTAAAACTATGATTAGTTGAAAACATCCTGGACTGCTTCAGCAGGAACACAGAAATTATGCCATGTTGTTAGGCTGGTGTGCAGTCTGCTGACTGCAGAATGCTTTTATATTGTTTAAGCATCTGCACAAGAAATGTGCTGTTGCTTTGAGCTCAAATCATCAAAAAAGCAAAGGAAGAAGCTGCAGTTTCTCATCAGGTCCTTTCTTCCCCAGTTCTGCCAGGTGACTCTCTCTGTTCTGCTGCTTCCAGGAGTTTCTCTCTTTCCTGTACTGCTGACTACTAACTGATCTCCCTGCAGCATTTTTCCCAGCTTCTGTCCCACTCTGTTCCTTGGTCTTCAGCGTGGACTCTGGGACCCCTTTCTGCTTGTCACTTGAAGCATCCAGATAGCCTCAATCCAGGGAGTGCTGCATATTTCTCCTGCTCCCCTCACCCCAGGACTCTTTCCTTTCACAGAGCATATTTGCAGATGCCCCACAGCTTGGGAAAGGCTCTATTCTTTTCCACATCCTCTCTTGTTTTGAGCTCAGTCACTGCTAATCTCCAGAATGGCACCCACGATTTCTTTCCAGCTGGCAAGGAATTTTTCTCTCCCTTCATCTTTTCATATTCCATTCTCAAAAGACACAGCTGAGGTTTGAAAGTGATAATTCAATCCACATGGCCAACCAAGGAAGGTTAACCAACAGTCAGTGCTCCTCAAGCTGTTTCTGAAAATCACAGCACTTAGGGCTTTGAGTGCCCTGCATATAGGCACAATTCATCCCAAAAGTTTGCAGAAACTTGCTATTAGATGACCCAGTGGGACCAAGGTATCATTTCTTCCCAAAGCTGCAGAAACAAAATGTAGCACTTTCAACTGCAATGCCTAATTGTGAACATTAAATATTTTGACAGCTGGAGGAGAAAACACGTCCTGGAAATGTCCAGGATTGTTATTCATAAAGTGATGCAATGGGTAGAAAATCTAACTACTTTAGTATATAAAAAAGTGAAACCTTGCATTTCCTGACAGAACCTAAATAACATTTTCCCTTGGAAAGAAAAAAAGAAAAGTGAAAGAAATCCTTATTAGGTGGTGATTTTGTAATGATGTACTCTGATAATCTCTCAGTTAAGCTGATATGAACAACACTTGAGCTGGAAAAGACCCTGGAAAAGACTTGAATGTAGGTCTTAACCATATAGAAATTTGCATGAAAAAAATTAGCCACTCTTTTATGCTATTCCAATCTGAAGGAACATCCCTTACACAGACACACAGACACAGACACACACACGTGTCACTTTGTGCTGACACTGGCTGTTAATAAAATAGTGTTGGTCTGTACAAGGTCCTGCTTCCTCTTCCCCATTTCAACAAAAAAGGCAAATGAACAGGAGCACAAGCTAGTTTTTACCCAGAAACAATAATGAGGAAAGGGAGTTGTGCATTTGAGATACCCAGAAATAAATTTACTACATTCAGCTAAGTAGAGTAAGTAAAACACAGCCCCACAAGAGAGAAGGTGTTTAAACTTTGAGCATCTGATGCCATCCCTTGACTTACTTAACTGTGCTGCTTTGCTGAGTGGAAAATCTAGTTACTTGAATGTATAAGGAAAATGAAGACTTATACTTCATGACAGAATCTAAATAACATTTTATCTGTCCAAGTGAAAATCATGTCCATTACACTAGAATGGTTATGTACATCATCCTTCTAGTTTACATTGTTAGGGTGCTTTTACATCAAAGATGTCATTTTACCTTCCATCAGACATCCACGGATTTCTTGTGCAGCCTCTCTCTCCTCCCGCTCTGCCCTTGCTGCTCTTTGTTTTACTACCAGGTACCATGAAACTGTAGCTATATTTTTTGAGCTGTTTTTCACAGGTTGGAGTAAAATATATTTATACCATGAGTAAATTTTTCATTGTAAAAGGTATTTCTTCATTCAGAAAAGTGTCTGAACTTAGAGCAGCAAGTGTATTATTAGAAGCAAGGTTTCACTATAAAACCTTTAAATTATGTCTTAAAGCTTTTTAAACGCAGTGTGTTGTCTCTGTTGCTCAGTAAATCACTTGCCTGTTAGAGGTCAAAAGATTATCCTTTAGAGAAAAGGCTTCATTCTTTATGAAGCAAACTGATGAACCAAAGTTATATAAATAAGATGTCTGCCCTGACATCTTAGGTGGCAAAATAAATAAATCTTTGCTGTCAAACAAAGCAGAGATCCTAATAGGAAGAGGAGATCTATTGTTTTCCTGTGATGCTCATGGATAATAGCTTTTTGCTTACTGTGGCAAATGGAGCCTAGGGGATAATATATATTCTCATTGCTCCTGACTCTTTATCCAAAAAAACATGAGTTAATGGCACACTACCCACTCCCAGTGGTGAGGTATATGTAAGAAGGAAGAATTTCTCAGAGTCAATAAACCCTACTCTATTCATTTGAAATATCCTTGGTTTTTATGTTTGACCTTGGTATAAGTACATCATTCCAATAATGGGATTAGAATATTATTATCTTTCTATTTCTTATTCAAGTCTTCAATTGGTCATAAATTTATAGTGAAATTGCCAATGTCCCTGCAGAAATGTGTGTATGTATGTATAGATTTCAAGGAATTTGGTTGTGAAATATGACTCCCAAGTGTAAGGTATATAGTCTTATCAATATGCTTCTATGATATCCTCTAATAAAGTGGTAATAAATTAACCTCAAGCATGAAGCTTGCATCCTTGACTGTACAACACCTTTACCAGTCAACAACACTGTGATTAGGCTTTAAGGATATGGAAACATAAAGTGTAGGCAATTTGTAATGAAGAATTCCAGATGCTTGTAAAAGTCCCTTTAAAACCCCAGAAAAGGGATAAATGTAAATTTCTGACTCCTACGAGCATAAGCACATGAGTAGAAGGAACTCTTTCCTAAGCAAAACATTCGGCATTAATTTATATTTTCAGTCTTTTTTTTCATCTGCTGGCGGCTTAATGCTGAAAGAAAGTTTTCCTTATCTGAGTTGATAGCTAACAGTCAAAGTTGTTCTCTTGTCTCTGTATCTTTCAGAGGCAGGGAAACTGATTTATAACAATACATGGGTGCACTGAATTAGAAAAGACAGTTTCAGAGCAGTGACATGTTTTTCTTCCTACAGTGCACTCTCCACTGAGATCTGTCAAACAGGCTGCAGGAGAGATGTGTGTGCTTGGAAAGGTTCTCCTGCACGCTCTCTCCTCTTCCTTCCCCTTCCCACTTGTCCTTTTGTTCCTCTGATTGTGAACAGAGAGCTGCTCTGCCAATCCGAGGGTGAAGGAGAAGGGGTGAAGGTCTTGCTTCGTGGTTAAAAAGGACACAGCAGCTGTTGAGCTGAAATCCCAGCTCCTGAGCTGAGCTGAGCCCATCACTTTGGTGGCACAGACAGCTTTCACTGCTTTGTGCCTTAGCAATTGAAGACCTTATCTAAATTTCACCCCAAAGCTGCTATAAAAGGCTGTGAGGACTTTGAAATTAGACACGAACTTGCTTATATTTTGAAATTGCTAGGGAAGATTGGGTGATTTTCTGTTGGCACATAGCTGTCCCAAACTGCTGCTTCAGAAAGTGTTCCCTTAACAAAATGGCCACGTGCATGGATAAATCTCACAGCAGTTTTCCAGACTGAGAGATGCTCCCTTGAAAACTAGACTTTATGTATAAATTTTAGTTATTTTATATAATATTTCGGGGATGTTATATTAGCACACTAAACTGTGTATTCAATTTGATTTGCAAATCTAGGACACTATCTCTTTCTTACCCAGTTGTAGGAACAAGACCTATATAGAAACTCACGTATGCTTCTATATAGAATAAGCACAGCTTCTGTGGCTTTGCGTATTAAATACATTCTTGCCACTTAAACATTTTTTTCTAGCTTTTCCTCTGTGTCCAGAATTCAAAAATAAGTTTCTTCCATTAACTTTCAAGTCCCATGAGCAGTGTACACCTTTGTAACATTATTTTTTTCTGTTTTTGCTAAACAGAAAAATAACAAGGAAATATTTCCTGTAAGATGTCCCAATAAGCATCTATCTGTAACAAGTTAAATCCAAACTGAAGATAAACTGGCTACTCCTTCCAGAAAAGCCTTATGGAATATAGCTCAGTGTGCAGAAAAAGCACATTTGCAATGGTGTACATAACATACATATACACTTACACATGCAGAAGTTTTGACAGAGACAAAATTTTTACATTCAGGATAGATTTTGTCACAGACATCCAACTGACTGGGTGAATAAACTCAACCTGTCCACCTACAGATATAGGCACAAAAACATCAGGGAAAATAGCCCTTGAATATGATCTGCCATTGAGTTCACATCATTCCATAATTGTTTTGGAACCCTTGCTGTTGCTGGGGACTGCTAGAAGATCGTGATGGGTTTTCTGGGGAAAATTCGGGCATAAGCATTTGAGAACAAAGATTTCAATTTCTGTTTTCCAGACAAAATTTAAGTTCCTTTAAAAAAAATGAAAAACAGCTTTCAAAACAATTGTAACGTAATTGGCTTTGTTGTAATTTGCAAATGTAACTATTAACAAAATTGATTTAATATAATGCTGATTACAGATGTGTGTATGTATACTCATATACTCATATTTACATATTTACAAAAAGGGTAAAGAAGAATTATATCTTCTTTTTAGACAATCTTTAAAACTGCAGAAGCAAAAAATTAGTGCAATTTAGGTTACAAAGTGTGTGCAGTGTTCAGAAATAACAGATATACTCAGATAAGCACCTGTATCAGGAGTTTGCATCAGTAAAATTAAAATGATCAGAATTATCAGGCCCCTTGATATAATGGTTCTTACTCAATGAAACAACTTATGTGTTACTACTGCTATTATTATTATTGTTATCATCATCATTATCATTATTATACTTGAAATTTGGGGTTATTTTCCACAATAATAAATAAAAGCTTGAAATTTCACTGGGAAGTTGTGTCATAACAAAAACAAAGAGTTAAGATCATACTTACTGATTTATTGGAGAAAAGGCAACTTAATGCAACAACTTCAAATGCAATCATTTCTAACCATGTATTTTAAGTCTTACATTTTGCTCCTATCTATTTTATTTTTAAGAATTTTCTTATAAATGCTCTTCCCCCCCCCCCCCCCCCCAGAGTGTTAAAGAAAGATCTTCAAGTCCAGAAGTTCTCCACTTCTTTATATTATTTTCTGAGGAAATGATTGCTTTTTAATCTGCCATTTATCTCATCTACATCAAAGTAGATTTTCAGGTCAGAAAATATTTTTTTCTTCTTTCTTTTGGATCAATAAGGAGTCATTGGAAAGGTGAGTATGAAAATGATAGTAAAAATATATGTGACTACTGTGTACATGAGTCCTTAAATATGTATGAAATAGATGTTGGAATCCCTCTTTACCACCAGAGCCCAAGTGGGTTCTGCAAGTGAAGTCACATTTTGTCAAGGAGATGTGCAGGGTATTTTTATTTCAGGCAACTTATTCCTTGAGGTTAAATACATGCCTGTACATAGAAAAATTGGGTCATGTTCTATTAGGTTTTGCAAAAATAAAGGTAGGCAAAAAGTTGACTTTGTGAAAGGCCATGGAAGTGTCACTGTGAGGCTGTGAGTCCCTGGGCAGCAAGAGCTGTCGTGGAAGTTATTTTTGAATAACAGTGATCACATTTCTTGGAATTGACCTGGAGTATAAAGGATAGATTTTTGCAAAAAAAGAAGTTTTCTAAATGAAAGACAAGAATTTCTTTTTAAATTGTAGAAGGAATCAATTATTATAATTGAGGTACAAAGAATGAGCTGGTATTTAAATAACAGGGTTTTCTCTAGTGGGTCAAAAGACAATCAGGCTGACCAAGAAGGCTCTTTGAGTTTTTTTTTCTCTAAGCAGTATAAGCTTTATAAAACAACTGTCCATTGCCAGGTTTAACCATTATGTGGACTAAAGAAACGGGAACTGGCTACTGCTGCCAAATATGGAATATCCCTCATTTCTCCTGATCATTTGTACTTCTTTGGTTCAATCAGATTTTGAGTAGTCTTGGCATTAAGGTTTTTTCCACACTGTGGTGTTTGTTTCTGTTTGGATCTTAACTTGCTCTAATTAAAACTTGTGTCTGGATTTTCTTTTGCTCTTAAATCCAGTGATTCAGGAGCATTTTAATGATATATATTTTTTTTTAAAGGCTGACTTTTTAAATGCCAATATGTTTCTTCTAACATTTTCGGAACAAAATCAACATTTTACAAAAGATTTAAACAATTGTATATCTATCAATGTATTAAGTTTATGACTTTACTCATCCTTTCTAAGGACCTGAAATGTCTCCCACTATAGAGAGATTTTATTCCTATGTATACACATACGTATACATATATGTACATACAGACACTTCAAATTTAAGAGGAACCTTGATGCATTCTACAGATAATTTATTTGCCATAGGCAGGCTCTTGTACAAGAAATGTGACATTGTTCATTTCTTCTATTAGGTTGCACCTCCAAGTCATGTGGATTCTTCAATCTTTTGAAGAATTTCATGCTGTTGACACAATACATTTAGACTGGATAAACTTCCTTTCCCCTTCCCTTTCCCCTTCCATTTCCTTTTCCCTTTCCCAGAAAGCAAAGCTTTCAAACAAAATATTTTCTTGGCCTGTGGGCTCTTCCTGATTGTTTCACTGCTCAAATCTTGATCTTTCCTACTTAAAACCTTTATAACTTGGATGTGAGTTTTGTGCGTTTTTGTGTTTTGTTTTGTTTTGTTCCTACTCTATATTTAGGTCTATATCTGCCTGTCAACTGGCCCTGAAAACGGAACTGAATTCAGAATATGGCAAATTCCCTGTGTAGCTATATAGACACAACAGCACTGCAGTTGGCCATTCTCTCTTCACTTCCCATGAAATGTGGTGCCAAAAATCAAAGTTTCAGACTTGATAAAATCCTACATGGAAATCACCTATTCTAACAAAGGATCTACTCTTTCTACTGACAAAATTTAAAGGGAGAAAGCCCCAAGTGTGGCACCCATTTTGAATGAATGTAGTTCCGTTGGCACAGTCAAGAATGTACTTAATTTTAGAAAGATATATGTATGTATATATATATATATATATATATATATATATATATATACACATATATAAACTACTCTTCTGGCTCAGAAAACATGTCACAACAAGCAGTAGAGAAGCAGCAAAAGCAATAAAACAAAAAATAGAATAAGGCATCTAGATAAAATACAGTGATAATCATGGGAAAAGGAAATATTTTTCCCTCAAATCTCAAAGAAAAGACTGATGTATGTATTTTTCCTAGGGATTTTCCTTTCAAGGTAGATGTTGATACCTAGCTTTGTAGGTATTCTGTTACTTCTCATAGCATTTGTGTACCATAACAACCCTATAAGTCACATAATAGGCTGCCATTCACTGAAGTAATTTAGCAAAAGATATTGTTTAAAGGAATGGTCTGAATTTTTTGTACTTAAATGGATATGGGAAAATTCACACTGAATGGAAAGAAAAATCTAACTGTGAAAGATAGTCCTTCTTAGGGCCTCTTTAACCAGCACAAACAACAAAACAAATTAATTTAATCCTATTTCTATATCAGTTTGATTAGTTACAGAAACAGGTATTTCAAGGGTATTTTTCTGTGATTGTTTGATGGCAACTAAGTGCATCAGACAGCTCAGCATTAAGTTGATAAAGTTGAAAGAAGGGACTCAACCATCAATTCTGGGAGCTGTCTCAGATCATATCCACCTGCATTTATAGCATACAGCAAGGCCCCATCTAGGAACAGACTTAGGACTGAGGGAAGATTTTAGGGCTGCATGTTTGCAGGCTTCAATTTTTCATCAGTAAATTACTATTGTAATAAGTGGTAAGAATACTGAGAGAGCAATTTTACAGAATCACACACAGTCATAGGTAGACATACCAACTGTGAGACTGAAAACTGCTATAAAGCAGTAGTTTCTTCAGTTTTCAACAAAAAGTAACTGATTGGGGGAATTTTTGTTAGAAAGAATGGGACAAAGATAACAAAATAAGACTTCTCCATTAGCAAAGCCAGACTGGCTTTATTTGACTCATATTTTATTTTTATGTAATGTCTTTAGCTCAAGACTGATTTTTATTTTTTTTTTCCCTCTTGGAGTAGTCATGATTCTTGCTTTAAATATGCAGCATGGGCATTTGATTTGAAGTACACCAGGCTTTCATGATAAAATTATTCAATTTTGCAAATTGATTTTACAGTAGGCTAGTTGTCCTACAAAATTCTAATGATGAGATGTCAGAGAAGAGCTCCTTCCCTCTCCCCTCTCTCTCTCTCTCACTATTTGTGTATACCTACAGTGACAAACCTAACAACCTCCAGGGCTCTCATCTCCATGAAACTCATCTCACAATTCTTCCATTGTGGAATATCTACTAAAAAAAAAAAAAAAAAGAAGTTGCTGTTGTGTTTTTGAGGGAACATAAATTAAACTCAGTAGCAGAGATCAGGGCTAGTAATTTTTGAAGGGAAATGTCTCTGAAGTGTCCTTCTGAGTTCATCAACATGTGAATCAGTAAACTATGGCTCTCACTCAGTTGAGAGCAAAGGTCAGACTTTTTGGCCTCTTTTCCATGGTGGTGCTTACACAGGTTCAGGGTTTCTTTCCTTTTTTATTTCTATAAAAATAGATATTCTTTCAGGTGTGTTATTGCTGCTACAGTGCCAACATTTCTTTAGTCTTTCAAGGAAATTCATAAATAATGGATATCTGTTCAGTTAAACTTTTCTACGGAAAAAGAGAAATTGAATGTGGCCCACATCAGCAGTCATACAGTGGAAGAGATTTTATCTCCTTCTTTGAATCCTGTCAAAAGGAAGGCCTTGCCTGCTCCCTGGTAGAATTTGGCCTCGTAGGAGATATTTGGGGAGGTGGACTTTAGGGACATTCAGGTACTCAGGTATTCAGACATTCTGTTCATATATACAATCCAGGGATACCAGAAACACAGCAGCTCCTTCTGCATTCTCCAGGTATTTTATTTTACTGCATGTAACTGGAGAGATGGCCCTTTACATCCAAAGTCAGACCAAAGTCAGAGAATGGCCCTCACCCCCTCTGAGGTCCCTAATGGCACAAGGAAGTCAAATCATCCCAAGCCATCAGGCACTAATGAACTGCAACGATGTGTAAGGAGTACCTCTGAGAATAATGTCTTCTCAAGTGCTAGGTAGGGATCATAACCTTGCTGGATATCTACCAGATCAACTCTTTTTGTGCTTGAATGCTGCTTGAGCCCGGAGGATATCAGAACAGGACTTAGTTAGAGGATATATAACCTGTACCTTCCAAAACTATGCTCTTAAAATGTTATTGGCTGCAGGTATGAGACAGCCATATGATCTAGGAGGCATCTCTAAATTTCATCAGGATTCAGTGATATGCACTTTGGCTGAAATTATAATTCAGTGGTGCAGGCAGATGTCTGAGTCAACAGATTCCATCCTTCCAGTGCTCAGCTCAACAAAGACTTTGTTTTTCTTCATTAGTTGTAAATGAGAGCTGGTGTTAGAGCCATCTTAGCAAAAGGTTCTTTGACATCTCTAAATGAGCCGAGGTGATCCCTAATGAAAAATAATAACTGTTTAAGATAAAGGTTTTGCACAGCTGAAAAAGAAAGCACCCGGGTTTGCTTTTCAAACAAGCCTGAGGAAATACATGCTGATGGCTTATATAGAATGTATGGCAGGCTGCATATTACTTAACTGGTTTAATTTGCAAATGTTTTGTTTAAAGTGATCATAAACCAAAGTTAACAACAAACCCCCTCAAACTTGTCAAAAACACTGAGGTTTTCTTAATATATGCCTGGTTTCATAGCTTTTAGAATTCAAGTGACAAATTTTGAGGGATGTTTATTGTTAACTGTTGTACAATTTCTTCATTAAGGAACAAAAAAAATATTTGAACTATGTCATAGAAGATATAAAAATATATTAAAAAAATCAGTGTTAACACAGTTGGGCTGGAAGTTGCTGGATTACTCCTAGCAACAATACTAATCTTTGTAGTGGAGCCTAACTTTTGTAACTCTTAATACTGATAATAATACATCAAATCCACTTAGATTCAAGAATTTATTTTACCAATTTTCCTTTTTTATCTATTTATTGATCTTTAATGGAAATTGTCCATACGCCATACTGGACATACTTCATTTATTCTGAATTTCCTTTGTAGCTTCATTTTGTGATAGAAGCCTACAAAAAGTCTAAAAATACAAAACAGGAGACCAATATCTTAAAAACATGGCTGTCCTAAGGAAAAGCACCCTTGAACAACAACTATAAGCACTTGAAAACTGTAAAGGCAGATTATCAAGATACATTCTTAGATCTTTTTACTGCACTTATTTCTCTAAAAATTTTATATATACATAAATATACAGAAATGTGTGTATATATATATATATATGTCACACAATTTATTTAAAGGAAAAGTCCACACAGCTATATTTGAAAAGCAAATATTTCAGTTTATGCTTAGTTCCAGTCACCACAGTATTACTATTTATTGGTGTAGTGAATTTATGAAAAAGAAATGCCAGCTGCCTCATTACATCATACTGAAGTGTTCCAAGATCTGACACAGATGTTTTGGACCATAGAATTGAGGGGAAAATTTGGGTGTACCCATATTTATGCAGCCTGGTGAGAGAATGCATTCCAGTAAGTTAAGGTTATTTTGGAAGAGTCTTACATATTTATTTCAATTGATGTTCAAATGAAACAAAAATCTTTCTGAGAGAGGAAAACTTTATTCAAATGCTTCCAAAACAGCACAGCCCATACTTTTGCTACGTTTTCTATCACTTTATATCTTTCTGCTGGCCGTAAAGATGTTGAACTTTATAGTGTGAAAGGAACAGAGCTCTTTCATTTGAACTAATGGGCTTCTAATGAATTTCGTGAATGCTAATATGTCCACAATACATTTCATCCAGCTGATACATAATGCTCTACTTCTAAAATGGATCTGTGTAAATTAAGTTTGAAGGGTGTACATGCTGGTCTTTCACCCAGTAATTGCACGATGTGAACCCCCACAGCAGCTGATTTCAGAGTTCACCCTCGCTGATTCTTGGCGGTGGAAATTTGCCACAATGACTACATCATCTTCCAACAAACCACATGTGCATGACAACAGTCAGCAAACAATTACTTAAAACCTTATAATATAATTTGTAATTTGACATAATAGGCTTTTCTTTCAGGGTTCACATTTCCATGACAAAGCCTGGGGAATTGGGGCACTTCTGCAAACAAGCACAGGCTCTGGACATCATCAGAGGGGGAGATGGCCTTGTCCCTCCTCTCCTCAGTGCTCCAGGCTTGCACAGTTTCTGTCCTGCCTGGAACTTGGGATTAAAACTGTGACAGTCATCATTTTGGAAAACTCATTAAAATGCTCCCATTTATTTCTTTTTAGCCCTGAGCCAAGCCAATGCCTATCTTATGTTTTCTCTAACAAGACAGCAAGGGGGGAGGAAAATAAACCTCTAGTCATGATTTATGGAAACAATAACACTTCCTCGAGTTTTAAAAACATCTGAAAGCAAATGTCATGCCCCTGCCTCCTCTCCAGCTCTCTGTGATGTTTTCCATCCTCCTGTGTTACAACGACTAGTAAAGGCTGAGTCTCAGGAAAGATATGTTGTGGTAAAAGTATTTCTGCTTTAATCTAATATTCTCCAGCAAGGTCACAAGTTACTAGCTATGCAACATTTGAAAACTACAACATTTTTACAGATTCAGGCCTTGAAGCCCTTCTATTTTCATTTTTCTTAGACAAAAATCATTGATGTATATACAGGAGATAGATCGATTTAAATTCTATTCCTCCTTCCCCTCCTTGCTGCTTTTAGACAAGTGATTTATTTCAAAAATGTGTGACTTTTCTAATCATCTGTTTATGGGGTAAGGGTTTTTTGTAGCAGTAAAAGGACTTAAGGCCAACAAGGAGGAATAATGCAGCTTCTATTGTAAGGAAATGTAAAATAATTGCAGTTTTATGTGGGGTGAGGACACTTAGAGGAATGTGAAGTCTTTATCTGCAGATGTGAGTTAACGTTTTGTTTAGACTGTGGCTGCCAGAGGAAGATGTGAATAAACAGAAGGTCCTACTTTCCATAAGGAGCAAAAATTTTACTTTTTAGTCTTGTTTCCCAAAATAGCTCAAAGGTGGGAAATGGACTGTTTCTGCATATCTTAAAAAAAAAAAAAAAAAAAAGGAAAAGTTTTTCAGAACTTAGCAAGTGGTTGGGAATATAGAAGGGCAATAATGTCAATAATGTCATAATTACACACAATAATACTGAATCACAGGAAAAGGTTATTGATTACTTACAGAAAGCATATATTAGCACAGATCCATGGAATGTGGTTTTCAGGAAGAAAGTAACTTACACAGAAGGGAAAAGAGCAACTGCCATGAATAGTGGAAGCGTATCACCAGTGCTGTCTGCAAGGCTGTTGATTTTAGGCTGTTTGTAGCTATTATCTCAATTTGCTCTTCCTTCCCTGAGTGTTGCTCTGTGTGATTTGTTTTCACAGCCCCCTGCCCAGATTCAGAGGCAGAGGAACCCACAGGTTCAAATGAATGATAATGAGCATTGTCAGAGAGGCAAGAAAATTGAGTCCTTGCTCTGGCTGCCTGGCCAAGAGCTGCAGGAGCTAATTGTGTCAATGGTAATGAGACCAAGCAGGCAGCAGATGCTCACGTGCCTTTACAATCCAAATCCCACCAACAAATTCCTCCCACAGAAACTTTGAGGGATGTCTTGGCACCCTGGAGATGGTGACAGACCCGGTCTCAGCCACATGCCACCTGCTAGAGCCATTGTTAAAAGAGAGAAGGAGGGAAAAAAGTGCCTATTATGATAACAAAGTTGTTTGCTGTCTCTTGCAATGACTTTATGGCATTAGTTTTACCATACTGCAGCTATTGAACAAAAAGAAAAAAAAAAAAAAGGAACATCTGATTCTTTATAGAGAAAAAATTTCATTGAGCAGTTTTAACCACTTACTTGGGAAGCCAGATGTTCGATATGTGTTACATATTCTGCTGAAAAACCATTCCTGCCTTTTTCCCATTACAGCTCCCACTGTGTCTGCTTCCTCCAGCAGGATTAACTTTTCACGTGTTTTCCCATTGCACTGGAGTGGGAAGCATGCTTTCCTCTTTTTTTCCCAGAAAAATCAAGAAGAAAAAAATGCAGATACCCATGTGGAGCACTGTATAAATATTTACTGTAAAATAAAATAGACAACATATTTGTTCCTTATTCACAAAGCAGGCTGGGTGGTAGATTGTGCCTGAGGTTTTGAAGAGAGAAAAGCAATTATGGGTTCCTTAAAAACAATACTTTTTCATGCAAGCTTGCTAAATTCTGCAGTAGAGAGAAGTTTAGATCCTTCCAGGAAATATTTGCCCAATAGCAGCTGTTTCTGGAGAAATCTGATGAAATATCCTTTCTTGCCACGAAACTTTTTGTCCAGCTTTGCAGTCCTCTGGGACTCACGCTCTTCAAGACATTTTTAAGTGACTCTGAAGCTGTTCAAAATCTTTCTGGGCACTGAGCTGGTTCCCCTGTCAGCTTTGGCATCAAAATCATAAAATCATGAAGGTTGGAAAGGGCCTCCAAAACCATCAACTCCAATCATCAACCTAAAGCTGGCAGATCCATCACAAAGATCCAAGGCAAAAGCATCTTAAAAACTCTGGAGCTACCTCTGGCTCCACCATGGCTGAACTCTGGCTGTGCTGAATGTGATTGACCCATTTCTTTCTTGAGAGACCCTGACATCCTTGGAACATTTTAGTCACCAGCAGCTGCTGGAAGCAGGTACATGAGTGGATCTGGATCATTTGGCTTAGGCTGTCAGTGGAACACTGGACGTGTGCTTTTTCTGGTAAAAAGACACTTGAAACACCAATTATGCTCCTTTTTTTAAACTCCCAGAAGTAATGGAGGATGTTATAGCTCTGTGAAAAGCTTGGGTTGAGACAGTAATTCAACAGACTGTGTATTGCAGCCCTGACTAAATTCACATCTACACCAAACTCCAAATCTTTTACTTCACAGAAACCCCACTCCTGCAAAGAAAATTACCTCAAATGCAGCTGCTTCTTTCTGCTATTTATAAAGAGTGGCCTTGAAAGTATCATCACATTCTAGACAGTGTGTTGCAGGGTACAAGAGCAACACATTTGTCAAAGCAGAGGAGCAGCAGTTTAAGACACGGAAAGCCTTTCAAATTTATTCACATAAAGTATTGCAAATTCCAGTGCGTGTGGTGTGTGAGTTTGCTGACATCTGGAATAAAACCAGATGTTGGAAGTCCAATGCCAGTACACCACCCTGCAGGACTGATTACCGTGCCTCAGGCTGAGAGCACAGATGCTGCTGGTGCTTTCCCTGTGGGGAAAAAAGGAGGTCTGGGATTTCAGCCTGCAGTGGTGACCACCTCAGCCCCATGGAGGCTGCACCACTGGGGCACAGGAGGGAAAAGAGCATCTTTGTTCCTTGAGTTTCACTTTTCCTGAACCAAGGGTTATGGCCACTGCTCTCTGAAGCCTTTGGCCCTCTGCATTTCTTGTACTTCAGTTGCAGGGATGATAAGAAAGAAAAATGATGCCTTAGGAAATGGTTATATTTGTTGAACACAGCAGGAGCTACAGCTTGGTTTGGGTGGCTTTGTAAGAAAGTGGAACAGGGCCACACAATATTACTTTTGCTGGCTTAGGTGCAGTGGGAAAGAAATGTGTTACAGTGCCTTTTCCCCCAGACATATATAATGCTCAAACTCTCTTTTGGCTCTAGCATATGTATTGCTCTTAAAGGCAGTTTTGGGTAAACAGCTATCAATTAGAGACACATTACTTCATACTTCTACAAGGCTATAGCTAAACAAAATGACAAATGCATTAAAATGATCAAACAATGGAATTTCCATTGTATACTGTGCCATATTAACTAATCCTCAAAAAAATTCAAAAGCATCTGCTGATATATTGCAGGCATTTATTTATAATAGAGATCTAGTAAACGGTAAGATTTATGCATATTTCTCTTTTTCACTTGGTAAATCTTTGAGAGATAAAAATTTTATTGGTGCAGAAAGAGACTGAATATCTAGGTACTTACCATGCATGGAACATATGGGTTTAACTCAAAATTTATATACACAGTGCTACATTGCAAAACTGCCTTGGAAATTTACTCATGTAGCAGAAAACATGATCCCCTGCCCCTTGCTACGATGATTGATGATAACATAAAACCTAATTTTAAACTCACACTTCAAGAACTTTCCCATCAGTAGGTGTATAGAATTTGGTGGTTTGATGCATTTCAATGACCCATCAGATCTTTTTTCAAGCAAGTTGAAA
Source organism: Sturnus vulgaris (assembly GCF_052056855.1). Taxonomy (NCBI): domain Eukaryota; kingdom Metazoa; phylum Chordata; class Aves; order Passeriformes; family Sturnidae; genus Sturnus; species Sturnus vulgaris. The sequence continues at coordinate 65,538,868 of NC_142246.1, forward strand.
AAGTGAAAATTATGGGGCTCTGAGCTAAAATTCAGGGCTCTGAACTAAATTTCTCTGTTTACTCCTTCTTCTGAGTCTTGGACTTTTGTTCCAGAGCTTTGACTGGCTGTTTGTTGGGGCAGGAAAGTACTTTTTCCTGGTAGAGCTATTACCTTTACCTTCTGGATGTCTCAGAGGTGACAGAATGGCCTTTGAGACAGCTCGTGGAGGACGCTGCACTTTAGGGACAGTATTCTGATGGGAACAGATGCTGTTAAGACAGATTATCTTCAGCAGGAAGTACTGTAAGGCTTAGGTATACATGCATATAGTCAAGATATAGATTTTGTGGAGGTCAGAACTGATAACATTTTGTGGACTTTTTGGTTTCCTGATTTTTCTGCCAGAATCCCTGACCCCATTTTTGACTGTCTTTTCATGTGAGCTAGGTAACTGATGTCTGAGGCACATTGTTTAATATTCCATAGGTTAAAATATGTGCTCTGCCCGAGATATTTGGTGTGAATTAAGAAGACTGTGATCCAGAGGCTATATTTTTGATAGCCCAATGGTCTTTTCTGCCTTTAATATCTCTTAAAGTAAGTCAGCCTCTGATGTCCCTCAGTTCTGAAAAGAACATCAGGTATAAGCGTGACTGATGAAATAGTGGATTGGACAAATACAGCATTAATTTGTGATGAGCTCTGTTATATGGTTGTCTGTGCAAAAAAAATGGACTGAAATGTCAGCTTCCTTCCAGCCACTCCAAAGAACAGAATCACATTTACCTTTGATCAGCTTTTTGGGCCCAAGAGTGAGTGTAAAATGGCAACACTCGTTTGCCTGCAAGAATAGTCCTCACTCAGTCTGGACTCACACTGCAACAGATGGAAATATTAGCTTTACTTTGGGAAACAGGTTTGTTGAAGAGGGATGCAGGAAGAGAGAGGGAGAGAGGAAGAAAGAAGCAAAGGGAGACAAGCAAGAGGGAGAGACAAAGCTCCTCAGTTTTGTTGTTCATTGTGACGGAAATGTTCTTTTAAAAATACACTACTGACTTAGGAAGACTTGTCTTTCACATTCACTGCACAGGTGTCAAATCAAATTTTATCTTGCAATGTCTTGTGCACTGGAGCATAGCTCTTGTGACATTTTGTAACATAATGCAACATAAGGCAATAAATCATACAGAAGTGAATAAAATCTCATTTTTGTGTATGTGTCTTGAGCAGGGGGGCAAACCAAATGGCACAGTGCTAATTTTACTGTGCTTCTATCATTGTTAAGAAAATATATTTTTTCCTTCCCATCCTTGCTGAGGGACTATTTATTAAAATAATTTTTTAAAGTAAAATTCTTTTTCACCTAATTTTTGCATATATATTTTGCATCTAGGGGATCATATACTTTTAGAAGAAAATATAGGCCTGAGAGCTCAGCAAAACTCCGCAGAGTAACAAGACAGACTTTAAAGTGTATCTACCACAGAAGCAAACCTCCTTTCAGCTAACAGAAATAAACCTGCTTTCAGCTAAGTGAAAAATAATTAATTTGTTGTGCAGCTGTGGTTTCTGAAGCAGTACTGTAGGCAAATGAAAGTGCAATTTAGAGTCAGTTTGTTTTTCTTAGGTACATCAGTGAAGAATTGGAGTGCAGCTTTTGGGAAGAGCCTTGTGGTGAATAGGTCTGTTTTAGGTGGGAATAACTGGGATTAGTCTCCAGGAGGCCAGCAGCACTCTGGTCATGTGCCTAAGAGCACTCACAATACCAAGCTCACTAAGAAGCATCTGCTGCCTGCACGTGGGACTCTCCCTTTTCTTTGTGACAGAAGTCTGTCATGTCAAAGGTGGGCTGGAGTTTAAGAGACTTTCAGACAAATCTCTTTCACTGGGTGTTGGACATAGCAGCCTTGGGAGTGCTGTGATTGCCTCTAAGCACCCTGGAAAAGTATCACTTCCAGAAGTGCTACATGCTTAAATATTGCTCCATCTAATCAAACAATCTGAAGATATGCTCCTCCTCCCTTGCAGCTTATCAAATGAAAAAATACAAAATGAAAATTGAGACTTCCTCCTTACTTTAGTTCAGAATTGAGGTAAGGACTATTGTGCCAATAACATTTTATCATCATTTTAAGTGCAAGTGGTCAGTTGCAAGATAGTGTGGACTTAAGTGACAATATGGCATGTAATATGACTGATAAAGGTGTAAAATAAAAAAAAATTCAAAAAGAGTAAAAAAGAAAAGAGATGCTGCAATTCCTATTGGTTGGCAACCTGCTCTCTATTATAATACAGAGCGTGTCTCTGAGAAAGACCAACGTGGCAAAGTGGAATTACTACTTGGAAAGTGATAAAAATTGCATAAAGCAAGTTCTGCATATCTAAGTCTACTAAACAGTTCCTTGGAAGAACATGCAATCATTTTAAAGTATACATAATAGTTTTAAAGCAGTAGAATTATTTTTACTATGAATTATTCATCTTCTGTACTCATCATGTAAAGGGGAGGTGACTTCTTTTATCAACAAAATACTTTTTATTGACACCAAGAACAGCATTTAATTGAACCTCTTTCCCCAATTATCGTCAAAAAAGAGTTTACACTTGTACTTTGGAAAAATGTTTTAGGAAGATTTATCAGAGCTGCAAAAAAAGCTGTCCATGAACTAATGGAATTATGCTATCTTTGAATTCTCTCCACCAGAACTTAGAATGGTCACTAATTCCTTTCTTTGCTCTTTTGGTGTTTGCAAAGGGGTTCACTAAAGCCTGAATTGATATAATTATTGGCTTGGATTGTTAGAGATTTAGGCCAGATGGCTATGGGTTTCTAAAGTCCCAGTTGCTTGTGTTAGCTTTTCTAGTTTGCCTATAGGGTTTGGGGATCAGCAATTTGAAAGGGCTGCAAACTTGTAAAACAGTATTATTCATGGGGGCAGAATGTTCATCAGCGTGACCCAGTACTAAATACATTCATTATGGGCATTTCTATTCTGCACAATTTGCCACACGGTGCTAGTTTGTGGAAGAAAAAAAAAAGAGACAATGGCTTATAAAATGCTTTTGAATGCTTAAAAAGAAGGAGAGTTCACACTGAGCCTCCTCTGCTTTCTTTTCCAGCAAAAACCTTCTTAGTGACTTTGGCTGAGCTCTGCTGAGAGTAAGTAAATTGGTCAAAGAAGAGATTTACTATTTACATTTTTGGATATGCCATAGGGGGACCATAAGAGAGGGAGAAGAGCAATAAAGGAGTGATGGTATCCTTGTGGGCAACGCTAATAAACAAATGGACAGAGTTAGCAGAAAAACAAAGAGAAACATAGCAAACCTGTGGATAAAATGATAAAAACATATGTTAAAAGGAACTAGAAGTCACATAAATAGACACATTTGGAGTGAGAAGAATGCATCACCTTCCATGTCCGGAATGCAGCCTGAAGCTCACACATGGATTTGTAACATTTCTGGTGTGCACAAAATGCATGCTCGACTCAGACATAATATTATATTTTTGTGTGCAAATGTGTGGGAGTGTAAATAGTTTTCTGCAACAGCAGAGAGGGGAGGAATTTGTCGTTTTCTAAACAATCTGTCTTGTGGCTTCTTTTCCTTTAAAATACTTGGCATGTAGAAGGTGTGCTTAGCCCAGACTGTCACGGTGGAGCATGAAGTGCTGTTTCAAACAGGATGAAAAAGATCATCTGAAGTAGGGCTGGAACAGCACATAAAAAAGCTCAGAGACAAAATCGCACACATGAACACACAGAGGAACGGGGCTCCGGCAGAGGCGGCTGCGCTGAGGGCAGAGATGCTGCGAGAGGCAGCGGGGAAGGACCGGAGAATGCCAAATGTTCCTGACTTGGGAAGGAGGAGGGCAGGTTTCGCGGAGCGGAGAGGCTCTCGCAGGGCTCCGGGCAGGAGCACATAAATTGGGAACATGCAGGTTGTGGGTAAACAAGCAGCAAGAAGACGCTCTTGCGGCACGGATAGCGAGACGTCAGTCCCAGCTCTTTTACTAAGCGAACCCACTCGAAAGCTCCCAGCGAGTTAAACAGGGGCTAACCTAAAGTATGGAAATAAGGAGCGCGATCGCATTTCTCGCGGCAGGAAGGGGAGGAATCAAAACCACAAAACCCCGCTTGAAACTGCCATGAAAATTCGGGGGGTGGGGAGGAGAGACGTTGATTTAAAGTTGCCCATTAGCCATTTGCGCCCCCCAGCCCCCATCCGTGGCCGGCCCGGAGGCCGCCCGCGCTCCCTCCCGCTGCCCCCGCCCCGGCGCGCCGGGCTGCGCGCCCCCTCCCCTCCCTTTCCCTCCCCTTCCCATCCTTTCCCTTCCCTTCTCCTCCCATTGGCTGCACCGGGCTCAGCACAGGCCGGGCAGAAAGCTTTGTCTGGGGACTTGGAGTGAAGTTGCGGAGGATTTTAGGCTGGAGCCGGCGAGGGAGGGCGTTCAGTCGGGCGGCGAGTGCGGAGAAGGGCGGGAGGACGGGATCGGATCCATCCCGCCAGCGCCCGGCGCTCCCTGGATGCAGGCGGCGGGAGAGGAGCGCGCTGCCCCGGAGCATCCCCGCCTGCAAGAGGAGCGCCGAGTCAAATTGAGAAAGCGTGGATTGCTTACAGATTGTATCTGGATGTCCCGGCACGGTGTGTATAAAAAAAAGCAAAAAGTTTTCTGATCTGTAAGTTATTAATACTTGGCTGGCTAAAAAAAAAAAAAAAAAAAAAAAAAAAAGGCGTTTTCAAGCTGGAAAGGACCAGATGTGCTTTGGATTTAAGGTACCGAAAGAAGGCAGAATAATTGCTTTTTAACTTATTGGGAGAAATTAATTGCGAAAACTTACAAATGTATCGAATCGACGGTAAAATGCACTTTCTGTTCATTTTTGCACTGATCATAATATCTTGCAATAATGCTGTGCTGGGCAAGAATTTGAAATACAGGATTTATGAGGAGCAGAGGGTTGGATCAGTAATTGCAAGACTATCGGAGGATGTTGCTGATGTTTTACTAAAAATGCCTAACCCTTCCTCGGTTCGGTTTAGAGCCATGCAGAGGGGGAATTCTCCCTTGCTTGTAGTCCGTGAGGATAATGGAGAAATCAGCATAGGAGCTAAAATTGATCGGGAACAACTGTGCCAGAAAAACTTAAACTGCTCCATAGAGTTTGATGTGATCACTCTGCCCACTGAACATCTGCAGCTTTTCCATGTTGAAGTTGAAGTGCTGGATATTAATGACAACTCTCCGCAGTTTTCCAGAGCTCTTATCCCTATCGAGATATCAGAGAGTGCAGCTGTAGGAACTCGGATCCCTCTGGACAGTGCTTTTGATCCAGATGTGGGAGACAACTCCCTTCACACTTACTCCCTTTCTGCAAACGATTTTTTTAGCATTGATGTGAGAACCAGGACTGATGGTGCTAAGTATGCAGAGCTGATTGTGGTCAGAGAGCTGGATCGCGAGCTGAAGTCCACTTACGAACTCCAACTCACTGCCTCTGACAAAGGGGTGCCTCAGAGATCTGGGTCATCCCTCCTGAAAATCAGCATTTCCGATTCCAATGACAACAGCCCTGTGTTCGAACAGCAGTCATACATTATCCAGCTCTTGGAAAACTCTCCTATTGGGACTTTGCTCATAGACCTCAATGCTACTGATCCAGATGAGGGCGCCAATGGGAAGGTCGTGTACTCCTTTAGCAGTCATGTGTCTGCCAAAATTATAGAAACTTTTAGGATAGACCCAGAAAAAGGTCACCTGACCCTGCTGAAGCAAGTGGACTATGAAGCAACCAAATCCTACGAAATTGACGCTCAGGCTCAGGATATGGGGCCAAATTCTATTCCAGCTCACTGCAAAATTATAATTAAAGTTGTGGATGTGAATGACAACAAACCAGAAATCAACTTAAATCTGATGTCCACGGAGAGAGAAGAGGTAGCTTGCATTTCTGAGGGGTCACCTCTGGACACCTTTGTTGCCCTGGTCAGAGTGCAAGATAAGGATTCTGGTGTCAATGGAGAGATCGTCTGTAAGCTCCATGGGCATGGCCACTTTAAACTTCAAAAGACTTATGAAAATAACTATTTAATCTTGACTAATGCCACTCTTGATAGGGAAAAGAGATCTGAATACATCTTGACTGTAATAGCAGAGGACAAGGGAACGCCAAGTCTCTCCACAGTGAAACACTTTACTGTCCAAATCAGTGATGAAAATGACAACCCACCCCGCTTCCAGACAAACAGATATGAAGTTGTTATCTTGGAAAACAACTCTCCGGGAGCATACATCACTTCAGTCACAGCCACAGACCCAGATCTGGGTGACAATGGGCAGGTGACATACACTATTTTGGAGAACTCTGTTTTGGGAAGCTCTATAACCACCTATGTGACCATCGATCCCTCCAACGGGGCTATCTATGCCCTGCGAACCTTTGACCACGAAGAAGTAAATCAAATTGCCTTCGTGGTCCAAGCTAGGGATGGAGGGAGCCAGCAGCTCGTTAGCAACACCACGGTCGTGCTCACCATCATTGATGAAAATGACAACGCTCCCGTCATCGTGGGGCCGGCGCTACGCAACAGCACAGCAGAAATCTCCATCCCTAAAGATGCTGAAATCGGCTTTCTTGTCACCAGGATAAGGGCTACAGACAGAGACTCCGGTATGAACTCTGAACTCAGCTGCTCCATAGCAGCTGACAAGGAAAACAGCATCTTTGTGATGGATCCCCAAACTTGTGACATCTCTATCAATGTGAGTGTTGAATCGGTTCCAGCAAAACAATGGGAGTTTTTGGTGATAGTCCAGGATAAAGGCAGCCCTCAGCTCAGTACTAAAGCTCTTCTGAAATGTACCATTTTGGAGCATGTTTATTCATTTTCAAGCACCGAAGCAACTTTGGTGAGCCAGCCCTCCCTGGACATCTCCATGATAACGATTATATCCTTAGGATCAATATGTGCTGTGTTACTGGTTATCATGGTTATCTTTGCTACGAGGTGCAATCGAGAGAAAAAGGACACCAGGTCTTACAACTGCCGTGTGGCCGAATCCACCTACCAGCACCACCCAAAACGTCCCTCCAGGCAGATCCACAAAGGGGACATCACGCTGGTGCCAACAGTTAATGGCACTCTACCCATCAGATCTCACCACAGAGCTTCACCATCATCATCCCCCGCCCTGGAGAGGGGGCAGATGGGCAGCAGGCAGAGCCACCACAGCCACCAGTCACTGAACAGCCTGGTGACCATCTCCTCCAACCACGTGCCTGAGAATTTCTCCCTGGAACTCACCCACGCTACACCGGCTGTCGAGGTAAGGTCCAGACCTTGGTTTTGCACATCCATGTGTGCAGACACTCGTTTGGAGCCTTACACACACCCCTGTGTGCAGCCTGTGAGAGCAAGGGCCAGCCAGGTCTGTGCCTCATGGGAATGTGTCATGGATTTCTCTTCTATGTCACAGCTTTTCAGTTTTACTCCAACATCAACAGATTCCATTACCCTGAGGAACAGGGTTAGATCTGTTGTTAATAGCATTATTCCTTGGTTCTTCCCTGTAAGGTCAAAACAATGGAGTGGAACATAGTGCTCTGCACTGGTTAACTGTTCACTCTTTCTTCCTTGCCTCCCCTCTCTCTCCTCTCTGTAAAGCTCCATCTGAGAAAGAGTGCCTGAATATTTATATTAAGAAACAATCCAGGAAACTCTTTTATTAATGGGGATGCAGAACTAAAAACATTCTGACACAGTTTGAGTACAGCTGCAGTAATATATGATCACAGTATCTCAAACTTTGAGACTCCCTGTCTCAGTTTTTACTGCAAATGCTGGGTCATGGCTTAAATAAACGAGAGCTGTGTCCTGGTAACTCTTTACATGTAAAGCAAGGCTGGTTTTTGTTGTTTTTTTTTTTTTTTAATTAGGATCCTGGAATTATACATGCTTGATTTTAATATATTAAACCAAGGCTAAACTCCACCTCTGTTTAATTGCTAGTTTTACTTATTAAGGAATTAATTATTATGAGTTCAGAGACTAATGAACAGCAATGAACTTCCTCATTTTACAGAGTCTTCAGATGTTTCCAGTATCAGACACTACACTACCAAATAGTCTGTTGTACTGCATTATATATGTGCAGGAATTTGATTTAATTAAATCTTAAAGGAGAAAAAAAATAAACCACAAACAAACCTGTGAAACAAATTAATGCTTTTATGGCTAGGAGCTTGAGCTTTCATTTCAAGGAATCAGTCTTTTCACCTTTTCTTTAGCAGGTTTCTCAGCTTCTCTCGATGCTTCACCAGGGCCAGTATCAACCAAGGCCAAGTTTTCGAGGAAACAAGTATTCCAGAAGCTACAGGTAAGAATCCTGATTGTTCTGCTACATCTGAATGTACATGGATCAGAAAATACAGACGTATTTTTAAACAGAAAGTGGACTATAGCATACTTGAGATAATGTAGTTCTCCACAATTCTCTTTACAGATATGCCCTACAAGATATGGATAAATTCAGCTTGAAAGACAGTGGCCGGGGTGATAGTGAAGCTGGAGACAGTGATTATGATTTGGGGAGAGAGTCTCCAATTGACAGACTTCTTGGGGAAGGATTCAGTGACCTTTTCCTTACAGATGGGAGAATTCCTGCAGGTAAGAGCACAATGGAAGCTGAGCAGTTTATTTACAGTTCAGCCTGGCTGTCACTTTGATAAAACTACTACTGAGAAAGCAAAAATTCTTCAAGCTTTCAAGTCCTGTGTTTCCTTCCTTTTTCTTTGCTTCATGATAAATACTGAGTTGAAGCCTTGATGTATCTACTGAAATGAAACCTGAGATACAACTGCAAATCTACCCAGAGCAATGCCTACTTTTTTTGTTACTCACATCATGAGCTGGCTCCAGATTCCTCCTAAAAGTATGATGTACTCCAAGTCCTCAGACTTTTAATGACTGGGTGGATGTTTTTGCAAAGCCAGGCAGTTGTGGTTTGTTAAAAATACAGTGAACTATAATTTGGGAGATAGGTTTCTGCAGTGGATTTTATCCATGTGATACAAATTTTTACCATTCAGAAACTGAGTGTGAAAGTGAACTAGAAATATAGATGGAGAAGAAAGAAAAATGTTTTTCCCACTGAAAAATGATCTTGAGTAGCAGGGGAAGGTTCTAAATATTACCCAAATTTTAAATCTTGCAACCCTAATTCCTTTAAGCAAGAGCTTAAGAGGTACAATTCAGGGGCAGAGGGCAGAAAAGAAAAAAAAATTAGAAAAAGGTGAGTGGCAGTAGTATAAACATACGTATACATATTCATGTGTATGAAGTGTTGCTTTTTAATTTATGCCCAAATAAAAGTTGAATAAAAGGTCGTGGGAATTCATGCTTAATACAGATAGAATAATTTTGTAATCACTTTAATAATTATACAGCCTCTGGTTGTACCCTAGATCTTGTTCTTGCTTCAGATCCTATTTAGTTTTCTCTGTATAACCAGAGGGCCAGATAATTTCAGTAGGGTTCACTGAACGAAGTTTATAAATTTAACAAGTTTAGTAAAGTAATTTTATAAATGGAGGCCCTTTTGCTTTGGGGGTTGGTGCAGCTCATGGCCTTCCTAAAGTGACCCCCATGCATTAACCGGGGTTGTTATGCTCAACAAGACAGAAAGCCAAAAGTTCAAGTACGTGTTTTTCCTATGCATTTTAACTTCAAAATTTTCTGTGCACATTTTGCTCCAGTCTAGGTCTTGTATCACTTACCCAGCCATTCCCCTACCTCCTCAAATGTGCTCAGAGCTGGAGGCCTTGAGGAGTTACTCTGTTTTCAGAATCCTTAACCTAAATCTGGACTTCTGATATATTTTTATCCTCATCCTCCCTAACTCCTACTACTTATTCCTCTGCCAGCTAGCATGAGCCATGTCTCATTCTCTCCTATGCTTTAGCAAGGAGGCAGGGGGGGATCTGCTGGAGCTCTCAGTTGGCCTGGGGAGCTTGAAGTGCAATGGTGTTTGCACTGGCATCCAGCCCTGCTGCTGCCAAGGAGGAGTGATGCCTTTACAGTGGGCAACTGGGGGCTGCCAGCAGACAGGAATGGTTGTCCTCTTAGCTGGCTGAAATGCCCATGACCTATTTTCAGCTCTTACAGTTCCCTCTCTAAAACAGTAAGCCTAAGGATAGGATTTCCAAAAAATGCCAGGCTAATTAAATTCAAAGTGAAGGAAACTCCTCTCAGTGCAGACGGAACTGGGTTGGGCTATCAAGATTGGTATTTAGTCTCACCCTGATGTCCATTTACTGCTATGCATGGCCTTAATCCTTCAGATAAGTCTCTTGAACCTGTTCAGATGAGGCCTGAATTGATCTACAATCCCAGTATATGAAAAGGAAAAGAAAACTTCCTGAAGGCTTCCTGTTCTCCATTCTGAAAGGTTTCTGCATTGTCAGTCTGGAGACACAGGCAAAAATGCTGTGGGAAGTTTGTCTGTTTAAGGTGGAACAAGAAAGGAATGGAGCCAGTCCCTCAAAACTCCACAAATTACATGATCAGAAAGTTCCATAACTGTCCTTGAAAGACTTTTTTCTTTTTCTTCTTTTTAAATCTTAACCAGCAAGCTTTAGATTCTGGAAAAGAAATTAAAAGAAAAAAAGAAAAGCTGTTGTGCATCTGGACATTTTAAAACTTATTGCTGATTTAAGGACAGATTGTGTCACCATTCAGTTATTCAGTTACTTCAGAGTATTTTTTGATCTTACGTTCAGGAATGTCGGAATTTATTATTTTAAATCAAAACCATTCCTGGTAACAACGGCTTCAAAACTGGCACTAAGACAAACTTCACTACTAATGAAATGCTAGACCACTGAAAGTATCTAATGAATTTAAAGGAGTCTTAAAGGAATCTTCTTCATTAGAAGTGTAATCCTCACCTTCTGGGATGACTTGAGAACTGTTCATGGATCACTTAGATGTCTTTTGACAGTTCTAACTCTTGGGCATTTTCTGTTAAAACGTCATGCATGGCAACAAACACTTGCAGGCATTTCAGTCACTTGTATCAAAACTTCAGCTACGGATATATTCTAGTTTGTTTTGTTTGTTTGAAACTTCCTGGATCAGCAGTTATTTTGCAATAGATTGTGCAATATCCAGGCTGCAGTCTAAGCTTGTAGTCTTGAAAATATTCATACTGTTGCATGCATGGCACAGAGAAAGTTTATACTCACAGGAATGGAAAGGCCATTAGGAAAGCAAACAATATGATAGGCTGTGTAAAGTGCAAAAATAAATAGTGCTGACAGTATGAGAGTGGGTCTTTATAAATCACTAGTATGCCCTAAAGTGAAATACTCTCTTCAATTCTGCTGACACCACCACAAAAAGATTTTTTGATAAACGGAGTGGATCCAGAGCCAGATGGGAAATGTGTTGAGAGAGCAAGGAAAACTTCCAGGGCATGACTGCAAACATTTCTTATGCAGTCAGTATATACTGAGAAAGAGCAAGAAACTCTATTCTGCGTGGGATAATCTATCCATTAAGTGATTAGGGCAGGAGTTTCTTATGGTCAAAATATGCAAAATGCAAAGAGTCTGTCATTTCTGAAAGCTGTCTTTTGAAGCTGGTGACTCAAACCCGTTCAGGCCCCAGCAGCACCCAGATCCTCTCCAGCATATCTGGCAGGCACACAGACACCCAGCCTAAGGCGAGGCTTTGTGTCCTACCATGTGTTCCCTTTGAGTGGAAAATTTAGCGTCTCTCCTGGCACATCCCTCTCTTCAGGTCTGTCAAACTGGGCTTTGCCTGTCTCTGCTTCCAGGAGCCATTCCCAGAACTCTTGGAATGTTTGCAAAGGACTCTTGCAGTGCCCCTCCGTGGGCCAGTTTGGACCAGTGCAGCGCTCAGGGTTGCAGTCATTTGCCCCATCTTATTGTTTCTCCCTGAGAGACATCAATAAACCGAGAAGCTGAGAGAGCAGCTCTGCTGTCCCTGTGCTCTTCACCCCTCATGGCTGGCCTGGATTCCCATCCCGTGGGATGCCCTCCTTATGCCAAGGCCTGAGCCAGCACGGGCCAGCAACCTGAGCTCCAGAGCTGCAAGTGCACCTGAGAGCATAAATCCAGTATAAACACCAGAGTCACACAGGCTGGGCATTAGATCCTAGGTGTTCTGATAGCATACCAAAATTTAAACTGATTTAGTTAAAAAGGTAATATGGCAGTGGATCACTTTGAGTTCTACATACACTTCTTTGTCAGAAAAAAGTAGTTGTTTAGTGGAAAAGGAGATCCCTCTGCATGTTATTATTCTTTGCTCTTTTTTTCTGCTGTCTATTTATTCCCACTTGATTGCTCTGATATGCCTCACTAGTTGCATGTGGAAGACTTCACTAAAACACAAGTGAGTGCTTGGAGGTAGAAATTTCTTCCTTCTATTTTATATTTTTTTAATGAGCCAGAACTGTGCAAAGGGCTTGTGTGGCTTCAAGCCACAAGCGCTTGTTTTTCCACGTGGAATTTACGTGTTTATCTTCAGGCTTAGTTAAGAGATTGCATTACTGTCTTACGTGAGCTGCATTGGTTGTTCTCGTTCTTGGGAGTGGAAGTACGAGGCCATTTGTGCTCGCCACCTTGAAGGTGAAACCAAACCGTGGATTTGATCATCTCTGGGGAGGTTCCAGAGATGTTCTCCTGCAGAGACAGGCCGAGTGCAGGTGCTGGGAGCAGCAGGAGGGAGGGGACGCTCACCCTGCTCGTGTCTCTCTTGCAGCCATGCGCCTGTGCACGGACGAGTGCAGGGTCCTGGGCCACTCGGACCAGTGCTGGATGCCACCTCTGCCCTCTCCCTCCTCCGACTACAGAAGCAACATGTTCATCCCTGGGGAGGAGTTCCAGGCACCCCAGCAGCACCTGCAGCAGCAGCAGCAGCAGCAGCACCAGAGCCTCGAGGAGGACGCCCAGGCAGCGGACGCCGGTGAGAAGAAGAAGAGCTTTTCAACATTTGGGAAGGACTGCCAGAGCGAGGAGGAGCCAGGGGACACCTGCACCTCCTCGCTGCTCTCCGAAATGAGCAGCGTCTTCCAGCGCCTGCTGCCTCCCTCGCTGGATGCCTACGCGGAGTGCAGTGAGATGGATCGCTCCAACTCGCTGGAGCGCAGGAAGGGACATCTGCCAGCCAAGAATGTCAATTATCCGCCGGGGGTGGCAGCCTGGGCAGCCAGCACGCACTTCCAAAACCCGGCCAACACCGGGCCCGCTCTGGGGACTCACTCGGGAGCGCAGCCTTCGTCCAAATGGCTGCCAGCCATGGAGGAGATCCCGGAGAATTACGAGGAAGATGATTTTGACAATGTGCTCAACCACCTCAGCGATGGCAAACATGAACTCATGGATGCCAGTGAGCTGGTGGCAGAAATTAACAAGCTGCTGCAAGATGTCCGGCAGAACTAATTGTTTCAAAAACCTATTTTTCCATTTTTATGGAAAACTGGAAGGGGGAAAAAAGAAAAAAAAGGAATAAAAAATAGACTGAGGAGAACTGGCATTGCCAACTAGTTGCATTTATCATAAATGTGTCTGTGTATGTTGAATATTAAAATACTGTATTTTCATATGTACACAATGCAAGTGTGATTATCTTTATCTGTATTTTAAAAATACATTTGTACCTTATATTTATGTGTAATTTAACAAATAAATTTTATTTTTGTACACCCACAGCAAGCATGTTTTCCTAAATGTATATAGATGGTACCACCCTTGTCAAACTGAGATCATTCTTGCCACACAGGCATGTTTAAAAAAAAAAAAAAAAAAAGAAGAAGGATATTGTTTCCCTTATTATTTCTTTCAAATATTTCAAATACAAATTCAAAGCACTGAAAAAGTTATGCAAATGTTAGTTTCAGTAAATGATCCAACACCGTTCTTGCAATGTTTTATTCTTATAATAAAGAATTGTAACTCCCACAAAACCTAAAATGTCCTTTTTTTGTTTTGATGCTTTTGGTCTATAGAATCATTTTCTCATTTAATTAATGGATTATTGCAGGTTGAGGTCTTCCTGTCTTTGGCACATAAGTGTTTTCCCCAGTGAACAAATCATGGAATTCAGTGATAGGTCTTCCACTGTGATCTCTGCAAAAAAATGTAAATTTGTTGTGCTGCTGTTACACTGCAAAGTCAGTTGAAGTCAGCAGCGTATACTTGAAAGACAGCAATAAAATCAGATTTTCTGACCTCAAGCTGAATTCTGAATTTATGTAAATACAAAAATTAAAATGAACTGCTTTATCTTTGTAAATGACACCAAAATAAAAGGAATGTTGCATCTTCCAGAAAAACAGCTATATTTTTCCTCTGCACAGCAACTACATTTTTATATCAGCTATATTCTCTGTTATAAGTGTGCCTGTCTTTTATTTACAAAGTAGTACAGAAATGTTTGAACTTCCTAGAAAAGAGCAAGCCTGCATGTACATTCTCTTTGGCTGCATCCCATCCTTCCATGGGGATGGTGGGGCTTCTCTCTGTCCTGAAACTCGGTGAAAAATCAATTCTATTATGATGCCATTGCTATATTGGGGGTGATGTAACTAATATTGCTCAGATAAAAGTCATTGTTGTCGTTTTAGCTCCTTTTTTCAATCCTTTTTTTTCTGTTAGCCTGTCATACACAAGGAGATCTTTGTTATAGTAAACAAATGGATTTTACAGTTGAGAAACATGGGTGGGTTTTGAACCCCCAGTGCTCATTTCAGGAGTTTTAAGAGATGACCATAAAAACCTGCATTTTTGGCATTTCTGCAGATGCATATTTTATAGCACATATATTTTTTTGCCAGAACTTTGAAAAACTGTTGGAATAATCCAAGTCAACCTGGGCATAAAACTGATACATTTTTTCTGGAGAATCACCCTTATTTTATATATATGTATATATATATACATGTATATTTTTTTATGCTAGCTACAAAAATTTCTGCTTAATGTTACCCCAAAAAAGCAAGAATTTTGTTGCATGCATAAGCTTCATTTGGGTTATTTTGTGTGCAAGGAAACTTTAATGTCCTTATTGGTGTCACAGTGCTGTAGATGGGACATTTGAAGATGTGTAGGAATTTGTTGACCCCTGAACAATGGAGAGATTCTCAACTTGTTTACACATCAGGAGCTCATGCTATGCTTTACTGGTTAGAAATACCAGGACCTCACATTGGGAGGTTTGTTACAGCACCTTTGAATGCCAACAGGACTTGGAGTCTCACTGAGCTGCCATCTGTTATGGACAAGTTGTAACACCTCATTAAATATTTGACACCTCTTCCCTGGTTTTTGCTACTGGTAGGTATTATTGGCCCCACAAGCCCCACCTGGGTCCCATTCTCCCACTCCACCTGACTCCAGACTGGAGCAGGCAGCTGTTCTGTGAGTGTTTGTTCTGTTTGGCTCTCAGGGACAACCTGAGTCTGACTTTATAGCTGTGTCCCCAACCCGTATCCAGCTGCTGCTGACAGGAATCCCTGGATCCTCATCCTGGTTTGTCACCTTGGCGCGGAGCCCTTTGCCAGCACCTCACTAAACCTGCAGTGTCCAGGTGCTGTAGGGTAGCACTTTGTCAGGGTGGGCACTGCTCGTGCTGGGATTGCTCTCAGCTCCTGCTCTTGCTGCTTTAGAACAGCAACACCAGGCTGGCTCTGAAGCCAGAATGCTGGAACAGTCAAAGTTCACAGAGGCATAACTTCCTCCTCCTTAGCTGGGTTGTTTCTGTCTCATCTCAACCCTCTCCCTGCAGTTTCCCTCTTCTTCAGTGTCTGGTTTTAGCCCTGTTCTCCAAATTCCCTCACCCTTATCTCGTGTTAATTCCTCTCGGCTCTCTCACTCCATTTCTCTTAAAATCTGGCCCACATACTAATCCTGCACAGCCCATAGACATGTTTACAGAGTGTATTGTATCCCAATAACCCTGCCCATGACTGAATTTCTCAGTTTCTATTTCTTTAGTTGGAGGTAGCTAGCACATCCCTTAAATCCTCTCTTGCCCTAACTTTTTGATGTGTAATTGTAATTACAATGTAATTGTAAGCTCCACTGGATTCTTGAGTTCCCCTTCACGCAATGCCTTTCTTTTTTGGGTGCCTGTACAGCATGGAAAGGGCTGACTTGCATAGCTAAACCTCCCCACTGCTGACTTTTCACAGAAGTGGGAGGATCAGGAAAGCAATTCTGAAGACAAAACTCATGCCTGCCTGGTTATTTGATTCCAGCCTGGGCACACAGAGTGTGTGAGGTATCCAGGGGGACTGGTGGTTATGTTAAAAAGGTACAAGGTGGTAGTTTGAAAATAGTTATTAAACTGGTAGATTATTTTTGACCTGGATAAAACATTGTTGTCTATTACAAAATCAGCAGAAGAATATGAAACTTCCCTCCAAGTGGTGTAGATTCCTCCATAAATAAATGCAGAAAGCTGTTTCTCCTTATTTCTAGAAGAGGAAATATTAGACATTCAGGCTCAGACTGCTTTCTGACTACAGGCTTGCAGGGCAGCCTGATAAGCTTCATTTTCACAGTCATATCATCCACTAGGGATTACCAACCTGTTTTAAATTTAAAACCCTTAAATCAGTTTATGCCTGCTGGCCTATGTCACATGGCTAGTCTCAATGATTTAAAGAGCCATTGTTTGCAGAGAGGACTTTCTAGAAAAAGTAGATTGCAGTGAATTTCTCTGGTAGCACTAGGCATCCAAATATCACAAAACACATAAGGTTTTCCTAGAGGGGATTTCTGTACCAACATACAGTAATAGTATTTGGTATATGCATTGCTGCAAGAATCTTATCATATAAAAAGACCAGTCACCAGGAGCAAGAAAGTTTACTTAGATTATATCTGAAATGCATTGGAGTTTGAGTTGTATTTATTATTGATAGGAAGCTTATTAAAAGATCTGTAGACAGCAGTAAATGAGAGAAAAATATGTCTTAATCCTGTTGGGTTTTGAGTTCCTCTTTTTCTAAGGCTTCCTTTATAAATGAGAGAAATTATATAATATTTATATAAGTGTATGTACACAGATATAAAAACCCTAGCACCAAATCTCTTCTGTATAAAGAACAGGGGAAACTGATAGTATGCAGATTAAACAAAATATATAATAAACCTGGATTTGCTGCATTTTGACAACTAATAGAGACTTAGAGGATGCTGGTGTGGTTTAAGCACCAAATATGAGGATGATTATCCTGCCCAGAAGACAAATTCCTAGTACTTCTCTAAATGCTTACTAGTTTTATCATTCTTGGTGGCATAATGACAGAAAAAGTTGTGAAAATCATCAAATGGTAATTACCAAAATGCTGATCATCCCTGTAAGTGTTCAAGGCTCGGTTGGGTGGGGCTTTGGGTTGAGTGGTCCAGGGGAAGGTGTCCTTGACCATGGCAAGGGATTGGAACTTTAAGGTCAAACCCAAACAATTCCATGGGCTAGTGGCTCTGGAATTCCTTCTGTACATGGAAATACTGAGACTTTTGAGCAAGTACAAAGTTTATTAATGGATGCTCAGCAGCTCCTTTTCTCCATGCTTATGTAAGATTTTTTAATATTCACTTCTGAATGCACTGAAATAACGATCAGAATTGTTTGACCACTTATTTAAGTTGTGTTTAAGCATTCCTTAATTCCACTGCTGCATCACACTTTGCTATTAAGTGCCCATTAGGATAAACACATGGAGAGGATGTGGCTGTCAGTAATGTCTTTGCTGTGTTCTTTATCCTGGCGTTTATAGTTGAAACATCTAAGAACAGCAATAGAAATCAAACAAATCCACCGCAAAATATTTAATCCTTATAGTTTCCCTGCCTTTTAAAATGCAATATTGGAATTAATAAAAAATGCCAAGAAGTTTAATTTCTTTCTCTGCAATCTGCAGAGGATTTCAGTTTCCCAAGATTAGAAGACTTGGAAGCCTCCATTTTTAGCATTGGGTTAATATAGCATCTGACCTAGGAGACTATGGTATATATGTGTTTTCTTCCATAAATCAGGCTGTTATATTTTCAGGCTCAATTTATCTCCTTTCTGTATCCCAGGGTCAAACTCTGCCTGCACATGAAACTTGGCCTGCCACATTTTCTGCAATGCAGTTTGTATTATTATTATTATTAAAAGTGATATTATAATTACTTTAATCAATAAAATTATTTATAATTAACAACCCTGCTGTATTTTGCATCCTTAGAGCTGTAAATCATAAATGACTGAGCACTTGTAAAAAATAATATTCTGAGATCAAGTAACCTGCTACTGAAAAAAGCCTCTCTGAAGAGACACAAAGGAACAGTTTAAACCATACTGTAAAAACTATTTACAGCAGAATTGGTAAATAATGCTTTGTTTAATTAAAACTCAGTGGAGACCCTGGTAAAACTGGGTAATAATTGAATCTGAAATCTGACCAGTGCCCATATTCTCCAACCCCTTGCCCAAGGATCAGTGTGGGAAACACAGTGAGAAATGACTTTGCAAACTCTTTTATGGCTCACAGGAAGTATTTAAAGCTTCACCAGGCATCCAGTTTCATTGCATGACTTTGCAATCTCTTGCCCAGCTCTGTGCTATGGAGGTTTGCCCCTGAACACACATGCAAGCCTGGACTCCAGAGGAAATACAGGAAAAGGAAAAGGAGGGATGTGTGCTCTGCCAGGCATTGGAAAGCAATTGTTTACCCTTCCAGCCAGTCACTCCTCAACTCTCATTTGTTTTGTTTTTGGATCTCTGTTGCTAAAAATAAGTTTTAAACATTAAATAAAGGCAGCAGTTTCAATGGGAAAATTTGAAATTGTGTGGTAGGGTAGTGGCTAGAAGAGATTGAAATTTTACCAAGAATTTGAAGCTTCCTGTGAAGACAAAGGGATTTGAAGCTGGGCTGTCTCATAACTCAGATAAAGGCAAAAGTATATGCTGTATTTTCATATACTTGCATTTTGTGAGAATTGTCCCACGCTCTTGTCCTGAAGATAGCAGAGATAATGGTGGGGTTTTAGTTAAGAAAAATAAAATTCTAGCTTAAAATATTTTTTTTTAAGTTTGCGTTTAATCCAAGACCAGTATGCAGCCCTCTCAGAGATGGCTGTGGAGGGTGATCTTTCCCCATAGACTGGAGATTTAATCCATACTGCAATAATCTGCTTTTCTTAATGGTTTGTTCAGGTCTGACATCCATTGTCAAACACAAAGTTCTTCCCATGTACTGCACAGAAAGCATGTGAGTACTATAGATCCTACTGTGTTTCATTCAAATATTTCCTTCTTTTTTTTTTTTTTTTTTTTTTTGTTCATTCTGTCTATGGTTTGGATGCCAATAACCTTCATCTCACTAAAACACTGAATGATTTTGTGGTGAAAAATAAATAGCAACAGTGGGCAAAGGGACTGGGAAGCAGCACATTCTGATGCCCTGTATTACCCAACACAGATTTCTTCAACATTCTTTACAAAAGTCTACAACAAAACACTCTCAGAGAATAGCAGCAATTCAAGTTAACTGTGCAGAGAGACAGTTTCTAGTTAGTGTAATTCTGCAGTTTTGCATACATTAAATTACCTCATACCTTCATTTCAAAGTGAAACTGCTTTCTGGAAAAGGTGTGCACGTGTTATTAACTGCAGTCTTAAAGTGCAAGCTTTGGACAAAAGAAATCATGTAATATAATGTGTCAGCAAAGAGCCAACAGGATTATTTCACAATTAAACTAGAATGAAACTTCAAGAGTTTAAATATGAAGTATAACCACTGGTATCCATGGAAACTTTACTCAGTTGAAAATCAGAAAAAGAGGTCATGTTCTTGTGAAGGACTGCATGCTATGGAATTCTTCATGGCATAATTTCTGAGAAGTATATAAATTCAAATATAAAATAAGAATCTGTATGTGGAACACCCTACAGTTTTGCAAGTAGATATAGGGGGTTTTTTAGATTGAAACATAGATACTGAAAGAGAAAACATTCGTAAGTCTCTGCTTTATTAAAAGACTAAAGGTTAGACATTATGGCAAAAAAATGTGTAGGATTTTGAGTGTGGTTATTTCATCTACTTACAACCCATCTTTGGTATAATTTCCATGAATAAAAAAATGACTAAAAAGTTCAGAAAGACTGGTGTTAAGAACATGGTTTTAGTGGTAGTGCATAATTGAAAATGAAGCTGCAGTGGAATGGCAAACCATATCATCAGTACCAACTTTAATTAGCATTTAGTCGAATTAGAATAGACACCATTTCCCTGAGAGTCTACGAGAACCTCCCAAAAGGCACAGTCGTTTTTCAAACAACTTATTTTAAAACCGATTGATCCAAAAAAATAGTCTTCTTCACTTCCTATTCCGCTTGTTATCCCAGATTTCCAAGGAAAAGGAAGAGCAGGGAGAAGACCTGGCCAACAGCTCTGCAGTTTAAGTACCTCACTGAAGGTTCTGAGCCTGTTTGGACATGGAACATGGTTTTCTGGCTCAATCCTCTGAAGCCAGGTGCTGTGCTGGAGTTGGGGATGGAGGCTGGTCAATCTTTCCTGGGGTCTGTCACCTCCAGGGTACGATTTGTCTGAGGCTGATGAGAGCAGGGGTAGATTCTGTCACTGCAGAGCTGATTCAATGAGCCCAGTGGTGCCAGCACAGCCTGTTTACAGCTTGGCTGGGGCCTGGAGAGGCTGGGTGTCCATCAGCACTAGCAAGAGGAATCCAAATGGATTTGATGCCTCCAGCCAAGGGCTGTTGGCCGCATGGGTGGCAGCCAAACATATGGTGATGCTTTGGGCTGGTGGGACAGGAGCAGCTGGCTGGGAAGGAGCTGCCGCTGGAGGCTTGTGCTCGCTCTCTCATTTCCTCTCTGCTTGTTGTACTGATGTCCAAAAATATTCACATCCCCCTTATACCCTGGGGCTCTTACTGAGCTGGCCAGGTAGAAAACAAATTCTGGAAAAAGCCCAGCTTGTAAATTGGGGAGTGAAGGGTGAGATCTGGCATCTTTTTTGACTGAGTGCATTGTCCTCAATAATGGTCTTTTTCACTGAAAGCAGCAACACTGTTATTATCCCTCTGTGGAGTCAGTAGGAAATAAATGAAAGCCCATCTGATTTTAGAAATGAAAATTGATTCCTTCAATTTGGAGACAGCTTGTGCTCTTTCCATTCCTCTTGGAAGCTGAACACACAGAAACTGCTGCGAAAATTAGGATGGTGCTACAAGGGTAGAAGAAAAGGCTCTTGTAAATATCAACAGGAGGGGAAGCACAAATAAACATGGGTACAAAAGATAGTGTCTGTTTGGTTGTGCTGGGGGTAAATCCTGAACAAGAAGGAGGAATGTCACCCGGCTAGAGGGTGCATGGGAAAATATTTCAGCTCTAGTTTTTGTCTTGAGAGTTGTTCTGCAGTATGTTCCCAGACAATTTACAGAAGAGTTACTTATATACATTGCATATTTGAAAGAGTGTTTTTGGGCAATTGAGTTAAATGTTTAGCCTGGGACTCATTGTACAAGACCAATGAAATTAGCTAAGATATGATAGATTGCTGCTATTTTTTTTTTAAGGGATAATACGTTTAGTAACATTACACAGTTCAGTGATATCTCCCCATGAAGCATAATTTGAAGGAATGATACCGAAAAGTAGAAATAAAGAACAGACAGAAGTATTTCTCCAAGTATTTGTAAATGTGAGGGAGTTTGGAGACAACATTACTCTCCTTTCTGTTTTACCTCAGACTTCAAAATACTTGTTTCAGCAGAGATTGTCGGTGAGAGAGAGATTCCAGTTGCAGCACAGTTATAATTGTTTTTCCAGTCTTATTCCAACCTACTTGAGGATAGTGGTCTGGTCATGGCCCTCTGGCAGGGCTCCATGCACCTCCCAGTGTTTCTCTCCAGAGCTTTAGTAAATTCATCTGTCACCCACAAGGAGTTTTAGCCACTTTGGGAGAGTCTCAGTAATTTAAGTATGTAGAAAAATTGCATTTATTAGGTTATTTTAGCAAGCTTACTTAGGCACAATTTTCTGGGCTGTCCTGAAGCTCCAGGATCAGTTAATATGCAAGTCACTCCTAGCCAGCACTGGAGTGCTGTGAGGTTGAATCACTCAATATTTATGGTTGTTTAATCCACTGGGCAAATAACCTAGAATATATATATATATCACTAGGACCAAATTTATTTTATAACACATGAAATTCAAGAAAATACTTATGTTCAATCCATTTAGGTAAGAGGACTGTTCTCTCTAAATTATTTTTGATGTGTTTTGTTGGCATAGAACTGGGGATATTTGTTTGTTTTTGTGGTGTTTTAAGAAGATTGATGCAGAGTATGTTAAATACTAAAAATAAAATCAGAAGAACTTATGTTCCAGGCAAATTGAATTGGCTGCAGGACAAACAAATTATGACTGAATACAAAAATGTTTAAAGTGGTTTTCATAAAGTGAACATCAATACTGAATTACTCAGTAGCTTTACAAAAAGGATTTTTTTCCAAATGTGCTTACTTTGAGAAATTCAATGAGGGAATACACTGGTTATTTAAACATGAGTGTATATAGAAGTGTGTTACTCTGAGTGAAAACAGTACAAAATCAGCCCCTGACAAAAACTGTTTTGCAGAGAGCTACAGCCAATTACATCAGAAAATACAATGGGTTCATTGTTTATGATGATGCTAACACCAGAAGATATGCAGATTTCTTTCCTTCCTTTTGAGAATGGTGTGTATGTGTATATATATATTTTTTTATATATATGTATGTATGTATGTATAGTTCAATCACTTCAAGTGGCAGGTAGGAAAATAACATCCCAGCTGGAGATAAAATAAGAATATTTCTAAAATCATTCATTTAACAAAAAAAAAATTAAATTCCCATATTTCTAGAGATATTTTAAAGAAGCAATTCCAGTTTTTGCAGGTAAGAGCTGATACAGACATAGGGAAGTTCAAATAACTGGAAACCATTCATGTGTCAGCAGGTTACTTTCTACTCCAAACCATACTTGAAACAGGGTGAGAAGCACTTTCAACAGAGTTGTCTAGGAGATTAAGTAGTTCTGCCATATTAATGGCATAGACACAACAAAATTTAAGACAGTTTAGGCTAAGCAGTATCACTGCTAGTGGAAACTGCAGCATATTATGTCTTACAGCTTTTTGGGAAAAACACAATTTTCACTCAAACTTGTGTTTTTAATGAAGTAATTTGATATTTTTGGAGTGGCATTTATCAGAAAAAGCTTGCCAAATGCAGTATATCCCAGCACTTTAAACTCCAGGGTGGACAAATATCTCCTTTTAAAAGAAAAAGTATTTTGTGAAATAAGGCAGAGTCTGCTATAGCTTAAAGAAAACCACACATTGATAGCTGTGAGAGTTTAGTGCTATAAGACTGTCTTGGCTGGTTTGATGACAGAATATTTTTTCTCCTGATGGATATTGAAAGTGCTTAGTAATTTTTAAAAATGAGCATATGCTTAACGTAACTCTTCACATACCTGGATGGTAGCTTCCTCCTTTTCTCTTTTCTCTAGTCAAATGCAGTTTATAAAAAGCTATGTGGTTCCCTAACCCAAACCCCTCAAAGGTCTTGTCTCCCATCTAAAACAGGAAAAACAAAGCTTGAGAGGCAATCAGGGGGATGTATCTTAGGTCAAATTCAAGGACATCTTTAACAAGGAAAATGGTACCTGGTTTACTGAACGTGAAATCTGATCTCAAAAATATTACAAATGGAAAAATCCACATCTTCATCTTGCTTCCACATCTGAATTTATTTTTAAACAAGTATGTTCCTTGATCTGGAGCATGATCAATAGAATATTGGAGTATCAGCAGCTGGCTGTCCAAGAGAAGTCCTCAGGACCATTTTGACCAGGTAGAGAGCAGAGAACAGCAGAGGACCAGCATCATGGAGCAGGATCACAGCTAAGAGCCTTAGCAACCATGGATTAGAAGACCTTGTTAGGAGACAGGAGCAACATTAGGAAGAATGTAGGATCCTCATGGTATGTCAGAGTGAAGGTAATTTTGTGTTCTCTGTATGTGTTTGTTTAGCTGGAGGCAATTGGGAACTGAAGTGATGAGTAACAGAGATGCATGTTTAAATTTAAATGAAGGCTTCAGTTTAAATTAGGATTCCAGGACTTGCAAGAAAATTCTGTAAGTATTAGGAACTTGGAGGAAATGCAAAAGGCAGTATAAGAAATGACAGAGTCATTAAAAAATAAGTTAAAAAAAAATTAAAATAGCAGAAAGGAAAGAGCAGAACACTGTTTTTTGTCCAGAAACTGGCAAGGAGCTCTGCGTAAGCAGCTCATCCAGTTCCTGCAAAGCATAACAAGATGGAAATTATAGACAGAAAATACTTATTATGTTATGCAGTCCATTTTCCAGTGCTAGCAGAGAAGGAAAGGAGTGGAAAGTACATCTCGTGTCACTCTCATGTCCCCTCTGGCTATATTCGGAAATGGCATGAATAAACTCAGGAGGGAGCCGCACCCAGTCCCTTCTGGGCAGAGGCAGCTTAACAGAGTCTGAAATGCTGGGAACTGGGAGGGGAAATCTGGGGATGCTCACACAGGTGGCAAACCCCTTTACTTTGTGACTTGGAGTGCATGGCAAGTGACCCAGTGCTGCCATGATAATCTGGTTTGATGTAAGAGCTGTTCTTGCTTTGTGCTCATGCCCTAAACCCTTCCCTTCTGCCTTCCCCCCCGGGGACTGTACTACGGGATACTTGTCAGCAATTCGGAAATTTTGCAAATAAATTAAAAAAAAAAAAAAACCAAAAAAAAAACACCACAAAAAACCAACAAACCAAACCAACCAAAAAAAAAATTAAAATCAAACAAACAAACAAATAAAAATCACAGGACTCTTCCGACCTAGTAAAAAATGGTAAGAGGTTTGAAAGTTTCATTCAAAAGGGGGAAAGTTCCTTTGACTCACCTCAAGCAGCTGACAACTAAAAATAACAGTTTCAAACTAAATGAGATCTGCCTCTCTCTTTCCCACTTTATTTGCTGTTCAGCTCTGTGCTCTTTTTTTATTTATTTTGGTTTTGAAGTTAAATTCCTGTAACCACTACCACCAAAGCCAGGTCACATGTGTAGCAATTCAAGACTGAGTAATTTTGTGAGCCTTTTTCAATCACTCAACTACAGGCCTAACTACAGCTTCCAGAAAAGAAGTGTTTTCTTTTTTTTTTTTTTTTTTGTTTTGCTGTTGAAATTTGATCAAGTAATTTTTTTTTTAATTGCATGTTTTTAAATATGTTGGCAGATTACTCTGCAACCAGCTGACTGGGCTTTTGATTTGTTTAATTTTTTGCAAGCACAGTTATACTTAGACTCCCCTTCTGTTTGGTGAAGGTGTTTGCTGACGTGACTATTTAAAATGCATTCCCAAGCAGCCAGAGTCAGACATTACTGTAAACGACATGGGCTATGAATGTTTGAGTAGGACAAAGGAACAGACATAAAAAATATTTTTAAATGTAAATTATTCATCCTAGCATGTGAAAGGTATGAAGTGAACTAATTATCAACTTTAAAGGTTAAGGAAATATATTTGTTTTGTTTTGTTTTAAAGAAATACCCTGGCATATTGAAATGTGAAGTGGTGGGTGTTAAAGAAGCCAAACTGTGCTGGAGTCTTCTTTTAATGGCAAAAGTATTCTACTGTTCTCCAAGACTCCAGTCAGAAAATGTTTTTTAATTGTTACCACACGATGTCTGGGAGATCTGAGAGTCAGCAGTTTATGAGGAAGTGTGGGTGTGACATTTGTGGTGTCAAAACGGCTGCGTCCTTTGAAGTCATAATCACTGAGCAGACTTATATCAGCTACAATATCTCGCCAAACTGATGAACTGATTGCTGCTGTGTTTCGGAGAAGGCTGGCCTTTGATCTCAGGTGCTTTTAAATGAAGGGACAGTTCAGAGTTTTATACTCTGCCAGAGCTTTCCTGTGCAAAGTGAGGGGAGCTGGAACGAGATGATCTTTGAGGTCCCTTCCAAGCCATGCCATTCTGTGATCTCAGAGGAGTTTGTGCTGGTGCCTGAAGTATCTTGCTGCTCACAGCCTGATGGGGATGTTCTTGGTTACCTTCCTGACCTCGGGGGATGAGAAGCTGCCCTTAGCCTTTCCTTTGAGCAGTGACCAAGGACTGTGTCCCTTTTATCAGTTTGGGTTTGCCATTCTGGCTGTATCTCCTTCAGCTGAGGAGCTGAAAAGCTTTTGACTTAGACTAAACACTGCTCAGCCACAGCTAAAACATCACTGTCTTATCAGCATTGTTATCCAGAATCTTAAACACAGGACTTAAACACTGTACCAGATACTAGGAAAAAGATTTACTATCCTATCCAAAACTAGGACAAACTGTTCTACCTCATGGGGGTAAGAAACCCCCCAAAATTAAAACCCCAAGCCTAAAGAAATCCCTACTCAATACGCATATGTAAAATCGTTATTAAAAGAAATAGCTGTTTAATATTAGAGTGTTCTAAAAAAGAAAATTCATATTGTATGTTATATTTCTTTCTTACTTTTACTCTGATTCTTCCTGGAGCCAGTTTAGGAGTCCTAATGAGGAAAGGGGAGAAGATAGGGGAAAATAGGGGATGGATATAAATACTCTCACACTTACATGATGAAAGACCATTAAAATAAATGCTAATCAGCTATCACCTTTTTTAATATCATTTTATATCTTCCCTTATCATTTGGGAAATAGTGGAAGATTTTTTTTTAACCTATAAAACAGGAATTACCTTTTTTTAACTATTAAATTAGAAATTAAAGTAAGTATTGTGGTTTCAATCTAGTTAAGATCTCTGTGAATATTCAACTCTACGACACCAAATATGATTTAGTTATTTACTGCCATATCATGACAGGTTTTTATAACTATTAATTTCTCTCCCAAAAGATTACCAATTGGTTTATTACACAGAAGTAGATAAAGGTCAAGCAAAATAAAAATGAGATGGACTGTATGGCAGAGAAATGCATAGATATTAATCAGACTAATAAGAATGATGTTAGACATATACTGCTAGAAAGACTGATACTCACCATCATATAAATTGGATAATGTTTTGAGTAAATGCAATATTAGCAGAAACTGGCAAACAAGTTGGGGAAAAATATGAATGGCATAAAATTTCTATGCATATTTTCATAGGGAGTCACACAGCATACCAGTTTCTCTTAGGGAGAATGTGTTCTGAGAGAACTGAAAATAAAATATGAGCGAGAGATAAGTGGTCCACATGTACATTTTTTTGTCATTTAGTGTTTGTCTATGTTCCGAAGCATCTAAGTATGTAATAAAATTCAGTGACATACAGAAGTGTTTTTTTCCATTTATATTAATTAATTAATATTAATATTCACAATTTCAAAACACCTTGAATTACAAAAGCTGTTGAAATTGTGTAATGTTTTCATTATTTTTATTATTAGAAAATTATATTAGTACATATTTTCCTGATAAAAAACCCCGTAAATGTATGTATTGTTTTCATATTTTGAAACAAAATGGAAGCTAGAGCAGAATAGCCATAGATTTTTATTTGATGACTTGTAATATATACCGAAAAATACCTTCTTTTTTCTGGCAAATAAAATACTTTTTTTCTTTCATGATTGAAAGCATTATACTATGCTCTATTCCATTATAATCTAAATGAGGCTTCCATATGTCATATTTTCAAAAATAAACTTATTGTTGTGTTGACTGTCTGTTGTCTTCTTACTTTTCACATTAATGGTTGGACTCAAAGATCTCAGAGCTTTTTTCCAAGCTAGACAAATATTTCTAAAAACATCTCTGTGCTTTCTGATATAATGGCAGCATATTTGTGACAGTGAGTCCAACTGCTTAACTGTATATTGCTGAAGAGAAATAATTTTATTAGTTTTTAGAGAGTCATAATAGCATTTGAAAGAAAAAAAAACACTTGATTTGCATTGTCTGTTTCAAATTTTTTATATTAATTGGAAGGTCAGCATTCTCAACCAAGTGTGAATATAAATAAAAGAAAATTTATGTGCAAATCATTATGCACTACTAATTGAATTATGAGAAATTATTGGTTTTTAACTTGTGTTTGAGGAAACTATTGTGGCTACCTGATGGGGGGAGAAGATAAAGTTCTGTCCATTTGAGGGTGTCAATGAGCTATTGGCATTCTCCATAAGTCTCCCTCTTGCAAACTTAATCCTTTTCAAACTAAAGCCTAAAGACAACCAAAGAACATCTGCAAACTCTCCACTACCCCTTGCATATTCACCAGCATGTAAACAGACTCTGTGAAATGATAGTAGAGGAATGTGAGCTATAATTAATCTGTCTTCACAAAGTCCATTTATAAATTATTGTTGCTAATCCTCCATCTATTTTTAGACAGGGAAGGAAAAGCTGGCCTTACAATATATCCAGACAATCAACAGCTTCGAGGGCCCCATTGGGGGAAAAAAAACCCACAAAAACCCAACAGTTCTGAGAAAGCTACTCATGGTGCTACTCATCACTGTTTTCATTCTAGATCTTCACAAATTTGTGCTAAATACAGCAAGTTCAACATGAATATTAAACTGAAAATCAAGAACAGAACTTCTGGCCTTGTGTACCTACACATGTGGCTTCCTGATTCCATCATGAAGTAAAAACCAGAATAACACAGGTACAATCAGCTCTGGTTTTCATTAGAAGAAGGGAGATGATCATGGTCAAGACAACTATATTATGTGCTAATTATCAGTTGAGGCAAAGACTCTTAAAAGTGGCTGCCTGTCCACTTATATATTTAAAAAACACCCAGCATTTACAATCCTTTTAGAAACCAATGAACATTTGAATTGGTCTGTGAGGCTTAAAAAGATAAAAAAACCCCGAAACAACAACCACACACTGTCACAGAACCACAGAACATGCTGTGCTGCAAGGAACCCATAGGATCAGAGTCTAAACCTTGGCCCTGCACAGCACCATCCCCAAGAGTCACACCATGTGCCTGAGAGGATTGTCCACACATTTCTTGAACTTCTCCTCCTCCTTCTCCTCTCTCAGACTGAATTTTTGTGTGTTGGTTGGTTTTTTTTTTTGTTTTGTTTTTTTTTTTTTTTTGTTTGTTTGTTTTGTTTTTGTTTTTGTTTTTGGTTTTTTTTTGTTGTTTTGTTTTGTTTTTGGGGTTTTTTTTGGTTTTTTTTGGGGGGGGAGGGTTTTTTGGGGTTTTTTTTTGGGTTTTTTTGTGTGTTTTTTTCTGATGTCACATGAGCTTTTCAGTATTTTCAATTTTTTAGTGATTCTGAGAATATCTGGGGGGATGAAATCTTTAGCACTGTGGTTAGTTATTTTTTGTGTTTCAGCAGTGTCTAGACGTCCCAGTGTGAACTAAAATCCCACTGTGAAATAGGCAATGAAAACACATGATAAAAACAAATTCTTGCCACATCATGCTGCTGGGGAGGAAATTGGTAAAAGCAGGTAATCTTTGGACCAAGGGTAGTGAGGGCAAAAGATAGCTCTAGCTGATGAGGAAGGTTGTAACCTATCTTTGCATATTTACAAGAGTCTTCAGGACTGAGATATGCAGATTTGTACTGATGTATTCCCCAGTTAATTTGCAATTTTGCAGTATATTCACCTTCAATTCACCCTGGTAGCGCCCATATTTACAGTATTTTATCTTTTATGAGCCAGATATCATCTCTGCATTCTAAGTCATATTTGAATTTATTGGAGATAAATGATGGAAAGATTTTGATACAAAGTAGATGAGAATCTATCAATACCAGAATTACCCATGGGTAAGATGGAATTTTGACAGAAAGCAAAAATACGAGGCAAGATAATTAGAAAAAAATGGATCTGAAATTTTAAATGAGAATGTTTAATTCTACTATTACAAGTGGTGTTCAGAGCTAAGGCATTTGCTCACAGTGCATTTCACAAGGTTTAGTGGTTTAAACCTTTTCTTATGCCAAAAAAATCTTATCTACTCAGGACAATGCAGACACTTGTAGGTTGCTCTACAAACTGGATCCTGATAATCCACCTCATTAGGAAAATCATTGCAATGCTGTGGAAGATGTATACAAATAAATATTGTTGTATTACTCATTAATTACTGCTTATTTTATTATGCTTAGACTAACAGTCAGTGGACTCACAAGAATGTTAAACAGGTGATCATGAACCCGGCAAATTTGAATTAGATTTTTAATTCTTATCACATTTTCTTGAGCTTTTCTGAAGAGATTCTTAATCAAAATGCTGCAGTCTCACAATCTAAACATCCAAAATATTATTGAACATAACTACTCTTCCAGAGAGAAAAGTTAATGAATTTTCAGCCAGCATCACCAAGAACCTAAATCTTTGCCATGATGAGTGACTTGTACCATCTTTCTTCAAACAAATTATTGGAAGTCGTCTGTTTTCAAAGCTTGCATTAACTGTGGCCCTGAAATATTAGAGAAAATTGGGGTTTCAAGGCTCAATACCACAAGCACAGATGGAATTGTATTGGCATGGAATAACTTAATTGGCATGAGAAATTATACTGAAATGAAGTTTGGTATGAAGGAAGGCAACATGAATGTCAGTCCTAATGTGCAATACTTATAATTTAAGTAGAAAATATGTATTTTATAAGTGCAAAAACCTTATTATTTTAGATGAAATTATTATAGGAGTAAAGATAATGTATGCTTGGAAAATCAAAATCTCAATTACTTGCAAGAAGCCCACAAATACTATTTTTTTATGAAAGTAGGTTAACTTTTATGTAATAGTTAAAATTCCTTTGCAATTCATAGAGTAGTTTAGAGGGTCAAAACCCAAAGATGCATAAACTTTTATGGAGACAGAGGGCATCAGCCTACCTTTAAAATGGGGATGGTAATCCCATTTCCTATGCAACTAAGTCATAAGATGCATCCATTATGTTTTCCATTTAAGCAAAGATGCAAAGTTTTCTGGCTAGAGGCAGCAGCATGGATGATTGTGATCAAGCATAATAAATTTATTAATTTACATGTAATCAATATAACGTTTTTCAAAAGTTATCCTCAGTCAATCTGTCCTAAGGATGTACACCCTAAGATGGATGTTGCTTTTATAAATACATTTTTTAATTTCTGTGGAAGGATAAAAGAATCAATTCTTTAGTAAAGCTGCTGAAACACTGTCGTCTCTGAGTGGTGAGGCATGAATAACTGTGTGAAACTACAGGAGAGAAGAGTTTGCCTTTTTTTTCCCCCTCTCTTTCCTGCTTTATGGTTTGTAAATGATAAATGAAATTTACTGGCAATACCCTGCAGTAATATTTCAAATTATGTTACAGAATACACTGTGAAAAGTATTGAGTTATAGCAGAATCAAAGGAAAAGGCCCTAATTTTTTTCTTTCTGGAAAAGTGTGCTGCATTAGAACATTCGTCACCCAGTTTCACTATTACAGGATGCCACAATGCGTCAACTTCCACGGGCTGAAAGATTTGATTTCATTTAAATTACTTTGAAATTATGCCCACTATTAATACTGAGACTTAGGAATCGAGTGAAGTTAAAAGTCAGTTTTACAGTGTGACTCTGGGCAGCGGTGGGTGCCCCATCATTCCCAAAAACAAGGCAGGAAAGAGGAGCTGGAGTGGCACATCCCTGCGGCATTACTGCGCAGACCTAACAGCAACCCCCCCTTTGCCCCCTCCCGTGATAGAAAACCTTGATGGACACATTTTTATGATGTTTCATTTGTTAACGCCCTTGAATGACAAAAACCAAGATGAAAAAGACATTACCCTAAGCCAGGGCCGTGGGTAGTGCCTACAGTGTCCTTTCAGCCCTTTGAAGCGGGATCCTTTTGTTGGCTCGGGTGAGTGGCGGCTCTTTAACATTCTGAACCTGCCGTGGCTGCTGGGGCACTTCATCACCAAAGAATAGAAAAGGGCCCCTGGCATATCAAATAAATAAAAAAAAAAAAAAAAAAAAAAAGGGGGTGGGGGGAGGAAAGGAGGAGGGAGAAAGGCAAGTGTCCAGCACACAGACCGTGCATTGTGCTTGCGGGGTTCCGAGGGTCTGCCGTTAGGTATATTTCATAATGTGAAAAGACAGACCAATTTTGGCCCCCTCGCCTGGTGGGATCAGTGCTGTCACTGCCATTTATTTTCAATCCCCCGTGATTTCTGTATTGCCAACAACCCTTTTTTGCATAAAAATGAACCATAAAGGCAGTCAAAACACCTGCTTTACTGACAGCCCCGATTAAAGCTTTGATTTATCCCTCAAAGTGTGAGCTGATCTGCTGTTCCTGGGGCCTGGCGCTGGTGTGTAATTCATCGGGGGCTGAAGGTCTCCTTTCTGTCTCCCCAGCTTCAGCTGTGGGTGCCTTTTGTACCTGCTTGAGAGCTGGGCTAACTCCGAGAACACCCACCCCAGCTGGAGGCTGGGATTTTTCCATCCCTCCTTGGTCCGTTTTATGAAGTGACAGTAAATTACAGGGATAATTGGGGAGGCCCCCAAATGCAGGGCTGAGTGGCTCTGAGGAGCCAGCCCCACTCCCACTGTGGGCTCTGGGGAGCAGCTATTCCAGATGGAAAGGAACCGCCTTGGTTACTCCCACTCCATGTTTTCCCATCACTAAAAAGATTGACATTTGACGTGGAAATTTTAGGTCATG
The DNA here is from genome assembly GCF_052056855.1 of Sturnus vulgaris. NCBI lineage: Eukaryota > Metazoa > Chordata > Aves > Passeriformes > Sturnidae > Sturnus > Sturnus vulgaris. Next base: position 65,571,604 of record NC_142246.1, read on the forward strand.
TGGGAACCCCTTCTTTATAGGCAAGTTTTGTTCTGTGGTCTTAAACCTTCGTTTCAGGCTGTGCACAGTGAATTTCTCCCCAGGCTGAAAAACAGCACAGCATGTGGGAGTGAGCCTTTCAAGCTCTTTTGGGGCCATTGGGTGGGAAAGTTAAAAAGCTTTATCACTGTAAGTGTAAAAAAAAGGTATTTCTTAAACCTTCTGGAAGGTTAAATTGGGTCAGAGTTTCTTTCAAAAAGCCAGCTTGTGTCCTGTGTATGAGTCCCCTCCAAAATAAATAAAAGCAAACAGAAAACCAAACCTCAGCCTTTAAAATACTTAAGACAAAATTGCCTTGGGAGTATATTTGACTTATGCACCATCATTGATCCATTAAACCACTAAGCTGTTATAGATGCAGAGCATGGTATAAAAGAAGGCTGAGCAAATCGTTGCATGTGGATCAATGCTTAGAAATTTCTCAAAGTGAGATTTCTTTTATTTGAAAAGTACTTTTTCACCGAAATGAAAACATTCTGAGGAAAAAATATCTGTGTATTATTATTTATAAATTAAACAGGGGCAAACAGGATGATTTACATTCCAACTCTTTGTTCTGAAACAAGACTTGATTTTGAAATGTTGATTAAGTCAACACATAATCGAACACAGTACATATGCAATATGATGTTTCGTTAACATCAAAGTGATTTTTCATTTGGCCAGGTGTGCATTGGAAAAAAAAATCATCAGGAAAGACTGGAAAAGCTCTGTGAAATTCAGCCAAATCCTTAATAATAATTCCCTGTTAAAAAAAAAAATCAATTTTTTGTTGCTACATTGCTGAGAATTGGAGTGCTAATTTAAAAATAGCTTTATTATAAATTCTTTAAATGATTGAAATAAATGTAAAATTTACATTTGCAGTTGATTTAGCTCTTGGCATAAGTCTAAATTGCAAACAATTTTCCTGACTGTTTGGAATGTAAAGTAACGGGATAGTGGAATTTGTGCTGCAAATTGAGCAGGTCAAGTTGCAGAATTCCAGAGCACCAGAGCACCAGGCACAGGCACCTCTGTGTCCAGGTGTGACACAGGCATGAGCTTGTCCTTACCTGGGTGATTTCCTTGCAAAAGAGAGAGGCACAGGGCAGGCAGGATCCAACCAGCCTCAGCTGAGTGTTGGCTGCACATGTGCCAAGAAGGTCTTGAGCTGCCAATTTCACCCTAAAAGTCTGCTTTGGCATCTCTAGGTCCTTGGAAGTATGACTAAAGTAATCTCAATGCATAAAAATGGAGAGCTATGCAAAACCAGTCACATCTTAGGTCTGCAGGAACATCTAGATGGATGTGAGGATGTACAGAGCCATCAGAGAACAAAGCTGCAGCAGTTTTTAAAGAAACTTCATCTGGTGGAATTGGGAAGGAAAGGCACTAAAACATCTGCTTATTCTTTGTTTGTCACTGCCTTTCTCAGTCTTGGCTTACTCACCCCACACTATTTCCCTGTTTAGGGTGGCATGTGTTTTACAACCCTACATACAATAAATGTAATTCTTGATTTTAAGGCTGGAAAATCTCTTGCAACTGATATCCTTTTAAATAGAGCAAAACCTCTTTAAGAAAATCTGGAACAATTAATGAATAAATAAAATTCCTAAATAATTTTTACTGACATAAATACTGCTTTTTGTTGGAAGAAAAAAGCAAAAACCCAAAGGTCAGAAACAGAGATAGCCAAACTAATTTTGCTTTGTTTGTACAAAGGAGGAGACATTTTGCATGAAAATGGTCAATCCTGATTTTTGCCTAGTGCATGTGAGCTTATCAGTCTTGACATTAGTTTTAGTTCCTGCTGGAGGGGAAACTTTCAGTCAGCTATGACTAGCAAATGCAGATTTGAAGAAATGACACACATACTACAAAATGCTGACTTTTATCCATTTATACGGAGCATATAAGAATTTTTTCATGTCTCCCTCATCCATACCTGCACCTGTTCCATACAACTTTTCATACTGACCATTCTTTGCTCCCTTCAGCATATTTTGCTTCTGTAAATTTGAATTAAGTGCCTTTCTCCTAAACTTTCATTTCCATGTACTCACTCTCTTGTATTGAATGTATAAGCTATATATATACACCATATAAATGCAAATGCATATACATTTTGTTGTATAGTACAGTTAAGATTAGACTGAAAACATGTCTCCCATAGCCTGTAAAACTCCAATTCACATGGGAACAAACCTCTCTTAAGAAACTTAAGATATTGCAAAGCCATGTCAGTGACAATGTCAGTTCCTCTTTCGTTCATTGCAACAAATTCTGTGGTACACCAGGAAAAATAACACTGAATCCTAGTTAAGCATCCTTAATGGAGATAAAGATTGATTATACAGGTTAAAACCTTGCTCCACCACCCCTGTGTTGCTCTGCACTGACATATGATGTCAACGTCCCAATGGAAACTTGAGGGAGCAAGAGAGATGGAGCAGTGGATGTTGTGAGGCAGGGAAAACACACTGGAAAAGGGCTCAGGCAGGAGTTCTTACTCCATAGTCTCAGTAAAGGCAGTAGTTAGATGATTTAAAGCAACTAGATCATCTCTAACTTTTGAATTTTCAGCATCAGAGGTGCGACAGCTGAACAGCTTTAAATATATTCTAAAGAGAAGGCATGAATGGCCTTTGGTTAATCAGCACATTACTGACCCCTACATGATTGTTGATTTCCATATCATCTCATAACTACCTCCTACACCCTCCTCATAACCTAAAATAACTTTTTAAAATGTCGGCCCTGGATTTAGATTTGTTTATTCTGCCTGGCCCTAATTACCATTTCCCATATGAATCCAACCTCAATTTAATCCTTATCTTGTATACAGTTTCTCCAGCGTGGGCATGGACATTCCTCCCTGCTGTACCTAAAAATTAGAAGGAAACAATCAGCATCTGACTGTTGTTCAATTGCACAACATCTAAATACTGTGTAACATTACAGGTTCCCATTTACTTGACTGCCTTCTAAGAGATGTTGGAAAACCAGGCAAAAATCTCATCTGTCTCCTAGCTTGTCAGAAGAAATATTTTGGAGGTACAAGACCAATGGTTCTGTGTCTTTTCCTTGCTATGCTTTATCAAACCTTCTTTCAGAATATTTTAAAGGCTGCTTTCCTTACTCACATGTTATACCTTGAAGGTTCTCACAGTGGTGTTCTTTATAAAGAAATAATGATGAGTGTTTTTAACAACAGTCTAAAAAAAAGGAGGTCTTAATAAACCCTGTAAAACAAAATGAAGGAAAATGTTCAGAGGTAAATCTCCAAGCAGAGAGGTTGGCAACCCTGAAAAAGATTTGCAGCCAAATCTCTTTAGGTTGATGTAAGCACAGGAAAAGGTGCACAATGAAATTCTGTCAAATGTCTGCAGCTTAGCTGTGACTGAAAAAAAATTTACAAAAGAAAATAGAAAAGAAACCCGTACCTGTTATTACAGATATGTAGATACATATTTTATGATATTATAGATCATTTTTAAAGTATTTTTCTGGCAAAATGCTTAGTTTTACTTTTTGGAGTAAGTTCCCCTTTATAAAACAAAATTGCTTTCTTATAGAAACCAGAGCAGCTTTATGAATTTTAAATCACCCATAGCACATATAGCAAACTTTGGATGTTAGGCACAACTGGTTTGAATAAAAAATTTACTTCTCTTTTTTGTCCTTAAAATGTTACTTAGCCAAAAATATATTTTAATAAATGCATAAAACATGTTAATCAAAATGCAAAATTAATAGAGTGCATATTTCCTTGCAGATACTTTTGTAATTGGTTTTGCCAAGGGTAGTTTAGTTCAGATGCAATCCCTGTTTGTTAACTAAGGGTCTATTCATTATATTTTATATAATTTCACTGTGTTTTCTATGTCATGTATTATTCATACTGTAAAATTTTAATTTTAGCCTTATTACAAAATGATTTTATTTATTACTCTATGCAATCTAGACTCATATGAAAAAGGACAGGAGCAACTTGCAGTAACAAAAAAATATGAACTTGACCACGCAGGGATGTATCATTTTCCAGCTGCTTGTGCTGGACCAGAATAAAAAACTTTGTATACAAATATAGTGTTGCTCACAAACATTCAGAACCAAACTCTGGGTGCCACCCTGGGATTTTGCTGTTCAAGGCTTTATCTCTGGCTTGGTTTGCTCATACCTGTGCAGTGTGCAGAACTCCAGCTCTGCACTGTGACCTAGGAGAGCCAGTGAGACTTCTCGTAACACAATATCTTCTGGGAAAAGAATCCAAACCAATCTTGGCTAAATGTAGGCATTTGGGGATGCTCTACCTGTTCAAAAAGCCAGCCCTGGGAGTACAGCCTGCCAGAGAAATTTTGTTTATCAAACATGTAGAAAAATGTTTGGTCTAGAAACAAGGGAAAAAAGAGACCAATATTGAACAGCACTACAGGTGTATCTCCTCCCCTAAACAAAAAGATTTTTTTTTTCTTAAGGAAGAAATAACTAAAAAAACTAGAGTGGACTGTTTTAAGTGTAAACAGAAAACTTAACAGCCTGGCAATTTTCTCTTTTCTTATTTGAAATACCCTCACGTTTCACAACCGTACCACATAATCTGTGCAACAATAACCCGGAGATCTGTTATAAAAAGGTTCATATGTATGGTCAGAGTAGACTACTTTCTTTCCAGGGATTCTGATAGCTGCTAGTCAAAGTTACCTCAGGCAATGCCTGGTTGGGCTCAGTGAGTTCCCACTGGACAAGACCTTTCCTAGGACAGACACAACCAGAGGAAAAAAAATGTATTCAAGCTGTGAGTGTGGAAGACTTCTTTTCCTGACAAGTGGGTGCTTACATTAAAAGTATAGAATCAAAGAATGATGAATCATAGAATCACTAAGTTGGAAGATACCTTAGAGATCATTTATTTCCAACCCCTTGCTGTGGGTAGGGACAGCTTACAGAGACCAGGCTGATCAAAATCTGAAAGTCTCTAGGATCAGATAGACCCTGTAATTGCAAGCACAGGAACTGGTGAAAATGAAAGTAACTGCAACAAATCTTGAGTTTATAAGAGTTAAGTGTTTAGCTTTGGTTAGCTTGAAATTATTTCTCTGCATATACATAAGGAGACTCACCTTTAATATTTTTGCTTTTAGAATCTTCCATTGATTTTACTTCTGAAAGTCGCAGCCAAAAGCAGAAAAAGAACATTGTAAAAATGTTTCACAGCAACATGGCCTTCTGTCACACCACGTTTTGAGTCTGCATTTCTAAGTTTTAAAGCTGGAAGGGAACAGCAGGACATCAATAGTACATGCTCTCTAATTAAACACTGATGACTCTGCCTAGGACTCTGCCTAGAATGTTATTTTAAGCAAAAATGTCTCCTTAATGTTTGCTGTAACAATAATTTGACAGCAAAGAAACGGTGTTTGTTTTTCCAGCTGGTTCAGAACATGCCAATGCATCCAGAACAGGTTTATCAATTCCTTTGATGGTTTTGTTCATAGTCTTGAGAGACTTGCCTCCGAAATCTGACTTTATATTCATATATCCCCAGTAAGCTGCGTGTATCAAGGAATCAGGTACTATGTGTTCTCTCTGCCTACAAATAACTCATCTTCCTCTACAGAGCACAGAAATTTAACTTGAGTTAACTTTTTTAAGTCAAAAGATGTTTTGAAAGCTGAGTGCTCTTCAGGTTAGCTATACTTATATTTTGTCATTGTATCTTCCTATACTAATATATATTATATTCCTATATTGTATTTAGGAATATAATATATATTATATATATTAAATTCCTATATTGTATTTAGGAATTTTATATATATATATATAACTATATTAATCTGCTTTTAAAGCCACCTATCAGTGCTTCAAGCTAGTTCATCTATCCTGTTCTATCTCATTGTCTGCAGTCATTCTGCATTTTGCTGAAGACCAGTCCAGACCCATAAACAACATCAGTCTTGTTCACCTTTTAGATAGGTGTTGTTTATTGAATGCTTATAATTAATTATACTATATATTACATGGGAGGAAATAGTCTGTCTCTTGTGAAGATTGGATTAAAGGGGAAGTAATTCCTAGTCCCTCCCAAAACACAAAATAAAATATAGGTCTAGGAGATGTGCTGTTGCAAAAGCTGACAGTATGCAGAAATGTGACAGCTGTATGTAGTGTTTAGTGGACAGCTGGCTTGCTCTTATATCCAATTACAGCATTCTCTTACAGCTGTATTTGCATATTGGACATCCTTCTGTTCCTTTCCAGGATTAGTGACCATGATTAACCTGAGAGCATTCCAGTATTAAGTCAGGAAGAGTGTGTATGGGAACACCTAGGAGTACAGCTTCCTGGAAGAACCACAGCTTAGTTTGGTGTTTCTCTACACACACTTGCTTTGGGGTAACAGTAGAGGTTGATGTTTAAGTAAGAAGATACTGATCAGAGACCACAGAAAAATTGTAATATTACAGTGGCAGAATAGAAGCTTTGGCATCACGTAGCAAAATACTGAAATACCAATTAGCTTCTTTGCACATGTCTAAATGTTATTTTGCCAATTATACCCCAAACCAATGAGAATTTCTGTACCTCAGATTTAAAACAGGAATTTTGAAGGCAATGGAAAACTGTAGCTTATCCCAGGGGGTTACTTATATAAAGTAGAACTTGCTTAAGGGTGTTTATTCTGGCCATGTCAAAGAGGAGAAAGAACTATTTGAGATACTTTCTCCTATTCCTTAAAGATAATTAGATTTAAAAAAAAAAAAAAAGCCACAAAAGAAAACATTCTTTATAACAAACATTTACTTAGAAATCTAAGACTCTCTGGAGAGATGAATGCTTTTCTGTGACACTCTCTTTAAAATTATCAAGTCAAACTCAAGCAATTTTTCAGCACTTGTACATAGCTTTGAATAACAACTACTCCTGCTTCTTATGTGAAAAAAATTGGTGTGTTAGAGAGTGTGTCTTTTGCTCTAAGTGTTTTAATTGGCCAAGAATAGATATATACTCTGTAATACTAAAGTTGCACTTAACAACAAGAAATACACTCTATTTGTAAGAATTTCTCATTGGAATATTTATTGCAAATTCCATCCAAATTTTTAAGGCCTAACATTAAATTTATTGTTTTGCACTTGGCTGCATCTTGCAAACAGTTAATATAACCAATGTTACACAACAAAATTATTGAGTGGAAAGGCACAGAGTTCACTGGTTCACAAGTTCTTGGATGTCAGAACACTCTGATGAGATGCTCATAAGAGACATCTAGAGCTTACCTGGAATATGAGATAGTGATTAATTTGGCAGAGCCCTGTGCTATCCAGCATAAATTTATTGATTCATTTCCTGACACTATGAAAAATGTATTTAAAATACTGTCTTCCTGGAAAAAAATTAGCACTTGATTCAAGTAACAGAGATACAAAATAAGAAAATTACCTCCTGTGTGCTTTTTTTGTGCTTGTGTTATTAGAACCATAACATATGAAAATAAAAAATTTATTCCTTCTTCTTTTTTTTAAGAACATTATTTTTATTTGACATAGTCAACTTCTGTCTGTACAATGACATGTGGATTGTGTCAGCCCAGAGGATATTTTTTTCCAGTAACAGAGTGTTCTGAATAAGTTATTCACGAACAGATGAGCAAGTTTCATTATCTTCCTGTTTGATTGAGAAAATTACCTCAACAACTTACATTCTCCTTCACCTTTGCATTCCAAACATTGTCAGACTAACCTGAGATTTGAATGAACTTTCTGTCTGTGGTAAATCCTAAACCAAACCTGATATGATTTTAACATATTTAGTGAACAAACACTTCCTGAGGAAATGAACAAAAAGAAGAAAGAGGAGATCATGCTGCATGTTTCGCAAGAAAATCCTAAGATATCTGGACCAGGTAATTTCTTTTTTTTTCCCTTTTCAATTTAGTAGGGCTGGAATTTGCTGAATTGCTTAAGAAATGCATTTCAAAAGATGAGGAAAGTAAAAGCCTATGAGCAATTAGTAGGTAACTAGAAGGTAGTAAAACCAGAGGATGCTAGAAATCTGACTGAGAGTCCCAAGGAAGGACATTCATACTCCTCAGACTCCCTCTGTTTCCACTGAAGTGCTGCTGTAAGGATGGAATTACAAACTAACTTAATCTTCCAATATAACCTTTCATAGCCAGCAGGTGAGTTTGATATACCCACTTTGAGCAACGTTTCTGGTCTTTTTTTCTGTCCACCAGTGATGGAAAATAAATTTCACTGGTAGAAGCCCTTCTATTTTATCTCAGGAAAGGGAATTTTGTTCCTTGGAACAGATATGTCAATAAATCACCTTGAACAACAAATATAAATTAAGTTTTTTTTTTCTCTTTCTGCATTCATTATTTTAAACAGAATGAGATTTGATTTTAACAGGCATAAATAGACTAAAACTTCAGCTTTCAAAAACTATTTGTTTTCCCCATCTCTTCCCCTGCACAGGAAACTCTTATTATGTGGCTTAATCAGAAACATATTTCTGGGATGGGAATGCACAAGAGATAATTTTAGCCAGCTGAGGAACAGAGACAGACTGCTTTGGAAACATACTATCTGATGAAACAACAAAGGTTTTGGTATGAATTATTCAAGACCAAAGTCAAACTATTCAGGAACACTGATATGATGCTTGAAGAAAACAAGCCTGGAATCTGTTTAGTGAATTTCTCCAACTTGGGTCTCTTGAGATTTGTTGAGTTCCCCACATGGGAGTGAGGGAGATGCACTTTTTTGTGATCTTGGGAATGGGATGAGAAGCGATATTATCATTGATAAACACGTGCCAGCATTTTCACCAGTAATTCATATCTACAGGGAGGGTTGTATCACAGTTACATTGATTCTACATGGTTGCATCTACCATAAAAACTAAATTTGATAGATACACTGTCTATACTTTGAATATATAAATCATTGTTGAATTTAATATTCAACACCAACAGAACAGACGATTTGGGGATATAGGCATCATACAGTCACCCCAAGACATTCATATAAAACAGTAATGGTTCCTGGACATCCTTTGTGATGAGGAAAATACTCTTGTGGGGGTGTGTGTGTATGTGTGTCCATGTATCAGATTTTTCAGTGCAAATTCTGAGGAATTTTTAAGGAAAGAACAGTTTCTGAGAAAAAAAAAGAATTTAAAATATGTATTTTAATGGTAAAGAAATGAGGAAATATCTCACTATAAAAATTAAACTATCAGATTTATAACTAATCCATGAAACTGTATACCTTTCAAAGTTCTGGGATCAGCAGCTGAACTCACTCTATTTCCACACAGAGCTACATGATGGCAGATATCTTTGCATGGTCTAGGTTAGAATGACCAATTACAACTCAGTTATATATCCATCATTTGTATTAGTATGTAGTAATATTTTTTTCACAAAATAAATAACCATTTTATGAAAATACAATATAAAAAGTTTATCACAGGTTAGAATATCTGCATCAGTCATTTGAACTGTAACTATGTCAACATACCAGAAAAAGGAAAATTCAAGCCATATTTGATTTAAATTATTGCCTAAACTTTAAAAACAGTCCTAAAGTCATGCCAAGATTATCACAATCCCCCCTGTAATAAGTAATTCAGCCTTCATCTCAAAATGAGTAACTTTGCTACATACAAAGGTACTGTCCATCTGCAGTGATATTACCAATTCACAAATTATTTGCTAACAAATCTTTTAACCTTTCAAACAGTCCTGTTTGATTTTTTTTTTTTTCCCTCACTTTTACAGATATCCCGAGTCTTTACTTCTATTAGCCTGAGCTTATGGGGCCAATAGCAAGAGACAATCATCAGACATGAAAACTTAAAACAGGACTGAGATCTGTCTGATGTGAAGAGAAGTAGGTTTAAGCCAATTTAAATCACTTCAGGCAAAGAAGGAAAGAGCAATATAGCCTCAAGATATGAGGCACTGAGTTTCTTACTTTTTTCTGTCTTGCTAGGATACAAGGATAAAATTATTGTTAAAATAACTATTTCAAAATGTTAACAGCCAAATAATTTTGGGTCATGGTAAGCTCAGAAGAGGCTGAAAGAAGCAATTGTGGCCATATTTCTCTGAAAAGACTCAACTTCTTTGTCCTTTGAGTGGTCTCAATTGCACTGCTGGAACTCCTGCCTTACCCTCATGGTACTCCTTACATATATGTCCATATTCAGTTTGATATCAGACCTTTTGAGCTTTTCACGTGTATGTAAACATTTAGATACTCTGTAATGTAATTTTTTAGCAGTAATAGATGCTATTTGTTATCATTAAGTGTCAATGAGAATGGTCAGATCACTTACAAATGTGTTGTTTTGACATGTGGATGAGCCTAATCTAAACCTCAATGGCATACAGTAACTTCTTCAAGAAACAAGGCTGTACTACAGAGAGATTTTGACATTTCATGATGTTTTTTATGCCAAATAACTGCGATTGACAACTCCTGAGTAACTTAAAAGTCACTGTCCTCCAGAAAGTCAGTATGAATTAACATCTTCTGTCTCTTTTGAAAATTAAACATATTCTTCCAAGACACTCAGGCACTGGAGAAAGCATTCTATGCCTGCTAATTTTACAGACAGTTTCATGGAAATGATAATTATATAGTGAAAAATTAATTATAACAGCTATGCTTTCATGTAAAAGAAAAAAAAGATACTGTATTAAGACAGTTATTGGAATATAATACAGAATTTCATTAAAATATTTTGGCTTTGAATTAAAGGAGAGGATCAACAGTTCTAACTTTTGGCATTTAAAACACATGTGAGCATTTACCAAGGTAGTAATTCATATAGCAGCATTTACACTTGAATACTTGATTGTATCAAAGTTGGAATTGTTGCATTGAGCATAGCAAATTAAAAAAATAAAAATCCTCAGTTTCACAGTTCTCAAAAGAATTTTCAATTATAAAACCAATATTACAACCATTGACTGGGCCGATGTCCCTGTGTTCTGGGGTGACTTTATGATGCTTATATACCCAGTTGTCTGGACACTGAGTTCTGCACTTTTAGGACTGGTTCTGAGAGCAGAGGGGGAGAAGAATCGTGGAGTTTGTTTGCAGAAATCCCAGTTGCTCCTCTGCATTCCTTGTCGTGGACTGTGCTGTCTGCAGCACGGACAGCGGGTAGAGCTCTCTTGGCTTTCAGTGAGTTTGTTTATTTTTTTAGTTAGCTGAGGCCAGAAGTTTTATGGGAGCTGTTCAGCCATTGTTCAGTTTGGGAACACCGGGATTATGGTCCCTATGGTCCTTATTTATCTCTAAGCTGCTCTGCTGCTGGGACACAGGACCTGAGCCCTGGAGAACCTGAGAGAAACCTGGAGGGCTTTCTCCAATCTACAGAAAGACTTTCTGAATTTGTCATCCCTTCAGAATGAAGAGAGGTTCCATTGTTTAATACTATTTTTTTTTTTTCATGTTTGTGAGTACTTTCCTTGTTAAATAAACATGTTCTTTTCAAATTTTCTCCAAGGAAGTCTTTTCTGAACCGATAGTGGGGTGGGGGGTGTTTCAATTTGCTTTCTAGAGGGCCGTCAGTGGGAGGTTTCCTCCCAAATTTTCCCTAAACCAGGAAACCCCGTTGGCTAAAACCAAGGGTGGATCACATCAAAAAATAAAAATATAGTTTGTTAAAAGGAAATAGTTTTCCAAAGGAAAATTTTGTTATGAAACATATCTTCTGTGTTTTTAACTTTAAATTTTCAAAGCTAGAAACATAATGAATTACCCATGCAGGTTTAGGTTTCATTTCCTTTTTCAGGGTTATTTTGGTGATTTTTTTTTGTTGTTGTTGTTAGATTTCTTTTTTTCTTTTTTTCTTTGTCTGGAGATGGGGGAATAAGAATTTTTGCTTGTTTGCTATTCTCATTTTGAAACTATAATAGTCACAATAGTTTCATAGCCTCTGGAAAATGTTAGCAGTTTTCCCTTGAAATTTATGTTAGAATAGATCTAGCCTGAGGGAAATTTAGAATACTGTAGCTAGTTTAAGTACCTTGAGAACAGCTCCTTTATGGCATGTGTGCAGGACAGGTGTAGAGTTACAGAAATAAGTCATGGATCTTTGACTGGAGAAGTTCATATTGTGAAAGATATCTGTGTTGAAAAACAAGCTGGAAATGCAAAAGAAGAAATTCTCTTTGTAAGAGAAGTACAATTGAAAAACCAAATCTCAAGAACCCAAATTAACAAAGGTTAATTTAAAAACAGAATCTTGAGAAATCATTGGCTGAGAAGACAATGTTGAATGTTGAAACCCTATTTCCCCCCTTTTTGCTCATGTTCTCATCACAGCTTTTATAATAACTTGCCTCAGACTATGAAAACTGAAGTTCAAAGTAAGCTTTCTAATTTATACCACACAAGGCCCCACAGTGAATTCACAGTTCCATATTCATGAAGACTAAGTTTTGAGGGCGTTGTGTCTAATCTTGAATGAAGCCATGCAGCATCACAATACATTTAAGAATTATTTTTACTCACATCACAGCCTACAGGAATCACAGAATCATAGAATGTTAAAAGTTAGAATGAGCCTTAAATACATCTCCCAACAGACCAGATTGCTCAAAGCCCCATCCAATCTGGCCTATGAACACTTCCAGGGACAGGACAACAACAGATTTTCTGGGCAACCTCTTCCAGTATCTAACCACCTTCACAATAAAAAATTTCTTCCTAATATCCAGCCTAAATTTACCCTTTCCCTTTGTACCCATTATTTGACACTCTACTCAGTAGGTCCTTGAAGAGGCAAAAGTCTGATCTCCTGAAGTCCAGGGCAGCGAGCTTGCTGTGTGCCCTCCTTGGTGCCCTGGGGATCTCCAACCCATTTTATGAACATTTTATGTTCACTGAGCAGAAAACAAACATTTTATGTCACTTTAAAGTGAACATTTTATGGTCACTGCAGCCAAAGCTGCCTTGGAGTTCTGTGCTCCCCACCTGCCTCTCCATGGTGATGAGCACCACAGAACGATAACCAAAATATTACAAGAGAATGATGAACACAATGAGAATGATATTAAAGCTCGACATTCTGGACAATGGATGAATTTCTGCTTGTTTAATTTTTCTGTTGTACTGAACAGGCCCTTGATGTAACTGTTCAAGAGTTGTGTGCTCCAGAGCTGCCTTGGCTGTGAGCATCTTCACATACATCTGCCAGTGCAAGCAAGCTACAAGACTTGGACTAATGGACTAATCAAGGATGTCAGGAAGCAGGAAAATCTGCCATCAGCTTTTCCCTGCATATTATCCCTTAAGCTGTTTTAAATAACATCCCCCATCTCCTATAATGAGAGCCAAAGCAGCCTCAATTTTTTCATGCCCAGCTGAAAATTCAACCTTTCTCTATTGCAACAAGTGGTGGTTCATGCATCCTCTTTCCAAATTGGAGGTAGCCATAGGCCTGAGTGTTTACCTTGTTTTTTACCTAATCTGCATTTGTTTTTTACCTAATCTGCATCAGTTGCTGTGCAGCGAGTCCCAAGGACTTTGTTGAGTAATACAGTAAAAGGAAGGGTTACTCTTTATGATTTATGCTTTCCACAGATTAAATACTACATGAGATACAACCAAATGAGTTTTACTATCTTTATTTTAATTATGTGCAATTAAATCTGTTCTATCAGAATTACAGTGTTTCTTGAAATTATTCTCCCCAGTTAGTGTAATGACTTTACTACTTTCTGGAGAGCAAAACTAAAAAATAAAGAACCTAAGCAAAAGAACAAATAAATAAATAAATAAGGCTAGCCTGAGGTATAACCTTTTCTTGATGCATATCAAAAATAGGAATAGTTTTGGGTTTTTTTAAATTATTAAATATTTATTAAGTTTTGCTTCTTTTAATGAAGAAATTACTGGTGTAGTCACAAATGATAATCACTGGACTCCATGTTGTTCTACTGAATGTAGAAATATTGCAACAAATAATGAAGGGAAGTTGATGTATTGATAGGCTTTTGTTTGAAGTTGCATCTATGTGAATATCGTCAAGCTATCCTGACCCAATATAATAAGACTGAGCTGAATGAATTCTCTAAAATAGGAATTTAATGTTAGTTTAACAAGGAACTGACCAGAAAGTCATCACTTACTGCATGTCAGCAGGATGAGATTACAGGAGAGATGAAAAATGTGAACTGACCTATAAGAAATATTTGTAATCTAGATGAAGAATAAGGCATCAGGTTGAAGCAAATGCTGTTCCTGTGAGACAAGACCAAAGCATCCCCAGCATGTGGCACTTGCCCCTCTGTCCTTGACTGTAGAGAGAGAGAAAGCAGGATTGTCACCTTTTCACCAAGACACTTCACCTGGGTTCTCTGTGCCCCAAATCATCACACCAAAACTTTCCTTTCTGCCCAAGGAATAAAGCACAAGCAGGGTTTTATGGCAGCGCTATCAAAAAGTTCTCACATCCTCCCTCCAAGCAAGTTCATGTAAATCTGGGTACTATAATTTAGCTTAAATTCTGGGCTTTTTTTACATGCTGAACTTGGTGGCATTTGGGAAAAATGCAATCTCATATTCATCCACTGTGCATTGATAGAAAGTGATAGGCATGCATTAGTCTTGACAGCCAGCTCTGAATAACTGAAAGCTGTGTACAAAAAAGTTGGATCCTTGCCATAGATTAAATAGATACTGTGCATAGATTGATAGGTACAGATTTTCTTTTTGAGGAACAAAAAATAAACAACAAAAAAAGGTGGCTTACCCAAGAACAGTATGTGGGATGAATTGGTGACAGAAGCCAGCTTAAAGTAAAAAAAAATAAAACCCCAACACACAACTTTGAAAGTTCCCATGTTTCTACATGCAAAATCCTGACATCTTTCCCTTGAAGGGTTGATTCATTTTATAATACATCTCTTCACAATGTCTCTGAACTTTTAGGAATACTGATGAGATGTCTGAGAGTTAAAACAAAAACAATGTGGCTGCAAATATTTTTCAGATTATTTTTACTTGTGAGAGGGATGGATGGGATAATGCTATTAAAAAAAAAAAGCAGTAAGTAAATCAGGTATAGAAACAAACTGCAATTTTGATTTTATAAAGACAAATTATGACATGGGTGAAATCAATAAATGAGAAAATGTGATGCTTTTGAAACACTGGCTTGTTCTCTGGCTACAGTGGAACCTACAGAGAGAGGGGACAGTTTTTCTCTGGCAGTGTGGAGCAATAGCTGAGCAAATATTTGATCACTTTTGGCCATCTCCTTTTGAATAGTGATGTGCAAGGCATTCTACCCTCAAACTTGAAGGCTTCTTGTCTTCCAAAATGGCCAGAAACTCTTCTTCTCACTCCAGTTCTGTATGTTGACTTGATGACACAAGCTTTTCCTCACTTTTCATATATTTATGTTTGATTTGCTACAGATACCTTTCTCCCACTGCAAAGTCACACTGAGCTGAAATAGAGGCAAGCACTAACATCTTCTTTCACGTAGCTGATAGTGTAAGGGTACAAAGCAGCTGGGGGATGAAAAATGTGACATGGTACTCTTGGTAGTGTATCCTCACAGGAAATGTGCCAAGTCACCTTCTGTGCCAATTGATGCTCCATGAGTGAAATAAAAAAGGAAGCACATGACAAGGGTGTAGGGAGCAAATAGAGGGGACTCATACTGGGTTTGTTCATGCTCTGGGTGAGGGGTGGTTCTGTCCCTGCATCCATTGCATTTTCCATCTCTTGCATTCGAAGAGGAGATGGAGCAGCAAGTTCCAGAGCAGGCAAGGCACGTTCCTGTTTGTGTTTGTGCACAGTGAACATGTCACATTGAAACAACAGCCCTGAAAGCTCCCGGGGAGCTCTGTGTGTGCCCAGGAATGCTGCAACTCTGAGCTGTGGAGGAGGAGGAACACAACCTGCAGTGCCTGCTCTGCAAACCCTCTGTGGGACATTCCCTCGTGGTCCTCAAGCAGATAATTGATTGCATGACATTGCTTGCCTTTGTTTCTAACTGGGGGAAATAAAAGGAAGGGAAAGAATAAATAATGTAAGGCATAAAAGTGGACTGACATCCAAAAACCATAAACACATGTGACACTACAACACTGGGAAACATCCTCATTAAATGTATTGCAATGTATTTTTTATGCTCTGTGGATTTGACCCATTATATTTATAATAAAGAGTGTGATAATGTTCTTTCCCAGATATGGGATTGCTGCAACTGCTCTGGCATCACCCCACTGTGACAGCTCCCAAGGGTTTTAAATAGTGACTGCAGCTTTGAGGAGCACATGAATACATGAGTACTTCTTGTGGGCTAACACCACCAAGGGGCCTGCAGCTTGCCTGCAGCAACAGCCATGTTCCCCTAGGGAGGTTGTGATTTTGGGAGACACTCCTTTTCTCTGGGAAGATCTCCTGGGTTAGAAATAATCTGGATTACTTCTATTAAGGGATTTTGTCTCCCAGGTATAGTTGAGATGAAGCATTAGTTATACCTAAGCAATACCCATCAATAAGTTTGGGCTGTGGGATGCACAGTTTTAATTTAATTGTACCTTCTTAATTGAGTTTCTATTTGTAACTATAGCTCTAAATCTTAACAGACATATTTTTAGTAAGAGATCATTTTCTTTTCTGAAGAAATTTCTCTAAGATATGCAAAAATAAGCACCCTTATTAATTTGAAAAAAGTTTGCAAGAAGCCTAGAAAGAGTTTATTTCTGCTGATGTTGATAAATAGTTCATCAGGACATGAAGGACAGCAGAGAACAAAGTTTTCTGATCTGCAGAGACTGGAATAAAGGGAAAAAAACCCCATTAACATAGCTTATGTTATTACAGCTGGGGAAACCCATGATGATCTCTTCTTAATGACTTGTAGATCCTAGATGTTTGGGATGGCATTTTATTTTTGGTGATGGCTTGTGTCCCTTCATCCCTAGTGCAATAGATATGTTGGATATGGATATGATAAGAAATGCATATGGACCTCTTGCCTTTTATAAAAATAAAATACCATTTACATATCAAGATAATTTTTTTATTGCCTATATTAAAACACTTGGGGAGTAAAACATGCCTTCTAGATATTTTCACACGGGGAACTCATGCTCTGCTCAATTCTTGGTATGCGAAATAAAATGTCCACACAAAGTAATAAAAATTCCAAATTGCTATTTTCCCCCTTGGCACACGTAGCAATTAGTGTCTGATTTAACATTCTTTTTCTATAAAGGTGTTTATGTCAACTGAGCTGGATCTTTTTCAAGTACTGGTTTCTCTGCTTCTTGTTCGACTCTACATGAAACCCCAAAACACATTAATCTCTTCAGCAGGATCCTTGAATTAGAAATATTTAGTATTTAAAAACCCAGAGGACTGAAGGTGAATCTTTCTGATGAAAAAGATTTTTTTTTTGTATTTTGCTTTAGTATTGTACACATCTTGATTATGCACCTGTAGCTATATGGCCATTCCCAAGCACTTTGGATTATAATTATTGTTGCACTTTTTTGGGTATTTTGTTATGTGGGAATTTTATTGTAAATAGGATATCTTTTCTTCTGCACAGAAGGTGTATTTCTCCTTGGAATTGTGTTGGAGCATCACAGGACTCTCCAAGATGAGCTACATGGAAAAAGAGATGTATTTCAAGGGTATGATTAGTTCTTTTGGAAGAGATGCTAAATTCTTTTTGCTGTGTCTGTCTTTATAGCAATGGGAACACTGGTTTAGGACACTGTACACAAACATAGCACTTGGGACGACTCCTAGCAAAACATCCAAGAGAGACTCAGATCTCATAACTTTCAATCTGTCTCTCAAATTCACGGAGAAATCAAGATAAAAAGTATTGCAAGGAAGCTTTTTTTGGGACAGAGTTTTTTGGGGACATCTCTGCAGGTCTCTCCCTGTTACCCGTCTTCTTGCCCACTTGCCAAAGAGGGAATTTAACAACAGCAACCATCAGGCTTTTCTGTTTGCTGCCTGTGGCACTGGTAGCCAGCCTTGCCTTGTGCTTTGGTCTTCCTGAGCAGCCAGTGGAGGAAGCCCTGCAAGCTTGAACTAATTGTGCTGAAGAATACACCTGATTCTCTGTGACAGCTTACAAGATACAGGGGTCAGATTCCCTGATTGTTCAGTGAGGGAGGGGAGTGGAAAATAACTCTGTCCATCTGTCAGCCTCACTGGAACCATCTGAGAAACCTCGCAGATTGCTTCCCCTTTGTCCTTCTCTTACAGGGTTTCCCATGGGAAAAGGAAAATCTAGCCCAAAATCCATGGATAACTTTTTTCCATTAACTTTTCTGGTTTTCATTATCCGGTAATTGATAATAAACACCTAATAAAAGTTTTTCACATTCTTTCACAATTTCTTTGCCAAAGCAGAAAGGAGCAGAAAACTTAATAGTGAAGGGATAGGACGTTGCAAGGGGATTTTTATATATATATAAACAAAGGCTGCTTCCATATAAGGATAAGAAGATTAAATTTCTTTAATAGCTGGGGGAAGGCTTGCTTGCTTTAAATAACTATAGAAACTTCCTTTGTGGTGCAGCATTCCAGAGCGAGGCCACATAATCTCCTGGTGCATGTAAATTGCTGTGTGAATTATGTTCCAGTTATGAATTTAGAACTTAACTGTGACTGACTCTAAAGGGAGGAAAAGCTCTCACTTCACACAGCTATGGAAGAATTACCAGGACCTTTAGCACTGGAACTTGACATGAGTATTGGCAATGTCAAATACTTGGATTGTTCTCAAAACAAAATGCTGGAGAAATGGAGTTTTTTCTGCCTTTCCATGTGTCAGCCCATGTAGATGGAAATATGATGGATTCCAAAGAGCATTACCCCCCAAAAAAGTCTGAATTTCTCCTGCTGGCCCTTCCTAATCATGATGGGAGTCTCAGGGGTGTGTGCCTGGTTGATTAAGCTGGTGGCTGCAGTGTCTCTTTTTCCCCCAGGACACTGTGCACATATCCCACATTCTCCCAAAGACTAAGCCTGGAGGGGTGGTTTATTACTTGGCAATTAGCAATTCATTAAAGTAATATCGTAATAGCTGAGATAAATATTTTGATAATAACTTCATTTTACATTTTTCATCTTCATTTCTCATCTGAGTGATCAGAAGGTTTGAGTGGTTCTTGTTTCTTTAGTTAAGTATATGTAAACAATTAATGTAGTTTTGGTGGGATACAGCCTTTAGCAGTGTGGAGTTAGTCTATGAAAGTACAGGTGCTGCAGCTTCTGAACACACAGTTTCTGATACAACTTCAAAAAAGAACTAAATTTAGAAATATGGAACCTAGTACTTCAAATTCAGCAGAAAATAGTTCCGAAGAAAGTACCAAGTACCTAATTCAAACATATATCAAAAGCACATCTGTGCTTTATGATGCTTTGAAAATAAACATTCATTGCTGATGATTGGAAGAAATCTAATGTCTCTTCCCTTTTAGAAGCAGTGTGTTCTGAACCATCTGCTGTGTCCTCTATGCAGATCTACGAAACACTTAGAAAATGAAAAAATTGGAAAAATTGGACATGGGCAGAGAAATCTGTTAGATTTTCAGATAAAACTGAAAAGTGTAAAATCTTATTCAAAATATGAACTAAAATGAAAAAGACATAAAGAAATTACTGTAGCTCACTAAATCTCTATTTTACAGTGAGATTTATGGCCTTACTATTTATGATAGTAAATTTTCTCATTTTAATATCTAAAAATATTCCCTGTTATATCATTAAGGCTAATTGAACCCTTGTCTCAGTTCATTTGTGCAGCAGCTGACAGGAAGACTTTTGTACTCATTTTTGGTGTCCATTACAGGATCCATTTGGACACCCATAGGTGTGCTTATGAGCATTTTTGTAAGACTTGAAGTGGGTTTTACTGTGTGCATGTTGTAGGAGGCAGGATTTCACATAATTTAAGCTATAAAGAGGGGAAAAATGTGTACCATTAAGATTGCAACCACTTTGTAACCTTGTCCCTGCAAATGGGAAATAATCCTTTTCATTAACTGTAGCTCATACAGTTTCAGTGCACTGTATCACCTTAGCTGAATTCTGACTGTAAACTCCAGATATCAGTGGGATGGAATGCTATTCTAGATTTCTTTATCTATGCCAAATGTTTGCCCCAAGTATAATTTCTCCCTAGAGTTTCTCTGTGTGTCTTGGCTGCATACCATAAGCAATTTTACTGGATGTTTTCGAGACCTGTCCAGCTGAGTCAATTCAAGTTGTGCTTTGTCTTCAATAGAAGAAGGAACTAGTCCTAAATGAAAAGGCTTTCCCCTGTTTGGAGACTTTTGCAGGATTACATTATCATTTTGTTCAGCTGAGGTCTGGCATATGCAGGTCACTTCAGGATATTTTCATGCTTGGGACCAGATGGAAAATGTCTTTTGCAATCAACAAAAAGATTCCATTGTTGACATTTCAAATTTTTTTCTACAACTGTAACTGATTTGCTTTCTACAACATTTAACAGTGTCCAGAAATGATTACAAATACTTTGCAATGAGATTACTTTCATGGCTCAGAGGGTATGCAGTGTCATAGAAATTCACTTTATTTTGGCATGTTTAGGTTCAGCTTGAGCAGAATCTGTTGCTTGGCTAGCTTAACTGATACATTATTTGACTTCCATGTGGAATAACTTCATGGTTGTTCAGTCCACTAATGAATCTATCTGAAAAACCTAATCATATCCTGGTAATTGGATTTCTCTCACAAACTCTTCCCTTCTTCACAAAATAATTAAGTTATGTGACAGAAGGCTCTCATCCATGCAGACAAAGAATAGAGGAGCAAAGGTGGGTGGGGGAGCCCCCCAGTTCTTGGCAGAGGGATGAGCACCTTGATCTGGCCCCACACTCTGGAGGCAAGGCCCATCCCAGTATTCCAAAGGAAAGGATTCCCAGACCACTTTTGGGTGCTGCCTTTAAAGGGTAGTGAATGGGATGCAAGGGAAAACTTCTGGGGGGGATCACGAGGCACAGGTGTCTGGTGCCAGCACCTAGAGCAGCTGAGGGACTGTGCCAATGCCATTCCCAAAGTTACAGGAGCTCCAATCTACACTTATGGAAAGAAAAATCCTTCACAAACCCAAGGAAAATAGGTGGTTGCTTTGCTGGGAATCTCACCATATACTTGAGTAGACATAATGCTAAGAAACACGGGCCCAGGTAATAGAATTGATTCATGAATTGATTAAAATAAAGGTGTGTGGGGAGAATGGAGGGAATTACAAATTTATACAGTGTTTTAAGGTTTGCATATGGGAATCTTCCAGAATTGGCAGCTTCTAAATCTAAAAACACACAGATATTCTTATAAAGACACATATTTCAGAAATCTTCTTCCAGAAATAGGCAAAACAGTTGCTGTCTTTTTTTCTGACTGAGGTAGGAAACAACCACTGGCTTCACTATTCTGCAACATATGCCCAAATTGGTTGTCTCATTTCCAGAGTGAAAAAAAATATCTTCTGTTTATCAGCATTGTCTGCAGTTTCTAAAAAAAATAGCTAGTGTTTAAGTCTAAATCAACAAGAGTTTAACATTCTTATTAATCAAAATCTGGATGTACAGAGAGACACTGTGTCAGGATTTTCTCTACTTTAAAGAATAGGTAAAAATTTGCAGCAGATGCACTTGAGAGATCAGGATATTAGTTTCCATGTAAGAGATCCTTCTGTTTTGTAACCCAGGTATGTAGGTTTGAGATTTTTCAAGATGAGTCCTGTGCCTTCCACTGTCAATGGCACAAAAGAAAGGAATAGAGGACGTCCTTACATCCTTCTGCTTTCCAGAAGACAAATGAATCCAACAGGACAAAGTCATCTTCATACTCAATGTACATAATTCATTTGTCCATAATTTATCTAAACTCTGTAGTAGTGGCATAATGTTTAATGAAACTGGAAAAAAAAAAAAGAAAAGAAAAAAAAAAGAAAAAAACACCAAAACCCCCCTCTAAAAGCCTAAATAGTTTTATTTTTAAAAGCCAGGTTTTGAGAATGTAGCATTTTGAATTGTTTCAAGAACCAGATTGCAGTTACCACTGCAGAGGTAATTTTGCCTTACAGCACCAAGTGAGGCTCAGCCATCAGGACCAGGGCTGCAGGTTCCTCAAAAATTCCTCAAAAGTGTTTTTCCCCACATGAAAAAGATCTCACTAAAACATTATCTAATTATTTGAAAACGTCTGGAAATTAGGGCATAAATCACTGTAGTGCATTGCTACATACAAGGGTTTAAACACTTTTTTGTTATTGCTCAAGTTTCCAAGAGTTTGTATGAGAATCTTCCACAGCCACATGCCTCAGATGTGAGATATTTCACAAGCTGCAAGTGAGGGATGATTCTTCTCTGAAAGATGGTCAAGAGAGGGTGAGGAGCACAGAACTGGTTTTGGGAAAAGCGTGACGTGGCCAAGTCATTCCAGAAAACAGTGTATTTGGAGCTTAATAAAGGATTGGTGATTTTATTTTTTTCTGGAGAGAAAGTGTCAGGGTGCCTTTGGTGATCGCTGACTTGAAATTTTTTTCTTAACTTGCTCTTGGAGCATTGTGATGCTTCTCTTTGGAACTGGGCAGGTGATATTGGCACAGCAGTTCCGTGACTTATCACACTAAATTCAGCTTGTTATGAAGGGATAATTATATTTACTTATATGGCCTGAGACATTTTTATGTTACCTTTTAAAGCTTGATTGCTCTTG
This sequence comes from Sturnus vulgaris, assembly GCF_052056855.1. Classification (NCBI taxonomy): domain Eukaryota; kingdom Metazoa; phylum Chordata; class Aves; order Passeriformes; family Sturnidae; genus Sturnus; species Sturnus vulgaris. The sequence continues at coordinate 65,594,391 of NC_142246.1, forward strand.
AGTTTTATTTATATTTAACAAATGAAATGTCTGAGTACTACATATTCAGTTGTGTTATTTTCCTGCTTATATTCTAAGATGAAAGAACCAAGGAAGCTGGAAGTTTGATTGTAATGTCAGTGAGATGTTTGCTCTGAATCAGCGAGTTACACACCTGCAGTAATGTATTTAGTGTTGATCCTTGGCGTGTATGTCAGATTATAATCCTGAGATTACTTTTGATGAGAAAAAACAACTTTGGCAGTGACTGGGAGTTCGGTTATATGGTTGAAAATATAATTTTAATTATTTACATTCATTTTTTAAAAGTGTGCTTATCCCTAAGGCTTTTCATTCAGGTGACCCTCACATATGACTGAGCACAACACTGGCAACAGCCTGTGGCCACAGAGGTAATAATGCTGCCTCTTTTTTTTTTTGTTGTGTGAATTTTGATCTACTCAGAGGAGAGTGCCTTAAGTTATGGAGGATTTGGAATCCCTAATGAAAGGAAAATCTGGTTTAGCTGTCCTCAGAAATTTACTTTAGGAGACAAAAGGAGTAACAGAGGCTTAATTTGTAGTCAAGATTATTTTATGCCTCCCTAGATAAGCTGTAAAATATTTATACAGCAGATTTCTGCTTTCTGTGGCAATAAGTTTTCCATAAATATATGAATGTATGCAGTTGTACACCACCTTGTTAGTAGATGTCCCCAAGCTCGGACTAACCTGAGCTGGCACATCCAGGGGACACAGTGCTCTGCCAAGAAGATATGAGCCCGATTTCTCAAAGCTGTGTAAAGCCTGAAGTAGAAATTACAGATTTTAAATAGTAATAAACAGCTTGGGTGTTGTACAGCACAATGTCAGTGTGCCCAGATTCTGGTTTGAGGGATAGAACATCAGTCTTTTTAGAACATATCATCATGTGTCCTGGCCTAGAGCTGGTATGCCCATCTCCTCTGACTGTCTGCTGCAAACTAATGTCAGATATGAAAAGCAGTCAACAGAACAGACAGGGATACAACTTAAAAAGTGTCACACGAAGTTGCAAAATAAAAAAAACAAAACAAAAAACAAACTTTTCCAACAAGGGGAGGAAATATTTTAAATGCACGAATACCTTGTTTTGTTTTGTTTTGTTTTGTTTTTTAAATTTTTTAAGGCTCAGTGTATTTCTATTTATTTACTCTCCCATCCTTCTCCAAGATATGCCTCTCTTCTGGAAGATTTCATTCCATAACAGTCCTCTAATAAGTAGGAAAATGGCAACAAATTAAGTATCATAATTTGTTCCTCAAGGCAGGCGAAAAAGTAGAGCTGGAGGCTTACCATCCACTCTCTGCAACATATTAAACAAATTGTAGAATAAAGGTACTTGAAGTTTCTTACAAAAATCTTGTTAAAGTGACACTGGTCTCTAATTCTATCAAATTGGATTTTTAAAATCTCAAACAAGAATATTTTTATTTAGGATAGAAAACTGTATATTGTAAATTTACATGGAGTATGTAAGCAACACGTAAAGCTTAACACTTTCACCATTACTACATTGTTTGGCAATGAGTATACAAAAATATATATATAATTCTGGATTTGCAATATTTTCCTTAAACCCTATTTTGTTTTGACCAAATATGTGCCATGGAAAAAAAAGATTATTTAATGTATAGTCTTTTTCAGACACTTTTGCAGTAACATTTATAGCTTTCATTTATGTAAGCTCTTATACTGTGTAATAACTTTGACATTTCCAAGTTTAAAAATGAGATTTTGCAATAGTTTGTTCTTCCCTATGGAAAAAAAACTGGGACTAGAAATTTGGACAAAATGTGATTAAAAACCTTTTATTTTTTCCTTTTTAATCTAGGTAAGGGTTTCTCTTAATCCTGATGCAATGACATATAAAAGTGTGTGCATGTTCTGAGATGGTAAAGCCTTCTACATAATGAATTACTGGGACACAATTCAATTACGTGCTTTTCACCAACTAATTCTGAGTGCAATCACTCCAGCTAGGTTATGATTGCTGGATGAGCTGGATGGAGCTTGAGTGACCCTGGCTGTCAGATAAACTGCTTGAGGATAAAAAAAAAAAAATAAAAAATCTTGGAGTGTGGAAGCAGGAGCACGATCATCACTCTGCAGCCTGCCTCCATGTTTTGACGTTGCTCTCAAATAGTGTTGGATCACTTCCAGGAGCAAAACAGTACAACAGCTGGTCCCAATTACTCTAACTACAGTGTGTCTACAAGCACAAATGGCCAGTTTTCTAATTTGGCTCTCTGGTTTAATGAATTAGTTATTTAATAATTTGACAGGAATCCTAGTGTTGTGTTTAGCTGCTCGCTTCTGTTTAATCTTCTCGTTGTGGCTGTGTTCATACAGTCCTGCTGCAATCACTGGCTGCTATTGTGAGTTATGTAGATGAGAAAGCAAAATACACTGGCAACAGACAGCATGCAGTTGTTGTTATTTTACCTCAAAAGGCCTACAAGCTGAAAATCTATTACTTGAAAAGTTATTTTGCTAACATGAGTTATCACTTAGTACTGGTAAGGATCCAGAATTTTGATCATCTTATTCTCGTCTCTCAGAAATTTTAAATTAAAAATTAACATTTGAAAGACCCACATTCTACTTACTCTTACACATTCATCTGCTTCACAGGATGTATTTTCAGAGGCTTCTGGAGAGTTGAAGAAAGATGTACCTGTATGAGCACAAAGGGAGCTTACTCATGCAGGTGGTGTGGAATGATGCTCAGCTGTCACAGTGGGATAAGGAAGCATCAGCGTCTGCACAAATGAGAAAAGGTGCACATGCTATGAGCACACAGCATAAATCTGCAAAGAAGTGGTCCCAAATATATTGAGAATTAGAATATTCACCTATTTTCTCTCGACACTTTGCTTCTGATAAATCACCAAGAGGTTATAGTTACCAAGCAACCAAAACCTGCTAATTCATAGTGCAAGATTATGAATTCCTGCTGACTGGTAAGGAGGAGTAGGAATTGAAGGATGCAGCTTGGAGAGAGTGAGGGAGAAAAACTGTTTTGAAATGAGATTTTTTTTTTTTTTTTTAAGTGTCACAGTAGTATCAAAGGAAGCAGCCAATTCACATTCCTTTTGCATTGTGTTGCAATGAGAACATGCTTCTTCAAGAAGGCCCCAGAGATTCTCTGACTACAAAAAGCCTTGAGGGAACTGAAAGTGGGGTGGGGAGGGGTGTTTATCTGCTTAATATCTTCTGCAGCCTGGGATCCGGGTGGGTTCCTGCTCCTCCAGTACCATAAAGTGAGGAAAACAGAGCAGGAAAGGTGAGAATCGTGCTGGGGCTGAACAAGACTTTTACTGGATTAAACTGGTTTGACACCTATTGCTGACTGGGGACTTTGCCTGTAAAATATCAAAATTCACTTGAACCTTAGGGATTTTGAGATGAAAGATTGAAATAGGTGGACAATATGACATCATGGCTTCGTGACATGTAGTTCTTGTGCTGAAGTTCACAAAATGTCATTTGAATGACGAAGATTGAATTCAGTGTCTCTTCATTTTAGAGATAACTGGAAAGATGTGCAGTGTGAAAGTCAGATTTGGTGCAAACTATGAGCTGGAAGCACAGCAAAGTCAACGGTAAACAGAATAATAGACCACATTACAATCCAAAAATCACTGAGGACTGGTTGCAATAAGGAAGAAAATTATTTTATCAGCAACAACTTTTTTCTCTAAAGAAAATACATAGTCTCTCTAAATAGGCCACACTGCTGCTGCTACTACTACTACTACTACTACTATTACTATTACTACTACTACTAAACAGATTGCCAGCAGTAAAAATGAGCAATTATTCCCATCATAAAATCGGGACAAATTTTTTCTTTATTTCCAATCTTCTGAAAATAGGTGCAGATAATTTCAAATTCCTTTCTCTAGTGCTCAGTGAAAAACAAATATTGACCATTTAACTTGAAATAGCTATAGATTATGGAGGTATTCAAGACCAGGCTGGACTGGGGCTATGAGTAAAGTGGTCTAGTGGAAGGTATCTCTGCTGTCAGAGACTAAAATGTTTCATGCCTTAAATATTTTTATGAAGGAATTTTGCCCATTGCAGCAGAAACTGTATAAAGATATTAAAGGTATTAATTCATTGGATTCTGTGTGTTTTGGGGGGACTCTCACCACCAAGAAGACCAGCTGGAGAGGATCAGTGGGACATCACTGGGATCCATGGAGTGGTGATACTTTCTTCAATCTGTTTCTGTCACTCTCTTTCTGCCCTCATCTTTTTTCTATTTTTTTTTTCTGTTCCTTTTTCTCTCTTTTTTCTCTCTCCCCCTTTAATATTTATTATCAGATAAAAAACATGCTATTGACTTTGGCAGATGCTCCCATTTGCACCTTAATTCAGGCAGAGGCATTTCTAGTAACTTTAATAACTTCTAATAACTCTAAAATCTGGACTGTAACACCTGCCCATGGCAGGGGGTTGGAACCAGGTGATCTTTAAAGTCCCTTCTGACCTAAAATATTCTATGATTTATCCATGAGTTGTGTTGGCTATGAGTCCTAACTCATGTTTTACCTGAGGTTATTTCAACCTCTATTTTTAAGTGATTTGAGAGTCCTTACAGCAAGCTTGGCAGTGGGCAAGGCTTGTTAAAAGAAATGGCAGGAAATGCTAAGTGAAAACTTCACCTCTTGTCTGTCAAAGACACCCGGAGTGTCCCTGGCAGCAGGAGCATGGCAGGGTTAAAGAGGAAACGTGGCCTGCTCTGCAGTCTCCTGATGTGCAGGAATAACCTCACTCAGCATGCAGCTGCTCAGAGCTGGCATTGGGCTCCTCTTCAACCTGAGCTAATGCACCCCTGGAAGGAAATGATCCCCGAGTGCTGCCCATGGAGCCTGCAGCAATTATTGGGTGGGTGGAATGTCTATCAGGAGCAGGTAGCACATCCACACACCACAGACTGCTTCTCATGGCACAGGGAGATCACAGAGTCTGCTTGTCACATCTCTTTCTTGGTTCACCTCTTCGGATAAGAATGCAAATTCTCTCCTTTCCATCGTAATAATGTTATCAGCAAAGATTGGTATGGAAAATATCTGACTTATAGCAATATCCATAAACATGAGATTTATCAGAGCCCTGAAGTTAATATTGGAACTGATGTTCAATTGACACTGTTTCTGTGTAAACATTGAGAGAAATTCAAGACTTATAAAAAGAAGGTAAAATGATATAATTTCAGACTAACTGGCCTTAGGAATAAGACATAAAGTGCAATTTAAAAAACTCTATTGGTAAGGCTCTACATTCCTCTTGGGGTAAAAAGAAAAGCCCATATGGAAGCGTCACATAACAGAAATATTTCTAGAGGAATTAAAATAGTTAATTAGAACTACATGCTGAGGAGCTGGAAACATTTGTTTAGGAACAAACTTTTTTTTTTTTTCCCCAAGGTAAACACATTGTTCCAGCAAATGTTTCCTTTTAGAATGGGACAAAAAATTATTTTGAACATGTGGACTTTATTGTGGTGGAAAAGTTAAGTTTTACACAATGGTAATTGGGCCATTTGTCACCTACTTCAAAGAAGGGTTTATTAAGAACAGTGTGATCCAAAATGTGTCCAGATAATCTGCATTTTTATTTGACTAAGACACTGTAGCATTTTTCTCATGACTTTGGCATAAAGTTTTCTTACATAAAGTGCCCCCTTTCAGTTTTACAAGCTCCTGCTTAAATGAACATTAAATAAAGCTGACTCTAAGAAAAAAATGATGGAACAGCATATCATCCAGCCATCAACACGAGAATATCTAACTATGATTATCCAGATAAGCATTTTAAATTCAGATTTTATTGCTATAATTCAATCCTACACTGGCAATTCCTTGGGAAGAATTCAAATTAGTTTACAAGGGTGTTATTGGAAAAGAAAGTTATCTGAATTTTAAAGATTTGTAACAATTTGTAATTATTACCCAAAACTAAAAAATATTTGTAATTACAGGAAAATTTTCAGTGGAGAGCAGTTAATGTTGATTTTTCAAGTTATGGATTGTATGGAGCTGCACACAGATATATATTACATAAAACTATCAAAAGAAGTCATAGGTTAAAAACTAAATTCTTTCATTCCTATTATAAGGAATTCTTGTGGGATTTAGTACTTCAAAGCAATAATTTGTAAGTTCCTAGTAGATGCTTATTCTGTTGAAAGCAAAAAAACATCTTCCAGAAAGGCTAATATTGCATCTGTGAAAAGTCAAGGGTAAATTTAATGACAAATTAAGACTGCATTGTGCTGGACAAGATTTAAGGAAATGGTTTCTGAGCCAACATTAGTTTTCTTAGATGTGGCTACCAATATTTCTCAGGGCAAATTATAGAATTTAAGTTTCCCAATAAGTTCAAAAAGCAGATATTAACTGAATTGACCTGAGTTATTCAGAGAAATGAAGTTTCTGCTAGTACTGTGGTATGCTTACAAAGCCATTGTGATTTGCAAGTTTTAAATTAACTGTATTATGCAGGAGGCTTTTTTGACAAGACCACAAAAAAAAAAAAATTAGTGCAAAACAATACAGAAGGAGCAATATCTCCTGACACTGCTGTCATGCACGTTTGAGTTTGTAGATATAGGTTTCTAGAGCCATTTTAGATGTCCCAGGGTATTCCACCTGGTTACCAGATGTTGTTCCAGATATAATAAGTCTCTTGGTTCTCTATCATGTTTTTCTCTATGCTGAGGTCTAAAAGAAGCCACAACATCTCAACCAGCACAAAACACCTATATTTAAGGAGATAAGTCGCTCCTATGCATATTAACACCCTCCTTTTTTAACAGATAGATACCTTATTGCATAACAAAGTCTATTGTCAGAAAGTTTGTCTATTAAAAAAAAACCCTATAAGCAACTTTGACCCCCTTCAAGCTTAGCTAAAGACAGACCCCAAATTTGCAGAGGCAAACTGTGACAAAAAAGATCATGTGTTGTTCTTCCAACTGAAAAGACAATGCTGGAAGAATCAGACTGTTGCTCTTATGATGAGTTTAAATACCTCAGAGCATCATCTCACCACAGTTTGGTCTTCTGCCAAAAGTAATTTTATTTCAAAACAAGAAGGCCGGTAAGATCTTGAGATATAATGTAGCCCCAAATCTGAATTTTGACTGGAGTTTTCTGGTTTCTTCCAAAGTTATTCTTGTAACAATTTCATTTGGGAATAGTGAAAAAAAACAACTGAAATGTGGTACTTGATCCAAATCACCAAAGCCAAATAAATTTATATTTGGAGTTCTGCTTTGCACTTATCTCTATGATAGATTTAAGTTACCACCTACTTTTGGAAGGAATTGTTTCCTGAAGATTGTATGGTGAGTGTCTCCAAAGCTAATTAAATATAAATACAGTAAATGAAATCTTAATAATTGCTAATAAAGAGGTAACATTAATTATACCTTCACAGAACTGTCTGGTAAGATGAGAAAGACGTACCTGATAAATCCTTTAGATTGTATCATACATTGCATAATGCTTTTTTTTCAATTCTGTTACAACAAAATTTCCATCCCATCCATTATCTACTGCCTAAATTTCAGGAAAGAACAAGCCTCTCCATGTAATATTCAGATCTATAAGAAGAGAAAGAAATTAAATCTTGTTGCTGTGCTAGTAGGATCTTGGCTTCTAAGGAGATGATGAGCACACCACATTTGAAAATGTCATGTGTGTATTTCTGGGTGATTAGTGATACCTGTGTCAGCACTGCTGCAGCAGAGAACTTCATAGCTCAGGAAAATTGGGGGAAAAAACTGCACAGCATTTTTCTTTATAAATTCTACTAAATATGCAAGTCAGAACATTTCCTGGTTTTTTTTCTCTAAAATGTATATACTTTTCCCAAAATATAGCTTTGGAAGAGCAGCTAAATATCATTTATCTTTATAAAACACTCCTAATTACCTACTCTTCAATGTAGCTATGAAAATTTGCCAATAATGTGCTTTTTCATTTTTTTTTTTTGTGTGCATACCTTTATCTCAATATATATTATGTGCTGCAAGTCTAACAATGTTCAAGACTTAACAGGATGCTTAGACCTGGTTGTTCATTCATCAAGATAAAAATTAAATATTCTGCTTCCAATGCTTTTTCTCTGCTACATCTTCTGGAACTTATTAGTTTTGTATATCTGAGGTATTTCCTGAGAAAAAAAAGGGGTAGTGGTGCTATGACACTGCAGAAAAGTCCTGTGGTTTCTTTCTAGCTAAACGATTACTATTTGTGAATAATTGGGACAGGATGGCAGAGATCACTTTGCAACTCTGGCTTGAAAAAATAAGAGCTATAATTAAGAGGAGTTATCAGGGTTTCAGTGGCACTTTGGGATATGTGTCAGTGGTGGTGGTGAGTGGCACTATGGACAGTATTTTTTTAAATTGAGGTGTCCAGAAAGTATGTTAATTTGCAATAATGTCTCAGAGAAACAGTCTCTGATTTCAACTTTGACTGTAACCATTTCATAATTAATTTGTTATTGACTTGTTTCTGCTTCTTTTCATCAGTGTGTCCACTATCTGAACTTTTGAATGTCCAGAAAAGGTTTTACAGGCAATTCTGCTCAGTGAAACCTAGGCTTATCAGCTAAAATGTTCCCACTACATTGTTACATGAAATGCAGTATTTTTTACAACAGCATTTTCTCGGAACCATAAGCAGAAAAAAAAAAATTGATCTGGGCAAGGATCTGAAAATACCCATTATAGTCAGGACAGTGCATCCATAGGCAGTTGTTTGAGATCAGGGAAAATTAAGTTCTGCACATAATACAGGTTCAGAATTTGTACCTATGGATTTTTGCCTGACAGCAAGTTCCTTACAGCTCAGAATTTAAATTCTTCATGTTACTTAAAATGCATTTCTGCTCTAGAGCTGCTGCCTGACAACACAGATTGAGACCCCAAATTACTATATCTTCTTATTCTAATTCTTAATCCTGTAATCAATGGAAAACAACATTTCCCATAGCCTATATGAATAGTCACATTTAAAAAAGCAAGTTGAAATATTAAATATTTGAATGCCAGATGCTCACAACAAATGTTTGTTTTCAGTCTAAAGTTTTAAAAACATAAAAAGCCATGCCAAATTAAAGTAACTTAAAAAATATTTTAAAACATTCAACTAAGAGAATGAGGTGTTTAGTTTTAATTTTATTCATAACCACATGTATTGATCAAGACTGAATCCACCTAAAGATAAAAAAAACACAACAAACCAGCATTAGAGGTTTTGAGACAAAATGATGGAGCCCATGCAAATTTTTCTTTCAGTTCTGTATGCATAACATTGCAAGTCCATCTGTATAATTTATAGTATATACCCTGGTTTTAATTTATCTAAACACAAAGTCTATTTCATAAACATCAAAGATAATGAAAATGCCTTTTTAATTAATCTGTTGGAATCTACATGTTTATTCCACATTAACTTCCTTTATTTGTCAACCTCACACATGAGAAATGACCCCTCCTGTGCTGCCTCTGCTTAATGTCAAAGCTGTAGGGAATAATGTTTATAACATTAGCTGCATTCTCTCACTGATGTCTGGCAATTAACGCTGCATCTGGAATCAGAAAACTTCAAAATGTCTTTCATTACTACCTGTCTGGGTGGCAGGGAGGAAATGAAAAGTTTTTTATTGTTGTCACATCTAGTTGCAGGATTTACTTGCAACACACCTTGTTCCAGTTACACGGAGTAAAATTATACCAAAGCTGCTGGTCTATTTTCAGAGGAATTGTTACAATTCCTGAGAGAAATAGCTGGGAGTAATGGAATTTTAGTAGAAATGAATCTGTTAACAGCTAGGAAAAAAATTGCTACAGTCAGATAGACCTGTGGTGTCATACTTAAAATTTTACTCACTGGGACCAAATCTGAAGACTTTGTCACGATCCAGATTATCAGGGAAATGTTGAATCTGTTTTCTCTTGTAGTTAATGTCTTTGGGTTTACACAAGTAGCCCTGGTATTTGAGGTGTCAAAACAATACCTCTAATCCAAAAGACATGTTGCTGTGGTGGTGAGAGGTAATCTAGCATGCCTTTCATAGGTCAAGAGATTGTCTATTTCTCCAGCTAAATATTTTCAGTTTTAACTAGTGCTTTTGAAAAAAAACAAAACAAAACCAACCAACCAAACAAACAAACAAAAACCCAAAAAAACCTCAAACATTACATTTTTCTGCATATACTCTTTAAACACAAAAATGCTGCAATTATGTTCTTTTGGTAAAAGGAAAGGGAAGTGACAGTTATCCCTCATGCTCTTGAAAAATGGACATTGACATTTCCCAAAATACCTAGTTTAGCTTCATATGGAACATAGCACGCTATGAGGGAAGGTATGGGCTAAATCCCAAACCACAGGTGAGTTCACCAGGATGAGGATAGAAATTTCTAGTTAGCAGACAGTGAGTCATCTGACTGATGTGCCCACAGAGATGCAAACATAAAGCCAAGAGTGCTGCCTCAAACCTGGAGCCAAAATGGTATTGACTGAGTTATAACCACAAACATGGAACACCTGAGTTTGTGATACAGCTCATGGCCAATCTTTACATCCAAGAAGTTTAGATAGATAGCTACAGATATAGATTAAATATAGATACAGATGTAGATATAGACATAGACATAAATTATACAGATACAGACAAGGAAGTGGGGGCTAATTTTCAAAGACAAGCTTAAATTTTGGTGAAATTAAAGAGGAAATCAATAATGTATGGCTGATGTAAACAAAAGAACTGGTGATTCTAGAGCCCAGAGCTACTTTCATCTTTAAAACTGCAGGGATTAATGGTACTTCCAATCAAAATATTAAATATCTTCATATCCAGGATTCTGGGTTAGGCCAAGGATGTTTGCTTTATCTTGTATTTGAAATTGTGCTTAGATTCGTCATAACATGATCTAAAAAAAAAAAAAAAAAAAAAAAAAAATTGAAATTGTGCAAGACCCATAGTTAAATGCAATACAAATGTTAAAGTGGGAAAAAAAAGTAAAAAAAAAACAACAGATGACAGATTTCTGGATCCCTAAGCAGCCCCAAGTGCTGTTTTGCTGATAAAATATCCACACCCTGCTGAGTGGACATGAGCTACGTAAACAGATGTTCTTAAAGAGAAAAGGAAATGTTGGATAGCTGACTTATTTTGTTGCAGTTCTGCTGTGCCTGACAGTTAGGGGTTTAGAGAGTGATTGCCATGACCAGCAAATCCAGCCAGGCTTTAAGTGCAGCTAAATCCAATAGAAACTCTCAACTTTACTCTTTTGCCCTCGAGACTGCTACAGGTCAATAGTTATTTTCTGAGTTATTTGGGGATAATCAGAAAAGCATGTGCAGATGTTCAAAGATTGAGTTGATATCTCTGGAACTGATTCAGGTGCTTTTAAAAATATACTCCATTTAAAAAAATTATTATTATTGTTTTAAATGGCACAGAGACTTTGGTAAATCTTGCAGACTTCTGAATGAAATTTCACTCTTTGTTGGCTTTCAGTGGATTAAACAGAAGTATCCTGAGGCACAAGGAAAAAAACCAGGATATTTATTATTTAGTCAATCAATACTGCTGTACTTTTCTACAACTTTGTTGTAATAAAATGTAGTGTTGCCTTATAAATACAACAGACATTGCCTTGCTTGCTTGCCAAAGCTAGGATTTACTTCAGTTTGAAAATAGATTCCTTTTCTTTTCCTTATAGAAATGCCTGCTTTTAGAGAAGGCAAATCAAGTTGCAAACACGTTCGGTCTAAATAATTCAGCAATACAGCAAACCTTATCGTAGGCAGCCCTCAGACATACTCCAGGAGGAAACCTGCATTGAAATGCCCTATCTCTCTGACCCTTACGGCACAACTCAGTCATGCCTGTTTTGTTTTTTTTTTTTTTTTTTTTTCTTTTTTTTTTGTTTAAGTAAGGGAGTCCTAAGTGTCTGCAGTAGCACAGCCTGCATTCATGCTGGCACACAAAGCCACTCAGGAGTGCATTTAGCCAGCTTAAAGTCTCGGGGAGGGCGAGGGGCAGACAAAGCCCAAGCTGCGCTTTGAATACAAATGCTGAAAACTTTGTCAGCGTTTTAAAATTAAGTTTCAACTATTCATATGTTAAGACTTTAGGGAGATGAATTAGGACAGCTGAGAAACTGATTACAGCCTCATGCTGCATTTTTTCACTTTGCTGTTCGCATAGGCAAGCTGACACGGCCCCTGCTGAAATACTCCTATCTCGTGATACATGTATCAAAAACGAATAGATAGCATGGCTGATTTTGTGCCTTTCTTGTTCTGCCACATGCTTTTACTTTGAACCACATGTCATTAATAGAGCTAATGGGATTTTGGCATGGAACCAAAGGGGTGGGAGGGGAGAGGGGGCTGGGGGGAGATGGATGGGAGCGAGATGAACTACTGAGAGAAGCACTGCTGCCTTTCTCCTCACTAAAGCAACGCCAGGTTTATTAGGCTTCCCTTTAGTCCTTCCTGACAGGACTGGAGGCACTTCTCTATGCTTGTATGTCTCATGCATTCATGAGCCTCTTTGACACTATTGCATCTTTTGTTAGAGCTGAAAATGCAGATCATTGCTCTACCCTTCCTTCAGCTGCCATATGGCATTGTGGAAAGGAGCCCACAAAGGAAGGAGAGGGAAATGGAAAAAAAAAAAAAAAAAAAAGAAAAAAAAAAAGGAGGAGGGGAAGAAGAAATGAAACTACCAGCAGATGAAATTGATTTATTTTCACCATTAGGGAGGAGGGGGATGGAAGCCTTTTGGAACATGAAACCTTCTCTCAGAGCAGGCAGGCAGGCTGCCTGCATGGCAGGTCTGGTACATGTTAAAAAATAACATGGCTTGGAAATAGAAGCGCCATTGTTTTGCTTAACTACTGTAACAAATTTCTATGAAACGGAATGCATCATCTAAAGTAAACTGCCAAAGTTGCAGACTTCTATTTTTCCTGCTGCCTGCAAGAGGTAAAATCCACGTAAACCCACATGCTCCATAGGTGTAACCGTCTGGCATCACTGTGTATTTTTCTAAAAACTCTCAAAATATCTTTGGTCTAGTCTGAATCTTGCGGTACTAAACCCTTCCTAAAGTAAGTAACAATTAGAGCACTCTGTATAATTGCTTTAAAAACAAACCAAAAATGTATTGGAGAGAAAGAAGCTTCGTATTTCAATTCTTTGGTTAGTTTTCTGTGGGGTCTTTTCCTTATGAAACACCAAATAAAATGTTTAAAGGAAACGCAGTGCACCATGTGCTATGTATTAGCTGAACTTGATATTCTTGCTTATTACACCAGGTTTATATTCCTTTGTCATATAAAAACGCACAGCTCAGACTAGATAAAAGCAAATTGTGTTTTTCTAAATAGGTTTCACAAAATTAAAAACTTAAAACCTTACTTAAATTAATCTAATCATATTAATGAATTTACTTCCTCATTTTACTTGATCTTTTAATTTTAGAGTCGATCTCAATAAAGTGGTGGCTTTAAAGATTTCCATTGTGTCACAAAAAATTGTCTATACTTTCTGAGGTTTGCTCACAAGATCTTGTTCAAGAAGTTATGCAATATCAATTTAAATTTATGGAATTTAGTTTGGTTTTTTGCTTTCAGCAATTTTAAGACCGTGTAAGTGATCAAGAATCTTGCTTAATCTTGCAAGAATTAGATGCACAGATTCTACAGTAAGTTCACTCATATTTGGAACAACGTGTTGGTACAGTGTTTTGGAAGGTCCCTTTTAATGCAATGGTTTACTTCTGTACTGAGTTCTGCTCTTCTGGATGTGTGATATGTGATATGTGCTGCTTCTTGGGTGAATATTTTGTTTTGTGTGTGTATGAATATATTCCTGATGAAAATAATACACTACTGCATTTGTTCCATTCACAAGTGTCTAACCTCAAGGTTAGACCTTTCAAGAAAACCAAGGCTGTGACATGTATTGACAGTTGTACATGTTGTATTCCTGCAGAAATTAGACATTTAAGATTATTTGCAAGAATGAGGTTTAGTTGCCATATCTATATGTGCTTCTCTGTGCTGAAAGTGCTAGATTTTCTAGTCTCTACTTGGAGTTTTTTCCCTTCCTCATTTCCTGAATGTCTAAAGTACTCAGCCCTGTCAATGACAGGAAGAAAGATGCAGGCAAGCATCTCCCTTGCAGTAGTATACTGCAGTCTTTCCCAGGTCTCTGTTCCCATCTTCCATCGAAATATCTGTCCAAGAACCACTGAACTTCCAGCTTACAGAACTTCTATGAGTGGAAAGCTAATAATGTCAGGATATAGTAAAGAAGTGGGCAGGTATGGTCTGTGAGTGAGCCTGGTCATGATGATTGTTAAATGCTCTTGGAGTCCCTGAGCAGGTGCAAGTCCTGTTTTTACATTTTAGACTGTGACTAGGTGAACAGGTGTCTCAGGAAGGCTTCCATTCTAACCTACTAGTGCTTGTTGGTTAATGAGAATGGATCTCACTGATGCCTAAGAAGTGTGGTGAGGAATAGACTGTCTTTTGGCTTTGGCCAAGGCAATGACTCCAGTCACAGAATCACTAAGATTTTATTACCTGGACCGACACTGAGCCTAAGGCCTTCTTACTATAATAATATTTACACTGTAGAATTTGCCAGAGTGTTGAACCCAAGTTTGATTGCCTTGAAGCTTGGAGCTTTGTTATTCATAACTCACACACTCTGTCAGGTGCAAAGCATTCATGAATATTTTCTCATATAGATGGATTTCTCATTTAGATGGATTTTTCCAAACTTCTACAATTTCAGTCAGAAACTGCCTTATTCATCACATTCTTATTGAATAATACTTTTGTCATTTGGTAGAACAAGGGACTTATTGTGGCTATCAGGGAATAATTCATACCTTGATAATTATGCATGGTAAGTATTCATCAGCTTTTGTTACTGATCTGAAAGCAACTCAGATAAAATCAGAGTTCATTCATGAATGAAAGAAAAAACTCTATGGCCAATGTTAGTCATAAAAATAATCTACTATCACATTTAAAAGTCTTTGTGCCTCATCAATAAACAAAGTTTAGAAATTATTTTGTTTATAGTCCTCGTCCACTCAAAGTTTTATTTGATCTTCCTTATGACTTAGGGAGGAGGACTGAAAGAGGAAACTGTGAACAAGGATGAACATAGTCTTATAATATTCCGTATGGGAAGACTGGGCATGGCCCCAGCCTTAAATAACTGCTTTTTATTTTATTTAAACTTTCTTTTGTGTCAGTTTTCTTCAGAAACAATGAAGGTGCCAGCTTCATGGTAATAAAGCACAAGACACTAGGAGATAGTATTTTGAGCAACTTCCTCCAGACTAGAGAATTCCCTCCTAAATGCATGACAAGTGTGGTTCTACATTTCACTCTTTTCAAAACAGAACATAAATCTCATGTCATTGGTTTAATCTTAAATTTTATATCACAGCAAAAAACCCTCACTGTTAAAAAGAAAGAGCATGAAAGTACCAGTCCCACCAGTAGTTTTATAGGACAGGACTACACCAAATACTACCTGCATGTCTCTGGTATGAAAATGTTCCCTTGTAGTATATGTAGGTGCTGCTTGCATGGTTAATTCCAAGTATCAGTTCTCAAAATATGTCTCAGGATGAAGATATTGGGCCCAAGTGAAGACCACACATTGGCTAAAATAAAACATCCAGTTTTGGGGGGAGAAATTTAAAGTTCATAGTTCCTGCATAGAAGAAAATTCTCACAAATTAATTTTATACTAAGTAGTCAAAACTTTTGTATTGGGAACATACAGTTAACACTTTGGACTGGCAAGCAAACATAGCTTGATCCTGACTATCTGTTTAAAACATTCCAGAAACAAGAAAGGGGGACAGAGTAAGGATTTTTGGATACCAGACACTCCTGACTGAATGTTTTTTACATTAATCACTGGAAGAAACACAAAACCTGCACTGAGGAGAAAGGAGAATTCGTGACCTGTTCTCAGTTTCCTAGACATTCATGTTCCAGTTAACTATTTCTCATATGCTAAGTGAAACAACCACAGCAGGAGAAATTGCACCTCCTTGCAGCAATTATAGATATCCCTTGGAGGTATGGGTTTGAGATCTGCAGGGTGAAGAGAACATTATATACAGGGCCCTTGACCTCCCTGGATTGATTTAGGCAATGAACAAAACAAAAAATATTTTAAAGAAACCAGCTCCTGTAATTTTCAAGAGTGGTACAAAGCAAAGAATATTGAGGCATTGCCCTTCTAGTGATATATCAGACCACATGATTTTTCTGTCATCCAGACCTTTGTAGGTCACTTAATCTCAGTAGCTTTGGAGTTGGCTTGATAATTTTACTGAAATACTATCACAAAAAAATCCTAAACTATCCATTATGTTGCTGATAAACACTTATTCTAATGTCTACATAAAGAGAGATAACATTCCAACTCCTATGTGTCTTTATATTTTAAGGTGGAGGTGTCATAATTTTTTATACCCATTTCAATGAGTTGATGGATTGATGTGAAAATTCAGGCTGTTGTCTAGTAAAACTGGAGCTCTGAGTATGCTCTGAATAGGTAAAATGTACAGATTACATAGAACTATTTAGGCTTAATCAAACCAAATTACACTAAAGCATTTCAGAATATATTAACAGAGCAAGATCTAAGAAAAGCTTATACTTTTTGCTTATATTTGTTTGGCAGTAGGCAAGGGTTAATTTGAAATCCTATTACATCTGAATGGGATGAAGAAAAATGAATCCAGGAATTATTCTCTGGTTTACTGTAAATCTCTGTCTAGTGTATGCAGAAAGGGAGAAAAGTATATATGTGTGGAGGGGGAAGGAGAATAAATCAGGATTGGATCAATAAGATTTGGCTAGATCCTGCAATAGGTAAATACAGCATGGATTGAATGATTATAGATTATACCAGCAATGTCCTGGGTAGAGGCTCCTGCTTTTATTGATCTTTCTATTTTTAATGGCTATTGTACCCCTTGTACCCCTTTACATGTAAGTTTATTTTCTCAGTGAGCAACTCTCATCTTATTTTTTTCACTTCTGGTAGTTTGTTTGCTTTTTTACATCTTAGTATACTAAGCCACCATAGAAAGTACTTTGGACGTGGAGACCTTGTTGACAACAGGGTTATTTTTCACTAGACATTATTTACTTGTGTTTAGCCACTGCACTGTTTTTACTGGATGCTAACAGGAAATCTATTGCTGTGTACCTGACAAGGGGACAAAGCAGTCTCAATGTCACTTAAGTAAAATGGCCCTCAACACTCCAAATCTCCCCCCATCCTAGCAGAAGTTGTAGGGATTCCATTTTGCAGACAACTGTAAAGTTCCTAAAAAACCCTAAAAAATGTATAGCTCAAGAGTGTTATGAAAGGCTAGTTCTGAAGAAGCACATCCGTTCAAATGGATATTATAAGACAGGTGAAAGTGTGCCTTTTGCACTTTGAATAATTTAATTTCCTTGGCTTGAATGAGAAGATGAAACTCTCCAGAGAGTCTCCCCTTACACACCTGCAGTGAGAGGATGGGATGTCTGTAGGATGGTGGCATGTGGGATCCACCAGCAGATGATCAGCCAGCTTCAGCAAGCAGGAACATGATTTGACCTTTGTTTCTGATGCAGCTATTACATCAAAAGATTATCCAGGAAAAAAGTGACCATTCAAGGCAGGTTTCTGACTCAGCTTCACGTTTATCCTCCTTTTCTCCTTCACTGACTGAGGGATTTGTGGTCATAACTGAAGCCTACTTTAAAAGTCTTGTTGTTTTAATCTTTTGAGAATTCTGACACTGAATAGACCTGGAAAATTTAAATAAAAAGAGGATGAGAACACATCCTGTACCAGCTAAACCTCTGGAAGATATTAAAGCACAAAGCAGTAGGAGAAATGTGAAAAAAAAAAAAGTCATTCACATCTTTTATGATCTGTAATGCCCTAGAGTGGAGAGTGCTGAAAATAATAGGGAGACAGATATGGTGTGATAAAAGGAATCAATGCTTGAAAAAATGTAGAGCTTTTTATTATAATAAATGAAAAATCACACAACAAAACCAATAATTAACTTCCCATCTTAAAACTGGCTTTATCACTCAAATAACAACACTTTATTGCTTCCAGTAGTTCCATGCCATTTTTTTTCTCTTTCCACTATGCCATTAACTAGGTAAAGTTACTCAGACTGAACCAGTGGGTTGCATAAGGAATCTACACAAGGAATAATGTCATTGCACCATTTATTTGTATACCCCAATTATGAAATTTTTGCCTTCATGCTAGTGACTTGTAAGTGTGAAATTATTGGTATATCCTTTTCCTTTTCTCATAGAATGTCTCTCTTTGAGATCATGCCACATACCTGAGTCTGAATATTTTCCCCTTTAGTGGTATTGCTAAAAATATTGCCAGTAGTGCTGTGGATTAGAACAGCAAATACACAGTGCAGTCATGTAGACGCTCATAGCTTTGAAAATCAAATCCCCTTCATTAAAGTGTTTAGGAAAAATCATGAAAGTCTATCAAGAACTATTAGGAAATACTAGGAAATATATGTCCACAACTCAATTTTAGGAAGTCCACAGTCTTTAAATCCTTTGAAATGGGGATCAAATCCTCAGGGAACATCATTCTATTGTTGAGAAGCATCTGCTCCTGCCCACTGCCAGAGACATGGCACTGAGTCAAACACATGCATGTGCAGATTGAGCTTTGGGTAACTTAGAATTCTGAGGAGTTAATTCAAACATTTATGGTGGGGTTCTGGTGGTGCTTTATTGTTGACTGGTTTTTGTTTTTTGTTGGTTTTTTTTTTTTTTTCCTGAGAATTCAATAACCCATGATACTGGTCAGTAGCTCGTAATACTGGTCAATAACTAAAGTGAACTCATGCACCAGCCCATTCAAAATTTTTCACTGTCAAAAGAGCTTTTCGTTTGAGAGCTCTGTTGAAATACAGAACATCCACCAAGATACTGCAAATGTCAAAAATTATCTTTAAAAATTCCTGACAGAGTTTCCTAGGGCTACACCAGTAGTAGGAATATGTGTGTATTTAAGAAGGGATATAATTTTTTGTGCATAGTTAAAATATGCAAGGATGATTTTAAAAGTTTCCGATTTTTTCACTAAGGATAATCAAAATTTTAGCTACATTACCTAAACAAAAAGCCTTATCAACCATTTGTGACAGGATTACTGTAAAAAACAAAGAAATGAAATAAATTTAATTCACTTAAAGAAAAAAATTATGAAAAGTTGTCTTTCTTTTTTTCTTTCTTTCATGAATATCCCTCTCTTTTCAATGTTACTGGTTCAAAATGATTTGCCATTTAATATTAGCCCCTGTATACTGTGTATTCAGTCTCAAGTCCCTTCCTTATTCTGAAACAAAAGCCTTTAGATTTAACTTTGAGCATATATAGAGCTGTAGAATAAAAATGCTTTTGTACATGAAAAAGGGAGTGAAAACGGGATATTCAATCATTATAAATTTATGCTTTATACAACCTAGGGAAAGAAAGTACTTCAAAGAACAACCCTTTAAAGCTAATTTTGCTTTATGTACATACCAATGGTGGAATTATTGTGATCCTGCTGTAAGGTCTTGTGAGAAAACATGTGGGATAATGCAACAACCATGAAATTAAAATGGACTACTTCTGTAGGGTGGACCATTATTACATGGTGTCTTATTTCTCAGAGGGTCCATTATCTCTTCATCACCAGGAAAATCAGGCTCTGCAGTGAAGGGCCATGGACTGAGCAGGAGAGGAGGCAAAACAGTGGAGGAAAGGCCATGGGAGAACAGAATGTGCCACTGTCACATGTCACCAGCCTTTATTTAGTGATCTGAATTTGGAAATTCAGCAGTTTTTAAAAATTGTGTCATTTATAAGTGCCAGCTGCTGGAAAAGATAAAGGAAGAAGGTAACCTGTTTAAAACTAAAAATAAAAAAATTTAAAAAAAACAGCCACCAAACCTCTGTACCTGAAAGTATGTGAGTTTATCTTCTAGCACAGCCTTTGAATTTTAATGAAACATTTGGGGAAAGTTGTAAATGAAAATGGAAATGTTGCTTTCTGAGAAGCTGGCCTGGCACCTCATGTGAATTATTTAGAGACAATTTATATTGTTTCTGCTTTTAAAGAGCTAGGAAAATGTTTTTGTGTTGGGTTTTTTGGGGCTTTTTTTTGGTTGCCTGAATCCTAATTAATTTTATTTCCTCATCACTTAATTCCAAATTCTGAATACCAAAATCTCTTCAAAACACAATAGCTATGCCACATAGCAATTAAATAAAAATACCTAACATAATAGTATTAATGAATTTTTACCTGCTCATTTGCAAGTAAGGAGAGTAAAATTAAACTTCTTGATAACCCTGATTGCATCACAGAGATGTGAAAAGGCCCAGATTAAAATGTGTCAGTTCTAAAAGCTTGCCTCAGACATAACCTCAAGTACCTGAAATGACTCAAAAGACAAAAAATACAAAGTTAAAGAACTATTAGTCCAAGAAGCAAAGTCTGTAACTGCATCAGAATCTTGATTTAAAAAAAACAACAAAAAGACCTTAATTTATGATTTTCTTATGCTTATTAGGCTTTAGGCCCAATTCTAAAGAGCTTCATGATGTTTTCATACTTAAGTAGAAAAATAATCTACATGTCTGTGATATTGCCTAATTTTTTAAATTTCTATCTGTTTGACAACAGGCTTTATCTCTTGTTGTTTTTCAGACATTTAAAAGAAATCTAATCCTAAAACAAGTAGATTTTATCTTATTTTTAATTCACATAATTATTAATATTTTGATGAAATATATATATGTATACATGCACAATAAATGAATGTAATTTCTTCAAATGTTGAAGGTAATTGAGGATATTATTACCAGGAGGCTGTATTCCAAAAGATACTTAACATTTGAAGTATTTTGCAAAAAAATGAATGTATTATAAGTAAAATCGAAGACATTCACAGACCTATATGTACCTCACACTTGCTCCACTGCTAAAAACCATTGGCAAAAGGTTTTGAAGGTATTTAAATCGCAGAACTGCAGAATCATTTAAGTTAGAGAAAGCCCCTGTGATTGTTGAGTCAGCCTTTGACTGGTCACCCCTGTGTAAAGAAGCCCATGGCCCTGAGTGCCACACCCAGTCATTTCTTGAGCACACACAGGGATGGTGGCTCCACCATCTCCCTGGACATTCCATTTGGATGCTCAGCAAATCTTTCCATGAAGAAATTCCTCAGGTTGTCCAGCCTGGACCTTTCCTGGTGCAGCTGAAGACTCAATTTTTGTCCTGTCACTGGTTACCTGGCAGAAGGGACTGACCCTCTCCTGGCCACAACTATTCCCTGTATTTCTTCTGAAGTTTCATGAAGAAGTCTTGGGTGGTGCTTGGCTCTAATGTTTAGACAAAGAAGGTGAGTTCTCAAAGTAAATCAGTAAGCCTTTTTTTTTTTTTTTTTTTTTTTTTTGGCTTATGGAACTTCTCTCCCTAGCAATCAAGAAGCAGAATCCCCAAGTGGCCCTGTAATTGGAGCTATGGGTTGTTCTTCTGTCAGAGACAGAGCTGGATAAATGCTGTATATAGCCCCAGTTTTTTAGATTCCCCCAGGTTACTGTAAGCATTGGGTGGCATCCTGTCATTTTTGTAGCTATAAAATTACAGCAAGAGTATCTATTTTTTAGCAATTGGGCATAGAACTGTAGGGTTTTAGCACTCTTTGTTTTTCTGCTTATAGAAGAATTATAGCAAGGCAAGACAGACACATAAATGTTCGTTCTTTAGAATACGTACAATAAGAAAAAAATATAAGTCCACTCATTTGGGATTTTATTAAATCAGGTTTTCTGGTAGAATAAAATTGTAATGATGTTTTCAACTGAAGATTTAAAGCTTGATGCTTTACACTTTAGTAAAATTATGTCCTGGTAAGATTATTTCTCACACATATTGAAAGATCAGTCTCTCATTTCAGTGAGTATATTGCCTTCCACCACCTGCATATCCCACAGCTTTCTCCTTCATGTTTCCTTTCTATTTTCATATCTATGGGAAAGGAATCTGCTCTTCATATTCAGCAAATATGCCTCCTGCTGCTGCCTCTGCTGCCTTAGATTTAGGCCAGAGTTACCATGTCTTTTGTAATGATGCTGAGCCATCAAGAGTGTTTTTGCAGTCTGGAGAATCTGGCACAATCCTCCCTAAAATGGACTATCTCAGTGTCTTCTTTCCAAGTCTTTTCTCACTGGAATTTTGGGTTCACAAAGACCCGTTTAAATGTAGTTATGATAGAATACACCAAGATAACTCTGCTCAACTCGGAGAAGTTTGGATTGATGCAAAGATGATCAGAATAGCAGGAATACACGAGGAAATGCCAAGTTGGGAGGATTTTTTTTCCTGTTTGACAAGGATGCTCTACTTCTATGACATTTCTAACTAATTATTCGTGTTATAATGCAGATAACATTCCTTGTTCTTTTCAGTTTTTATAGGTCAGAGATGTTTATCTTCAGTACCCTGTGACAGTGTATGCAGAATAACTGTCTATTTGATTTTTAATGCACTCAGTAGTTACAGTGTCACTAAGGACTAAAACCTACACACAGAGGATCAGAACAAAGTCAGTTTTCAGTGAATCAGAGTTATGCTTTGCTAATGTCAAGGAAGCGAAATGATGGCTCTGTTTTAGATATACTAAAGTAAGATTATAGTTTCAGAATTGCTGTCTCCAGCTGTCTCCTGTTTATAGCTTGTTTTGTTCTTTATCATCTGTATGTTCTGAGTGTTTTGCTCCCTTGCTTTCAATTTAAACATGGTGCAGACGACTTACAGCATATTGCTGGATGTGAGGCTTTAAACTGACAAATTTTCTCTTTTCATATCCCCTCCAACCCTTTCATTGGATTTCATGCTTTACCTTTGCAAATATTTGTGAAGATCATAAAGAGATCAGGGAGAGAAATGTTCCTGACAAATGAGACCAGTAAATTTTTCAGTGGGTGATTTGTTCTTGGTGTAGTCAGCATCTATTTCACATAAAAAAAGGAAGTCTGGGCATTATGCAGCTTACACAGAAACCAAGATATATATATATAATATTAGGAAACTTGGTACTGGGTGAAGTCACCAAACAATGAATATGATGAAAAGTGACCACTGGGGAAACAATCAGTGGGTGACAGAGAACAGGAAATTAAAACCATTTATTCTGCAATTGGTACCATGTTCAGAATGACACTGTAAAAGAAGACTGATGTGATAACACAAGAAAATCAGTGTGATCATTACTTTTGAGTCTAAACATACCTCTGCATCTTGGACCAGTTTTTACTAAATGCTTTATTTCCTGAAATGTTTTAATGAAACATGATGTTTTATCCAATAGTCTACATGTCTATTTTCCTTACAAAAGTTACAAACACAGAGCTAATGAAATAAAAGGTTATTTTATCAGAAAATGGAGGTATTGGGAACTGTGGAAAATAGGATAAGTTGGCTGGATTCTCAAGTTTTACAAATTCATTTCACACACGATTTTCTATAACATGGAACCAAAGCAGTTGGAGTGCAGCACTGCAAAATTCCCAGTGGGTAGGGGAATGATCACAAAGCTGGTAAAGGTGACTGTGTCAGAAGCTCTTGTATCTCAGGGATAAAAAGAGATCACAAAAGGAAAAAAAAAAAAAAAAAAAAAACACTGAGAAGCATGGTACTGCATGGAAGATCCAGGGCTGTACAGCCAGAGATGGCCTCAGAAAACCAAGTGGATAAGAGTTGCAGATTCAAATTCATATTTCCTTTCTTTTCTTTATTTTTGTATTAAGGAAAACAAAATTATCTCTATTGCCTATTTTGGACGATTTCTTTTAATATGAAACTTTTTTAATGTCCAAAGTCATTGACAAAATTATATTTTGTACATTAAAAAAAGTATAGTTAATCCCAACTGCCAATTGCAAATATATGCCTCTGAAAATTAAAAGTGCCACCAAGAGAGCTTAGTCAGAATAGGGATACAAGTAAAATTTTTATATTCTATAGGATATGAGAAAGTGCAGAGGCAGAAAATAAGCTGCCTCGGAGGGAAACACAAATGAACTTAGGTTAAAAAACCTTAAGCATTAAAAATTGTTCTTGAAGCAATTCTTTACACTAATGATGAATGTGGGGAGAAAGTAAAACCTATCCTCAGACCTGCAGTGGAGTAAACACATGACTTATCACAGAATTTCAGAAATACATACCATTTTTGCAGTTTAAATGAAATGATAATTCAACAGGCAGAATGGGGAAAAGCAGTTCAGCTGCTGTCTCCATAACTGTAGGAAACTGGCAGCTAAAAAGAGAGAATCTATTTAACACCATTGAACAGTAAATCAATCATAGTCAGTCAGCTTTCAGCAGTTTGCAAAGTGCCTTTGGCCCATGACTTGTGCAGCCACCTCAAGGTATTTACTGTCATAAATTGACCAACAGTAGGCTCACATGGGGTGCTTTTACACTGGGAAATTTAAAAATGGAACTGTAGGGATCGTCTCAGATCACTACTTAGTAGAAATGAGAAAACAATCCAAGGTCTAAAACTAAAACCCTGTGTCCCTTTTCTTAGACACAAAGGAACCTTGAAAGGAATCTTGAACCTTAAAAAACCCAACAAACGGCAATGCACAAAGAAGGAAGAGACAAACCTAAAAAAAAAAAACCAAAAACAAAAAGAGGATGGATTGAAGTTTTGTTTTTTGTATTCCTTTATGTTCCATGCACAAATTTCACAGGACTGCTAGCCTTGTAGCTCCTAATTGTACAACAAACTTCCATAACTATTAAGAACACCTTTAGTGTTTAAAAACCAATAACAGTACTTCTAAGTTTAAACCTATTTAGTTACAAATAGACAGCAGCTCATTCCTTCCAAGAAAATACAGTTATATGGAAAAATTACCAAAGTCATGCTGCTACATGCTCATACTGTGTTTGTACATATATGCATTAATGTTTTAAATAATCTTACATTTAATTATTTTAAGAAAGACCATCTTTGGAACAGGAACTACATGAACCTATTTTCTAAAGTGTTTAACATTGTGTGATGAAAAAAGTACAGTGAGTTGTTTTTTTTTCTTCTCCTGTGTAAGTGTGGCTTTTAGGAGACCATGACTCCAGTCAGAGACTGAATATCTGTGGACAGAAAATAGGACCAGCTGGTGCCCTTGCCTGGTACTTATTGCATTTTCTTTAAGGTGCTGGTTGGGAGGAGGGGTGGCAGAGAACTGCACACAGAAGACAAGAAACAGAAGTTGTGACTGGAAAAAGACCCAGAATTGGCTACAGCAGCTCTCCACCAGCTGTCATTACAATGTGCATTGTGTACATTTGCACGGTGTAGAATCTAATTCAGTTTTACAGTCAGAAAAGAATGGCAGGCAATCACCAAGCATCCATCACCAAACAGCATGATAAATTAGCTGTTATTTGGATCATGTATTCAACCCAGTCAAGAGATTTGGACTGGAAAAAAAGCAAACAGAAAAGACAGGATTAAAAAAACCCCACAAAACCTCCCATAAAATAAAACAGAAAAACAAAGAAGTATCTTGCCTTCTTCTTTAGGCCTTGGACACTGGCAACTATAGAGAAGTAATATATGATTAAAGTTTATGGGCTTAATCTGAGACTTGCAACAGCTCTAGTGTGAAGTAAAGAAAAATGCAACACTTGTGAGGGTTCTTTGACAAGTTTGCAGGAAGGTTCTTAATGTTTAGAACAGTGAACTATTTCCTTATTATCAATACTTATGGCAAATCATCCTGCATTTAAGGAAAGATAGAAAGGAGTAGAAATAGCTAAAGAAAATAAATCTATATTTTAATGTAGCCTCTGCACTTCTAGCCAATTTTTAGTGATATTTAGCTCTTGAAAGATTCAGAGAGGTGGCTGGTTAAGTGTTTCAAAACTATCTATCAATCTAACTCCTAAAGGATATCTGGTGCTTAGGCATTTTATATTTGCTTTGTGTTATCCCTTTGTTTGCAGACACTTAAACAAAGCTTTACTAATCCAGCCCTATGCATGCATAGAGAGGCCAGACTAACTTTGAAAATGGCTGAACATTGCACTCTTTTACTACACCCTTATGGAATTTTCAAATAATCAGTTTACTCCAAAATGCTCCGATGCGTTTTGATATCTTGCACTTGACAGGCTAGCTGAAAGTTCAGTCCCAAATTCAATTAAATAAAAAGTCACTAGGTTTGACTTTAGACATATGACTTATGCATACCTGTACCATGTCACAGATTTTAAGTAAGAAACATTAACCTCTTTCACTCTTATTGAAGTTAACACACATAATAGTCATGTGCTCTGAGCTTCTTAAAAAAGCACATGATAAATGACAATTCATCTGTTGCAGAATAATGGCAGAGCCCTGAGGGTGCTAATGGGATTTACTGTCCCTGACTGGCCTCACATGGGATGCTCTGCTCACTTAAGCTCAGCCTATGATATCCAGCCCTGGCTCTTCAAGGGTCTCTGGACCTGTTCTGTGCTTAGCTTTCCTCCTGTGTGTGTCTCTGAGGCAGAAAATATGTCTTGTCTCTGGCTCCATCTCCTTCCCTTCCTGGATGCTGTGAAGGGCCTTGCTCTGTTCCTCACTGTCCCATTCCTGCTGTGTCCTCACAGATGGTTTGTTAGAGGTCACTCGCTGTCTCTGCAGCCAAATATACAAATTATTTTTGGAGCAGACGTGGGGATCTTAAATAATTTCAGAACTCATAAAAGCTTGTTTGTTTTTTCTTTGTTTTGGTGTTGATCTAAGGATGAGAAGGCTGGTGGGCAGGGGTGAAAGATGGAGACATGCATTAAACTATTCCCAGAGCTACCAACTGTCTTCTCTTTCTATAGACTTGCAAATACTGATATTTTTAGTTCAGTAGCCAGAATGAAAAATAACAAGCATTTTTGAAGGGTAGTGGGAAGCTTTCTGGCCCAAAATAATTTTTTTATCTTGAAGTTTTTAATAACTGTCTTAGAAAAAGTTATGTTTTTAAAAAATAATGCAGCTAAAAATTGAAAGAATCACTCTGAGGAAAAAATACTTTAGCTGTCAAAATAGAAATATTCTTGGGTTTTCACGGAAGCATTTTTTGAACCAAAGTAGTTCTCCAATTTGAATTTAACAGATTTTTCTTCTGGGGCTGCTCTCTTCAACAAACTTACAATATTTACTGTCGCTTTCAGCTGTTGTGCTTTGTTGGGTATGACTAGAATGCACTCTGTTCACTTTTAAAAGAAACCACAAAATACTGGGAGTTCTCCATTATTGCCAGTCTGAGACAAAGTAAATATATCAGGTGCTTCAAGCATTGTGATTTTTGTTCTAAGCTGTTTTAACAAGATCATGCTGATGGCAATTGTGGCTCTGGGGTTTACAATGGAGACTGTGTACCATAATTCACACTTTAGATTAAGTTATTCGGGTACAATATCTCAGAGCTTTGCCTATATGAATTTATGTCCAGCTACTCCATTGCAGATTCTGAAGGCTTTTATACAGAGGCTTTATATAAAGCTAAAAACAGTTACTAAAATTTTAATATAAAAAAAGAAGGCACCGAGGTTGTGGAGATACAAATCCATCTCTTGGTCTCATACCATTTGTGCCCCAAATTCCAGTCCTTTGCTTGCACTATTGAACTGGGTGTTAAACACCCCAGCATTTCCTGTCCTACCTGTTATGCCCTTTTCCTCCTCCTCATTCCAGCACCTTCCCACACAAATTTTCCCATCTCAGACTTCCTTCTCACCAGCCCTCTTGGGAGCTCATAAAGCTCCTCTCACTCTTCAGCACTTCCTTCCCATATTTTTGTCCCATATTTCCTCCCACGCTAATCACATCCTTTCTCAGTTTACAGTTTCCAGACCTGCTCGAGTTCCCTGCATCCCCCTGCTCTTGGGGGCTGCATGCAGATGTTATTCCTTCAGATTTTGCTAACAACACTCTCTGCATGGGCACTTCTTCCCATGGCCTTTGTAGCCAGACAAATTCTCCCTGTTTCCAGAATCTCAGAAAGCACAATCATTTCCTCTCCTGGATTTTCAGAAATCCAGGTGTATTTAATATACAGAATTCAAGACAGAACTCCCAGGGTGGTGATGGGTAAAATTTTAGTCAGAAGTGGATCTACAAAAGCTATAAAGCCAGTGAACCTTGAAATTATTTATTGTATAACATTTGTGAACGAGGTGGGGGTTTATATTTTAACAATAAGTTGGAAACAAGATAAAACAGAGTTGTTATTAATAAATTACTCTTAATTAAAATCCCTTTGCTTTTCGTGGCTATTTTGCCATTCTAATGAGAATTGCTGCTGTCAAATATGTTCGATAGCATAGATTCATTAAGTGAAAAAATAAGTTTTATGGAAATGTGAAAGCCCCATCCTGGTCAGTCAGATCACTAACTAATTCAATAGTTAGAAGTACATTGAGAAATACTATGGAATATTTGCTTCTAAAAGCTATCTCAGCCATGATGGTTGATGCTTTTTCGAGGACATAACCATTGCAGCACATACTCAACAAAACACTATTAATATGCCCTCTGGGAGGGGTAAAAATTACACCTTATTTCCCCCAAATTTCTCCTATGACATTTCAGTTTTGAAAGGACTCAGGAAAGATAGAACTGTAGGAAATTACATTCTATTTCCCTGTATTTCTAGCCTTACAGAAATGAAACACACAGTGTGTGTATCCCTTCTGCCTTCCCCACACGACAATTATGGGCACGGATGTGTTCCTGCATCCCAGACTCTGGAATCAGTGCCCGTGTAGGGGAGACACCTGCTGGTGCACGGCCGGATGGCAATGGCACCTCCCTGCCTGAAAAATGGGCTTTATCACCTTTTAACCACGAAAAACGGAGGGGATTTTTTTGTTGTTTTTGTTTGGTTTTTGTTGTTGTTGTTGTTTTGGGGTTTTTTGGATTGGTTTTGTTGTTTTTTTTTGGTTTTTTTTTTTTTTATTTAGGAGGCTGGGTGCTGAGAAAACTTTTGCTATTTTTGTTTTGGGATGACAACCTCTCTCTCACTGGGTGTAATCAAATCACAAAATTAACTTGATTATACGATGGAGGAAGAAGTAATTAGACTGAAATTATATGTGCATTCAGTGAAATACAAGGTATGTATATTTTAAAGGCAAGTGTTTGTTGTGTTTTCAGCTCAGGCAGCCACTAACTTCTTCCCCACAAGAAGGATCAGGGACAAAATCAGAAGCATAAAAGCAAGAAAACTCATGGGTTGAGGTAAAAATAGTTTAATAATGAAAGCAAAAGCCATGCAGACAAGAAAAGCAAAACAAGGCATTAATTGCCTGCTTCCCCTGGGCAGTCAGGTGTCCATCCATCCCCAGGAGAGTGGGGCCCATCATGCCCAGTGCTGATGTGGGAAGACAAATTCCATCACTCCAAAATTCCCCTGCTTCCTCTTTCCCCTCACTTTATATAGTGAGCATGGTGCCACATGGTTTGGAATGTCCCTTTGGTCAGTTGGGGTCACCTGTCCAGGCTGAGTCCCCTCCCAGGCACCCCCAAATTCCTCACCAGTGTGGCAGCACGAAAAGCAGAGAAGTCCCTGGCTCTGTGTAAGCTCTGCTCAGCAATAACAAAAACATCTCTGTGTTATCAACCCTGTGTTCAGCACAAATCCAAAACAGCCCCATAGCAGCCACTGGGAAAGAAAATCAACTCTACCCCAGCCAAAACCAGCAGAGTGTTAGGAAAGAGTGTAATGCAGAGACTATCACTTGAGGCATCCTAAACTTTTTTTTTTAGGAGCAGCTAATAAGAGAATTCAGAAGTGGCAACACGTTTCTTGCTTAAACCCTGAATGAAGATATGCTAATGAAAAACCTAAGTGTGATTGTACAATATTCAAATTTGATATTTTTGCCAAAGCAAAAATGTCTGTCTAGTAATGATTCCAAGTAAATGTGTGAACTACATGAAAATTAAGGGTATTTTGCAGAAAATTAAAGGATAGGCTAAAGCAGTTAATTTTTTCAGGTGTCGTGCAGGCTGTCCAGGGGAACACAAGAGAATTACTGAAGAGACATTCTGTATAAACGAAAAGGAGGTAATTAAATTGTCTTTGGCAAAGAACACTACAGTCACTAAAAATATAAATGGATTCCAACAGGACCTAGTCAAAATTCATGGAAAAACATGCTAATCAAGGGCTATTAAACAGTGATCTGTGTAACAAAAAATAAACATTCAGAACTATTATTTCTCAGCAGTACTGGTAGAACAGGAGAAACAGAACAACTGCTAGACCTGGATGGCGTTCACACAGAAGTTTTACAGCTGATGATATATCCCAAAGAAAGAACTCTTTCTCCTGCACAGCACAAGGTCGTCTTTCATTGCCAAGCTGTTTGTTTTGCAGTATCTGTGGTTCTAGAGGGTGTTTAGGTCCAAACCTGCCCCCTGTAGACCCCCTGAATATGCCTAAATTCAGCTGTTTGCTTCTGCCTTAGCATCTGTCCCTGCAAGGTGCTTGTTCTGTTGTCCCCACCATCACTTCTGCACTCACTCATTCGGTAAAATGATCCCTCTGTGGAATAACCAAGAAAAATGAGCACTGTTTATATTAAACTGGACAAAAAGTTTTGAAACAGACCTTCAATATTTTGCATCTGTTCTTTCATTCAGTCCTAAGAATAAGATTTAGAGGTACATGAAGTTTCATTTGTGAAACTACTTTGCACATTAGCACTTCTCAAAATCGTCTTGTTATACCACAAAGGATGCTAAGCATTCTAAGCATCTTTCAACAATACTTAAATATTTTTGTTACTGAATATTTGGCTTAATGTGTCATGAAATTTACAGAGTGGATGATTATGATTGATAATAGAGCCTTTATAATTTAGTAAAACACATTTTGACCCACAAATAAGATAAGGTATATCCAAGCTAATATCAGGAGAACTCTCCCCCATCCAGGATTATGTAGTGCTCAGTTGATTAACACATGCTCCGTCTTTTTATCTTGAGGTGCTAGTTAGTATATCTTAAAAAAAAAAAAAAAAAAAAAAAAAAAAAAAAAAAAAAAAAAGGATGCAGCAGTAACTAAGAAAGCCAAGGAGAGGCAAGGCTTCTGGAAGCCCAAATAAAGTTGACTATGAAATGAAAAAAAAACATCTCTTTACTTCTCTAGGGGTGGCAGAAGCTTTACAGGTAACTTTGGTTTGCAGAGCAACTCTGTCCACTCAAATTATATTTATTCACAGGGAAGGCTGTTTCTCAGGCTTGAAAATAGCTCTACCATTCCCTTCCTAAAAGCCCACTAAGAATATAATACAGAGCACTCATTATGATAAAAGCTGTGTTAAGTCCCTTGACTTACTATTCATTTTCAATTATGCTGTTTTCGAAGATTTGTGACAGTTTAGATTAATTAAAGGAAGTAGATTGTGAATAGCCTGAAATGGAGGAGGGAAAAATAGGGAAAAAGAGGGAAATGTCTTTACTTGTTAAGGGATTAATTTATCAATAAATGGTTTGTCCTTTTATGTTAGTACATGCAATAACTTCATGGCAAAATTTCTTGGGGGGGGGATTCATAAATCAGTTTCAAGATAAACCTTGTCTCATTAAAATTTTCCAAGTTTTAAAGGCAAGTGTTTATAAATTATGCAATGTATGCACAACATACAAACAAGGTTTTGCTGATAAAAGATATTTGAAAAGACATTAAGAGGCACACAGGTGTGCACCAGCTCCTATTGACTTCTCATACAATTTAACATGCACTAAGTCTCTAAAAGAAGCAAGAACTTTTAAAATTACTAATACAGATACTTCATAAATCTGCTCACATTTGTGAGCTTTGCTATGTTTTGAGACAGCTGAAAAGCTTTTGCATAATTTCCAGAGCTCTTCATCTTAGCACTGCTGTATGGCACTATGAATATTGGAAATTCCTCTTTTCTAAGAAAAAGCCATTATTTTTTTAGGCACAAAAATAAATAATAAAATATTTATTATCCAAATTATTCTTCTCTGCATGAAAAGCTCTTTTTTTTTTATTTCTTTCTATAAACTCTCTATTGTTGATGCATATTTCCTGCTGTGTAAGTGTGAATTCTGGTTTGGGGGCAAATAGTTCAAGGAGCAGGAGCTGAACTTTAATCATCTCTCCATTTTCAGTCTGCTACAGTATGTGAATGTTAGCTAATTCAGCATTATTTAAGATAATGTAGCAGGAAGATTATGTTTGATTTTTGGGCTAGTTTCAAATAACCGTGATAAAAGGAATTAATCAGACTTGGCCAACAAACATCCAATGCTTTAGATTTGTTTTCTCCAGGAATTAATTTAGGAAAGAAAGCTACCCAAAACAAAACAAAACAAAACCAAACCAAAATAGTCCTCAAACTTAAACAATCTCCCCCCTCCATGCAAACAAACATCTTAATTTGCTTCCTTTCCTTCTTCTTTTCAGATTTTTCACTGTAACTCTTACATTATTTAAAAAGTGTTCTTCAATTATAACCTTATTTTTCTGCCGGAAGTGATGCTGACAGCTGGATAGCTTTGCACCAGTATCACAAATAAGTAATGGGCTATGAAAATAAATTGCTATTCATCTTGTAATGTGATCAGGCACTAGTGAAAACTTCAGTCCACATACTGTAGAAATTTTAATTATTTCAGACATTATACCATAGAGGAACAAGAATTAATATAGAAGGGGTAGCTGTGTGGGTATTTAGGAGTACTTCACAGGAACAAGATAGAATATAACATCCAATCTTTCTCAATAGGTATAAGCAGCTTTTTATCTAAGTCTGGGAAGAAGAAATGTAATTAATTGAAATTCAAAACTAAGCAGATATGAAAGTCTATTAACAATATCAATAAGGAGAAAAGGGATATTTAAGTATTGGAATTATTTTTCCCATTTTTGTCATACACCCAGCTGCCAATGATATGTTTCAATGGGCATTTCCTGTATATTGATTTAAAGTTAATCTGCATTCTGTTTTTAGCAATACAGAGATTGTGGTAAAAGTGAAAAAATTTTATAATATCATTTCTACCCTGACAGTTATTTTGTGATCCTTAAATACATGCCTTTGAAGCAAAATCTAGCCCCATAGGCACATTCAAAAAGCTACCTGCACAATTGCAGGAAGTAAATTTTGCTGTCCTCTTTTTTTTCTTGTTTGCAAAAATGCCAGAACTGGCTAACAGCAAACCAATTATTGCGAATAGGAACAGGAAACAAGAAAGGTTAATTGTTGCAGAAACATTGCCTTGTTTCATACCTCCTTTTTCTGTAAAAATTGCAAGAGTACTTTTTTGTTCTGAAATGAGAAAAATTCTAGTGTGAGTAAATAAAGAATATTATAATATATATAATAATATAATATAATATAATATAATATAATATAATATAATATAATATAATATAATATAATATAATATAATATAATATAATATAATATAATATAATATAATATAATATAATATAATATAATATAATATAATATAATAATAAATAAAGAATAACTAGAAACTTTCTGCACAAATGAGCAGCAACGTAGGGATCTACATTGCTGCTCATTTGTGCAGAAAGTTTCTAGTTACAGAAATCATAAACTTTAAACA
The DNA here is from genome assembly GCF_052056855.1 of Sturnus vulgaris. Lineage (NCBI taxonomy): Eukaryota > Metazoa > Chordata > Aves > Passeriformes > Sturnidae > Sturnus > Sturnus vulgaris. Next base: position 65,628,188 of record NC_142246.1, read on the forward strand.
TGTTTTTAATCTAATCAGAAAGCTTATACTTACTTTAACCTTATCTTTTTATGCCACCCAGTAAAGGAAGATTTTCCTATGATACACTAAGAATTGGATCACTTTATAAAAAACATCACTAAGTTCAAGATCTGAAGTCTTGAATAAATCTACAAGGCCTTTAAAATATTCTGCTCAGACTCAGAAATAAAATATCAATGGCATTTGTATTCCTGCCTGGGACAGTTATTAGAAAAAGAACCCATATATTCAGATGCTACAAGAAAACCACTTTTTGTCTATAATGAAAGCAAATATACCACCATTGTTACCTACCTTGAATAAGGGCATCTGAATGGAACTGTAATAAGACTGGGAAGAACATGTTACCTTTTACAATATCTATTGTTTCCACAAATGGTCATTTTTCCTTATCTAAAAAACTGGAGAAATATGACATTTTATTACTTTTTGCATGAAATGAAGAATGTAATAGAAGCATTAATAGAATTTTTTTTTTCAGTATCTGGATTCAACAATATAATGAAGGATCTCTATCCTCAGCACATATAAACTGGTATCACACCAAGTCCTAAACAAACCTGATGCTTGACATCATCTTTACCAGAAAGGAGCTATAAATCTCTCCAGATTCAAAGATGAGAGAAAGACAAGGAATGTATCAAGACTACAAAAGATGTGTTACAGACTCAGTAATAATCAGCATGATTGTCTTTGCTATACATCTATTACTATTCATGTACACATTTTCTGGAATACTTGGTTTTTTTCACCTCTCCCCTCTGCTTAACATGTGCAGACTTCTCAGATAATTCCGTAAACATCTTTTAGTATGACCTGCATATTACTTTCAGTAAATTTATGAAGCTTTGAAAACTAGAAATTTCCATGATACAATTGATAAGCAAAATTATGGAAGGCAAACTTCTAGAGAGGTTACACCAAAACATAAAAATGGGAATATCTTAAGTAAAATTGCATAAATAATAAGGCAGTTAAAAAAGCCCAAAAAATAGCCTTGGAAAGCCTATCAAGATGTCAAAAAATGGAGACTGAAACTTAATGCAGGACATAAAGCATATTTTTGATCCCAGAGGGACCTTAAGATCATTTTCATAAGAAATATTTTTTTTTCACATCTGCTAGTGCCTAAACAGAAAGTCAGAAGCAAATTGACCATTCTGGAAGTTATAATTAGAATGTATTAGCTTCTGAGGGGTGAGTAACTTAAAAAAAAAAAAAATTCAAACATTTACCATGGCAATTGTATGAAGTAGGAAACTAAATTTCCTACTAGTTAGTAAATGTAAAGAAATGATAGAAGTCAAATCCAGTCAAAATTTTAGAACATATCTTTTATATGAAGGCTGGTTTGAATATAATTAGCAAATTACAGAAGACTTTTACTTTCTGCAACACAGCTAGCTTTAAAATCAAGCAAGATTTTGGCTATAAGAAAAGCGAATTTTGTGCATGTTTCAGGAAAACAATGAACCAATCTGTTCTTTGAGTGTTTTATAATGGTTCCATGGTAATGGAATATTTGCAATATAAGATATTGCATATGTGGGTATTTATTAGAGTCTACCCATGTTTGAAAGTGTCCTACATTGCAAATGGGGACTTGACATGCCTTTGGCTTGGGGTAAGACATTTCATGAGTAGGAAGCAACTTAAATGTCACAACGTGTGTAGTCTTGAGCTTTTAAAGGATTTAGAGGGTAAGATGGCATCCTTGGAGGGATTTTTTTCCTTTTGTGCATTGGGGAAGTGTTTGAGATACACTGTGGCTCAGCCATACACCACAAGACTGTGCTCTAGAGTAGGGTATCTCCCCAAGGGCTAATTCTTGCAAATCCTGCATCATGAATCAAGAGCAACCTTAGCAAGGATATCCTCTCTACTATTCAACTGCAAGAACACACACCATACAAACAATTCTCAAATTGCTATTAATGGCATAGTGTGACTTTCAAAACCCAACAAATATAAGCATCTCAAAAGATTTTTTTGTGATGTATTTTGCAAGACTTTTTGCAATATCAATAGGATTAGGCATGGAAAATAGGAATAATTGATTTCATCACCTGCAATGAGCAGCACACTGTACATATTCTTTGTATCACGTATTACTATACTGACACCAGATGCAGAGGTAGAGCAGGTACATATGACAAGCATACAGAACACTTGTTCTTACCCTTGCATCACATTTTCTCATTTCTAACATCAGATGTTAAAGATATGAAACTGTCACACACATGATTAATGGCACACTGTCTTCCACAGAGAGATTATTCGAAACATATATAGAAAAAAGAACCATATATCTTCACCAATGTTAGAAAAATCTCCTTCAGGTAATGAACACTTTGAGAGACATTTAGGAAAAAAAGCATTAGAACCCTGCTCAGTCATCAAAATTGGGTATTTTTATAACATTGAAGTACTGGCCAAAGCTAGGCAGAGTTACATAACAATGTGCTTGTGAAGAGTTTTCTGGCTTCATGCCTGACCTTCTCTTTAGGCTGTTTTCCTAAATCTCTCTGTCTTTTTAAAGAAAACCCTTTCGATGTAGTTTTCTCTTAGTACATGATTTATGGAGCAACCACTCAGAATAAGAACATTAGGGAATCCAGAGCCTCAGGATCCATGATATTAGGAAAACTTACAAGTAAGGCTAGATGTTCAGATTTCCTTCATGAAAAATGTTTTTAGTCTTAGGGCAAAGGTTTGAAAGCTCCAGTGGCTGTCTGACTTATATCCTGAACTGAATAAAAACAAAGTCTCCAATGTAAGAATCCTGTGAGGAACAACATACTATTATCTACATGAGTTTCATGTTAATGATGGAAAGACCTCAGTAACTGGAGTATTCCACGTGGCTGAACCTTTAGTTATAGATAAGTATTGTACTCCTGTCAATGTAAATATTTCTTTATTTTATATTATGGTCCAATTAATTTTTAATTTTTTCCTAGACCTTTGCAATTTTTTTGTAAACTATAAACAGAGAGAGGAGTAGGATTCATATGTTGGAGTAAAAAACTAGGATGCTTCAATTGACAATTTTTTTACTTCAGAAAGACTACTGCAATAATTTTCCTAAAATTTCTGTGTTGTTGTGGTCATCTATTTTGAGGCAGATAAAAAGATACCTGCTGACTTATGTCAAGGGCCAGTAGGAGCAAACTACCATCATTTTACTCAGGCAAGTTTTTCCAGCTGTTCCAAAAAGCCCACGGAAGTACAGGCTCCCAAGTGCACAATATTACTTCTGCTTCTGGCCTGCCCAAGTTCTAGTTGCTCTCCTTCAGCTGCTTCTCCTTCCAAAGGCTCATTAAAAGTCCTATTAGTCATTAAATTTGTAATGAGACATCTGAGATTAATGCTGGACACATATGGTCGTGGGAGCATTTACATATTCTAAGTACATTTGCACTCCTTTTTAAAGTTTTTAAATAACTGTCACTATCAACATTTTCTGATGAAGAAAAATACGGAAAACAACAGTATTGAGTACATCTGGCTTGTTCTTTGTGGCAGGTCAAAACCAGCAAAGGAAATTGCATATGAAAGCTTTTTATTTACTTCATGTAACAAGAAAACAAGCAAAGGTACTTTCTCTGTGAATGCTTTCCTTCCATAAATGTTTTTAAAGGAAAGTAATTCTTCCTTCTGTAGGCTGGGTGCTCACCCCAGTTTGATCTGTCATAAAAGCAAATAAACAAAGGATTACTATTTCCTAAAGAGAGCTTTCTCTGCCTCTCCACATTCTTCAAAATTAGTAATATCTTTCCTGTTCATGTGTCAGATCTCTGGGCAGTATTTGCAGCTGTCATGGAAATGGCATTTCCCAGACCATAACACTGATTCACCTACAGTGTCCTGGAGGTGAGAATGTCTGGGCTCAGTCCCTAACCCAGAGGAACTTGTTTTCATAACCCTTCAAAGCAGAAGGCTTTGGAGTGAAGGTGTTTTGTTTTGGTTTGGTTATTTTAACAGAATTAGGCATGCTAAAATTATGTCAAGCTGTTCTCTACATCCCTGGAGATGGCATACATGGAAGCAGACTGCAGTGACATGTGGCACCTCAAGCACCAAGCGTTGCCATCATGCCACACTTTTCATCTTGTTCAAAAAGCTCTTCAGATGGAACACTTCTGGACCCTGCTCTTTAAGGAAGAATATTTTTGGGACACGTGTTGAAGATTTATTTCAGGTTTTAAACCTGCTCTGGATTTAACACCTTTTACAGAGGAATTACAGAATAGATAACAAAGAGCAGGAAGATTAAATGTCAGGAGTCAAAGCTGGCATCTTGCAGGTGTCAAAGAGTTGTGGACTGGCCAAGGACGTGATGCATTTGTCTACCTGTGTTCCACATTTCAAAGCTTTTTGTTGTCTGGGAAGTGAAAAATGGGATGTTCACAGACTTAAAGCATCACATTCTCCCCTAGTTTCTTGTTTGAGAACCCAAGGTTGTACACAGAAATATTGCAATATTTCACCTGATTTTTTCCCATTTCTTTTTTCACCAAGCATCTTATCAGAATCTCTCTAACAGCCACAGCTGATTATTAGGAAATTTTCTCTGTTCCAATTCACCAGTGGTAAAAGACAGGTGGGTATTTATTGGGAAATACTGAGTTTAAAGAGTGTCCAAGAAAAGCAGTGCACAGAGGTTAAGAGGACACTAATACTTCCTTTAATTTAATTCCTCCAATGCCTTTCATATTTCTGACTTAAAACTGTCAGTGACTTAATAGCAACAGAAAAATAAAAAGGAATTGCATTCTATAAAACCAAAAGATATGTCTAAAGTAGGGAACATAAAAAGTTTCAAACTGCTAGCACATTATATGATTTCATTGTGCATGATTTTATTTGAAGTCATTTAAATACTGTGGTGTCTGATGACAACATAAAACTCAATTTGAAAGATGTTCTGTACTTCAGATAACTTTGGATTAAATCTTTTGGTATAGGTCTCAGTTTTCTTTTAAACAGTGATCAAGAAAAAAAGATGCAATTTTTTTAATCCCAATATAATATTTCATCTTAAAGATAGTAATATTTTTCAAGAAATTGAGTTTATAATTTAGAATATGCCATCAAAACTTTGCATTCTTTCACAGAAAAATAATATTCCTTTGTCTTCAAAAGGAGCATTTTTTTCAGAGATATTCTCAAACTCACTGCTTCTTATGAAAGGAAAATTGAGCTCCTGGCTCTGTCTGCTGGACTAAGAGCTGTAGGAGTTAACTCTGGTGATGATAATGAGATTGAGCAGGCAGCAGATGCTCGTGTGCCTTTACAATCCAAGTCTACCAAAAAATTCATCTCACAGAAAATTTAAGGAATGTCTGGCACCCTGGAGATAGTGACAGACTCAGTATTAGCCATATGCCACCTGCTAGAGCCACTGTTAAACAAACCACAGGATGTAAAAGCAGTATAAGAAGTTGCTTACTCACAATAAAAGTGTTCTTTTCTAAGCCATATAATCTTTCCTTACAACAACTTTTAAATCACCAGTCATTCTAAGCTCTGAACATAATTAATTTGTTGGAAAATACTAAATAAATTAATTTGAGCATATTCTATAAGATGTTCTATTTATAATCACCCATATATAGGAACACAGTGTTCATTATAGTAGGTTGTTATTCCCATAAAATCTCAAATACTTTACACCTGCTCATTCACATTTACAATTTTAACATCTGTTTCCTTAAAGGTTTTGTGAGGGTCTGTTACCATTTTCACTCATTAGCATATTTGATGTCATTCTGAGACAAAAAATATATTCTGTAAAATATGCAAATGTCTTCATTTCCAAAAGCTGGAAAAGAATGATACCTCACTGTAAAGAGGAAATTCTGAGCACTGCAGAATGTACCATGCATATCTGTGATGCTTTGCACGGTTCACAAAAGCATATTTTTCTCTAGTCAGCAATTCTGGAATAAGTAGATACAGAATAAAAAAAAGAGATATCTTCAGTTGTGACCATGGAAATTCACATCTCATGAACCAAATCATTGACAATGTGGCCAAAAATGCCCTGGGACGATTGGTTCATGTTGGACGATGTTCCTGGGCATATGTTGGAGTGTTTGTTTCAAAAATACCACAGGAACAAAAATTAGGTTTGGGAAATAAATGATGTTCATATAAAGACAAAATTCTCTCATGGCACATGGCTTCAGGTAATCCAACAGCTCAATTTGATTGGGAGGTAGAAAGGGTTTGAACTTGAGAATTATGCAGCAGAGTCTCGTTGGGAAAGCAGGAGAAAACATAAACATTTAGAATTACTGTAGGAGTCTGGGACAGTGAAAATTTTTCTCTTCTTCCAAATGGCTGATATTTCCTAATAGCCAAGCATGTTGAATATTCCTGTCTCTCAGAAGCTGAATTTGGCCCTGTATCTTTGGTTAGTCTTTATTTTACTATCTTGTAATAGTAAGAATTGTGTTTCAGAAAACCAAACCAAACCAAAATTATAAACAATGATGCTTGTTTGTAGTTGAAGCTCAGAATGTTTCTGATTTACATACTGGGAGGCAGGTTGGGGCTAGGATTTAGTGCCATGGGCAGTTCAGATTTAGTGGAGAATTCATAAAGTTTTTTGAAGGACTAAACTACATATAGCTGTTTATTTTAAATTTAAAGTATCAGCCACTTCTGAGTTCACTAAAAGAAGAAACAAAATATTTTGTGATGCAACCCCTGTAATTCTTTACTAAAAGAGCCATGAAACTTAAGTGTAGCACGTGCTAAATACAGACATTTAATTTCTCTTCATTTCCCTTACTTAGTTTTCTGTAATTATCTCCCTTTCTATATTTGAGATGCTGAAGATTGTTGGAATACATTTTGAAGGATTTTTTTGCCCTGGAGTAACTCATTCAGATTCAGGCTCCGATTCTTCTCAGTAGGAAAAGATTGAGGCTTACATATTTTCGAGTTTTAGCTCTAGCATGAAAAACAACCTGTTTGTTTTATATATATTTTCCAATTTGAAAGAATTTTTTTTTAGTTGGAGCAGAGAGAAAATTGGAATGGATGGCAATAGGAGGGAAAAAAAAGTACTTATTTATCTCTAGATTCTTCTCCTTTTTAATATTCTGCCACCTTACTATACAAACAGTCTCAGAAGCTACAGCCTTTGCAAGGGTTCATTTGCATTATTTCTCTGTAAAAGTTTTTTGGGAATAAAAAGGTTTGCAATTCTTCTGTCAGAGATGAAGAATGCAGAGGTAGAAAAAATAATTATTCTTAGTACTGACTCTGTTTCTGAAACATATATTCATGACTAACCACCTTCATCTCCAGTTGCACACTTCAGCAAAATAGCTAAGAAGAGGCTGTCTCATTGTAAATCTACCATAGCACTTACACCTAGGAATCAGAATGTTGTCAGAAATAGGTGTGGGTATTTTTTGAACGTATTTAGGCTGGAATTTAGAAGATACTATAATAATACTCTCAACCATCAATGCAATCAAGTATAATGCAGCCTTTCAGTAGAGTTGTTAGGGTAAAAACTCTTATTAATTGTAGGATAAAGTTGATGTGTGTTTGAAAAGGTTTACACAGTGCATTTACCTGAGATAATAAGGTGGTATTCATTGGGCAGAAAGATCCTGCTAATCCTGTTTTTCTAAATATGCTTGTATTTCTTTGTACTCATTCTCTGATTATACTAAATAGCAGCTACAAAGAACACATTTTGTCTTTTGAGTATTGAGCTGGATGCTGCTCCAGAGCTTATCATATTCACTGCAGAACATGCAAAGTGATATCCATAGCACAGAGCTGCTCATCCCATATCTGCCTCATTTGGAAGGCAGGGAGGGCATTAAAATATCTGGAGAGACCCATTTTCCAGGGTTTGCTCAGCTGCAAGACAGCCAGATAGGTGCTGACACCAGCTCTAGTTTTACTCTAATAGAGATGTTCCACTCTGCAAAGCACCATTATTGCTTCCATTACATCTCTTCACCTTATGCTTACTGTGCAGAATGATGGATTCAGGAAAATGGAACAGTTCCATGAACAGGAGAATTTTTCACTTGCTACCTTCACATCTGCTCATGCACTATAATACCAACAGAAAAGGATGTAGAGTTAAGATTACAACTTATCTTCAGAGTTCAATATGGATCTGTGTTGGTATTTTGTTCATTTATTATTCATATTCGTTTCAATATGCAGAAAACGATTTCTGACCTCCATTCACAGAGATGAGATTCTGCCCATTGATTCTTGCCTTGTGGACTGTGACAGGCCACGTCAGTCCCTTCACAGAGAAAAGAAAGCCTTGGTTAGCACAGTGGCCTCATAAATGCCTCTTCTCCCATTTTCTTTGCTCTCTCACATGTTCAAAAGATCCTTTCACACTGTTGACATTCTGATGCTTTCCCTGTTTCCCAAACACCGGATCTAGAGCCTTTGTTTTTGTAACCACAAGCAAGTTTTCCTTCCTGGACGTCCCCACGGGACTAATTAAGATAATTAAATGAGGAAAATAACACACACACATTTTTTTTTTTTTTACCATTTTTTATATGTGGCCTTTTCAATAGAAGTGCCAGATAATATTTGAATCAAGCTTTAAAACACCTAGACGGCGAAAGTTCCTTTGCCTATGACAGATCTACTCACCTTCCTTCTGGAGTGAGTGAATTGTAATAAAATATTGAATATTGAATGTAAAATTTCCTTACAGTAGTCAAAAAGATCTCAAAAAATGTCAAGAATTATTAATATAATTGTCTCATTTTGTTATGGTTTCAGTAATTTCTCCTTGCTTTATAGCTATCCAATCCAATTATGGTTTAATTTTGAATTATATACTCCTTCAGAATCTGACAATGAAATGAATAAAATAACTTTTTTTCTTTCAGTTGAAACTGTGACGATATAAAAACTCTGCATTTGGAGATTTAAAACTGTGGAAAGAATTATCAATTGCAATTTAAAAGAAATATATCATGCTTTTAGCTAAGGGAGCTTTTTTTTTCCTTTTCTGTGTTAGTCTTCAGTAATCTGTGTTTCTTACAGTTTTATGACTTGATTACCTAATTCGTTGATTGAGCAATATGTATTGTTTACCAGTTTTTCAAAATAGCTTGTTATGAGTAGCAACCTGTTAATGAGATTGAGTATTTTGTTAACTCTCTGTGCTGCTGATTTAACTGCATTTTTTAATGGCTTGGTTTTCATTCAATTAGATTGACTTTTTGATTTAAGATTTTGACTTGTTATTTAAAAGCAACTAGGATATTTCAATAGGCGAATTTTCATATTCTTCTTTTTGACAATATCACATATTCAACTGATTAAGAGATTAATCTGAAGTATTTCACTGGTGCTATTTTACATATTAGTTAAACTGAAGACAGACATTTCTATAGACAAGCAGCTAGAAAAGCATGAATCAAGACTGAAGAGTTTTTTAAGTGAAATATCTTTTGTGTAAAGATTATGTGTTGTATTAAATGTTCAGAAAATGCAGTGATACAGTTTAATAACACATTAAAATAGAAATAAGACTTTGTACGGGTAGATTTTATAAATTGAATTTCTTATAATAATAAAATTCTTGAAACAGGCAGAAGAGAGGCTATGTGATAGAAGACTGATAATATATTTATAGTTCTTCCTGGAGAAGCAGATGAAAATTCATTGAATTGATGCATATTGTCCAAACCTGGGGCTAAGACAAATAAATATAAAAAATATTTTTCTCCAAAAGTATCTTCTAAACAGCTACTTATTATGAGGTTTTTGCTTCTTTTGTCCTGCTTAATTTTTACAATATTTTTTTATTTATTGTCTTCCTGATATCTCAAATATCCAACTCATTTGCATCTCACCAACTTGAATACAGAGATAGTATGGAAGACAGTGGCAAAGGCCTCACTGTTTCCATGGTAAAAAATATGTCTGTTGCATCTCCCCTATCCATAAACCCATTTGTTTGTCTCATCACTGGAATCAGGCAATATTTGAAGCTGATAATTGTATTGGCTGTTCTGAGCCATCATTTTGTACTATTATATGAGTTTAGAAATGCCTTTCAGATTTGCCCTATAAATATCCAGGGGATTAAGTGAAGTCTCATCCATCTGTAGATCCAGGAATCCTTTCTTGCCCTTCTCCAAGATAGGTATCATGTTTTTCCTGTTCCCATCAATGTGATGTTTTAAAAATGATGGCAAAAAGTATGACAATAATATTGACCAGCTTTCTTAACACATATGCATTCAAATACATCAATTCTGGTCCCTTTGGCTCATGTATTTTACATTACCTGTGATGCTCTCTATCCTATTAGGATACAGCATCCCTGTTACACAATTATTGTGCCCTAAAGGTACAATAATTTTTTGGATTTTCACAAGGCTACAGACCCCCCCTTAGCCCTAATGGGGTGATAGCACTTCACTAGCCCTTCAGTTTTTATTACTGTGTGGTAGTTTTGTATTAAATACTTGTCATTGGATGTTGGCAGGTAATATGATTATTCTTGTGATTGAATTTGGATGGAATTTATCAATGTAGGGTATGTCATGATTGTCTTGTACTTCTCCATCTGACAGTAGTTCTAAATGCAGTAAAAAATGAGGCATTACAGAAGTACAGGCTATGACATGGAAATGGATTTTCAATTGTTTGTCTTTTCATCATTACTTATGGAAATTGCCATCAGTCAGTTTTAAATAGATTCTTATTTTCCATGAATGTTTAATGATCTATATATTAATTCTTTTCACATTTGGTTATATAATTATGTACAGATACAGAGCACTTTTATGATTAACACTTCTCTCAGGAGTTATGTGGTGATGGTAATAGGGAGATACACGAGATGCAATGAGAAAAGTATTGAATATGGTAATGAGAATAAAAACTTATTGAAATCAGCTTTTATGAAAAGTTCAATTGAAGAAACGTAAAGATTGAGACTTGGATATGGTGGACTAGAAGCAAATCAACCACTGGAACAGAGCAACTCTGCATGCACAGCACGTGCAGAAAGATCAGCTGTCAGGAGATTGGCTTGATATAATCTCGATTCCTAACTACTTGGTTTGATACACTTACACTTAATAATTCCTGAGATTTTAGAAGCTTAAATATTTTTGATTTTGCCACTGTGGAATGCCTTAAGTACCATCACAAAATGCTCTATCTTAATGCTGTCAAATCTTTATAAAGTCATCTGAATTTTTCCTTATGCTTTATACAGTAGTAGTTACAGCACATCTGTGTAAAACAGGAAAATCCTGAGAAAAGCTCTGAAAAGTACATCACAAATTAGGCTCGTAGCTTTTATGATTAGAGAAGCTACAGAGCTGAAGGATGTAGAGTTCCAATGCTTCGTTAGAAACAGAATTTTTACAAACACTGCAAATTACATTTTACTTAATATTATTGAGATTTTGTGCTGATGCCAGACACTGCTTTGACAGTAGTGTACATTTACTTTATCTGCTTTGATACCAAATCTACACAATGTGTACATGAATTATTTATTCAGGGAAGAATTCTGATTTATTTTAGTAGGATGCTTCAGCATGTCAGAGAAGGACTTAGGGGACTGATACACAGAAATTGTGATTTTTAATGTAATGAGCCAGGATATGTAGAGATAGGGTGAATAAATATTGGAATAGCTGTACAATGACAAGGGGCATATTGCAAATGGGAAATATGACATTCAACTGGCCTGAATAATTTGAGTGCACAGTGAATGATAGTATCATCTCATATCTTGATAGTAATGGTGCAGTAATTCAGCACTGGCTGCACTGTGCTTACTGATAACATTCCAAATCAGATACTGCATGGCATTTGCTATTTACTGGCAGGGATTTTCCATCAAGGAATGAAAGCAAGCAGAGAAAATCTATATAAATCTTGCACTGATATAATGGAACTATTTAGTACCAGAGTTCTATAGACTTTTCTATAAAAAGCATTTATAATCTTTTTTTTTTTCTGTATCTATATTTTAAATGTTGTCCACATGAGATATTTTCAAAATAAACCAGGAGTTTAGATATCTGAAACACTTTGGTATACCCTACTAGAAGAATGCAGGAATTTTCTCTATGCAGCCCCTTGTAATCATCATTGAGATTGGGAAAGAAAAAAAAAGTATTATTAAATATAATTTAATATATAATAATATATGATTTCAGTGCAACTGTGGTTGGCAGCGACATTTCTTCAGATGCTACACGTCTACTTGGATTCCTATTATATGTAGGTAAAGGTGTTTAGTATAAATATATCACATTCTCCAGCATATTAAATATTTATTAAATATTGATGTGAAGACAATATTGCAATATTTTACGTCTTGGATATCATGTTCCTTATCAAAGTAAACATTTGCAAGAAAGGAGCCTGGGTGTTGCCATATTAGTGCCATCTGGGATAGTCTGGATTTGCTATTAAATCTCAGCAATAAGCAAATTTTTTGAATCCTCTGGCTTTTGAAAGATGTTTGCCATATTGTCACAGATAAGATTTACTTGTCAACAACATCCGGATTATCATTGACAACTGAATAGGCAACATCGTTGCTAATTTGTTATGTCAAATAATATAGAAATCTAGAAGGCTGAAAACTGTTCTTTTCACAAGTAAAATCTATCTGTACTTCAGACTTACAAATTTTTAAGCACTGTGCTCCCCTTCAGGCAAATGATTTATCTTGTCTCATTCATTTAACGTGAGTTAAAAGAATAGCTCAGTTATTAATTATTGAAATCACCTTGAGTCCAGGCTGGGGAGTCAACAAGGTCTGTGCAAAACACATAAGTGACCTAAGGGCAGGAAACAAGATGAAATGGAGATCCAAGGAAAGGAAACTGAAAAGAATTAGAGGGAGATGAAAAAAAAGCCAAAATCTGCATTTTCATTCATGTAAGTGCTTCTCCCTTATAAGTGTATGGAAGTCGCTGACCTATTTTGCTAGAATTATTTCTTCACCATCCAGTTTAGAGAGATGTGTAACAGTGTAGTGAAAATATAGATTTTGGAGTTACTCTTCTTGTTAGAGAATTCTCTGTCAGGGAGGATGAGTGGTTTTGGTGAAAGCCTTTAGTCTACAGAGTTCCTGACATTATGTTATATTTGATCCACATTTGGAAGAAAGGATCTGCATGAGAAGAAATCTATAACTTAATTTCTTAGCCTTTAACTGTGTTGCTGGAATCACTAGCTATAAGTCTTGATTCTTCTGAGTGTTTTCTTTTGTTAATAGCCTGAGAAGAAGTAAAAAAAAATACATTGAACCACATAAAAAAGAAGTTATGTATGTTGTCTATTTTGGTAAGTTAGTTGGTTGGTTTGGTTTGGTTTGGATTTTTGGGGGGGATTTTTTTTTTTTTTTAATTGTCTGCTTTTTCAAACATATTTCTAATTTTTCAAACTGAATTGAGAATGTGGAAAGCAGAAAGGGGCAGAAGGGAAGATCTAATATATATTGAGCTTTTATTATATTTTTTAAGGTTTCAGCCCAAAGAAAAATCCAGTTGGCAAGTTAGTTCAGTACTGAAGTATGACTTTCTCACACATAATGTCTTTATCAGTCCATTATTTCATCTATTATTTTTGTGTATGCTTGTGCCTGGAGCTTATCTCCTTTTTATGTTGTCCCTGATAAAAATGTTCATAAGTTTCCTAAACATACGTGAAAATTGACATTTCCACTCCACCACTGATGCTCTTCACTACTTAATAATTTTCTCTTTCCTCTGTTACAAGCACTATGTCTTCAGGGCTATTTTTGAAAATCTGAACCTGTAAGGTAGCAGAGAGAGAGTCATCATTCATTCAAGATTTTTTAGCCCTTTGTTAGAGACTGTCTGCATAAAGTGGGGAGCTCCAGCTCATGTCTCCTGGTGTCCAGTTGCAGAGCATGATGGAAAGTGTCACTGATTCCGTGTCCCCTTGTGTTCCACCACACCCTGGCTTTAACCAGCTGCTTGGTTTTCCAGCAAGGTCGCTGTGTGGGAGAATTCCTCCTGTGTAGCTTTTACAATGGCAACTGGGGGAAGTTCTCAGCCTCTCCCATCCCCTTCCCCCGTGCAGAAGATGCATTAAGCATCTTCCCCTTCTCTATTCATGTTCTCAGCCTGTTCCACTACCACAGAATCCAAACACTTAAGCCACTTAATACTATAATAGCCTCTAATGTAGTCTTTCTAGGGGTTTTTGTGCTAACACTTATGTTGCAGCAGACTTTCTTATGCTCCATGGAAAATAACAGTGACGTGTGTGTGGAAAAGGGGGGAGAAATTATCAGACACCATGAGAAGTGAAAAACTGAAAGGCACTTGGAACTTCTTGGGTATATGTAAATTATAACAACATTTCTCTTTAGCTGCATAAGAGAATTCTTACAAGCACACCAGCGTGAATCCTTCAAAAGCGAAATCATTTTATGGAAAGAAAATGAGCAGTGTAGTAACACATTATTTTGCTCAGGGCTACAAAGTACAACTGCATTACATGCTATATCTATATTTGGTATTAAAAAGAAATCAAAGATCCCCCTTAAAGCATTCTTTTTCTGACAAGATTTTCATTTAAACCCAGATCTTGTTATTAAGCACATTATAACATAATTAAAATTAAATAAGTCTTGTGGGAAAGTAATAATATACAAAGAACCACCCTTAATTATATTTTTTTAATGGATTCATTCAAAAGAGATTCAGTCTGAGAAAAATATTATTAGTTAAGCATGTTTTAATTATCTTACTTCTTAAAATTTATATACTGAGTGGTACCACTTTGATACAGCAGTTTGAAAAACCTTTAAATTATTAAAGAAATAATTTACCAAAGGCCTTTGTGCCTCCATGTAACCACAGTGTGTTGTCATGTAAAATTGAAGAAATGGGTTATAGCAATTGGTGGTTGGCTCGCTAACTTTGCCCTCCTTGAAAGTTGTATTGACTTTTTAAAAAATAGCAGACATGACGATTTAATTAACATTGTTAAAATGTCTTCAAATATCACACACTATTAGAAAACCAGGTACATTTGACATCACGGGTTTTTCTTTGGTGCACACAGATCTAAAATGTAAGACTTGAGGAGGCAAGGAGAAAATCAACTGAATAGAGGCTATTTTAGGGTGTTGGGCTGTCAGAGATTGAAGTGTTATAGTTTATGGCTTAAACATCTCAGGTTGCTGCTGCTCTCCAGAGGGAGTTATCAGGGCTGAGTCATGCAGAAGATAAAGAACACTGCCTCACCTATTTTAACAGCTTATGTAGGTGGTAATAGAATACATACTTTTGGTTACATCTTCCATTGTAACCCAAGACAATACTATAATGTATGAATAACTGAGTGCAAATCACTCAGTTTGCTTTCAAAAGAGATTTTAGTCATCATTCTACACCTGAAATGATGGTGATCCTTGAACTTTCACAGAATAGTTCAAGTTTATAAGGTGCATCCTTTCCAAGGTATTAAAAAAATCTCTTAAACATGTATCAGGCTGTTTGAAGTGTGATTATATATTAAAAAAAACCCATACAACACTTTATCAATCAATGCCTTACCTCACTTGCTTCTTGGGAAATTTATGCAAGGTTAAATGTATATACAGAGCCTTTCCTATTAAGTGGGTTTTTTGTTTGTTTTCCATGTAATTGTTCTGCAGCTTTTTTAGTCTCTCTTAATTATGTCTTTTTCAGAAGTCTTTCTTGTTACATATCTTGAAAACTTGTTGATACTTTTTTTGTGAAGTGAAATAAAAAATTCACAGTCTGAATTAGTTCAGGTATTAGATTGTTAATGTAATCCTTTTTGGAGAGAGATTATAAAAATTGCTGTAAAATTTTCAAAAATGAGATGAATATGTAGTTCTGATGTTCCTCCAACACAACTTTACTAGTTATCTCACCAAAGAAAACATGTTTTATCCTGCACATTGCATAAATAACCATTATAATTTATTCGTGTTGTGTTATTGTTCTGGTATAGAATTATGGACCTTTGTTGTAGAAAACTCTGGTGCCAGATGATAATCCTGGTCGATGGTAAATCACTCAAATAAGTTTGAATATCCATTCTTACTTTTGCTTGTTTGTTAACTTATCTTGATTCAAAGATTTGAATTAAAAAACCCTTGAGAATCACAGTAAGTGCAGCTCAAGTGATCAAGATCCTCAGGGAAGAAGTCACAGCACCAAGCCTGCAAGAGCACTTGGATAATGCTCCAAGAAATTTGCTGTGATTCTTGGAATGGTCCTGTGCAGAGCCAGGAGTTCAGTTCCTTGTGGATCCTTTCCAACTCAGTATACTCTATGATATTATCTGAGTTATTCAGATTAGCCACTGAGTGTGGCCATCAACTACCTGGGAACAATGTTTTGTCCTTTTTCTTTGCATATGTGGTTGGCAATATTTTTAGTCTTCAAAAATTGGTTTGTAGTACTGCACTAAGCTTCACTTAGAAAGTTCCTGAACAGGAAAAGTTTCTGCTCCAGAAACCTCAAAAAAGATCATGGTCTTTATTCTCAAAGACTTGGAAAATTCTTATGGAGTGCCTTGTAGGAATATTTTAAATGTCATATGGAAAAAACAGCACATCAGAAAAGTTGAGTTTCCTGAATATATAATTCCAACACATTGGAAGAGAGTTAAATTACTTTTGCACACATCATCTCATGGCTTTCCTACCTTGGGTGCAGTCAGGCAGTGCAGCCAGCGACCCAGAGGGCTTGTGCAGGCTCTGTCCTGGGGGGTTTACAATGAAAAGACAAGATAAAGCCCTGAGCAGCCTGCTCTGACCTCAAAGATGTCCTTGCTGTCAACAGAAGGTTGGATTAGACACCTCTCAAGGTTCCTCCCAGTTGGAATTATCCTACCATACCAAGGGTTTTCTTAAATGAGTTGGGTTGAATGCCAAGAATACAACACATGAGAATTTTACAATCCTAAACTTCCTTTGCTAAATCTTCCTACTTAGTCTGCTTCTTTAAACCAGGGCATTTTGAAAGAGTGAGACCCGATGAAAAGCAGAGACAGTACTATAAACAGTCTTGCATGTGTTGGTAGTTGCATACTGCCAGTCTCAAAGCACACTAAGGGCAGTGACAGCCACATATTTTCACAGATGATGTCTATGAGGAGACACACAATACTTGGCTGGCGAGTTAGGCAGAGAGAGAAAAGTGCCAAACAGAAAGAAGAAAACAACACATCCATTCCATTGAAACTGGAATGCTGCAAAGAATAGTTGGCACCTGATTGAAGTGAAACTTTCTGCTACAGACTACTTGGATAATCCTGGGAACAGCAACATTCACAACCAGAAATGTCAGCTGTTACTCCTTTTACTGCATAGAAACCCCCCTCAAAAGCAAATAAAAGGCCAAGAGTAATTACATAAGTGTAAGGTCTGTGTTGCTCTGATTTTCTGATGCAGCAAACCCAGCACTTCAGCTGATCAACTTAGCAAGGAGGAAAAGGACTCCTTTAAGAACAGAGGGAATTTGGCTGAGACAATCTGAGTAATTTAAAACTTGCAATCTTAGTTTGATGATGTGGAAGTAAGCCAAAAATTAACATATTTTCTGGTTTTTTGGCCCTCTATGTGTTGGTTATATATAATTAAAACTGTAGTCTAAGACAAAAAATCTCAAAACATTTCTGAAATTTTGAAATGAGTATTGTGGGTCCTCAACTGATTTTATTTGCTGCAGAACCTAGTGAGAACCTAGTATTTTATTTGACAGTATAGCCAATAATGTTATATTTTTTCCCATATCACTGGATAACCACATGAAAGGTAAAATCTTCATTGAGATACCACTTGGTGTATAAATAAAATAATATTTTTAAAAATCCAAATACAATACATTTTTATATATTACTTTCTTCCTATTTCTACTGTAAGTGTACAGTTAAGTACGATGTTGAAGAAGAATGTGGTTTTGATTCCAACATTTAAAAATATTTAATTAGTATTTAACACATGTTTTTTATGTATGTCTTTAGAAAAATAAAATGCACACGTGGCAGCTTTATAAAATAAATTTATTACTCATTATAAAAATATTAAAATAAGCAGCAAATACAGCTTGCTCTAAGCTTAAAGCACGGTCTTTAATACTTCAAAAGAAGCGTAGCTACACTGCATCATAAGGAATAGGCCATTATTTTTTAGAGTTTGTCTTTATTAAGAAAAGTAGAGAGTGATGAAGCTTTTTAGTGTAAGATTCACCTACTGTAGTGCAGAAAAAGTTGTTTACAAACCACAGACTTATGAGAGAGAATTTCTGAACAAGTGCTTGTGGCTCCCTCCAATGGTAGGAGGATACTATTGCTGGGGCCAGGCCAGAGGAAAACCTGGAAAATCCTGGAGTACCAAGAACTCTAGGAAATGCTTGATTGGTTTCCTTATTATACATTTAAAAGGAAACAAAAATCTTGTGGGATTTTTTACTTGAACACTACAAAAAAAAAAAAAAAATCAATATCTTTCTATTGTAAATTAAGTCTATTTGAGTGCAAGGATAAATATGTGCATGAGACTTATTTCTTCACTAATTAAATGCATTTTTCCACCATCAGAAGTGAAGAATTTAAAGAATATTTGGA
This sequence comes from Sturnus vulgaris, assembly GCF_052056855.1. NCBI lineage: Eukaryota > Metazoa > Chordata > Aves > Passeriformes > Sturnidae > Sturnus > Sturnus vulgaris. The sequence continues at coordinate 65,646,836 of NC_142246.1, forward strand.
TGATGAATATCTACAGTAGGTCAGTACTAAAAAGATAATTTTTAATGATTTTGTATTAATCACTTAAGGTACAAGAGTTAATTGTTCTCTCTGAGAGAAGACTTAAAAAATGATATATCAAATAACTTTATTAAATACTAAACATGGTGTACAAACTCTAAAGTTCTTATCTACTGCTGAGAATTTTGTGAATGCCATTCACACTACATAAGATGGAGGATTTTCCTCATCTTTAAATATAGCCTCTGGTCAAAGACAGAGAAACTTAATGCCAGTGTAAAATGTGAGAACTAAAAGCTATTTATTATTTTTGAAGAGACACTTCTTTGTGGCAATAGGGGACAACATTTTGCAGTACTGAATGTAACTATACGAGTAAAAAAACCAAAATAAGTCAAGCCAAAACACCCCCAGGTAAAATAAGAACATTAGGAACTCCATTAGGAACTCAAACAAATAAAAAATCAACTCTTGTAAATATGATTTTATCTTACTTCAGGAGAGCCTTACATAGCTGGCAATGCATCATTCTCCTTCCAAACTAAATATATTCTAAGTAACCTACCAACTCCTGCACAACATTGTGACAGAAATTCCTGGTGAGTAGCTAAGATGTGCAGTTCTTTATTGACATGAATTCCATGGAACAAAATGCTATTGAACTTGGATTGTATCCAATTCCTAGTTATCAATATGTATAAACAGTCATATAATCAACTTCTTAACCCAAAGACCTTTACTACTATTTTCTTTTTCCTTTAAATAATATTTTATTATAGTCATATGAGTGCAAATATTTCACTGATGTCAATGGAAAATCCCTACAGGAAATATCTTTTTCACCTGGAATTGGACAAAATATGAGATTGATGGTCTTGGACCTCTTGAATTATTTCTTCAAACAAATAATAAAACTCATAATATAAACACTGCTGTTGGTTTATGTATAGCATTTTCAAATCTAACCTATATTTTTATATTTTTAATTATACTGTAAATTATATTGCATAATTTACAAAGTATTTCTGAATATAAGGGAAAAACAAGCACCTGGCCAAAAATCCCTATATTAACAAATCACTCATGAAGACTGAACACTTTTGGATTATTGAAGGAGATTCTGCCCCTCTGCTCTGCTCTCAGTTCTTCATCCACTGTGGTTCCAAGTACAGGAAAGACATGGAGATGTTGGAGTGAGTCCAGAGGAGGCCACAAAGATGATTAGAGGGATAGAGCAGTAAAATAATAATAAGAGAAAATAATAAAGGAACAGCTGCTAGCCTGTTTCTAAAGAACAAACCAAGACTTGCATTGTTTTGTATTACTAGAAGAGAGAAGCACATTACTAATTCTCAGAATAAAGAATTTCTATGTGTCATTAAACTACAGCTACTAAAAGATGTGCCTTTCTCTCTTCTATAGTCCATTACTGTACTTCTCTCTTGCACCAAAGGGGAATCTAAGAGAACAGGCATGGTTTGCAGGGAGAATTTAATCTTCTGCACATAGCTCAGTAAAGAGTAAAACTAAGGTCCTAATAGAAATATAGAGTTCAAAAGACACCTCAAAGAACTATTGCTACTGTAAATATATTATTTATAAGTCTATTAACATTCTTTAAGCTGTAGTAGAACAGTAGGCTCACCTGATTTTTCCTTCTCTTTCTAACGGTTGTGGTACATGAAAAATAATGAAATCAAACTTCTTATCTTTGCAGGAGATGTGTCTTCAACAAAGCTGATTTTGCTGTTTGAATTTGGGTGCCTTAGCAAGTAGCTGTTCTGCCAAGTTACTCGTGTGATAATGTGAGTGGTTATGAAGGCCAAAACGCCCTAAAAAGGACTCAAGAAAAACAAATATCCTTGACCATGTCCATATCTCATCCTATCTTATTTGCTTATTTATTTGGTTTTATCAGTCCATAGCCAAGACTGGATCCTGAATCCAAAGCTGGTGTGAGGTGTTTAGGAGACTCTAAGATAACAGAGTCACAGAATGATCTGGGTTTGAAGCACCTTCATGAACATCTATTTCCAACCCCCTACCGTAGGCAGGGACACCTTTCATGTAGAAGCAGCAGTTGATGTCTTTGATTTTCCCCGGATTTAATGTTTTATTACTATTTTCAGAATCTCTTCTTCATATATATATATAAAATATATTTTTATATGTTCAATATATTATAAATAATAGTACAGGGTCAATCAGGAATGATGTACTCAGCAGTCAGGAAGCAGATGCTATAAAAGAGTTGAAAGCAATGTACAGGTGGAAGATATGACCTATCCAAAAACTGCATCTACATTCAAGTTTCTGTGAATCAATTTTCCCATGGTTAGCTAAATCATAATGATTTAAGTAAGAAATATTCTTTTTGAGAGAAAAATATCATTAACCTTGAAGGCAGAAAAAGAAAAAAAGGAGCCATCACAGGTGTGACTGAGGTCAGAGTAAAAAAGGTAATATTTCTGGCAGCAGGGTTTAACAGCCATCCTTTGCCATCACCAGATTGCACTGTTTCTAGGTGAATGCTAAGAGCTATGATTACCTGAATTCTAAGGACAAAATGCTCCTGTTTGTGCGATGCTGGTGTCAGCTAATGCTGCGGAATAAATCTCCCTCCCTCCCTCCCTTTCGCTGCTATAAATTCCCAGGAGAACTAAATTCTCAGGACGGCGCTGTCAGAGCGGGAGCTGCTTCCAGCATCCCTTTCCAGGCGGCTCCCCAGCCTCTCCCTGGAAATGCCTTTTCTGGGGAGCTAAAGCGCGATATGCAGAGACCTCTGGAGCCTGGAAAAGCGAACTGCATCCACTGCCGGGCAGGGATTGCTCCGTGCTGGGGAAATCACCCGGGGAGCTCGAAACCAGGCTTGAGAGCCAACAGGCATCTGAGCCTGACTCTCCTAATTTGTGGGGCAAACGTCATGTGCTTGAAAATGATACAGTTTACCTTAATTTTTCCTAAGCTAGTAAAAAAAAAAAAAAAATTATATATATATATATATATATATATATATATATATATATATATATATATCTCACTTTACACCAAACCCCCAATATATTAGATGCTTTCCTTATATAAAAATACAGTGTTAAACAACATAATCTTCAAAACCACTGTGAGATCGGTTCCTATGCTGCAAGCTCCTGGAATTTGGAATCCATTTGTGAACCCATTGCTTTATAAGCCTGTTTGGTTTTTTATTTGCCCGAAGTCTGTTTAGAGGCTGCATCCTTGTCTGAGAGATGCCACAAGGTTCTGGTTGAGTTCAGAGCTAATTACAATTCTGAAAGAGACCTTTGTAGGGTTGTCATTAGCTGTGCTTGTAATTGAGAATGAGGTGTTACCTCATTTATTTTCCCAGTGAGCATCTCTTGGTATGTTTGACCAGGGAAAAATTGTGCTCACCTTGAAGGACGATGAAGTTTGCAACTACAGCTCCAGCTTAACCTTTGTGTTGCTGATTCTGTACTTTTTTTTTGGTGCAATTCAGTGTTTCCAAGTCCTCAGCTATGTGTTAAATATGTCATTGCTTCAATAGGTTCTCTTGTGTGTTTGAGCACAGGGAATTGGACTTGGAAACAGCTTTGACCTCACACACAATTGTTACAATGCATCCTCTATTTTTTATCTTAGGCCTTGATTGTGGCTATACAGTAATACCAATTACTTGGAATTTCAAAATTCTGATTTTGTAGATGAAGCACAGAGAAATTGCGTTTTTGGAGGTTGATGAAAAACCACCATGCAGATCCAAAATCATATCGCTATTATTTCCACAAAAAATATTTCTGCATTCAGTTTCTTAAAGTCCTTCCCCAAAAGTGGACTTGACTAAGCCAAATTATCAACTGTCTGTAAAGTACAGACAAAAGCAGAGTTAATTTTTGAATTAAATGATAGTCAAATGCAATTAGGCAACTGTGTCTGGCTTTTCAGGTCTGAAATACTGGTAAGCTTATGTTTTGCTAATGCTACTTCTGGAGCTATCCTTGTCTCAAGCCATTTTGATTTCTAGCATGGAAAACTGCATCAAAGGAAACAAAGATAACTCTTTGCAGTATGAAAACAAAGTAGCAGAAACCTAAATTCCAATTTTTGAAACTGTTTTTTACTTCGGATCTGCAATATTTTCCATATCACAGATTTTTTTGCTATTTTCATCATATGTGTTAAAACTATCATGTGCATGTTTAATGTCTCCAGTGTCTCTGATTAAAAGTTAATTTTAAAAGTTTATTTTTGAATTTCTTTTTCCTTCAGGCTATTGCATAGGTTTTTTTAGTCAAGGATTCAATATTCACTTAATAAGTTAATAAATATGTCCAATGAATGTCCAAGAGAACTTGAGGAAATTAAGGTCTTGCTCCTGAAATTATACAACAAAAGAAGAATTTCACTTTTTGATATGTAGCACTCCGTGAATTAGACTTTCTTATTTTGTCTAGATTCTTGTCTAGAAAAAAATAAAAAGCAGGCCTATTAGTCTTTTCTTAAATTCCCTTATGAACAGAATTTCTAAAACTGTCAAATGAACCTGCCAAATAAATGCTGACAATAAAGTACAATCTGTAGGAGGGAAACTAATCTGCTGGGCTGTGTCTAAAATTATTCACTAGAGCTCAGTGGACCTTTTTAGTCCCAGAAGATTTGAGCCTTGCTGAGGGCAGGCTGGGAAGTATTTTGTGGAGGCAGCCTGCCTTGAGGTGAGTGTACACAGACACTGGAAATGTAGACGTAATTTTCTCAGGTTTGCAAAATGCATTTCAAGAAATCTTGTGTGTACTGACATCCAGGCTTTCAGGATCACTTCCCTGAGAGCACTCGTTTCATTCCACCCTTCTCCATGAACAGCAGCACCGTGCTTCAGGAGAGAAACTAGTTCAATACACGAAATGCTTGAAACTGGTGTTTAATACGTGCCTGTGGTGATAAATTGTAAGGTGCATTGACTTTAGCTTTGCTTTGAGCATCCAGTCAGAGGTACTGAAAAACATACTCATTATTTTATAAGTTTTCATCTAAGTGCTGCTCTGGCAGTTGGTGCATTGCTCCCTGTCAGTTCTTGTGCTCATCTACAGTTTCACCTGTAATGAACTTTAATCAAATGCACTGGGGCTTAAAGACTATTTTTTAAATGTCCTAACTGCATGACTCTCTGTTTTAAAATTTTCCCATAAAGTTAGAAAAAGATGCACTTGAGGATCTGATTCAACCCTCACTTCTGACCCACCACCAAACCATCTATTTTAGGTCTTCCTTTCTTAAAGTTAAGAAAAAGGCAATAGTTCAGGTTGCAGGGTATGAAAGGAAGATCTGTTGAATTGGTATTCTTCTATCCTGGAGTGATCTTCTATGAAATCTGAAGATCTCTGGTATAAACATTAAAAAATAGAATAATAAATTTAAAGTATGGTTATTAAAAGGCTTTTTAAAGCAAAAAAAAAATAAATTAAAAATTAGAGTGTAGAATTGTTTTCTCGTTTATATCAGTAGCTTCTTCAGAGTTCATAGTTGTCAGATATAAACACTGAGTTAAAAAGAATAGAAACCAGACAAGCTTAAACCCATTATCTTGTAAAAGTTAGAAGAAACATCGAAATGCTCCAATGCACCCCCTCCAAATATTTTAAAAAATTATATTAATGAATTCCATGAATTTTTGACAGATTTCAGGTCAGTATGTTATTGTTTATGCCAAGTTTTTACAATAGTCACACTGGGGATATCTGCCTGGATACTCTGAACATCTTATCTGGCAGATGAGAATGTCCTAAGCAGACAAAATTTTGCAACTGAAAATAAAAAAAAAGAAATAAGAAATAGATCTCATCTGTCCCATTTTCTTTATATTTCCAGGTCACTGTTTGAAAGTATTTTAAGACAATGCCTTTCATTTTTCCTTCCTGAAGATACAGTATTGAAGTTGAAAGGCCTAATTGCACCATATGACTAAAGGGACTAAAATATCTCCTGCACTTCTGATTGTTTGACAAGAAAGTCCTGTGTAGGTTAGGAAGAACTGAATGGGGGTCTCACTTCCTTGTGTGGTCTTCATGGTATAATTTATAACACAGAGTTACAGGAACACGATCTGGAGAGTTATGGTGAGATAGCCAAAGTCTAATAATGTGAAAATAATGCAATAAAATGATCATTGGCCCAGTTCTGGGTTTATACCTACAAGTCCAATCAGAAGGATTGTAAGTTTTGTAAGCCAACAAACATCTTTGTCCCAAGTCAAAATGAAAATGCACTGACCATAAAAATTGTCAACTCTTTAGGCTGTTGGCATATCTGGGATGAAAAACATAACTGCTGAGTTAGGGTAGAAGATGTTCTTTTCCATCCCAAATATATTTATCACACAGAGATTCAGGAGAAAATCTTGTTGTTACCATGTTATGGAAGCCCGTTGTAGCGGCAGCTTAATGGTGGTTCTGAACTAGGTTTATATAAATCCTTTATTTCTAAAAAGCTCAGGAAGAGGAAAATAAATAAAAATCTCCTGTGCCTTATATAACTGTTATTCCCATTGAGTATCTTTAGGAGGCCTCACTCCTCTTAAAAAAAAAAAAGCCATCTTTTCAGGAGAGAGATGTTTTATTACACTTTTTCTGACTTGCACAAGACTTATTGCTGTTGTAGTTTATTCAGATAGAAACTGATTTGTGTGATTTCAAAAAGTCAAAAAAAATAAAAGAAAGAATATAAATATTTACAGCAAAATTTCAGAGAAATATTTTAATTTTTTTACTTGACAATTTTGCAAATGTGCCTGAAGCAAACAAAATTACACTGCTGGTACAAAAACATAGCTGGGGATTCAAAACTATAACTTCGTTCTACTAGCAATTCTCCTAAGCAATTAATCTTAACTACATGCAAACATAGGCAAAACATCATCTGGTAAAAACATGGATTGTAGTCTTACTGGTTGAAGGTTAGGAACATTTTAACACCAGCTATTTTTTAGCAGCCCCAAAAACCCAAGATAAAAGACATAAAGTATGGAGTAGTCCTCCAAGACTTTTATTGGTTTATTTTGTTCCAAAAGAATAATTTAAGCATAGAGAAATCTATTACTCCCATGGCAGTTAAATTTGATGCTGTTTGAAAATCAAGAAATCAGATCAAAGAAATTACTCATAATAGTGTATACTAGAGTTGCCCACATAATCTTGCATAGTTGTGGACTTATACTGTGTTTTACAAATGAGATCCTTATGAAAAAAGCCAGAGTTGATGAGAATTATTCAGTCACATGTATGACCAGGGAAAAGCAGATGCCACCAGGGCTGTGCACTTCCATGCATGGTTCTTCAGTCCTGCAGTAACCCAAAGGTACTAATAGTCATAAGGGAGAAATTAACTGAAGTGGAGAAAACACTGATTGGCATATTAATATTGAGGTTTTAAGGGACTGGATGAATTAGGCATAACAATTGGTTATGTTGAAAGGGGAGAGTATCAGGCTGCAGGAATCTTAGTGGAATAAATCTTAAGTAATTTAATTAGTTATCTTGGCACACAAGAAGAATGGTGTAAATGGAATTTACTGATAACACGAAGCTGGAAGGCCTTGCCTTAACAGAAGAGAATGAAAATGTCAAATATGAAACCTATAGGAACTGAGTGAGAGAAGTGGGATGAAGTTAAATACTATAAATATAGATTCCATTTGTATTAGAGGCAAACATCATTCATTCTGCCCTGAGAGTGACCATCTTAATTTGATTAGATGAAATAAAACATTAAAAATCTAAAATTTCAAGCATTTAATACAATGAATGTCTAATATTAATTCTCTTTCTAGGCACTCACTTTCCTGGAATTCCTTGCAAGTGCTTTTCTGTATCCCCCGGGGATGGCTTTTTAAGGGTAAAGAGATGCCTTGTCAGATGTCTGCTGTGTGGCTGTGAAGATATTTGTAGCTTTTAGAGACTAGTGGTGGTGGATAAAATCTGTAAATCTTTCTGCCTATGCATCACCATGTCACCCCACCTGTTCAGTGTTTTCCAGCAATTACCCTGGAGCATTTAGCAGTCAGTCTCGTGTAGACCAAACCTCTGTGCCCACTATCAGGATAAAACCCCAGAGGATTAGCTCTTCCCATTTCTTTATAAAGATGATGGGGCCTTAGGACCACACCTAGATCTGGGTGAACAACCCCTGTGCACCCCTCAACAGCCCAGACAACTTCTGGCAGAACCAGTGTAGCTTAATTAATTGAATTGGAAGCTAATTAACTGAACGAGAAAGCACTGATAAGCATGGCTATTTTAAGGTGGAGAGGAATGGGATGAATTTTTCCTTAGGAAGTCTTACTGCAAAGGCTTCAAAGTTAACTTGGATATGCCAAAATATTTTCTTTCCCTAGAAACAGGTTTTCATCAAAATTAAGGGTATGACAAAACAGATTTTGTAGTTGAAGCATGTATTTTATTTTAAAGATCTTTGATTTCTTATTAGTAGTGTGCAAAAATTTTAAGGTTTCATATAGAGATATATAGACATTAGAATCAAAGTTCTCAAAACACGGAAGCAAAACATTTCAGAAATTAATTAGAGAATATCTCTTGGACAGAAAAAGTTCATGTCATTTCTAATTTCTTGCTAGAAATATCTTTCTCTCAATCTCCATTTTATTATAATTTAAAATAGTAGTTTGCAATTAAGTAAATCTACATTAATGATATTTCCCTTCATTACATGTTCAATTTACATGGAATATGAAGTGCAGAGTGGGGGGTTGCTGAATGGCTTAATTTAAAATTCTCAGATATTCGTGAAGTGTTTAATTTCACGTTGTGAATAAAAAAGGTACAAAAATATTTAATGCTAAGGGTTGATAAGGAGTTTAAAGGAGCAAGACAATTACAGTACTGTAAATATGTCAAAATAGTGATAGGTAATACAAAGTATAGCAATCATGTTTACTGAAAAGGAAAGCAGAATGTGTAGTAAAGAAAAAGATAGCAGTATATAGAAATCAGGGGCATTAAGAATGAACCTGTCTTTTTCTAGTGCAAAACATTTTAGTTTCAATCTCCAGAACCTATTATTAGATGTGTTTCATGAATACCAAAACCCTATCTCCACTCACATTTGATTCCCACTTTCAAATTTATGTACTTCAGAGGAATTGATTTCCTTCTTAATGAGTCGATTGCAATCAATACTTGCAGTGAATTACAGTCATGTTCTTTAACATGTTCCCTGCTCCACAAGGAGATCTACAGCACACAAAACAGTCTACTGAGCACCCACATTGTTTGCAGTAGGATTAATGGGTATTGTGAATTTTTTTCCTGTGGGCTTGTGCTGGTTTTGCCAGTGGCTGCTATGGGGCTGTTTTGGATTTGTGCTGAACACAGGGTTGATAACACAGAGATGTTTTTGTTATTGCTGAGCAGAGCTTACACGGAGCCAGGGCCTTCTCTGCTTTTTGTGCTGCCACACTGGTGAGGAATTTGGGGGTGCCTGGGAGGGGACTCAGCCTGGACAGGTGACCCCAACTGACCAAAGGGACATTCCAAACCATGTGGCACCATGCTCACTATATAAAGTGAGGGGAAAGAGGAAGCAGGGGACTTTTGGAGTGATGGCATTTTTCTTCCCACATCACCATTTTTTCTACCTTTTACCCTTCCCATTCTCTCCCCAGTCCCACTGATGGGGAGTGTGTGGCTACATGGGCATTGGTGGCTGGCTGGTGTGAAACCATGACAGGGCTTAAGATCAAGGAGTTCAAACCATAAGCTTCATTCTGCCTAAGGACTAGAAAGTGACTTTTAGCCAAGAACTTATAGCCCAAATCCACTGTTGTGAGGCACTGACAATCTTTTTCAGGTTGGAAAATTAACTGTAAATTTGCAGTGTCCTTAGCCAGCAAGTTTCAAGTGCCTTTCTCCATTATCAGGAATTTGGTGCCTGAACAACACACCTCCATCACAAAAAAACAAGGACTGTACTGATATTAAGGCCATTCTATACAATTTTTGATGCTCTTAGATCATGTTTCTCATTACTGTAAAGTACTTTGTTCTCTACTGTTTATTTACCTGTTTTGCCAGGTAACTGGCAAAGTTCTATTGGAATGGAACTAATGAGACCTTTTCTTTGTTTGCTAGTGAAAATTACCTTTTCAAGTGAACTCAATTGCTTTCAGCTTTCCTATCAACAATTATTTTTGCATATGGGCATCTTTCCATTATGGCCTTTCTTTATTTGTCATCCTAATTAGACTTTTCAGAAGACTTCTAAGAGATGAAAGAATGGCATTGAAATAATTATCAATCTATCTCACTTTAAGAACTGCCTACTCACCAGATAAATTCATAATACCTATTAACTAACTATTAACTATTGCACACAGAAGCACCAAGACTCCAGGTTTATTTCAGCAAATTGATGGAGAAATAGTTGGTATTGCACAATTAAATCTCATCATTAAGTTATCTTAAAGCTGTATCTGATAAGTAGAAAATATGTGCTAGTTACTGGCTATTATTTCCAAAACTGTCACTATTTAAGAAGCAGGATATTCCAGTCTTTTCCTGTATAAAACCTATTATGAGGTAGCAAAGCAATCTTAAAATTTCAAGTACTGTGGTTTTTTTTTGGTTTTTTTTGTTTTTTTTTTAATGATTAAGTATATTGGATAAAAATAGATAAGAGCAGAAAGCAGCATGAAAGGCACATGCTGAGATTTTTGATTTCTCCAAACCAAGTAGGAGCAGCCAGTTGTTTGATGCTGAGTCCCATGGAACTCAGGGAAAAGATTGGACATGTCAGTGAATGCAGTCACTGGTCAAAGGTCCAGGTTGGTATTTCTTATTTTCAAATAAGGAATCAGTGACTTCTGTGGGACTGCTATTAAGCACTCTGTTTTTCTTCATCTCATGTTCCTTTGGAAAGAAACATTCAGGCAAATTTCCCTCTTTGTGGCAGGACTCTTCAAAAGGTGCTCAAAAATTTAGTGACATTTTGGTTTGGGTAGTGTTGACTTGACTCCACAAACGTCCCAGATGAACTCTCCAACTGCCAGATATATTGTAATAACAGTAATTTAACATATGGTTGCACAATCTGGAAAATTCCATAGACCTGCAAAATGCAAAAAAGACTCCTGCTTTGAAAAAAAATATCAAAGCCTGAGAGTGCAGTTGGCCTTCTGGAGAATGATGAGTATTTCTCTTCAAATTATTTCCTTTTCCTTAAATATCTCATACTGTTATCTCTCCAGTGTGCCATGGTATTACCTCTCTTCCCTTTCATATAGTCAATTTCTAAAACTCGTAGCACATCATTACCCAGAGCTGTCAGTATCTGTGGAGTTTTTGTATTTTTCTGGAGACCTTCATCTACCTCTATCTGAATTGGGCAACCTTGATAAAAGACATATAAATATAACAAAACATACAAGTAAAAAAAATTCCAATGACATATATTATTCATTTAATGGTGCTAGGTTTTCATTAGAAACTGTTTTGGTTTTTTTCCTAGTGTTATGATTTTAATTATTCATGAGAGCACTAATAGGAATAGCTATCTATCTAATAGATATATTAGAACATTATCTAGTATTGATTTGTTTCTATAGTCTGCAGAACATAAGTCTGAACTCTGATGCTCTATGAATTGGGATTTAATAATATTCCTAATTTTCTTCACAGTCAATATTTATACTAAAACAGTCTGTAACAGTTTCTCATATTATAATAACTACAAATAATCTTAATTGTAGGTGTGTCAATATCCTGTGTAGCTGTGTTGGAGCCCATACCAAGAGACCTATGTACATATCTCTAACCACACTAAATACAGGCTATTTTAAGTATGATTACTCAGTATATAATATTTTCTGCCATCATCAAACAACTGGAAGGAAACATTCAAAGTGTCTAAAATGTGTAGTTTTGACATGGAATTTTTGGGGCATATAAATGAATGTTAGCAGACTGTCCTATATTCTTCCTTCTCATCATGAACTATTTTACTATTTCTTACAGAAAACAAATCTTAAGCATGTGACCCATCAAAATCCATTTTATCCTTTTCATTAAATGTGGGCAAAACTAAAACCAATTTGAGGCTGAGCCTAGTTCTTGAGTGAATCTCTGACAATGTAACTTTACAGGTATTCTACATTTTTATGCTGGCTATGAAGTGAAAAGGGGAGATCAGAAATCACAACTTCCAGTTTACCTTTCTTAAGATAAGCATCACCAAGGAAGGTATGTGTATTCTAAAGTGTAAATCCAGGAAGAAGTGTCTAGATTTTATGAGAAATAGTTCTTTTATATGAAACATTCTGCCTCCTCTGAAGAGCATCAATTCCACCAGGTTTCTAATTTTTGGGTAGAGTTATTCATAGCTTTTATTGAATTTATAGGTATGGAATACAAATTGTAGGTAGCAAAAGATTTTGAACATGGAGATCATGTTTAACTTGTCTTTCTATTTGGGGAGCAGGGTTTGTTATAATTTTTAATAAAAAAACCCCAAGTTATTATGTAATATCTTGGAATATTTTGATTAGTTTTGCTGACAATTTTTCAACAGCAAAATTACACACTTCATAATATTTCTTATCTGAAATTATAGAGCAACATACATTGAATATGATGTAGAATTTATGCTTCATGGAGGATGAAGCTATAAAAGTTTAATATTTAATCATAGTTCAATAAATCAAAGTAACACCATATGTTCATTATATATATTTATACATGGTCATAAAATACATTATACTTAATGTTGTCTGACTGCTCATAACTTACATGCAACCCTTAAATGACTAAGAAGCAGGAAAGTATACTATGAAACTAATCAACAGAAACAAAATTGAGGTTGCTGTAACTTCAATTGAGGTTGTTCTGTTCTGCTATTATAACAGCTCCATAAAAGTAACTTACCACCTTCTTAAGAAAAATGAGCCCAGACAATGAGCTCATATTCATGCATCCTGTGCTTTTACCAGCACCCAGCACCACTCCAACTGTGCTGGCAGAGCCAATTTAAGGTAGATCAAGATATTCAGTAAAATCTTGAAATCATATAAGGATCTCACAAGCAAAGTGTTTTTGTATCTCTATTTCTGTACGTTCATGTCAGCTATTTATCATGACCCCAGCTATACGAACATCAGTATTACAAAATTTAAGGATAAGAAAGCAAATCCTACAGCAGTACCAGAAAATTTCAAAGTCCACTTTGTATTTTGCACTGGTAACAAACAGATAGATGAGACATAAACTGTGGCTAATGGAAAATAGGAGATTTTCTGCGCATTCCTTGAGTAAATTTTAAAAGGAAACAAGTACACTGAGGATATGTAAAGGTGTGTGAGAGTTGTGTTGGAGTTTGTCTCAGTTATGGTACAGCAGAAACCAGATATTGACTGCAATTGAAGTATATGGAAAAACAAACACAGCAAACTGACAATCACGTATTTTTCAACACGTGTATGGTTTTGTTTAGAAAATGAAAGAAAAAAAAACAAAAGAAGAAACAAAAAAAAAAAAAAAAAGAAAAACAAACCCAAAATAACAACACAACAAAAACAAATCCACAAAACTCAATCAAAACAAAAAACCCCAACCAAATAACAACACAAAAAGAAAATTTACTTAGACAACTGTTCCAATTTTCCATCTTCAAATCTTATCACCAAAAATCCATTTTTTATCTGCCATTAATTATATCACATTTAAGACAATTATATTGTTTAAATTACCTTTAAAGCACTGGAAAGAGTTCTGAGAGAAGTCTGTTTCCTTCAGACGGACCATGTTTGATATAAAAAATTATTATTTGGCAGGAGATACATATAACATTTTGCACCAATCTAAAGGAAGAACAATTTTTATTTTTTCAAGGCAATTCAAGCATGTGACTGTTTATTACTAGAGTTGCAAAGTAAATATTACTTCTGAATGAGTGAAGTGCAGGCATATACCTCCTATTGCAAAAAGTTTAAATTCTAATTATCCCTTAAACAGAACTAGAGTTAGACTAAGTTTGAAAAAGGACTTTGGACTATAATTTTGAATACTTTCACATTACTTTCACAATGATGACAATGTCTTTTTAAACGTTGTCCCTCTGAGACAATAAGGGTCTATAAAATTCTTCTTTTAATTTTCATTAACTTTAAACTTGAACCTGTTATGGAAGGTAAATGTGGGAAAAAAGTGTAATGCAAATATCACTGTACATTATGAGAAGAGAAACAGAGCTTATGGAAATACCATGTCACTGTCAGCTTCTAACATTTTTGTGGCTGAAACAAATCCATATTTGACTAGCAAGAGAGAAGGACAGCTGATATTAGTGGTGTGTCTTGCACAGATAATTCTGCATTGCTCACTGCAAATGAAGTAACTCCCATCACCCTTTTGCATGGCTCTTGCACCCAAAGGTCTGCCTTACTGCTCGATATGCAGAGGTATTTGGGAGATGCAGATGCAGATAGACATCATCCTGTTCCTGTTGTTCCCCTATATATTCTTCTTCTCATTTATGTCTTATTGTCTCCTACACTCTTTACCTAATAGAGGGGGAAATTGTGCACAGCAGGAATTCAGAAACCTTGCACTTTGACAACCAGTATTTCCTTTTTGTTGGGGAGGGTAAAAGAAAGGGGAGAATTGCAATGATTCATGATTCATATGAAAATGATACCTAGTTCCTGCTGAAGAGTGAACTATTTATTTGATAACAATGTACCACCTAATAATAACTCAGCATGGAAGTGAACTAAGCAGCATATTCATCAGCACAGGGGATTCCCAACCAAGTGATTATCTGCTTTCCAAACCTTACACTGAAAGCAGACTGCTGAGAATCTGCAGCAGTTATCATTACTTTCAGTCTATGTAGGCAGCAACCCCTGTGCACTGGGAATATTTATTGTCATAATGAGAGACCAAGTCATCTGACAAACTTGGGTCTAGTTCTAGACATCCAGCATGAAATAACAACCTGTAGAATCATTATCCTTTTCTCCCCTTGCTGTCTTTTGCTGTTGAGGGTTTGGGGGCTTTTGTTTCTAATTCATGAAACTGAACTAAATTATTCAAACACAGCAGTACAATCTATTTTATGTGGTTGAGCCAAGTCCTATTTGATCATATTCTCTTCTATTTGTATTCTGTTTAAGTAGAACTCATGCCATGCAGCTAGAGAGGAGCCATGTGACAGACAGTCCACCAGGATTGCATGCTGCTAGGAAAGCTGAAATTCTAATTTATCTGAAAAATAATTGTATGAATTTTAATGTGGCAACAGACAACCAATTCAAACTGTGGTTGTGTTACTGAACTTGATAAAATTATAATGGAATTATATCAGACATAGTCTTCCCCATAAAGCTCAAACTGCAAACTGTAGCCCTGATCCTGCAGAGTCCACCACCTAAGCGTGAAATTTGCACAAATCTCTCCAGCAGCATCACTGTTGATGAAATCTACTGAAGTGCTGGAATTTATGATTATGGACAGTAAAATAAACCAAACAGCTTTAGAAACAATGAACTATTCCAAAAGGAAGAAAAAATGCAGATGTGAAAAATTATTCAAGAGTATTTAGGGTCACAAACACTCAGCTGAAAGATAGGACACACAGAGGCCACCAAAAACACATTGTTATGAATCAGTGGCATAAAATCTTGATACCACCAAAATGATCTGAATTTTCCTCTGCACTCATTTTCCAACCCATTTTATTTTCATGATAACAAGTGAAGTGGTCAGAAGTGAGTCTGATGTGTCCAGACAGCCATACGATGGCTGAACTGAATTCCTCATTGGTTCACTTTCTCCTTTTTAACTTAAAAATTAGTAAATAAAATTTTCACTCTCTGAATTGATTTGCAAATAATTTGGCTTTTTGTCTTCCTATACGACATGGTTAGGTGGTTTCAAGATGATAAGTAATAAGCATATCAGTAATTTGTTTTACATCAAAACCACACCCATTATTTAAAACAGTTAAAAACAATTGAAGATGAAACAAAACCCTTTCCATGCAGAAGTTAGTTGATGTTAAGAAATGAAGCTGCTTTTTTGAAGTGGAGTTTATTTATTATTTTCTTCTGAATTTAAAAATGAGACTGGATATATTTTATGTCTACAGTAATACTTTCAATTCATCAGGATAGGCAGGAGGATACCATAATGTTTTATTTTTCAGTAATTAAGTAATTTATCTTCCTAAGAAAATCAGTCCTTTGGATAATACAATAGGTGGCAGCCCTGCCTAGTGTGCTGCATTATGGACTGGCAGATTTTGGCTGTGCTTGCACTAGGCTTGGATTTGACAAAGTTATAAGTTCAATTAACTTGAGTAAACTTGTTGCTCAAAAGTTTGAAACTGATTGATTAAGCGAATAAATAATCTGTGTTGTTTTCATTACTATCACATTCTCCTTGCATACTAAATTGGGAAAGATAAACTCAGGAGCACTCTAATGAATTGCTAGGAATTTGTGGTAGTTATCTAATGTTACCTTTCTTTTGGAATGTAATTTATCTTCTTCAGTTTAATTGACTTGTTTAGTCAAATATCACACTGCCATGCTGAGCTTTGGAAAAAAATATTTCATCAGTTTGCTAAATAATGAATTCATACATATCTAATGAGGCTGCAAAGCAAAGCATTTGTGGAGTCTTCTCTCCATGCATGTAGGGAAGGAATAACTATCCCAAACAGAAGAAAATGTTAGGGAAAGGTAGAAGAGACTCTTCTGTTTTGAAGTTTCCTTGTTACTCAACAATCCTTGTCAACCTTTGAAAAAAAACCAAAAATGTTAGAAAAGCTGCAGAGTTATTTCCTTGTCATAGAGAAAATCAAACACCTTCTGTTCTCAGATATTTTTTTCTAATACGATTTTTTTCTTAAATTTTGAAAGTAAAAAGAGGAATGTGTCTATTTATTATTTTTTCATGATCATGAAAAAGAGACATCTTGATTATCAAAGAAAACTTTGTTATGATGGCTATTGTTTTTTCTTAACAGAAGAGATAAAATATTTCAAAATGACTGAATGAATTATTACTTAGACTATACAAAATTAATTGGATTTTGTTTTAATTAACTCTATGAATTTCAGTTCCTGAGTTTCAGAAAAAGAGGTCATCTTTCTTCTTAACTGTAGTGACAAAACCCTGAAGTCTCAAGAAGATAGATTATATAATTTCAAGCAAAGCTAGAAAAATACTTAATTTCACTTTCCTGGGGGAGGTTTGACAAGTTGTTGACTGTGCAACTAAATTTTTAGATGATGGGCTTTGCTTCATGTCTTATGGTTGGGTTACCCTATATCTAATAAGAGACGAGCTCTGTTTGGTGAAGTATTCTTCATCTCTACTTTTAATAACATCCATTTCATTTCCTAAGTGACTGTGGGTGCCAGCGTTGATTCTGATCTGAGCTTTCATTGAAGTCAAGTGTTCTCAGATTCACAATTCAGATTGTAACAGACAATAAAAATTTCATTATACACCCACATACAATTCCAATAAGGAAAAAAACATTATTTACCATGTATGTTACATTAAGCTGCTAAAAGAAAAAGTCGTGCAACAAAGTTAAAACGGTACAAAATAGTGAGTGTATCTCACAACCATTAGTATTCATGCTGTTTATGAAATTCTCCTGTAATTCTCTATATTTTACTATAAAATTAGGAATTATTTTGATTGCATTTATGAAGAGTACTAAGGTATCACCAAAAGAGAACAGAAAAGTTAGCTGCACAACTTTCTACTTTTGTTAACACTAGAGTAACACCCTTTGACTATTGAATGCAATGTAAACACTCTGTGCTATTGCCCTCAGTAGAAATTTTCCCATTAATCTCTTTGTATTCCAAGGCATCCAGGCAGAAATTGCAGTAGAATTGCATTTGAAAAATTATTTCATAGATTTCTTGATGTAAATTTTACTTTTACATAAGCAAATGGCATTGGGATATCTGATGTAAGAGTTGATTCTATAAAGTTCTGTTCTCCTTTAAAGTCTCTTAATTATTTACTTTCTGTCACTCCTGAATCTACCTTAATGCATTATTATGCATTGCTGCTGTTTCAGATGTATTACATCACTCTTTATAAGACTAAAGCTTTATGTTGGCATCGTTAGTCTTGCACAATCCATTTAGCTACTGTATTTCAGTTCCTAAGTTTTTGATGAATTTGGAATCATGACTTAAATATTTACCATTTTCTGTTGAAGCGTCTTAGAAGAATGAGATTATGCATGCAGAAAGTGTACAGGGAGTTTGAAGATAACAAATGGTGCATCAAGCACAGCCTAATGTGGTTTTACTGGAGTAGAAACAGTGGTAATAAATCACCTGCCAATGTTGATAATAAAATACTGCATCGGCCTTCATCAGCCACAAGAGAAAGGTTAAATGTTATTTCTCACAATAACCATGTGGTCTTCATTTCTTGACATCCTCACTAAATTCTATCATTATTTTCTGTAGAAACTGTGATCTTTATGGAACAATATTCCATTAAGAGTAAAAGCTGATGCTGGGTAACCTAGCAGGGGATCTAAAAGATGAAGAGGAATGGAAGCAGGATCCTTCTCAGAGAGGTAGGATTATCCCCTCCTGGCATACCTCACCTTCCCAAGTGCCATTACAGAATAGGTAAGAGGCTATGGAGCTTGATAATATCTCCAGTCCTCAGAGCCTGCCACAGGAATGTTTTGGGGTTGTGTGACAAAGAGAAGGAAAGAGAGGAGAAAGAGTGAGAATAAAGAGAGCCAGAGAAAGAAAGAGATGGAGGGGCCTGATCTGGTTCCTTTAATAATTAACTTGGTGCACACCTCTTATGCAAATTATACTTTTCACATGTTTTTCTCACAGCCAGTCTTTCTCCAGCGAGACTATGGATATTTGAGACAGAACATGCTTAGGTCTGGTCCTTTACAGACACCTGCAATGCTGCATCCAGCTCAGAAAGGACATCTGCATGTTGGAGGAGGCCACGAAGATCATTAGAGGAATGGAGCACTTCTCCTCCAAGGAAAGGCTGAGAGAATTTATTTTGTTCAGCTTGGAAGAGAAGGTTTAGGCAATTTGGCTTTGACGTGACTTAATGTCAGCCTTCCAACACCTGAAGGGAGCCTGCAAGGAAGATGGAGAGGAACTTTTTACAAGGGCATGTGAAAAGGGCAAATGGCTTCAACCTGAAAGAGAGTAGGCTTAGATTGGATATTAAGAAAACATTCTTTACTGTGAGGGTGGTGAGGCACTGGAACAGGTTTCCCAGGAAAGTTGTGGATGCCCCATCCCTGGAGGTGTTCAAGTCCAGGCTGGATGAGCCTCTGAGCAACCTGGTCTGGTGAAAGGTGTCCCTCACCATTGCATTTGGGTCAGAATGAGATATCTCTAACATCCCTTCCAACCAGAACCATTCTGTGATTTTTCCCTCACAAAAAGCCTCCCAGCCTAACAGGCCTTTATTTCACCTGCCAAAGGTAAAACAAGTTTCACCTATTCACCAGGGTTTCACATCTGTCAAAAAACTGGTTCCTGTGTTACCTATGAAACTTTAATGTAATAAAGTGCATTGCCAGAAATTATGGAGTAAGAGAAAGTTCTCCTTATAGTCCCCATTAAGAAAAAATTCAAAGGCTAAGCTATTTTTCTTTTAGAAAGTTCCTTTAAGTGTTCTGTCACTGATCATTTCAAATGCAAGTACCTTAATGATGCTATATATTCATCTCTGTGTGAGGGCAAAAAAATGATTATTCTAATTTGATGATACTGAAGCCTTGGAAATTGAGTTTGTAGGACTTTTTTTCTTTCCAATTCATCATAAAGGACAGGAGTACAAGACTCGATAACTGAGAACCATATTGAAAGGATTATAGTTCTCATGTGATTATTTCTGTTTCCCTTTCTAATAGCACATTTCACCATCTAGATAGACCTCATCTGATTCCTTTTTACTTGTTATTTTATTATACATAGGCTTCTCTAACATTGGGTCAGTCCTACCCTGATTTATTAGTCACATCTTTCTTGTGTGAAAAATGCTCAAATGGCTTCTCCAACCTGAAATATCATTGGAAGAGATCGTTTGTTCAGATCCATAGGCTGGAACACCTTTCAATAGATCAGGTTGCTCAATTCCAGGAAGGAAGCACCCACAACTTCTCTGAGCAATGTATTTAATTGTCATGCTGAGAAGTCTTATGTTCAAATCTCATTGTTCAGAAAATGGTCCTTCATTATTTTAGTGGAACTGATGTATAAAAAATGCAAAATGAACAAATAATTCTCAGTTCACTCTCTTATGGTCTTTTTTAATCTCCAGTCAATCCAGACTATTATTTTATAAATTCTAATCTCCTCATCAGTTCATACTCCTCCTTGGGAACTTAAGTGCATAACTGTTGAATATCAGGTATTTTACCTGGTGATGGAAGCTTTACTGTACTATTATAATTCTATCTCACTTGTAAGAATCAGTTCGCCAGTACATTTGGTTGTTTGGGGTTTATGCCCTCGTTTTCTCACTTGTGATGTTTGTGCCCACCCTTCCACCATGGCTGTCATTGTTACTCAAGGCTCTGATAGTGTTTGAATCTGTTACAAAGGATGACATCCAATTATGCTGCTGTACAATAACATGTGAAGGTAGTGAAGTGTAAAGCAGATGGAGGTCTCAGACCCGTGTGCTGTATCCTGAGGCAGCAGGTTACAGCACGAGATGCAGAAGTTTCGTTAGAAATGCACTGGGGATGAGCAATGGAAAACTTAAAGAGAGAGGAAAGAGAGTGCAGGATAGGGGTGTGGATGATGTGATGTATTCACAAGATTTTGTTGTATTTAATTATTTTCAGCCTGTTAGACAAAATATGTTTTACTTCTGTTATACAGATAACATTTGTGCCAGACATAATTGGTCTATCAGAGTCTGTTGCCAGTTTTAATCAGGTTGTCAGAATCTAAATTCTCTAGAGTCATAATGTTAACAATTCACAAGCTAACAAGTACTGTGTGAAATATTGAAGCATCTCCAGACATCTGTGAAGCCCTCAGTTGCAAAGCTTTCTGATTTTTTTTAATATTCTTTTTTTTTTTTTTAATTTGGAACTCAATTGCTTCTGCAAAATTTGATTGAAGGCTCAAACATTTTGAATTAATGTCATTCTGTTTCCAGGATCTTGACAAGTTTCTGGAAAGAGCTTATGTTTCACATTAAATTCCTGCAAAATGTGATGTTTTCATGTAAGGTTTATTCACAGTTTTAGAGACAGACTCTAACAGGACAGACTTTTAATGCAGCCTTTTAATAGAATGTGAGATTTATTTTGCAGCTACAGAGTGTAATGCCCAAGATTCAATATTGTAACAATATTTCTGAATCCACAAACCTGCTCCAAACTCTTTATAGCTGACATGATTTACATCCTCTCCTTCCAAAAAAGATGTATTAACTTTTAGCTTTGTTTCAGAAAGTTGGCCAGCCTTGTTTCTTTTACTGCCATTATTTATTAACAGAGCCTCCCAGCATCTACTGTCTGGTGAGTTAACCACAGTAAATGTAAAGTTCAGAACTTTGGATATTTTGCTAAACCTGTAAAGATGTTTTTATATTACTTATAGAAGAAAGTTTATGAAGTTTTCTTCAAGCATACTTCTAAGCAAATCCACTGCATTTTTCACTAAATAGTTTCATCTCTGAGAACACTACTTGACCCTTTCTTTGCCTTTAAAACTTACATGTGGCTAAATTTTGGATAAACAATTTATCTGTGGAGATCTTCAGCTTATTTTCAGTCAATTCATAAATGGAAAAATAGATGTAGTTTACTTAATAGATGATTCCCTGCTACATCCAGAGGATATCAATAACCCTTTACAATGAAGCTATAGCAGTTTTTTAGCTCTGAAGGAAGAAAAATTGGAGACTTGCCATTGGCATATAAAGCTGCATGTGTTAGGGCTGCTTCCAACTGAGATGCAAGAGGCCAGAATCAGTGTTGGAATAAATTGGCATGATGCCATTAAATAGAAGTGGAGTTGTGCCCACTTATATCAGCAGTCAATTTGAGAACATGTCCATACATCTTCTACATTTATTTATAATGGAGACTCTTCAAAGCCAGTAAACCACAAAAGACAAAGATTAATTCAAGCACATAATTTTTATTTCCCTGATTTCTCCTAAAATGTGCACCAAAAACATTCATACATCTTTAACAATGCAAAATCCTTACATCTTTAGCAGTGGTTCTCCAGGTTACCTGTTGAATTATTATCTGGATGAATTCCCTCTGCCTTTTGGAAGGGAAGAGTTTTGACACACTTTGCCTGTAACTGTGCTCTAAAGACAGGTATTACAATTCAAACTTTGCTCATCTTCAAGTTGCAGTATGCATTTTCCAATGTGTTTCCTTATAAGAAAAAATAAAGGATCTTGAACAAATCAGGCAACTCTCAATTATCAGTGTTTGATTTAATTTCCAAGGTAAAAGGTTTCCTAATTGTATTATGCTTCCTAAATATTATGGACTTAACTAAGTTTCTCAGACTGCTGTGTCAAATGAGCAAAGATATGATGCTTAATTGTTAATTGTTGGATGCTTAATTAAAATTTTCTCAGTCTAGCTCTGGCTTCCAGACTGCAGGAACTAGAATTACACTTGGCATAGGTTGACAGTTACTTGTTTTCTCAAAAAAGGGGGAAACTGACAAAGTATGGGGAGACTGAAGTATCTTTTCTGTCCCAAAGTTCTCCTGACAGAGATTTCCTGAGATCTGTAGAAAGGTTAGGAAGATGCTGTTAGCCAAAGGTTACTTTCTTATGGTTACAAAGGTTACAAAGGCATGTCAATCTCATTTTTTACACAGACAGAAAATTATTTTCAAGACGTGTTTTTGTTTTGTTTTTAGTAAGGGACAAAAGTATTGGTGGAGATCTTTGAAGAAATTCTGGCACTTTCTGTGACCCTCCTTTTGAGTAAAAAGCTCACTTGTTAATCTGGTCAAAAATTGTGTCTTAGGAGGTGAATTTTGTTCTAGTCCTCTCAACCATGATGCCAAGGAAGTTATCATCCTGTGATAGCGAATTCTTGTTCAGTTCTATATTTAACTAAATAAACAAGCTTAAATTATGTAATCATGGGATTTTTTTTGACTGAAAATTATTATTAATTCCTTTTCAGCCTCTTTTCCTTCACAAATCTATGCCTTTTCTAAATGATGTTAAGTTTAAGCCTTCACTTAAAACTTTACTGTAAAAGGTCCATATTAGTTAATATAAAAATCACTTTCCTATGTCATTGTAGAGAAGCATATTTCAAATAAGCATGTATACTAGGATAAACAAAGTCACATGCAATATCTTTCCAGAATTATTTTAGCGTACATCGGAAATAAAAGTAGAAATTCTTTGTTTGAGATTAAATTATTTGAAGGAACTGGACATCTGAGACTCTGCCATGGAAAAGCTGGGGCTGAGCTGGTGGGGAAGCGTGGTCCAGCTCTGTGAGTGTGGGGGTGCAGCTGGGAAGGGGCCTCAGTCCTGGCTCAGGTGATGGAGTGTGGCAGCCACAGTGGCCCCTGCATGGCTGGACTGGAAGGTGCCAGAACATTTCCTTGAGTTTTGTGGGGATAGATCAAGTAAATATTGTTCCTGCTTACACTAATAGGGTGATTCTATGGGGCATTGATTTTGACTTCAGTTGATGTGGCAAAAGGGACTTTTTCCATCAGAAAATGACTAGTGTCCCCTGGGGGAAAAAACCAAAAAAAAAAAAAAAAAAAAAAAAAACCACAAAGAAAAAACCCCAAGAATTTTGTACAACTCAAAAGACAAGGACAGTGAAAGAAGGAAAAAAAAAAAAAAAAGAATAAGGAGTGTACCTGGGGAAGCCCTCTGTCAGAAGGTCTTGTTGCAGATCCAGAAATCTTCAAAGTTTTTCAAGGACTTCCAGGGATATTCTCAGCTGTAAACTTAAATCTCATAAGAACCAGGAAATATTGTTTCCAAAGTAGAGAAAACTTTGTGGATCCTATTTGTTTATAAATATCTGCTCTGTTGATTTTAAAATTATTTTACTTAACAGTTCCAATACGCAGATCTTGGCAGAGGTAATTTCAACTCTTCATTCATTCAATTCTTCATTCTTCAAAAGAAAATAGAACCAAGATTTTCACCCTTCCATAATGCTATCTCATTTATTTGTGTATACAGAATATTATTGTGATTTTCTGTCTTTCCTGCAGAAACAGTTTCAATGAATATTCATTAAGATGGAGAAAATTACTTTGTAGTCATTTTTTAAGACACCTGTGCAAGAGGTGAAAACCTGAGATCTCCTTTACATTTATTTAGTAATAAAAGACTCTTTGCAGTACATAGCTCATGCAGAAAACCTAATATAGCTCATTAGCACTCAGCAGTAAAGTGGCAGACCTCAATTTGTGTTGTGAAGCAAATAAGCAGATAAACATGAACTTAGGTCTCTTTCTGTGAGTTAACTGTCCTGTCCTTTTCTCTGGAAGTGTGCTATTTCACATTTCTCTCTTCTGTAATTTGAAGATTTTTAAATCCCTCTGCTCATTTTCAATCAAAATTCTGCAAATAAAGAGTTTAACTCCAAGTTCTTTTAGGTGAGAAATTCTGAAAGATGTTACTTTCATGTTAAGTCAAAATTTATTTTTAAACTCTTGTTTAGTCAAAGTTGAAATAAGGAAATATCAAGCTATTGTGTAATCTGTTGCTGCCATCAAAAGGAAGAAGAGTCATCTTGTAGCCCAAAGTGAGGGTTTTTTGCACAAGGAGAGTAAGCAAGTTGCATGGAAGAGAGAACAGAGATCAGCTGCCATTTCAAATGTATGTACTGCTTAAAAGCTGCCCAATATCTTATTAAGGGTCTGAATTGATAATTGCATTTGATTAGCTAATACACAGATATGTTAAGTAATAAATAACAGGGCTAGTGCATATGATTAAAAATCGACAGAAGTGAAGGTTGTTGGCAAAAGATAAAGCATGTGTGTGCTTGTGAATCTTATATAACATCGTTGAAAACCTGTGGAACTTTTTCAAGCCTTGGAAGATGAAGCTTTGGCTAAGGTAGAGATTAAGCAAAAAAATAAAACCTTACAGAAAGTTCCTTTCCTTTAGCCAAGGAGCTGATGCAGAACTCCCTCAGAAGTCATATTCTGGGAGGCCTAATTGAAATTTGGTTCTATGTTGCATTTTGAAGTTGTGTATACACTATTGAGAAGAAAGGGTTTGTTTTTTTTTTTTTCATTACCAAATGGAAAGTAGACAATCTCAAGTAGACATCTCTCCTCTCGATGGAGATGAATGATGTGCTCCAGCCTCTGTATTTGGGATCTTCGAAATTCCAAGGGTTGGCACTGAAATGGCCAGAACTTAAAAATTCATTGAATATTCAAAACGGGCCTTTTGCAAAATTTTGATAATATGGATATGTTCCTGAGTTAAAAACAATATTGTTTTGTAACATAACACATTAATATAATGTGCTGAACTGTATAAATATGGAGGGAATATTCCTCTATTCCTTTGCTTAAAAGAAATGGAAAGCTATTTTTTTTTTTTTTGCAGCCTGCTTTTTTTCTCATTATTTTTGACTGTTGCTCTGCCTAATTTGAAGTTTTCTAGTTGATATATTTTGTTGGGGATCACCAAAGGAGACGGGGTAATTGAGTTGCTTTCTTGAGGGAGAGATTTTCTTCAGCTAGGAATTAGATTTATGCCTTAGCAGAATATGGTAGCTTTTGATGTATCTTTGTGGCATTCGTATAGAGATGCGACTGTGTAATTTCCTTTAATCCTGCATAAAATATTAATTTTGTGCCCATCTTTCATCTTTGTAGTATACTGGATTTATGATGAAGATTTGAGTGAAAAATTCAAATGCTATGCTTGTTAAACTACTACATGGATCCAAGGTAAATCTATTTCTGTTGTGACACCATTGATTGTGTCTAATTAACTGTAAACTTGTACTTTCATTTTAATGACAAAATGTGAATGCATTAACTGAAGAAGGAAGGAAGGAAGGAAGGAAGGAAGGAAGGAAGGAAGGAAGGAAGGAAGGAAGGAAGGAAGGAAGGAAGGAAGGAAGGAAGGAAGGAAGGAAGGAAGGAAGGAAGGAAGGAAGGAAGGAAGGAAGGAAGGAAGGAAGGAAGGAAGGAAGGAAGGAAGGAAGGAAGGAAAACATATGTGTTTTCAATATGAATATGTTTTCATTATGAATGAAAAAACACATAATTTATAACCTCAGATGCTTAGTTTGCTAATAACTCCAGCACACAAATATCTGTTTTGGTGATGGGATACTGTCCATAGAGAGAGAGGTTCTAAATTTTACCTGACCAAAGAATAGAGCTATCGATAAAATAGGGAATTAATACCAGTAAATTAAAATTATTTGTGAAACTCTTTAACTCAAGGTTAAAATCATGACATCGTTTGCAGCTGGTGGGATGTCAATATTCCCATAAGAGTTTTGAAAGTACACTCTTCACTGTGTTGATGTCACTTAAAAAGCATTTAAAAGAAAAATAATATTTCCAGTTGCCTCTGGAGGGATCATATATTTTTCTCCATTCCTTAAAATGGCTTTCTGAATTCTAGTTTAATTAAAACAGAGAGTTTATTTAAACCATGATTTTCAAAATTATTTCAGAAAAAAAAAAACTGAGATCATGGTTTATTTTATTGCTTTGCCGTTGGTTATCACTGAATTTTTCTTGTGACAGTCAAGTATTAGTAACAATCTTCTCCTGACACTGAAGATGATGTTAAAAATCCCTGGAGTATTTAAAACAAGAGAGAGCTCCCAGCATGTCCTGGTGCCATGGAAACCAATATTTACTCTGATATATCAAGAATAACCTGACATCTGGATTTGTCAGTGGTTTTGCATTTTGTATGAGGAAGCATGCAGTCATCATAGCATGACATTGCAGTGAAAAAAAAGGCAGAATTAAATCAAATAAAATCCCAAATTATTAGATAGAAGCAATGAAGAGTTGTTGCTAAATTTGCAGTACATGAGATTTAGAAGTGATCTTTAATACATGATATTAAGTACATTTGTGAATGTGTTGCTGTTGGATGAATCCCTACACTCAGCATCTTTGTAGAGTGTGCTGCTTCAGGGACCAACAAATGAACTCTCTTCTATGTTCCTTCCTTCCAAAAACACCCTAGGGGGTGACAAATGCTCAGAGCTGGAGAGAGGAGAAAGATGTTTGGATTTCTACACACCTGAGGAAATATGTGTTATTCTAACTCATGAAACTCCTTGGTTGCTGAAGGTTTACACCTGTGGCTACCCAATTGTCATTCTGACTAATATATTTCTACAAAGGTGGAAATAACAGCTCAACGTGACACTGAATGAGTTCAGCTCATAGGAAGAAGGAATTTGCATTTGCCCCTCTGGAAAATGTATTATTGGGCTTTCAATTCAGCTGGTATTCAATGCATCTGGTATAAATAGTACGAAGAAATGTAGCTACACTTCAAGCATCTTCTTAAAAGAACAGGAATATAAATTCCTTTCATGCTGCATGTGAAGGTAATGAAACCCAAATTTTGAAAATGGTGCCTTTTTCTTTGAGTAGTTTGTCTAGTTTTTCACTAGAAAGCCATTCTGACTAAGAACAGGTTAAATCACAACTTTGGCATCCTTTGCTAATTTATAGTAGGTGTGCTACAATGAATGATATGTGTAGGTGGTAATAAATATTTGAATAATTGCTAGACTTTTGCATTCAATTTATATTTGGAACAAAGAAAAGTGATTTTTTTTTTGGTTGTGCATATGTTTCTTTTCCATTGCTTGAATATACCTGGTCAGTTTAAGATGGTGACTGAAGCACGAAATAGGTCAATGGTGGCAACCAAGTTTTCTGTTAATGAAATATGACCTAATTAAATGAGTGTTCAAAAAATTTTCCAGAACCAAAAAAAAAAAAACAAAAAAACCCCAAAATTGATTGCTCCCTGTATCTCTGATATAGATTCAAACCACCAAGACAGAGTACAGGCTCAAAGTGGCCGAATTTTTCTGAGCCCTATGGACTGGTATGTAAAAAAGAAAGGTCTTGTGTTTTTATATAGGATGTGCACAGTATAATTATTGAATGGAGAAGGGCTGGAAACTTTACCTCAGATATCTTTTTCTATTAAGTATTCTGACAATTAAGTCACCTTACAACAAAATGATGAATAGCCTCTTGTTAGCTCCTTCCTGATAGCCAACTATACCAGAACCATGGCTATTTACAGCTTAAGATAAAGGAAATAAAATTTGGAAATACAAAACCAAAACCAAACCAAAATATTTGGATGTTCAAAGATATTTGCTAAAATTTAAGTCATAAAACAGTGCTATTCCAAGTCAGGGAAGTTAATCTATTTCTTTTGCCACTGTCTTCAACACATGGTCATATAAAAAATAAATAGCTAACCAAAAATAGAGTTGGTTCATTTGATCTTTGCAACAGGTACTTTAAAAAAACTTGCTACAAATGTATTTGTTTAGGAGGCTGGATGGATTTGTTCAGCAAGTGGGTGTATTGGAATGGTTGAACAATTTTTGTCCTTCCTGTAATTCAGTCAAAAATAACAAGGTAAAGTTAAAGTTATGAGTTCTGGGTCTTGAAAGATTCGTATTTTGTCAGGATGTAAAAGCTCAGCAGGAAAACCTTTATTTCTCTGTGCAGAGGATTCTATTTTAAATTGATAACATACTTTCTAGCCTCTGTCACCTAAGTTTTTTAACTAAGTTCCTAAGTTGCTTGATGAGCCGAGGAGATGTAAGAAGTTAGCTTTTGCAATATTGATAACTGCAGATAACTTGTTTAGATTCTCCAGATGTATTGGAAATATTTAGGAATCTGTGCAGGCTTGAAAGTTGACAGAGGACAATTTCTGTTCTTGTGAGATTTATAGCATAGGTCTATAGATGCTGCAATATAATTGAGGGAAGAAAAATGGTCCCATATTACTGAGGTAGACAGTTTGTGTTACATTTCCTAGGATTGCACAGGTAATCTGTTTTTTAAGAACAGTAAACTTGTTTTAAATTTTTCTCCTGTGTGAGAGTCTTGCAATATAGCCACACTTACACAGAAAACATGCTTTTTTAGCTGTGTGGTTTTATTACTCTAGGCAAGGGGGAAAAATTGAGGTGGATTTGAAAAACTTTTTTTATGGTGTCACAGTGGTCTATGAAAAATGTCACAAAGAATTTCACAAAGTAGAAGGGAAAAGGTAACAGTTCTAATAATAACTCTTGATTGGTGAGCATTAAAGTGACTTTAAAAACCCCAATTGCTGTTATTTATTTAAAAGTAAATTTTCCTGACCAACTTAGTGATGCAAATGCCTCTGACTTGCAGAAAATAATTTCTCAGACCTCAAGGATGAGAAGCTAGGGCTGATGTCTACATCAGGGTTTCTACTTAGCAGCTCAATTCTAGCAGGTAAATATTAAGTTTGTAAAGAACTGTTTTTCTACCATATACTGCAATTAAAATACTTTTAATAGAAGCTAAATAACTTAGAATAAAAGTTATAGAAGAGACATAGCTGGATGAGCAAGTGTTTTGTCAATGTACACATGTGGATAAGAAGCATCTTTATTGTTTTTCCTTTTTTCATAGTCTACTGGTCTTGTAAAGTTATATTTCAAATGACTGTAATTTAAATTGGACATCTTTCATATTTTTATCCTTTTTTTCTAATTTTCCTTGCAGACTGCACTGAGTTTTGTGTATGGAAATTCTCTCAAATTCTATACTAATAGTCATTTTTTCAAGAAATTTGGTTTGATGTGATGTCCAATATTTTTCATAATTACTAAAGGCTCCATGACTTTCTATTACAGGAGAAGGTCAGAAAGTTTATAGTGAAAAATTCTGTAAGTGCAGAGAATCTTAGCACAGATTATATTTTACAGATGTCAATAATGTAGTCTACAGGTTTATATTTTTGGGATATAATCATATATATTTCCAGGTGACTCCTTGCTGATGACCAGGTTTTGTACTCCATTTTTATTTTTAAACCTAATAAATATTAATAACATTTCCTTTTGATTTGAACATATTAGTTTATCATCTTGTGGGAAATTTGTGTGGAAAGGTAAGTTTACATTTTCAGGTAATTTTGAAGATGTATATTTAGGTACTAGGATCAATAGATTAGGCTATTAATGACTAACATTTGCTTCTTTGCTGACATGCTTCAAAATTCCTGCTTCCATACTCAATGACATACTCAATTCCTACTTTAATTTAATTATGGTATTCTGTTTTGAGCATGTATGCCTCTCTCTAGCTCATGACAATTCCATTAACAGACTTTCCTTTCTGCTGAATCCTAACACAAAATATTAATTTAATGCTGTTTTTTAACCACAAGAGAACTTAATATTGTCTGTTAATCATAGGAAATCAGATTTTCATAATGCTTTCTGTTGAGTACAACTCCAGAACTAACAGGTAGTGTGACTGTCTATGGGTCCTGCCACTTCCAACAATCAAAATTTAATTAAGCAATACCTGCAAAAATTTGTAGAGCAGGTAGGACTTCTGTAGGCTCCCATTAGGGCAAGAAAATCCCTGAATATTCAAGAAGCAATGGTAATAAACTAAAGACTAACTCTGATGAAGTTGTTAGCAAAATTGCGTTTTTTGACTGACTAGAGTTTGCCAGTTTTAGAGAAATTAGCTTGTTGAGCCATAAAACATAACAATTTTAAGTCCCCCAAAAAAAAACCACCTCAGTTTTTTTCTTCTGCTATGTACAAGGTACTCAGAGATTCTCTCTTGGAGCTTCTGGCTGATGGAGTGATTATTGATGCTGCAACTTGGTATTTGCTTTCTCATGCTCTGGGTGATTAAAATAATAAATAAAAATTTTAAAATAAGGAATTCTTTACTTGAGTACTTATTATGCTTTCTAAAGCATGAAAACCACATAGCTTTTTACTTCTTAAGAATTTAAGAGTTGTTATATCTTAAATACTGAATTATTTATTAATATTTTCTGGTTGTTTTGCAATTCTATGATTAAATAGAGAGTTTTACGTCTGATTTAATATATGAAAATATGTGCATCTATTTCACTAATTCATTATATGGTTATTAAATGCATAACCATTTTCCTACAGTTTTAATATGCATATTAAAAAGAATTTTCATCTGCTGTGTTCAGTAAATTCGTATGCATTTGTTGTTAATTCTTTATAGTATGCTGTTAAAAACATATTTTACAGAAAATATTTTATTGCATTAAAACTGAACACTCTTGACTATTGCTAAGTTGTATGTGTAACAGTATTTATTGCATGTTTACACACATTTATTACACATTTATGGCACATTTATATTTACCTATTGACCTTATATAGAAATTATGCACTGAATTTTTGATTGAAACCAATCTCAGCAGTTGTCCATATGTCTGATATCCTTTTCCCTGCTGTTAAGAGTTTAAATCTCCCTTTTCCCAAATGTTAATTCAAACAGCACATTTTTTTTGTTAAGAGAATTTGTGTGCAACCCTCTTTTCCTTCAGAAACAGAGTTAATAAAGACAGTCTTCTCTAGGAAACTGTTATAAAATTATGACACTGTTTCAGAATTATTTGTAAGTTTTGTTTCAAAAACATATGTTGTTGTTGTGGATCTGGGGTTCAAGGTATTCATTGCTTTCTGTTTTTTAATCTTACCTGGGTTTTGGGTTGTTTGATGGTTTTTGTTGCTATTTTTGTTCACGTCCATTTCCAGTGTGCAAACCTGCTTCTGTAGAAAATAATGAATTGTCTGTATTAACCACTGATCCTTGAATGTCAGCTCATCCTGCAGTGAATTTTATATTCTTGTTTAAATTGCTGGTAAACTTGGGTTTATCTAGTGTTGGTTTATTCTTTACATGCTATTAGAATAATCCTAAACTTAGTAGGCCAGGCAAAACTGTTTCTTATCAAAACTTTTGTCTATGATGTTTGTCAAACAGCCCCTCTTTTTCCTTGTGTAAAACTTCAGATGTGGAGAGGGATGAGAAAATTTAAATGTAAACCTTGGGTTTGCAAGAAAAACTAGGTTTGGTAGGTACTAAGGTCTATGAAAAACTGGTCTGCAGTCCTACATTTAAGTGGCTTTAATATCCAGCAAGCCACAACTATAACATACACTAAATTATTCTTGATTCATAAAAAAGAGTATTTTTTTTTTAAATAGAGCAGATTTTTTTTATTGTGATTTTCCTTAGCTTGTAGGTATTGAATAAGGGTTAATGGATCTGCAGACTCCTTTTTGGAGAAATATGATGCTTCTATAAATGTTTTTAAAAGTAGGTCCTGCTTGTATTCTTCTGGGCTGCCAAAATTTCCTTAAATAAATTTATTTCTGGAGTAAGAAACTATAAATATAGAAACAAACAGTACTATGATAAATTTTTGGCCTTCTTACTCAACTCATATTTGCAGTGTAGCACAGTTTAGAGTGATTTCCCCCCTTCCTCACTGGATCACTGGAATATACTCTGTGTATTTTCCAGACTTTGTATCAGTGAGACAGACATACAGTAGTTTTTCTTGAAATATAAATAACTTGTCATTATCAAATGACCACAAACTTTATTAAAAGGTGTAACATGAGAAGAAAATGCTGCTTAACCAATAGTATTAGGGAGGTTGACTAGACGAAGAAAATGGAATTTAAAAAGAAAAAAATTGTAACAGCATGGATCTTAACAAAGTAAAATATTTCCTAAAATAGGCC
Source organism: Sturnus vulgaris (assembly GCF_052056855.1). Classification (NCBI taxonomy): domain Eukaryota; kingdom Metazoa; phylum Chordata; class Aves; order Passeriformes; family Sturnidae; genus Sturnus; species Sturnus vulgaris. The sequence goes on from NC_142246.1 coordinate 65,679,653, forward strand.
TTAATTGAAAAGCATGATGTGCCTAGTTGTAGGTTTCCTCGTGTTTTTTACATGTTTACATGTTTTCATTGATGCTGCAAAGGACAGATTTCTGCAGAAAGATTGTATGCTGTTTCATCATCAGATCTCACCAGTGAAAGTAAAGATTGCAGTAATTCTTTGTTTAAAGCATTATTTCAGGTTAGAAAATACTGTGCTGTGATAGAATATGTTGCAGATGATTGTATGTTTTTGCCTTATTTTATTTTATATTAAATTCTTAGAAATTATCAATCTGAAAACTAGAAATTAAAACTTTATAATAAGTTTTCCCGAGTTCTAGCCAGATCAGGGAAAAGGATGGTTTTAGTACTACTGTGACCTTAATAGTAATTTTGCTAAATTCAAAATAAAAAAATAAATGGTTCTGAGTCTTATCCTTTTACTGTAAAGGTAAATGGAAAATCTGAAAATTTTAGTTATATTCCCTGTTTTTGTCTTTGAGAGAAATGTAATTTGGTACAATACCCTCTGAAAGTGGAGTAAGGGCCAGATTGTCTCATGGTGACTTTTAAATTGAATGAGAATTCTGGCACCAGATGTAGAACTCAGAAAATATGGCATGATGGACAAAAGGCCTAATGTCTACCTCTAGTTAAAATTGAATAAAAAATGTTGAATGGGTAGGTGGAAACTGGGAAAATAGTAGAGCTCTGGAAAGAAGCAAAATTTACACAGAAGAAAACATTTACACTTTTCCCAGCAGTTCTCTAGTAGTTCTCTAAACTACTTTTATTCACTACACATAAAATGTGCAGTCTAGGTTTCAAGGATGGAGGAGTACTATATTTTATTCTCAGAATAACAAACTAGTAACATTGAATACTGAATGACTTCAAAATGCCCCCTTGGGGATGCATCATCCTTGTGTTTGACTGGTACAACTAGGAATCCAGTAAAAGTAGGAATTCTTCTAGTTATTTGTGAACACTTTTCCTTAATAATAATAAAGCTGTTTCATTTTTTGTTTCTGGTATGTTTCTATTTCTGAAGTGGAATGGAGTCCCACTGAAGTTACCAAAAACCAAGGGACACAAAGGGCCACTTAAATGCCATGAAGACACATTATTTGTAATCCAAGTAGTTATCTGTTGAGATAAGCTTTCAAAATCATTTTTGATCTCTTCCCTACCCTTACCCTCATCAGAATTTTACACCTTTTGGAATTTCAAGTCAGTATAGACTGTCAATTCCTTAGATTTGTAAGACAAGAAGTTTTGACTGGTTGTTTGGGAAAGAAGTAAAGAGATTAATTCATTGGAATGCTGAAAAAGCTGTCATTTCTTCTGTAGTAGAGAAGCAGAATTAAAAGAACTACATATCAGTGTTCTAAAGAGCCTCTACAAAAGAAAGATAGCAAAATTTCAATATTGAGAACTATGGAGAATATTTCAGTTCCAAGTAAAGGTAATAGTTTTTGAAGTTAGAGAATAAATGTGTTACAGCTTTTTGATAAAAAACTAAATTTAGTGCTCAAACTTTGCAGACTGCTGTACTATATTTCAGTGCTGACCTGGAATAACCCTCTTTTTTATTGCTGGTCCTTTGTGACAGGAAAGTGCCAGAGAAAGAACTATATGAAATTACTAGGGATTTGGTTAATACTTTGGGTTTTTTTTTTTTCCAGCTGAAAAATATCCACAGAGTATTCTTTATAATGAGATGTAGCACTAACAGCCACAGATGCAAATTGTGCACACATTCCTTGATAGTCAGCCAGTGTTCTCTCTTGTGTTCTACACTACCTGAAATAATTGCCACTGCTATAAGGAGGTTTCTTATTTCATTTTATGATGACTCCTTCTTAAGACTGGTCTCTAGGTATAAACAGGTTGGAAGATGTAAAATTAAGATGCATCTCCTGTTGAATTCTCTGTCTTGCAGGCAAGTATTTAAAGGTTTGAGATGCTCTCTATCTGTTTTGGCTAAATTCGAGTCTCCACAGCTGTTGCTCTCATTTGTGTTTAAGCCTTTGCTAAACCTTTCATAATTTCAAGTGCAGTTTTGCACTTGAGAGTGAAGAGTGGCAGAACCTAGAACTGACATTGCAGATACTCATATCTTTCTCCACGCCTGTGTTGCTGCCTCCATCAGCATCTCAATATTTCTTTTTCTCCATCTGTTGGACTTCCTGATATGGAGTACCTCATGTATGAAAATGAGAAAGATCCATCTGAAGGCCTGAAACTCAGGTTCTTTTAATACTCAGTTTTATTTAATACTCCTTTTTTATTTCTCATCCAGCAATAAGTCAGCACCAGGTAAATAGAAGGCAAGAGATTTTTCTTTCTCCCCTTCCTTCCATTGTAAATAGGAAGAGACACATTGTATGGGTACAGCGTTTGTCTTCATGTTTTCACATAATTTACAGTACTACATGAAACTAAAACCTGTTTACAAAACAATTTTGCTTTCCAGAAGTGCTCACGATACACATACTAAAAAAAAGGCCCTGTGTGGCTGACTGTCTCTAGCACTGAGAGAGAGTTGTACAGAAATCTGCTTTCTAGAAGTGTTCTCTTACTGAACTATTTTCCAGCAGTTTATTATTTCAGTCAGGTCAACCACAGCTTTTTCTAGGTAGAAAATGCAAGGCTCGGATATTGCACTTTAATGATTGGATGCTGTTGGGTAGAAAAATTATCTAATAGAATGCTTTTGTGTCTATTGTAGTTTGACATCTATCAGAAATGCCCCTTTGTTTCGTACTTTCATGTAACTTGTATCCATTACATGCTTTTTTTTTGCCTGAAAGTTGCTATGAACTTCTGAGAATAATTCCACTTTGATTTTTTTTTTCTTCGTTCTTGAACTAAATTGCTTAGAAATAGGTCTGAAATTTCAAAAGCTGCCTGAGCATTCTGAATGCCTGATTTCCCATTAATTTCAAATCGTAGCAGTGGCTTTGAAAAAGATAGCACAAAGGCTAAGTTACCCTAGGGTGACATTTCAAATTTGCTGAGGTTGATGGTAAAATCTACATTGATTTGAGCAAGACCAAGGAGTTTCCCTTACATGGTGCTGGGATAAGGCTATAAACTAGTCAAAAATCTGTCTGTTTGACAAAAACAATGAAGCAAATCTTTAATATTAAGGGAGACAATCTCTGTTCATTTGAATGAAGTTAAAGATAGGTATTTTCATACTTTCACTGACTGAGAGACTGGGAGAAAGTCAGTTTTTGTCTCATTAGAGTGGGAAAACTTGCCTAGATTGTCAAGAGGTACAGTGCTGAAATTGCGTGAGGCAGAGAGGACTTGACATTTCCCTTTAAATCTGTTGTGGTTTGGCTTTACTTCTGTGAACATAATTTGTAAAAGGAAAGGTCAAATCATCTCAGAAGTAGATGTCTGTCTTAAGCTAGGTAGGTAGTGGGTGTAGGTAGCACAACCATTTACACTGCAAGCTTTCAGAGAGAAAGCCCTAGGAAAATTCAAGTGTAATTTAATAGGGATTGTCTTTTCAGTTGGAAGCATTTTGCTTTACACAAATGTAGACCTTTCCAAAAAGTTTAAGAGGCAAACTGAAGTAGCTTTTGACAGGAAGTAAACTATATGCATAAACTCAAATAAATGTTATATTTTATAGGCTCCATCATGGCCAGTATTGTTGAATAGCAATTTCTGACAGGTATGCATATGCTTTGTTAATGCACTTTCACTAGACCTAAGGGCCAGAGAACTTCATCATCTTCTGAAGTATTAAGAAGAAAAATCCTTTATTGGATTTTTCCTCTTATTAAGGAACATCTATTTATTTGCTGAGTTGAAAGAGACCTACAAGGATCATCATTTGTAATGTACGTATGTAATGATAGAGTTATTTTTTTTAAATTAAATATTTTTTATGCCACTTATGTATCTCAAGACCATTGAAAAGATGAATAGAAATAATGTTAACCTGTCCTTTACTTCTATAAGCTTTTCTCGACCTGTTTTCTATGCCTTGATAGTTTTAAGAAAAAATAATGAAATGCATCCCCCTCCCTCTCCTAAAATAACTTATAGGAACACCCTAAACAACTGCATATGCAAAAGAAACCCTTAGGTCATTAAGCTTATTGAGGCATAGAGAAGTGCTTGTAAATTGAAAGAGAAGAAAGGTAACAGTTAAACTATTCATTGTTGATCTGAGAAACTACTCCTAGAATGACAATGTGTGACTAATGAAAGTGCTAGTTGAAAAAGATCAGACTGCTTTATTTGCATTCTGCCTTTTGTTTGCTCTGCAGATATTACAGAAACCTTTTAAAAAACAGCCTCACTGTGTTCTTTTTTTTTAAATTTTTTTATTCTTTATGCATTAGCATATAATATTCACAGTGGTTCCATGTACCAGCATCTTTATATTTGTAACTTTAGAGCCTGATTTTAATGTCACAGTGCCTCTCGGTAATTTATAAGAGTTCTGCATCAAAGAGGAAATCCTATTACTAAATAAAAGCATTCCTCTACCAGTTCTCTTGTTTTTAATGTTCCTGTAATCAATAGTAGTGTTTGGTGATTTTTTTTTCTGGTTTTGTATATTGGTCTAGTTAGAAATTTAAAAGGTACATTGGGACATCTGATACAGTTCAATTTAGAAGTAAATATAAACATCTACTAAAAAAAATAAAATTCAATTTTTTATATTAAAGAAACCCATCTTCAAATCTTGTTTTTATTGAATTAGAAGGCTGATTAAAATGAGAAAATTTTTCAAGCGCTACAGGTCTTAATAATTTTTTTAATGAAATCAATGGTATCCAAATGTGTTATCATGTTAGCATGCTTTCATGATTTAGAGAATGTACAAAAATACTATAAGAAAGCTATGGAACAGCATTTTTTTTTTCTGGTAAGAACAAAAAAAAGTTTTAGCTAGAAAAAAGTTTTAGCTAAAATCTTTCAGTTAAATCTGTCAATATCAATTTTGATTTAACTTGCAGCTCAAATATTAATTTGTTGTTTGAAACTTTTTTCAGATAAACTTGAGACATCAAGACTGCATGAACAGTACATTAGTTGTGGGAAACAACATTTAGAATAACCAAGTTTCACAAGTTTTCTCCCTTCATGAATTTTTTTTGGTTTTTTTTGTTCACTCTTTTAATTTTAGTTAACTTTTAAGAACTTTTATCAATAAAATACAAAAGAATGCCCAATTTTTAAGTGATTGAGGTGTAGGATCACCCCAGACTACAAATTCTGAGTTCATCTGCTTCAGTTTTAAGGATGTCAAATTTATCCTTTTTCTACAACAAAATAGAAATCAGCTGGTTTAGAGCTCTGTGTAATTGTACCCAGAACATCAATCCTGCCAAAAATCTTGGCTTCACAGGCATGAAGTCCATATGCCTCTGACTTCTAGGAGGTGTCAATGGTAGAGATTTTGGTACCTATATGTGAAATAGAATATTGGGGTTTGTGGTATTTTTTTGTCCCCTCACCACAGAACAAAATTATCATCCCCTTTACCCTTGACCTTCTTTCTCTGTTTAGCCTATGAATGAGGATGCTATGGCTGAATCAAAAGAGTAAAAGCTTTACTTAAAAATGATGGCCTAATTTGTGCTGAGCAGTTATAGAATTGAATGCAGCCATAAAACAGTTGAAGTTCAGAGAGCTAGTTGAAATTTGATGGATCGAGACTGAAGGAGAATAAATTCCTTCATGACACTAGCACAGTCCTTGTTTTGTGTGCTAAAGATTGCTTGAATTTCTTACCGTTTCAATAATTAAACTTGAAATGTAATAAAATAATTACAAATAAGTGTGTTTGGCAACTTCATCATCTTTGTATTTTAGGATTCAACAGAGAGTTTAATCTTATTGGATTTATTGCAAATTCTTTTTAAATTGTGAATGCAATACTGAATCTTTGAGCATTCTCCCTGCTGTGGCATTTAAGTGCAGTCAATGTCTTATAATGAACCTGCTGTCTAACAAAAAATACTTTAAAGATGCAATTGCATCTTGAACTTCTTTATTAGAAAAACGTGTTCATTTCAATCTTTGTGAAGTTAAATATATGACAAAATAGAATGTTTGCATTTTTCACCCTTAATTAAACACAGTCATTCCCATTCTACATGTCTTTTGCATTATATTTTAAATATTGAAAAATTATGTTGGCAGCGAGTTTGAGCACTGTTGCTGAGCATACTTAGAACTGATCTCAAATTATTAAAACAGAAACCTAAACTAAGGTTCCGACTGCTTAAACTGGATTTTAACTCTGTCTTTAGATTAAGCAGTGCCAACCTCTGCCCTCTTCCTGGCTTATGCCTTTTGTTTACCTGTAGTTTTGTGACAAAAACCTAAGAAGACAAAAAACTTCTTGCACAAGCAGGCAAATGTTAATCTCAGTTAATAGGAAATAATGTTGTACATACAAGATGCAATTATCCCTTCTCAAGTGTACAGTGAAGAACACGGAGAAATTAAAGCAATGGGCAACTCTTCTAGTTTATGGAATGCATTGTGTATCCTTATGGCAGTTCTATTATTCTGTGGAATCCTTTAGAGAGGAGCTGTGAACTTGAGATAGACACAGTGATTGACATCTCGTGAGTAGCCTTCATTCTAAATGCAAATTCTACTTAAAAATGAGCAACATTTACAGCTGTTTGCCTAAGACTATAAGCTGTCTGGAAAAAGACTTAATTTCTTTAAATATTTGTCAGTGCTTAAAAGGCTGTGGTTGCAATTTGGCAGTGTAACATCTCTTGAAGTAAGTGGGCTTATAGGGCAAGAATTTCTAGGTAACAAGTCTCAATCTCTTCTGTTGTAGAAGCTGATGCTGAGTTAAAAGACTTACCTTCCCTACTTAAAGACATTTCCCCATCTTGCTGATTCTATAATTCTAAGATTATTGACAACAACCACTAACTCAGAACTGCCATGCTCACCACTAAACCGTGTCCCAAATGCCACATCTACATGTTTTTTAAATGCCTCCTGGGAGGGTGACCCCCTACTTCCCTAGGCAGCCTGTTCTAATGTTTGACAACCTTTTTGTAGAATAAAATTTCCTAATACCCAATCTAAACCTCCTCTTGGGGTTCAACTTGTGGCCATTTCTACTCATCCTGTCGCTGGTTACCTGGGAGAAGAGGCCATCCTCCACCTGGGTACAGCCTCCTTCCAGGGAGCACTAGAGAATAAGTTCCCCCCAAACCTCCTTTTCTCCAGACTAAACACCCCCTGCTCCCTCAGCTGTTCCTTACAGGACTTGTGCTCCAGACCTTTTCCCAGCTCCACTGCCCATCTCTGGACACTCTCCAGCCCCTCAGGGTCTTTCTTGCAGTGAGAGACCCACAGCTGGACACAGCACTCGAGGAGTGACCTCACCTGTGCTGAGTACAGGGGGACAATCCCTGCCCTGCTCCTGCTGGCCACACTATTGCTGACACAGGCCAGGGTGCCATTGGCTTTCCTGGCAACCAGGGCACAGCTGTGTTCAGATGTTCAGCAACTGTCACCAGCACTCCCAGGTCCTTCCCAGAGAGGTTTACTTATGAATTATGCTGAAAAATTTAGTTTTTCATAGTAGTTCTTTATAGAAACTGTCAGTGTGTTGGTTTTGCACAGTCTGGTTTCTGGTAGCAGCACGGACACAGAGGGGAATGATTTCATCATTATTTTTGCAAGTTTTTCTATAGTATGTGATTTTTGAAATTTGACTGCACAAATAGGTCATTAGCCTTGCATTTCTGTATCAGATACTGACTGGTTCACTCTTGCTTTTGGGAAGTGCTTCCTGCTCATTTTCAGCTTCTGCTATACATTTTTAATTTTAGGTTATGGCAATTAATGGATTATTCTCTATGTAATGACTACATGATGTGCCAAATACCAGCAGATGAAAGAATTTCCTATGCTAATTTCTTCATGTCCTGCTAAGAATCTGTTCAGATTATGCTCATAAGACCAGACTTTTCTGTATCTTTACTATCTATAAATAAATATTTTTGAGCAGAAGCCATTAGGCTTTTGTAGTGAGGCTGATGGTGACAGAATAGTGCAGGAAAAAGAGAAGAAACAAGGAACTTTAAGTTACATGTAAACTATTGGATGGCTGGTGGAAGATTATAAAGATTTATGAAGCAGACTTTCCAAATTTTTCTACGTGCCAGCTTATCTGTGAGAAATGTGTAACGCTGTGTTTAAGCGTTGTTTTTCTGATTTTATTTTTTCCCCCCTTCTGTCTGGAGGAAAAAGTAGCCTAAAATGTAAGTAAGTAGCCTAAAATCCACTTTAAAAGTACAAGAGTTAAAAACAAACAGGAAAAAGAAAAAAGTTACAAACCCTCACTTCTGTGATCTGCAAGTTACTCAGAACCGTCACGCAGACTTTGGAACAAGAGTTGAATTTGATTGTTGGAAATTGAGATAGAATTCAATTTATGCCATCCATCACATGTGTTGAAGGTTATATTCCTCTACTGATGTGTTCAAACTGCTTGCTCAGTGCTAGTAATGTCCAGAACACTGTTGTTTTGGGGAGAATATCTTCTATTTAAAGTGAGAATACTTCTCTTCATCAAAGAGAAATATGGTTCAATGTAATCAAAACTTGCTATGGGGTTTGCCATTAAGGGTTTTGCTGTAAATAACTTGAAGTATATGCTCTTTATAAAGCAGTCATGGTAGCTTAGACAATTTAAAATTAATCTTTTGCTCTTTTACTGCTTTTATATCTTTTCTGGAAGTTAAAAAAACCCACTTTTTTAAACGTTTGTTGCATTTCCTTTTTTAAGCTTGTTTGTATTCTGCAGAACGAATGTGTTGTCCGGGGAAAGCAGTATTTCAAACAGGAAAAAATATTGTAGGAATACCTCTTTCATTGCTCCATCTTCACAGCATGGAAATACTTGAACTGGTTCCTTTCCAGTTTGTCCACTCTTTCTTAGAGCAGAACAGGGTGACTGCTTTGACCGTGAATTCCTTCACATCTCTGCAGAATGCTTGGAAACAGATGTTTTGGAATTCCAGGGTGCTGAGTCAAAACACGTCTGCAGAAAGGCAGCGATTTTCATCAGTGAACAACTCCCATCACAGCCCCAGTGCTGCCCAGCATCCCACGGGTCTGGAAAAGAACTCCTGCATTCTGGTGGATCGTGCAAACTTCACAACTGACCTGCAGAAGCGCTTTCCTCGTTAGTTGGTGTGACAAATTAGCGGATAGCACATGGTAAAAGATGAAATTCTTCACTGAAATAAGGCAGTCGAGTTAAAATAATTTTGCCTGCTATTGCAATACAGGTCTCTGCAATGCACATTTTCTTGTATTGAAGGTTTAAGGATACATCATTCTCTGATGTTAAGTGTATGTTTGTGCCACACGAGCAGGGATTTGGTTCCCTGTGAGCCGAGCAGTGGCTGCTGCTATTTCTCCAGAAGGTGGTAGCATTGCTCTGTGCTAGCTCAGAGCATCTGCATCCTCCTCTGCCACATCCAGGCCTGTATTCACCACCTTATTCATGCTCAGGAGCCATGCTTCTGTAGTATATTTTATATTTAAATAACTAGGAGATTATTTGTAAATTCAGGTTTGATGCCTGTTTGGTTTTTTTAATGCTTTAGAAGTGTATTTTTTTTATTTTGTTGCTTTCTAAGTCAATCTGCAGGGATTTTGCCCTTCAGTACTGAAACAATGAATGCAACGTGCACACAAAATAGATCTAGAAAATGCAAAGCCACAGATCTATAGGAGAAACAATCTTGAAGGATCTTCTGCTTGAATTTAGAATCCAAAGAGGGATTATATAAGGTTACTGTGTAAGTGAAAAAGTGAACTGATTTTAAGATGCTCTACAAAATTCAGCTTCAATCTGTGTTCAGGGGACTCCAGGACTGTGGAAATCCTGGCAAGGCTAGAGTAAAGGATCTTGTCTGGTGTGGAGGAAAAATAGTATCCTGTCCTTGTGGCTGTGACACTGAGAAATCTGAACTCATTGCTCAGCCCCTAAAATCCGGGGTGGTGAGGCTGCTTTCTGGCTTGATTCCTACTTTCTGATTTATCAGTGGCAGAGGATTGTACCTGACTGTCAGTTCTGACAGCAGCAGGTTTTTTAATAGTAGAAGGCTTTCCCAGTGGAGCAAGCTGAAGCAGAAAAAAATGCTTGTTTTTCTTCTGTGTTTCCTTAAACCTCACAAACCTGATAATAAGCCTGATGTTTTCTTACATGGAAGGATTAAAAGAAAAATTATTTATGGTTTTTGTGAGGAAATCCATAATAGAGCTAACAGTATGAATGAAAAGTGATATTTCAAGAGAAGAAGAAAGAAATAAACTTTAGAACAGGAAAATCAGCACTCCCTCAGTACAATCAACACTTACTATAGTATGAGGTAATCTCTATACCTGAGAATAAGAGAAGCAAGTTCAAAGCCATTTACCTCGACTGATGAGGATTATCTAAGAAAGCAGAGCTCCAAGTGGCCTTTTGAAATGCTGAATTTAAAAATAGAACACGATGGAAGGCTCTCAGTTGTTATAACGAGCGCAATTTATAAATTAAATAACTGTGTTTTAGATTCTTGTGCACTATACACTTGGGCAAATATTAATGTAAATTATCCTTATCCTTTAAAGGGCCTTAAGGTTTCTCCAGGAGCAGGTGGGAAGTTCCCTGTAGCATGGTGAGAAATGACAAATTGTAGGAATGGGTGGGGAAGGAGATCACTTCTAGCTTGGAGCAGAGCCCACGTGCCTTGGATTTGTATTCAGAGTAGTTGAGCTGTGTGAAAGCAGCTGCAGGCCATTGCAGTGATGATGGAAGACTCTGGATTTGTAGGAATGGTAGTGGTGGCATAATAGTGGACTTCAGGGCACTGGGTTTCTGCAGAGAAACAGAATCCAGACTCTACAGCTTCTTAACAGAAACCCAGCCCTTCCAGCAATTTATCATGGCACCTCATAGCAAAGAAATTCCTATATCTGCAAAGAAAGAAAGCAAATGTAGTGCAGCACTGAACTCAAGAATGACTAATACCAGCTCAGTGGCAAGATGAGGCTCACAGTGTATTAAACAAAATTTCTCAATAGCCTGAATTGCAAGGGTATTTTTAATAGGTTGCTATTTAACACTATGAGTGTCTGTATGTCTTGAAACTTAGCCTAGGTGTTAGTATATAGGGGATTGATTCTGCATGTACACTTTACCCCACAATTAATAAATTAAATAATTGATCCATCTGTAAATGCTTCTGGGCTATGTAAACATCACTTTTTCACCAATCTCTGTGACTAAAACTGAAAATATGACCAGTTTCTAATTTTGAATACAATAAGAGCAACAGCCATGAGGATATGTATGCCTGACACCTCTTTAAAATATAAACCCACTTCTTTTCCCTGAGGTCTTTATTCTCTGAAAGTGTTAATGAATCTACTTCACTAAACTTGATAAATGTTCTATCAGTTGTTGAAGTATATGATAAATTTTCTTAGTTTTAGCTCTCTTCTCTCCATTTTACTATTTCCTTGAATCATGTGTTCAGTGGAAGCAGTTTTGTGCCTTTTATCTAATGGGACAGCCCACAAAAAATTGAAAGACCACAGCAGAGCTAGGCTGGGCTGCATGATTTTTTGCTATATCATGTTTTTCTAAGGAAGTTTCAAATCCATGTCTTGCTGAATCAGTCTTGCCTTCCTAGCAGACCCCTACTGCTTTCCAGAGTTTAATGTTCAAACAAATTCTCTCTAAATCACCTTTCTGTGCAGAAAAAGATGTAATAAATCACAAACACATGAGGCAAGCAATGCAGAAACCTATTTGGCAGCAGTACTTGTTGCTTTTTTCTTACTAATGACTTTCTGATAAGCTTTTTGTTTGATGCTTCTGTTATCTGCTAAAGTTAAAATGGAAAATCAGACCAAGGCAAATTACTAATGCATGCAGATCTATAGGTATCAATTAAACTTCAAAATTTCCAAGGCAAAGTGTCTTCAAAGGAATTTGGGCTTCCTGTCCTTGCACAGTGGATTCCCCAGTGCTGCTGGATGCTCCTCTGAATGACTCCTGATTTTTTTTTTTCCCCGAAGCCTTGAAGCCAATTTTCCTCTAGATGGCAGGACCACTTTAGGCTTCATAGAAGTCATTGAGTTGTTGCTGGTCCCCAGGGTGGTTCTGCTAATTTAGTTGCTGGGAGAACTTAATATATGGTGAATAATTGGGGAAGGGTAGGTGAGAAAGATCTTATGAGCACTGTGCATGGAGCACTTCCTCAGTGATCCATCTGCTGCTCTGGCATTCACCTCTGTCTCTGAGCTGCTCTTCAGTGACGTGGTTTACATGGAAGAATATTCTATATATTGATATAGTATATCAATATATTAAGCTTCTCCCTTACGTGCTCATAGGGCACAAAAGGCAAATTCCACGTGAAATAAAAGTGAAATCACTACTGGAATCTTTGTGCATTCCTTTGTTTCAAGAAGGAGAGGCTACATCAAGGTATTCTATCAGTCAGTGGTGCTTTTCTCATACGAGTGAAAGCATCAGTGGCTGTGTGTTGTTGGCATACCAAGCCACCTTCCCACTGTTTGCTTATTTTGTTTTACAGTAGCAATTCCACATAAGCAGGATCAAAATCATTGCTCTGACATCACCACTTCCTTTTCATACAGTAATAAAGGTTTTCTTCTATCTTTTGTAGAAATAATTATTCTGTTGAAACAACCTAGAGGTTCTGTCATAGAAGTGGGATTTAAATATTTTGGCATTCAATACAAGTTAAAGAAATTTAATAAAAAACCTGCTGTTTATTTTTCCTTTCACTAAGGGTTATTCTCTGTATGTAAAATAGTGACAAACAGTATCTTCCTCTCTGAGATGCTCTTAGAGTTGTAAAAAATGTAGGAAGATGCAGCAAATTAGAGGCTTGGTTCAGGGTGATAAGTGCTGTAGCATCCCCATTTTTATAAGTATAGGTATCTTGGTTACCACTGAAGGAGATTTTTCAAACACAGTTTGTAATAGTGTTACTTCAAGTTGTACCTGAAATTATTTCCATTGTAGTCTGGTTTGAAAAACAGGATGAAATGAAGAATTCAGTAAAAGAATCTGTGAAAGTGTCACAGGAGTGCCAAAGCGATTTTGTTAATATGCTCTTAATAGGCATGAGAAGCTCTGAGATGATCCCAAAGTTATCCAGGAATTTGAATTCTGCTTTGATTATGCTCATGTATTTGTATTATATTTGGACCAAATTATGAACTCATTTGTAGCTGATAATTTACTACCCTTACTAAGATGAAGTTAATGTTAATTCCCCTGACAACTGGGACAGGAATAATTTTCTGCTTGCTTCAATTTAGCATGAGTTTGAAAAGAGGGTTGTATGGAAGTAGATAACCTATTTCATCAGAGATAAATACTTGAAAAAAATCAGTTTTCCCTTCCCTTTCCTGACACTAAGAATTCTATAAAGCCTAGTAATTCTTAGGTCTGCATACCTTATAGCTCAGCATATTGCTGAAAGCTTTCTTGAAGTTTAAATTTCTACATATTTCCCAACAATACAAATTGAAAACTCTGTTTCCAGTTTTAGTCTAAACACCCTCTTGGTATCTTAAACAAAAACATCATGACTTTATGAAGCTAATTTTTCCCGTCAACACAGAAAGAAACATCTGTTGCTTCCATAAGATAAAATTGATAGAAACACTATTTCTGAAGACTTCGTTGCAGTGGCTTTCAAGAGTTGATCTAGTGAGATCAGTAGATCAGTGGATCTAGGTGGTCAGTAAAACATATTATTGAACGACTGCATTAATAATGTTTGATTTTGCAAATTGATTAATGCAAGCATGATGGTGATGAGGATAATATTGTGGAAGAAGAAAATTACAGAACTATTATATCCATTTTATACTTGGGATTGCATTGAGCAAAGCCTTTCTGACATTCTTATTCTTTAAACTTTAAATGAAATGTGTCAGAAACAGATACATGCGATGCGTTTCTTATGAAATCCTTTTAAATATTTTAAATGGTTACAAATAATGTTTCAGAGTTCCTCATTTAAATGATAGTATATAATATGGTAAATTTTACAGTCTTAGGATGTATTTTATTTCAGAAGCCAGGAGATACACTTTGTTAGACATCTGGAAAACGATTCAAACCATAAATATATTGGAGAAAGACAAATATGCTGTTCCCTGGAGAAGAAAAAGAGATGTATTTGAGCTTAGAAAACTTGCAGAAAATAAGGGCTTACTTAAACCCATATCAGTTCCTATTATTCAAAACAAGCCATCTTTGAGAATTTAAGAGTTAACTCCTGAATCAGAAGCACATAAGGACACTTTAAGCATTGTGTGTGAGTGCCAGGGCAGTGAAAGCCCTGTTTCCTGTGAGCCCTGCCCTGTTGGGTGCTCCTGAGCAGACAAGGCTGCTCCAATGGCTGGGCAAGGAGAGCAGGTGAATCAGCCACAGGAACCAACACGTCAGATAGAGATGTGCACCTCAGTGCTGGTGTGGAAGAATACAATATCCTTGAGTCTTTCACTTGCATAATGTGGCTTAAAAATAGGACCGAGACTAGAAAAGCCACAATTATGGTGGTATTTCATTTACCTACTAAACGCTGAAAAAAATTAAATGGCATAGTGTAACTATTAAATTTCCGATAGAGTTTGCATTGTAATTTACAGTTGTAAGAGAAAGAAACAAAATACAGTTTAGATTAGAGTTGAGTCACTACAGCTTTTTTTAAAAGTTTTTTTTAACTAAATCTTCATTCAAGACTGGTCCTGGAGTGGTTCTATTTCTTTCCAGAAATGAAAGAAAGCTTACATTGTCTGTTAAAAAGAGCTGTATCCAACCAAAATTTTTTAATCAATATAGCTGAAGGAGTGGGCAAGAAATAAAGAAACTTCCCTGAGTTTTGACTCTGCCTGAACTTAATAAAAGGACATGGACAGGGAAAAAAAAATAGATAAAATAAGTTCCTTGCTTCTTTCAGGTATTGCCCATTCTTGTGCTAGGTAATTGTTAATAAGTGAACCTTCATATGAACATTTTGTCTGCAAGAATGGTATTTTCAATTTGAACTGCATTGGCAGGATTTTTTTCCAGCTAATCGATTTAGAAATTACTTCTTGTAGACAGAGAACATATCGATGTTGTGAGCTATGAACATGCAAAGAGCCTTGCAAGTGTAAAGCAGTGACAAAAGGTCTGCAAAGTCACAATTTTATATTATAAAATTTTGCAATTTTATTTCTCAGATGATGACTTTGTAAAGGAAAAGAGGTCCCAAATTGGATCTGAAAATTGCACATCCAGCTTTCTCTGAAGCTTGCCAAAGAGACTACCAGAAATGACACAAAAGTATATTTTCCAAAGTTTTAAGGAGCCTGTTGCTTATTCAAAGCACCTGAGACTATCTTGTCTTGCTTTGTTTACGACCAGCATGTCAGCACCAGGCTGGAGGTGATGGAGGAACTCTGTCCTGCTGACACTTCTATTCATGGCACTTATGTCTCTGTTAAATGCCAGCTGAATGTCACTGCTGCTCACCAGACAAGAATAAGGGAAAACCTCTGTCCCCAAGATGCAGCAGGAAGGGCAGACAGGTTCTCAGCTCTACAGCACGGTGTGATTAACACCTTGTCACAAGTCATGCTGTGTGTGCCTTTAGCACCAGGAGTTACAGGATATGCTGAGTTTACTCACTGCTGGTACACAAGGCTGCAGTTCTGGGACATTAATGTGACCTTGTGTGGCTTTTTGCATACCCGTGTGTTAAGGTTTTGTTCAGGCAGGACTTTCCTTCCCGTTTATCCTCCTCCCAGACCCCCACGTGTCAGGCTCTGTAAAGGCTTCAAGCTGATTCAATTTCTTACCTGGAGTCAGAGGCTGCATCATAGGCTAGGGATGGCAGAGGTGCGTCCTGTTATTCTTCCAAGCTGAAGCAAGGGACAACATCCAGGTCCTGGCATTGCTCCAGTGTTCAGAGTCTTTGCCAAAATAGGATAATATCAGTAGGAGAGTTGAAACAGCCTAAAAACTTCACCTGTGCTGTTGGAGGAAGGTGGTGTGGAAGAGGGAGGTTGGAAAGAGATTGCTGTGGTGGGCTCATCTGGCAGAAGCAAATGATCATTGAAATGAGATCCTTGTAATGAGGGTGTATGTTTTCCAGTTGATCAGAAGTTGATCATTAAAAAATGTTGTGTTCTGCCAGTGAAACGGAATTAATTTTGGAGTTGGAAGTATACTGGAAATCTCACATGTTTATCTTGTCTCCTAAGATCATGGTATTTCAACAAATTTGAGTAAAATTAAACCTGCTTTCAGCTTGATATGATAAGCTAACACTGTAAAGGTGATGAAAAAATAAGATTAATGTTATCTACTGCTAGCTTAAATACTTTCGTTCTTGTTTTTACCTATCCTCTGAAAAAAAGGCAGAAAGGAGTGATGCAAAATCCTCTTACCATTAGGTGCTCAAAACAGTCCTCTAAAGCCTCTGAAAATTAATTCTAAACTGTGCCTTAATGGGCCACGACATGCAATGCCTTGTCTAATAATCTTACTGAAACAAAGTCTGGTTCTTGCATTTCCACAGCCTTCAGTGCCCAGTTGGTTTTGATGTCAGCTGCAGGCGTTCATGGTGATACATGGGAGTTGATGCTAAGCTCTTGCAGGCCTGCTTCTTTTTAAACAGTGTTGGCAACTTGGGGAAAAGCAGGAATGCTCAGTTTTCATGTGTCTGTTAGAAAGATGAAGGCAAAATATTTTCAGGGAAGTAGTAATGTAAATTCTAATCCATTGAAAAGGTTTATGGTCTTCTGAACTCTTGGAGAAAGTATATCCTTGAAGGCAAGGTGAGAATTATACATTTTTAGAGGAATTAACTTCAAAGTTAAATTTAAATTTGTCTCTACATCCTGATGCCTATGGCTGAGTGCATTTTTTGTGTTATAGGAACGTCATAATTATGAACATCATATAAATTATTCAATATAACCTGGAATTTAAGAAGCCTCCAACTATTAATATAAGAGACTTTTAAGTATTTCAGAACCCAAAAAGTAAGTTGGGAGCACAGTAGCTTCTAGATTCTTCAAATGGTCACCCACTTCAGTATGCCGAGTAAAACTTTCCAAATGTTATTATATCATGCATGCTAGAAAAGTTAAATATAGTTGTATGGTAACCATAAATTTACTATGAAATCCTCTAATAAGCAAACAAACATATGGGGCTCTAGATTAGAAGTTGCCAGGTTCTTCCTGTCAGTACTGACTGCATGCCAAATCCTGCCAGAGGTGTGCAGTGAAAATCAAACTGAACTTTGCAATTTGCATTTCAGTGGCAGGGGAGCTTGGAGCCAGCTAGAAATTATCACTGTTCCTATGTGTAACACCATGCTGAAGAATGCTGTCAATAGCATGAAGTTTGGCATCAAAAGCGACTAATTTGACTTCCTAATTACCTGCTCAAAATCTTGTTAAAAGTGCATCATAACAGCTAACAATGACTGTGAGCGTGTGTGGAAGCTCTTAAGAAAAAGTTCCAAAATCTTCAAAGTTACTTGCATTCTGTGTACTAGTCCTTCTTTTTAAATAGATTCCTCTTACTTTTTTTCCTTTACAATATGGGGGTTTTCTGGTTTTCAGCATCTTTAGTATTTTTTTTTTTAATATCTCAGTTTTCTGCACCCCTGTTTTGATTGTCTTTGCTCACTTGTTTTTAAAATGGTGTGTTTATATCCATACTAACAGTCTACTTTTTAGAGAGTAGGAGCTCATTTCTTCAGAGAAATCAGGTAATATTTTAAGCTTATTATCAATCTTATCCATTTAAACCTGTTGCTCTGAACAGTTCTAATGAAATGCCTTGAAGATATCTTTTTAGGAGGCTTTTATTTTATGAATCCCTCAATTTTGGGTCTATATTCTATTTAAATAAAATAATTTATCTGCTATCCAACACCATGTTATTGGCTTTTCTGAATCACTGGCAGTTGAAAAAATAGATTATTTTTTTAATGCTATTGTGAATCCCTCTCATGGTGTGAAATTTGATTTAAGCTGTAATCTTACACAGCCGATTTCCTCACAAATTTTATTTCTAAGTGCTATGTGCATTTTTTTTTTAAATTTCACAAAGACAAGCCTCTGACAGAATGGCTCGAAATGAAGTTGTCTTCAATAAAATACATCTTATGAACATAATACAATTTTATTTTAAATAAATGTGATATGAAATAAATGTTTAACTAAAACTTGCAGGAAAAGTCATCCATGAAGAAAGTTTTTTGGAGTACTAGTTACATGAGGGCTGAATTTCAGTATCCCTAGAATGCCATGCCCTTTCCTTTGAGTGCTAGCATCCTTTATCTCTGATGTGCACAACATTTAATTTAAACAGAATAGCAAGTAGATTTTCAAAAGGGAGTGTGTTTTCACTGAAAATTTTGATTTATTGATACTGTTAAATAATATAGTACAAATATAATGGAAAATAATTGGATATGATAGTGTGCTTTGGCAGTGAGGAATTGTTTGTGGACATAGCTATCCATACTGACCAAAGTTTCATATTTTGTGGGAGGCTTGGGGCAGGGTGAGAAACACGTTTCCTCTAAATGATAGTCTTGATTGAATTTATTAAAGTAAAAAGATGTACTTCTCTGTATTGATTTAGTACCTATGGGATTAAATAATCTCATAGGAACTGAAGAGAAACCTAGACTTTGTACTAAACAAACAGTCAATCCATCTTTCAAGGATTTCTTTATTAATTAGAGCATCTCAAGGTAGTTTAAAGCTCAAACTGGGAGCTACCCTTAAATGTAATACAATGTGCCAAATGACCAATGATGCTCGTATTGGAACTGTAATGTGCTTTTCCTGAGACATTTTTCTCATCCATTCTATTGCTGTGATTTGCTAATACACAAAGAAAAAAATACAAGAAAAACTAAAATACTTAAGAAGATAAATTAATCTGTATAAAAGCTGTGAAATTATTGTATTGATATTTGAATATATGATCAAGCTATGACATTCTTGCTGAAAAAATTGAGCACTCTTACATTCTCCACCAGTTTGATTAAAGATACATATATATGTAAGCCATAATCAATAGTTCCATTTTTTCCAGAAATCCTCTCTGGACTTGAACAGTAATAACAGTTTCAGGAAGACCAGGTGCAAAAGGAGTAGAAGTTGTTTGCTAAATTGTAGAATCTTTGACAGGGAAGTGTATAGCCAGTGTCAGCATGCTCAGAGTCCAACTGAAAATCCCAGTTTAGTGAAGATGATCATTTAGCAGGAATATCTGTGGTCTTAGGATAAAATGCTGAAGCAATTGTGATAGGAGGTTATATGTGCTTCTTAGGTATTCCACTGCTTCAGGGGTGATGCACATGAGCTGTGGATCTGTGATCAGCTCCTATCAAGCATGGGAATATGGAGGTAGGTTATATAGATTCTGCTGGATTGTCCCTTCCTTGTTATATATACCTGCTTCAGGATATCTGCCAGGTGTGGGGGTATACCAGGAAATAAGGAGCCAAAATTTGATTGTTAAAGGTAAGGATTTATTATTGGGTAGGTCTGACAAGCTTATCAAATGGAATTGTGGTTTCTGAGACTACAACAGTGAAAAGATTCAGCTACTGAGACCTAATAAATACATAAAATTATGTATACATATAAATTAAATAATCTTAATAAATAAATTATGCAAGACATATGAAAAGCGGGAAGGAATAGGAAAGCACACTTGTTAATACATTTTTATAAGGAAAATATGTATTCTAAAGAAGTAATTCTTTGGTGTTGCAATTTGGTTTTGTCATCTGATGGGTAACATGAAAGCATTGAGAGATAAATGTATTTTGTTCCCAAATAATTATATTTAACTTTTAAAAGTATTTAAAGGCATTCTTTTCTTGTTTTTCATAGATAGGAATCTTTATCTTTGTAAGTGAGATCTGCTCTTGCATAGTTATTCAAATGATCTTCCTTCTTCATATATTACCAGTTTATAAAAGCTCATGTCCTAAACTTTGTTTGGTTATAATTTGAACTAACTTCTCTTTTTTATGAAAGAAAATATTGCAAATGTATCGTTTTTTTTTTCTCATGTAATCACCTAGGTTGGATTTTTTGATTTATATTGTTCCTGTTTTTATTTTCACTTTGTAAATATTCAGAGAATAGCTGTTGAAAATAACAATTCCTCTCCCCGTAGAAATCCTAAAATTTTGCAAGGGGAACATTTTCTTTGATATATTATTCAGTTTGCTTAGGGTTGTCACATCAAAGAGAGCACAAAATTAATTTACGTTAGTTTAACTCTCTTCCAATGCCCAGAGAGTAGGAAAATCAACATTATCTGTGTAAGAGAATACAGGAATCAGGAAAAGCCTGCATGGTGCTTTCTCCCCAGTGTCCTTGCAGTCCCCAGCTTCTCACTGCTCAGGGTGGTTTTGACAAATTTCTGTGTTCAATAACCTCTGCTGCATTTTCTGTTGTTTTTCGAGAAGGTTTGAGAGAGATTGATGTTTTGGCATGGGAAAGACAAATTTCTCCTTAGTTTTGTTGTGGATCACATGAACTTCTTTGGTATTTCCTGATAGTTTGGTTCAGTGCCTTAATTGTATGGGAAAGGAGAATAACTCATGCTTGATGAGTCTATGCTGCTTGTGATTTTATAGACATTATTATATGCAGTTGTTTCTACCTCTGTTACAATTTCAGCACAGTGCTCTGCGATTAGCAAAGTGATAGCAGTCCCTTCTTTTTTTCTTTTTTTCTTTTTCATTTTTTTTCAGTCTAACCAGCAAACACTGATAGACAAAGTTAGACATGTTTTCAGATGTATGTGAGGGTATGGAAATCTCTTTAGGCTGCTGATGTGTGCAAACTGTGTGGAAAAAAAAATACATAACCTACTTTATGACTGTTTTTGTGGGAGTGTAATAGAGAATTCATGAATATTCAACTGCTTACAGTTGTAATTTTGTGTATTTTTAGACTAACGTTAATAGTTTTCTATAATTAAGTAAGGAAGCAAACATGTTTGTGAGATGGTAATTCCGGGAATAAAATTAGAAGGATCTTAAGACAAGGATATTTGAGGAGTTTAAAGTCCAAAATAGATATATTTTAAAGAAAGTTTCATTAAAATGGTTGTCACCATCTTTTCAGCACGATTCAGTAATTCTGTTTAAGACTAATAATGTTCATGTCCTAAAATATGCTTAGCAGCAGCAATTCAGCTCTTGACTTTTTTCTCCTCCTATTTTTTCTTGCCCCATGAGCAATTTGTGATAGTCGAGCAGTATTACACTTGACCTGAACTTGTGTTCATTTTGTGCATACCTCCATGCAGCAGCAAAGTAAACTTGACAGCTTAATTCTATGTTAGGGGAATGTTTGCAGGGATAATCCTATTCACACTGCAGGATAAGGATGCCCTGCTAGTGGCTTTGGCCTATAAAACCATTAGCTTTAAATTGTGTGCTCGTATTGTGATCTTCTTAGTGTGCAAACCAGCTCTTTTTTAGCAGTTTATTGGTGAGAGTGGGTAATTTTATGATACATTTTCCTAGCCAGTGCTCGCTTCCTTTTAAAATGCAGCTGCAAAAAGCAGCAAAAACTTCACTTCTTATGGATTATCTGAAAGAAGACACATGATATTACATTTTAAAGCTGCAAATGTTTGGATTAAATTGTATTTAATGACAAAAAAGACCATTTCGGTGTGGAGGTCTAAAGATAATGTTTCATAGGTCTCCACAAGTTGAGGCAGAGAGAAGCGAGTAGACAGAATATACATTAATATATATCCCTGCCTTTTTCTTAAGTATCTTACAGTAGGCCAGTATTACTCCTGTAAGCACAAAAATTTGTTCCTATGGGATAATTTTTAATTTTGCTTTTGTTTTCTTCATGCTATGCTGAGACTTCTGATTGAGGATGGATCTTAAAAATAGCCTAATGTTTTCCTTTTTGTTGCTTGTATATTAACCTTAATTTGATATTAGGAAAAAAAAATATTCTCTGAATTTTCTTTTGGGTGGTCAAGCATTGGAACAGGCTGCCCAAGAAAATGGTGAAGTCATCATCTGTGGAGGTGCTGAAAACACATCCAGATGTGGTGCTTTGGGATATGGTTTGGTGGTAAGCATGGCAGTGCTGGGCTGATGGTTGGACTTGTTGATCTTAGAGGTCTTTTCCAATCTTAACAATTCTTCGATTAATACAAAGAAAATCAGTCTTCAGAATCAACACAAGTCTATGATTTCTAGGTGGATGCACAGAGAATACATTGATATTTTATGTTCAAAGAGATTTATTCTTTTATTTCTTTAATATTTTTATATCTTTATTTAGAAGGGCAAGTGTTAATATACTGTCTCCTTTATGAATCCAAAAGCTGAAATACATTACTTCAGAAATCAGCCGGAATTCCCAGCCTGGCCCCATGTGCACGTTTCTGAGAGGGAAGGTACTAGCCCAGGGTGAGTCTTTTGTGCCCACTGCTCATGCCCTGTGTGTTTTATTGTCCTTGGGAGCCAGTCTGCCCTGTGCAGCTATGATCCTCACATGGAGAACCAGCACGGCTCCTGGGTTTTTTTCTGGTGTAGCTGCAAATTATAATATTGAATTCAATCCAATTCAATCCTACAAATCAATCTGAATCCCATTTAGGTGCTCAGTAGAAAGTGCAAATTAAATCTTTGGCTTTCACCCTGCAACCTTCAGTGCTCTGAATCTCACAAGCTCAACAGGAGACTAAACTCTGTAAATTTTATGCACACACTTTGCATTAACAGTCAAGACTCACATGTCTACTGCATTTCCAAGTGCTTTCTGCATGTGAAGACTGAAGACTTTTTACCCAGAGCTGTAACTCAGACTTTGTCATGTTTATTGAAGGTCTGCTGTGTCTTCATGGTTCTGCAAGGTGAAAGCCTTGCTGGTATGTCCCAAAATCTTGAAGAATGGATAATAAACACAAGAATCACCAATAAATAATCAGTATTTCTTTAACAGTTGGTAGAAAAACACTGAGCTATGATTAGAATTAACTTTCCACTTAGAATTAACAATTTCTCAAAGTCTAGAAAACTTTGGGAAGTGGAATGCATGATAAGAATATTTTTGGATGTCCAGTACTTGATATTCCTTTTTAAAAAAAAATTTAATTTTTTCACAAACGACTTCTATTTTGGAAATGAAATTCTCTGCACTACTAGTCCAGGAGTACGTGAGAGAAGAAAGAGTTATTTCACTAATAATGCATAAAAATTAGATTTAAAAATTGAATTGAGAGATGAGGGGAAAATATACAGCTTCAGTACATGAAAGTAAAAACTTAACTGTAAAATTACCTTTCTAGGGAAAAAAAAAAAAGGTTATGATTTTTAAGGTCCCTGACAAGGATTTAATGATTAATTGCAGATTAACACTTGCTGAGTTTCTTTTTCATGTATGCAGTATGTTTTTACTGTATTAGCTTTGAGATACTTCGTTTGTGCAAAACAAATGTCAGCTTCTTCACTTTTCTTTTGTTAAACTTTAAACTTTTTAAAGTGTTATTTAATATCACAAATGGAGACTCATTTCTTGCTTGAGACAACACATTTTTTTAACCTCTTGGATTTCTGTGGAATTTTCACTGTTTTGGATCGTTTTCTCAAAAGGCTAATGACAAAATTATTTTTTCTCTTTTTACAGAAAAAGGAGTATCTGCCTCTTTATGGTGCTGGTACTGACAGTGTTAAGCTTTAGTAGAGTTGTCCAAATCCCAGATAACTTGGATTTCTAAAACAGGATCTGGCCTGTTTCAGAATAAAGATTAGCATACAGATTTTTGTCATTTGTATTGACTTTCAGTGCACAGTAATGCCCATTATAGTAGATGACAAACTATAAGCACAGTGCACTAACTTTCAGTGAAAACCTTATATTTATCCAAATATTTCAAAATGTGAGCTTGTACCCATCAGTGCAAATTTTTTTTGTAAGGCCACATAAAATTAATGACTTTCTGCAAGCATTGCCAAATAATACTATAATAATGGAAACACTTAGAGTTGCATATCAGAATATCATTGCTGCCATTGCACTACCTTCAAGAGAATACCTGGAATAATACTGGTCTAGTGGGGTGAGATGCCTTCTAGTTTATGTTTTATAAAAATCATTGTGAAAAGAAAAGGAAGAACAATGAAATATGCTTAAAGTACAGAAGCAATTTTTAAAAATCTGAAAATAAGACAGATTTTATTAATGAAAAGTAGAAATAGCTGAGAGGAAATAGAGATCCAGCCTTTCTCTGGGCCTTGTAAACATAAATACTCTAAGGAGATACTTTATTCAAGATCTACAGTTGAATGAGGTAGTATAAGGAAAAGAATAGTAGCAAAGATGATATATTTTTTTCCTGCTTTTCTATGAATTCACACACCTGCTGCATGCAAGAAATTATTTTTCTTTGAATAACTTACCAAAGACTTTCAGAATCCTTTGAAATATATGTCCAGTCGTCATTGTTTCAAAGACAGAAACAAATGTCAATTAAGTGCTAACTGAGTGTAAATCAATATGTGATGAGTGGTTTGCTGATAGGTGCTCAGTGCAATATGCTATCCCTAATAGAGTCAGTAGAAGACCCAGATAATCTATTTAGGTATCTCTGAAGTCAGCACAAAGCCCATAACGTCCCTTTTCTTAATTATTTGTTTGACAGAATGGCAGTGCCTAAGAAGTCACTAGAAATTAAGAACAAATTTTGAATGAATGTCAACCTATACTTGAGTTATCTGTAGCAGAAAGAGGCATGAACAGGGTAGGTTTTCAGAGCCCAGGGTTAATAACATAAGCACTTGAAAACCTTGCAAGCCAGGGAAAAATGTTGAATATGAATATGGCTCCAAATGTTGCACAAACTTGCTGCCTAGCATAAAGGTGAAGCAATACAATGCATGCTGGATAATATGGATATATCCATTTAATTCCCCTCTATTCTTTTTTTACTGATGAGGTTTTACACTCAACAGACTAGTTTTGTAATCCCAACTCCAGTAAACCAGTTGCACTTCTATGGATTTTAGGGTACTTGTGTCCAATTTGTTTTACATTGGAGGAAGATCTGCAAAAAACCCTCAGTGGTATGAAGGTAGCAATTGATATACTTTGAAGAAATTTGCATTTTCTTTAGACAACTGATTTTCCTTGTCCAATATTTCAAACCCCAAAGTCAAATGAATTATACAGCTGTGATGATCTCCTATAGATTCTGCACCTATTTTTTCTTGTTTTGGAAACAGAATAATCTAATTCCACAGCTGTACTCTTTCAGATTGTACTCCTTGAGGATAAATTTGGCTCCTATTGATATGCTGGTTTGCTTTCTGCTTTGGCTGGGTTCTCACTGTTTATCCCACATCAGGACTGGCATTCAGTGGAGCTTTGTGAGCTGATTCAGCACACACAAACCAGGGAGAGCAGTGAAAGGCAAAAAATGAGGTGTCCTGCTCTCAGGAGTGACCTTAATCGTTTGAGCAGTGAGTGTTACACTGCTCCCAAGGGAGAAAGAAAAGCTGTGGAAATGAAGAGCCAGGAGTGAGGTGCCCTGTGGCAGTGATCTCTTGATTATCTCAATGATCCTGGTGGACTTTGTCCAGAGATAGGGGTTTTTTTTGTTTGTTTGTTTTTTGTTTTTTTGCTGTACATCACTCTGACAGTACCCAGTGGCAGCTCTCCTTCTCTTATCAGTATGGGTTATTCACCTTGCCCTACAGAGAGCTAGTCGGGGATAGAAAAAAATCAAGATACAAGTGCCTGAAGTTACATTGAGCTCTGAGTTTCAATGTTGTTGTGCATCTGCAGTAATTTGACAAATGAATTATGCAGTAGAAACCAATGATTTGAACAGTTTGGTGGGAGGTCAGAGTGGTGCCTCTGCAGCTCAGGAGAATGCAAGAGAAGCCTTAGCATGAAACAGCTAAACAGGAAAAGACTGAATTACTCCCATATATGTCATATTGCTGGATGAAAGGGTTTTTTTCATGTGTGTTTTAGGTTTAGTTTTAACTACAGACCATATGGGCAAAAATGCTACTACACATGCTTCTAGCATGGGAAATTCTAATTGCACATGCTTAGCATTTTCTTTGATCTAAGTCAAGTCATGCAGGCATTTGAGGCAGTATATAAACAACATGAGAGTGAAATATATTTACTGACCAGAAGCCCTGTGGTGGGACTGGCAAAGGTTTTCTTCCCTGTAGCAGTAATATATTTGTGACTTTAAAATCTAGTCTTCAGATGCCGACTAGATATTTGCCACTTTAGCATATTTTAGTGATAAAAACAACAGCAAAGCAGAAACTTCCCCCCAAGAAGTGAAACTTCAAAATAAATGTGTTTTGACTTTTTCTGTCTAGCTCCTGCAAAAGGCTAGTAAGACCTTTGGTGTGTTACCTCTCACTCCTCTGTGAAGGACTCTGACTTCTCTTATGACAGAACGTGAAAATGCCACAGTCTGCTAGTGGCAGCCAGGAACTAGCAGTTGTTTGTGACAATCTATTACATAGGTTACAGTTTAAAGCTTTTTATAGAGTTATAAAGTAGAATGATTGTATCATGATTTTTTTTTTTTTGCTGTCAGAACTATTTACAATATAGGAGTGGGCCAGTAGTCAGATTTTCTTGTTATTCTTAACCCAATGAAAATAGCCTAAGGGGTACAGACATCACTTAATGTAACTTGGATTGTGGGAAAATTGTAGGCAGAATCTTCACAGCTACAAATCTAAAATCACAGTTTCTGAAGTAGGCAGCCACACTCTATCAGCCTAGTAGCTCCTAATTCCAGGGTAGTTGGCTGGCATGAAGAAAACAGTACATGACATATGCCAGAAGGTTATCCTTGATTGAAAGAAATACTGATTTTTATTTTGTCACTTTCTTCCCCCAAACACTGAGGGGGAAAAGATGCCTTGTGCTGCAGAACTCCCTGTAGTATTGAAATGGAACACTGTCAGGGAAAGTATGAGATGGAATCATTTGGGGAAGTTGTAGCCAGGCTTAATAGCCAAACTCCCGTTCTGTGCTGTGTGTGTTTGTCATTAACTCAGTGTTGGTCAGGGCAGGCCACAGCACTGCTCCCTTGTGACCTTAACTGTGACAACTGCCTTTGCCAGGTCTCTTTGCAGTGCTGGGGAGCTTAATCTATCTACCCTTAATCTAAGGTATGACTAGAACCACTGTGGTTTTAACACTTTGGTGCTGGATGTTTTGGGCTGTATATTTCTGTTGCATACTTTTGTGTTAATAACCCCAAAACAACCAAACAGCACAAAGCTCTGACTTAATTCTCCATAAAATCCCAACCCATACATGGTTTGAACACTAATTTTGTTATATGGAGTACTCCTTACAAAAAACAGCTTTTTAATTACTGCTCTGGGCACTTGAGTAAGTGCAAATGGATTTCCCAGTAAACACAGGTGTATTGAAGGTATAGTCTGTGACATGTTGGGGAATTTTTAAAGCATAACCATCATTAAAAGGATATTCATGTGTAGTGGCTTTGGTTTTCACTGCTTGCAACCCACCACATCCTGTTAGTTTTCACTGCTACTTCACATATGCCAATTCTATTGCTCGTGAAACACCACTTATTTTGCAGTACAGCAATAATATTTAGTGACAATGTTTTTGAAGACCGTTTTCTCCTCCACTTGATTATTTCTAGTGACTTGGTTTTTTACAGCATGTTCTTACATACAATTGTACCACTGCTATCTGGGAATGATTAAGACAGGAAAGTGTTTAGCTGTCATCACTGCCCAACAGCAATAAAACTCTGTCAAGAGTATTATACAGGTCTAAGGTGTTATGTTAAAATATATTTTAAAAATTAGTTATAGAACAAATCTGAACTAAAATCTGAACAGGAAGGAAGACAGTGATACTGCCAGGTTGGAAATGAGGTCACTCCAAAACATTCCAGAAAAGCTGTGAAACACAGTTCTGAACTAAGCTCCTTAACAGCTCCTGTGAGTATCTGTGTAGAGTGTCAAGAAAGATTATGCATTTTACTACTGTAGACTGAAATCTGCAGATTTATTTATTAATGTTTATAATCAAGCAGAATCAAGACAGAATCAAGCAACCAAAAACCAGGACTAAGATGGCTTGAGAGCCAGGGTGAAGATAAATAGTTTAAGGGAGTTAAAAATCTGCTCTTCTTCTTTGGTTCAAGTCCTGTGCAATTCAGTTTTAAAGGGAGCATCTCATCATTATGCGAGACCATGTTTTTAATCGCCCACTTTTAATTTTTTTTGTATTTTACTTTATTTTTACGTTTGCTACAGCTGGATTTCTAAGATGGTAAGGAGGGAAGGCTGGAAAGGAAAAAGAGAATCATATTTCAGGGGGGTTTTGACACCTACAAGAACTGCTTTTTTATGATTAACACTAGTTATCAGATCTTTCCGTTTCTGAAACAGTATCACAAAGATCTCCTGCTGTTCCCAGCAGTGCCCCACTAATTCAACTCACTAGCAAAATTAGCAGCAGGAAACAAACCTTTGAAATTTTCATCATTTATGAATAGCATTGTTCATGTGATAAAGGATATGGACTCCTGCTGTAATTGTTCCTGTGTTAGGAAGGCTGCAAGTTATTTTCTCTCCATCAGTCTTTAAAAGAAAAAAAATCAATGGAAATAAATACACATACAATTAAATAGTGGATTAAACAGCCAACTGAGTGACTAAAAATTTCTTTCACTTTTGAACTCTTCTTAATTTTTTTCCCCCTGCTCTGAGGGAGAATATTGTACTGCCATTTCTTCACAAACACTCGATAATGCTAAAGTGCTTTGAAGTTGCCACTGGAGAAAATAGTACAACAGATGGAGCATGAATAAACTCACAATGCTGTTTCTTTAATCTGAACAAAGGCAATTTTTCTTGGCAAAAATATTTAATATTTAATTCCATTTACTTATAGAAGTTTGATCCCAGATGAGAACACGAAAACTGAAGTAGAGCTGTATATATAACAAATCTTGGCATTTTATTAGGAAGATTAAAAAAACCTTCATCTAGCATGTGTTATGATAGCTGTTGTCGATCTTGTTCAGTACTGATCTGGCCACTGGACCCAAAGGATTCTGTGAGTTAGAATCTCAGTAAGATGCTATTACCCTTTTTGCTTTTTGTACCAAGGAAACCAGACCCCGGCCCTAACATTAGTATGACTTTTCTCATGTGTAATTGCTATCAGTGGTTATAGGTGAAGTTGCCATTCTGGTATGAAAAGTAGTGTTTGAACCTCAGGTGTATTTCCACTATAAATAAAACATCTATGTACTTTTATTACGACTTCTTGAGATTCTTTTTCTGTTGGTACACAGCTGAATATGAGATTTTAAATCCTTCCTTTAGACACATCATTCACCACAACAATTTTTTTAAAAGTCCTTATCTGAAAGATTAAAACAAGCTGGTTTTGATGTTTCTGTCAAACATCTTACAGTTAAAAGACTTTGGGACACCCATGTCCTCTTCTTCCCCCCTCAGTTGTAAAAAGTATATTATAGTTCTTTTAGCAGAAAAATATTTTGAAATAAGTTTCCATACATTTTTATTTATAGACAATTTTTACATTTATATATATTTTTAGACAGTATAGAATTTCATACTGAAGTGCTAGTTGTGTTTTTTCGCTCTCATGTAACAACTGGTCCTTATTAACACTCAAAAGTTGCTTATCTTCCTAAATTCTGTGCTGCTGCATTTTCAGTGTGGATTTGTTTTCCCGTCCTGATTGAGAGCTGCACAACCTGATCACTCCTGCTCTTGAGATGTGAGGAGAGAGTTATATGGTGAGTCAAGTTCAGGCAGCATTACTACTTCTAAAACTTGGGTAATGGTTCAGAATTTGAAGGGTACACTCCATCTGACTTCTTTAAATTTGTTAGAGGCAAGGTGCTGGAAAGCAAACACTCAGAAGTGAATCATGAACATCCTGTGCAATCTAACTGAGTTTGGATAAAAAGTCACAAAGTTTCATCTCAGAAATATCTCAGGGCAGCACAAATAAATGTAATTTCTACCTACACAGGGTTTGTTAGACATTCCTGTGTCTAATCATAGGAACAAAGGAAAAATATTGTAAGCCTGTAATAAGTCTCTTTTCCAACATACTTTTTGAAGTGACATCAAAAGTTAGTCAAATTCTACACCCCTGTCACTGTTGCACCGAAACAAAGGAAAAGAAAACATACTACAGTTTTTTGAGAGAACAGTAGCATGTGGTTGGTGTGTTTTTGTGGTTTTCCTGTCTGAAATAAATGTAAGAAAAGTGTGCTTGAAATATCTTTATTTGCAAGAGCTGCAGTTCAGACTAGTTCCAAGTGGAGGACACAGCTGGAATCGTGCTGTGTGTATTTGCTATGCTGCTACAAAACTGATGTCCAAATCTTTTATAAGCACTTACAGACAGAGTGCCAGTCCTCAGACCTTGGTGTCTGCAGACTTGTTCTTCTCATGTGTTCTCACCCCTCTTTTCTCTGGCCTCGATTACATCTTTGAATTTTTTTTTCCCCATCGTCTTGAACCTGTTATCAAAGTGATGTTATCCCCATTTCTAATTGGCCCAGCCTTGACCAGCAGCAAATCCATCTCCAGAGCCACCACAGCCAATGGCTCTGCTGGACATGGATGAAACTTCCAGGAATTTGTCACAAAAGTCCCCCCTGCGGCTCCCCTGTCCCCAAAACTTGTCCATGTAAACCCAATGCAGCTGCTCTATTGTGTTTCACTAGTTTAACAGAAATTCAGTGCATGGGGTTTTTTTGCACACATTTTCTTGGTAAGTCTTCAGAATTCAATTAAGTACTATGTACTCCTGCTGTGCTAAGATAAGAATATCAAAACTTTTAAGAGCATGAAAATGTTATCTACATAGCAGACATCTTTTTGTTGTTGTTGTTGTTGCTGATCCCAATCCATTTTTCAGCTTTCTTACTATTCCTTCAATCATTCCCTCCAGAAATACATCTAGATTACTCTTGAATTAATTTATATGCTTGGCAACCACTGCCTTCCTCTATAATATGTCTCTGCAATAAAGTTTTGTTTTCACCAAATATGTGACTTTCAGCTTTTCTACAGGCATTGTTATGAGATTAATGTCAGAGATTTTATTTAAGGTTTAATCAGCAATCTAACTCAATTTGGCTTTTTTTCATTGTTTCTCACATATCTGAAATGTATTGGTTATTTAAAAATTTGTCTCTGCAAAGAGAATGTGTCTTTATCCTGGTGATAAAACATAGAATACAAAAGGATCTTGTCAGATATTTGAAATATGAACATAGATTTAGCTACATTCCCCCTGGAGTGAAACTAGACATGTATCTGCATTGAAACAGCAGGGTGAAAATAATTTAAACAAGCAAGTTAAGCAAGTTTGCATGCCTGAACTTGTTGACATTCCCCTTTTTGTTGTTTTTGTGAGTTGTTCATTTTGCTTTGCTTTGCTTTGTTTTAGTAGTGTTAGCAGGTGCTTACAAGTGATCTCCATGTTAAACATAAAATCAGGCCAGCATTTTCAAGGAATAGTTGTTCTGTAATGGACTCTTTTCCTGGTTTTGTTTGGGTTTTTTTGTTTGTTTGTTTTTGTTGTTTTTTTTTTTTTTTTTTTTGTCCCCAAAGAGATCATTTCTCACCTTTAATTTTCTTTATCAAAGCTTATATCAAAATGAGAAAATTCCCTAAGTGAGAAGCTCCTACAGAAAGCCAGAGGATGACTTTAACAGTTTAAGTTGGCTCTTACAGAGATATTTATGGCATTCTCATCATGTCTACAAAGCATGTTGAATGTTGCTTAATAATGCTAATTTTATAAAGGCAATCTTTATGATGATCATAATTGTGGTGAAGTAAACTTCATCTCTCTGTAGGTTCTCTGAGAATCTGTATGAAGTGTCTTTCAAGAAAGGAAAATGAGGACCTAAAATTTCAAGTCACCAGTGTTATCTAGCTCTTTCTAAAGATTTTGGGAAAATAGAAGTCAGAAATTTAGATATTTAGGAGACTCAGTATTTTCTAATGGAAATCCTAATATTCTATGTGTCAAAACTCTTTATAAAGAAACTTCAGAATCCAATGTTTTTTGAGTTACTTGGGGATTTTGTTTATGCACTGTTTATGCCTCTTTAAAGCTCACAGTGCTTTTGTTTTAAAACAATATAAAAATAAATCAATATTAAAAAATACTAAGTTTGAGTTGTAGACTCAGTCCTTAGTGGCTTACAAAATGACAGTTATAATTTATTTTTTGTGGAATGAAAAAAATAGATACTTTGTATTCATGGTGCTATCTGCCCTATACAGGAATTTTGTTCAGGTTTTTTTCAAGCATGTTCAAGTTGCTTAATTTTTCTCTCTAGATAGAGGGAAAATGTTCATCTTGAAATATTATTTTTTAATGAGATAATTTCCCAAAGTTTTCTTTGGAAGACAGTGGCTGCCAAGCGTGTAAGTTTCCTCAACATTAATCTAAATTTATATTTGGAAGAAATGATTTTTATATTTTACAACATAATCAAGAAATGAAACTCTAAGTGTTTTGTATTTAATTTAGTTTTCAGAATGTTGGAAGGTGATTCTGGATGAAACTAAATGACAAAATATCTTTGTTGATATGGAAGTATTTGTAAATAATGTACTAGCCAGGCACTTTATATAGAGCAAGGACTGAAAGGAAAGTTTCCCATTAGACAGTTTCTCATACTATTGATTCTAAAATGTTTGTGCCTTGACTGTTTCACATTGTGGCTTTAAATTATGATCTTATGACTATATGCAGCTTACATCAATAACATAGATTTGCTTCCATCTTTGATTGTAAATGTTCCTTTGGGAAATAATTTTTTTTTTCCCTGCATTGGATTTTTACCAAGTCTTCTGTGAATTGAGTATAGAATAGCACTGTGAAGTGTTTAAATTGGCAAAAGACTTTGAAAATGGCAAAACAAAAATTAGAAAGTCAGAGCTGAGTAAATTGTGGAAATAATACTAGCAAATAAGAATGATCTGCATTAAAAGAATTAGTTTTACTCAGGTTAATTTGAATCATTACTTTGAGGTTATAGATTGCACTGCAATTTTCAAGAAGATTAATACTGACATGATATCTTTATTTTTAAATTTTATAATTCAAATTTTGCAGAGATTTTTTTTTTTACATAAGCACTTTACTGTAGCGTGATAAATATTTTCCATTTCTGTGCTGCAATTACACACATGAGTATAAATTTGGAGAAAAATATCTGGTCTTTTGCTTTCACCCATTGTTGAAATATTTTAAGTAATAGAGACTTTTTTTAAGACCTGCATTTTCCATGTATTTTGAGACAAATTACAAGGGGATAAACATAATACTGTGTCAAGGTGTTCATAATAATAACATTCTTGATGTTGAGTATAGTCACAGAAGAAAGGTTTTGAACTTAGGAAACGTTTGAATTTCTCTTAATAGTCCTTAAAAGCCATCTATTTTTTCCTTTTCTCTTAACTCTGCAAATTGTTCTTTAAATAACTATTATTAAATTCTAGGATCTCCTCTATTTTAAAACATTACTCTATGCAACTTAAAAAAATACTGAATTATTGAAAACATTTGTCTAAGTACATACAGGGGACCCACTAACAGGCAATTAGTTGCTAAAGGATTGTAATCTCTGACTGGTTTTTTCAGTCAAATTCAAAAAAAAAAAAAGAAAAAAGGAAAAAAATGGCAGAGAAAATAATCTGAGGAAAAGGCTTACTCAAATATGGAAGAAGCAAAAGGAAAGGAGGATTCTTTCTATAAAAAGAAAAAAATGACAAAAATAAAAGTGCAACCAAATGAACAAAAAAACCCCAAACAAATGTGCAAAAACTCCCAATCAAATGAAAATGAATCATTGCTGAAAACCAAAATCAAACCAAAAAAACCCTGAAAACAATCCCTTCCTTATTTCCTTTTTGCATTTTTTCATTGTTTTTTGAAACATTATAAAGCAGTAAATAGTACAAAAATTTACCTTGTGCCTTAAGATTCAGATTAGACGCCTCAAATTTTTAAGGGTAGATTTCTGGTGAACTTCTGGTGATGAGTCAGGGCTTTTTCTCATGGGAAAGAAGAAAAGAAAAAAAATCCAAAACACACTAGCTAGATTTCTTTGGAGAGGGAAATAATTTATTTTGAGCTGCAGTTTTCATTAACCACAATCCTTTGATGGATAAGATGTCAGCATATTAAGAAAGGCATGGGGATTTGTTACAAAGTTGTATTCAAGATAAGAATATTTGATAAACACAGGGCACTCTTCTGTTTCAAATCTATTCCTCTTGCCCTTCTTTAGGGATAAATCAGATGTTGAATAAATAACCCTTCTTGGCTTTTTAATGGAAATATATTATTCCTCTCTCAATATGGAAGTATAATTATCCATTGATTTGGCCATTTTAGCTGCCTTTCATGCTTAAGCTTAACTTTGAATATTAAATCGTGATTTGAATGCAAAGTTCAGCTGTCAGTTTTAAGCATTTCTTCTAATGAATGACTGAAGAGGGTCAGAGGTTCCCAGATACTAATCCACAGAAATGAAGAGTAAATTAAGTTCTTGATGAGACCATGAAGTATGATTTTTTTTTCTTTTTACTTTCAGTAGGTCATTGCAGTAAGCTAAAATTCGATCGCATCTGATATTACCCTTGAGTTTACTTAAAAACAGATCTTGATGCTAAACAGAGCACAACTGCAGAAAATAATTTATGGAGGGATTTGAGTTTGTTTGTCTTCCTCCTACATTTTGTCCTAATTAAAAATAACTTTACTATCACTAAAAGCCCTCACACAAATCTTATGTAACATTTTTGTAACCTGTTTAGTACCTCAAACCTTGAGGGTTTTTTTCACTGATTTTCTTTTTCTGCTTTTTTTTTTTTTTTTTTTTTTTTTTTTATAAACATGTCTAGAGTTAGCAGGTCAGAATATATGCATATCTCAGATAATTTCTTTGGTTTATCTTTTGATGTATACTATTCTAAAAGACATATGGCCTATAAATGAACAACAAATTCATATGTTTCAAATTTCAGTAACTCAATAGAAATTATTTTTATACTCATAGAGCACTGTATGTTTCTTGTTAATATGGTTTTTAAATGTTATTATTCAGGTGTTAACCAGCAAAAGTATTTTGGGTTTTACTTTAAAAAGCATCCCCTAGAAAAACTTATGAACATTTTGTCTCTGCATGTAATTGCACAATAATCCCTCATTTCTATTTAAGATATGAAAAGGGGCTTAAATTGGGACTGTTAAGGAAAAACAACCTGAAAAATAATGTGTATATTGGGCTGAATTAAGTATACTTGCACATCAATCACTTTTCTGAAAAAGTAATTTTCCTGGTAATATCAACTATTCTTTTTGTCAGAGACTTAAAATATCGTCTCCAGAAAGAGTCAGCACTTTTGCTGCTCAATAAATTTTACAAGTATGATTCTACAAGTAGTGTTGGAAATGTAACCTTTTTTTTTTTTTTCTTTTTTCATTTCCCCAGTTGTAGTCAACAAATATTTACAGAGTGATATCACTATTAAATACAGTTACATTGTCATGTCACTGGGATGTGTGCTCAGTCAGCAGGAAAATCTTGTATATTTTGGATCCATTGCTCTTTATTTGTTTTCACATAAGAGCAAGCAGTCTCATGCCTCAATACAATTTTTTTTTTCAACTGTCAGTTGCAAATGATTTCTTAATTCTGCATCTAAATATGCAATCAATTATGATTTCATATTTTAGTGATGGCTTTGTGTCTAACAGCGGGAATCAGTACAGATATGTAATAAATGTTATAAGTCATAGGAAAAAACCACAAAGCTGGAGATACCAGTAATTTTGGATACCTTTTAAAGACATCCAATCTTTCTAAATTTGGTAACTCCCGTAGTTAAAAAAAATGATTAAAGAAACAAGTATTCTGCATGAATGAAATCCTCCTTTGAAATGAAGGAGAGGAAAGTAGTGGGAGTAGCTACATTGTTTAATCAGCTTTTGTCTTCAGGCAAAAGATGATCCCAAGAGCAGAAAAAGAAAAACCTAAGCTTGGATGAGACAACCACAAGGCATTCAAAAGCCAAGAAATGGATGAGTAGGCAAACAAAAAACCATTTCTAAAAAAATGTTGATAGAAGTTTTAAGTACTTGTTAACATCAACAGGAAGCATTGATATTTTAAATATTTTAAAATGTTTATTACCTGGGGTTTGCAGAACTACACTTCTCTCAATGACAGCATGAAAACAGTTCTGAAACACAGCAAACAGCAAAATTCCTTGACAAATGTTTTATCTGAAATAGTAGAACCTTTTAGTATCATTAAAACAAAGAATTCCAAGGCAGCCTGATATAATTTCTCCTTTCCCAGTAAGTTTCTATTATGTCATGCAAAGCGTTAGAAAAGAGTGAAATCTAAAAATGGCAGTACTTAACCTTTTAATGCCAAAATTTAATGCCATTTTAATGCCAAATTTGTAACTTATTAAATGAAGGGATTGCAGAAGTGTTTATTGACTCAATTAAACAGGTTATATGTTTTTAAATAGTATGAAAAAGTGTGATTGTAATTATTTGTCTTGAGCACCAAATTATATTGCCAGATGACATAAAGTGGGAAAGCATTGCAGCTTCAGAGGTTCAGTTGAATTAAAAAAAAGAAAAAAACCACAAAATCTGCAAACAGCTCTATTAAGAAACTTATCATGCTTAAGGCAGTCAATCTTCCAATAGGTCTCTTTAATAACTCTCATAAATTTGCAAACAAAATATTTCTGCTACACATAGTGTTGTTCTGTGTGTGAAATGATTGTTATTTCATACTATTGGTCAATAGTTTATGTAGGTGAAATATAAAAGATTTAATGAAATGTGTAAACAGATCTAAAAGAGTTGAGAATTTAAATGCTCAATCCTGACTCCATACATAGGACCTGCATAGATGAACAAATTGGACTTCATGTAAAAATCTTGAAGCAAAATTGCTCAAAGAAATTGCTGTTGAAAACTAAAACAAAATCCATCACTAACAATCCTTTTGCATCTTTCTCATTATTTCCCATCAAGACAAGAAAAACATTGTAATTAAAGCCAACAATGCTACATTATGTGGCAGGACGCAGAAAGTTTTAGGTCTTTTGGGATACAATTATGTTTTGCAAATAAGCAATTAGGATTATTTCAGAGAAAACTTATATATGCTATATTTTCCACTTGATTTTACAGAATTTTCTGAGGCTAATTAAGAAACTGCTGGAAGGGAAAACCCAATCTTTCTTATGTCTAGAAATGCAAAACAGGCATGAAAAGCACACGGCATATTGCATTGTTTAAATTTGATTTTGTTTGTCTATTTGGAGGAATTTTTCTTGGGTTGTAAGGGTTTTGTAGTGCATTGAATCTGTATTTTTATGCAAGGTGACATTTGCCAAATTGTAAACAAACTTCCAACTCCCTTGTTAATAAAAGAATTATTATTCATTTAATTCCTGCTCCTAAACCATTCTGCAATAGCATTAAAAATTGAAGTAGAAAGAATTGTGGACATTTTTATAGACAATAGTCTGGTGCTTGCAGCTCCAGTTAACAAACAAACAACAAAAAAAATTATATACTGGAAGTTTTTGGTCGGTGAGGGTTTGTTGTTTTTTTGGGGTTTGTTTTTTTGTTTGTTTGTTTGGTTGGTTTTTTTGTTTTGTTTGTTTGTTTTCTTTTTTGTTTGTTTGTTTTGTTTTTGTTGTTGTTGTTTGTTTTTGTTTCTTAATTTTAGCTGTACAAATACAGCTCATTATTTATGCACCTCTGTTTTTTCAGTCAAATGAGTTGATACATCCTTACAAACACAAGCCACGATGTAAAGTTTTAATTTGTCTAATAAGCATTTTGGAGCCCAATTAAAAGTTTATAGGATGGATTATACTTGAGATGCAGCAGTTCAAGATTTTACATGAAAAATGCGTTTTATACTTGGTAGCAGTGATGAGGCTTTCAGGCTTTTTAATCTGTAGTAAAAAAAATGTTCTTAAAAGCAAATCATATAGCAAATCATTCAGCCCTCAAAAACTGCAGCCTCTATGCATGCAAAAGGGAAGAAAGCTGGGTCATTGCCTTTAATGGGAGACTTTCAGTTTTAAACTGGTTTAAAATGTGTTATGGGTTTCTTTCAATTTTGTTTTTGTACAATGAAATTGTAAATTGTAAATTGTTACCTGCATTTGGAAAAGTAGCTTCATAATGCTGAGTAATTTTCTTCTTAGAAAGTGAAATTGTAGCATGAGGGCCCCTGTATTTGTTGTGAAAATAAATGATGTTCTTAAAATGTAGAATTTGTAACTTTATGTCAATTTAAATGCCAGTATAACGTTTTTATGCCAAATATTGAAGGCATTTTTACCTTGGGATATAAAATTTTCTGTGCATTGCTTTTTGATGGTGTTTTTATTTATTTATTTTTCTAATTTCCCCTCTCATTTTGTGTTTTACTATCTCTTCCCTTCTTCTTTAGAAGAACTTTTAGATCAAACAGCTAATGACTGTCCACAATTCTGTAAGTCAGCATTATTTTGCTGTCTAGCATTACTTTGCTGTCAGCTCCTCTCTTTCCATTCCACATCAATGGCAGATGTAGAAGAGGATGCATTTTTCACTAACCCAAAAAATGTTGTAACACATAAAAATTATCTTTTCTAAAAATTCCAGAATTAAGCTCTCAAAGAAAGAGCTCCTTTGCTCAGACAGGGATAAGTAACATTTCTGGCCAATAGTAAAACTCCCTTAGTGACTTCTGTGAAAGTCCATGAGACCTGATATTTAGAGACTACTGCTTGGGCTTGAAAATAAGCTGTCTGTTGTGCCACATTAAAGCTTCAACCAGCTAGAAAAAGGTAAATTTATTCTGCTAAGCTTGAATAACAGTTGTGATGGCACTATTTTTAAGATGGGACCACTGCTTGCCAACTTGTGGATCTTTGGAATTAATTTATTTTGGGTAAGATGTAGTTTAAGTAATTTTCTGAAATTTGTTGTGTAGATTCAGCTCACATCAAGGAGATAGCTGCAATAATAATTGTAACCCCTGTTCCAGGTTGCCCAGGGCAGCTGTGGATGGCTCATCCCTGGATGTGTTCAAGGTTGGGTTGGATGAAACTTTCAGCAACCTGGCCTGTGGCAGGGGTATGGAACCCTTTAAGGATTTTTAAGGTCCCTTCTAACCCAAACCATTCTATTATTTTATGATTCTATACTAAATTGTTGAAACATGATTTGCATCTGATTTTGTGGATAAAAGAAAATGGTCTTAACGTTAGTGGTAGCACATACAGAAACAAGAAATGTGGTTACATTTTATATTAAATGTGAGTTTTATATCAAATATGACACTCTTATTTGGGATAATTTCCCATGTGTAGATATTGATTCTGCCAACAGTGAAATTTCTTCAAATATTATGAATCACTTTTGACACTTTTAAACAGGCATAAAATTACGTTACATTTCTTAAATGTTAAACATCAATTAGTTCCATGTACTCAATCCCCCTGAAGTAATTATACCTGTATAAAAAACCCTTGCAAAACAGTCAAGGGCTGTGCATACTTTACAGTCCTGAGAATAATTGTTTTGCATGGTAGTGTCAGGAAATGTTAAGTGGTTCTGAGTTGACTATGCTTGGTGTTGCTTTTTTTTTTTTTTTTTTTTTTTTTTTTTTTTTTTTTTTTTTTTTTTTTTTTTTTAGTACTTCTATGGAGGGCAAGGAAAAAGAACCAAGTGATATACACAGAGACAAAAAGAATGTTGGCAGTTCTGGCCTCACTAGTTAAAAATAAATCAATAAATGCTGGTTTTGATGAATATTATCCTGGGAGAGTCAAGTTTGCTGTGTTGGGTTTGCATGGTAAGTTTTAGGTAGCAGAGGGGGCTTCTGTGAGAAGCAGCCAGAAGCTCCCATTAAGTCTGATGGAGCCAGTGCTGTCCAGCTCCAATATGTATCCCACACTGTTAGCTTTTATCTATCTCATACATTTGGGATTTGTATTTCTATCTGTGATTTATTACTTGCTCCTTGTCTTGCTTCTGGTTTCTATACTCATAATGAGATATTGTGCTCCTGATATACGTGTACCCTTACCTTCCCCACATCCTTACAGTTAAAATACACAGGTGTTTTAGTGGTCAGAAGTGGAAAATCCACAGTGAGGTAATGAAGTAAAACATAATAGGCGTTGCAAAAAAAAAAAAAAAAAAAAAAAAAAAAAAAAAAAAAAAAAAAAAAAAAAGGAAAAGAAAAAAGTATGAATTGCTTGAATAGTGTTCCAACTTTTAAGCCATCCTTAATGATGTTATTCCCTTCCCAGCGGTACTAATTGAAGATAAAACTGTGTAACTTTTGTGGGTTGTAGTCTCAATTTCCATATCTCAACAGTCTCAGAAAGCTCAAGGATTAACTTTTTGTATGACAATTTATGAAACCAATTAAATGATACGCTAATGATTTTTACCTTCCCTGACACTTAATGCTATATTAACAGTACCTATTTATTCCCCTACCTTACCTACTTCAGGTGTCCATCTAATAATTTATTAGAAAGACACTTCTTTCAGATGTCATAATACCACCTATGGTAACTGCTGTGCCAATATCTCATTACAGATTATAATGTTGTACTTCAGCATTGAATGCCTTTGAATTTTCAGCATTTTAATGAGGATGATAGGACAGTCTTGTAGTCTTATCTTTTAGTGGCTTAGGAAAAGTAATAAGTTCCAAAAGAAAGCTGGGGAAACTCAGGTGCAATCATCACAACAGAGTGGCATTATAGTGCATTCATTATAGCATGCCTCCAGATCACCAACTTGCTCTGTAGCTTTTTCACAACAGATCCATCTATTTATTTGAATAACAAGGGCTTAGAGTTATAATAATAAACCAAAATTATAAAGAAAACAATATATATGGAATTTTAGAAGCAATATGATTATTTTTTTCCAGGGCACAAACCAGAATCTACTGAAAGCTGGAATTAAACTTTCCCTGAGGAGAAGTTATCTCATAAGTGCCTATTGCTTTTCTTCACCTGATATTGCTGCACACTTCTAAAGTGGTGAGCCCAGGGTACCTGATGTATGCTAATATCCCCAGATTGTTGCCCAAGGCAGCCTTTAGACTCTTTCACATTATTGCTGTGTCACAAAAGACAGCCAGTGATCAGGCTGGTTTATGATTATGGAAATGACCGCTGCAATAAATAGAAGTTAAGTGTAAAATAAGCCAATTTTTTCTTTTTTTTTTTTAAAGAAGGAATTATAAGAATGACTATAGGGAAGAGAATTAATGAAGGTCTAGATCCTCTGCTGAAGTCAAACACTGCCTAAGGAGTGAGTCAATTCTTTTCTTTCTTTTTTTTTTTTTTCCTCTTGAAAATGTAGAGGGAACCATGCTCATCTTTGTTACAAGGAGTGTTTGAGAGTTTTCTTTAGTTGCACATTGCCCTTAAGATTATTTTTCATAAGCTCCTTGTCCTATCAGATGAAATAAATTAATCTTATGTTTCTTCTCATTGTTTTGTAGCATTAAGCCTCTAATTTTGGTATGTAGTTAATCCTCTGCAAATTGAATTTTTTGTTCATTGCTCCTAGTATGGAGTTTCTTGCCCAGTGGGGAATTGTGTGTGGGCAGGTAAGTACACTTAAAAAGGGCCTTTTTGCCATTGAGTGGCTTTTCATCACTAATTTTTCCTTGTATAATGACATGCTTCTCTATGATTTTAATTTGAATACTCTCAGAGGCAGAAAGTCTCTTTATTGAATATCACTTCACGGTGTTTTGTGTAAGAAATAGTAATTAAAAATTATCCGCTGTCAAATTTTGGTACAAATTGAATACTAATAGAAACCCCATTTTCCTTTGTGATTTTCTCTTCATTCTCCTTATTCACACTATTTTCATCCTCTATAAGTCTTGAATGTAACTCTGAGTACTTATTACTTTAGCAAACCACAATTGCCCAAAAAAATATTACAAAAATATTTCTGGAAATAAATGATGAAAAGATTCTTTCTGTAATACCACAATACTTTAAGAATCTGAGATGAAGAATAATGTGTTATTCCATCTTTTTTAAAAGGAAACGTTACAGAAACATAAAAGTAAACCTGGTGCATAGCAAACCATCAGTTTTTTCTTGTAAAGAAAATCACGTGCCCAAATTGACTATTATTTGTCATGTTTTCATGACAAATGTGTGACTTGTGGTTTGACACTGGCCCAACACCAGGCACCCATGAGTGTCACCCTCCCCTTTGACAAAGTTAACAAAGGGTTCGTGAGCTGAGATAAGGACCTGGAGAAAACATTTCAAGGGAAAAAACAGGCTCAACTTAAGTTGCAAAGTGAATTCCTTGCCAACAGGATCAGAGGAGGATAATGAGAAGCAAAATAATCCCTTAAAACAGCATTTCCCCCCAGCCCCTCTCTCCTTCCCACCGACAGCACAGGAGACAGGGCATGGGGCTTTGGTCAGCTCATCACAACCTCCTCTGGGCTCTCCCACTCTGCTGTGGGGCTGCATTTGTTTCCTGATGTGCAAACACCCATGCATTCACTTCAATATGACAAAATAAAACAAAGATAATGTAGAGTTTGTATGCACATTTACTCTCGGTATTGCAAATTTATGCAGTAGTTGGGTACTGTAGCCTCTGCTGCTGTATTGGAGCTGAATCAATGGGTGTCATTTCACACCTTCAGGCATAGTTCATTAACACAATGGAGGTAACTAATTTAAAAGGTACCAGATCCCTTCCAATGAAAGGAAAAAATCTGTGCGTTGCCTTAATAAAAGGCAAATAGCACCCCAGTGCTTCAGTTACAGTCTAGGGGTTCGTTGTAAAGTGTTAGTTTAAATTTCCACCGATTTTGTTGAAAACCATGGAATATTTTTTGCTGATATTTTTTAAAATGCCTCAAAACAAGCCAAAAACTTCCTGCTCTGCCCTGAGTACAGAAGAGTGAATCTCCACTTCCCAAAGGAGGAGTAAAAGGCAGAGCAGAGTCATGTACTGCACTGTATCACAGGGATGTAGGGAAGCAATGAGAACTTTTTTTGTCTCTTTTTGTATGCTGCTCTTCCTCATTATATCAAGCTTGGATAAAAATCCTCCTGCCTACTTTCAATTTTCCTTTTTCCACTCTGGTGCTGTTTTTCATTCTTATGTCCCATTCACCTTTAAAATAAATACAAATGAAAGAAAGGAAAGGGAAATGTGCAAAAATGGCAACTGTCATGTCTTAATTCAGAGGAGGTGACAACTCTATAAAATATTCTTTTTTTCTCTTTATGATAATGCCCTTGCTAGCAACAACTTCAGAGGATTTTTTTTATTATTTATTTTGTTTTATTTTAAAGTGTTCTTTGAAGTCCAGTCTATGATGGATGTTCTGGGAAGATGCCTGTACTATAATCTTTATTAATATCAACTTTAATAAAATTCTAAAAATATTTTTACTTATGCAGATTTAGTTTCCTTGTTTTATTATTTTTGAAAGTGATGTAGTGCAAAAATCAGAACTCCAGTAGCAGTACAGGAGGCTTGTTTCCTTCTATGTCAGATTTAAAATAATAATCTAGTTCATTGGAAGCAAAATTGTTACAAGGATTGTATTCTACTAAGGAAAGTTTATTAAGGATTCTAAGGCTGATTTTCTTGAACAGAATTTGTGTAATCTCTCTTAACATAGATGGAAATCTTTGCCATCTGTATTAATGGAAGACCTTATTCCTAAAGCAGGTAATTTGTGTGTGCTTTTTGATTCTTTTTCTTCTTATGTTAAATTTAGAGGCAAATCAGCCTGAACCATAATTTTAAAATTTGTTTGATAGAATTTCCCACAGTAATGCCTGAGAAATAAAAGTGCAGAGTAGATTCTTATCTTTAAGCAATGTAAGTAATCATAGTTGATTGTAGAAAATTAAGGGTTGGAAAGGAATCTTAAAGATCATCAGTCCTCACACCCTCTGCCACTTCCCTCTAGACCACGTTTCTCAGGATTTTATCCATCCTGGCTTTGAACACTGCCAGGGATGGGCCATCCACAACCTCCCTGGGCAGCCTTTTCCAGGGCCTCACCACCCTCACAATAAAGGATTTTTTTTCCTAATATCCAACCTAAATTTTCCCCTCAGTCAGTTTGTATCCATTACTGCTTGTCTGCTCACTGCAGCTCCTGATCAAGGGACACTGGAAATGTGTCCTGGGGTCTCCGTGTCAGCTTCTCCAGCCTGAACTGACACAACTTTTCCAGCCTGTCCTCCTATCAGCTGCTCCAGCCTCCTTATCGACTTCATGGCCTCCTCTGGACTTGCTCCAACAGTTCCAGATCCTTGAGCTGGGGACAGCAGAGCTGTAGGCAGCACTCCAGGCGGGATCTCAGCCACCTTTCTATCCACTGAGTCATCCATCCATT
Organism: Sturnus vulgaris; assembly: GCF_052056855.1. Lineage (NCBI taxonomy): Eukaryota > Metazoa > Chordata > Aves > Passeriformes > Sturnidae > Sturnus > Sturnus vulgaris. The sequence goes on from NC_142246.1 coordinate 65,724,248, forward strand.
AAACCCATGTCTCTCCAATTTAGAGACACTAACAATCAACTTTGGATGTATTCTATTTTACTAAAACCACTGCTTTATGACTTTTGCTCTTTATTTGAATAAACACTATTTCCATACTTGGAAAAATTAAAAAAAAAAAAGCATTCAGTTTTCATTTTGCACAAGTTCAAAACTCCACAATTGTACTGTAAAAGACAGGAAAATGGAATACAAGAATAATGGGGGGAAAAAAAAAAGAAGAGGAGAAAGTCATAGCAGGCGTGGGGGATGGCAGAGAGTGAGACTGGTGTACAGATAGACTCAACAAACTTAAAACTTAATTATTACATACTTCTCAATGATATAAGATTGTTTTGTTGAGGTGATTTGCTTTAGAATTTTTGCAATTATTTTTTGCCACCCTCCTTAAAATTAACACTGTGGATTTTATTGCCAATAGGCTTAAACTTTAACTCTTCTCAGAATACATATTATAGGATGCAGTGGTCATAGGTCATGAGAATATTTCAAAAAATTCATGGTGAGCCTAAAAGAAAGCATTCCTTTCAAAAAGACCTGAGAAATTATAGACCTCAGAGACATTTAAAGAAGATGGGATGTTAAAGAGTAGGCAGGAGAAGAAACATGATAGGATTGTGAATGAAGCAGAAAATCAATGCAATAAAAAATATGGTGATTATATTCAGTGATTTACTTAAAATCAGTGTATCTTTAGGGAGAACACGGTTTTGTCTATTTCATGTGAGTAGCAGTATTTTGTGCATTTGTAGAAAACTAATATAGCTCAAGATGAATAAGAAAACTGCCTAAAAGAATCCTGTTTAATCATGCTAGGCTGGATTTCACATCAGGTCCAAAGCCGAGCTCTTGAAAATACTGATATATGCAACACATCCTATTTTGTTAAGACATTAACCAGCTCTCCTAAGCACCTGATATTTTTAAAAAATGATAACAGGCCTTTCCTTCTTATGGACCAGGTAATTTTAGTCTCTTCTCATTCCTTTTCAGTGCTATTTTTACCCTAGTGAAAACCTCCAACTCCTAAGAAAACCAATACCAACTGGAGGCAGAGTACCTTAGAATGAATCCCGTTAAATATAACCTCAGGTTGTGCACTTAAACGGGATGGATTTTCCAACCCATCATTAAGGCACACTGTGACTTAGATCAACATAATGAGTAGCAGTGCCTGAGGCTGTGTCTACCCTAATACAAGAGTCTTGGTCTAAACTTTTTCCAAGTGTACGCATTGAATCTGGCAACTTAAGGAGTATATATATCAATATTCCTTTTTTTTAATTTTATTTTTTTGTTTAATGCAAACTAAAGCTAGTTCGGTGATGATTCAAATTAATCACTACACATATGTCTAGGGAAAATTGTATAATTGTTTGCCTGTGAAAATGTGTTTTCAAATGCTGACAAGAGTTCATTTTGGTGTTCATCTGATGCATTATGAAAATTCTTTAGTGTCTCATTATATAAAACCAGCGTCTCTTAAATAGGTGTGTATATGCCCACATGTATGTACATGCACATAATCATTCTGAAAGTGCTTGAAAAATAATGTAGGATTTGATGCAGAGCTACAGTTTAATTCCTCAGTCCATTTTAGAGCTTACACTGTCTGGGATAAATGAAGAATAAATAATTCCAGTATAATGTTCCTTGTAAGCTAGTTGAGTGCAATTAAAATAAGAAAACTGGTGGTATTTAAACTATTCGTTAAATCAGTATGATAAAATAGTTACATTAATTACCAGCAGAGGTAACATGTGAGGCATGACTATGGATTAAAAGAAGCACAGTCTGTCTAAATTAATTTTTATATCCATATTTCTCACAGAGCAATGCAAAGTGAGTTGTCCCTCTGCTGAATTGAGGAAGTGAATGAAAAATTTAAAAGTCCACTATCCTGACTTTCTGTAAATGTTAACATCCTTTTTGTCAAATCTATTGTATTTATATCTTTATTTATATGAAATTTGCTGGGCTTGTAACCTTTGCTTTTGAAGACTTTAAGGAAAAACTTCCTAAGCTTTTCAGTTGATGTGTTCTGTTATTGTCTAGACTGTTCAGATGTTGCCATACCTTGAACAATATACTTCAGTAAACACACCTCCAGAAGCTATGTTGCTCTGAAGATCTGACTTTCCCAGGTTTTAATGGCAACTTAAATCACAAAAGATAGGTGTTCAGATTCTTAAAGCCACTTATTTGCTTGAATATTTAATTGTCTTTCATATAAATAGAAGTATAAACAATTCTTTCGTGGTTTTCATAATTCTATCAAGTAAATCAAATTCTAGTACAATAATTTAGACGTAAAGTAGGTAGGAAATTAAGATATGGAGAGTTTATTGTATGATTATCTACTATCTGCCTACTATTGTATGTAGATTTGTGTCTATATATTTATTCAGTTAGTCATGATTCTCATTAATTCTATAACTCATTTATCCAAGAGTTTTCTGAAGTGTGTCTGTAAACTTATGCACAAATGTGACATTACATGCCACCAGAAGGGACTAGGTGAGGTGCAGTTTGAGTTAGGATATGTACGAAATATTTTAAGAAGGGACTATTTAGTTTTGTTTATCAAGGAAGCAAAATCATGCAGAGCACCCAGAAAGTCAAACTAGGTTTTTTTTGGTTGAGTTTTATTAACTGAAAGAAAATGTGGCCAAGCATTTTGTATTATGAGAAGAAATGAAACTTTGAAAGACTCTCACAGAGATGTAATAGCATCTGACAGATTGCATTAATGTGTGTTTCCACACTGAGAATACTATTTTAATTAGCATATAAAGAAATTAGGGTAGTGCCAAAATTAGTATGATGCATGATGAAGAAAAAAGTTATTAAAGTACGGTTTATTTGATATCAAATAATGGAACTGCAGTATGAACTTATCCTCACAAAATGAGAGATGCAGAGTGGGAGTGAAAAATGGCTCAAGTTACAAAGAAATATATTAATGAGGACTTAGCCAAACTGTGCCAATTCTTTGATGAAGTCATAGATAAAGAAAAGCCTAACCTGGCATTTATCTTGACAAAATGCGTTGCTGAGATTTGATAAGAAAACGTGTTGGCTTTATTTAAACCTGGTAAAATGGTCAGCAGTACAGGCTGTCAGAAAGTTTCCAGGTACACTTATGTCTTTGTATTTGCTATGTCTTTTTGTTTGTTGCCTTTAGCTGCTCAGCAGAGATCACATCCGATGCAATCCTGATGTGATGAACAGTTATATTGCTGATGTGATTTGATTTCATTTGATTTGATTCGATTTGATATGCTTTCATCAGGAATTGTACTGTTCTTAGTTAGGTACACTATTTCTACTCCTTGACCATGGACATATTCCTGCAGTTGAATTTTCCTAGAAACTCTGGGAAATATTTTATTGTCTCCTCTTTTACACTGTCTGCATAAAGTGAAGTTTACATTCTTTATCTTTATTCCTTTATACCAGATTAAAAAGTCTTTATACCAGATTAAGAAAGGATGCCTTAACAAAACTCTTAGATCCCTTAGGGATAAATAGAAGCAGCAATCTTGTGGCAAGACATCTGGCAGAACTTCCATTGCCTTTCCCTGAACTGCAGCTCTTTTTCATCTTCTCTTCATCAACAGCTGTTCAAGCCATGTATGTACTCAGTTATATGTGAATGTAGGAAAATAGCCTCTTGAAAAAATATCAAATTCTTTAATTTTTTTTCTATAAATTATTGTAATTCCATGCTTTCTGTTTGGAAAATCAAATGAGTCTTTTTCTTACATTTTCATTGGAAGTGTACTTTTACATTTAGTTGTTTTTTTTCTTTGCATGTTAAGTCCTGTCAAATTCGGAATGTCTTATTTAAGTAATGAATAGGTAAAATTTATTCTGCAACTCCCTTTGGGAAATGGCAAAAAGGAACACAAGTTTGATCAGTCTTCTGCATTTCAAATTTCCTGCTATCCTCACTTCTGTGACATATTTTCTTTTCAGTCACTCTTACCTGATTTTTTCATTTCAGACTTTTTCGAGAAAAAGTGACACCTTGGTAAGATATGTACTTAGTTTTTGTATTGTAGATGTACTGCTAAAGGAATGGAACCAAATTTCCATCGGAAAAAAACCTTTTTCATTCGTGGCTTCATGACAGCATTTTAAATGTATTTTAAGGCTTTAAGGTACATGCCCATATGTGCTTTAATAGAAAAGTTTTCTGATCAGTCTTTCTAATGCTTTGTTCTCTTAAGCTGCAATATTGAACAGGAGTAACACACAATTGCCATAAAATTTCAAGGAATAAATTTCCTTCTCTTTTCCTGGTTTGCTGTTGTCTTATTGTCCTCATACAAATCTTGAAAGCAGACAACTGCCACATATTTCTTTCAGGCATCAAAAAGTCCTTAGTTTTATATGGAAGGTCCTAAATAATGTAGGAGAGGCCTTTTGGCAGAGAAAAAAATGCTATTTTGAAGTTCTGAAATTCCTTTCTTGAGAGGTCGAAACAGGACTTTTTTTTTAATTTGAACAAGGCTTGAAAAGAATTTGGCTAAGTATCAAAAAAATCCCAGGAATTTTTCCAGTTGTTTTATGGTTTCTACTGTAGATTTTTTTTTTTTTTTTTTTTGGTAATAGCTTGCAATCTTGCATTTGTCACTATGCTGTCTCTCGTGATTGCTCAGTCAATATAGTCCATCTTAATTTGGAGCTGGTTTATGGAATTTAAATAATTTCATCTGTTACTTCTAAAAATCTGTCAGATTTTAAGTGAGATAGTACCATCTATAAGGCCAGTAATATAATCTCTGAGTACTTGGTCTCTTTATAGTATATATATATATATTTATATTTTATATTCATATTTATATTATATATATATTATTTCTACTGTAATTGTGTGTCTTAAACACTTTTTATGGTTCTCAACATTTTGCTTATTGCCCCATAGAATGTGTTTTGACTGTGTTCTGTGCTTGAACTGCTTTCCTCAAACAATTGCTGTTGTAAAGCTTCCTATTGGTGATGTCACTTGCAAGTGCAAAATGTTTTCCTGACCAATCATTTTCCATATATGTTCTCTATTTCTCTATTTTCACAGTAAGTCAGACCTCTCAGATTCCTAACATCTTAATAAGTGATGCAGGATCTTTTTATTGGGTTCTGTCACATCCCTAAAGTGTGCAAAATTAAAAAGAAAAAAAAATTATAGAGAAAATAAGCAATGAGAATAAAAGTCATGCTTAAAATCAAAGAAGTTACTCATGTCAGTAATGTTGGTGGTGGTTTTCATAGAAAATAATCTGGAGTAGAGACTTCATTGCTAATGATAACCCTGTGACTGCTACTGATGAAAACATACCTGCTTATTTCTACTAATAACCTTCAATTTAACTTACAATATAAACAATGTAAATTATAAGAAACAGAACATGGAATTAAATAGTAATTTAGAATTGATCTCGCCGTATATCTTCAGAATTCATTTGTTAAACTTTTTCCATCGAAGTACTTAAAATCAGCCAAAAAAATAATTGACATAAAAATCTTTCCTTCTGGGATTCTTGTCAGTTGTGAAATGTTTATTTTGCAGTGTTCAGAAATACTTTTTGCAGGGCGTTAGATTGTTTTTTCATCTGTAACAAGTCACGATTTGGCAGAAACAAGAGTCTCTTCAATCTCAAAATACTAATAAAAACAAAAATGTAAATAGCATCTTCCAGAGGCTCTCTCCTTGTGTTCCTTCAAAAGACTTTTCTCCCAGTATCTGTTCAAAATCTTTAAGGGAATTATTTTGTTCTCTAATTCAGCAAACAGCTTATTAATTGATCATGAGACTAATTTACTGCTATTTATAATTCTGCCCTGGCAAATGTCATAGATATAGCAAACAACTTGAGGAAGGTGAATAACCTGACATGTTCTCCCTTTTTTTCTTGTATTTCTTTTGGTTTCCTTTCATCAATACCTTTTGTTTAATAAGTTGTTCTGTCCATATTTACTGTTATATGCAATATTTTATTCAGTAGCAGGTTTATTTTTTATTTACTAAATTCTTTAGTTTAATTTGTAAAGTTAAATTTTTGACATGAAAGAAATAAAATTTTATGCTGAAGTAGTACTATATATTATTAGCACTGGAGCATCAACTTTGAATAGTCTTTTAATTTCAATATACAGTATATAAATTACAACATATTCCTATCCTTGTTCATATCCATTGTTCATATCCTATATTCATTATAATTTGACATTTAATGTTAGCTGCCTATCTTACCACCAATAACTCATCTGAACCTGTACTCATGAATCCAATTACTGAAAAGATTGGAGCTCTTGCCTGAATCTCCTTATTTCTAGGGAAAGCAGACATGTGTCACAAGACAGGATAGATCAGAAATATCAAAGCCTTTCAGAAACTCACATACTTGCATATACTCTCCCTAAATGTGTTTCTTTGCAATATGGCCTTAGGGGTAAAAATCCCCAGGCCATTAACCTCACTTTTTTTTTTGTAGGAAAAATGGCGAATAAGTAAAATTATCTTATAAAAATAACTTAACTGTGTTCTATTTTGTATCTCCACACCAGTGCCATTTTGCTTGATTGTGAAACCCTCCTCATTTGCACTAAATTTTGAACAAATTCTCCAAGTTTCAAGGTGCATTCTGTTACCATATATACACTGTTAAGTGAATGGAACACAAGAGAGTCAAACTCTTTAAGTATTTATTTAGTCTTTTTCTTATGCATTACATTTCTATGAAATGAGGCCTAGCATTAATTGCACTTTTTCCATATTTACCACAATAGAATCTAGCATGAGCCCTTATTAAGGTCAGACATTTTCAACTCTGCATTTTAGGAACTTTTACTTCTGGAAGTGCAAGACATACATGACACCAGGTACAGACACTCAAGACTCCCTTCTCTCTAGCTTTCCTACTGTGCCCAAATTTTTAAAACATAGCTTTATAAAAACACTGTTTGTCTCAGCCAGAAAAAGAAGAAAGAGGACTTCATAGCAAGATATGAAAAAAACATCCTTTATGTTTGCAAGAATGAAAATTTTCTGGTCGCTTCCCAGCTGTGCTGAACTGGACTTATATAGGTCAAATTAATTTGAAGTAGATGAACACTAGTATATTTGGCTACATCTAAGAAGCTGATCTTTTTCCACTTCAGAGGCTAATGCATTTCATGTTATTCCCTTTCATTTATCATACTAAAACATTAAATTACAGCATAATAAATTTATTCCTTTTGAGCACCAAACCACTTCACAGACACAGGATGATCCTGTCAGCTGATGTAGCAGAAGCAGAATTAGTGGAGGGGAAAACATGAAAAGCCATTTTCTATATTGGCTATTAATAAAAGTCCTTCTTGCATTATAGTGACTCTTGTGTGGTGGTTTGTTGGTTTGCTCTTCTTCTGGAACAGTACACAGTTCTTTGTGGTTGTCTGGGAGGGAGTGAGAGCACATTGGTGACAACTGGTCTCTCCTGAGATTTTTTGTCATTTCATACAATCATAGAATAGTTTGGTCTGGAAGGAACCTTAAAGATCTTTTGGTTTAATCCCTTCCTGCCTGCTAGGGGTGTTTCCCACTAGATCAAGTTTGGTAGTATTGTGCAGTGACTCTGGGCCTTCAGAAGTATGAAGGCTACAGTGCCATCACCTGACTTTCTCAGGATGGAATTCATAACCTTTATATTATATGTTTTAATACTATATGTGTTCATTGTCCAAAGGTCATTAGGATTGTCTATTTTTCATCTCCTATGTGCTTTCTAAACAGTTAGAAATCACTTTTTATATTATATATAATGAAATTAATAATTTTAGTACCTAATTAAATAATTTGTTAATAATTCAGTATATATGTTATTAATTAATTAATTTTATTGTTTAATTAATAATTAAATTGTGTATAATAAAAATCCCTTTTTTCCTGAGCCAGTGGCTCAGTTCTTCAGATATCTGAATGCCCACTTGTATGTTTGTGATTAGCTGTTATAAGGTCAGTGAATTCATAAATTAAAAATCAGCATGTGTGTTTGCAAAATCAAGATCCTGTTCTTTCAGGGCATCCTACAGATAGTCAAATATATCTGTGAAGAGAAAATGAAGTGACCTTGTTCCCCAACAGATCTGAACAACTGTTCCAATCTGATCGAATTCTGCATCATGTTTTTTAACTGCTTCATACAGGTAACAATTATGGGTTATGAGAAGAGAAAACACCATATCTGGCTGGATTCTAATGACAGCTGAATGTCACAAGTGACAGACACTTTGGTAGCAATGCAGGCAGGCTGGGCTGGAGGAGTAAGGTGAATGCCAGTCTCATAAATCTGGGCTGCTTTGGAAAACCTTATGAATGGTTTATTATTACTTCTATGTGTTTTCTTTTTTTCCCTCCCCTGACTTTAAGTGTCTGATCCCTGTGATGCCCATGTGAATAAGCAGTAGATTATTTTTCACTACTATTCCTAGTCAAGACTTTTTCTCAGCATCGCCAAATGACTGGTACACTTGGAAAAGTTATTGGCAGAATCGGCAAGATACACTAAATATTTTAATTTTTTTTTTCATTTTGGCTTATTTCCCGTTAGTAAATTATAGTCCTGTTCCCTTCCAAGTAAATGATCTTTTAAGAACAAAGTTTCTGTGCTATAATATGACTAATATTTGACTTGCAGAATCTACCTCTCTAAAGAAAACCTAGCTCCTTGTTTAAGTCTGAAAATAGTTTCTCTAGAGTGGAAAAATTCTAAATGGAAATATGACAAAAGCAAATGATGCTAAGGAGGAAGCTCCATTCTGCACAGGTATGAATGAAAAAAGCATAAATGAGATATATTTTAAAAGATAAAGTTTTAAATGAAAAAAGATGGAACAATTTTTTTCCCCCTCTCCTGTCTAGGAAAAGCTTTTAAATTGTTAGAACTGTATTTTATTTGTTTCTCCAGTTTTGTGTAGGTTTATCAGGAATCTTGTTTCTGGTGCACAAACTTCAGGTGATTTGGAAGTAAAACTGAATTTTGAGTGACTGCTCACAAATATGTGTTTATGACAGGTAGGTGGGTATCCTTACTTAAAGAACTGTAGCTAGACTTTGAATTAAAGAAACTCTTACCCAACAATCTGCTTTTGAGATGCTGAATTTCACAGCACATTTTTCCTCCTTATGCTCCTGGGATCCCTATTAGGGGTGGCTCCAGGAATATAACAGAGCACAGGATGCGAGTTTGGAAAGATGCCACATTCTTTAGGTTAGTTGAATTCTTGTTTAAAAGATTGCAGAAAGAATCCTAGGTGTCACTAGAATTCCACAACAATTACCAGCTAGTTCTTTTGTTAATTACTGAACCAGTAAATTTTTTTTCAGGACAGATATATCATGTTCTTTGTCTTTGAGTTTAGCAGCTTTGGAGTAACAACCTATATACAGTGACATACAGTGCTATCAAAAAGCTTTGATGCAGGAAGAGGATGTTTCTTGTTAGCTTTTAATCTCTAAATTTTATTGCATGTTAAATGCTCAAAATCATGAGATATGGGTCAGTACCATATCTTTCTCTGCATATTGATATCTGAAGATGCTTAAGATAAAAAAGTTCATCATATCCATTAAATTATCCGTGAAAAAATAAACCTTACTCAGTTTTCAAAATTCCTTTTTATGATTGTAGACCAAACATTTTTTTAAACTGAAAATGTACATCTAATGTATGTACATTTGTACTATGTTAATTTATTTTATACTAGAAAAATTCAAATTCATTTGTAGTCTGAAGGATCTTAACATGTATAAACCCAGCAAAGCTGATGGAATGAAAGTGCCTCTCAAAGATAATGTATAAAAAGAGTGAGTAAAAACTTGACTTACAGTTCTTCTGGGAGAAAAGTGTCACTTTTCTGTGCTAAAATTGCATCTGTAAAAACACTCTTCCAGCTAACATAGCCTTAAAGATTGGAAGAAAAGAACAAAAGTAGAACTGCCTGGTGGAGATTTTTTTTGTTACAGCTATTAAAAATGAAAAAAAAATCCCATATAACAAATTAATAGCTCATTCTTTTCTTAACTGCTACATATTTGGAATATGGAGGCAGACTGAGTCATAAAAAATAAGGTTAGGAAAGAATCAAAAAAAGTTCCAGAGAACTGCTTTCCTTTCCCATTATTACATGATCTTTTATATTTACAAGTCTTTCTGGCTTTATTGGCCCTTGAGCACTAAGCTGCTCCCTGGAGTTGTTCTGATCAATGACAGAAAAGTGTCATTATAGATTATCCACATCTTGGATGCTGAGCCAGACATATCCAGCCAGGGCCCTCTCTGCCTGGGTGTTCTTGTGCAGAGAGGCTTCCTATGAGTAGCAACCGAGTTGTTTTTTAAGCAGCTTTTTGGTGTGGAGACATGAGTGGGTGCAGAACATAAATGGTTGCTTCAGTCCTGCTTTACTGAGATGTCAGATTGTTATCAGAGGTTTTTTGCCCTGCCAGCTACTCCCCATCGAGGAGGTTTTGGCTGAGCTTGCCAGGGATGTCTCTGGGTTTCCTCTAAGTCTCTGCCATGGTGTTTACTGGCTTGCCTTTGCCCAGGTTCTGTCAGAAGGCAAGACCAGATGGTCAGCCAAAGTAAAATGAATCATGAAGGTGCCAGGTGCTCTTCTGGCAATGATTGCTGTTCTCCTGTGTGTTTCAAGTCTGTCCAGGTAGCTACAAAGTCTTAGAGAAGTTCTCCTGCTTCTAGGATGTTAAATGAATTCAAGTTTTCAAGAGGAAATTCAATGTTTGACGCTAAAAAGAAAGGGATGAAAAATCCCCTGCACAACCAAACACATCCATACAGAAAGTCAAGCAGAATCAACCAGCATGAGTGAACAATATTCAGCATGGATTTGCCCATTTCTGTATCCAACTCTAACTGAACTGTTGAGGAAGAACTTATTTGGGTGTTAATGTTATTTCCTGTAGGGGTTGCTGGTGAATTTATTGGTGCTGAATCCTGAGACTGCCTGCAGATTTCCATCTTCCATGGCTGAATCATCTTTCTAAGTTAACTCCCATTATGAATGTGAAAAGTTTTGTCAGACAGGTAAATGTTAAGCTTTTCTTTTTTTTCCTTTAGGTTGAGATAAGGAAATAAATTAAAAATATTTTTACTTTCTACAATATGAATAGGGTATGGTTTCTAGCCTTTCAAAAATTAAAAAATAGTTGTAACACAAATTTTCCTGCCAGTAACTTAACTGACATGTTCTGAACTACAATTTTGTGATGATTTTTCTTATTATAAAAAGAAATTAGTCTCTCTGGATGTCAATGTCTTTCAAACTCAACTTTTTAACAGGCTTAAAATATGCAAGAAGTATTTCTTTAAAGACTTTCTTTGCATAATTTGTATTCATTATTCTACAGCAAATGTTTCTTTCAAGAAAAAAAAGATGAAGAGTATGTTTAGAAATTATGACTAAGTTTAACAAATTTAAATATAGATGTGGCCAAATGTGCTCTCAAACTTCGGGAGCTTCTGAATGTGAAGTGGATTAAATTCCTGGCACATTTTCATACCCATTGAATTACTACCTAACTGTTTAAATCTTGGATTTCTTTTTTCTCAAGAAGAAAGAAAAAGCTCTTGTAGTGAAAGATTAGTTTGTAACTTCAAGTGGAGCCTGAAAATGAAATTTCTTGCTCTGTGCAGAAAAGCCTATATTTTGTCTGAATTGTTTTACCTTCCCTTTCTAATATTTCTGTTCTTTAAATCTCCTTTTCTCAGTACTTCCATCCAGTATTTTTCTATCACATTAGAAATGCACTCTTTTTTTCATACATTTCCACATCTCTAGCTCTATAGAGAAGACTATAATCGCAGTTCTACAGAGAAGCCTTTTTATTCTACACCATTTTCTTAAAGCCTTAAACTTTTAAGGTCTTTTTATGAAGTCTTGTACTGCATGAGAGTCTAATGTGGAATAGCAGCTAGCAAACTCCTGGCCTGGCCTGTAAGAAATGCATGGTTTGTTTTTCTTTATTTACTAAAGCTTTCACTTCGGGGAATACAAAACAGTTACTGAATAGATTTTGCTAAATTATATTTTCAAAAACAAAACAAAACAAAAAAAACCTTGAAATGTTATTTTTTTTATCACTTTACTGATTTCTTTTTTGATGCATCATTTTAACTGAACCAATGTACTATGAAATTACACTATGATTTATATTAGAAACACACAAATTTTGCTCTACTTTTGAAAGCTAGAAGAGGGTGGAAGAAGCTGGGAAAGGTCAAATTCAAGGTAGACCTTTCTAAATAACACAAAGTATTCCCACATTCAGAATTCATCTGTACCTCAAATCTTTATAGAGATAAAAAAGAAAAATAAAAATTGGCAATTCAACTCTGTCCAAGTAGCAGTGAATATACAATTTCTTTAATTAATTAATTAATTAATTAGGTACCTCTTAGCATGCTCTTAATTTTAATTTATATCCACTTTGGCCACATAGACCATGAAAGCCACTAATTTAATAATAGGTAGTGATGTAGTAATGCTCATGAGACTGATACAAAGGCAAGGTAGCTGTTTATAATTAGAGTTTATGTGGGAATATTTTGGTAGTATGATCTAGGACAGATGGTCAGTGCACCTGTTGACTTTGACAATAAAAAAAAAGTAAAAATTATCTCACTTGTTTGTATTTTTCATTTCTTGTAACTAAGTGCAACATGTCACATTAATAATCAGTTGATATAGAAGCAAAGATTTTTCCAACTAGCTGTCAAGTCAAACTTAACGTTTAATTTAAATGGAAGTTTGATAAAAATAACAAAAAAATAACAATTTAGTGTTATTATTTTTAGTGTCATATATTTTCCTGTGTATGACTCTTATCCTACACTAAAGACTTCCATTATTCATCAGAAGTGATTTTTAATAGATTAGGTACTTAAATGTAAATGTAGTTTAATACTATTCTTCTGTGTTGGCTCAGAGAACTTTAGAGCACTTTTTCAAAACTTAAGACCATTTTCATCATTTACTCATGCTTTTTCCTAAATAGATGCTGTCCCACTTGAGTCTACTCCATTTTTTGGTAAGAATTTCATCTTGTGCTATCAGAGTAGCAAAATCTGAAAATATCTTGAATCCATGAGCTGTTGAAAAAAAGGAACTTCTTTTTCTACTTATAGTTTGTCCTCATCAAAGATCTTTTCCAGAGAATCAGGTGCCTCTGGCTTTCACAATCCATTCAAGTGTATTTTGACCTTGTCACCTATAAAACAATCTGGTATTGGCCTGGGAAAATTACAATTTTATTGGATACTAGAAAGTGAAGAGATTTTGTAGTGGTATCCTGGTATGCGTGTCTGCACATATGTAAAAGATATAAAATATATCAGTATATGTTATGTGGAAAAGACAGTTTTACAAACAAATTAAGTAGGTGTTTGAAAAATCATGGCAGTCAGATTTTAGCAAATGTTAATTCTGTTTCTTTTCCTGATGATAGGAGAAGTATTTTTAAAGATCTTTACGGATTGCAGAATATGAAATAGAATGCTTACAAAAATGAGAATTTAAATAATAGCTGCCTGACGGAAAGGCAGAAGCATTCCAATTTTTATTTTTCAATTGTTCATTAGTTCTATTTATTGTTTTTGTTAGTTATTTCACTAAAATTCCTTTCAAGTTTGGAGTGTTAAGTTAGTTTTTTTTCAAAAAATTTTAAGAAAATAGCAAAGAATAGGATGGTAAAAAAGGGAGAGAGGTTTTGGTTTTTTTTTTGGGGGGGTGGGGGTTTTTTTGTTTGTTTTGGGAGTTATTTCTTTTTTTTTTTTTTACTTTCTACTATAAATCGTGCAGCTACTTCTATAGCAGAAAAAAACAAAAACAAAAACAAATAAACAAATGTTGAGGTATTACGAATGCCAATTTTGAGGCCAGTCAATAAAAACATAAATTAGTGCAGGACACTTGCCTCTTGCTCTACTACCAGCAGCAGATGTCTCTACTTGGATTTATGAATTTGAATAAACCATGAATTTGCATACGGATTTTTTTTTTTTTTTTTTTTATGCTGAAAGAAAAAAGCACACTAAGTAATTTTTACAGCCTCTGACAGAAAAATGAAGACATCAGAGCTTTCAGAGGTATCATGTGGACATATGGAACAAGTGAGTAGTTCATAATGCAAATGAAGATAACAGTGTGGTTTTGTGGTGTTCAGCTGTAGGCAATGTATATCATCTGCATTTATTAAAGTTCAGGGCATCTGTAGCTATTTGAAAATAAAATGTAATTTTCTGGATGAAATGTATTTTGGAAGGGAACACCCTCCCCCCCCAAAAAAAAAAATTAGGAAGGTCTTCTAGTTGCTCTGCTGTGTCCACTCTTCAGAAAAGGGATGTTGCTTGTCTAGGTTAATTTTAGTGCTGACTTTCAGCTTTTTTCTGGTTCTTGCTCACACTTTCATCTAGCATCCTGGGGATTGGAGGCTTACTATCATTTCTCTCCATTTTTCTGACAGATGTCCTTTTATTTAAGCTTTGATCTCTAGTCTAAAACATTTTTGTTATTGTTGACCTCAGTGACAAATTTTGAGCAATCAATATTTTGTGTGAAATTATTGACAACAACACTTTATGTGGACATTATTTGCCCAAATTCCTGCCTCGTGGAAATGATGGTAGGAGGGAAAGTGTGCATGATTACCTGTTGTGGAAACATCTAACATAAAAATTAGGATTTCCTTATTTGTTCTCCTATCAGCGATTTAGTATTTTACCGCTTCATTAGATTTCATAATATATTCATAAAATATAAAGATCTTCGAATACTTGACTGACATAGGGCCAGCGGAATTTCTGCTTCATAATTGCTCCCAATAAATGTATGTATCCAACAATGTTTTTATCAAGAAAGAGCACTTTTGTCACCGTGAGGAGAAAGGGCATACTTTGTTATAAAGTTAATTTTGACCTTCACAGCCAGGATGACTTTGCCTTGTTGTCCTAAACTCAGTGACTCATCCTATGAGTGAAGTGACCACAGGCTCTGGACTGTGTGACCCATGGTCAGTGAATTCACAGACAACAAATTAGGTTGTACTGGTTTTGGTCACTCAAATTAAATTTTGTCCAATTATCAGCCAGAGAAACTATTTTTGTAGACTTACACTGTTCTGGTAATTATTAAAATTGTCTCCATCTTTACAGAATTATTTTCATCTGATAACAATACTCTTTCAATTAGTGCCTGCACTGCTATTTCAAATATAGGCGTTTACTGAAGTTTATAATATACATGTCTGTGTGTGTGAAGTATTGTGAATGTTAAACAAAACCTTCCAAATCTATAATGTATGATTCAGAGGTCGTTATTGGAATAAAATGTCCCTGATTTACAAAGTAATATGGGCAGCCCTCAGATGAAAATATCTTGCAAAATTGAGAGAAGTATTCTATAGCAAGGTGTCACTGACTTTTTTTTTTTTTTTTTGTGAAGCTGAAGAATACATGATTATGTGGAATGTGACACAGGGAGATAACCCTTCTGATCTATGTTTGTGCTCCAAAGCCACCTGTACAGAGTGGAAATGCAAGGAGAGAGCTGGGATTGCTTAGCCCAGAGGAGAAAACGCTCCAGGAATTTCATCAGAGTGTACAAATAACTGAAGGGTGCAAAGCAGACAGAGACAGGATTTTTCTGGTGATGCCCAGTTACAGCAAAAGAGACAACAGGCACAAACTGAGATGTGGCACCAGGTTCCTTTCAAACCAAGCTCTGGCACAGGTAATGTATAAAACTCTTTCCTTGGAGATATTAAAAACCATCTGCATGTGGTTCTGCACATCCATGTTCAGGGGTGATCCCATTTGAGTCGAGGGGGGTTCGACCAGATGACTTCCAAAAATCCCTTCCAAACTCAACCTGTCTGTGATCCTGTGTGAATTTCCTAAAATGACCACCCTTGGTCCTGTCCTCAAGGCAAAAGTCAGATTTATTTCCTTCTTTGGATTACTTAGGGTCAGATTCTGCCATATCACATTACACTGTTTTGTATGTGATGTCATTTAAGATCATACAAGTAACCCAGAGTGAAAATAGGAAATTAAAGAATTTTTTCACTCTCTCTACAGCAGTATTTTAAATTGCAAATTTCTGGCTTATTTTTGTATTGGTTTAATTTCCTGAGAGAAGCTGTGAAATCACCTTGGCTTGCAGTGCTAGTTTTACTATCCATCTAGTTTTAGTTTATTAAGTTTATTGATAACTCTTTTCCTCATGAAACCACTGAGTCTGAAAGGTATCATATTTTTTAAAGTTTTATTGTTTTACAAGAATATAAGCCTATGCAAGGTACAAAATGACCCAAAAGTACATTTTCAGAAGCTGTGTGGTTGGGGGTTCAGATATTTTAAACCCATCTTTTCATAATTTTCAAATGTCACAGAAACTTTATACTTAAGTGTTTGATATTTTTGATTGGCAGCCCTTCCCGTATTACTTCATTTGAATTCCCAGACTTCATGATGATTTAGCAGTAAATTGAAAGCAGAAAGAAAACAATTATTTCTGAAAAATTTTGCTGTGAAATCAAATACAAAGAAGAAGGCAGAAAGTATTAATTATATAGAAATAGAATGGGGTTTTTTTACTTATTTTTAGGGTGGGGATGAGCCATTTGGTTAATGAAATACAATAGTCCTGATGTCACGGTGTCATATACAGAGAGCTAATAATCTACTAAATCTTTATTTTTTACAGAGTGTAATTTGTAGTTAGCTTGATCTGCCCGTTGTGCAGAATAATCACAAGCCATAGGATGACAACAGCAGTGCCAAATGTGAGCTGATAATCTGTGCCATGAAACAGGGCTGGTAGCTGAGGTTCAGAGCCATGGCAGTGCTGGCACAGCACTCTCCAATATCTGTCAGGATGGCTTTGCTGTGAGCAAAGAAAGGAAAAATTCCTTAGATTTCAACTACACAAGAGAGAAAATGGTGGTGGAAGAAAAGGATAAAAGGAGTGACAGGGTAGTTAAAGAGAACAGCAAAGATGCTTGCAGAACCTGCCTTTGGAAGGATAGCAATGAAATACAACACATACAGAAAGAGCTGGAAAGCCAGACTAAAGCTGAAATCATGGAATTGTGTTCTCTGGCCCTCTGTAGCCCTCAAGCACTGAAAGGTGATTTTGTAAGATGGAGGACATTGCCAAGGAGCTTTCCTGGTTAAGAATATATTGAGGTTGAAACTTTGTGCAGAAAAAAAAGCCAAATATCCTATTGCTGAAGCTAAAACGCTGCTGGGTTTATAACTGGCAATGTTAATTTAGCTGAAGAGAAAGAAGAAATGAAATTAGCAACTTGATAGTCTTTCATACTTATTCTTTTCCATGTTTGCATAGCCATTAGTCTCTGGGGATTCCTGGAGACTTGAGAAAGAAGTTTTGTATGTAAAATACTAGGAATTTATAATATGAATCAATGACTTTAATGCCTTATTTTGTGTCGGTAAGATAGTAGAAAATTTCTTTTATGTCATTACTATTTAAAAAATTGTACAAATGCCCTTAAACATAGAAACAGAAACTTTTCTTCAGGTTGCAGTCTACATGGAATACCTTATTTCTTCAGCTATCAGGTTGCTCTCTGTTTGTTTCTTATATCTAGTGAGTATTGCAATTGGGATCAAGTATCTTATTTTGTCAACATTTCTAGAGTGTTTAAATCCACTGAAGATCTCCCCATATGAAATAGAATCCTAAATTTACATTTACATAAATCCTAAATTGACACGTTTATGGCTCTAATCAGCTCACTTGTCTATGTCTCTGATATGAAGTTACTTCAGTAGAAGATTGTGTGAATATAAAATAATATTGTGTGGTTATGTTTTCTAGTGCTTATTAAAATATTCTTATTTTCGACATACAGAAAAGTAAGAAGCTGTATTGTGCAAGTGACTTTTGTAAATTGTGACTAATATTGGGATGATGATGTCTCTGCTGTTCTTGGTACCCTTGTGGATATTTAAAGTACAGAAAATTTGTTACTATTTCGCAAAGGTATAAGCAAGAGTAAAGAAAATATATCTATGCTTAACTGTATGGTTTTCAAGCAAAGAAAAATATGACTGTTCTTTAACATTTCAGAAGAATTTATCTGTGGTTGATCTGCATTTATCTTGTTTTCATTGACTTTGAAATTCATGATATTTCTGCTACAGGTTTTTACTTACATAATTCCTTTTATCTAAGTAATTTTTTTTTTGAGTGGGCTGTAAATTGGGTAAACAATAATTCATCTTGGTTAGAGACATTTTTACAAAATACATACAATTCAGTAGTAAGTGTCCTTTCTTCCAGTTTGTAGTACACAGGATCCGGTTTCTTTAAAAGGTGAAACTTTGTCCATTTTCAAGTAATCTTCAAGGGTAAGCATCCATCACCTTTGTATCTCAGAATTTATTGTGACTGATATAAGTGTGTTCTTTAAAAGAAACAAAATAATATCTTTAAAGAAAATATTGCTTTATAAAACAATAAATTTAGCACAGCTGGTACAAGGTAAGGTTAAATTACTGTGCAAGAGAACGATGAATTTGAACACTGATTTCTGAAGACTTCTGAAGACTTCTGAAGTGTTTATATTTAGTTTAAAATATAAAATTCACAGAGTATTTGGTAAAAGTTTCTTGTAAACTCACACTGCCTCAGGTATAACATTCCTTCAAATAGATTCATAAGGAATAAAATTTTTGAAAGCTGGAAATGTTCTTGAATGAAAATCGCTTAAATTGTTAATTGCATATTAAATACAACAAAAATGTTTCTGATTTCTGTTTAAAATTTGTATCAATTAAATAGATTAATGTCCATTTTGATATTTTATAAGTATATTTTATCAACTCACCATAACTTTCCAAAGAGATTTATTATGTTTTATCAAATATCTCAACAAGTCCTTCAGAAACCTCTTAATAATATATGGGTAATGAGAAACTTCAATATGGTTCTCTAGTGCATTCAGAAGATGATAGAGTATTTAATCTTAAATTGATAAAAAAGATATAGAATGATAGACAGAGCTTTGATCCTTTAATATTGCTCAGATATGCACATTAGAGGAAACACTGGAAATCTTTTCTGTGCTCTGATTTTATTGTATTTATATGCCCACAGCTAACTCTAAGCTTTCAGTGTGTCCTTTCCCCACCATTTCAGTCAGAGGGATCTGAGATTTAAAATTAAAATTAGAAAAAAGTTGATAATTTGATTTGAGGCAGTTGACTGACAAAACTAATTAACAAGTCAAAGACAATCTTCAAGGAGGAAGGCTCTAAAACTTGAGAGAAAGAAAAAAAATAAGAGTTCCTCTGAATCCCAGCACTGTCACAAGAGCACTAATATGTCAGACATAAATTCTGAATAATGTTTTCTATTTAAAATTGTACTCCTATCAGAATTTAATTGTGAAAGCAATATATGTAAATAGCCTTTTATGAAAAGTAATATTTAGAACACACAAAGCTTTAATGAGTTGCCTGTCTCCTAAGATCTAATTAACAACTTGACAAAATGCACTCTCTCTAAATCCATTAAGAAAAGAGAAGTCCGTTTTGCTTGCTCTCATCCCATCAATGACTAATGAAATTAATATTTTACTATTTCTTGAAGATATCTTCAGGTTTCTATAGAACATCCTTTAAATCTTTATTTCTATGGGGAAGAAGAGGTATAACTTATTCTAGATCTGTAAAATTATTTCTGACAAAATATAGAGGTTTGTGGTCCTGCAAGTGAGACAAAGGCCATACTACAGAACAGAATCAGACTGGTTGGTTGTGTTTAGTATTAACTGACCTTTAATTAAATCCTTTTCTTCCAAGCACTGTTTCTGTAATTCATGTTCCTAGACTATTAGAAAATAATAACATTTTGCAAGAGGGAAAACGTATTCAGCCAGTGACCTGGCAACCTCACACATACAATTGTCAGTCTCCAGCCTCAGGTATCCCTGCTGCTGTTGTGTCCTAAGTTAGCAGCCAAGGAAATAATACATTTCAGGATGTGTAGGTTAACAGCCACATAATCAGGAATATGAAGGCCATAAATGGAGTTGCATCTTCACCAGCAGCTTGAAAAAATATTCTTAGCTGTTCACAACATAACTGAACACTTACAGAGCAAGGATATATTTTAGCTGCAGGATTCTTAGTAATACATTTCTCTAAATATTTCCCTTCCAAACTCAAAAGTAAAATTTCTTTTTCCCCTCTCTTAAATGTACCCTGATTCTAGTAGAAGAGAATTATGGTAGTGTATTACAAAAATCATTGTTTGTTTAAAATTATTTCTTTGAAATAATGATTAGCTGGACATCAGAATAAGGCTAGTGCAAAATATGTCTGTTCAAATGAATCCCTAGACTAAGAAAAAGGAAAACAAAGGCTCAATTGGTAACTTGTTTACAGTCATATTTCAGAATCTCAAGACCTGTCAGAAACTTCCTCTCTATCCATGAATAAATGCGTTCCAGGTATCTTTTGAAAAGTCATGAAAAGATTTTAAATTTTAAAACGTTTGGATTCTTTGACCTTAAGGGTCCTTTCCAACATAAATTACTCTATGCAAAGACCTATACAGTTAAAGAGCATGCATTTAATTCAACAAAAAGAATGTGCCACAAGGATAACTGATGTTAAGACTGCTGTAAAATGATGTGTTTTACAATATCGCATGTGTCTTGTGCTGTGTGATAAAACAGATGTTTAGATTAGGAATGCTGCTCTCACTCCAGAAAACAACAAACAGCAAAGTGCATATTCCCATATGCATTGCTTCCATTTTATGACACACTACCAGTGGATGCTCCAGCTATGGAGGAACAGAAAATCTGACAGACAAGGGAATGAGTAATTTAGTTTTGAAATGAAGTTACAAATATATATGAATAAAAAAATCAATTTTGAATGAAATTACTTTTTTTTCAAAGAAAAAGTAAAATAATTCTGAATAACTAGATGTATGATTTCCTTTCACAGGAAAAGGATATTTTTATATGTATATATATAAAAATATATATATATATTTGTTTATACATATGTTTATATGTATATTTAGGTCTATATCCTAAAAGGATATATATATGTATGTATGTATGTATGTATATATACACACATAGACAGTTCCATTGCATCCATAGATGAAAGGAGAACAGAATGGGTCGACTAGGCTCTTGCATCTTTTAGAAACAGGAGAACACAAACACAAATTTATGCTACTACTTTTATCAATGAATACAAGAGATAAAAGGAGAAAGAGATGGATATCTCCCATTTTCCTACGATCTTAATGAAAGATTTAATTAGCAGCAGCGGCATTGTTGTACAATAAATCAATTAATCTCTCCTGCCCTTTCCCTTGTGAACCTTTTAAAAACTCACAATTAATTAATTGAAATCTTTTGTCACTTAATCATAGCCCTAGAACCTTGAGTTATCATGTGATGCATTAGAGTAAAAGGTCTTATTTTTGATGCACATGGGATGACCCTTCCAGCTTGAATTAATTCACAGTGGTTTTGCAGAATAATTTATGCCAGATTGCTGCTTTGTTTGAAATTTGAAGGGACCTTCTCTGGTATGCTGATATGCTTGTTGATGAGGAAGATCTACATATGAATAGATCTAATTTATACATGTGCTGTAGTCATAAATATATACTCATATAATGAGAATTATAATGTAGTATATAACATGCAATACAGGTTTTCCCCCCACTGTTCATCTTGCAGCACATGTATTTCACACTTCAGTCCTGCAAATCAGATCACAGAGGGAGAAATATCTGTGCTGGAAGTGCTCCCATGAAGGAGACAACACTGACTTGGGGCAATTCCTTGACTTTGAAATATAAGAAGAGCTTAGCCATATTTTACCTCCTATTTCTCACATAACAGAAATCTTGTGTTTGAAGTGGAAGAGTGGAAGACTTGTCTTATTGCTGCATATGCACAAGACAATCTGCTTGAAGAATGAAGTAGGGAGTAAGGGGATGAATATTTCACTCTGGTCTACTACAGGGTCCCAGATGTCCTTGAGCTCAGTCCTTACTTGTTCACTCGATTACTACATCTCTAAAAATAGGTCAATAAATCATGAAAGTTAATTAGGGTGTGTTGGATATCTGCAGAGAGAAAGCGGTGTTATTAATAGTTATCTTTTTATATCTTACCTTTATTCTTATTTATGGGTTAACATGCTAAACATGTAATTTCATGTAATACTCAAGGTGATTTCCACAATTACCACAGCCCTCTTTGAAAGTCTGCCATGAGAGAACTGCATCCAGATGCTTCCCAAAGGTCAGCAGATGTTTGAATTACTTTTCTGCCATTAAGGTGACAATGATTATACTCTCTCTGCTGTTCCATCCTTGTGTTGGTAGGGTTAAATATATTAAAATAGAAAATAAAAATTCAGGAATGATTAATACATATTTATAAGAAATTCATATTGCTGGAAAAGTTTGTTTTGCTGACACTGTTTATAAAAGCACAG
This sequence comes from Sturnus vulgaris, assembly GCF_052056855.1. NCBI lineage: Eukaryota > Metazoa > Chordata > Aves > Passeriformes > Sturnidae > Sturnus > Sturnus vulgaris. The sequence continues at coordinate 65,746,828 of NC_142246.1, forward strand.
GTGTGTGATAAAAGATTTCAGTTTGAAATAAATATGTTCCTTAGCTTTAATTGGGCTGTTCTTTCCTTTTTCTTCTGCCTTTTATGAAGCACATTCCATCTTTAACAAATTATCTACTAAAAAATAATCAAGATGTTCTAAAGCATTTAAGTTGCCAAAAGCAATCCAAAGAACTTTCTGCTTGTCCTGGTTTTGGTTGTTGTCTTAAAAGCGCAGAACAAATATTCACTTCACTGTAGTAAATGCACTTTGATTAATATTGTATGCTTCATTTTTATATGGAGATTCCAAATTGTGTTCTGAAATCTGCTCTGAGAAGATGCTGTTTGGAAGGCCTCGGAGAAGGAAAAAAAAATTGTGTTTTTTGAGCAGAGAACTAAACCAACAGGTGCTCCATTGACGCAAGGAAGCACCTGAGCTCTCCTGTGCCAGTCCCAAAGCACATCCTCTTTTTCCAGCACGCCTTTCCTCTCCTGTAACAGAGAGCAGAGGAAAATCGCTTTGACCTTTGTCAAATTTGTAATTTGACCAACATTACAAAGGCCCTTCCCTGGGCTGCTTGTCTGATCCACAGTCGCATCTTTGCCAAAAGGATTTGTGCTTTCCTTTGCCCAGAAAACTTGGAAATTCATTTCCTTAGAAAGAGTTTCTAGAAAGAAAAACGTTGAAAGGGATTAGCTAAATGTTCATGAAGTAATTGGGTGAAGGAACTCCAGCAGTTGTGTTGCTGTGGCTGGCAGATACAGTCTCAGCTTTCATGTGAAAGACAAGCTTTAAGCTGAGTCCACCAGGCTGTAAGAAACCTGTTTCCTCCTGCTTCTCAGTGAATCAGGACCATGCAGAGCATCTGCAACTATTCCTAGGACTGCTAAGCTAGAATTTACTTGGAAGAGGATGTGCTAAAGCATAATTTTGTCAATCAAATTATGCAAAAGTGGGGCTTTTTTTGTTTTTTCTTCTATAGTAGATGATAAAAATGTAACCATTTTGATAAAAGTTCATCTTCTGCTTGGCAGGTGGCTTTCTCCCTTAAAAAGAGGGATATAAAAATATAGAGGAATTCTTCAGCTTCACATATTTATTACAACACTTCATATGTACATGGGAATCTCTCCTTGAAAAAAGCAAGGCAATAAAAATGAAAGTAAATAATTCTAAAATAAAATGGCTTTTAGACTAATTGACTGACTTAAAAGCAGTGCACTAATACAAATGCTAAATGACTGTTGAATTACTGAGAAATGATATATATGTAATCAAGTACTAAAAGATTTGTTTCAGAAAGATGACTGTAGATTTTGATTTAAATGTTAGGGTCTTGGTTTTTTTCCACAAGAAAGCAATGTTAGAATATTAAATATAGAAATGCAGGCTACCACACTTAGGGCAATGATTTTAAGGCAGTAAATTAAAGTTTCATAAAGTGCTCTTTTCTGGAAAGTTCATAGCATCCTGCTGGGCATTATCATGGTCTTAGTAAAAGGAAATTCAAAGGATTATTATGGGGGCAACCAAGTCAGAGAAATCTGGAATATCCTTGAGAGCTGGGAATAAATATGAGGCAGCAGAACCATTAAGAAATGGGCATTAGCCAACACAGGGGGGCTTTGTCTGTTTTATTGTTTTACAGCAAGGTTGTGATCCTGCTGCTTGCTATTCTTTGTAGATTTTTCTTTGAATCAGCCCTGTGTTACAACCACTATAGACTCTGAAATAAAAACGTTGCTCAAGCAGATATTGTACTAGAAAATGGGTCCAGATAATTAAATGTATTTGTTTCATTTAAATGACTTACTATGATTTTCTAAAACAAGTTCTTTTAGAAAAACCCATGACTGGTAAAGACATGTGAGTTAAGTCTATCTAAAGGCAAATATTTTACTTATTAAAATTTGAAGCAGAGATATTTCAGTTGATAAATGGACTACTTTGTAGTAGTATATATATTTTTTTTATTATTATTTTTTTTTTTTGGTATTCTATAACAATCAATCTGTATGAAAGTTTCTGGGTTTTTTGTTGTTTTGGGGTTTTTCTGTTTTGTTTTAATGGAGAGTAAATAATATATGAAGCTGTTGGGGAAAATGAAGTTCTGAATTGCAGAGGTTTGTTCTCTTGAATGCTTTCTTTGCAGTACTTCTAAGACAAATATACCTTTTCTTTTTTTTTCTTTTTTTTGGTGAGGCAACTTCCATCACCTTAATGGATCCTTGTTTTCCTTATTTTGCATGTCTGAAATTAATGATCTCTTTCTTCATTGCATTCATAACTTTTTTATTTTGCCTCTTATTTGTTATGTTCCCTGTAATTTGAACTATTTTTGAATCGATCTTAAAGGAAGGTAAAATCTGATGATCTACGCTGTGATATGGCAACATTGAAAAATGCTATGAAATGGCATCCCATGGACTTTACAGAGAGCCACAGACAAAATCTGTGACACTCACTGTGTTTCTTTTGTGTCATAACCCTCAAATAATTCCTGATGGGAATAGTTAGCATGAATTTACCAAGTGCAAATAACGCTTGACCAACTTTTGAGATAAGATTATTTCTTCTGTGGATAAAGGGAATGCAATAAGTACTGTGAACTTTGATTATATGTACCTGCTTTTCATTTAAGTCTCTGCTGGAAAATTTGTGTTGCCATAATATTAAACCACCTCCTTTCCAGAAGCCCTTCTATAAAACACCGTGTGGTGGCTGAAGGAATAGTTTTAACATTTTATATAATTATTCCCTTAGCTTCTTGTTTTCCTTTTTTTTTCTTTTGATGATGCAAAACCTGTCAATATTCATGTTATTGTTCTTTAATTTAAAGAGGAAATTTTTGTTATTGCATGAAGGATGTGGGTTGAAATTAATCCCTAATGAAGCTTCTTCTAAGCACTTCTCTTAGTGATAAATATTATCAGCACCATAAAAATAGCTCATCTGTATGTCAGAAGTCACAGACTAGCATAAGCCCCATAGGATAACTAGAGAGAGGCTTGTACCAGTCTGAACTTGGAGGTCACTTTCCAATGCGGCAGTGTGAGAGAGCTGGAGACTGTGTTATATTCTTATTTCCTTTTAACTGCTTTTTTAAAAGACATCTTCCTTCATGCAGTAATTCATTAAACATCTGACCTCTAATTCACAAACGTTTCTGTTCACAGCATGTAAGTACAGCAGTATTCCATGGTGATATGCTAGCAGAGATTTGTTTCTTCAACCAGTTTTGTTGGTCTTACTGCTGAGAAGTTAATCTTCATGTAAAATATCCCAGTGAATTTCTTTGCAACCAGCTGAAGTATAGCTGACGGGAAAGAAGCAGAGTTTTGAGACATTTTGCCTTTTTTTTTTTTTTTTTTTTTTTTTAATATTTTACTTGGTCTTCAGCAGATTGTCCCCACAACTACTCAATCCACTACCAGAGAGTCATTATCTCCTACTTCTAATTATAAGGAACCATCACATTAAAGGATGTTAGCTCTCATTTTGTCCTTCAATCTTGAACATCTTGATCCATCCCTAGCCTTGAAATTACCAACTGGCCATATTTCAATGTGGTTTTGTTCAACCTTAGGCACCATACAAGGCAGCTCATCTAAAAGTCAATCAGAAGTGGATATCAATGACTTGTATTAAGAAATACAAATAGCTGAATAGGTTTTAGATTAACCATTGAAGCTAAAGTTTATGGAAAGTAACAAAGATCAATTATTTTATGTTCTCTTCTGAATAAAAAGGTATTGGTTCTTGGGAGGAGCAGAAGGGAACCTAAAAGAGAATGTCTGGTTCAGCCAGTCTTTCCAAGTATTGCTGACAACATGTCTTTGTATTTCAAAAAAATGTACCATGCCCTACAAAACAAACCCAATTTAACCTGATTTTGCTCTATTTTGAAAACCCTAATGGTCTTCATTATAGGCAGATGGATACAGATTTTGTATGAAAGGATAGGACAGTTGTGGTTTCTTCCTCTCTTCAGAATTATGCAGGTACTTGGGGAGAAAGACAAGAAGTATTTTATTACATATTCTTCAATTATGTAGTAGTAAAATATTCAGAAGTAATTTATTCTTTGCCTCAATGTCTATGCGCTTATTGTTATTATATTTTGGATGGAAAATAAAAAGAAGGGAAAGATTCTGTACCATGTAATAATCAAGAGTTGCCTCTCAGATCTCAGGCTTCTTGCACTAAATCTGTCTTGCCCCGAACAGTGAATAAATGTCTGACTTTTCCCTGAGCCCCGTATTAAATGTAGATTTTTAGAAAAGTTATTTTTGAACTGGTTGCACTTGTGCTTAACTGTGTGAGCAAATGAGAATTATTACTAAAGAGAGTGGTATTCACTTCAGCTGCTATGGTTTGGTTTGAAAGGAATCAAGAATCAAAGCCACAAGCTGTCACAATTCAGACTGGATTATTAAGTGATATCAATGGCAATTTACATTAGTGGATGGGAGCAATTGAAGTGGTCAAACTGTCCTTTTTTTTAGCATGTGTGTGATTTTTCCAGTGTCCTCTGGCTGCAAACCTTTAAATCCTGCCTAGCTTACATTGCTAGCATTTTCAAGAGCTGGTCTAATCTGCTGTTCCCAAGGGCAGGAAATAAATTAATTTTTAATAATAGCAATAAGAATAATAGAAAATGAGTCGGATCTACCATGGGACACAAGACATGGTTCAGAATACTTTTCAAAGAAAGCTGTTTCTATGAAATCTGTAGGGCAGGTGATTACTAGTGGGAACTAAAAAGTTGATTATTAATCTAACTTTTCTAATAATAAGAACAGCTGAACCTTGGGTGACAGTGATGATAATGGGCATAAAATGGCCAGTTTTATATTAAAAGCCATTAGAACCACAACTTAGAGTTTATAGTATGATAATGAGCTAAGAGAGGCAGTAGTTTCTGCATATGCATTCAACTTTCAAAATATGAAAGTTAGATTATTTTACTACATTTTTCATTTCGTTATCACTGTTTTGCAATACCCTATCTTGACTGCTTATTTTTTAGTTTATTTAACAGTATTTTTATGCAGAAATAGTAATTGCTGTGATGCCCAAATGATTTTTGCTATTTTTTCTTTTTATATATTCTCTGTATTCTTTACACATACGTGTCAATTCTGTTGACTATTTTTTATAGTTATATAGTTCATAACTAGTTCTCCCAGTACTTTTCCCTGCCCTGATAGGCAAAAAGACAAAACACATTCCAGAGCTCCGAGCTGGGGCTACAAAATCCCTATCCTATCTTGGAAGCTGAACTCTGGGAACAGCTGGGTCAAAACCATCTCTTTGAGACACATTTTCATCAACAATGTTTAGTCCCTAAAAAGTGGGGGTGGAATTCAGAGAGGGTTGAACTGTGGGAAATTGCCTCGCTGCTTGTGCCTCTAATTGGTGATTTTTTTCTATTCTGCTAATTTGCCAAACTTATAAAAGTGTATTCACCCCAGTGTGGAGTGGGCATTTTGTGGACATTTTCCATATCTGCCCCTGGAGGCCTCCAATGAAGACCATCCTTTATCTTACCTTCTATACTAATATTATCTCCAAAGTGTGTTGTTTCAGTGCTAGGCTCTTTAAGGCATCAGTGTAATTAACTATTTCTGGGGACAAGGCTTATCTCAGCATTCAACCACCCAATCCAGTTACAATGACAGATTAAACATCGTGGCCACACTTCAGCCACTCTTCTTGATCCCAGCAATTTTTATCATCACTGGAGGGAGATGAAAAGGACAGCAATACTGTTAGTTTAACACTGCATATTTTCAGCTATGTTTTTATTGAAAACTCTCCCAGCACTAAGCAAGCTACATAAATATGAAACTGCTTAGACTATTAGCCAAATGAATATATCTTAAATGAAATATTTATGCATTTCATTGTTGGATTTGTTTGAGATGCAGGGAAATAATTAGAAGTAGTGTTTTCTCCTTTTTATAGCCCCTAGTTATTACTGAAAATATATCATTTATATGCATATATATATATATATATATATATTTTGGATTTTGCCTAGTTTAGATATCTCAAATAGTTTTTTCTCAAGTTTTTCAAGGTCTATTCTGAAATACGGGATTTTTTTCCATATGCAATAGATAATCATACACTCATAAACATAACCAATCTTAGTATTAATTTATATTAAAGCAAACTCAAAATATAAAATAAGTCTATTCTTTATGAAAAAAATCACTATATTTTGGTGTCAATTTGTCATTGGATCCACATTTTGGACAGAATAATTTTGATGTGTCTAGAAACAAACAAATCAAAAGCCCCAATTATATCATTACTATTGTTTTTGCTGTAACCAATTGGTTCACTTTACCTTTTAATTTTAAAAATTACCTCTCTATATCTGCCCTGGATCAAATTTCTTCTGGGTCCTTCTTGGATATCTTCCCTAAGCTGGATTTCCACTCAAATTTCATTTAATAGTCTTTGCATTTGCCTTAGAGGGTTTTCCATTATTTTCTTCCATTCCCAGTAGAAATCTTATTTGTTTTATATATTGGCCTTGGTTCAGTTGATTCTCAAGTATTTCTTATTCATAATTATTTTGTATATATCCACCTACAGCTTCCAGTGTAAAGCCTGGAAATCTAATTTATTAAAAATACTTCTGCTGCTTGTCTACATAACACTGTGTCTTCCTTATTAGTCAGTCTTATTGTAATTATTTTATATTGTAGTCTGTAACTAACTCACATATGTATATTTTGACTAGCATAGTCAGTGCTTCATATTATTTCTGTAAATATTATAACTTTATGAAATGCCTTCATGCATCTTTTGTGTAGCCTGAGGATTTTTTTGTTTATTTATGTGTGTGATAATCTTAATTTGATGTTTTTCTGCATACAGTAATCTATTATGAGAGTAATTGCTTTAGTCAAATGTGAGCATCCAGAAGAACTGGACAACATGTATGAGTGGAGTAAATGTCAGTCATTTACATTTTAATTATGAAGTATTAGTGCACAAACCCCATGTTGAATTGTGTCTTCTGAACCTAATTGCATCATGTAGTTAATATTGATTGCACTCTTGTTAGTGACATCAGAACACAGTCATTAGTTACTAAGACGATTCTTTTATTTGCTTCAGGGCTGCTTGATGCCATAGCCATGATTAAACACAACTTCCATCTGTTCCAGCCTTAACCAAGTTATATCCGACCCAAACAGAGTGTGGAATGATTCCAGGCTCTATCACATTGCTTGGCTCAACATTTTTAGCTGTGGTAACTCTTTAATTTCTTTTAAAAGTTTGGCAATAAAAGTCTTTCAGTTTTAAAAAGTAAAATAAATCTTTCAAAAAACATCACAAATGAAAGAGACATTTGTTCAATGAAAACAGAGATCACCCAACATTGTCTTCATCCCTATTAGATCATACCATGTTTTGTGGTATAATTTCATGTACTCATTATGTAATTTAATCATAGAATACCTTGGGTTGGAAGGGACCTTCAAGATCACGTTATTCCAACTCTCCACACCATCCCCCCAGCAGGGAAACCTTCTGCTAGACCAGGCTGCTCAGAGCCCCATCCAACCTGGCCTTGAACATTTCCAGGGATGGGACATCCACAACTTCTCTGGGCTTCCTGTGCCAGTGACTCACCATCCTCACAGTAAAGAATTTCTTCTTAATATCTAATCTAAATTTTCTCTCTTCCAGTTTATAAATGATCCTCAAATATTTCACCTGCTTAATTCCATTTATATTTTTCTATCTCTTAACTTCTCTGTGGTATTTTTCCTCTTCTTTGCTGCACTAAAATTAGCTGCTGCTGTTGAAAAAGAATGGACTCTGCAATTTCTTCTGCCTTGTTCCTCTGTGTGATGGTAAAAATCACAACGTTGATGTTCAAATTCATAAAGACTCCTGAAAAGTTTCTCTCTCTTTCCTGCCCTCCCCCTAATAATGTTTGTATGGCTTTTGGTGGGCTAATAAAGCCCCCTTTCTTTTTCAGCAAAATTAATATCTCAAAACACTTGAGATGGGCAGGTATAGGACGGCAATAGATTAATTATGGGAATATTGGTCCTGTGATGCAAAATAAGCTGCTAGAGAAGACACTCTCTAATTCTCACTGGTAAATGCAAATAATTGTAGTCATGAGGAAAATCTATGTCCTTTTACTCATTTCTGTTTGATTGAGTCTGCCATCTCATACCTAAAAGTAAAGTTTTCATGTTTTTAAAGGAAATGAGCAAAGTTCAGAATCTTTGCATTTATACTGTTCTGGGTGTAACAAGATTTTAAGCTATCAGCAGGGTAAAATAATTACAAGCAAGATATTGCCACATTACATTGGTATTTTGGTTTGGTGTGGAAAATGTACAAAGTTTTCTGTTTGTTTGGGTTTGTTTGTCTTGATTTGTTTGGTTGGTGGTTTTGTGTTTTTTTAAACAGAGAGAAATAGCATCATGCACAAGAGGAAAAGGTACTTTAAGAGCAGTTACTGCATGTAAACCCATGAAAGTTATTTAAAAGTCTGTTACCTTCAGCCAGTTTTGTTCATTCAAGCTTCTAAACAAAACATAAAATTTCTTACAGGTGCAAATGAAATTAGTTGAATGTGTTGAATCAGAAAAGGGTGTATATATATGTTCAGATCAGTGGAAATGGAGAGGCAACAGGACAAAAATCTTTAGTTGAAGGAAAAGGAAGTCAGATGGCAAATGTGAAGCATGAAAGGAGGGACTTCATGTTATTCCCAGAAAATTTTAATCTGTACATTACTTTAGTGATTTGTGGGAATTTGAATATTAGATCAAATAAGTGAGCTAGCTTGCTTGGTACCCTCTCTTTGAAAGATTTCATTTTAGATAACTCCTACATACAAGCATGGAAATTAAATCCATTAGAAGTTCATAGAGGTCTTCACACCCCTTGATTATAAGTGTGCTTGCAGTTGTGCATTTAGAGTATATAAATATAATTCGAACATTTATATATGTGTGAATGCGTACGTATGTGTGTAAAATAGACAGCAAACTCTTCACATAATCTTTATACTGTAATAAAAAAGGTGTGCAGGAGTTAAAAGGTTTGCAGGAGCACTCTTTTTATCTCATAGACCACAAAAGCAGCGACCAACTATCCATCAGAGTAAGCTGACTCTTGCCCATTTCTGCATTGGCTAAACTACAGTCTGAATTTTTGTTTTATTATTTTTTATCTGCCCCTCTTCAGCTATATTTATCTCTTTAGTCTTTCTTTGTGAATTACTCTTGTAGATACAGCAATTTATACAGGAAACTGCAGGAAAGGTAGAAAAGTGAACACCACATGGTGCTTAAATCAGGATTAGTACATAACTATGTCAAGCTTTTGCAACCTCTGTATTTTCACAAGTTTACTACTGACAGAGACATTTAAGAGAGAAAAATATTGCATCATAAACGTGAAAAAAAATCAGTAGAATGCCTTTAGCAAACTGACAAACCATTCCCTGAAGTTTTGTTATATAACCTTTTACCCTAAAATCACAGTTCAAAGGCAGCAGAATGTTACAGTAATAAGATGTAAAGCAACTTTGGATGTTCTCTCCTTTATGTACATGAAACACAGTATTAAATTAGAACTGTGATGGTAAAATATGGTTTTGTTTTTTATTTTATTGACGCTGCATTGTATTCGCTTGCATTTATACTGTTTTTTTCTTTGTACTCCTTATGGTAATTCACCCAGGAAATCAGCTCTTTGCAAACAAGAGTAGGCATTGTTTCTGTTTGTGGGATTTGGATGAGTATATATTTAACTATGGAAATATAATATGGGGCTAGGAAAACATTCTTTGTTCGCCAGTAAAGGACGTGGGAAATCTCTAGAACATATGGAAATCCTTATTTGATTAAAAAGCAATAGCTATGTTTTATTAAGAGTAAACCAAGAAAAAGCTGGTGCTTGGAAAGCTTTTGTCTTGGGTCTAGCTTCTACTGTTAGAATTTTTAAAGTTCCTGGGTTTGAACGCTAAAAGCAATGGACCACGTGTAAAACCAGGAAACTTCATATTGAGGGCAGAAAGAGAGGCACAGTAGTTGTGTTGAACATGATAAAACCTAATTACTAACCTAATTACTGGAGATATTCCATCTTTTGGCTTTTCTGAGAGCATTGGAATAGACTCAGAATCTCTTATTGCTGTGAGATTTGCTGCCTTAAACTAAACTGGTTTGTATGTTCTGGGCTTGGCATTAATCTACTCTCTTTAGGTACGTGTTTTTCAGTTTAGAAGACAGTTACCCAAAAATAAAATACAGAATATGATCTCCCTGGTAAGAAATAGAAAACTAGTGAATAGAGACAGCAGTAGAATAGGATTGCTTTTTCTCAGTCTGTGTAAACCTAATAAGGAAAAATCTGAGGCAGGCTGCCAACTGAACTTTAAAAATGTAATAATAATGAAGAATAGTGATATAATAAAATGGACATATTGTGATCTGTATCATTATTTTGATGAGATGACTGATGCATGCAATGACTTCCTCTGCTGTCTGGTATTTTTTATCAGAGATGTGACCTTTGCTAGACAGGCTGACAGCTTTATTGGAAGTGAATGTCTAAGCACATATGTAATTTTTTCTTCCATATGCTTGTAAACACACAATTATTCCATGTATTAAAACCAGTAAAAGAATCATGATCATCTTATCATGGAGGTTCTTAACTGTTGAGAAACAGAAAAATAACTTTTTGCAAGACCTTAAAGGAAAGATGTAGCTTATAGTACAAAAGTGTTTAAAATGCCATTCAGTCAGTGAGACTGAATGGGAAAATCTGAAAATCAAAACAGAAAAATTGTTCCTTACTAATAAAATTCACCAAATAGTGGTGGTCAGGCAGAACTTGAACAATTTTCTTTTATTCTTGCTAATTGCTCAGATACTGGGACAGGGTTCTGTTTCATGACTTTTGTAAAGCATGGTTCCTTTTTAGTTAATTATAACAACTCCTGGTTGGAGATAATTAAATAAAATAATAGACATTAAAGTAGACATAGTAGACATATTTCTGATATAAACTACCTATAATAGTTGTATGAATAGCTCCAGGTGATCCAAATCTGTTTGGGTTTAATTCTTAAACTTCATCAATATTTTTATTTCAGTTATATCATCATGCTCGCATGTATCTGTATTTTTCTATAAGTTGCACTTTGTTTATAGGAAGAATATACTATGTAAATCATGCATAAAAATACATGGATACATTTGGGTCAAACTATGAAAATTATTTGGGTTTACTTATTTATTAGATGTACTCCAGAGTCATAAATATTTCAAATGTTCATAAGAGTACTTCTATTGGTAGGTGCTCCACAATGCACTATGATTAACTTGAAATACAAAAGTGGACTAAGAGCTAAAACACGTGAATATTCATTATTTGCCATCCAGACTACAAACAAGGTATAGATAAGTGGCTGCCAACATAAAAAATTAATTATATATGTCTAGTGAAAATAATTAACAGAATATGTTGGATAGATAGAGGAAAAAAAGCATATTCTGACTGTTGTCTCTGTTAGGAAACAATTCTGTTCAAAGTTCAGGTACCATTATCAGTGGGGATAATGAAGCCAGCAAGGTAGGTGTATCATGCATAGACATTCATATTTTAACCTGTCAATGCTTTCCATGTGTTTGGCTTTCCTTTGGAAAATTATTCTTTCTGTCACTGCCCTAGAGCCAGTCTGTGTTTTATTTGTATGGAATATTGATAATTTATTCAGAGCTACTCTAGCTGACTGTAGGGTTTGTTTTCACACTAGCTACTTCACATATTATGAATGGCAGTGTACGGCTATTTTCTGCTTTTATCTCAATTTGGGAAGGAGCAATGTCTAAATTAAGAAAAACCCAGAGATATGAATAATAAAAGCTTTTTCATTTTGATTTAATAGTCTTTATTTCAATAAATTGCTCAATAGCTTCATTTAAGAGTAGCTGTAATGATAAGGTTTGGGACTAAAACCATTATTTTGAACATTAAAAATTCTTCTTGGACCATTTCCTACTGTAGATTGTTTTCTGTATTTTTCTTTAAATCTTTTAGTAATGCCATTCTGTTTGAAGATTCTTTTAAAAGGATCTGGTGGTAAAAGAGGCCCAATGGCCATCATACATTATTTCCTGGGCTCTTCAGTATCATGAGTAACATAATACAATATAAATCTCACCTGAGTTTCTACTTCTAGGTGGTTTTCGGGGTGATAACCTTCATTAAAATGCTGTCAGTGAAGAATAACCCCTGTGATCCTATAGGCTAGATCAGTGATTAGAATAAAAAGTAAGTGCAGTTTAATTCCATGTTTTAGGTTACAGTAGGAACTGTCACAGTACACCTGAACTCCATCCACATGAGCAAACTTTGCTATTTAAATCACATTGTTGAATGCTGTTAGGGTTTTACTGTGTTTGAGGCAATATTTTTTTTTCAAACAGCCGTGTTCCTCAACTTCTCTGATAATCTCTTCATTTTCCAGAGTGCTGCTTATTTGAATAACATAAATACAAAATGTTTTGGTATAATTTAATTCCATGGAAATTAATTTATAAAGCTATTTAGGGGGTGCACTCTTCTGGGTTTGATTGGAGTTGCCTGAATATTTGCTGAATTTCTGTACCAGTGATAAGATATGATCCCTTCCTGAGAATGCATGGAAAGAGAATTAGAGCATGGCAGGTTTGGAAATGTGTGACTGGGAGCTTGTGCAAAAGCTTGAATCTGTTAAGAACCCACTGCCTGCTGCCTCAGTTGGTATGCTGTGTAGAGGATTTAGCATTGATTATTCCAGTTTTCCAGACTAAAGAAATAAGTGAATACAACATGTTAATAATTAATTTCAAACAGTTATGGCACATCCCCTTTTAGTTTCTTTATGGTATTATTTATTGTGTATAAATATACATATTCTTATGACATATGTCTCTTTCTTCCTCTCTTTCCTACTTATCTCTTTATATCTTTGCAGAGAAACACCTCTATGAGGGAAGGTCCTTTTCAAAGGAAAAGTTGTTACTTTTTCCCATGTGTACAGACTCCCAGCTGACTCTCTGCACTTTCTGTAGGGTACCTCAAAAGTCTCAGTTCCCAGTACACAAGTCTTAGTTTCAGTGGCCTGACCTTTTCTGGAGGAATAATATTCCTCATGAGAATTTCCTACTAGGCCTACTACTGAACTCAATGAATATATGATCTTTCTTGATAGTGAAATGGGAGCTGAAACCTTTGAATCCAGCCAAGGATTCAGGCTGCTTGAGTAAGGCTTTGCCCAACAAACTAACTTTACCTTAAGCTCCATAAAACATGAAGTACTGCTTTGGTCTTGGGCCAGGACACTCAGCACCATGCACAACCATGCCATTGGTTTGCTGGTGTTTCATTATATCTCCAAAGGGTAATGCCATAAATATCTTCATAATTTACTGCAGATAATGGGTAGCAGACTCCCTGGCTCTTCTCTTAAACCTCTCAGCAAAAAGTTGCAGAGTTCCCACAGCTTCTTTGAATTCCTTCTTTTGATGCCTAGGTTCGTTCCAAGAAAGATGATCTATCTTAATATCTCTAGGATTTTGTAAATGCAAAAGAAAATAGACCATATGAGCTGGGTTTTTTTCCCCATTAATTTCACATATTTTATGTAGTTGATCATACAATTTGACTTTCTGCACATTAGATGGCCAGAGGTCCACAATATTACTCTCTTACCTGTGCATTAAGAACAAGAATTTGTTTCCTGATTTGTTTCAGATTCTCTAGAGCAAACTTATTTATTCTACAAAACTTAACATCTGAAGACCATTTTCTAAACTCTAATATTACATGTGAGCTTCACAGCAAAACTATGTATCTCTCCAAAAAGACCAGCAATTCAGCACCACCCACAGAAGGACAAAGGCTATCCACTAGCAAGTACTAAAAAACCAAGGCTACTGCAGATATTTGCACTCTATTTTTAAATTAAAGTTAGATCATGCTACAGAAAAAGTGGCAATTTCTGAAGTTTCATCTGGTAATGAAAAAACTCTCTATTTTTCTCCTTTGTCATGGGATCTTATGGCAGTCAATCCAGCTAGTGTGGATATCAAATCACAGAATTAATGGTATATTTCTTACCAGACATTTACTCTATTGTTGTTCCAATAACTGAATAATAATATTAATAAAGAAAATAAAAAATTACTTGTATAACATGGCAGTTGTGATATATTGTCTTACATGAAACTGACAGTGATGGAAACTTTTAAATTTCTTCTAACAATCTAGTGCTTTTTGCAATAAAAGTTGATTTTATTTCTTTTATATTAACGGAATGCAAACCAGAATTCTCCATTTAGTTTAGCTATGAATCCTTTTTGCCAATGAACTACTTATATCTTTAAAAAATTAAAAAATTAGATTTCTATTTTAAATTACTAGTTGTTAGGAGGAAAGGCAGCCAAATAAGATATGAATGGACAAAGAATTGGATACGTGTAGCCCTATGGAAGAGTGATTTTCATTCTGGCTGTGAAGCAGCTTCACAGCAGCCATTACACTGATTATAGGGAGCATCCAGATGTGGGACAGGTTATGCTGCCTATGTGTGACTGTCCCCAAAAGCAATCAAAAGCCTTGCCTGATTTGTTACAGCTTTGCTAGCAGTATCTTTATCACACAAAAGTTAACAATATACAAAAAAATTAGACTGCAAGTCTCATGGCTGTTGGCATCTATTTTAGAATTTCATTTAATTCAGTTTTGGAATATAATGCAGGGATGCCTTAAGAATTCTGATAGTTTAGTTCGTATTTGTAATTGTACATGATAGAATGACCAGTTTCTATTTTTTGGTGTCTTTTGAAATTTCTTCATATGTGTTTTCTTTCTGCTTTCCTTCTTTGTGATCCATTTTCTTTTATTTGTGCTGCATTAAGGAAATAATTATTTTTTGCCAAAGGCTTGGCTAGTATATGTTTATGGAGTACTTTTTCTTAATGTTAACCATTCTGACTGGTTTTGTGAGATTGTCAGCTTTACAAAGAATCCTACATAAAAACTTTCACTCAGTGCTAATCTCTAAATGATAAAATAGAAAAAGCAAAAAAACAAAAAACAAAACAAAACAAAATAAACAAAACAAAACAAAATCAGTAGAAATAAAGCTTTGTATGTGTTTAACTTAAGTGAAATTTGTTAAGAGACCCTTTAATTTTCCTTTACCCTTTTTTGTTTTGATTTTGGATTTAATAAATGGTGCTCTTTTACTATGAAAGATGCAGGATAAATCCATTGTGAGTCTTCTGCTCTTTAGTTTTATATTTAGAGTTAGCACAATTTTTGAGAATAGAATTTTGCTCATTATTAAAAAAAATTAAAAATGTAAACAGGTGCAAAAAAACCCAGATAAAATTTGTACCTAACTAGATTTTTCCACTCCATAAATGTTTTGCTTTCAGCCAATTCAAAATACCTCCATGCAGAAATTATGCAGAAAAATATGATAGACATAAACACATCATTTTTCTAATGATCTCTATAATCACCAATGATGTGTAAGACTCAAATGCTAATTCTTTATTCTGCATGACCGTAGGTGGCCCAGACAACTGATTATTTTCTTCCAAAACCTAGGTAAGTAGTCTAACCCCTGGGTTCATGAACTCTATCTTTTTCTTGTTGGTCCAATGAATATTGTGCTATTTGTATAATTTTCTTTCAAGACTTGAGAGATTAGGTCAACATTGAGGGATGGTTCTGAGTGAAAACAGGAACATCTACTCCTCTTCCAGGGTTCAGACTGTTAAGAATTTTACCAAAAATATTTTTTCTCCAAATCTCACAAATGTTTTAGTTTAAAAGTCCTTGAAATTACTGGGGTGTCCCAATGAGAACTTTGTATATCCACATGTCATGTTTTCTAGCTAAGCAAAACAAAACAAAGCCTTTCAAATTTCTACTTTATTAAAGGAAAAACACTCTTTTAACTGTCTCAGAAATTTATGAAGACACAGAAATGACTTTTTATCCTTTTTAAATTTTTCTCTTTTCCCCTCAAATCTTGTAATTAAAGTAAGTGATAGAAATTTGACAGGTTATCAGAGCTATCTATAAAGAAATTCTTTATTGCTATAACATTCTACTGTCTTGATAACTTTTTCATACATTATTAACCTTTTCTAGCATCCATCTGTCTTTGCTAAGGACGCATAATTGTGAAAATTTCACACTTCTGAGAAACTCAAAACACAAGATTAAAATACCCCACAAAATCCCCCAAAACAAAAAAACAAACCAAAACCAAACAAAAATCTGCCAGAAATATTAGACTTAATCTTATATAAAGGTGAAAAAGATCTTTTGTTTCTGAGAATTGTAAGTAAACATGCTAATATTTCACATGCAAATTCCATTAATATTTTTTCTTTCAGTCTGGAATACAGTGAATTATTTCTTGGAAAAATCTGCACTATTTTTAATGCTCTAAAACCATATATCTCTTAATGATCTTCCAGATCTGATGTTTAAACCAAAGGTAAGTGAACACAAAAGATATTTTTTAAAAGATGAACATCTTTTTTTTGTATTAAATTGCATTAATTTCACTCCACTGGGCTTTAAGTTCTGTTCCTTTAAATTGCTATGTAAAAAGGCACATGAACATAGGGCCATTGAGATTTGTTTCTGCTGATGTCAAAAGAATTTATATGCAGGGGAACTGAATAAAATGCTGAAATATAGTAATATAAAATATAAATATAGAAATAGAAACCACAAATATGCAAAATAGGTACATTAAACTCTATGAATCATGGTTAATTGGATGGGGCTTGCTTTAATTTAATTAGATGTGGCTCTCTGGCCCTAATGTCCAGAAAATATTCTGGTCTAAAGGTAATTGTTTGTATAAAATGCCAATGTTATATTTCAGTTGTCTCTGCAACTGTTGTGGTTTGTAGGGTTAAACACAAGGATCGAGGGAAATCTGTGGGATTCCTATTGAAAGCTTTGGCTGGGAAGAATAATAATCTTGAGCTGAGAGAAGCAATTCCCATTGTTTTCCCTGGAGAATGAAACTCTGTATCATTCAAATGCTCTTTTACTCCAGAAATAGATTTCAATAGAAAGAAAGAGTATACTGGTTAATATGTTTTGGGTTTTTTTTAATTTATATTTCAATTTCCCATTGTCCCTAATCAGATCTTAAACTCTCTGAGACAGAAACTGTCTCTGTAAACAAAGCCCTAGTAATAATTATGCCTGTAAAGGAAATGTATCTGAGAGCATAAGTTGACAACAGCTAAATTAAGGCTTTTTCTTTCTTTTTTTCTTTCTCTCCTTGTCTTTATAAGAAGTATCACTCCCATTCAGTGTACATTAAGAAAGGATATTTTTCATGAAACTGGTTCTTAATACTGGACATGATCAAAGTGGAAACATCCAAAATAGACACACACAGCAGAGAGTAATATTTCAAAGGAAAAAACTTGTGAGTGAGTTAAAATGTGTGCATTATTGCTTTTTAAATACATTGGCATTTTGCAAGTAGAACTGGAATATTAAATTTACAGAAAAATAACAAAAACCTTATTTGAAACCTGGCAAAAACCCCTAAGCAATTATATGCTATAAGGTGCATAATTTTTTTTCAGAAATTTTATTTGGCAGCTGTGAAAGTGTGGGGCTGAATTGATAAGGAAAACCACATTTAAAAAGGAAACCTCAACAATAGAACAACCCGCAAAGCAAAGAACAAGAGACGGCATTCCAAGATTATTAAGGACTTCCAGTTATTGATTTTTCAGCTTTATTTATTATTTAGAAATGTATAACCATTCACACTGGTCTAGGACCTAAATATTAAGTACCTACAAGGGACATAAAAGCATTCAACCAATCAGAAAGGTTTAACAACTTTTAATGATTTCAAATAGAGTGAGATTCAGAACATTTACAAATAAATATTCTTATTCTGAAATTCTAAGGGCTACAATCCAGTTCCAAATTATTAGCAGACAGAAAGATGTGAGAATTTAATCATGCAACAGTATTATTCCAAGATGTTTTTCCTCATTTCCAGATTGCAGTTTCACTCTTCCAGAGGATTCACTCTTTTCGGATTATTTTGGTGTGAATGTAAATAAAGGCAAATCTGTTTTCACTTGACATTTTGAATAATCCTTTTGTCTTGGGCACAGGTGAAGGAATAGAAGATGCAAGAGACTGTTGTAGCTGTGAAATTTAGATATTAATTATTCTGAGAATTGCCAGTAATCTGTTTGGGAACAATTTCCTTCTTACATCTGACAACTGTTCCTAGAACGATTGTAGGAGCCCTATTGCTTTGTTTTTCCTTAAGAAAAAACTTAAGTGTTTTATAGGTATTCTTTGACTATTGATGTGGATTATTCTAGTGCAAGGCCAGCTTCCAACCCTAAAAAGGTCAAAGCTATTATAGATTGATCCATTTCATCTCCTACTGAGAAAAATGGGAAGACTTCAATGGTTTCACAGGGAGTTTAGCTGGTGTAGCAAAGTCTTCCTGACGTGGCCTAGTTGAAATCCAGCAATTATACTATATTTTGCTGCAAGGTCTGGGTAAGGTCACAGTTTCACAAGTTCTCTATTTAAGTGCATGTTCCTATAATTCAGATTGTGCAAAGTTAGCCCTGGTTCACCAAAATCTAAAGTGTATAATAGCAATGGTAATAATTTTATCTTTTTTCCCAAATAAGAGGAGTTTATTTAACTTCTTATTCCACACTAGTACTGGTTGGGATTAGACTTTGATCTTGGTCCCACAGGTGCATAAATATGTAAGTAAAGTAAGTGATTTTGAGCATTTATTGAAAAGAGTTGAAATACGGGCTCTGGGACAGTCACTCTTACAAACATGCTCATGTCCTAACTTCATTATTCCCCAGGCATCCCCAAGCAATGATCACTTGTAAATGATCTACTCTGGTTTTCTGTTTCAAGTTAGTATTTTTCTTGAGGGGCCAGGGAAAATTTGTCATTCCAACATATTTTTTCTTAAGACTGTGTGAGATATCTTTGATTTACTCCTTTCTGAGGGCATCCCTGCCTGGCAATAAATAAATATATCTCTGGTTTAATGCTATTTCTCCCCTTGGGTGTCTTTCAAATGCTTTTAACTACAAGGGATTTTGCTGAAGTAATCCATCAATGCTAGTAAGACCTCGTTCAAGTTGTGGAGGCCAGTATATAGTAATATGGCTGGCTCCCAAGGACGTTAAAAGAACATTTACCATGCATAAAACCGTGTCTATTTCTCATAGGGATGTTCATCTAGGTTTGACAATTTTAATTAAGAAAGCTGCACAGAATTTGGAAATGTTTCCTTGATTTTTCCTAACAGTTGGGAAACAGTTTGAATGAGGATAAAAACATGTACTTTAGTTGGAGAGAACGAAAATGGAAGCAAATGAGAAAAAAAAGAAACAAAACCCCACAACAACAACCCCGCCCAACCTCACTATAACCCCCTCTACAAAAAAAAAGAAACCAAACTCTTTCTTTATATTTTCTGCAAAAGAGTAAATTATTAATACAACCAGAAAATTAGAGGTTTTTTCTTTCCCTTCACTGATGTGAAGACAGGAGGAAAAGCCAAGCAGGCAGGGAAATTCAGAGTTTTCTCCATCTACCAGTACTCTTTCTTATTTTTAGGTTTTGAAACAAACGGTAAACTCTTATAAAATCAGACAATGAATTACTATATATTTTAAATAGTAATAAAAATATCTAATACTGAAATGTTAATGTGGAAATAGTTCATTGTTTTCTGAATTGTTCTGAAGGGACTAATTATTGAATCCCAGGAGTCAGGCTATAAAGCAGTAAAGTGGGAATCTGAAAACGATAAATAGTATTTTGCATGTTCACCCAGTTTTATTCATAGCATATGTTTTATTTACCTTATTTTATTCCTATGCTATGTGGCCATTGTGCCCTGGATATTTATGTGCAGCTTGATGTATGAGTATATTACCATCATTATTACAAAAGAACACTTTTCAGTTATTTTGCAGCAAAACCAAGACGGAACACCTGAATAAACTGATAGATCTTTCAAGGAAATAAAATATTTCATTAGAAGTAACTTGTAGGTATACAAATACTTGGATTTCACAGCTATTGCTTCTGGAAAGACTTAGGTGCATTCCCATTACATCTTAAAACTTAGTGCCAGGCTGGAGCTAATGCCAAGGCCGTTGATATATCAAGATTCTTTACTGCAGCTGTGCTTTTGCTGTATGCTTTTTGTTTGTTCCCATGCTGAATAAAAGCCTGCAGACCAAGTTGCCCTATAATTCTGGATAATTGGGTTGTTCATTTTAAACCCCTTGGATGGTAGGAGGAAATAATGGCTGCGCCTGTATGAATTGGAAAGGTGCCATTCCATTGAAACCAAGGTGAGACAATTTGTTTCTGGAATAGCAGGGAGAACAGAACTGCTGCAGAATAAATGCCTTTTTGAGATAAAACTAGACTAAACAGCTTTAAGCTTCCCTTTACTTGCTGGTGCCTGCAGTTCTGAACATTTTAATTGAGGCTTTTCTTTTTGTTCTACATAAAAGAAAGCTTTGACCATCTGTTTGAAATGAAATGGTATTTTGTTTAGAAGAACCCATTTTAACAATTGAACGGTAATTCATTATTTTAAAAGCATTTAGTCCTATCCTGAGTTGTTATGAGATCAATATTAAATTAATAAGAACGATACATGAAAAAAGAACCTAATAATTTACTTCTTTCACCACACAATTTATGCAAGGGCCAGCATTTAATATTTTCCTAAGATAGGTAACACCATTTTGTTTATCACACAAGTGATTGTATCTGTCCTTTTTGATCTGTGAGATGTAAAGCCTTTGGAACTAATTAAAAGCTTTGGCCTTGGACATGAGGCTTCTGCTTTCTTTTCTCTGCCTTCAAAATATGAATATATTCAAGTTTTTAAAAAATTGTTTATAGTTATTCCAGACTACAATCCATAAATCTAAACACCAGATATTGCTAAACTATCTCTACTTTAATTTCTTAAAATTCAAGTATCTCTAAAATTTACTGCATGTCAAAGAATTCAGTACAAAGATAACACCACTAAGAATTAAAGCTGAGCATCTAAAGTTTACCTTTATTAATAAAATATTCTAGCACCAAACAGCAGAATATGTTTTCTCTTCAGTTACCAGGTGTCCAAGAAAAACGATGAATTCTGAAGAAAGTAAGATGGTGTTGTCACAGTTTTCAATAAAAGACAAATACTTTAGGGAATATGTTTCTATTTCCTTTCTGATAATGACTAAGTTCTCGCCCAACCATACAGAATATAATGAGCTATTTTTAGGTGTATGAAGTTACAGCTGCAGTCATTGAGGGCATTTTCTTAAATGTGAGCTGCCTAATATTATGCATAACTCTTCATAATCTATAAAATCTTAGGCTGAATGAGTTTTTCTTTAGAGTTGTTCAATATAATTTTTTCTATTGAATAGTACTGGCCATAAGCAGCTTGAGAAATATGGAAGTGGCAAATGCTTAGTCCATATAAGAAGAACAAAATCATGAGTAAGAAAAGAAGAGGATGCAAATTTCTTTGTAGAAATGAATGTCTGGAAAATATACTGTATGTGAATATATAATAATATATATAAAAATATGAGAACCTTGAATGGCATTACCTCTCAGCTGATGACAATAGAGGATGCTTAATTAAACCATTTATCAGTCAGGAAGAAATGATAAATGGAGACATTTTAAGTAACTTTTGTATAAATCTCAGGAAAAATATATCTCTTTGAGAAAATAAAAATGAAGTATAAAAACACAGAAAACTGCATCATCTCTTAGTAAAAAATACTTTTCATTAAAAAAATTCCAAAATGTTTAAATAAAGAAAAACCTTAAGAATTATAGCTATTTAAAATAAGATTAATAGGGAAAACAAGGGCGTTTCTAGCACCTCATGACAACCAGCACCAGTGGTAGCATTTCAGCTGATGCCTGCCTTTAGCAGTCAGGGAGAACTGGCAGCAGTCAGATCCTAAGTTCCAAAGTCTGTCTTGAAAGGAGGAACCCGGAAGGATAAATCATTGTGCATTTTGGAAACTGACCTGTGACAGAGAGCATAAACTCAGGATTTCCCTCCCATGTGGAAATGGGGGATTCTAGAGGAAGTTTCAGGAGCTTGTGAAGGTAAATTGTTTTACTTCTTTTAGCCTATTTAGGGACTGTACAGGAAGCAGAGATGGAGATGTTAAAAGGATCTAAAAAATGAGTATGGAATTCTATGCGGGTGTGTATTTAAATGCAATCAAAGCTCCTGTCTAGCTGAATGGTTCAAAATATCTGCAGATGAAAGCACAATTCTACTTTGTGTGTGGCATCCCAGAGCCGGGGAGGAGCAGGAGTGTTTCACACCAGCTGGAAAACTTGTCCCGACTCTCAGGAACCTTTCTCTAATGCAATGCTTCTTCCCAGCCGCAGCTTCTCTCTGATCTTCCTGCCACAAGAGCTAAGGAATGCTTTGATCCCGTACTAAAATCCCGCACTTTGATTCTGTGCTAATCTCACACCTCCGAAACGCGTGTTTTCCCATCATGTGGCCCGACCAGCGCTGTGCCTCTGAGAGAGCCACTCGATCCAAGTTATCCTGGGAATTACAAACGGCGCCGTCCCCAAACGCAGCAGAACAAACAGCATGCCAAGGACCAGGTTTATTTCTGTGTAAATAATGGACAAGACAAGAACGCAGCCTCTTTCATTTCTCTTTAAAGATATGATTGCCTGTGGGATGTGCTAGTAGAAGGCCTGTGGAGCTGATCAGAGGATTAGCTTTTACACCAGCTGTTGCTACTGAGTAAGAGAAAGCCATTTCTAATTCAACATATTTCTCCATCACTTAAAGCACCTGTGTCCCTCAAACTGGCTGCTCATAAGCCTACTTCAGTTCCATTTTTACTGAAATTCAAGGAAGCTTTGGATATTAGTTTTTTAAAATACCTGTATTCATAGAGCTGTCTGATTATTTATTCCTGAAATGATGTATACTGGTTTATCATTTCATCCTGAACCAGAACAAAAATTTATAAAAAATAAGATGTCTAGAAATAATCAACTTTGAAACAACAAATTTTCTTCCTTTTTGACAGCTGAGCTGGAAAACTTTTGCTGAAAAACAGTGAATTAAGGGTCAAAAGTAATTTATACTTTCTTGACTAAAAATTTTAAATTCCTTTCCACTACAATTTTTTTCTCTGAATGCATTCTTTTAAGTAGCAAGAAATACTTAAATAATCCCTTACATAAGTTTTTCAATTAGTATATATACCCTTTCATAGTCTATATACCTTACTCTTATTCTGTATGGAGCAGATGAACCTGAATTCTTGTGCTATAAAGTAACTTCAAATTCATTAATTACTGAAAATTCAGGGACACAAGGTGAGAGACAGAATAATTATCTGGGAAAGTGCAAAATATTAGATACTTGGATAGAGAGACAGTAGAGCCAAAGATGGACACAAAAGTTTGGTGGCTGAGACTGAGGGAGACTCTCTCCTCTCTGAAAATAAATGTCTGGTCAGGTTAGCAGTAACTTTTGCAGTAGCTGGGAGAATCTTGGTGAGGATACTGAATTGGCCATTCCTAAACCATGAAAATACACATGGGAGGATGCTGAACAGTGTTAAGCTTGGATAGTATCTGCATGTTCTTGATCCATAAACAAACAGTTTAGCATGCTCTAAACTGCAACTGAAAATTCCCTATGTAGAAAATTTGTAGTTTCCTTGTTAGCTCCACTCCTTTGATAAACAAACCAGAAAAAAAATGCCTTTGCATGTTTAACAAATCTGTAGAATTAGAGATCTTTTGAAAACTAACTCTTCTCTCTCAAACTAGACTTAAGTGCAACAGTGATTTCAGAACAGAAAGGTGCAGAAAGACTGATTTACATCTGAGTAGTGTGATGGAATGTTTTCTGTCCTGGCCTGATGTTTATTTTCATGTATGTACAAAAGTCTTGCTGATTTCAAAACCTGGAATATAGCCATGGGATTTAGTTTCCTTATCTCCAAATTTAAATTTACTGCAGAAGATGAAAAATGACATTTCAATGCAAATACTCAGCAAAACATGGGAAAGTAACTTTAATTTCATAAGAAAATTATTTTCCTATTAATTAAATGCGTATTGATTGTTGCGAGAGCAATTATTATGTTTAGCAAGTATGAGAGAGATTAATCTAGTTGCAATCTAATTAATTTAGAATTGCATGGGCAATACAAATACACAATTAGAAGTAACTTCATTTCTAGGAAGCTAATGATTTATTAATGAAAAATGTTCTGATTGTATGAGTACTTATTATAGAATTCAGGGAATAACAGTTTTTAAAAACTGCTAGTTTACCATCTCTCCAGAAATACAGAGAAGAATACAGAATATACAGAAGACATGAGCGATGTACCAGCCTTGCTCATAGCCTAAGTCTGTATTAGAATTATTTATGTCAAATTAACAAAACTCAGTTTTCCTACCAGCAAAGGACAGAAATCCTGCTATATAAAAAGAGCAATACTTCTACATTTGCAGTAGATGGACAAAGGAGAAAATTATTAAAGAGCTGCCATTAAAATATGGAGTTCCCCCTTGCAGTGTGGCAAAGAAAAGCACAGGACAGGTGGGATCCAGCCTGCTGGAGGATCTGTGGATGTGAGAAGCCTGAATAAAACAACCCACTGAGTAAATCTGTGGAACGAGGACGAACGGCCCCTTTTCCCTCTCCACACACAGAGACTGCTCATGAAAAGCCTTACACTGTAATTCCTAAAAGTTATTACATCAAAATGTTTTCCCTGACAGGGCTGGATGATTTTTATACAGGGATTTTGGAGGAGATGGACCATAAATTTTAGCAATGCTGGGCAGTATTTTATAGCTCTATAGGCCAAATGAGGTTTGTGGGTCATTCTGAAGCCATTGCCAGCTAAACAAGCAAGCAACGTGTTTACCTCTGTTGTCATTAAAGGAAAAGGGACTGGATGAGATGTGCCTCACAAGATGCTTAGCAAAATTTGATGAAGCATTATATTTAGAGCAAAATAAAAACAATCAATCAAGGAGAAAGGAAAAATTAATCTTGTGCTGCAAGACCCCGCAGAAGGGGTTTCAAATGTCATTTAGTTCAGAAGAGCTGTAGTCAAACATTTAAACTTTTTCAGGTGTACTCAGAACAGAACTGGTATTATAAGATACAAATTTTATTTTCTTGGTAGAATTAAGCTAGTTTTCTGCCATCGGTTGCAGTAGAAACAAAAATATAGACATAAATAGGAAGAAAAAAAGAATTTTTAGAAAATTTAATCACATTAATTTAAAAAAAAAAAAAGACTTTTTCTCAAATACATAGTATGGAGAAACAATGTGTCTTTGTGAAAGATTGAATATAATAGATAATATTTGGAAAATAATTTGCTGTGTCTTAATCCTGAGGGAATTTTCTTCAAGATTTCATTTTCATTAGTGTTTTAAAGTCAATATCAGTTCATAAATCTTTCTGAAATATTTCACAGAAATTCGTTAGCCCTATTAACTATTGTCAGAGACTGAAATAGTTCATGCCTCAAACATTGATATAAAGTTTCGCCCATTATAGCAAAAACTGCATAAAGAAGCTTCAACCACAGAAACCTCCTTGAGGAACTTCTGACTGTGAGTCAAACTGCTGAGGTTATATGAAGAGAAACCCTCTCATATTTAGTATCAAATAAAACCCATAGTATTGTCATTGGCATGTACTTTAATTTGGTCAGAGGAATTCCTAATAACCTTTAAAATTGGATCTTCACAGCTGTCTGTCAGATTATAGTAAAATGATTTGTCCAGGATTGGAGTGGATCAATAGTGTCATTGGTGAGCAAATCTACTGAACTTGTTTTAGTTCTTTGCTTTTGTTGCTAAGCTGGTTCCCATCAATTTCTGTGTATAAAACAATTCAAAGCCAAATAACTGTGCATGCCATCTCTGCTTCTTCTTTTTACTCTCCTCAAATACATTTACTTTTCTAAATAGAACGAGACTCCATCTGTCTCCATTTTTTTGCCTTCTCTCTACTTCATACTCTTCCTGATTAAATATTCCAGGTCGTGAGCTTGCTGCAGATTACTGGTTTCTTGCCTCTGACTTTCTCCCCATTCACAGCTCCAGTGCTGTGAGAGCAGGGGGCAATTAGTGCCTTCTGCAGCATCTCTGCCATCCACTGAAGGCACAGACTGTGCATTACTGGCTTTTAGAGTGACAAACTCAGTAGTGTCCCCTGACCTATCACTCGTGTGCCAGTGAAAGAAGCTGAAACAGCTGTTTCTCAGAGGACAGCAAATGTATCAAGAAAACACTTTGTTGATGCAGCCCCTGTACCTAGACGTGGCAAATAAAGGCTATTTTGGGTTGTCAAATAATAATAATAACTTGTGTGTAGAGATTTGTAAAAAGCAAAGTTTCTTCTGCACAACTTCAGTCTTTTCACTGTGTAGGGCCTAGGAAAAGTTGATGTTCTTTTAGGTCAAGATGTCATTTGCAATGTTTTCACTTAGGACAAACTTTGTGAAGGAAGGTAGGATCCCTCTGCTCGGACATACTTGCTGCTCTCTCTGCTTCCTTTCAATTTTTTCCCAGTTTCTCCTCTCTATTTGTTCTTTTTTGTTGTTGTTTATTAAGCTAAAATTTTAAAATTACTCAAAATTTATATGCTTCTCCAGGCATGGGCAGAGAGTGGTGGGCGTGCCAACAAATATTTAACATGTGGGTTCTTGCATTTGTGTCCTTCAGAAGTCAAATCGAGAGGTGGAGCAGAAGGCACTGCCTTTCAAATAGCTGTATTTGCATTTTTCTGCTCATTACTGGGATACTCCTCTTGTAGGTTGGACCTCAGAGCCATTTTCTTCCTTTCTGGTTTAAATGCATTTTCTTCTTGATGTCTCTGGTCAAGGTAACACCTGCACCAGGAAAGAGCAATATTCAATGGGTGAGGAACCCAGAAGCAAACCACTTTACATTCTAAATGTATGTATTTGCAGGAAAAAGGGTGAGTAAGAGGGAATAGCTAGGCAAAGTACTGAATCCTAAATATATTGGCAAGTATTAATCCTAGCTGATGCACTATTAATGATCAAATACTGAGTATTAATAATATATTTCATTGAAAAACAAGAAAGTGAGTACCTGTTTTCAGGACAAATATTTCAGTGATGGAAAAAATATTTGAAATTTTGGGTATGTGTATGAATAATAGGTTTAAAGAAACTCCCTCTTAAACCTGATTGATCCTGTATGATATGTCAAAGTAATAAAAATTCATGTTGAATGCTTGTCCATCTGCAAAAATCCAGGTGCAATTTCTGCACCATTTTAAAACAAAATCTCTTAAACCTGTTAACATAGAAGCAGTTTATTTGATTCATATGTGGTTTTGCAAGCAAAAAGAATTGCAAAATTAGGGACAGTGATACGTGCATTTTACAGTAGGGGTATCTTGTGAGGAGGTCAGAAACTGCTCTTGAGCATGTAGATAGTAATCTTTTAGCTAATAATGACCAGGAGATGTATTTCCATTTCTAGTTTCCTGTAGGCAGAGTAGAATGCTGTGAACCAAGATCATTATATCCTATACTACAGAACACAGATGACAGGAATTCAGCCTCATTCATCTGGGAGTTATTATAAAGTAGCTATTGACAAATGTGAAAACCTTAACCTTAAAAGTGAGATAAACTGTGTGTTGAGATAAAGACAATTTAACAGATAAAGCATGCAGGAAAAGCAAACCAAGGAATTAATTCACCACTTGCCATGGGCAGGCAGATGTTCAGCCAGCCCAGAAAAGCAGAGCTCCTTCACATGTAGAGGTGACTTAGAGAGATAAAAGGCCATTGCTCCAAAACATCCCACTCTTCCTCCCTGTTTTTCAGTTTTATATGCTGAGCATCTCACCATATGGAATGGGAGATCCCATGGAGTTGGCTGTCCCTGCTGTGTCCCCTCCCAATTTCTTGTGCCTTCTTTGGGGTGGAATGAGAGACAGAAAAGTCCTTGACTCTGTGTAAGTCCTGATCAGCAATAATGAAAACATCTCTATATTATCAATGCTCTTGGGATCACAGATGCAAAACACAGCAGCTACTAGGAAGAAAATTAACTTTATGCCAGTCAATCCAAGCACAGCAGCATAGATGCTTTTTGATTAAGCCCATCACCTTTCAAGATTTCCTTGAATAAAGCATATTAAGATTAGGAAAGCTCTCTAAGGTAACAGAGCCTATCAGACCTGAAGGATTTCTCTATTTGAGGGAACAAGCTGAATCCATAGAAATTTCAAGAACACAATAAAACTCAAAATATATGTCATGCTGAACAGTCCATAGCAGAGCTATTCTAATCTGATGGGCCCCACGGCCTGGGAGCCATAATAAGTGTATAGCTGCCAAGGAACAGTGAAAAGGCATATGTCTGGTAATTGGGTTTTCCCAATTTAGAAATGGCCAGTGTTGCCTGTCATTTGCTCTGATACTATGGGAAGCATTTGCAGGATTCAATGCACGTCTCAAAAATTGTACCTTGATGAACTTATTTGATCTCTCTTCTTTTTTTTCCCCTCCTCTCTTACTACAGTTATTCCAATTCTCTTGTTGAATGTAATATCGTGAGGCTACAACCTGTAATGTGCAGTTCAAGTGTGTTCTGATTCACAGAGTTAAATTCTGTTTTTTGCCCACCAGAAGTCAGTGTGCTGCTCTGGCACTTGAAGCTTCTGTGGCTATAGGGCAGAAACAGTTATGAATTGATAAATAAAATGGGCTAATCCTTCAAAGTGTGGAGGTGAGACAGAATATACATACTCTTAAAAATATGTTTAGCTAAAGACAAGCTCACAGCATTTCATTTTGACACAGAAATTCCTGGATGTATTTGTTTGGGGTCGTTTGGTTTGTGGTTTTTAGCAAAATGTTCAACTGTACAGAATAATTTTGTATTGTATTCTTCTCAGAAAACAGTTTAGATAAGAAACAGAAAACATCAATATTTTATGTGAAGCTGTCAGTGAATATTTGTGCAGCTTGTCTAAAGGGTACAAAACAGTGAACTTATGAAAAATATGAAATATTTCTAGAAAGATGCTATGGTAAGCAATGCAAAATTTTTTACTTAGAGTCAAAAAAATACACGAAGCAGAATAAAGCAGACAGAAAGAATTTTATATTTGTAACTGAATATAACTGTAGTTCAAACAATAATATTAGTGTTTTAGAAAATAAATGTGTAAAAGATACACCATTAGTGAAATATGTAGGATATAGAATATATCTACCTGTTTTATACTCTAACAATATCACATATAGGTATACAGTAAAAAGCATTATCTAACCCTGTATTTTAGGGTTTAATTTTAACTATTAGAGTGAGGGAGTTATTTTTAGTTATTCTTCAAAATGATTTGATGAAAATACAGCAGCTAGGTAACATTGTCCCACAACTTACAAATAAAGTGTAAAAACAAATAAGGTCTATTGATTTCTATAATTGAGGTTCTCATTCCTAAAAAGGAAAAATCATCTTTTTTTTTTTTTTTTCTGTTCTAGATACTATATTGAAAATTGCTACCATAACACACATTGTTTTAGGTGGAACTGTTCATTTTTTCAGATAACTTTCTACTCTCTGAATGTGATCTGTAGTCTCTTTAGTTGGCTTTAGCAGCCACCAGAAGAACAACTTACATCGTGGTGTAGCACAGCCTGCTGTAGAGCCCATCACTATTTAAAGCTCCCATTTAGGCTAGCATGGTTGTGGATGATGTCTTTTGAATGCTCTGCTTCTAGTCCATCACCAGCATTTAGAGCTGACTTTTTTAATATTCAGTTATGTTTTTTCAGCAGAGTTATCTGCTGCTTTCCTCTTTGCTTTTGACATGCAACATGAACAAGGAGAGCATTTGTGATATCTTCTGCCAGACAAGTACTTTTGAAAATAGATGCTGACTGGATAGCCAATGCAGCTAACAGATGGTCTTGTAACACGTTCTTTTGAATCGTTAAAAAAGAAAAATAGATTCACTTGAGCTTTTTTCTCTCAGCAGACAAGCTCTATGACAAACAATAGAAGCCTGCTGGTTCCTTAGTCAATTGTAAAAATACATTGTGTGTCTCTAGAAGACAAGGAGAAAGACAAATTTCCTAGGAAAAAGAGCCTGTAGGTGATATGTGCTCTCTTAGTATAACTCGGTGTTCCTGAGAAAGACTGCTGAAAATCATAGCCAGTGGTACACCTATGCTATTGAAATGCTGTGTTATTGCTTTTTCTTTATCTGTTGTTTTTAAAACAGTGATTATTCCTAATCACAGCCTGCACACAATTAATCATTGTCAGGTGACAGATGGCAAAAGAGTTTGAAAACTGATCTCTTTATATATATATTTGGGGGAGTATGCTTACATTTTCTATGCTTTATTGCTTTTTCAGCCTTCAAAAATAGAACTAATATAAACCCACAATCTCTTATTTTTTAAACCTCAATCTCAATTGCTATTCATAGCCTGTGGCATTAAAAGCTAGCTATTGTGTAGCAAACAGGATGGTAATGTTTCTGAATCAGCAAAAAAAAGGAACATAGAAAAATATGTGAAACCCAGTTTTCCCATTCTATACCCATGATGTGGCCACCAAGCAAGAGCCTTCTGCAAGTGTCTGATATATGGGTTTGGGAATGTTTTATTTCCACTTTGCACAAGTGCCAGCAAGACCTTCAGTGACAAATTAGGTTTGTCATCTGTTTTGCTGCTTCATAAAGTCTTTGCTAAATAAGCCTGTTCAGTTATTTAAGTGTGCTCAGACCTGGGGTCATGTTTGCCAAGACTCAATTTCTCAGTTATTTCTCAGTTAATTATTTAACTGTGGTTTAAGGAATGCAAAATTTAGGCTTTTCCTTTTATTTGCTTCTATTCTTAATAGGAGAAGTAGGACTTTTCAAAACTTTTAAAGTATGAAGATGGCATCTATGCTTTAGTAAACAGGACTTTTAATAAAATACACACTGATCCTAAGGAGCTGGGTAACATTCAGTCGATAAAATCATCTATTTGTCAGTGGATTATTAAAGATGTCACTTACTAGGGGAAAGGGCTCTCAAAAGGCACTATTTTAACAGGTCCACCCTATTTCTTTTCAGACTCAGTTAGTGATCTTCATCCATGTATCAGCATAAATGAAACCCACGGGGTGATGTCAGTATTGATTGGCAGGCTTGGCGTGGGAAGCTATTATGGGCACACAGTGAATTTCCCTCTCAGAAACTGATTGGCATCTTTGCAGACTTAAGCAGCTTGATGAGGGCTAATGTGAGAAGGGATGAGGTCCCAGCATCTGTCCTTGATGGTATAGGTGGATATCTATTGATTCCAAAATGGGAACAGCAATGTCAGAGTGCTGTACGTGTGCTCTGTGATAAGGTACCACACTCTCCAGGGGAGACACGAGTCTCTTCCTCAATTAGTCATTAATTTTCTACAGGTTTCCTACTTTGTTCTGGGAGCAAATTCTGATACTGAAATGCTTAGGAATGCAAATTCAAGAAACAAAATTTCAACTTCAAGCACTAGCAACTTCAGAAGATGTGCTTAGAACTTAAGCGGAGATAGAAATATGAATAATTTTCTAGGAAAAGATGCAGATGCTGCAAAAATGAAAGCTGCATCTCAGTGTCAATTAGGTTTATTTTGTTTCCTTAAGAAAAGAAAAGTAAGTTGTTTTAGTTAGGTCCTTGGTTCTGAAATTAAAATAATTGAATTTTTTTGTGTGTTTGAAGATTGCCTCTTTTTCTGAAAAACTTTGCATCTGTTTGGCAGATACAAAAATATAAAATTTAAGTTAAAAAAATTAATTAAAAAAAATTATTTTATAATAAATTATTTTTCCTCTCACATTGCAAACGAAGAAAATAAAATTCTGTAGAAATCCTTAACTTCTCAGTAAATAAAAAAAAATTAACTAGGCTTCTTCCACTTCCACCCCTTCCCAGTTTTCTTTACAGTAATAACAATTGCATCAGAGTTAATGCTATAACATATACTGGTATCTGTCATATCCCCATTGTAAAAAAAGAAAAAAAAAAAACAACCTAGAGTTTGTATTTCAGAATAGATAAATCCCACTGGCATCATTATGCAGATATGCTGCAAATACTCAGATTAAGCTTTAACAAGGCCTTTCAAAGTTTAGCTGCTTTCTAAACAGTAATTTCACCATCCCAGCACTACAGGTCAGTACAGATGTGGGTTTTTTCCTATCACTACCTATGTCTTCATCCTATTTTCCATATCTGTCTGGCACAGAAAGTGCCAATGTCTTTGACATAATAACTGCATTCTTCTATTTCATCATGAAAGTTCAGTAATTGTCTTGAAGGAACAAAACTGTACTAGTTAGAGTCCACTAAACAAATCCTCCAAAGCTACAATTAGATTCAGCTCCCCAGTCTTTGTCTGAAGTTTATAATTTCTCCTTCAAATTAAAGATACTTCTTGGAGAGTAGGGAGGGAGAAAACCCAGAACAACACCTATATACGAAGATAATAAAAGCTTTAATTGCTAATCAAGAAGATACACTTGAAGGAGATATCAGTGAAGAATAAATACTGTGCAATAATAAGTGCACTAAAAAATAGCATTGTAAAAGTAATTAAAGCAGAAAAGAAAACCACTGCTTGATAACTGATCAAGGAGATTAATTATTTTTGTATTTCTCCTAAATATGATCAAAGTAGTTAACATTTATCAAAAATATTTTTCCTTTTAGTGCCAGTTTAAACTGAGTTCAGTACCTTATATGTTGTACAAAATACATGCCATTAACCTTTGCTACTTGCTAGAAAATCAAAATAATTTTTATTCTTCTCACAACCTCTGCTCAGTACTAATGCTGCCACAGAAGTTTGCATATTACAGGCTTGGCCCTATTTCAGATGATTGACCCTAAAGAACTTTGCTCTGAGTGTATAATTTGCCTAAGAACTTTCTACCACAGGTTTTATGAAAAGATCAATACTCAGATGACTAATTTTTCCAGAATTTCAGAGTATTTTAACCTTTAAAGAAGCAAGGACTCTAATGCTTTTTTAAAAAATAAAAATTTGCTAATGATTCAAATCTTTTATTCTTACAGTAAAGTGGTTTAAATTATTAGGAGCTATATTGAGAAATGTGAGAAAATTGTGAAGAAAAAGAACATATCCAAGAGGCAACTCAGTATTTGCTGAAAGTACCTAATGGGACAAATAAGACATTTCAGAGCATCTTATACTATTCTAGACACATCTCAGTTATCTGAATGTCATGTTAGTGCCAAACTAACATCCTCACTTTTACATAGCTCAATTTTGACTTGGGCTATGCTTCAAGTTGGAAAGAAGAAAGGCATCTAGTCTTGCCATAACTGGGTTTGGAGGAGTTGTTTGGATTTGATTTTGATGCTACCCATGAAATCCACCTTGCCTCTTTCAGCTCTGCCATCCCACGCTGTGCATCTTGTAAAGGAGTAAAGGAGTTTGAGGTGGCTGGGATGGCTCCTGTCAGATCTCCCTCAGAGCCATTTGTGGTAGAGTAAGAGCAGCAGAGAACCCTGGGAGATCCTGAAATTGCTTCACAATAATAATAAAGACAAGATGGCACAAATTATTTTCAGCTTTAATTATTGTTTCTGTTGGCAGGCTGGGAAATTAATAGTAGTTCTTTCTATGTTGTGTTCTACCCACATATTGGAAGTTCTGCCTCTGTCTTCCTGACTGGTGACTTTTGAAAGGGGAAGCTATTGCAATCCTATTTGCCACCAGATTTTCTCCCAGTTTTGCAAAATGAAGTTCAAAGTCATATACACTGAACTTCTTTAGGTACTCCCATAGCATCCATTTAAATTCAGAGGTAAAAATCTCTTGTGAACCTCTGAAAAGCTTGATTCTGATTTAGAATACATGTTACAATCCATGGAATTTACCCTCCAAGTCATTTCAGTTCTCCTCTATGAAGGCATAGACTTGTTTTCTGAAGTCAAAATATGCTTTTAAAATACCTTATTTTACTCCAAACCCACCCCTCAAAAAACCCCAACTTCTGCTTTTCATTTCTGCTGAAATTGAACATATTGGAAAAAAATAGTGCTAACATGCTAGAAATAGTGCCAAAAAATAGTGCCAGTGTGCTTTTATTTTCTTACAGGAAAAGACCCATTATAATCTGCATGGAAAGAAATATTATAATAGTTGTGTGATTGGAGTTTTTTCGTTGCTTAACATCTCCCCACATTTTATTCTTTCTTATTAAGAAGATGAGAGATTTTTAGTGATTTTAACTCACTGCCATGTTGTCCATATCTGAAGAGTTTCAAACAAGATGCCTATCTGAATACTAAATAACTTATAAAACCTGTGCTCCTGGGAAATGAGTGAATGTATATTCAGTTTATACCTCACAATTTTGTATCAGCTAAGGCAGAAGTCCCACAGACGACAGCTTCATTCACTATCTAACCCTAATTTATCCCTTGGGCAATGTCCATCCTACACAAAATGCAACTAAGTAATTAAAAAGTGTATCAAAATGCATACAGACAGGAGGAGTATAGGGAATTAAAAATGCAAAGCCAGTTTTAATTTCTTGCATTTCTTCATTTTTGAGTCCTTGACTTTGCAGATTCATGATGTTTTAAGATAATTTTTAAATGCAACTTCCTATGTTTGTTTAAAAGTAAATTGAAAGCAGCTCAGACTGGCTGCTGGGGAGGACAGCACAGACGCCCATGCAGTGACATTTAGAGTGATAAAGTCAACAGCTCAGACCATTCCCATTCAGCTAACTAGAATTATAAACAGTAGAATTTGCAAATTGTCACCTTTCATGAAAATCAATCACAAAAGGAAAATATGGCAGGTATTTTCCTAAGGGCTTCTGTATATTATTTGCTGATAGGAAATTGCATTCTGTAATAACTGTGGGATATATTGCAGATTTTCTGTATATTCAGTGATTTCTTCCTTTTGTTCCAACTCTGGGTAGTCTAAGCTCTGTGAGTCTTCTCAAGTCCTGAATTCCTGTTCTGCTCCCTAGCATGTAAGACTATTCATTTTATTAGTATTAATTGTAAGGCTATTAATTTTAATATGACTTTCCTCTGCCCTCTAATATTTTAATCTGACCATGACAATGCATGCCAGGTGTGCAGTCCGACTCTGACTTCAAAAGGCTCTGACGGGGTAAGACCAGACTCAAAATTAATGGTGACATCATATTAATATAGATATGTGATAAATATATGTGATAAATTTATCATAATATATGATAAATGTGACATATTGATATATAGACAAAGGCAGGAAGATGATTTCTGCTTTGTTTACAAAAGTATCATAGTGAAATGGAATTTTATGAGTATCTCTCAGTATTAAATCTGTTATAAACATTGTTTGAGACTGTGGCTGGATGGCTGAGATTTCAGAGGAGTTTATAATCCAAGAAAACCACACCTACCTGCACTGTTGTGGAAGTGTTGGGAGCATCAGTACAGGACATGTCAGAGAGATCTGGGCATAAGGTGGAATATTTTTTATCCTTTTAAAAAAAAATCTATAATTCTTGTATTCTTCGTAACACTTGGTAAACCAACATGTATTATAAAATAAAAGGTTTATATTTTATGCCCTTCTATGTGCATTTGAATTATTTTCCCACTTTTTAATTCTGCCTTTGAAGCACATTGTCTGACCTGGCTGTCCAGTAAAATTATGGTGTAAATGAAAGCCCTGGTAATTTTTCATGGATCCCTGCAGGCTTTCAGCTAGAACTGAATGTGCTCATTGCAAGGTGCAAGAGCTGTGTAGTCCATCAGCACAGTCACATTGGGACCTGCTTTTATTTTAAGTCCTATTTTAAACAAATTGTTACACTTGATTTAGAATCTATTGAATCAATGTTTGTAATCAATATCAGAATTTTCTCTGAAAATAGTCTGTAACTTACTCAGGAGTATAATACATGTCTGCATGAATAGGCAATAGCCTGAAATTCCTAAAGGAGGAGACATAGCTTGACAGGATAACATTAAAAGAAAATTGAATCTAATTGCAATAATTATGATGTCAACAAAATATTTTTAGATCTAGCCTTTCACTGAAGTAGTCCAAAATGTTGGAGGGAGGAAAGGCAACACTTTTTTGTTAAAATAATTATTGTTTTCCTGACCTATGTCTTGCTTTGTAGATTTTGAAGTATGTAAAAGCCCTCAGGGGGGACAGTGCTATTCTTGAAAAGTGTGAGTCTGAGGCCTGTTGAGATCTTGAAAGGAGTGAAAGGCAGATGCCTCTTTTTACATTTGACTGTAATGCTGTTTAAAAGAAAATGCAATGTTTAAATGGTCCCTGGTTGTCTTTTTGACATATTCTGATTGTAGTCAGCTCTGCAGGGAGATTTAGCTGCCTCTCCTGTCACATGGAAGACTGGAAACTATAAGGAAGTTAACAGAAGCCACAGATGAAATTTGCTTCTACAATTACACTATAAGTTCTGTTCAAAAGAAAATATTGCATTCTGTTTCCACATTTAAAATGAAATTTCCATTCTCTTCCCATCATGCCAGGCATGTTCTCACAACCTCCCAGCTGGAGGCTGCTACCCATGAGAGCAGGTGAAAAACACTGAGCCCAGAAATGGTCAAAAGCTTGGGACACTAAGTACATGAAAGTGAATGTAACTCAAGAAGGATATTTAAAATGCAATGAACCCTAGGGGCTAGACTTGGGGTTAAACTTTGGATTTCGAGAGGTGTATGTGAGGAAGTTTTCATAACAGTGAGAATTATTCTGTGCTGTTTCTTGCCATAGTGAAGATCCAGAACACTTGCCTCCTTGCACAGGAGAACAAAGACAGCACAAAATTTTTATCTCTGTAGGTTGTAGTGGTGATGCCACACTCCCAAGGTGTTGTAAGAACAAAAGTATCATCTGCATTTCCTTTTTGTATGCTGCATATTAGCTCCATGTTAATTGGCTGAAGAATTTTCATTTCTGCTGTTCAATTGTGAACAAAATGGATGAAAGATGATGTTTGGTGTTTTTATATCTGTTTGAAGACTAAAGATGAATGAATGGGACCCCCATCTGAGGAAGTCCCTAAGCTGCTCACCACTGTGGTCTGCATAGTTCCACATGGGAAAGTATCACTAAAACCTTGCTCTGTTCTTGTGTTCTTACTCCAAGCAGCTCCTGCTAGTTGGGTGTGTACATACTCATTTGTATTTTCTTCTCAAGGTCACAGGAGAGATAGAAAAATATGTACTTACTTTTAGAGTTAAAAGAATGGAAATCTAATTATGTTGTTAAAAGTGTTTCTATCTTCCATCTTTTAAAGGAATGTTTCCTTACAATTTTCTACATCATTATTTATTAATGACAATACTGAGCTAATATTCCTAACAATATGGTAGATAAGTATTTTTTTATCTAAAGTCTTAGAAGTTTATGTATTTTAGCTCAAGTTTTATACAAAATTTATTTCCTTCAGAGATTAAATTTTACACAGTGGCCATGATGACAGCATTGTCTGCAAGGACAGAAAGAAAATACTTTACAAGTGAGGAAAGCAATGAGTTGTAAGAACAACTAAGGGCAGGATGGAAGAAAGACCATTAGTAAACTCAAACTCAAAGAAATTTGGGCTGTGTGTCTCACCATTCAGAAGAATTGCATCAGTCACCATGCACATCCCTCTTACCTAATAATTCATGACTGATTAACCCCATCTAGCCTACCATCTTCAACAATGGACTCTACATTTTGTGGGTTATTACAGCAGAAATTTGAGGCACGAGGAAAAAAAAATCACTTTCAAAATTATTTCTGTTAGCCAAGATTGTCAGCTGATAATATTTTAATGCAAAGAGGTTGAGCTGACTGTAAGGTGGGATTTTTCTGCATTAATTATGAGGCAGGTTAAATTAGTGTCTGTTTTAGAATGGGTACAGTCTTTAGCTTGTTGGAAAGCAGAGAGGTTCCAATTTTGCCAGTAAATGAAAGGAACTTGAGTTTGCCAATTAAATCAAGCAGCTGTTTCACAGACAATATTGCTAATAGCTACCAACTAAACTCCAAGCTGTTACTCTGGATTGCTTAATGAACTGCTTTTAATACATAGTAAATGCTAACCTCTGTATCTCAATTTATTGAGCAAGAAGGGAGGGATATTTAAAGACATGTCTCTCCAAAATTCTATAGCACTGTAGGAACTTGCTGTGCTAATGAAGCACAGGAATTTGAGACTCTTTCTTACACTATTTATAAGAATCCTGGAGAGAATAGAGCTACCTAAATTGTTTTTGACAGTGCATGACAAAATTGCCATGTTCTGATGCTGTACAGTGACTGTAATTTTTTTTCTCTAAAGGAGATATTTTAGGCATGCCATGCAAACTTGATGCTTGTATTCTTCCCTGTAAACTGCACAATACTGATGGCAAAATCAAAATGCATCTCACATTGGGCACACCAATGTATGCAGCAGTCTTGTGTGACAAATGAATAAAGGAATTGAAAACAATGCATGGATTTCAGCAGGAAACATTCGAAACTCAGGAATTCTATCTCGAATATATATTTATTTTTGCATGCAAGGCATAGTCTCTGGTATTTGTTTTCATCAGAAGGTCTTCTCTACATCTCCCAGCTCTTCACTGAGCATAAGTAAACAAGGCATCAAAGCTATCTAACACAAAAAAAAATAACTGGTTCAGAGAGAAACTGTGAGCTGGTAGAACTGCACATCAGGAGAGCATCCTCAGCCCATTCCTTGATAATGCCATGTTAAAAGAGTCTAAATGTCTTGATTGATCCTACCTGCTTTCTACAAACACTATCATATCAACCTAAGCTGCAATTAGTCTTGCTTGCTATGCTTCTATGGCAAAATCTTGCTTCAACCATACAGAATCAAGAAGTAAATGGCATTTTTTTCTTTCTAAATTTAAAATCACAAAAAATTAGACAGCAGTGAGAAAAATTTAAAGCTTTCTTTTTTTTTTCTTGTTGTCTACATCATAGACATCCATTAAATGCAGCAGAAGATGGAAAATATTAATATTTCTTAGAATCTGTCTCATTTTATGTCCTTATTTCCTTATTTTACATCTGTCATTAAAAGGAGAGAAAACAAAAAAAAAAAAAAAAAAGAGGCAAGAAAGGAAGAATTAAGGAAATTTTTAAAGACTTGTTGCAATCAGCAATCTCTGTGTTTTTTCTGCTACTATTCTATAAGTAAACAGACTAGAAAAATTACATTTATGAGCTGGGGGGGTGGTGACAGTGGAGAAACAAACCAAACACACAAAAACCAGAGATGCAAACTTCTGACTTTACAGATGGCTGTTTTTCTTAATTATATGGATAACAGTTTAGTAATACCTAATTGGTCATGCCTGACAAGTAATAGCAGTTTTTCCAAGACAAACAAATGTTCACATTTTTCATACTTAATCAGGGAGTTTATGTGCAAAAATGACCAAATGTATCATCTATTCTAAGCCTCCTATGTTATTTTGTAATAAACCACCATCTGTACTTTGATTTTACAGAATCTGTGTGTGATGACCGCAGAATTTAATTATATTGCAGATGGGTTTGGGGAAAAAACTAGATTTTATTTATTTATTTATTTATTTATTTATATTTTTAAAAAGTATGAAAGCTCACTTCATTAATTTAGAAATGTCCCCAAAGTAAGTTTTTTATCTGACAGGTAGTGCCCTGAACACTCAATAACTGCCCTAATCTTTCTTTCCTGTCTCTTCCAAAATCATAGACATTTCTTGATAAGTTCATTCAGCTTGTGAAAGTGTGTATTTCTTTCTGTGCTGTATATTTACACATTAGTTGCCTATTTTCTGAGTTAACTTTTCGTGAATAATTTTGGCCATTGTGGGTAAGATATTATTTTATTAATATTCTGAGAGCTTGTCAATTTATATATTTTATTTATAGTTACTTGTCACAACTTTTCAGATTTTGTTCTAGTGAGTAAATACGCCTGAAATAATCATTCTTTACTAACTTTTTTTTGGTGTGCAGCTCTTTCACATGAATAGTATTTCTGGATTTTGTGCGTGACTGATACAAGTAAGGTTGTTTTGGTTTTTTTAATAAATAACTAAATAATATAATATTAATAATATAAATAATATTAAATTAATTCGATAATTTAAAAAATGTAAGTAAATAAATAATTTTAATATTCTTAGATAATTAAAAACATTTTGGCATAATGCTACCAGGTGGGGCTGTGCCAGGAGGGAGGGCTGCTGCAAAGGGGTTTGTGGCACAAGAGTGTTCTGTCACCCCAAAGGTCAAATGTCCTTCTCCCTTTCTTCTCAGAAGGGATTCAGCCACGTCTCCAAGCCACACTGGGCATGCACCATGAAATATTCTGATTCTACCCCAAAGTTATGAGTATTTAGTAGGAAGGTTGTGGGGGATACTTAGTGCAATTCAATATCAGAACTTTACCCTACATTCCATGGACTCCTCCATTTAGAAAAGGTCTTGGCTATCTGGAAGAAAATAATCTGAAAGGTGACATCTTCTGTCTCTCCACCTTCTGATTATGCCTACTTCAATTCCATGAAAAATGGAATCCTTTCAGCAAAACTGAGAGGACATGTAGCTCTCAGCTATTCTGTAAAAACACGAAGTGACCTGAAAGCCACTTGCACTCTCTCTCTACAGATTTTTTTCTGGCTGTGGTGGGTTGACCCTGGCTGGATTTGGGGCACCCACTAAAGCCAATCTCTTACTCCCTCTACACCCCCTGTAGCCCCACTGCAAACCCAATACATTAACCTTTGTTCCTGACCCCTCTGCCCTTTAAGAGTTGCCCTAAGTTGTGCTCTTTAAGTTGCTTTGAACACGCTGAACTCCAGAACAATTTTACCATTACTTTTCCTGCTATTAGGAAGAGTAGATAATTAACTGGGATAGATGTTAACAAGATTCTGTATGATTAAAATTTGTGGTGAGCAAAGAGTCCCAAATGGGCATAGTCCCAAATTGGCCTGAATGGTCTTGAGAATTTAATTTTTCTCTCCTGTCATGAGATAATTTAAGCTGATTCAGATCTGTGAAAAGACAAAATCACAGTGCAAAAGTGTTTAACCATATTATAAGATCTGGGGGAACTTCCAGTTCAGCTGAGTTTAGACAAGCAAGAGCATCTGTTTGTGCATCTCATCTCTTACAGATTTGCTCTTTTAGTAATTGTGGACGTGAAGAAAAGATGAACAGTGTCATTGGAAGTATTCACGAAATACTTAAGATGATAGATGGAGATTTTTTGTTCTGTAATGGCTGTAGATTTTATTTTCTAAATCTTTTCTCCCTTCTTCCATTGGTTGGTCATTTGTTTGCTGTTAGAATTGGGTTGGGTTAGATGGCTATTCACTATGATATTTCCACACTTTTGCTTCTAATCTCATCTTTTGATCAGGGAGTATAAATATTTGCAAAGTGGAAATAGGCTGACAAAATAGGCTTTTCATTTTCTTGTTTTCTTTCAACTTTTTAGGGTTTTGATTTGTTTTAAGTTATGGGCTAGGATTTGTGTTTATTTTTATTGCATGAAAATGTTATTGCATTTTTCTTGTAGATGTACAAATAAAAATAAAATGTGGAATGGGATATTATAAGAAAATATGCAACAACATAAACACAGCATATATAAAATTAAACATAAACAAAAAAATTAAAGCAAATACTTTATTCCTCATACTGGGCAAAAGCCTTGTAGAATTTTAACATATATGTGCATTGAACTTTCATAATATGAAATTCTGTATTTCCCAAATTAAAAAAAAAAAGTAGTAAATAAATATCAGGATAACAGGAAAATAAAAGTAAAGCAGAAAAGAAAAAATCTGATACAGGTTATGTGCCATATGCATATCATAGGCTGGCTCATATGTTGTCTGAAACTCATTAAGATAATTCATCTTTTCTCCACATTTAAGTTGGATTTCAAATTTACAGCCATAATTTTCAAGTGTTCATTGTATTCCATTAGCAACTTGAAAGAGGTTTAAACAATTTAAACTTATCATTTTAAATCTTTGTCCATAGGCACACTGTTCCCAAGTGGATTAAAACCATTGAACATCATTTAGATAGTTATCAAAACTTGAAACACAGAGGAAAACGCCAGGGGAGAAAGCAAAAGCTCTGTTGTGCTAATATACACTAGAAAAGCTTGAACATGATCAACTTGATAAAGATTGAACAGATAACTTGAATTGTTGGATAGCATGAGATTTAATAAGTAAAGGAAATGAGTGTGATTAATATCTGTCATGGCTTGGAGAAGTGAATTCTGTTTAATATGTTTTTTGGTATTTTTGATGATTTCGTGTTTACACAAATGTAAACACAAATTATGGTAACTTTTGCAAACCCTATAAGATTTGTGGTATTCTTCCATGGGAATTCGATCAAAACATTACCACCATAAAATAATTATAAACCTACCTTAAGTGCATTTTCCATAGAGATTTTAACAGGAAATCTTTCTCCAAGAATGTATTTCCAGTTAGACCCACTATCAGTCTATTCTTAGCCCCATGATATGCACCTTCCACACTGATTTATAAAAAGATATAAAATTAATTGCAGGTAATGTTTATTCATCACACTAAAATTGATAGGACAATGAATAAAAATAAGTATGTACCAGCTGAACTATATTCTTTGGTAATATAAATACAATTAAACAATATGATCAAAGCCCAAGTATCTTAAAAAAATCATAAGCAGCCA
Organism: Sturnus vulgaris; assembly: GCF_052056855.1. NCBI lineage: Eukaryota > Metazoa > Chordata > Aves > Passeriformes > Sturnidae > Sturnus > Sturnus vulgaris. The sequence goes on from NC_142246.1 coordinate 65,789,745, forward strand.
TTTTGTGTATAGGGACAGTTATCAAAATGAGTTAGGATATTATGTATTTGTGTATATATGTATACATATATGCCCATATGTATATATGTATATATGTGAGTAATTGTTATATATATATTTAATGAAATAAAATGTTGCTAGCTCTGACAATCTTTAGGAGAACAAATAGGGGCTTGTCAGGTGGAAAACAACAGATAAAGATATTTTATTGTATGTGACAGATAAGAAAATTAATAAAGGGTTCATGGAGGTCCAACATCCACAGTCTTGAGATGAGGCTGCAAAATTTAAAAGAGAATTATAAGAAAAACCTTTAAAGCCCGGAGAGAAAAAGAAAAATTCCTTAGTGTCTGTGTTTAAATTATTGCAAAGGGTTATGTTTACCCTTGATCAGCAAATACAAATATTGGCATCCTTATGGGTGGAAACTTCTTGAAGAAATTTCTGAAAGTCAGGGGCTGGGGGGCACAATAATGGAAGACTTAACAAGGTCTATGGATGATCCACTCTTTGGGAGATGATATTAGATAACTTAAAACCAAAAATCAACAATTATTTATCCACAGTGAGAAAGAGTAGTCCAGAACAAACCAGAAATGTTTTGGAAAATTTTTAACCCTTCAAAACCTAGCTTATTACTAAAATATAGTCTCAAGGTCAAATAGAATTTGTCAGATATACAGAAAATGTTGTGTGATGCACCCGAGTGATGTTAAGATTTTCAGGTCCCAGTTGATGTTTATTCTGAGATGGTAAAATAAAAACACCACAAAACCCCACCACACATTTTTGTGAAAGCATTCTGTAAGAAAGCCCAGATATATTCAAAAGATAAACAAGTTATAATAGGCTTCTATTTTTCTCTTGAACTTTAAAAAACAATGAAAGAAGTACCTTAGAAGCACAAAGGGAAAATACAACTGCAGTTAAGAATCAAAATTGTATTGAACACAAAAAAAAACCCCAAATCCATTAGTCTGGAAAGGCAGTAAGAATGAAACAGTCTAGGTCAGTAGTAAATTATATTTTGCAATGAGAAAGTGTTTATGAACTTGAAATGCATTTTTTTTTCCTTGAAGAGGGCTCTTAATTTCCAGCTTGTTGTTTGATAAAGCTGTTTATACAAAAGATCTTTGGTACTTATGTATCCTGGCATTTTGATTTGACAGAAACAAATAAGAACTAAAGTTTTTTAAATGGAAAATTTCTTGAGACAAGTAATATAAAAAATGCATTCACAGACTCTTACATTCTTGCCATCACCACTTGTCCCTGGCAATCTTAAAAATAAAGGATGAGATCCTGTTTGGAGCCCCTCAGAGGTGCAGTTTAAAGTCCCCCAGTGTAGAGAGGTGGTGCAAGCCAAGGCTGCCCATTGAACAGCAGCAGACCAGAGCCCACATACCTGTCTCTGAGACACTCATGAAGTGATCTGAACTCACAAGAAATCAAGCAGGGTTAAATCCCCCTGATTTCATCAGTAGCATTCAACTAATTCAACACAATCGTCTTCCTTAAAACATATACATTATAATATATAATAAATATATAATAATGTAATGTAGTGCAATGTAATGTAGTGTAATGTAATGTAATGTAATGTAATGCAATATAATATAATATAATATAATATAATATAATATAATATAATATAATATAATATAATATAATATAATATAATATAATATAATATAATATAATATAATATATTAAAAATTTATTTTCCTACAGAAAAAAATATTGTTCTTGCATTAGCTGTACTGGGCAAAGTCCACATAAAATGCAGGTGATATTTTCCTCATGGAGCTTTGTCCCTCAGTTGTTGACTGTTTGAGTGGCACTTATTAAAAGTAAGTCTATACTCCATTGTGTTTAAGCAGTCTTTCACAGTTTTTCATTATTTCATGAAAGAAAAGAGCACGCCGTTGCTTTGATCTATTCATATTGGCCTCACTGCTATTATTGCTATTCCCTTTCTGTTTTATTTTGAAATATATTAATTTTTCTGCAGAATCAGGAGCTTCACAGATGGTAATGGCTCCCAAACCAGCCCAGTGGTCAGAGTGCAGACCTACAGGGAGAACTCTGTGACCCAGATCTCCTCCAGCGCCATCACAAGAAGCCTTCAGCAGCTGAGGGCTCTCAGCAGTGTTTCACGGTACTTTCTGAAAAAGGAACTTCATGGAGGATCCCAACACTAGACTTCTTCCAATGGGTCATTCCTCGTGCTCTCACCCCCAAGGATATAAAATTCAGTGAGTACTGAATGGTTGCACCATGGATCTCATGCACGGTAGCTGCAGCTTCTCATATTTGTCTGTGAAAAAAATTAATGATATGAAAGCTTGGAGATTAGCTCTGTTTTTAGGGTTGCCATACCATATTTCTGTTTTTCCCTACTCTGACATAAATTATTCTAGATTAAGATGTCTTTACATTTCGTATATATCTTAAATATCAACCTTTCCTGCTGATAGTGTTAATTTTATGCTTCCAACTGGTTTATTCATGCTGAGAGATTTTCCTGTGCTCCTTAAACCCTGCACACAGTGTACTGTGACATCATGCCTAAAAGTGTCTCCAGTTTTTGAATGTGCAATCATACAAGATGAGAGATGACATTATTTCTGGCAAAATTCTTATTTCTTTAGATAATAAATAATAAAAGATTAGACAGGTCTATCACAGGCCTGAGGTTTTAGCTGTGATGAACTTCCAGATTTTTACAAGCCAACAGATGGCAATATTTTGTTCCTTTTTCAAAAAAACCTGAATATAATTTCTTTGGGCAGGATTCCCATTACTATGCTAAGGTCTTTCTTCTATGAGCATCATGGTCTTATAAGAACCTGGCAGGTGATACTATAAAGGCTGCTCACAGATGATTTTAACACACATTTTTATCCTAATTTTTTAAGCCAATGTATTAAAGAGAACTTGTCTTGTACTAAAAGTTTTCCTTCTGTAAACTTTCAAAGCTTGTTAAGAATTAAGTTCTGAATTCTCCTAATCAGAAAGCATATGCTGTCCTATATATATATTTTATTTAATATAAAGAAAAATGAATGAACCAGGCATAGTCTGAACTAGGCATTGTTTTGATGATATTTTCATACATCATTTTGTAGTTTCATCTATCACTTCATACTTTCCAATATTATTTAAACCTTCAAACATATTTTGTGCATTTTGGCAGGTAAAGGTTCAGGGTTATTCTGAAATTCTGCTTTTCTGTTCTTCATAGCACGGAATTTAAGTAGTGAATAGTTCCCTCTTACTAATTACAGTCATTTATTTTCAACATTTCTGTCTTGTAAAGCCTGGTTAAAATTTATTTGTAAGAGAGAAACCAAATGTTAGAAATATATTTTGATGTAGTGTGTCTGCATAAGATGGAGCTGAATGTGTGACTGGATTTTAAATCTCTGAATGCCTACTTAATAAGGTAATTTGGACAAGGTTTGTTTCTTGCTAATGGCTTGTGCCAGCCTAGCACAATGTGTCCTGGTCTTTGGCTTGGTTATGAAGGTGCTGCTGCAATACAAATATGTGATAATAAAAGATACTCATCCTGCTGAACTTAACCTGTAGCATCCCATTTCTTTAGCAACAAGGCCAAGCTCTTCTGCACTAAATCAGTTCTTCCTCTCATTTGAACCTTCTTAAAATTCCACATGCAAGTTGCCAGCTAAGTCATTACAAGGACATATCCCGGAGTTTTAGTTTTAGTTTTGAAGCAAAGCAAGGAAATAAGTGGAAGATTGATACTTGAATTGATGTATTTTTATTTACTGATCTTCTGTTTAGCGCACTTAATTTATGTCAGATAAATCACTTGAATTCTTTGCAAAGATCAAGTGAGTAAAATGTCATAGCATTAAGCATAAGTATCCATTTTTTTCCTAAAGGTCTTGTTGTCCCTAGGTACATGCATGTAGAAGGTTCTTCTTCTAGAGGAAGAGCACACATATTACAGAGTCTTCTTGTTTAATTTTTATAATATTCCAATCTTGTTTTTATCTGGATTCAATTTACACAAGTGAAGATTAGCTCTTTCATTTAAAATAAAGATTGCTGAGATTAGCAGTTGAAAAAGGAGGATATGTATCTATGCAGCTGGAAATGCAGTTTTTTTCCAATCATCAAGACTGAAGTCACCAGGTGGTGCTATTACATAGTATTGGAAGACCTCCTTCTAAAATTTGTTTTTTTTTTTTTTTTTTGCAGGAAATATTGAATAACTCCTTTGCCTTACAGTTAGAGAGAGGCTATAAGGGCACAGTGACCCGTGACTTTTATTCTGGGAGTAGAAGGACTTTGTATGAGGTGGGAATGGGTGGCTAAGGTTGTTTTCCTCTAAAACAGTGCAGTTTGCATTCTGGCTGTGGTAGACTTCGTTCCTGGTCTGAAATAATACATGATTTATATGACATGCAAAATATTTTTTGGCCCCTTGAACCATAAGAAAAAAAAAAATCAAACTTGAAAGGATGTCAAAAATTATATTAGGAAGAGAAAACAGAAATCAGGAGGAATAACTATCCTACTGTTTTCATGGAGAGTATGATCATGACTTTGAGGGGATGTTATCTCTTTAAGAAAAAGTCTTCATTATTAGTTTCCATCTTCATTGGATTAGAGACAATAAACATTAGAGTAACTATTAATTGAGGTGACATTGACTTAGATTTTTATCAGCAGAACCAGTGGAAATCCTGTAAATGTAAGTTGAAAAAAATAAAAAGGGAGAAAGGTAAATAGTCATTACCTGCCAGTACGTGTGGTGGCATAATAGTGATAAAGAAAAATACCTAAATGGGAAGGTAGCCATCTGGAGTTTAAGAGAATAATGATTCAATCTGCTTCCAGAGATTCAGCAATTTTAACATAAAAAGTCTTGTTAGAGACTAAGATGAGACTCTTTTATCACCCTATACATGGAACGTGGGTGGTGTTGCTTATCTCACCTCATTAGCATTTTAAGTAATAGGAAAGACAATCGTGTAAAGAGAATCTGATGAGGGGAGGAGGAGAAAAGCCTTCCTGGTAGCTACTGATATTTATTTATATAGTTCACATAGGCATGTGCTTCTATTTTTTTTCCAGCACAGGCTTAATTTTTGAAACGACCCCTGACAATGGTTTTCTTCCTTTGATGGTTTAAGTCACCCATGCTGTCTCTACAAATTAAATGCAATCACTTTTAAGAATATCCAAAACTAATGGTGTAGCTGCATGATGATCAGTATGAATAATGTTCCCCTTTTCTGCAAGTTTTTAAGTAATTTTTCTAATGGTGGTGACTTTGGAAGGACTGAGAAAAATAGCTTGCTTATATAAACTCCATTATTGGATATCTAAACAATATCTGAAATATCATTCAGTTAATCTTTAGAAAAATTTATGCTTGAAATATTATTTCAAAATGTCTCAAAATTATTCTAGGTATGTAACAATTGTCTACATTGGAAAGAATAGGAATATATATATTTTCTACTTTCCAGGATGGTGTTTTTGTGCTCTTTTTGCTAACAAGTTATGATAAAGCTCCGTGGTTAAAACAATTTTGAATATAGCTATATTGGATGGACTGGGATACTGGTCCAAGTAAAAGCTGTTTCTGAGAGAAACCACTTATATTTTTTAATTTTTCTGCCTTAATAAACAATTTCTCATACGAATAATAGTAAATAGAATTGGTAACTGCCATCTTTAGCAGTTTAATATGTCTTTCATGTATACAGTGTTGAAGAAAATAATTCATGGATTGTATTTCTGTGTTACGCTAGATAACTCACTAAAATGCACTTTTAATAGTTCACATCATTTTCATTAACCTCTTGATACTCTATTCATCTCCATTACAGCAATATCATATAATAAAACCAGTAGAAAAACAGAGACTCTTTTAGAGGCAGAAATCAGTAAGAGACCATGTAAGTAAAAAACAGATTTCCATGAGATCAAATCTTCAGCTTTTTTCTTTTTTCTCCTCTCCAATTTTCTCTGCCTGAGCATTTCTTGCTATGAATTGCATTTCTATACTGCCTTCCATTCTGGTCTACTTCATTAACATGAGGAACTTCAAAACAGGCTCAAGGGTGCAATACTAAAAGCTTCATAGGAGATAAGAGAAGAAGCACAGTAACGCTGTTGAGTAACATTTATCTGACACTGAAATTTACTGTGCTGTTATTCTGCTGATATCATTAGACCTTTCCTATTTCCATCCCTTCATTTACACCATGAAAACTGAATCAGGTCTTTAGATCCTGGAGAATGTTTCTGCTTTAATGATTAAGTCATTAGTTTATTTATAAAACTAACACATCACTATTTTAAAAAATGCCATCTTTATTTTGAACTTTATGCCTGAGTTATATGGTGCAACACTTTGCTCTGAACCTTGATGATGTGAGACTCTGAAATCATATTCTACAAGGATTTTAAAAAAGAGGAGGTTGGCGAAGTGAGAGTGTATCACAAACAAAAAGGAACGCTTGCTGAATAGGAGAGCAGTTCTATTTATACATGTACTGTTTGAACACAGAAAATGTGTGTTATTATAAACCCCTTTTACTGATATGTTTCTTTATTTTAATCTCTAGGTAAATGCAAACTTCAAGGTGCCACAAATATGTTTTTCAGCATAAGAACATCTGGGAGACTTGTTCTGTTGGGAGGCACTCCAAATCATTGGGGTTTGAAGAAATAAGGTTAAATATTAGAATAGTCTTTTGTAGAACAACTTGTGAGTGACTTGAAACTTCTCCCTACCCTAAGAGAACACAAGAGGGCTTGAGCTGGCTTTTAGAAGATATTCCTTCTAGAGCCACCTGGAAGAAAGGAGGTGTCCCCTTAAAGAGGGATTTGAAAGATCTGCTTTTTCACTTTTGATACACAAGATTTCCTCCTGAAGTGAGTGGAAGTTTTAAGTGCAGAATTAAAAAACAATAGCAAGGTTAAAAGAAGATCTAACTGTAAACCATGAAAATTTGGGAAGCAATGAGGGCAATAAGGCTATTGCCCACAGGCTAATGCCATGGAAAGTAAAATGTATTTATGTGTAATCCCTCCAGGAAGCAACAGAAGTTTACATGTGGTGAAGTTTATTTTCTCTAGTGTATTAATTCTGTTTTCATTGAGAAAGATTTCCTGCTTTTTACTGAACCCCAAAACAGATTGTGCTTTGCTCTTGAAAAATTCCTTCTCAGTATTTTAAAACTTATTTTTAGAACAAATTCTCCTCCACCTCACTCACCAATTTGTAATGCAAAATTTTCCAAAGTCAGTTTATCATTTTTAGAAATCTAATCCTGAAAAGGATATCCAAATATAAATAACTAAGATGAATACCATCCATAATTATTTTCTGCCTCTAAAGAATTTACTTTCCCTAGTTATAGCTACAGCTACAATTAAGAAACATTTTCGGGAAATCAGAAATAGGCTAGTAGGACATGTAGAGTGTCTTGATGAAGAATGAAGATAATAAAAATTCGGATTAATAGTAAAATTCCTAAATATACCAAGATGTTTACTTCTCCATTTAGACGGCATATACAGAAAGTGGCATTCTACATATCACACTGAGTAAATTTAATGCACATTCCCTGGACTATGATGGCTCTCCTAAAATATCCATCCTTTCCTTGAATATGTGATATCCCAAATGAATTTCCCAGTTCCTGAGCCTTCTCCTTGCAACTGAACGTTGCTTCTGGAATGAGCTCAGTGTTTTGGCAGCCCACTCTTTTGTAAGAGGAAGGGGGTGTGGTGTGCAAAGCATTTTGAACTATGTTTTCTGAACATATAAATAGGAATTACAGTGCATATGCACAACTGCATTGAGCAATACATTTTAACATAACCTACCCTGTTAATGCCATTTAAGTCTGAAAATGTTCTAATACAATCTCAGCTTCTAAGGCATCTGAATTACATCTCTGCAGCTGTAATTTTATGTGTGTTTTTAATCTTCTTAATAACTTTAAAATGAACACTTCACTGATTATAAACCACAAGACATTTATGTATGTCTTTGGATCAAATAAGGTGATGTGGGGTTTCTTTTTGTAGTAGGAACGAGACATTTTCTGAAAGAATAAAATAACATTTTAACTTTATAATCTCAGGTTATAAAATAAGGTAGGATTTCCTTTTCTAGCAATGAGGGACACCAGCTCTGCATACATTTATTTGTATTGCTGATTGCCTATCCAGGCCAGACTTCTCTGAGAATACCAGGAGATGAGACTATCAGCTATGAAGTTAATCTCTGTTGAGATAACAACATCAATTAATTAGACATATCAACACAGTCAGAAGCATATTCAATAACTGTTTTATGTTACTAGAAAAAGAAAAGGCACTACTTACTTATTGAATCACGATTTTATACAGCATTAATTTCAGTTTTGTGGAAAAAATAAGATCTTTAAAAAAACAGAAAAGAAAGGAAACATTCACCATAGATATAGCCTGAACTACTAAATAATAGGTAATAGGCAATAGGTACAATCTAAGAACGTTAATTGATAAGGGCTCATATTTATCAGCAGAAAAAGCACATCTAATTTTATAAACAGTAGAACCATATTACTAAGATATAAAGCTGTATACCATAACATTTCTGAGCTAGACAAAAAAAACCTAAATAATAAATATTAAACCAAAAGGAAACCATATAAAAACATCTCTTTCGAGTAGTTATGATAACAAAACAGATGGCAGACAACAATATGCATGTTAGTAAACACCAATCAATTTATGTTCTTGATTCTGCTTTCAAGGATATCACATCAAGAGCATCTCACAGAATAAACAACAGTCTCCTGAGAGCAGTCCTTTCCCTGGAGAGAATTGATATCTAAACCAGCAGAAGTATTTGTGAAAAACAAAAGAATTTACCATGCAAACCAACACTGGGCAAGCAGAAAAGCTCAGAGTGATGGCATTAGATAATTAGTCAAATACCATAGTCCTAAATCTAGAAGGACTTTTATGGGGTACTTCATCAGGCTTATCCAGCTAATTAGGAGTTCAGGACCCACTCTGAAATATCTGTAGAAAATTGTTTAGGGGTCAGAAACTCCAGTAAATGTGTGCATAACATATTAAATTAAATAACTGTACTATAACATTTGTTTTGAGATGCTTTATTAGAATAAATATCTAGTAGTTATTCTGTCTTCCTTTCAAGAATATTTGAAAAGTGAAGGTCTCCTTTGAAATGTGAAGATCTTCAGAGAAAAAGCCTTTTTCCTTTTTTCATCAAGTAGGAGTGGTCTGTGTACTGAAGCACACAAGCTGTTTTCATGTTCTCTCAAGTAAATCATAATATGATGGGTGAAACAGCAGGTCTTCATAATTGCCATAGTGAAAATAATTTATCATCTGAGCACAACTCCTATCATGGAGCTCAAACTACTTACTGCACTTGTTATTGCATTGGAAGAAAAACCTAAGAAAATCTATAAATGTCTCAGCTACATTCAGATTTCCTGGGTAGAGCCTCATTTCTGACCATTTCCTTTGACTTTTATTTGTGTTGATGTATTTGTAGGTCACATTTTTCAGAATTATTTAGAAGCCTTAAAAACAAGTTTGCACTGACTTCTACGACTTGAAAGAGGAACTAAGTTTTATCTCCTTCAGACCTACTTGAACTTTGACTTTCATGAAAAACAACATTTTTGGCGTATCATTTGACTGTAGAGATTAATTTAGAAGGGGGTAATATAAATGCAGTTTTCTGAAGAGACCTCATAGCAGCGTTCAGTGTTTTCAGGGGCTACAAGAAAGAGCTTGGAAAGGAAACAGAGAGGAAAGGACCATCTTTCTGCCTTGAAGAACTTCAGTATTCATCTGTACTCACAAGACTCAGATTGACATATCTTCTCTTGAATTACTGTAAACTATTGAGTAAGGCCATCTAATCAGTTTACAAGTCTAGATTCAAACACTTTTCTCCGAATAAATGGTGAGAGGGAGTTTGAGAATAGGGAGAGATTGCAGAAAAAGCTTTCCACTAAGCATTCCAAAGTTATACCTAGACTCAAGTTTCAATTTATTACTTTAATATGCTGCCTGGGACTAATTTGTTTTGGTTTCAAGAAGACAGCTATCTGGCTTACTCAGAACATAGGTAGCATGTGTCCATGTCTGCATGCCAACCTCTGTATGCCCATACTGGAAATCTTAAGATTTCCTGTGTCATTTTTGGCAAGTGTAGCTTTTCTGCACCTTTAGTGAGCCTGCAGAATCCATACTGCAGGAGCACTCCTAGGATCCCTGGTATGGCATCAATCCTTTGCAGAGGCCAGCTTCTGGAGCTGGGAACACGGAGATGTCTTGTTTAAATCTTTATTTTGATCCTCTAAGCAAGATTTACCTAGTGCAGGACTCTGCATCCTGCCTGTGTGTGAACTTCACAGCACATATTTGATTTCAGCACGTAGTGTGAAGGTATACACTGGAAGAACTGACTTCCATTTTATAGTTCCTAGGGGATGCAAAGCATTAATGCTCTCCACAAGCTTCATGAGGCTTTGAAGTGCTCAATAACTTCTGTATTATGCTGTTAATATTAACTCCACAGGGATAGATTAGTCATTCAGAACCAGTTAAGATTTTGTGTACTATGCATTTGTTTCCTTTTAGGAAATATTTACTTATACTTTTCTATCAAACATAAATATCTAAGAAAATAAGAAAAGACAAATATAACTTTCAGATCGTGTGGTCATAGATACATTCTATAAAGTATTTATTGTCTGTTAATTCTCGTTTATATTGGCTGTGTTTTCAGGATAATTTGCATTTTATGCTGCACTTATTCCATTAGGAATTACTTTGATGATAAAATTTAAAATAGAAACAGAATCAGCAAACTCAAAAATGCATACTGATAAAAATTTGATTTAATTTATTTAGAACTGTATAAGCTAAAAATATCTATATTGATATGTGCATACATTGAGATACACTATAGAGTTATAGGTCTTTTTACTTGTTTCAGCCATTTACCTCTCTTGAAATTCCACTATAATATAAATACTGAGAAAAGGGATTGCTTATAATTAAAGCAGAAATCAAGAGAGAGAATATATGCATCTTTTATATTTAAAGTTATTTATCTAGTTTCCAAGATGTCCTTGCAATATTACTGCATTGTATATTAATGAGATATTATAAAAGGCATACCTGAAGAAGTGAAAATTGCCTGACCTCACAGGATAAAAAGACACCAGAAATGAGATTTGATTCAAAATGCGAAAGAAAAAAAGAAAAAAAAGTTACATTTACAAAACATGCACAAGATCTTAATTTGGGATTTTCTCATGTTTTATTTTTAGTATGTGCATATGTTATTGCAAAACAATCTCCAGAATTTAAAGTAGCTTTGCTAATGTAAGTAGATTTTTCTCATATGTGTATCAACTTTCTATTTCTCTTCCTGAAATTAAATTAGTATGGAAACTTTCTGAACAATATAATATTATGCATAAAACTTGTTTATATATATATATGTAAGATTTTCTTCTTAAGACAGTACGTTAAATTTTTTTGATGCTTCTAAGCTTCTTAATCTGTAATCTCATAATTTATTGCATTTCACTAAAGCAGGAACATTCCCTGTCTCCATTTGGGATGCAGTGAACTTTTATTTGCATCATTATCAGTAAATCATCTCTAGGTTAATTTCTTAAAGGTGAGATATTAACTATGATTATCTAATATCTCTTCTGCACAGCAAAATGAAGCAGAACTGTTGTCTGAGGTCACACAATGAAAACTCTCTGTCAAAATTAGTAAATATATCCAGAAAATTTCCATTTAAAACCATTTTCCTGAGATGACAGATTCCAAAAGCTAGTTTCAAAGCTGTGCAAATGTTTTCATTCAGTTATGTTCTTTGGAACATTTTGTTTTTAATTGACTTTATGCTAATGTAGATGTGATAGCTTACTGTCCAAATTTAGGTATTCAATATGTTCATTCATTTTAATATAAAGCATTTATTATACTATAGAAAGTACAAGTGAATTTTAGTTTTTTGTGTTATTGTTGTGCTGAATTACATTCGCTGCTTCCCACACTTCTAAATTCTCTCTTTTTCTTCCTCAAGGATGTCAGACTTTTACTCTTGCATTTTTTTGCTTTTTCTTTTACTACCAGAATTTTCTGGAGGGCAGAAATTCCTGCTACTCTTTATTGTCGTGGTTTAGGAATGGTATTCCCCAATTCAGTGTTTCCACTGAAACATTCCAAACCACTGGTCACACACTCATTTCCCTCCCACCATGGCCACTGCCAAAATTAACCCTGTCCTGGCCAGATCCATATTTTATATTTTCTTTTCTTCATGAACTCTGGCTGGTTTTTTTCTGTGTATAATTATATTTTATTCCAGAAGTGACATTTTTGCTTTTGTTCAACCCTAGAAAAATGTTGACAAATTAGCCACATTCATGTGTTTCATCTTTAAATTTAAAGAATTCAGAGTTCTGAGAAGTTTCTCTATAACTATATTCAAGGCTGTGTAAACACAAAAAAATAGACAGAGGTTATTTATAAGTGACAAGTAAGGAGTGGTAATTTATCTTTCTGGCAGAATTCAGCGTAAGTTTGGAAATAGTGATTAAACAACATTCAGTAAATACTATAGGCAGGGGAAAAAAAACCATATTCTATAAATTTAATTTTAAAAACTCTTGTAAGAATGTGAAGTTCAAAACAAAACATACTCAAATGTAGCATCTCTTTAAAAATTCCATGGCTAATGCAGGCACTTGTTTATTTTATCACAATTTGTGAATAACTCCCATATAAAACCCAGGGACAGGCAGGTGGAAGGTGTGACTCAGGGAGTGAAGTATCACTTACTTTCTCAACGTGGGTGGGCGATTTATTCACAGAAATCAACTTAACAATGCACTTGTATAAAATTTGCCTGGAGACTTCACTTTGTCAATAGGTTTTGGTAGTATTATTTCTGACAGAACAATAGCAGATGATTGGCAAGAAAAAAAAAAAAAGGCAGCGTTTTATTTCTTGTAGAAAGGAAATGGCTCTTACTGAATATATTTTTATTTGATGTGCTATTCCCCAGATGTAAAATAACCATTTTAAAAGTTTGTACTGTGCTTCTCCTCCTTAGGTCATTCTGCCTAAGAAAAGTGTTTTGTGTTGTTTTTCCTTCAGGGTTTTGTTTGGGTTTTTTTTTTGTTGTTGTTGTTGTTGTTGTTGATTGTTGGTTTATTTTTCCTTTCATCATTTCTCATGATTTCTGCTACTATTGAGTTACTTGCTCTTTGTTTAAAGCTTGTTGCTTTAACTACAATATTTTTTTCTTTCGTTCTTTGTAAACAAGATCCATTCTGGTAGATTTTTCTTTGCTGCTGTATTCCATTTTACTGGGAAAAGAACAGCTGTGTATAATTTTACTAGCCTCCAGCAAACTCTGAAGGGTTTCTGAAGTATATGATGTTGGAGAGAGAAAATAGAAGGGAAAAAGTCTGATTTTATATCAGTTAACAGATTTCCTTGGTTTTTCCCAGATGCTCAGTGAATAACTATGTAGAGATGCAAATATGCATAAATCTGAGGGGCAATTAGAGAAAAAAATAGGATGGCTCATATTTTTATTGCATTCCCTTACTTATATGAGTAAGACATTAGAAATGTAAATCCTGCATATATTGAGCTATCCGTGGAGGAGGGGAAAACTCTTGTGTGCAAATAAGCAAGAGAAATAATCTTTCATAGCCATGAAGGTATGAAAATCTATATAAAGGCAACTGAGACATTAAACTATTCCAGAGTTCTTGGGTCAAGTCTGTGAATATAGAAACTGCTTAGAGAAAATTAAAAATGTGGCCTTGAGTTATTATCGTAAAGACCTTCATTAGTACTTCTGGATAATTTTAAAAAATAATCTCACCCTTTTCACCATTCATTTTTTATGTGTGAATGAAAGAATTTCCTTAACATGAAAATTCCCTTTTTATTCACTTATACCCCAAGGACAGTTAACAAACCCCTTATATTTTACAGCCAGTCTCATGACAATACAGACTTTGGGGATTTACAGAAGTCAGGAAAATGTTTAAATATCTTTGGCTTTAAAAAATAAAAATATATGGATAAATAAAAAGCCACCAAACTGCATTCTCAAAACAAAGTGGAGTCAGCCAAAACATATTTCTTTATCAGTCTGGCTTTGATAGGCAAATTGTTTTTACTTTTGTTTCTAAAACGCACGTACTCATTTCTTACAGGAAACAGCAAAGAATATTTTACTTTGCAAGTTATCTAGAAATGTATTTTCGCAGATTGATTTTTAATATTATAATTTTGCTACATTTATTTTTATTTTGAAGACTAAAGGAGCAAGTAGCTTTTTTCTCTTAAGTAAGGGAGGAGTAAGGAGCTGACACAACAAGATGAGAGCCTAATAGAAGTTTCTCTTCTCACTTGACAATAAATACAGGAACTCCATTTTTTTGGTAAATATAGGTATATTAGCAACCTATGGAAGTTTAAATTTCCTTTATCTTTGACAACAATAAGCCTTCAAATCAAATGAGACAATGGAAATTATATGTGTGTATATTTAGCCAAATTCTTAACAAAAAAAAATCAAATTTTCATGAAGAATGGTATTTGATCTGATTTGACCTTTAGGGTCAGAGAAGAGATGAATTCTTTTCCATCATAATCTCACTGCTCTTCATGGGGAAGAGATTGTCCTGAACCACCATCACTGCAGTGCCTGCCCACGGAACAGGGCTCCTTTCCTCTTCTCCTCACTGCACCTCAGAGCCTCGGGCACTGTACCATAACTCCCTTCACATCAATTACTTGCAAAAGTGCCTGATCCTTTAGACTCTTGAGCTCCTGCTGTCCTAAACATTTTCTGGAACCAGCTCTTAACATCTGTTCAAGAAAAGATTTCTGAGTCATCAGTAATAATTTTCTGAGAAGATATTCAGGGATGAGACAGAAAATGACTAAAAGAAATTGTTCTGCTTTCAACAAAGCTCAAATATTGAGTGGAAACCAAAATGTAATCTAAGTCATACTCATTCCTGCATTCACAGAACACTGTTCTTGAATTAATGAACGTGAATTAGCAGTAGGAAAACTCTGATACTTGGTATTTTCTTTCTATAAAGTGAACTACAAAAATTTCATCCCTAAAGTGATGCTATTGATCAATTGGTGAAGGAGAGTATTTTCCCCTTGGAACTGGGATATAATTCTGACAAGTTTTCCTATTATTATTTGTCATTTCCAGTGAGGCATGTCTTCTGATTATAATTAAAATCCATTGAAATTCAAAGGTACTTATGAAGGAATTGAATTTTAAATATTTGAGTCCTTCAGGTATTTCATAACTTGAGTTTTCATACCATGGGAGACAGTAGTTGAAATACAATCTTTTAGAAGAAAAAAATCTGATAGGAGAAGTAGTGGAGGCAGACACCATTCTATAATATCTCTCTTGTTTGGGTGAAGACTTCAAAAATTTAATTTATTTCATTCATCATCCTGTTCAGGCTGTTGACTGAAACGCTGATTTGTTGGAGCTAAAAACTCAGGATGAGGCCAAAGATTTCAGATGAATAAGAAATATACAGACAAATTCCAAGTTGGATTGGTCTCTTCCAAGTCACATAATGTATTTTCTTAAATTATTCTGTTTTATTTCCATTCCTTGAAAGCTAGAGGGCAACATTGTTTCAAAAGACACGGCAAAAGCACATCACCAACTGCAAGAAGTTTTGTGCTAATAAAACTCTTTGTTCTGACATGTTCTTTAACTAAGTCGAGATATTTGCCTGAGACATCATTCTACGAGGTTCACTTAATAGGGCATTTTAAAACTCGTCTTTTCATGCCCAGCCACTGGCATGGATTTATGATGCTTGTGGATTGGACAATGCATAGGAATATTCATGATGGAAGAGGTGTTCTCTGGCCAGCAGTAAGGGGAAAGTTAATTTAGCACACAGAATTATTTAGGGAAAAGCTTTTTGGTAGTGCAGGTGCAGGACAAGCAGCCAACCCATTCACTGGAGACACTGAGGGATTGGGAGTGACCATGATTAGGTGAGAGCTGCTTTTCCTTTTATACAAATCATGTTTAGCTGAAAATGCAGCTGCTTCAGGGTTCACTTAAGCTGGTATCATGCTGTGTACTGCCTGACCTGAATGTGTTTACTACAGCTCTGAATCTGGTCAATGTTCTTTGGACAAAATTATCTGATGCATAATAATTAATTAATTTATCCTTTGGATGGATTAAGTAACTTTCTTCTTGTTTTACTCTAAAGCATGATTCTTTTTTTTTTTTATATAGATGATCATAAAGGATATTTATATATGAAATTTTTTGAGCTTCCTGAAGTTGGCAATATGTCCCATCTCCAAGTAACCCAGGCATTCAAAAAAATTGCATAAAACTTTCAAGTAAAAAACAATCTCAGCATCTAGCAATAAATTCTACTGTTGTGAACTGGCATCCAAACACAGAGGAGCAGTTCAGCTGAATCACTGCTCCATGGAAAGTGAGCTCGTAAGCTGTATGGCTGGATCATCAGGTTCCACTTGGAAAAGAAATAAACATTTAAAAAATCAGTCCTTGGTTCTAACAGGAATAAAACCTGAGATTGCAGAAATTACCCTTATGAAAGTGCCTTTCAAGAAAAGTGTTTGGAAAGATTGACTTGAGGTCCAAAAAATCTGCCTATTTTACTTTATTTTCGATATCTGGTTCTAAATGAGATTATTCAATTTTATTAAATACTCTGGTTTCAGCATTACAATTTATTGTAATGAAATAAATTTTTAGGAAAAAATGTTATGACTGTGATAACTTGGTTATAATTCCTTATGGTGAATACATTTTAATTTTTGGTTAAAAATGTTCTTTGAGATGTTAGTGCAAATTGCTCCTGAAATATGCAAACCTGCAAATTAGAATAATGTCTCCCTTACAGAGGCAAATTAACTGAATAAATAAAAATGTCAAGTTGTAATTTAATTTCAGATTGGTTTTATCTTTGTGTTTTTATTCTAGTTAGATGCATTATTTTATACACATTTTAGTGCGTTTTGAGAGCATTAGAAAGCTTAATATAGTTTTATTATTTCTTAATCAAGACCTGATAAAATGTATAGTAATATTATATTGTTTAATGCTTAAAATAAGTATTTATATAAAAGTTCACACATCCCATTTCTTTTCTGTAATCTCTTGCATGCTTTAATTGTCCATGTCTATTTTACTCCACAGGAATCTTGCAAGAACTATTCCCTCATGATCACACAGAGTTCTATTTGTCCATCATTGAATTAAGAAGTTTAATGAGTATATTAATTTCCCTTCATACTTCTAACGCTGAAAAACAGATTGGTGTTTAATATTTTTATAGGAAAAGAATTGTATTTTAAAATAGGAAGGTTTATTTTAAAATAAAACCTCTAAAACACAATAACCATGGTCCCCATTGGTAACCACTTCAATGTTAGAAAAAACTAGGAATGGAATTTGACTTTTAGGGGAAGGGAAGGGAAGGGAAGGGAAGGGAAGGGAAGGGAAGGGAAGGGAAGGACGTTGTAGCACGTGGTTCCAGTGAAGGAGTTATGGATAAACAGAAACTAGATTTAAAGTTCTGTTGCAACTTTGTTCTGGTATAGAAGTTATACCTGTTGTGACCTCAGGTAGAGTCTATTGAGCATAATGTTTATTTTAAGTAATCAGCTTTGCCTAAATAAGTCTGGTTTTATTAATAGGTTTTAAACATACTTTGAGTCTTAATGGATGATGAAGCCATTTAAGATTAAAACATTTAAAGCAGGTGCTTTTTTTTCCCAAAATAAATAGAGGGAGGGTCATTGTCTTTGTACATTAGTATTTTTTAAAATAAGTCTGTTGAGAAGATTCAGATACTGAATATCACTTTTGATTTTATATGTCCAAATGCTGTTCATACCCAAATAACATGAAAGTTTCACTTTTCAACACATACTGCTTTCTTTTTTATTATTTTTGTATTTTTTTTTAAATTTATTTCAGTGTTACATAAATGGAAGTCAGTGAATATCTTTTCAACTGAGAAGATGTATGCAGGTCCCACAATTTCACAAGATTCTAATGTTAATATAGTACCACTTAAAGATATATATATATTCATGGAATGTTGTTTCAAGAATTGTAGCAAATGTCCCAAACATGCAGTGACAACAAGAAGAAGATATGGGCTTTAGATCTTATGTTCCAGTCTGCACTTTGTTAAGGATTAATAAACTAATGTGGTTCAGTCCTTTAATTTCATCATAAATAGGTCTAATGAAGAGCATTTTAATTATGCAATTTCCATTTCAATTTCTGATTATGTTCAGTAGGGATGACTTCAAGGAAAATCCCTTCATATCTTTGTTGAACTAAGTGGAGATTTTTAAATTTAAAGAACAGAAGAATACTATATTAAAAAATATTTCCTTGCTATCTCCAACCTGTTCCTCCTTTATAATGGTCACTTTCTTTCTGTAGCATTGGATTTCTCAATTTAAGCTCAAAAATAATGCACTTTTTTGACTGCATAAATCAAGGTGCTCTTGTAGGTAAGAGATAATTGCAAGCTTGTTGTACTTCCTTAAGCCAGTACTCTCATACTGATACATGATTTCATAACTTTTTTCTATCTAGGTAGAGTATTTTCAAGTTTGCTTTTTCCCTCATTTAATTTCCAGCTTTTTCATCACCCTTGGTATAAAGACTTATCACTTTACCCCAAACAATAATCATATAATCACAACAATTTTAATTAGATCTGTCAAAATTTCTTAATATTTTTTTTGTAAATTCGTATGACTGTAATGTGTGTAATCAAAACACTCAATAGAGTCTCATAACTTAGAGATTACTGTGCAAGAGTAACTAAAGAATTAGCTATTCTCTATTCTTCTTCCAGGCTAGAAGTGGAATGATGCTACCTATTTCCTTCTTACATATAAGCATTGCATCCTGGAGACATGCCCTTATTATATACCAGTTATGTGCTTTTTGCAGCATGGCATGCAACTAGGAAAAATATTTCCTTGTAAATTATTCATGTGATATGCAATCAAATATCCACACAATAATTGTATAGTGGCACTAAATTAATATAGGTATTAGCTACCATTGAGCTATTACTGATTTTTAGAATTTTGGTACCTGAAAATGCTTCCCTTAAAGACTGGCAACATGTAGTGTATTTTCACAGTTCCTGAATCCTGGTAATTTCTTTCATTATGTGCTTATTAACACATGATGAAAGCAGTCCTTGAAAACTAAAATAATACAACCAACCAACCAAAAAATAAAATAAAAAAGAGGAGAAGGGATATTTTGGGAGGGAATATTATTTGGAATGCTATTTATTGCAGTGAATTACTATAGGTGTGATTCCAGTCTGTGGCCAGACACAGTGTTAATGTAGCCTGTAGGCAGCATCATCGATTCAGCAATATTCTCAGAGTGAAGCTGACAATTGATTTTTACCTATCTGCATGTGACTTACCATAAGCCATTGGCTCATGGGGATGAAGAGGAAAGGTAACACAGGATCTCAGCTGTGCCATGAGCAGAGGAGGCAGCTTGTGCAGTGCTTGAGCCAGAACTGGGGAATCCATTTGTCCAAATGCCGCTCTCAGCCCTCGTCACCGCCCCGTGCCAGGAAAAGCCTGGCAGCGAGATCGCCTCCTTGCTTTGTTCTCTGTGGTGTCAGCTGTGCCATGTGGCTCTCGAGATGGCGATTGCAGCCTCCATGTGGGCTCTGACTGCTGCTCCATGAAAGATGAACAGCTCCAAGATCGGTGTCTGATACATAAATTATTCACGGAACCATGTCACACGGAGCTACGAGGAAACTCATCTTACAGCGTTGACTTCAGCTCCTTCTTCTTTTACAAGGGGACTGCTGATGGCTGCACGCTGAGAAAGGGGGAAGGATTAGCATGGGATCGTCTTTCCTCTCCATTAAGTTGATGTATTTTGGCTTCACTTTGCAATGCATGGCATGGTGGAACAGAGTCTCCTACAGAAACAGCACAGCCTATGGCTCTGCTATGGTTAGACACACGAACATAAATTTTTGTCATTTGCTTACTGCCTTGGAGTTTGCTAAAAAGGTGTTCCAGATACAGCAGTGATAATCAAACAAGAAATTCTGCTCATGAAAAGACCGTAATGAAAACTTTTTAAATTGGTAAATTCTAAATTAAGCTAATATTTTATCTATATTGTATCATGAAATAAGAAGATGAACTGGAATGCATTAAAGACAGAAAGTCAGTATTGATTTCTGTGTTTCTAATTTAATTTTGTCATGAGGTAATGATTTTTACATTTCTATATTTAATTTTTCCATTTCCATTTCAAACAAATGAAGCATAGTCCATGGAAGATTATAAACTTCAGCCTACATATGTCAGGACTGCAGTGACTCCTCAAAGCAATCTCTGGTGTTTCTTAGTTGTTTGTTTTATGTGGTTCTTATTTTGCTCATTCGTAACAATACTTTAAAAATCTTATTCTTTCAAGAATTTACTGTTTTTAAGCATGGTTTATTCACAGTGTGGGAAGCTTTTTCAGAATAGAAACAAAATTGATGCATGTAGTGCAAACTCAGGATGTCTCAAAGCAAGTTTTGAAAGACAGTTCTTCATTTGTCTTGTCTCTTGAATCTTTACACACCTGTTAATAGGACTTCACAGTAGTTTTCTTCTCCTTTCTTCTCTTTTCCTGTTAAAAATCAATCATAGGGATTTCCATAATGAACAGAGCTCTAAGTGCTAAAGAATATACTGATAATGATTTCTCTTATACCTACAATAAGAGAAAAAAAAAAAGAAAAAATTGATCTTCAGTTATAGAAGGGTTACAACTAAAGTTTCCTTCCTGAATTCAGATCCACTAGATGAAAAACTATTATTTTACTCTTACAACAGGTCACTTCAGAAAACTTAAGTCTTGGGGATTTAATTAAAAAAACAAAGCTAACAACTTTTGCATCATTCACTTGTTTATAATCTCTACTTAACTGAAATTTAGGTATCATTACTTCAAAGTTATTTTTTGTAATCACAAGCAGCTAACTAAAAAACTTACCAAAGTGGGGCTTAAACAAGACTTATGAAGGCAGGACTCCTTTTTTTTTTTTTTTTTTTTTTTTTTTTTTAACCTCTGCCTCCTGGAAAAGCAATGGAAGATTTGTTTCCTCAGCTAAGGATACTTAGGATGAGCTTGTCTGTTTCAAAGGGCAGGCTGAGCATGTATTTGATTGTATTTGATGTCGGTTTTTTGTACAAAACCACACAATATTGGAGGTTGCACAAGTGTTTCGTGAAATGCTATTCCATGACTCAAAGCCCAGCAGATTTGTATCCATAGCTGATGCTTATAAAAAGAAACAAAACCAAAAGAACCAAAATGCCAAACCATATGATTTTTGTGTATGTTCCCTTGCCAGGAAACTATTTCTGCTCTTTCATCTCCAGCCTTTACAGTTCATTTTGATATAGAAAAGTTAGGGTCGAATTAAACAAGGAATTTCCAAACTACAAAATGTTTTCCTGTTAAACATAAACTGGGTGAAATTCCCTGCTGTTCTGAGAAACCCAATGTGTTCACCAGTAATCCCTCAGGCTCCCTCTGCTCTTCTGGTGATAAAAACCAGGAGTGATTTGGCTGCCTGCTGACTATTTTGTTGTTTCATTTGCTGATTCAAGGGATTGTATGCTCCCTGTTTTCAAAATTAATTGTTGCTTTCCATAGTTCTTGATGGGGAAAAGCCTCTTCTAGGAATAGTCTCTGCAGTCCTGAAAGCTTTCAATATTGTCAAATATTGCAGAAGTTTGTTTAATACAGGAATATTTCAAATCTTCCACACATGTCTTATATTCAGGAAATACATCAATACTGCTGAAAATTCATCTGCAAATTATGCCAATTCAGTGATGATTGTTTTTGTCGTCATTATTTTTTAAATTTAGTATTAACAACTTGCTAAAAAGAAGAAGCAGCACATTTGTGTGAATTGTGTTATGTGACAATTTTTTTTTTTCTCCTAGTTGTCACAAGGTTATATTTCTGCAAAGTACCAATGTTATGGCAGTCTTTGTAAACGTTGGCAGTTTAATAATTGTTTCAAATTGAAATTAAGATTTTTCTTAGAGTTGTCATGATCATTGGTCATTACCATTTTGGACTAAAAACTGATTATCAATGCTGATGCATTACTCCTCAATACAAAAGATATTTTATGGTACATTTCCATGGCTTATCAAAGTATTTTAATTAGGTAGAAGACCTACTCACACAACAAGCTGCAGGCAAATATTTTCTGCTGGTTTCAGCAGAAGAATTTCCATCAAGTGAGAGATCACTGAAGTGTGGCAAGAAAGGATTTGGTGAGTCACTTTTTACAGAAATGTACACATAAGTGGTCTTGAATTGTCAGGCTCATGTACAAAGGTGCCTGTTGTGTTTCCAACCCAGAGCAAATTTCATTTTCACAGAAAAGTAAATTATATTACTAATCGTCTTTTTTAGGCAAATAATATTCATGATGAATAAATGTATTCAGAGGAAACATGTAGTAACTAGTTTTTAAATTATTAGCCTGCTTTATTAACTGGCAAAAAATGAGAAAGGAATTGTGAATGATTTTATAATTTCTAAGTAGCAAGCTGTGTTCCAATTGTTTTCTCAAGCATTTTAATTCTTTTTGGAACCTTGATCCTCATTTAGGCAATTGGAATACTTCCAGACATTGGTTGAACAAGCATAGATACCTAAAAAGATAAAATAATCTAGAGGAGGGAAAATAAAATTCTATGTTATAGTTTTCTTTTTCCTCACATTCCACTTTTGTATTGTTTTAATCATTGCTTAGCTTTCTTAACATCAGCATCAGTCCTTGTTTTGGCTAAACAGTAAATAAGTGTTCTATCAATTTCTATTTAATTTAAACTTTGTGTGGTTTGGTATTTATCCAAAAGGCAATTTTTATTTTTTTTTAAACCACCTAAATGAAATCAAATATCTAGTATAATCTATGAATATAACTTCATGCAAAGACAATAGTGTGCTGGGGTGACTGCATGGTCTGGTGTCCCATTGTCTGTTTTTTCTTTCTGTCCAGAAATGTAGCTTTAATCTAGGCCTAGAGGTGGGGGAGAAGTGGTGGAATGCTTGAGGTGCTTGTATTCAAAACACAGAGATTAGGGTGCAGAGCAAGAGAGAGACAGCGAGATTTTCTTTGCCTTTTTTTTTTTGTTTTTTTGGCTTGTTTTCCTTGTTGGCTACAGCATGAAAAGTTTTCCCAGGATTGTGTTTTTTTCTGGGACTGTTCAGTTTTTTCCTCTGGTCCAGAGTACCAGGACAAAGGACTCTCTAAATCTGCCATCTCTTCCCAGCAACGAGAGGTTTCATTGTTTAATATCAATCATTTTTTCATGTGGGTTGGTTTGAAAGCAAACCAGTGGGGGATCCCAAGTCAGAACTACAATTTAATAAGAAAATTAAAATAAAATGCAGTAGCACAAAAGCACTGGCAGAGTCAGGATACAACCTGACACCCTGTCAGTCAGTCAGGGTGTTGGTAGCAGTCCCATTGAATGCTGGCTGCATCCTCCTGCAGTGACAGATGTGGTTCTGTTGGAGCAGACCCTGCAGAAGGCTGTAATTTTTCTCTAGTGGTCCAGTGGTGGTGTCAAAGGTCTTCCTCTGGGAATCCAGTGGGAAAAGGTTGCCTGTGATGTTCCAAATCTCAGGTTATATCCAGGTAGGAATATTTGTCTCCTGTCCCTGCATGGAGCATCTCCCAATGGGATGGTGTAATTTTGTCAGCTATGCAGTGGGACTCAATGACCTATTAACAGAAAATATCCCCTGGAGGGAGGATGGCTCATGGAAGAGATAAAGAACACTGCCCCACCCGGTTTTAACAACTGGTTATAGAATACATACTTTTGGTTACATCTTGTTTTGCAATCTAAGACATCATGTTTGTGAGTACTTTGCTTGTGAAACAAACAGGTTTTTTTCCACTTTTCTCCAAGGAGATTATCTCCTGAACCACTTGGAGAGGGGCTGCTGGAATGAGTCTTTTAGAAGAGACCCCTTTGGGAAGTTTCCTCCAAATTTTGTCTCAAACTGGGACAAATAGTTAAACAAATTGGGATTTTATTTATCAGTTTATCCTATATCATGAAATCACCCAAAACAAACAATTCAGCAGAACAGTCAAAATAAATATTTTCTTTTAATTGTTGCTTGTCTTTCATATTTTATTGTTTTGTTATTTCTGTGATCCTTACTCACAGATATGCTGTGTGCTGTTGGATAGGATCAGCAGTCTGCATTCTCTGATGAGCACCTTGCTGTTAGACTTGGCAGCACTATTCTTGCATGAGCAGACATTTAATGGAACATGGAAGAGTTTCAGGAAGATGAGCCAGGTCATCTCCACCCCAGTACCCAGCTTGTTTGTAGAAGGCAAAGGGTTTTAAATCCTCTTAGAGAAAAGAACTGAACTGTGATTTCCAAATAACTTCTAAATGCTTTGACTGTAAAAATACTTGATTAAAAAGGGAATGTTAATATGTGTAACTGATCATCTTTGGAATAAAAATCACTTGTGCCTCTGCCAGATGCAGCAAATTCCAGCTCTGAACCATAAGTTTAAGATGGTTTCTCTGTATAACCACGCCAAAGAGGTATTCAGTTTAAACAGTCATCTATCCTGGTGTATTGGGTTCAGCAACTCTGTTCACTCTTGTTAATACTCTTTTGAGGTGACCAACTCTCCTAGTAAGTAAGAAACCTAAGGGTAATTTAAGGATATAAATATTTAACAGGAGGCAGGCTCACATAAGGGATGTTGTTTTAGTGGTTCTGTGTCACCTCTCTCTTTGATTATTAACACTGCCTTAATTTTAAGAAAATCTTGTCTCCAGACTCCAGCCATCTTATATTTTCCTCTTCTTATTTGAGGGCATAAAACTGGCCTACTAGATTATTATGTGCTTCATATTTTTGTTTTATTTCAGTGATTTAGTGGGACAAGAAATATAATAATTTATTCCTGGCTATCAATAATGTTCTTTTCATGAGGAAAATATAATTTTCAGTCTGGCATTTATACTCTGTTCAGGTCAATGATGAGCACAAGGAGTAGAAGAGAAGGATTAATACATTGGGTTAAAAAGTCCTTTGGGGAAAAGTCTAACTACTTTTTATATGATCTCTAATTTTATATATTTATTGACTTATGCAGTCACAACAAGTAAATCCTGCCAACATACCTGCAACACTCCTACAGAATAATCCTATATTTTTTCTATTCGATGGTCCTTTGTTTTCTTTTTTTTTTTTTTAACAACACATACCAGGTTCCATTTTGACATTATAATTGTTGTTAATGAAAGGGGAAAGGAGAATAAGAGTATCACAGTCTATGACTGTATAATAACAATGCCATGATTGAATTAGTCTTGATTCAACATTTAAAAAACCCCAAACAAGATTATATCAGTAGAAAACCCAAATAAAAATATATTGTTTTACTATTGGCCTGATTAAGTGAGTAGTTCTAGATATTTAATGCTTTCACTTTTTAATTTGGTAATGGAAAATTTCAGCAGCCTGTGGCATACATGAGACCAAACCTCATGGTCTCAGTGATCATCTCTGAAGAGCTTGGGAACCGATACGAATGAATAATATTCTTGGGGTCTGATTTACTATATCTTTTTTTTCTGAAAAACATTTCTTAAAACATTGAATAAAATATGAACTTGTCTGATGCCAAATATCTTGAAACCAGTCATTAAGATTTATTATTTCCATTATGAATAATGACCATTATAAAAGAAGAAAAACATGACTGTAAGGCAAGCATATATTTTCTGTCATAGCACAGCAGTTTGTCTTCAATGACTGATGTTGTTTGCTGTTTGGGAAAATAATAACAGAGAAACAGCAAGTAAGAATTGTATTTTTAGCAGAAACTCATTGTTTACATTATTTTCATTCTTCGACAAAGTGAATGCTTATTATTGTCAATAGTGACAAGCAAAAGCCACCTGACCTCTTCTTGTAGCTCAATAAAGCCACAAAGGTTGGAGAAATAGTCATAATGTAGAAAGCATTTACAACAGGCCTCACTGGAATGTACACATCATGGCATAACTTATGAAAAGAAACTTCCTTAATAAGACACAATTGTCTCCTTGAGGCCTGTGTGCAGTTTGGGCACCACAACACAAAAAAGACATTAAGCTACTAGAGAGTGTCCAAAGGAGGGCCATGAGGATGGTGAAGGAGGAAGCCTTATGGGGAGCTCAGCCTGGAGCAGGCTGCTGGGAGACCTAAGTGAGGTCTTCAGCATCCTCAGGAGGGGAAGCAGAGAGGCAGGCACTGATCTCTTCATCTCCTGACCAGTGACAACACAAGGGAAATGTATAAAGCTGAGCCAGGAGAGGTTTTGTGTCCAGAAGTGCCACTGTCCTCCCCTTCCAGCTCGGGAAGCAATGGGTGAAGGATGTTGAGAGCCAGGGGCTGCTCTTCCTTTTTTCCTCCCTCTTGTTCTTTTTCTTCTTTAGGCAGTGTGACCAGGGCCTGGCAGCTTGCTTCTCTGCTCCTGTGCCACTCGGGAGCCCAGAGCCAGTGCTGTTGTGCCAAGAGCTGGGAGCTGGGAGCTCTCCCTGCCATTCCCTCTGCGTGGCAGCCCAGCCTCAGGACAGCTGTGCTGAATAAGAAACTTGTTCTATGCAAAACATTCCGCAGCTGAAAACATCATTATAATAAAAACAACCCAACCCTAGGACTCTAGGACTGAAAACATGATGTCTCATTTCCTCTCCCTCAAAACAATGCTATGTGCTAGGGCAATATATATGTTTAAGTTGATGAAACTTCTCTCAACCCTGCTATGATTCTGTGTAGGGGTGGGGTTTTTTTCCCCCCAAAGATTCACTCTATTTATCAGTGGAAAACTCTATGTGAATATGTCTAAGTAAGTTTCTAAAATAATTTCATCTAATAGGATCAAAGAATTACAGAAAATGACTTTCCACAGAATGCAATGGTGTGTTATTATATTTCAAAACACAATTTGTATAATCGGTATATCTATAATAAGATTTATATTTGTTTCTTCACTATAACACAGTTCTAAACAAACTTTCCAAAACAAAAATCAAAGAGCACTTGAGAAGCAGAAGAAATAAATTTGTAATAAAAGCCTAGTGTTCTGTAGAGATAGTGAATGAAACTCTAGGAACATGAGTATTTTTCATCGTAATTTTTCATAGTAAAGATGTCATTGTAATAAAAGTATGTTTTTAAATTAGTGACATTTTCAAATTGGTTTCAGATTTATGTGAAAGCTGCACTGGTGGGAAATAATCCAAGAAAAAAGCTCAAGAATGTTAATTAGAAAGTACAATTCTTGTTGTGTCTTGAGCTACCAGAAATATCTGCTAATTGCTACCAGTCATCTCCTTTCATTTCAAGCTGATCTAATTAATTTCAAAACACCCTTGAATTTCAGAGTCTGGATTTCTAGGTTTCAGAATATTTATTTGCTCTTGAAAGCTTTAATAAAAACTTACATATCATCTGGATCAGGTAGATTTTAAAGTAGATCCCATTTTAGGTAGATCCGTGGTAAATTTTCCTTCCCATACCCTTGTTTCTTAGTACAAAATACTTTTGATAAACAACAGAGGTAAACATTTGAGATAACCATGCTTATATTTAGGAAATTTTAACTCATGCATAACATACAGACAGATAATTTTAAAAGATATCATCTATTTATATACAGTTTTTGTTAAGCACTCACCTCCTATGAATGTGAATTATTATAGAAATTAAGTGCATGCATGATATATTTTCCATTCTGTGCATTCTGTGGCCCTTCTGAATGAAGAATTTCAGCTTCATTTATATTTTGTATTTAAGAATGACCCTAGAACAGGATGCAGAACAGTTTCTTGTGCACATTTAACAAATTTAGAACACGTGTTTGGGCACAAGGGTTTTGTTTAGGATTTTGTCTAACATTAGAAAGTTCTGTTAGTTGATTGACAAGCATATTTGGGTGGAGGATAAGAATTCTTAAACACAACTGTACATTAAGCTCTGATGAAAGTGATATTAGGTGAAAGTGTGAAATTAGATGTTTGCTGGTTGGTTTGTTTGTTTATTACCAGCAGAAAATGTGATGACAGTGTTCAGTTTTTTCCCAGCTTTCTTTCCTGTGCAAAGGCAGACTTTGGATCCCCTTTTAAATATGGTTGAGAGATTGTTAGCTTTAGACATCTGAATAGTCAAAGTGTGCAGTGAATAATCACAAAGTGTGCTTCCCTTCAAGTATCTGGCCAATGATCTCCCTTTTAGCCTGAAGCAATAATTGTCTGTGCATTTTAACAGTTCATTTGCTTTCACTACACTACTTGTTTCTTAGCACATTGGATTTTACGCTGTTTTGAAGGAAAACCCTTGTGATGGTTGAAATGAGCATTAGTATTAGATGTGGTGCAGTGGAAGAAATTCTGATACTGGCTGTGCACATTTTTCCATGGATAAGCAGTGTGTGTGGATGCCACCTCTAAAAGGATTTATTCATATCTCTCCTCTTGTAGAAATGATGGATGAAGGTGCCATATTTATCATATAAGAGTTTTTTCCCAGGTATTGTTTTTTTACAAATACAAATACTGCCATAAAACAAATACTCTCTGTGGACTCTCAGCACCAGATTAGAGAGAGAGAGTAAAGTTTACATAGCACTCTAAACGGTGACCAACTACAAGAATCATTTCCCAAATGGATAAAGAAAGGAATAGAATTAAGCACACTAACTTCTAAGCAGTTCTTTGGCCCAAGCAATTATATGAGTGTAGCATTCATGAGAATCCTACAAAGTTCTGTAAACAGCTTCTGCTGCAAAATGTCAGTCTGTACAAGATTAGTAAAAGGGATGAACTGAAATGTGTGCTGCAGCCTCAAGAGGCAGCATAGCTGGGGATTCTAAACATTCTTCTATCCAGTTTAAATACAGTACAGTGAAATTGCCTTATTTCAAATGTTTTTTGCTATTGAAGTTTTCTGGAATGTATTACTTTATTTCTCTCTGTGCAGTGGAGAACTTGTTTTTTATAGAAAATTCTGGTCCAAAGGAAGTTTAACTGCTTTCAACATTGAAACAGGGAAAAATATACAAGATAGAAAAAAGACTGAAGTATATTTCATTTCCTTACTTTAACATGATGTTCCTTTCTCTTCAGGTTAGATCTTAAAAAAAAAAAATGTTGGGTGACTTTTTTTACCCTATCATTACAATATTACCAGCAAATCTTATCTTTGTAAACTCTTGTATTTCTTCTTTAATTGAGTAAAATTACCCAGAATAATATTTGATTTCTAAGGAAAAAGAAGCTGGGGGGGGGGGGGGGGGGTGTGCAGAAGGATGAGGGAAAATAATTGTCCCCTGGAAAACTTTTCTGAATATGCTTATTTTCTCTCTGAGATACTTTTAAGGACTGTAACACTCTTTAGTAAAGGACTTGACATACAAAGTTTTGCTCTCCCTTTTCCAAAGGTGTTAAATTTAGTAATATCTTTTATTGATGGCAAACACAAGTGCCTCACTACAACAAACTTATTTCTCTTCCTCTTTTAATTGAAAATATCTTGTATTCTGTTCTCAGATATCTTACATGTGCAATACAATCACATGCTGTTATATAATTTTGTTCAAGTTGACAGCAATCTGAAAATGTACCAAAACCATCAAGAAGTTATTTTTGTGTCGATGATAAAAGGTTGCAATGCTTATATGATGTGCTTATTGTTTTATATGTGTGTTTAATGGTGTGAGAAACAAATGTAATGGGTATCAACACAAAGCAACACACAGTTTTGAAAACTGGAGTTTATCTGAAGGATGCAGAGACTGGCTGGAGCTGAAAAGAGTGCTGCACCAGATACGTACCTGCTAAACCTTCAATTTACTATTTTACCCCTGAAATTCATTAACTTATACTGTATAAGTTCAAAGGAATTCTTAAAGTAAACAGCATTATTGATGTTAATTAATTTCCCTTTTTATTATTTTGGTAATTTTTCAGCTCCTAGGTAGGTATTACCATGTTCTTTTTCAAAAAAACCCACATCACTTTTTTCTTGTTTCCAAGGCATTCTTTAGACGACTTCTGGATGACAGATGGTCACCATATGTCTCTTCATATCTACGACATGTGTCTAAATGTCACCAGTGCCACCTTTGCTTTTCATGACAATTTGGAAAGAAGAGTCTAAAAATGGTAAGAGATGTATGTGGGAAATGTAAAGTCCTTTTGGCAGTGAAACCTGACTTTCTGAATTGTAGGGGTATTAGCCATTCCAGATCTTTAAGGAATATTTAGGTCTTACACTTTTTGAAAATTTATTTAAATCACTCTGAGTATAAAGAGTATGAATGGACTTCTGGTTTTCATCAGCTGATAGCAAAACCCTATCTGTATTTTTTTTTTCATATATAGTTGAGCTATTTCTCTGTTGCACCCCATAGTGTTGTCCTGTTCCAGTGTTGCATTAATTTTTCATGCCCTTCATTTACATTCCTGGCTGCACTATTAATGTGGACTTGAAACACAGGGTAATTCTTTAACTCTCTAACTCCCTTAAGTGGTCTTATTTTCTGTTTTATTCCCTGATTGTGTCACCAAAACCCTGAGGTGATTTTAGACTGTACTGTATGCTCAGTCATTGAACACACAGGTTTAAAGAATTAATAAAGAGTTATGAAGATCACAGAGGTAACTGGGATCAACAAATCAAGAGAGTGATAAGAAGTTGGTATAATCTCAAGTAAGGTAAGCACTTAGCATATGCTTATCATGACTATCTACATTTTAAACATGATAAAGCAAATAAAATTTTTGTGCTTGTGGTAAGCATGATAGCCAAGGGGAAGGATATTGTAACTGCTGATAATTTAAATCTGAATTGTTAAAGAAAATTTTTTTTAAATCTCAGTGCTTGGCTTTATACAAACTAAATCATATGCTACAAACAGATAAGTAGTAGGGTACATGAAGTTATTAAATTATATTTGAGATATAAACTGATTAAATATGTGTCATTGTCATAATCCCTGTTTATTGAAATCTGTATGGAAAATAATAAGGCTCTTTTAACCAATGGTAGAAGATTTAACCTTAAGACATTTGTTCCCACTCTCTAGTCTTCTGTCATTAGTGCTTTCTGACATGGCAAGAGTTATTGCCAAAACAAAAAAAAATAATATTATCAATTAATCTCCAGTAACAGTGCAATAAATGGCTAACATCGTGAACAGAGACCTGCATCCAAACAGAACGAATATAATTTTACCCAAGGAACCAAATGGTGTACCAGAAATTCTGTGAGCAAAAGCACTCAACCATGAAGTAGCAGAAAACACTTACTCAAGATAAGTAAAGGGAAATAAAAGTGTTTTGTAATCAGTAACATTATTTACCAAACCACTCCTCTTCCATTCCCTTAGTCTCGACTCCTAAGGGAAACCAAGAAATTACATTCAGAAGTTGACTCTGAAGTCATAAATCTAAAAAAGATTAACAAATTACAAATCAGACTCACCAGACGTATTAGTTTTCTGACATATAACAAATTCTCTCGCACCTAATATCCAACTAAGCCATCAGTGTTCTAAAATCAATATTTAGCTTTTTCTTTCTATCCAAGAGGGTTAATGACTTAATCATCTCCCTGTGTCCTAACAGTCTTTTCTATTCTTTTGGCTCAGATTGTTATTTTAGCTCCAATTGGTTAATTGACTTATGTAGTAAATTACTGCAAATGAAAAGTTCTGATGTCTCCTGTTTCTGTTCTAAATTTGTGTCAGAATTTTGAAAGAAATGTGAGACGCAGTGGAAAAGCTAGAGTTAAGAATATAGATGCTTCATTGACTTCAAATGACAGTTGTACATAATTTTCATTTTAATTCCAATACAGCAGTGATATTTAGTTTCTAGACACTCTGAAAATTTAAATGTCATTAATTTCATATATCAGAAATTACTCAGTTTAGTGCAAAAGATTTGGAACTAGATGACTACAATGAAGATGTTGTAAAAGCTACAATTTTGTGCAAAACAGACAAAACTGTCTTAACATTTCTGTGTGAACGCTGACTACAAAGTTGCTCCTTACAAACACATTTGAAATTATGCTCAGGGTATTCCACTGAAATTAAATTTTCACTGGTAAAATATTTTTTAATTCATCCTAATTTCTTTAGTGAATATTTTTATTCTTGGTTAAAATGCTTGTCATAAAATTTCTGCAGGAGAAATTGCCATATTAGCACCTTATACTGTAAAATCCAGTAATGGATTTTAGTAGTAGTAATAATTACTATGGCAATGCTTTCACTAGTTTTGTAAATTGTCTGAAGCTGGAAAAGCTTAATGAGACATTCTAGTGTGATAGATAGATTAGTGTGAAAATTAATTTATGTTAATCCACCTTACATAGAAGAAGTATGAGTGTAAAAAATGTAAGTAGGAATTACCTATTTCAAAGTATAACATCACTGTTAAATACTCATCCTTAGGGACTTATTTCATGACTTGTGGGGGTATCTAACCATGTGACTGCTTTATCTGCAATAGATTATACATGTCAAGTCTTCCTTTACATAACTTTTTTTTTTTAATTTAATTTCGTATTTTTTCAGAAAAATACTTTTAGCTTTTCAACCCTGCAATCTGTCTCATAGCATTTTTTAAGACTCTGCTTTCAAGAATACATAGGGATTGTGCAGGTTTTTATTCTGTGCAAATCTAATATATCCTAAGATTTTTCAAACGTGGAATCATCAGTTTCACTAGAATCTCAGAAAACAGCTAAAATAAACTAAACTGTGCTAACACCCTCCAAAGCTGCAAAGTAAAGGCTTTACTTTAACAGATTAGGATTAAGATAAATTTTCAATATGACAATCTCAAGGAAATAAATAGACTTAGCAGCACCTGAACATGTCTGGAGCTTATGTTCCCTTTTCTGAATGAAATATATTTACAATTAATAAAAGGAGGAATAACTTTTGAAAATTTCATCATCATTTCATTTGGAAGGCAAGCCTCCAGAAATGTAAAAGAGAAGGGTATAATGTAAAGAGAATCTGATAGAAATATGATAGGAAAAGCTTTCATTACCATTTCATCTGCTGTTTTGAAGACTACCCACAGATATATTTTTGGAGGTATAGCCTTGTTTTTCTACATAATCTAACATGGGATTGCTGATTATAGACTTCAGGTGGTAGCATGGAGTAAGTGAGCACATGGAGGGAATGACAAAATTTAGGTACAGAAGCAACAAATTACCTAGCTAACTAAAAAACACAATTTAGTAGCATTTTCCCTCTTAGGTGCCATAATACACATTCTTCTAAGGGATATAAATGAACAGAAATTGTTCAGCTTAGCTTAGCTAGAAAAGTTGATGTGTATGAAAGAATTGTAACTACAACATAAATAACGCACTTTATCCTTAACAACATAATTCTATCTTCAGCAATAACTAAAAAGCCTGGCATAGAAAAGAATCACAATTCTCTCTGTGAGTGTGGAATCACTTTTTCTCTCTACCCTAACACAAGACAAACGCTTACACAGATGATTTGTTAAATTGACCAAGTCAGAGAGCAGTAAGCTTTGCAGAAAAATCATCTTGGAAATTTTATTATGCTTGGTTTGAAATAATAAGTAAAATTAACCTTTGGATGGAGAAAGAGTGAGCACCATTGCTGGCTGCTACTCTGAAGGGACATGGACATATTTTTCCAGTAATTTGTCAGAAAAATATAGGAAAGTGTTTGCAGACATTAGACATTAGCAGCAGCTATATTATCTTGGCATTCTGGAGCTGGACATCAAATAAAATTGGCACAGCTATAGAATTATACTGGATAAAGTGAGGCATCTGTACCAGAACTGTCTGAAGATGTGACCATTGAAGATTTCTATGTCAAGCACATCTAGATATTTCTAAAGGCCTCTAAACTAGATTATCTAAAACACACATTTTAAAATACATTAATAATAATAGAAAAGATAATAAAAATAAACTCTTTGTTAAACACCACCAAAATCTATAGAATATAACTTGACTAGCATCACTTAATTTAGAAAACCTAAAAGTTGAAAGTAAATCAAAGTAGATGAACTGAAGCAAAATAATTTAATATGATGCGTGAAAAGGTAAAGATCAGGAAGGTAACTGAAAATAAGCTATGCAATTTTCATTAACTATGCAAATCAGAGAAGTGTGGTTTTTGCTTAACTTTCATTTATCTGGATGCAAACATTCGATAGGGAAATTTGAAAAGTTCAAAAATTGTGATTAAAATTAAAATTCAAATTAGACTTTTTAATCAGCACTTATAAATCTTCCAAATACTCAACTTATAATAAATGCAGTTTTATTCATTACTGTGGCAATTAAATGCTAATTTTTTTTTATTATTATATTGGAAGTTTAAAAAAAAAAAAATCCAAATTGTTTCCAGTTATCAGAAAAACTGTAAAAGTATTTGGAAGGAAATACTTTTCTACTGTGATCTTATGTATGTTTATAATTTAATCTTGTCGTAATATACAAAACTTTCTGTTCTCTTCCATGCTGGGAAAAAAACCAGCATCCATTCCAAATGCTTGAACCAGGGGGAAGCTGAATTATTAGTGAGTTATTTTGACAAATCATAAGCATTCAGACCAGCTACCCTGAATTTCAGAAGTGCCTGTGGTCCCTCCTTCTGATTTATGCACAGAGTGCACGTGCTGAACAGCTTGGAGGCTGAGGCTGCAACCCTGAATTCTTCCACTTAGATTGCAGTGTGAATTTAGATGCTTACCTTATGGCACTTGACTTTTCTGTAGTTGGAATTCTTACTCATCCCGCCTAAATATGAAGGATGAGGGGGGCACATGTACTTTTCCTTTCCAAAAAGTGCAAGCTCAAGGCAAGATTCTGGTGAACTCCTGCTTTTATTTATTGACATTCACATAATTGTGTCAGTAGGGTTATTAAAACAGAAGTGAAAAAACTGAGTTTGTCGTTGATAAAACAGAATTTTTTGACTGACAAGTGTTTTCTGAATAATAATTTTGGAGAATATTCTAAATGAATAAACTCAATTCATTATTGCTGCAGCAGTCTGTTTATTATATTCTCACAGGAGTAGAAGTTAAGAAAAACACTAAAAGCCCCAAATTTTGAATGTACTTAACACATGCTATTTATTCTCTTAAAGTAGTGGGTTTTTTTGTTTTTTTGTTTTTTTAAAGTTAACATTAGAGAGGAAGAATCAGCTATTTAGTCTCTCTTATTTCTGTGAAAGCACTTACATCCCCTCAGAACTCAGAGGGAAGTGCAGAGATGCTGGGAATATGGAAACCCTGCCTAAAAAGCACATGATGGAGGCTGAATGAAACATCTTAGGAAATAATTTCCTTTACAAATAAGTGCTTTAGGTTTACAAGTGTGAGAGTGTCTTGTTTTCTTTTGTTTGGTTTGTTTTTTTCTTTTAGTTAGCTTTACAAGACTATTTTACAAGCATGTTTTATTACCCAGAGTGCAGTACATGAAGAGATGACTCCTGGTGTAGGAGAACCTTAGTAAGCAAGGCACTGTTTAACAAAAGCAGACTGAAGCAATAGAAGTTTAGGATGGTGACAGAACTCAGACCATT
Organism: Sturnus vulgaris; assembly: GCF_052056855.1. Taxonomy (NCBI): domain Eukaryota; kingdom Metazoa; phylum Chordata; class Aves; order Passeriformes; family Sturnidae; genus Sturnus; species Sturnus vulgaris. Next base: position 65,825,573 of record NC_142246.1, read on the forward strand.
GGGAATACAACATTTTCAAGGACAAAAACTAAAACTTTCTGTTCACAGAAAAGCATCACAGGAACTGTGGATGCAATAAATTACTCTGGTTATTAAAGGTAAGAAAAAGGTAACTTTGTTTGCTATTTAATGTATGAGTTATTTTTCTAAGCAATCTCATGAAGAGGGACGAAGTGGAGGATGAGGAGAAATGGAGATAACAGTGCCAGGAATAAAGACTGACATGATAAAAAAGCTGATAATTTTTTAAAATTAGTGTTGTCATTGTAGTCAGCAGGATTATAAAAGAGCCAGCGCCATTTTTCTGGGTTTGTTGTTTGGTTGTTGTTTTTTGTTGGTTTGTTTGTTCGTTTTTCTGTTTTTGTTTGTTTGTTTGTTTATTGATCAGCTTCTACAAGCAAATCACAAATATTAAAACTGAGATATTTCAAAATTCAAAATTTAGTAAAATCTAATTTTTCAGTTTTAGTTTTGACAAGGGACAGACCTTAGACTTCTCAAGAATTGTAACTGTTATATTTTAATTCTCTGGATTTATACTGTTCTTTTGAAAGAACCTCCCACACCCAAATGATAGGTTCCCACCGTGTGGGAAGAAGAACAAAAAGAAGATCAAATAAACATGAAAAGAAACAGCCCTATTCCAGATTTTGTTGAACTGAATTATATCAGACAATACAATTACCAAATCAAACTTAGTCAGTTGATTAACTACAATTATAACATTCAGCAAACAGACATTATAAAATTAATATAGCCAAAAATAACATGACAAGATGAAATCAGCTGATAGCCATTTCATATGAATTCCAGCCTCAAGAATGTGCTCATTCCAAGACACAGACCAAGTGTAGTGAGAAGGGAACTTTCAGAATAATCTCCAAATAGTTTTTCTATGAAATCCTAAAGTAAATGTTAAATGCTGATTCCCTACTAAACACTTGACTACTGAAAAAAAAAATACAGATCTGCCTTGTTAATATTTTTAATTCAATTCTGCTAAAATTGTATCTTTCCAACTTTTTTTTTGCTTAGATTCAGATGTGCAGAAGAACATATCCATTCATATCTCTGAAGAAAGTCAGAGTGTGATTGGCTTTGTAGTATTTTCAAATGTGTGAAATGTTTATAGCTCATATCTATAGTAGGAATTTTATAGTTCATAGTATCTTCAGAATCAGGTGCTGTCACATCCAAGGTTTTCTTTTGGTGATACAATTTGAGAGATTTGGTCTTCATGAATCTCAAAGTTAGGCTTTGAATGCCTTGATTTTCATGTCTCTACACTGTCATCTTCAGAAAGCAGAATGCATTGGTCTAGACAGAAAAGATAGATAGGATATCTAGCTAGATACAAAAGCAGCAATGTGATGAAGCAGAAATGTATCCACCCCAAATAATTGCTGAGATACCAGATAAGATGCACCTTTGAGTGCTGGTGGTGACAACATTTTCATGTGCCAAGTCCAGTAAATTATGACAACTTCTCCACAAAAAATGAGATTTATTGGACCTGTTAAAACAACAAAAAAAAAACCATCTAGCTTTGATCTCTGATTTGGATTTGGAGCCTGAGAGCCTTCGAGCATTTTCCTAGACCAAGTAATCCAAAAGAATGTTGGCAATGTAAAAAGATGGTCAATTCTTGGTTCTTTCGAAAAACAGGAGTTTGCAGGATTGGTTTGGCCAGAGCCTCTCAAACAAGTAATTAGAAACCATAAATGAGCCTGATTTAAAGCATTTTGGTGCTCCATAAAGCAGAGGCCACAGCATGAGACACAGGAGTAAAACCCAGCCCCTTGCAGTGCTTTCTGGTGGAGCACCAGCAGAGGCAGGAGTGGCATATGCTCACAGAGAATGAGCTGCTGGCAGTGGGATTTTGGAAGTGAACATTCATTGGCACATCTTTTGGCACAAACTGAATGTTACAGCCTGGATCCAAGGTATTGATACCATGTGTTGGATCTCAGAAATCTGGCACAGACCCCCTGGCAAACACTGGTCTGGACCTGGAACCTTGGAGAAGACTTGTAAATATGAATAATGAGTTAAAAATAACAAATGTGTAGTGGGTTAGATGTGTGTATTTTCACTGGGTAATAGGTTTTAAATTTGAAGTTTTTATAGTATAGTGGTAGATATGGGACAAGATGGAAACTTTTGGGTGGTGTCTTTTTTTTGTTCATCTTTTTCCGTCTTCTTCACAGAACTTAGGTAGTTGTCTTTGACTGGTCAGTCTAATGTCACTCTAAGGGTCGTAGAAATCTATTATTAGATCAAAAGGATAAATAATTAGGTGTTAAACTTTTAACACCTAACATTGCCTAGCAATGTCACTACCCGTGGCAACCAAACAGCACAGCGTGCACCCTCCTGAGCACAGCACTGATGGCCCTGTGGAACAAGGGAGAAAGTCCATCCACAACCTATGCCACCTCTGCATCTGGAGGTTCCAGGCAATCCAGCAAGGCACTAAAGAGGATCAGGTGCTGAGGATGGCCAGAACCCAGTGGCACAGGAGTTTAAACCTATTGCACCATGAAGACTGCAAAATTAATGTATTAAATTAGTGACTTAAATTTCTTAATTTATTTTATATCTAGTTTGTTTAAAAATTGCTATGAGTAGAAGGATTTAAGGACTGGCATCATGAAATAACCATGCGCTTGAAATGTCCTGGCAAGAACAGTCAACTGAGAGCACTGCACAGCAATCTATATTGTGCAGCGTGTGACAGGTGAGACAAGCAAGCTTTACAGGCAGATCTGTGCAATCCCACTCTAAATCTACTGAAAGGCTTGAAACCCAAAGGCCATGCTCCAGAGAGGATGGGAACTTCCTAGTCAGGAGGTTATTCGTTTAGTTCATAGGGTTGAACTTTCTGAAGTAGCTTAGCCAAGACCAAGGATCAGAAAACTAAAGGTACATTTTGCCAACTATTGTAGCTCTGACATGCTGTGATTAGCAAATAGCTGCAGCAAAATATCATGGGTTTCAAATGTTCAGAGCCAAGAGGATGTCTAAATTCAGTCTGCTTTTTCAAGTTATATATCACACAATAAGGAATAGATTTTATTTTTTTTTTTTAGTAAGACAGCCAGAAAATTAATGGTTGAAGCAGGAAATCACTGGACCAACAAAGCTGTGATCAGTATAAGTCATAGCATATCCCAAATTCCTTTCCTGCCTGTGTATTTAATTCTCTTGTGACTTTTACTGGAATAGGGAGAAATGCATGGGTTTGGCAGATAGCTCAAGTGATTTCTGCACATTATAGATGTTGGTATGATCAGAAATACAGCTAGATGCAGGTGACTTCTGGAAGGAACTGTCAGTAGTGGAGGAAGCAAATTTCCTGTGATAACATACTTAAACATCAAATTTTAGTGCTCCCTGTGTTTTTGGGGAGTAGTATAGAGTACTGTGGACAAGGCTGTACTTAGAAGTAGAAGTGAAGCAAGAAGGTAATCTCTATTTATTCTTCTCTGTGGCTCTTTTGACAGCGGGGAAGGGAAGGGATGGCACAACAACATTACAACACCTATGGAAGTTCCAGAATATTTCACTTGTTTTTCTATCCAGTGTAGGTAAAAAAAAAAAAAAAAAAGAGTCAAATTTTCAAATAATTTTCCCCTATTTTTTTGGCAGATAGTAGAGAGCTAGATTATTAATAATTATGCCACCATGAGATGCAAATTTGAACCTTTAGGCTCCTTTTGCATTGCAACTGAAAGAAAAAGGGAGGAAAAAACCCCAAAAAACTAGCTCTAAAAAACAATTCATGAATACTTAATGAATGAGCAAACATTTGCATCATATAAATATTTTCTTTCTCCTCGTCAGTATTCAGGGGCTGTGTTGCCATCTGGCAAAGGTTTCAGTTGACTAACGCTGAAGCAATAAATTAATACAGTAAAAGATGCTACCAACAGTTTTAAACCAATTAAAATGCCGGAAGCAGACTATGTGTGTTAAAATGTCATGTCATGATCCTGCAGCAGAGAACCAAAGAGCTGTACTAATCCAAGTGTGAAAGAACAAAGATTGCAGGATTCAGGAGTATTGCTTTGTGTGAGCCTTATGGCACGCACAAACATTCTTGTAATTCAAAATGGTAAATATTCCGACTCATAGGAGGGTGGACAATAGTTTTATGATAGAATAGAGTTTGTCTCAAATTTTTTAGTCTTTAATTTGGATCCAAGAACTAAAAAAAGGGGAAAAAAAGTAAGTCAAGTGTGTGTTGTAGCTCTCCTATTACCATTCAAGTGCTTAATAGAAAAATGGTTGAGAAAACTCTCAAGTTACAAATTTTCACCACCTGGAGACAGGGAACAGCAAAAGGGTGCACTGGGGTCAAGGACTAAGCAACAGCTGGATCTGTGGCTCTGTCTTGCCAGGGCTTAGACTGCAAGATAAGAACCAGGCTCTGCAGGATCCCCCATCCAGAGTTACATATTCCAGCACAGGGCAGCCTCATTCTTCAAAGGAACTGAGCAGAGTTTGCTGCTGTCTTTTGAAGGGTCTGGTTTCCTCCAACTTTTTATGGAGACTGTAAAGGTGGACTCCTTTCTTGGGGAAAAATGTCACTGGATTTGCAAGCTGAGTGAAAAGCTCTTGCAGTGGTAATGCAAAGCAATGCCATAACCTCTCCTGAAACAAGGTAAAATTTTTCATTTAACTCTTGAGGATTTTTTTCTTCTTTTCCTTCTTTAAATCAGGACAGGATACTTTAAAACAGTCTGGCAAAAGGATGATATCAAAGATCTTTCTGAAGGTTTCCAAGGCAAGGAATACCTATGGGAACATTCAAGACAGGGAAGAAGCCCATTCCCAAACCTGTCAGTTTGGTATGTCACTTTTGTACAACATAGAAAGGAAAGAAAAGAGAAGAAATGTTCCATATCCTTCAAAAATGACAGTATAAAAAAGTGGAAATATTTTTCAAGAATTTCAACCACTTGTTTGCTTTCTACAGATGTTTATTAAGGTAGCAGTAGTGTGGCTGTGTTACTAGAAAGTATAAAACACTGTTAATGTCTTCTGCAAACATAGTGGAGGATGTTTTTGATTGTTAATTATTTTCATTGTCATTATGAGAAACAAGTTGAAACAACGCAGTAAAACCTGCTAATAGCAAAATTATGCTTGAGTTTTTTTCTGCTAAAACTTAATCACTAAGAATAGAGCTAGCTGAGTGACACAAAAATGTACCAGGATGGAGTTGTAACTTTTAAAGATATGAATGCTATTAGATGATTGCTACTGAAATATTTGAAATTTCAAAATGATATATTGTCATAGTTTTATGCATTTTGGAAGCAGAAATGATCCTTTTAATGTTTTCTGATCTCATTGCTGTGGGACAAAGTCTTGTTCTTTTTTCATGAGTGGCGATGATTGAAAGATTTGAAAGGAAAACACTATGGTTTTCCTGAAGTATATGTTGCTACTGACTTGTCCACTTTCACAAGTCAGACATCCTCAGCTTCCATTTCTGTTAAAAAAAAGCTTTCCAGTTAAGTGCTTTCTAAAAAAATTTCCTCACAAAGGTTTACCTACTAAGTTAATTTCTGTATGTCATATAAAAATGAATTAAATAAAAAAAATATTAAAATACTAGAAAGCTTCAAATCTATTTACTGAATGAAAATGCCATTCTCATTTAGACTACAAGATCTGACATTATGTCTGTCATAATTAATTCAAAATGCTCAGCGTACAGGAAGTTTAGAGGGGAAATGATATGAAGATTCCTCCAGTGACCCTTGATTATATAGAATTATATAACACAAATATATGTAGAGGAGTTTTCTAGATGAAAGTAATGCCTATGATTTATTAAAAACCAACTATTTTTCATTAAGATTACAAGGCAAGGTTATTTTCTCTTATAGTGATAGACCTTGGAGAATTAACTTACAACTCCCCACAACCCTTCCCATATTTTTTGCTTTGCAGGGGTGTCTTTAAAATAACGTTGTAGACTATTATTTTTCAGGGAGGTAAAAGCAAAAGAATAATCAGAAATTGAGTTTTGTTTACACCATCATCATCTTCATAATCACTAAGGAACATCAGCTTGCACCCAGAGCAATCTGCATCAATCATCTATAAGTTCCAGCAGCTGAAGATTTTAAGAGCTTTCAACAAAATGATTGTAGTGCTGTGGTGACTGACATGCCTCCACTCAACTCTCTGTTCTGGTACTTCTGCAGCTCCTTTGATAGAGTAGGAAAACTGATTTTAAATGGTTTCCTTTTATAAACACAACCCCCCCAAATTCTAAATTATTTATATTAGATTTTGATCAGTGATATATAAGAAGGCAATTAACTATTTGAAGATATATGTAGCCTTATCTTTCAATAATTTCCAGAAATAAGAGTGTCTCCCATATTTTTACTAATATTATGTTAGTAGCAAGCAATGATAAATTGCCAAAGATAATAGTAATTTTCTTCTGAAACACCTTTTACATTGTCCACTATTTTCAAGCTAGTTCCAAAGCTACCTGGAAAAGCAAGGAATGGGTTATTGTATAGCAAATAATTAATTTAAGAAACCTTCAATCAGATGGGTGGTAACACCATTGAAAATATATGAAACAGATGTTACCAAATATTCTCTTTTTAGACATGGGCAAATCTTGGTAACAAGAACTGGTGAGATTTTCAGATGTAGCCTGTATCTACTTATAGGCAAGGGTTAAATTGACCCTGCTACCAGAGGGTGCACCAGGCTCAGGATGCAGCAGCTTGGGAAAGGCAGATGGACCATCTCATCCCACCTTTCAAGAGAACATAATGTGTGGTCAACAGGGAAACCAGGTATGGCCTTCATCACAATCCATCCTTGGTCTTGGGCTTGAGATATCCCTTATCCCTTGAGATCACATCATTGATCCTGGAACTTGTGAAGTGATGAAGACATTCCAGAAAATGAACATAAACTACCTCAAATTTATAGATTTTTTTTTTTCCTAAATACAATTAGCTTGTTAGCATCATCGTTCTGTCTTGAAGAAGATGCCAGCATGGCCAGCAGTCACAGCCTAGACACCCAGGAGTTTACAGTTTCTATAGCACCAGCTTTTAAAGGGCAAACTGTGCAACAGAACATGAGCCATCTTTGAATTCAGACACCAGGAATCTTCTAGGGAATTGAATTAAACAGTTTGAGAGTATATTGAGAGTTCTTGCAGAGCATTTTATAGCTGCAGTGAACCACTTAGCTGGCATGTTTTAAGCACTTTTCTCTTATTTGAATAATGTAGTGCTGCCATTAGTGTTTAAAACACAGATACTTCTTGTATACCTTCCCAGCTGATGTATCTTAATGAACTAGTGCCAACTGAATGGGATGAGTCGCTGTCCTATTGACCCATGTTCAAAATAACACTCAAGATTTGTCTAATTTTGTCTAAAATTATACAGGGCAGGAAGAACCTCCAGGGAAGCTTCTGTATGGAGATGCTATTTCCAAACCAGATAGGCAGGATGATTGAACAGATAATTTGCAGATATGATTGTTATTGCTACTGCTCGCCTTGAGCTTTAATATGTGCAGAAAAAACCTTTTTGTTGGTTTCAGGGCCTCTGCAAACTGCTGCTGTGGCAATTTCACTTCAGTGATTCCAAAACCAACTTCAATTATATGATCAATTTTTAAATAAAAGAAGAACAGGAGAATTAGGAAATATAAATGGATCTCTTCAGTTATAGTCATATTTATTTTTGCAGTCTGCACATAATTGTTATAACTAATAAAAAACCCCTCTTTTTGTTCTGAAACTAAAATATTAGCAGTATGCAAATTAGCAGAAATATCAGTACAGCAGTTCACACAGGTGTAGAGCACAATTCAAAGTTTTCCTCTTAATATTTTGCCCCAAATTTGCTTTCATAGCCAGAGGAATGTGTGGATTGAACTAAGCACTAAGATGCTGTCTTTATTTTCTCATTTTAGTTGCAAAATCATTATCCGAAATAAACCCTAATGGAGTTGTTATTGTCAGCATATTTTACATCCCAAGCATGATACTTCCATAAAAAAGAGACAAGGATTTTAATTTTTTTTCATTTTACAATTATAAGATGCAGACTCTGTGAGGTTCCTTAAGACTTCACAATACTGAGAGCTAAAATGGAAATGAAGATTGCAAACTTGAAGGCTAAGCCTAAATTATTTAAACTTTGTCCCCTTAAAATTTACTAGATTGAGAATGTATTTTTAATTGGTATTTTCAGCATTCTACAGAAACCAGGAATTTAGAACTAGAAATACATAAAATTTGACAATATTTCTTTCAGTGAATTATCTCCTTCCTGAACCTCAAAATGTCAGCCCACACCAAGACAAGAATTCTAGTAAAAATCTTACATAATTGAAGATTTTCCAAATACTTGAATTTTATCTTAAATTTCCCTCCAGTAGTTGCCTTATGCAAATACTCTCTTTTTCTGTAAAGTGCAAATTAATAATTCACTAAGTAGAATAGCTCAACATATATATGGATATATCAGACAACTCTTTTCTCAGGGCGGAATTTAAAATCCAGTTGTCTTATTCTGTAACTGTAACTTCCCTCACTATTTTCTATCCCTGCTTCCTTAACATATAAAATTTAATGCTGGTTAGAATATTTTGTGAAATATGTTTTGCTATATAAATTAATAATTATATCCTAGGCTACGACTGCATTAGTAATTCCAATTGCTGCTTTATCAGTTGATCAAATAACTCTTTTGTACAGTATTACCAGATATGTTGACTTTCATAGCATGTTGTTTACTGTAAAAACACAAAGAATTTGCAACAGCATTTGGAAAAATGTGGCTTACACACCTGAAAGTGTGTCTTACTGAAGTCATGTACCACTGCAATGTGCAACTCCTACGGAAATATGCATTTCAAACTTGGTGAGTGTGAAGAGAAATGTTTTGCGTTAACTTGAGAAAGTGGGCTGCAGAACATCACAGCACACCACAGCATGGGGACATGAGCAGAGTGTACTGTTGGGGACTTATCCTGCCTGTGAAAACATGTATAGTTGCACAAGACAATGTTATTTCTTGTCCTGACCAGGGATCCTCAGTTACAGCCCTTCATTAGAACCAACATTTTGTGCCATGAGTCTGTCTACCTGTTGTTTCTTCATGGTGCCTTCCTTCATTAACATTCTCTTCACAAATATTTTGCCAGAAATACAAGACTTGGCATTTTCCTAGTAATTTTCCAGCAGTTTTTCATGTGAGATGAGTCTTAGCCAGCCAATGGCACTGTATGCCATGCTGGCTGTGTCACACTGTGAGGCAGATGATCTGACTGCCTCTTGCTCACTGTCAGCTCGAGTCACTTGAGTAAACACATTGTCAGTGGTGTGGGAAGCATGGAACAATGTCTCAACTGCATTTTGTTAGAGAATTCTTTCCTTAATATTCTCATCCTTAATGTCGAAAACTCACATGTTCAGATGAAAGAAAACACATATGCTAGAACCTGAATACATCAACTTCTATTTGCTGCTTATCTTTGTCATTTGAAGTAAATAGAATGATATATGTTGATATCACAGTTTGACCTAACAGGAAAAGAAAAAAGTTGATGATAAACCTGCTAGCAATGCTGAAGAAAGCTGAACCATTATTTAACAGTTGTGTTTGTATTTTTTTTAACAAAACCTGTGATTTAGATACACACTCCGGGCAAAATATCAGCCACAGGGACATCTTGGGTCATCATAACAAGTATTTATTATTTTGTTTTATAGCTACATAGGAGAATCTAGATTTTGTTTTCTTTTGTAGTCAAAGGGGAAACTATGCTGTCTTTAGGCCCTCTGTTCCTCTTCTGAGTGTTGCATGGCAAGGGATGTTACATGTGCAATTTTCTTCATGCAAGCTACAGAAAGGTTTCTCCTGTACAATTTCATGTTTCAAAAGTTTTATTAGGCTTGACATTTTCGGGGTTTGCTACAATATGAAATACATTTATTTAGAAACTTTCTTAAGCTCTCTGAAGCAAGAGCATGTGTGTGTGATGACTGAAAGAGAAAGTCATCATGTTTTTTTTTTTCTTGTGGCTTCAGCACCCCCCACCACTCTGTACCCCCCACCCCTTTGTTTTGTCACATCCGAGGAGATTTGTGGAAGGAAAGTGTAAAGTGATTTTCTCGGTTTCCTAGGCTGCAGGCTGATTAGACATGTTGAGGTGCACTTTGGCTCTGTGACAGTGCTTGACAAAACTGGTAGAGCTGGCAATTCCCTTAAGGGACATTTTTAGTACATAACTCTTAAATAAGAAAACATCTGCTGTTTCTCATACTGCTTTTCTGCATTCTCTTATTCTGTCTCTCAAAATTAAAGATGCAGAGACAATTGAAAATAGTTTCATTTTCCCTCTAGAACAAAAGAGTAAATCCTTTTAAAAAACTATTAAACTGTTGTTGAGATTCATTACAGAGGCAGATGGGTCAGAAAATCATCACAGAATTGAAAGTAGTGCATGTAATTGTACTACTTGCTAGCTTTTTATTTCTTTCTTTCTTTCATTTTTTTTATTCTCTTACTTTTGTCAGGAATGTTCACAAAGCAAATTAATTAAGCTGTTTATTCTTCTGTGTGATAGAAGAGAAATTCTAAGGTCTTGCCTGGACATCCATTACAAGCACACAAAACATAACTTCTTATAAATTACTGTTCTCAATGATTTTCATAGGTCTCTCATAAGTTGTCATCTTCAGAGGTCACACAATTAACTAACAATAAACTAACATTAATATGTTTAGAATAAAGTCTCATTAAAGTCAAAGAAACAAATTATCTCAAGTCACTTGGGAGTAATGCATTCACATGCAGATAACAAATACTGATGAAAAAACCTGCTAAAATATTCATAACCAAGGAAAATCAAGGCTTGCCTTACTGGGTATCCAAAGGGATTGTACTTCTGATCCAAAATGTCAGATTTACTCCAGATTTATTTTTTAATTATTTACAAATGTAATTCAGATGTAACTAACCGGGAATTTCAACAGGTTTTATGTGACCTCTTCTTTAAGATGGCTATATTTCTCAGGATTGTCTTTGGCAAAGACAGTGATGGAAACAGCAGACCCCTTCTGTGGTACACTTGGATCAACAAGCAATATCACAGGTTGTATCATGACTTACACCTTGGCTGCTTCTCTGATCCATGCTCAGAGGGAATATGGGGCTGGTATCCCTGGCAAGGTTGGGTTTGAGACACAAGGGTTGCTTTCCATTGATGGCAAAGTCCAACAATCCCAAATCCCTAAAAACACAGCACAATAGGCAATATTGTGATAGGCAATCACAATAAATAAGAGCTATGGCAAAAGGCAAAACATCTTTGCAGTATGCTAACCTTCAGATGTCTAAATTCCACAGGAACCTATTACACTACATAGATTTTCAGGATCTTTATAAAATGCTTTTATCTTCTGTTTTCACCTGGTGCAGTTAAGGAAATTACTGGCTGCTATGGAAGGACAGAACGCATATATCAAAAATAATATTGTGGAAACCCAAGAGAGAGATTTAAGGGAGGAAAAAAATCTACAAATTTCAAATTGGTACTAGTTGTGTTTTGTTCCATACAGGTAAGAGGAGCATTTTGAATATTTGATTGTTTGAAATTATGAAATTGATGGTTTTGATCAAAAATTTAGTGTTGATTTCCATTGCTGAGTTCTTTTTTGGTACCATCAAGAACTATTAAGGAGAAACTCACTGTGAGTTGTTTGACAGGAAGATTTCTAGGACTCAGTTTTCACAGCACAAATTGCTTATACCCTTGTGTTTGTGAGGTTTCAGGGCTTCTACACTCTCATATAGAAGCTGCTGAAACAAAAATTACTTTTTTCCAGTTAGATGCATTCAAAACCTTGCTATCAGTTTTTATTAAAAATGTGAAATGAATTTTCGGCAGAGCAATGACACTTACGTTGTTAATGTGCCTTCAGGCATGTAATTAGTAGAAGACTTTAATCTTTTATATTCCATACTTTGATCAGAGCAAATAAGCTCAGAGAAGCTATAAAGTATTGACCAGCATCTTTGATAAAAGAAACTTGTAAGCACCACTTGAAGATACTTTTATAAACTGGAATGCACATCATTAGTTCTGCTTATAATAGAGAGAATGTTCTTTTACTGTTATTATTTGGGTATCACTCTATCCCATAGAATGTTCTGATTTTCTTCTCCCTTTCCTTTATTTTTTAAAAACTTGTGGTATTTTTCAATATTCACAGAAAAAACCCTTGAAAACTACTTTCTGTAGCAGGATAAATAATTTCTTCTATTGTTGATGCCAAGCTAAAAAATTTAATTGCTCATTAACAAAACAAGTTTGTTAGACTAACTAGGAAGATGAAGCTATTTGCATTCATACTTTTGAATGTGTAAATGAAGATTAGAATCAGGGTGCCCTTAAGTAAACTAGGAATTTGATATTGGATTAGAAGAACAAAAACCAGGTTTGAAAAGTCAGCACTTTATAGTATTTAGATTTAAAACTTTTATAAAATATTGCATTGAAAGGTATGAATTCTCTAATTCTGCAATTTTCTTATTCTTGCACAGATCAGACCAGTCACTAATAAAACCAGAATGAGAGAAGTGTTGGGTCCCACCTCAAGAGAGAAGGCAAGGTTAATTAGAAACTCTGATGACCAGATTCTGTTAATTTTTTCTTGTTCCATCTATTTCCATTATTAAAATGAAGATGTCTTTTCATCCCTGAAAATTGCAAAATTAATTTGATATATTTGTGACTTATGATTCAGATCATAATCTTGATAAATCCTAAGAGTAGAATTATGTTGTGAAACTACATATGCTCACAAAGTAATACATGAAACACAGGGTCACATAAGAAAAAAATATGACCTTAAACTTCATGCATTCCATATAGCCCTCGGTTGTTTCATGGAGTGCAGAACACATTAAGTATCCAAAGGAATATCTATAAATAATATAAATAATCCTATATGATCATCAAGGAATAATAATTTACATATTTATATATTGCTTATATAAACACTCGCAAATATAAAAGCATTTTAAAGAGTTCTGTCATCTCTACATTATGAAATGTAGCACTCCAATCTCTCTTCATCAAAAATCTGAATTCAGAACTTGCATTTTATCTCAAGATGTTATCTCATCCCTTCCCAGAATAAACCTCTGTAAGGAAACAAGAAACAATAATTTCACATCAATAAAAGAGGACCTTTACAAATTCTTCCATCCTTACTGTCCATGGGGCAGATCACTGCTTCTACAGCTTGTAATGACATTATTGGCACTTCAGGCTTGGAGGGGGAAAGGAAATTTGACAGGCATTGCTTTGAGGTTATTTATTTCCAACTCTTTTGCAAAATAAAATAGTAACGGTTTCTCGTGTCAAATATCAAAATCATTTAGACTATTTGTGAAGATGAGATGCACATATAACTCAAAGGACTAAATAAAATAGTAAATTTAAGGTGATTGAAATTATTTTGCCTCTAGCAAATTTCTCCATAATTTTCCCCTTTCTGAGGCTTTACTCTTCATTTGGTTAGATTTGTTCATAAACAAGTTATCTGTGAAAATACAAAAATTAATCACTTTTCCATCTTTGTTCTAAATTATTCTTTCATGGGTAACTTCAGTTGATTTATTCACCAAAACAGAGCTCATTTTATATCAACTTATATAGATTTGGATTGTCAAAAGTATTGTGCTATATCAAGAAATAATCTTTCTAAAATAATTTTTTATAATTTCTTTCAAAAAGAGACATTTAGTCTGGGGATTGTGATAGAAACATGTTACATTTACTATTTTATGTTCTTTTTAATGATAAAAAATTAGACTATCCTAGGTTAATGTGTGCCTTGGAAACAAGAGTGGGACACTCTAGTGACTAAGACAAAGCGAGTTAAAACTCATAAAGACTATTTTAAATAATATTTAGCTTGTCATCCTTTATTTTTTCTACATGAAAATTTCAAGATTATTAAAAACTATTTCTACATTACTATCCCAGACTATTTTCATTAAAAATACAATACTATGCACACTACTTAGTACCTACTATATTTAATCAGTAGATTGCAAGAGCGAGGAGCCTGTGAGGGAAAAGAAAAAACCATAAATTGCTATTATTGAAGACTGCATCATAATGAATATTTCCCAAGAGCTCATTTAAAATAGTTTTACTCTAGAATATCTAAAAAGCCTCTGAATAATAGTTTGTACTTGAAATTTTTAGATTCCATTTGAAGAGAAAAAGGTATTGAGCCAATAAATTTGAAAATGTATTTAAAGTGAAAAAATTACTTTAAGTTGTCTATTGCAAGAAGTTTCTAAAATAACAAAAATAATTGTGTTACTAAAGATAATGAGTGATGCCTCAAGTTAGGTTACTGAAAAGCTTTAAAGCTTATAGATATTGAATAATATCATAATGCATTACATGCATTCGTACAAGGAATGCAAATTTGATTTTTTCCCAAATTCATCGCAAGAAGACAAATCATTGTTTAAAAAATAAATAAGTAAAAGGTGAAGAAATGCTGTGAAAAAATAGCAGGTAGTTTTACCCTGGAAAAAAAAAAATCAAGTGCAGAGTAGCACTACCAGATCTACCCCAGCTCTGCAGCTAGAAGTCTATTTGTTGTGCCACAAGCTTCATTTGACCTGAGCAGTGGCAGGGGAAGTGAGACACGGTCTCAGCTCGTGCCTTGCTGATGGTTTTCTTCCTCTCCTCCCTCCCAGGTTCATGCTGTACATGCCCAGTGGTGCTGAACGTCACAGCTGAAACCACGACTTGCCTGCCAGGAGCAGAGGGAAGATGGATCATCCTCCACAGCAGGGAGGGTGTAGGGATGGAGTGGTGGGCTGTGATTCTGTGCTCCATTTAGAGAACAGCTGGATGAGGTAGTTTTCTAGTGAGGGAAGACAGCAGCTCCTGTATTTCCCTCTCCCCAGCACAGAGGAAGTGGCTGCACACCCAGGTGGGACAGGGACAGCACCTGTGACATTGACACTGGTCCTCCATGTGCACTTGCTCATTTGGATACACTCCATAGCAGACTAAACTTTCTACTAAAACAGTGAGGAGTCACATTTCCAAATCACAAGTTATCTTTTATTAAAATGTAGTATTCTTTGTGGCCACTGCTGAGGTACCCACAAGGATCCTCACTAGGCACATATTCTATTCCCAGCCTGAGTCCAGTGGATATGATATATACCCTCAGCCTGGAAAGTATTGCATATATAAAATGTGACAGAAGTTATGCCAGTACCTCATTACACATGGTTATCCTGCTGCTATACACAAATTACTGTTAAAACACCAGAACTGCAAACTATATAGACTCCTCTTTTGTTTGTCTTTTTCACATTTCCCTGCAGTTTCCTTACGGTTTTGATGAAGTCTTTGTGTTTTGAGAGTAATAGTCACACAATGTGTTAGAGTCATTGTGCAAGAAGCCAAGTAAGGCTAACTTAATGAGGACCAGAAAGAAGGCTGGAATGAATATCTTGGGGTACATCTCAGTTATGGGAATCACAAGATTCTTGCTTGTGTCTAGTGGAGATCTCAAGGGCATGGATGCCATAATAGTAAGGAACTGCCAACAGCATAGACTGACTTAGTGATGTGAATATTTTTTTAAACTTTCTCTAAGGGAGGAAACAGTGCTTTAAACTACACACAGCTTATTTCCATGCCTTTGTGTGAAGAATAAAATTATCCTAGGTTTGGAAATTGGACTAAACAGCTGTTTATGTAAATTAGTTAATGTAGTTTAAAAAAAAAAATCAATGTTTCTAGAAAATCATAACATGGACTTAATAGACAGCTATTGAAGAAAGCATGAACATGGCAATATTATCTAAATTCAAGCTGCTTGGAAGCTGGAGGCTTTTTCCCTAGTTTTGTTTTCTTTTGTTTTTTCTTTAAGTCTCATAAAACGTACTACTCGAATAGGTGATACACAGACTGTTAAAATGTCACTTCAATTCACTAGATGAAAGTTAACAAATCCTACATGCTGAAGCAATGTGAAACCAAATTTAACAAAAGTCAGGTGGCTGTTATTTGTGTACTCTAGCACGAGTGCTGGCAACTGTGCAGTGATAGAAGATCAAAGCAAAACAAACAAAACCTTACAGTGCTTCTGTGCTTCCCCAAAACAAAACAACAGTAATTAATGTTGGATAAAACACTTTTGGCTGTAAACTGCTAAATATACTCACAGAATACATTATCCTCCCAAAGTAGCTGTTATTCATTAAATAAATTATTCAAGAATAGTCTTTTGCAATATTTGACCATCTCTCTATCTGGTTGAATGCCAACTCATTGAACAAATTGTTCAAAAGATAACAGCTTGATTCATGTATAATGTATTTGAAAAGCTTCTTTTCTGGTTCTTACCATCTCTGTTGAGACTAAGTAATATCCTGTGGTTTTATTAATAATTTGTCATATGGCTAACAAAAATGAATATAGGCAGTAATAAAGGGCAGGATCTGCCTTCTTGTCAGTAGGAGTTTTGCCGTTGACTTTAAGTGGGTTCAGGGTTTCACCCAAAATATTTAAGTAGTGACTTTGAAATGTGATATGCATTGTTAGTGTACTTTTTTGTCCATATTCTAAGGAACTGATTCTATTCTAATATTCTGCAGTGATGACAGTGTGCCATAATATTTGAGTATAAACTTTCTATAGATGATTGATATAGCAATAGAATCATTATCCAACACGAACAGAAATGTTTGTGTTAGTTACCTCTTAATTGAGCTTATCTCAATCTGTAAAGCACAGACGGGTATGGAAATTGCAGTATGAGTACAATGGGGATTTTGACTTTTTTTGGTGATAAATATATAAATAAAAAATCTTTGCAAATTTATACTGTCTCTACTTTATGAGAAGCTAGAGTCAGAGGTGATACACAATAAGCAAGTTTCCAGAAGCCTGTTTGCTGAGCGGCTCTTGCATGTTGAAGACAAAGTGACAATGATAAAAGACCCATGCTGTTGATTACATTAGACAAGACAGGACAAAATAGAACAAGATATATTAATGTTGAAGTTAAATTTAAATCCAGGTATAAACGACTTTAGGCAGTGTGCATAAAGCAAGAGAGCTCAAAAATAAGGCACCATGCATTTATCCAAGGCTGGGGGTTCATCTATCCAGGCTGTGAATGTTTTAAGATGAAGTCTGAAACAACAGCATTGTAATTTGAGCTGGAAATACATGGGCTGCCTTACTGCTTGCGAGCACTGCATTGTATGTGGATCTAATGTTATTTTTTTCTTGTAACATTTCAGCCTTTTTCTCAAGTCATTACTTTCCAAAACGCTGTCATGTTGTATGTGTGACCTTCAGTTTCCATTGCCATGTCTAGATAAGAGCAGCTTATTAAATATACTATTGGCCTATTCTTACAATTTGTGGCATTCCAGTAACTGAAGCTTATTTCATTCATTGTCTAAATGCAGTAGAGAAATTATTTGATAAAATTAGGCTTTGTAAATTTCCTTGCAGAATCCCCACTCAAAAATGCTTGGATGGTAAATACATAAGGACTTTTAAAGAAAGAATCTTTTGTGTTTGGTTTCTGTGCTACTTTGAACTCGTACAGTATGGCAGTTTCACTGAGTGTTACAACTGAAAGGAGATTTAAAGCCAGAGACTCTTTTGTATAAATGAGTCTTCCCAGCTCCTGATCATAGCTCCAAGGGCTGTCATTTGGCTTATTATGGAAGATGGAAATAGGAAGAATATTCTCTGGGAGAGATGAAAACCTCTGGGACCTTTTCCCCATCTTGTTCTGTTAAGCTTTTAGACTGACAGCTGCCTTCTGAGTTCTGGTTTGATTGTGCCTATGGTGGCTGGTATTTAGGGTGTTAGTGAGACCTTTGCTTATATCAATATAATGACTGAGTCTTGTGATGGCCTGATGATTTTATGACACCAGGAAGATTATCATGTTGATCCGTAGTGTAGTCTACCTATTCAGTTTTTAAAGTAACTCAGTGTTGACTTCATCTAGCAGGATTTTCCAAAGATTGAAACATTTACCTACCTGAACTACGGAGGCACTTGCCTATAGCTAATGAGATTAGAAATACTCTTCTTTACAGATTAGAGAAGTGTATTCCCAGAAGAGTAGTGTAATGGAATAAGATGCTTACTCTAGAAGAGCTAAGAACCTGTGACTATTAGAATATTGCAGTACAGATGGTGGGTGAAGCAGGGTGCACCTGCACCAACAGCATGCAAATGTAATATTCTTTCCCTTCCCTACCTCTTTCCATTTTTGCTATGTCCTGCAGTTTAGACAGGCAAAGAATTTAACCAACAATTTTTAAAAAATACAGTTAATGCTTTTCCCTCTAGCTCTTCTGATTTGAAATAAGAGTAGGAAATATGACTTTTGTTTGGTTTTGGTGGGGTTTTGTTTGTTTGTTTGCTTGTTTGTTTTTGTTTTTTGTTTTGTTTTTATTTTTGGGAGGAGTGGGTAAAATATTTTCAGCTGTATTTCAAGTAGTAATTAAAAATTGTGAACTCAGCTCACAGCACTCTAAATGCGTACATCTGAAGTCCGATTGAGTGGAATATTTAGATGATATAGATTTAAGATTAGTCTTTTGTACATGGTTTCCTAACTCCACATCTTGGCATTTTGTTTTTCTTCCCATTGTTCTTCAAGTTCCATTACTGCATACAAATGGCAAGGCACAGCTGTGGTTATCAGATTTGGTTTCTTATGCTATCTTGTTTCAGACAAAACTTAAGATAAAGGTTCCTTTGAGAATGCAAAGGCTTGAAAGTTTAACTTTTATATCAGTGAAATAATATATATACTAAATTTGGCAACTTTCACTAGAAGGAACAGCTACCAGGTTATTTTTGCATTCTGAATAAAGTACTAGCACAGAAGAGTTTTATATCCTGCATCTTGTAACTGAGGACTGTGAAGTCAAAATAAATAAGGGCAGTAAAAAAATCAATAACTGGGTACTTGTCTAATAGCAAAAGTATATCTATTCCTAGATATTACATCTATAAAAAAGAATTTGTGGGTCATTTTTTTTTCTACATAGGTAAACATATGTGGATAAACTGAAATTGAATCAAGACTGTAATATTATTCTGAGAGTTATCGTAACATTAGCTATTGATATATTGGTGAAGATCTGTTTAAGAAAGTTGTCAGAATGCAATTTCGTTTAGGTAGACTTTTTTTTTAACTGAGAGCTTATCTAATAGATTGTATTTCAGATGTGAGAATATTTAGATATTGGATTTATCTTAGAGTATTTATTTCTTACTCTGTTCACTTTTTCAAATTCTGATACTTGTGTTTTGGCAACATATCTGTTCTTTTAGAATTTCTTCCTTTTTCATTCCAAGCAACAGCAAAGCTATTTTATTGCTTACCAGGCTACACAAAGATGCTGCAAAGAAAAAAAAAAAAAAATTTACCTCAGGAACATAAATGTGACATCAGTAGTGGAACCACGAGGAAGAAGAGAGGATGAGTTTCATGACAATTTTCACGTTCTCTGCAATCTCAAAAGATATGCCTTTGTCCAAGTTTACAGTCAGAGACTGATTTTTATTTTGAAGCCTTGTAGGAGTCCCACAGAGAAATTATTTAGGAAATTTCTCTAGTGTGTGTTTGCTTGGCTTGTTTGCAGCCATCATCTCCCTATCTCATGTTGTAATCAAACCACATCTCAGAAAAATGGGATAGGCATGAGAGCTCTGGAAATTTGTGTGTACTGTCTTCTAAAATTTAGATGTCTCAAATCTCAAAGGAAGGCATCAATCTTACACCCTTGCAACTCCCTCCCCTTCAATATTGGTTGCAACAGCAAGTACAAGGGGACAAATTTTGTACAATGCCATTCCTACACAGCATTTTGAAGCAGATAACATTTAAATGGTAAAAAGAAGCCTAAAGCTCACTTGAAGATTATATTTACATCCATAAATAACATGTTATCAAAACACAAAGATAACTGAATACCTCTGCCTGCTGGTCACAATTGTTACCAAACATCAAACATTGTGCATTTCATATCACCTTATCTTTAAGCAATTAATTTGGCCATGACGAAAATAATCAAGAATTCCAAACAGCACAGCAAGATAATGGCATACTGGTAAAGAATTTAGGAACAATTAGTTTTAAAATTATTACTGTCTGCATAATCCTCAGTAGAAAATACTTATCCTTCCTATTGACTTAAAAGTCTGGGTGTAGGTCAGAGAAAGAAATGGTCTGTGTCTCAAACATTGTGACGAAGGAGTTTTGCCCATTATAGCAAAAACTGTACAAAGGAGCTACAACAGAAGCTCGCCCCTCCTCGAAGAATCCAAGCTGGAAGTTTGCACTGAAAGTTAAGCTACTTAAATAAGATAAAGGCGACACTATTGTTCAATCATCTCAGCTCTAGAGAGAAACAAACAAGGCTGAGGGAAAGGAATGCATCCACAAGAGAGCCAAAAGCAGCAGAGAATCATCCCTGGCTGGGTTTGGGGTAGGGGAGAACACAGCTCACAGAGGCCAGGTTTGCACAGACGACATCCCCAGGTGAGGGTGGAAGGAGGAGGTTTAGGGTTCATGGTGTAACCTTTACACAGAGGCAGTGAACACCCATCCTCCCTTATACAAACCACCCCAGCTGTGAAACTCCACATTCACGGCACGTTCCCGTCAGGGACACCTGAGGAGGGGCCAGAATCCATCCAAGAGCCCCAAAGCGCTGCCCAGACTCACTGCTGAGGCCTTGCAGCACAGCACTGCTCCTGATGCAAAGGGATGCAGCAGAGCCTGAGGCTGCTGCCACAGCCTGTGCCACACTTGTCCCTGACAGGGGAGGAACCTGGGCCTTCCCACCTGGCCCAAGTGTGTATGGACCCCCTGAACTCCGTGTTTGTGGGGGACCCTGAGCACAAAGAAGACAGACATGTAGACCATCCAAAGGAAGCCAATGGGATCATTAAGTGGTGAGATTTTCTACTGAATCCACCTCTGTCACTCCCTTTCTCTCCCCCCACCTCTATTCCATTTCTGTTTTTCTCTCCCTGTCATTCTGTCTCTCTCATTTACTCTTCAGTAAAACCCATACTAGTGACTTTGGCACATGATCTCATTTGCACCCTAATTGAGGCAGAGCCATTTCTGATCATTTTAATCAGTGGATCACAACAAGGGGCTAGAAGCCCTCCAGTCTGGCTGCTACACAATGCCATTTCCAGAGGGCTGGGCTGCTGAAGGGGTGCTGGGCTGGGCCCTTTGTGACACAGGGGCGTTCTATCGGGTTCCAGGGATTTGTTGGGCGTTCTGTTGTCCTGGTGACATGGAACAGCCCCAACCTGCAGGGGTATATAAGGGGCACAGGGCCCTGCGCTGCCCATTCCCTGGAGTGCCACTCACTCAAGAGGAAGCAGCTCCCGGGAATTCCTGTGCCTTACACGGCTGTGAATATGGAGGAAGAGAAGGCAAAGTCCAGCTCCAAAGCAGCCAGCCCCATGCCCAGTGGGCCACAAGACCAGGCCCTCAGCGGGCAGTGGCTGGCTGCAGGCGATAGCTCAGGGCTGCCAACACTCACCAACGATTCCACCAGTTGCGGAGAGGAAGGCCAAGGGGAAGCATCCATGGAGCAGGAGCTTCCCCCAGAAGAAAACAGCCCTGAGCAGGAAACATCCCAAGGGGGAACCTGCATTGAGCAGGTGCTGTCCCCCACCCAAAACAACATGCACCCTGAAGACACCCATGAGGAAGGGTGCTCTGGGCAGGACCTCCCAGCACAAGAGGAAGCCGATGGTGTCAGCCTCCTGGAGCTGTGTGAGGACCAGGCAGAGCGCGAGCTCAGGTGGGCAGGGCTCTCAGGAGGCGGGTTCCCTGAGGCTGCCCCTCGCGAGGCCTGGGTTGAGCCGGGAACACCTGAGCCAAGCTCCCCAGGCCCGTGCTCTGCCTCCCCTGCCCGCCTGCCATCGCCCGGCTCCAGCCAGAAACCTCCATCGCGGCTGCGGCGGGCACTGCGGGCGCTGCGCTGCCTCTGCCGCTGCCCCTGCCTGGCTCCACAGCCCCAGGAGTAGAGCTGCAAAAGGAGCAACAACAAGGTAAAGAAACCAGCAAAAATAATAAGAATTAGAATGAGAAAAGCAAAAAGAAAAGACATTAAGAATAAGAATAGGAATTAAGGATAGGAATTAAGAATAAGAATAGGAATAAGAATATAAGAATATAAGATAAGAATATATGAATATAAGAATAAATAAGAAGTCAGCGTAGACGTAGAAGCACATAAGAAGAAATTGTTATAATTAGAAGAAGATTAATAATAATAGGATGAATAACAGAAATAGTCAGATGGACAAATAGTAATATCACTAATTGTATTAATAATTTTATTTACAGACATAAGAATAATACTAGAGACAAGTAGAAGGAGAAGAAGAACAAGGAGATGAACAGGATGATGAAGAAGAGGAGGAGAAGGAGTTGAAAAATAGAAGTAGCAGTAGTAGTAGTAGCAGTAGGAGAAAATATTATAATAAAAATATTAAAGTTACGATGATATGAATGGTTTTATTAATATTTTCAAGTTAAGTTATACATCCACACATCTTTTAGAGTCACAGTATAGTTTGGGTTGGGAAGGACCTCAAAAATCCTCTACTGAATAAAGAGGCTGAGACCAGCCCAGCCCACCCCTCCTTCACCTGACTGCAGCTTTGGCCTGGCACTTGAGCGGCCTAACAGCACCTGAGGTACCATCAAGGTGACACCATTGATCAATTGCCTCTGCTCTAGGGACAAGGGCACAAGACTCAGGCACGAGAATGTATCCAAAGAAAGCCAAACCCAGCAGCTGTGCTGAAAATCAGCTGGGGCCAGGCTGGGGCCGGGGGAGGCCGTAGCCCACAGGCTCATCTGCTGAGGCCACCTTTGCACACACTGCCCACAGCCAGCCAGGAAGGACGAGAGTTCTGGGGCTGTGGGGGAACCTCTGCTCACAGGCAGTCAACACCCATCCTCCCTCACACAAACTGGCTCAGCCGGAAAATCCCCACTCAGGGAAGGCCACATCCACGGCCCATTGCCGTGAGGGACACCTGAGGAGGGGCCAGAATCCATCCAAGAGCCCCAAAGCGCTGCCCAGACTCACTGCTGAGGCCTTGCAGCACAGCACTGCTCCTGATGCAAAGGGATGCAGAAGAGCCTGAGGCTGCTGCCATGGCTGTGCCAGACTTGTCCCGGCCAGGGGAGGAACCTGGGCCTTCCCACCTGGCTCAGGTGTGTATGGACCCTCAGAACTCCGTGTTTGTGGGGGAACCTGAGCACCAAGAAGACAGAGATGAAGAGCATCCACAGGAACCCTTTGGGATCCACCAAGTGCTGAGGTTTTCTACAGAATCTGACTCTGTCACTCTCTTTCTCTCCCCCTGTGGACACACACATTTAGAGAGCAAGGGAATTACAGCTTGGAAATTCTTTTCAGGCTTGGATTTCTCCTGACTCTCAGGTCCATTTCCAGGCTGACAAGCTGACTACAGCTTCAGTTCAGGGGGAAGTCTCCCAGGGTGATAACATGGTGAAAAACAGAGTAGAATTCAGAATCAAGATTAACACCTAGTGTATTTCCTGTGGGATACATCCTGAAGTACTGTCCCAAGGATGCTTTTCCCAATTGTCCAATGAACGACTGTCCTGTCCTAGCTGCACGTAACACACTTGAAATACTCATTGTAAGTACAATAAAGTTAGCCTTTATTTCCCCAAAGAAATCCCTGTGTGTTGCTGTCCTTTCTCTCTCTTTGCAGCGTAGTAACGACATGCTCCCACCTCTATTCCATTTCTGTTTTTCTCTCTTTGTCATTCTGTCTCTCTCTCATTTACTCTTCAGTAAAACCCATACTAGTGACTTTGGCACATGATCTCATTTGCACCCTAATTGAGGCAGAGCCATTTCTGATCATTTTAATCAGTGGATCACAACAAGGGGTTAGAAGCCCTCAAGTCTGGAAGCTGCTCCATGCCACTTTCAGGGTGCTGGGCTGGGTTCTTTGTGACACAGGGGCGTTCTATCGGGTTCCTGGGTGTTGTTGGGCATTCTGTTGTCCTGGTGACATGGAACAGCCCCAACCTGCAGGGGTATATAAGGGGCACAGGGCCCTGCGCTGCCCATTCCCTGGAGTGCCACTCACTCAAGAGGAAGCAGCTCCCGGGAGCACTGTGCGTTTATTGATGGTGAATATGGAGGAAGAAAAGCTTAAGTCCAGCTCCAAAGCAGCCAGCCCCATGCCCAGCGGGCCACAAGACCAGGCCCTCAGCGGGCAGTGGCTGGCTGCAGGCGATAGCTCAGGGCTGCCAACAATCAGCAACGATAACACCAGTTGCCATGAAGAATGCCAAGGGGAAGCCTGCATGGAGCAGGAGCTTCCCCCAGAAGAAAACAGCCCTGAGCAGGAAACATCCCAAGGGGGAACCTGCCTTTGGAAGGGGCTGTCCCCCACTGAAAACAACACGCACCCAGAAGACACCCATGAGGAAGGGTGCTCTGGGCAGGACCTCCGACCAGCACCAGAGGAAGGAGATGGTGTCAGCCTCCTGGAGCTGTGTGAGGACCAGGCAGAGCGCGAGCTCAGGTGGGCAGGGCTCTCAGGAGGCGGGTTCCCTGAGGCTGCCCCTCGCGAGGCCTGGGTTGAGCCGGGAACACCTGAGCCAAGCTCCCCAGGCCCGTGCTCTGCCTCCCCTGCCCGCCTGCCATCGCCCGGCTCCAGCCAGAAACCTCCATCGCGGCTGCGGCGGGCACTGCGGGCGCTGCGCCGCCTCTGCCGCTGCCCCTGCCTGGCTCCACAGCCCCAGGAGTAGAGCTGCAAAAGGAGCAACAACAAGGTAAAGAAACCAGCAAAAATAATAAGGAGAATTAGAATGAAAAGAGCAAAATGAAGAGCAATTAAGAATAAGAATAGGAAATAAAAAAGGAATTAAGAATAAGGATAAAATAAGATTAAGAACAAGAATATAAGAATATAAAATTAAATAAGAAGTAGATGTAGAAGTAGAAGTATATAAGTAGAAATTGTTATAATTAGAAGAATATCAATAATAATAGGAAGGAGAATGACAGAAATACTAATGCGTAGAAATCGTCATATCACTAATTGTATTCATCATTTTAATTTTAGACATAAGAAGAATAATATAGAGAAGAAGAAAAAGAAGTTGAAGAGGATGAAGAAGATCAAGAAGAAGGAGTAGAAAAATAGTAGAAGTAGTAGTAGTAAATGATTATAATAAAAATGTTGAAGTTACAAAAAAAATGGTTTTATTAATATTTTCAAGTTAAAATATACATCCACACATCTTTTAGAGTCACAGTATTGTCTGGGTTGGGAAGGAACACAAAAATCCTCTACAGAATAAAGAGGCTGAGACCAGCCCAGCCCACCCCTCTTTCACCTGACTGCACCTTTGGCCTGACACTTGAGCGGCCTAACAGCACCTGAGGTACCATCAAGGTGACACCATTGATCAATTCTCTCTGGCCTAGGGACAAGGACACAAGACTCAGGCAGGAGAATGTATCCAAAGAAAGCCAAACCCAGCAGCTGTGCTGAAAATCACCTTGGGCCAGGCTGGGGCTGGGGGAGGCCGTAGCCCACAGGCTCATCTGCTGAGGCCACCTTTGCACACACTGCCCACAGCCAGCCAGGAAGGACGAGAGTTCTGGGGCTGTGGGGGAACCTCTGCTCACAGGCAGTCAACACCCATCCTCCCTCACACAAACTGGCTCAGCCGGAAAATCCCCACCCAGGGAAGGCCACATCCACGGCACATTCCCGTCAGGGACACCTGAGGAGGGGCCAGAATCCATGCAAGAGCCCCAAAGCGCTGCCCAGACTCACTGCTGAGGCCTTGCAGCACAGCACTGCTCCTGATGCAAAGGGATGCAGAAGAGCCTGAGGCTGCTGCCATGGCTGTGCCAGACTTGTCCCGGCCAGGGGAGGAACCTGGGCCTTCCCACCTGGCTCAGGTGTGTATGGACCCTCAGAACTCCGTGTTTGTGGGGGAACCTGAGCACCAAGAAGACAGAGATGAAGAGCATCCACAGGAACCCTTTGGGATCCACCAAGTGCTGAGGTTTTCTACAGAATCTGACTCTGTCACTCTCTTTCTCTCCCCCTGTGGACACACACATTTAGAGAGCAAGGGAATTACAGCTTGGAAATTCTTTTCAGGCTTGGATTTCTCCTGACTCTCAGGTCCATTTCCAGGCTGACAAGCTGACTACAGCTTCAGTTCAGGGGGAAGTCTCCCAGGGTGATAACATGGTGAAAAACAGAGTAGAATTCAGAATCAAGATTAACACCTAGTGTATTTCCTGTGGGATACATCCTGAAGTACTGTCCCAAGGATGCTTTTCCCAATTGTCCAATGAACGACTGTCCTGTCCTAGCTGCACGTAACACACTTGAAATACTCATTGTAAGTACAATAAAGTTAGCCTTTATTTCCCCAAAGAAATCCCTGTGTGTTGCTGTCCTTTCTCTCTCTTTGCAGCGTAGTAACGACATGCTCCCACCTCTATTCCATTTCTGTTTTTCTCTCTTTGTCATTCTGTCTCTCTCTCATTTACTCTTCAGTAAAACCCATACTAGTGACTTTGGCACATGATCTCATTTGCACCCTAATTGAGGCAGAGCCATTTCTGATCATTTTAATCAGTGGATCACAACAAGGGGTTAGAAGCCCTCAAGTCTGGAAGCTGCTCCATGCCACTTTCAGGGTGCTGGGCTGGGTTCTTTGTGACACAGGGGCGTTCTATCGGGTTCCTGGGTGTTGTTGGGCATTCTGTTGTCCTGGTGACATGGAACAGCCCCAACCTGCAGGGGTATATAAGGGGCACGGGGCCCTGCGCTGCCCATTCCCAGGACTTCCACTCACTCAAGAGGAAGCAGCTCCCGGGAACTCTGTGCGTTTATTGATGGTGAATATGGAGGAAGAAAAGCTTAAGTCCAGCTCCAAAGCAGCCAGCCCCATGCCCCGCGGGCCACAAGACCAGGCCCTCAGCGGGCAGTGGCTGGCTGCAGGCGATAGCTCAGGGCTGCCAACAATCAGCAACGATAACACCAGTTGCCATGAAGAATGCCAAGGGGAAGCCTGCATGGAGCAGGAGCTTCCCCCAGAAGAAAACAGCCCTGAGCAGGAAACATCCCAAGGGGGAACCTGCCTTTGGAAGGGGCTGTCCCCCACTGAAAACAACATGCACCCAGAAGACACCCATGAGGAAGGGTGCTCTGGGCAGGACCTCCCACCACCAGAGGAAGGAGATGGTGTCAGCCTCCTGGAGCTGTGTGAGGACCAGGCAGAGCGCGAGCTCAGGTGGGCAGGGCTCTCAGGAGGCGGGTTCCCTGAGGCTGCCCCTCGCGAGGCCTGGGTTGAGCCGGGAACACCTGAGCCAAGCTCCCCAGGCCCGTGCTCTGCCTCCCCTGCCCGCCTGCCATCGCCCGGCTCCAGCCAGAAACCTCCATCGCGGCTGCGGCGGGCACTGCGGGCGCTGCGCCGCCTCTGCCGCTGCCCCTGCCTGGCTCCACAGCCCCAGGAGTAGAGCTGCAAAAGGAGCAACAGCAAGGTAAAAAAAAACCAGAAAAAATATGAAGAAGAATTAGAATGAAAAGAGCAAATGAAGAGCAATTAAGAATAAGAATAGCAATTAAGGATAGGAATAAGGAATATGAATATAAAAATAAATAAGAAGTCAACATAGAAGTAGAAGCACATAAGAAGAAATTGTTATAATTAGAACAAGATTAATAATATAAGGAAAAATAACAGAAATACTAAGATGTACAAATAGTCACAGGACTAATTGTATTATTCATTTTATTTACAGACATAAGAAGATTAATATAGAGAAGAAGAAGCAGAAGAAGATGTAGAGGATGATGAAGAAGAGGAGGAGAAGGAGTAGATAAATAGAAGTCGGAGTAGTTGTAGGAGACAATAATTATAATAAAAATATTAAAGTTACGATGATATGAATGGTTTTATTAATATTTTCAAGTTAAGTTATACATCCACACATCTTTTAGAGTCACAGTATTGTCTGGGTTGGGAAGGAACACAAAAATCCTCTACTGAATAAAGAGGCTGAGACCAGCCCAGCCCACCCCTCCTTCACCTGACTGCAGCTTTGGCCTGGCACTTGAGCGGCCTAACAGCACCTGAGGTACCATCAAGGTGACACCATTGATCAATTCTCTCTGGCCTAGGGACAAGGACACAAGACTCAGGCAGGAGACTGTATCCAAAGAAAGCCAAACCCAGCAGCTGTGCTGAAAATCAGCTGGGGCCAGGCTGGGGCCGGGGGAGGCCATAGCCCACAGGCTCATCTGCTGAGGCCACCTTTGCACACACTGCCCACAGCCAGCCAGGAAGGACGAGAGTTCTGGGGCTGTGGGGGAACCTCTGCTCACAGGCAGTCAATACCCATCCTCCCTCACACAAACTGGCTCCGCTGGAAAATCCCCACCCAGGGAAGGCCACATCCACGGCACATTGCCGTGAGAGACACCTGAGGAGGGGCCAGAATCCATCCAAGAGCCCCAAAGCGCTGCCCAGACTCACTGCTGAGGCCTTGCAGCACAGCACTGCTCCTGATGCAAAGGGATGCAGCAGAGCCTGAGGCTGCTGCCACAGCCTGTGCCAGACTTGTCCCTGCCTGGGGAGGAACCTGGGCCTTCCCACCTGGCTCAGTGGTGTACTGCCACACTGAACTCTGTGTTTGTGGGGGACCCTGAGCACCAAGAAGACAGAGATGAAGAGCATCCACAGGAAGCCATTGAGATCCACCAAGCGGAGAGGTTTTCTACAGAATCTGACTCTGTCACTCTCTTTCTCTCCCCCTGTGCACACATACATTTAGAGAGCTAGGGAATTACAGCTTGGAAATTCTTTTCAGGCCTGGATTTCTCCTGACTCTCAGGTCCATTCCCAGGCTGACAAGCTGACTACAGCTTCAGTTCAAGGGGAAGTCTCCCAGGGTGATAACATGGTGAAAAACAGAGTAGAATTCAGAATCAAGATTAACATCTAGTGTGTTTGCTGTGGGATACATCCTGAAGTACTGTCCCAAGGATGCTTTTCCCAATTGTCCAATGAACGACTGTCCTGTCCTAGCTGTACGTAACACACATGAAATACTCATTGTAAGTACAATAAAGTTAGCCTTTATTTTCCCAAAGAAGTCCCTGTGTGTTGCTGTCCTTTCTCTCTCTTTGCAGCGCAGTAACCACGTCCGCCCGCCTCTATTCCATTTCTGTTTTTCTCTACCTCTCATTCTGTCTCTCTCTCATTTACTCTTCAGTAAAACCCATACTAGTGACTTTGGCACATGGGCTCATTTCCACCCTAACTGAGGCAGAGCCATTTCTGATCATTTTAATCAGTGGATCACAACAAGGGGCTAGAAGCCCTCCGGTCTGGAAGCTGCTCCATGCCACTTCCAGAGGGCTGGGCTGCTGAAGGGGTGCTGGGCTGGGCCCTTTGTGACACAGGGGCGTTCTATCGGGTTCCAGGGATTTGTTGGGCGTTCTGTTGTCCTGGTGACATGGAACAGCCCCAACCTGCAGGGGTATATAAGGGGCACGGGGCCCTGCGCTGCCCATTCCCTGGAGTGCCACTCACTCAAGAGGAAGCAGCTCCCGGGAGCACTGTGCGTTTATTGATGGTGAATATGGAGGAAGAAAAGCTTAAGTCCAGCTCCAAAGCAGCCAGCCCCATGCCCAGCGGGCCACAAGACCAGGCCCTCAGCGGGCAGTGGCTGGCTGCAGGCGATAGCTCAGGGCTGCCAACAATCAGCAACGATAACACCAGTTGCCATGAAGAATGCCAAGGGGAAGCCTGCATGGAGCAGGAGCTTCCCCCAGAAGAAAACAGCCCTGAGCAGGAAACATCCCAAGGGGGAACCTGCATTGAGAAGGGGCTGTCCCCCACTGAAAACAACACGCACCCAGAAGACACCCATGAGGAAGGGTGCTCTGGGCAGGACCTCCGACCAGCACCAGAGGAAGGAGATGGTGTCAGCCTCCTGGAGCTGTGTGAGGACCAGGCAGAGCGCGAGCTCAGGTGGGCAGGGCTCTCAGGAGGCGGGTTCCCTGAGGCTGCCCCTCGCGAGGCCTGGGTTGAGCCGGGAACACCTGAGCCAAGCTCCCCAGGCCCGTGCTCTGCCTCCCCTGCCCGCCTGCCATCGCCCGGCTCCAGCCAGAAACCTCCATCGCGGCTGCGGCGGGCACTGCGGGCGCTGCGCCGCCTCTGCCGCTGCCCCTGCCTGGCTCCACAGCCCCAGGAGTAGAGCTGCAAAAGGAGCAACAACAAGGTAAAGAAACCAGCAAAAATAATAAGGAGAATTAGAATGAAAAGAGCAAAATGAAGAGCAATTAAGAATAAGAATAGGAAATAAAAAAGGAATTAAGAATAAGGATAAAATAAGATTAAGAACAAGAATATAAGAATATAAAATTAAATAAGAAGTAGATGTAGAAGTAGAAGTATATAAGTAGAAATTGTTATAATTAGAAGAATATCAATAATAATAGGAAGGAGAATGACAGAAATACTAATGCGTAGAAATCGTCATATCACTAATTGTATTCATCATTTTAATTTTAGACATAAGAAGAATAATATAGAGAAGAAGAAAAAGAAGTTGAAGAGGATGATGAAGAAGATCAAGAAGAAGGAGTAGAAAAATAGTAGAAGTAGTAGTAGTAAATGATTATAATAAAAATGTTGAAGTTACAAAAAAAATGGTTTTATTAATATTTTCAAGTTAAAATATACATCCACACATCTTTTAGAGTCACAGTATTGTCTGGGTTGGGAAGGAACACAAAAATCCTCTACAGAATAAAGAGGCTGAGACCAGCCCAGCCCACCCCTCTTTCACCTGACTGCACCTTTGGCCTGACACTTGAGCGGCCTAACAGCACCTGAGGTACCATCAAGGTGACACCATTGATCAATTCTCTCTGGCCTAGGGACAAGGACACAAGACTCAGGCAGGAGAATGTATCCAAAGAAAGCCAAACCCAGCAGCTGTGCTGAAAATCACCTTGGGCCAGGCTGGGGCTGGGGGAGGCCGTAGCCCACAGGCTCATCTGCTGAGGCCACCTTTGCACACACTGCCCACAGCCAGCCAGGAAGGACGAGAGTTCTGGGGCTGTGGGGGAACCTCTGCTCACAGGCAGTCAACACCCATCCTCCCTCACACAAACTGGCTCAGCCGGAAAATCCCCACCCAGGGAAGGCCACATCCACGGCACATTCCCGTCAGGGACACCTGAGGAGGGGCCAGAATCCATGCAAGAGCCCCAAAGCGCTGCCCAGACTCACTGCTGAGGCCTTGCAGCACAGCACTGCTCCTGATGCAAAGGGATGCAGAAGAGCCTGAGGCTGCTGCCATGGCTGTGCCAGACTTGTCCCGGCCAGGGGAGGAACCTGGGACTTCCCACCTGGCTCATGTGTGTATGGACCCTCAGAACTCCGTGTTTGTGGGGGACCCTGAGCACCAAGAAGACAGAGCTGTAGAGCATCCACAGGAACCCTTTGGGATCCACCAAGTGCTGAGGTTTTCTACAGAATCTGACTCTGTCACTCTCTTTTTCTCCCCCCTGTGGACACACACATTTAGAGAGCTAGGGAATTACAGCTTGGAAATTCTTTTCAGGCCTGCATTTCTCCTGACTCTCAGGTCCATTCCCAGGCTGACAAGCTGACTACAGCTTCAGTTCAAGGGGAAGTCTCCCAGGGTGATAACATGGTGAAAAACAGAGTAGAATTCAGAATCAAGATTAACACCTAGTGTATTTGCTGTGGGATACATCCTGAAGTAATGTCCCAAGGATGCTTTTCCGAATTGTCCAATGAACGACTGTCCTGTCCTAGCTGCACCTAACACTCTATAAATACTCATTGTAAGTACAATAAAGTTAGCCTTTATTTCCCCAAAGAAATCCATGTGTGTTGCTGTCCTTTCTCTCTCTTTGCAGCGCAGTAACCACGTCCACCCGCCTCTATTCCATTTCTGTTTTTCTCTACCTCTCATTCTGTCTCTCTCTCATTTACTCTTCAGTAAAACCCATACTAGTGACTTTGGCACATGGGCTCATTTCCACCCTAACTGAGGCAGAGCCATTTCTGATCATTTTAATCAGTGGATCACAACAAGGGGCTAGAAGCCCTCAATTCTGGCTGCTACACAATGCCACTTCCAGAGGGCTGGGCTGCTGAAGGGGTGCTGGGCTGGGCCCTTTGTGACACAGGGGCGTTCTATCGGGTTCCTGGGTGTTGTTGGGCATTCTGTTGTCCTGGTGACATGGAACAGCCCCAACCTGCAGGGGTATATAAGGGGCACATGGCCCTGCGCTGCCCATTCCCAGGACTTCCACTCACTCAAGAGGAAGCAGCTCCCGGGAACTCCTGTGCCTTACTCGACGGTGCATATGGAGGAAGAGAAGGCAAAGTCCAGCTCCAAAGCAGCCAGCCCCATGCCCAGCGGGCCACAAGACCAGGCCCTCAGCGGGCAGTGGCTGGCTGCAGGCGATAGCTCAGGGCTGCCAACAATCAGCAACGATAACACCAGTTGCCATGAAGAATGCCAAGGGGAAGCCTGCATGGAGCAGGAGCTTCCCCCAGAAGAAAACAGCCCTGAGCAGGAAACATCCCAAGGGGGAACCTGCATTCAGAAGGTGCTGTCCCCCACCCAAAACAACACGCACCCAGAAGACACCCATGAGGAAGGGTGCTCAGGGCAGGATCTCCCACCACCAGAGGAAGAAGATGGTGTGAGCCTCCTGGAGCTGTGTGAGGACCAGGCAGAGCGCGAGCTCAGGTGGGCAGGGCTCTCAGGAGGCAGGTTCCCTGAGGCTGCCCCTCGCGAGGCCTGGGTTGAGCCGGGAACACCTGAGCCAAGCTCCCCAGGCCCGTGCTCTGCCTCCCCTGCCCGCCTGCCATCGCCCGGCTCCAGCCAGAAACCTCCATCGCGGCTGCGGCGGGCACTGCGGGCGCTGCGCCGCCTCTGCCGCTGCCCCTGCCTGGCTCCACAGCCCCAGGAGTAGAGCTGCAAAAGGAGCAACAACGAGGTAAATAAACCAGAAAGAATAATAAGAAGAATTAGAATGAGAAGAGCAAAAAAATAGTAATTAAGAATAGGAACGTCATTTAAGGATAGGAATTGAGAACAAGAATAACAATATAAGAATAAAAGAATATAAGAATATAAGAATATAAAAATAAATACGAAGTGAACGTAGAAGGAGAAGTAGAAGCACATAAGAAGAAATTGTTATAATTAGAAGAATATTAATAATAATAATAGGAAGAATAACAGAAATACTAAGATGGAGAAATAGTCATAGCACTAATTGTATTAATAATTTTATTTACAGACATAAGAACAATAATGTAGAGAAGTAGAAGGAGAGGAAGAAGAAGAAGATGAAGAGGATGATGAAGAAGAGGGGAAGGAGTAGAAAACAAGATGTAGTAGTAGTAGTAGTCGTAGTAAATAATTTTAATAAAAATATTAATGTTACGATGATATGACTGGTTTTATTAATATTTTCAAGTTGTACATCCACACATCTTCTAGAGTCACAGTATAGTTTGGGTTGGGAAGGACCTTAAAAATCCTCTACTGAATAAAGAGGCTGAGACCAGCCCAGCCCACTTATCCTTCACAGGCCAAAGAGTGCAGCTTTGGCCTGTGTCAATCTCTCCCCAGCCCAAGGGAGGTCGCTGGGATTTCCCATCTGAGCTGAGTGTGTATTTATCCGTCCTATACTTCTAAGGAGACCCTCACTCTCAAGCAGACTAGCTGGAGATGATCATTGGGACATCAGTGGGCTCTGTGGAATGGTGATATTTTCTTTATTTTGTCTCTGTCAATCTCTTTCCACCCACAATCTATCTTCTATTTCCTTTTCCTTCTTTCTCTCTCTCAGGTATTTACTATCAAATAAAACCTATATTATTGACTTTGCAAATGGTCTTCTTTGCATCTTAATTTAATCCAGAGGCATTTCTAGTAAGTTTAAAACTAGATAGTAACAGTGTAAAGTGAGATGTGAAGGAATATAAGGCAATACTGAGTCAATACTATTGCTCAGGCTTGTGAAGTGATCTCCGATATCTGCTGCAGTGGCTATTAAATGAGTCTGAAGTTCTCTGCAAATCTCCTGCTTCTCTACCTATTTGTGCAGGCCAGAAATCCCTATTCATATGCACATTGTGTCTGAAGAGCGAGATAAGGTCAGGCTTCACAATTGCTCCAAATTCTACTGAAACCTGATCTGCTTGGGAGAAGGAGATATCGAAGTGCATAAAGAACAGAGCTGATAACATCCCTTCTGAAAATGAGGCTGACTAGATTAATTTCTTAATAAGATGGGTGCAACTAAAAATTCCAGATTTGCCTGAGAGCTCTATGTAGGAAACTTGAGTTTTTGTTCAAGACCGTTTTTGCTCCTAATTATAAAAGTACAAAATTTGAAATTAGCTTTAACGTTTAGGCCTATTCTACATCCCTATTTTTTTAATTCTACTTTTTATAATTTATAAGAGATAGAGGAATCATTACCTTCTATGCTGCTAGAGATTCCACAAAAGAACAATTAACAGAAAACCCTCCCCAAAAACACCAAACAAACGACCCCATGAACCTTTACTTATTATTCTAATCCCGCTGCCTTAAGGAAGCAAACTCATATCACTCTCAACAACCCTTGAAAAATTAAATTCAAAGAAAATCTAGACATCTGTCGTGTTCTGTAGAATGGTCATTAAAGCACCTGATTTCAGCTATATGTTCCAATTGGAAATAGAAATACTCAAAATTTTAATCTGTCTAGACATAAGGTAAAATGCCTATTTCATTAAAATCACTGTAATTTGGTTGGACTTTATTCTTTTAATTTGGATTGTTTCTTTCAGTACCTTCTGTATTGCACTTAGAATCTCTCATGTTTCTTCCTGAGGTGGGGAGATTTGCAGTAACAACATAAATAATAGTGGATTTAAGTCTATTAGCATTTCCTGTGCCATTGGATGCTTTATGTATACTGTAAAAGATAGGTGGCAAATAAAAGCAGAATTCATAACAGTGTCCGTAAGAATTGCATTTTGGTGGCTTG
Source organism: Sturnus vulgaris (assembly GCF_052056855.1). Taxonomy (NCBI): domain Eukaryota; kingdom Metazoa; phylum Chordata; class Aves; order Passeriformes; family Sturnidae; genus Sturnus; species Sturnus vulgaris. The sequence continues at coordinate 65,860,820 of NC_142246.1, forward strand.
GCACATCATTATCAATAAGATAGAGTTAAGTTTCCTCAGTACAAATATGGTAAATATTCTCTAGATAAACATCTCTCTACATCTCAGTAACCAGTGATGCTCCTGGGTGTGTTGTCTCTATAGTTTGCTCAGTTTTAGCACCATGCAGAGGAAGTATTTTCCCTTAAGCACAATTACAAGCTTTTGTACATGATTCTGTGTAAATAAAATTAATGAACAATAGATCAAATTGTCATTTTTTACAAATAGTTTGCATTTAGAACAATCCTCTTTTAAAAATATCAAATTGTTGCATAAGCTTTTGTTATGAGAACTTTATACAACGCTGCAAATTCACAAAGATTGACTATTTCTTTGTAAACTATGAGATAGCAGATATCCTAGAAAAACTTTCAGTTCATTTCAGGTAGAAATGGAACTGTTTTGCCTTGAAATGTTACCAGAATTAACTGAATTTTCATGGTGGAGGAAGTTAAGTTTGTGCAAAATTCTTTGTGAGATAATGGCTCATAGATACCACCGGAGAAATTTGGTACTGTAGACCAATTTTAATACAAATTTTTGACTAAGGGAAAGGTATCTTTTTTGAAAAGGCATAGTGAAAAGTGAGAAGTTAGAGCACTTTATCTCTTTGACAGCCATAATGACAACATCATTCATTTGCCCTGAAGAGCTTCTGATCTAAAGAGATGAGATGAACAAAAGAATAATAAGTGAACTGCAGAGGCAGCAGGTCAGCATCAGAGCTGCAAAGAGAATTCAAAGTGTCCATTAACCCATCTACCTTTGCAAAAGCTTGTGTGCAAGGCATAAATGGACAAACGATGATGAGAGATCATTCTTGTAGTATATTTTAAGGTATTGCTGTATTTTTTTAATATAATAAATGTAAACCATTCGGCTTCAGCATAGTAGAAAAAAAGAAGCTGAAATATGAACAGAGGTTGTCACAACTCATTAGGGAAGCCATAAACTTTTCTTTCCTGAGAATTAAAGCCTATCCAGACCTAGGCAGAGAAAAGAAAATAAAGTAAATGGCATTTAGACCCTTAAAAAGTACTTGTAGCTACTGATGAAGCAGCACCCATATCTAATTTATATTTCAGCAACAAAAATCACTGCATCTCTATAGTGCTGCTCTGTTATCTGCTCCTTAAGAATCTTAGAAAGGTTTTGCAGGTCAGTGATTATATCATATCTGCCATAAGTTTGTTTCAAGTCTGCTAAGGTTCCATAATCAAATGTTTCTTAAGTTACTTCATATGAGGACACTCTCTGGAATAATTATCCCCTGAGAACAATTAAGGAATTGGTTTCTACACCAGAAAAGTCATACCTGTTTTAAAGTCAGTGAAAGTAAAAGTGATGTTTTCTGATTATTTCTTGAAAAAAAAGAATCCAAAATAACTGAATTATCTCAGAACTTTCATAGATAATAGGAGTGTAGGTACATTGAATTTATGGTACCTAAACAGGTAAAACTGTATCTTACTTGAGTCTGAATATTCCATGAAACACAATGTCTGCTGCATCTGAGCAGAAAATGTGGTGGTACAAACTTTTAGTGCCCTTAGCTGGTGTCTCCATTCTTCAGGGGCAATAAATGACTCTTAGTTTACTCATCCCAGGCTCTGTCAATGTCAGCCCCTGGAGTCCAGCTATTACTAATTCTTGTTGCTTAGTGGAAAATTGGTGAAAGTCCTCTAGCAATAAGGAAGAGAGAAATCAAAATAGACATCTGTCTTTGCCTCTGGAAACCTCTGCCCTTCTTATCTTTTTTTTACCAACAGGAAAACTTTTACCCATCTCAACATATTGTAGGTTTTGCCTCCAGGTTGCAGAAAAGTCCCTTAAGAGTGTCTAAGGACTGTGATTTCTAAATCTTGCTGTCAAGCTGTCTCTGTCTAAGTTTGGAAGTTCAGCTGACTAGAAGTTTCCACAGTCAGATAATAAATGAGAAGAAATTTAAAAACTTATTTCTGTATCTTAATACAGTACTCAATTAAAACTGTGCTGTTTCAAAGATAGTCATGCATGAGTACTGGTAATTTCAGCTTTTGTACACAGCTTCAGTTATTTTGGTACAGAGCTCACCTTGTGTTTTTTAACTAAAGTAATCTACCAGTCAAGAGTATCTGGCACTGGTCATCATCTCGAGATGCTTTTATGACATTCCCTTTGGATTTCCTTTGCACCAAAATCCTATATTCATGTGTGCTCATCTTACATGTTGGTGAATACTGTGCCTTTCTTGACAACCTCTTTAATACCCAGACAAGTTTGTCTGAAATGAGAAGGATTGTGCTTCACAGTGGGACAATGTGACAAAGCTCAGCAGTGCAGTGGCAGAGAAAACAGTCTGCCCTGCTCATTGTGAGCCCTCCAAAGGTCCTAGAGGCTGAGTGATGCAGCTCAGACCAGCTCAGTGCTGGTCATTTCCAAGGTATTTTAAGAGTAGAACCAAAGAAAGTGCCTGTTCCTTCCATCTTCTTGCTCTGCTTCCTCCATATGCAAACTGATTTGCTTTGAATATTACAAAAAAACTCAATGAGGCCATATTAATTAATTCCATCCTGCTCTGAATAAATTATTTTCATATTACAATTTCTTTCAGAATTTCTTCTTCCACCATACATTCTTCACATGTATGGAATATATCTACTCTTCCTTCACTTGTGTAAATTCTGGATACAAGAATATACCTGGACTTATGTACTCTACATGTATACCAGTCTCACAATGGACTGAGAAAAATGGATTGAAAAGTCAAACATGCAGGCTGGAGATGGTAATACTCTGTCCTGGACCCTTATTTGAATGACTGCAAGAACAGGAACTAAGTGGTTGTTATTATGCAAATACTATTCATTCTTAGCATAACCTTTGCCTCCTCATGAATTAATGAAACCCCACAAAACACATTTTTAAATGAATGCTAATTCAATCTTTGTGTGAGTTGGATTATGGGGCTATACCATATTTCAAAAATAGTATGTCGTTATCAAAAAAAGATTAATTTAAAACTGAGACTACGTAAACCAAATATTGAATACTGAATGAAATAGGATATCTCAAACATGAGTGGGTTTCCTGGCACGTAAGACTACTACTACCTAAAAATGCAAACCTAGAGTTATGAAAATGACTTTCCAAGGTTGCACAATGACAGCTTTTCATGTCCTCTCTCCATGAAATTTTTTTTTTAAAAGAACATTCAAAAATTTTGCAAAAGCAGCTTTCTTGCTCTGGAAGAAGCCTGCCTACCTTGATGAGCAGCAATGTGGTCAGCATGACAGTAAAACTGCCTAAAAGGTAAAATAGGCCTTTTTTTTTTGCCCATTTCCCCCTCCACTCTCATCCCTCTCCTCTTTTTCAATACATTTGTTTCTAAATGACAAAGCCAGACTCATCCTACCAGTGTCCTCTTATCCAGATAAATTCCCTAAGTCATGGTGAATGTTTTCAGACTAAACTGTTGACCTTATGATAAAAAAATGTCAGTTGTCATCAACAATCAGATACTCTGCACAAAGAGAATGTCTGCAAATGTCTGCAGCTTGACACATGTTGTGCATAACACATTTCTTCATGGCTTGAAAATGTTGGGCACTTCCCTTTCACAGCTCCAGAGTTTTACATTGAGCCAAACCTAAACAGGTGAATGAGTGTTGGAGGTTAGGATTGGTTCTTTTTTTTTTTTCCTTTCTCTTTGGGAATTTTTCTGCCATTTGCTGCCTAAGAGACTGGAACAATGAACACTTAAGAGAGAAAAAGAATGTGGCCAAGATGGGGGAAGGGGTGCAGCTGGCTGCAGTCTTTAAGCTGCAACTTTCTCTTGGAGGAGTGCCTAAAGATGAATCAAGTTATCCTAGACTGGCCCCGCTGTGCTATTGGGGGAATACTGGCAAAACGGACTCTTAATCTGTAGAAAGAAATGAGTTCTTAAGGAAGATAAAAGTGGTGCATTATGAAGTTTTCCTAGAGCTCAGAAACATATCCAGACAGGTCCTCTACAATGGTGATCAATAGGCTCCTGGAAAACATTTTTCTCTCTTACTTGTGTGCCCCACCAAAGAATGGCTGATATACTGGTTTATGCTTCTCAATAACTTACCCATGACTTGAGTAGGGGCTCACAAGAACAAAAAGATTAGCTGGAGGCTGATTTAGATAAGGCTATAAAGGTAACTCCTACCTCATTTTAAGGGCCAAGTAAAAGAACATGGTTGCCCAATGTATATAAATGTGATATATCACTGACTTTTTTAAAGGTTGTTGGGTGTATATCTTCAGCTAGGGGAAAGATGATTTTATCTGCCTTTCTCCATGGGAATTAAGACACGTCTCTGTCATCCATGTCTGGTTCTACTAACCTGAGTACATCCCAAAAAGTCTTTGATCCCTTTGAACAGTTACTGATGGGGCAATGATCCATCTACTAACTGACTCGACCACAAAGGGAGAAAGCACATGCTCATTTGCAGAATGTGAGCAACTTTAAATAAATTTTATTGTTTGCTTTTATTTTTTTAAGGAATATAAGTTTCCTCAGGATAACAATTAAAAGTTTCAATTTAATTGTCAACATTCATTTAAATTAATGCACTCGGGGGTAAATTGCAGAATTGTATTGTTTTTTCTTTTTTTAAAGTTACTTATAAATAGCTTAGAGCTGAATCAAGTTTTAGGTTCATTAGTTTTATCTAAGTTATTTATGTCAATAAATTTGCACTAGAAACCAGGTTCTTCAACCATTTCTAAGATTATTCATATTAATGCTAATGATGATACTTAGGAATGCTGAAGTGTCAATGAAGCCCTTCTTCTGCCACCCCTTTCCCCTTTTCCTGGAAATATAAAAGTTTTACTGGACATCTTGAAATATCTGACAGAAAAGATTCTTGTAGTTTTCATGCAATTATTTCTTTTTCATTACTTCTTCTTTGTATCTTGTACTTTCATATTTAAATTATTTGTAGCCATACTTATCAGATTTTATTTGAATGGCTCTTTATTAGAAATACCTCATCATGCTCTGTGACAGAGAAAAAATCAAATTATTTAACGAAGTCATGCTTAGTAGAGATGGAATATGGACAGAAAGGGCTTTGCTGAACAGTTATTGATCCAACTGTAACAGCTTTGGCTGCATGCTGTCTCAGGCAGTCTCCTTCAGGAGTTGCAATTACCATCCTATTTACAATTATTATTTGATATTTGAGCAACTGTGTTTGTTTATCGTAACAATGTAGGAATATAAAAAGCAACTACAATGAAAGTCCCTCTGGTCTTCCTTATTTTTAAGCAGTTTGGAAAACTACAGAAATAATATTTTATTACCATGGGTACAAGGAAGTTGGATGGATTTTAGTTGCTGTATGAACCTTTCTGTCTAACATGCTTCTCATTGTATAGGTCTCCAGTGTACAAGAATTAAAAACTAATGTCATAATATAAACTATGTTTATAATTTCTGTTCTCAATTTCATCATGTAACCATGACATCTGTTCTCAATTTCATCATGTAACCATGACGTCTAAAATTCAAATTTGCTTAGTGATAGAAAAGGTAAAAAGCTAAAAATTTGAGTTAAATTGGGTAAAGCAACATCTTGAATTGCAGGACATCAGGTAGATAAAGAAGGATGGTGAAACGTTGTCAGGGATTGAAAGAGTTCATGCCTCAAACATTGTTATGAAGGAGTTTTGCCATTAGAGCAAAAACTGTATGAAGAACCTACAGCCACAGTAGTTTCCTTGGAGCTTTGCACTGTAAGTTAAGCCACCTGTGTAAAATAAAGGTGACACTACTGTTCAATCATCTCAGCTCTAGGGAGAAACAATGATCGTCTTGGTGTAAAATAGGCCCAAAGAGACAAACTCATTTTATTGTACTTATGACAAATGAAAACAAGATCTGAAAATTATAATGATGTGGAAGACTTGTTCCCTTTCTAGCCCTAGGCAGCTCCTTGAAGTTCTATAAAATTTGTATAAAGTCCTCTTATACTTTATTTCATTAACTCCAAACAAATTGCTCTTTTTAAGAAATTGAGTCTTAAATTCTTATTTAACTTTCTTAAAATATAAATAATGCCATAAATAATATAATGTCCCAGTCCTTATTACATCCAGGGAAGTCAAATAAGATTTATATAGTCCTATAGTCTATAGTTGCATGACATGTGATCGAAGTGACTCAATGAAAATTTTATAAACTTATAATTTGTTAGTGAAATACATCCTTTATGATTCCACAGCCTAAACCTTCCTGGTCTGGGTACATTGTCAAAGACAGCTGGTTCATTTCCATTTGGTCTTTTTACAAAATAGTAAACTAACTAACTTTCAGAATTTCTAAACCTTTTATAGAACATTACCTTCTTGTTGCCACAGAGCTTCAATGAGAAAGGAACATGCATGAAGTGGAGTTGTAATTCCGAGAAATTTTTTGACATATTTGTGTCAAACCTTTGTGCTGTGCTATGTTTCTCATGACAGGTATGGTTGCAGATTTCTGGGCTTTATTCCTACTGGAAGAGGAGGAAAGCTTAAGATGTTCTCAGTTATCATTTTGAAATAGAGTTACTTTGTCTGTATAGCTTCTCTATCCAAAAGTAAATGGCAAATCTTTTATGACTGCGTTCAAGTTGAGTTTAATTCACCAGGTCCAAAAGTATTTCTACCTTTGTGTATCACAGAGCACAACAGCACCTCTCTACAAACTGTGACAGCTGTGGAATGTGTGCAACAGCAAGAGGAAGTGACATAAATTTCTTCAGTTTGTTATGAAGCTGAAAGTGATAAAGTAACAGATTTTTGTGTGGTTTTTTTTTTGTTTGTTTTTTTGTTTGTTTTTTTCAATATACAATTTAAACACTATCAGTATTGTCATTGTCATTTCAACATTATACATGCTACTTCACTTGAAAATAGAAATTTGACAGATGTTATGACTAATTAGGCAGACATGGGGATTGATAATATCTTGAGGTTTTTTAACAGACAATTGCATTCCTTACTCTCCCAGTTTCCTCCATTCTTTTTCTTAACCTTATTCTTCCACAAGGGAAACAGTGTGGAACATTGTATTTACAAGTCAATCTTATTGATGCCATGATCACTTAGTACACATGGATGTGAGAATAACTTTACTTAATATTGTAATTGAAGTATAGGAAAATTCCAGGTGATTATTTTGCATAGAAACAATAAAAAAAGTTTAAAAATATATATCTATTGTCAGTCTGATGGGTTCAATATAAGGACAGAAGTTTTGTCCAAGCAAGAGAGATCTCCAGAAAGACAAATATAAGACAGATTTTTGCATTTCCTAATATAAGTATGCACAGGCTCCTGCACTGGAGTTATTTAACTATATATTTCTAATCTGTTTTCTTCTACTGAGAAAACAGAGTAAGCCAACAATAAAATTGGAGATAAAATATATTTACATGATGTGGACTGATGCCCATTAAGTTATGAATCAAGATCTTGAACTACAATTTCAATTGCTATTTAATGCCCTAAAGGGAAATTGGATGGTTTATTGACCTAAGTATTGTATTCAGCTCTTTCCTTGCTCTGCAAGGTAACTATCTTCACTGATAAAATAGGGAGAGACATGGTCATCTCATTTCTGTAGTTTATATATATATATATATGTATATATATGTATACGGAGAGAGTGTTACTGCATATAATAATGATGTTTCACTATGGTTTGGATAATGTATGGAAAAAAATGGTAAATTTGCTTGTAATAATTCTTAATTACCTCAGTCCAGCTTAACGAAAAGGATGTAAAAGGGCCTCATCTAACATGGTGTATAGGCTGCTGGCTGCTTCAAAAGCTATTTTATATGTTAATACCCTCAGGCTGTGCACAACCTAGAACTCAAATTTCCATTTGAGCAGACTTGCCTGTTCCATTGTTGAGATGCCTATTAAATGGTGATCTCATCAACAGCTTTATAAAATACGCTGTGGCTCTGCTAGTGTCCTCCGAAAACACAAGCCATTAGTCATTTGTTCCACAGTCCTAAGCCAGGGGCAGCTTTGTCATATGTTAGATGCTTTTATCCTTCCTACCTTCTGCTTTTCTCACCTGCATCCTAACCATAAATATTTATGTTTGCCCTTCCCACTGGGATCTGATGTGGTGGGTTAATACAAATGACTCTGAGCTGACATCACAAAATAGATTTTTAAAATCTCAGACCTCTTCCGGGCCCTATTTGCATTTGGAATGCAAGTTTTGAGCCCAGAGATAACATTTGTCAACTTTGCAGTTCAGAGTTGGTAATTCAAATTCCAGAGAACACCTCCAATGTGACTTTCTCACCTTCCCCACTAGCTCCTTTTCCTTCCTCTCTGTCCCCCTCTCAGTCATTTGAAGCAGCATTTGCTGAACAACTCTGTTTATCCAGGTGATGGTAGCAGCACTGCCAGCTCTGCACAGCCAGTCCCAGCTCTGGCTGTAAATACTTTCTGAGCAAGTCAGTAATTAATGTTGCACTGATGGCTGGTGGCATCTGTATGAGTTTATTATCAGCTGCACTGAAACACAATGTACAATGAAAACATGGGGGACTCTAAAGAAAGAGGCTAATAAATTTACATGAATTAACATTAAATTTAATTTGCCACATGCCAACCAAACTGTGCAGCAGATCTAAATCCTTTAAAAGATATAGATTTCTCTGTTGCAGCTGCTTCCAAGGCCTGGCTGCTACACTCACTTCAAGACTTTGCTCTGTGTCTTAATTAAAACCAGTTTCCACACATGCTGACTGATATACATGATGTATTGTTTTCTCAATTAGAGAAAAAAAGATATTTACCTTTATTTGTTAAGAATAATGAAACCATTAATTTACCCATGCTTATAATGTAATGCACAGAAAAATAATGATCTATTACTGACATTTTCTCTCTTGCCAAAATATGAAAGGGTACTGGAAAACTAACACTAATGAAATTATACTTTTCTTTGTAGTATTTAGGCTAAAATTATGATAGCATTGAAACTTGATAGTAACATGGAAATAAACAGGACACGACCACCTAGTTCTAGCAAAGAACTATAAACTGATTCCTTCTTTAATGGATTATGTGGTGGCTTCTGGCATTCCCTGAAACACCAAGAATTGGAATGAATAATGTTAATATTTATGTCAGTGTTTAACAACCATGGTGTCAAAAAGAGCTCAAATTCCCAATAAGTATAAAAGATAAAGAAATAGAAAGAAGACAAAGAAAGACAGCAGGTGTCCTGGTTTGCAGACACAGACCCTAATTTCATAGCAATAGACTCCTGAAAGAAAGGTGGCTAGTCCAGGTATGTTAAAATTAATGCAAATGAAAGCATATTATTTCTGTTAATTCCTCTATCTTTCACAGCTTGTCAAGGTTTGTGAGTAACAAGGAAATGGCAGGGTGATGAGTACTTATATCTCACAAAAGGAAGGAGGAGATGTGAAGAAAGTGAAAGCTACACAATGTTTTCCTCAGATTGCATTGGAAAGGTGCTGTCAAGCCAGCAGTGGTGAGTGAGTGCATTAAAAGTAGATTTTCAGTCAGAGAAATATGATCAAAAGAATAGAAAATGAAATTAGTCACCCCCTTCTGCTTTTAAGGATCCTTTATTTTATGTAAGGATTTTCTAGTTTACTTATACTCTGTCCTTCCTTTTCTCCTTCTTTTTGTCCTTTATTTAAAAACTGAGAATGAAAAGGAAGATTTGTTGGAAATAAGATTAGATTAATACATTCAACAGCAAATGTTTAATGTGACTATTAGAAAAGAGCTCCTCTAGTAACAAGAAACTGTCAATTCTGAGAAACCAGAGCATCAGTGAACTACTATTTTTTTTTTCTGAATGAAACACAACAAGCTGCGTATTATATTTTTAATTATAGGATGAAATTAAAATGTTGTCAACTTTAAAGCAGGTACCTTTGACAGAAAAAATTCTCTTGTACCCTTTTATTAGAAGATATCAAAGATTTCACAGCAAAATAAAATGTTCGGAAAATAATCGCTACTGTTTGTTTTTATGTCTCTAAATGTACTTTAGTTCACATGTACAACTACTTTATCAAATAGCTTGGCAAATAAACTGCTTCCATCATCCTTTTCAGTTATGTTTGAAAAAAAGCAGTCCAGAGACTGGAAAGGGGCAATGGCTGCTAGCTATAGCTGTCCATCCTTTGCAGTACAGATTCTGACACCTATGTTGAAAGGAGATTTAACTTCTGCTTCATAAGAGAGCATTTTTTTTGCATGCAGACTGCTTTAATTCATCAGATAAACTATAATTCTTCATAGGAATTACATAGGGTAACTGCAATATCCTAAAACACTCAAATCAATGTTTTACATTACCAGGTTTTCTCTAGAGCAAAGCCTGACCCTACACAATTCAGTTCTACAGTGTTTAATTTAATCTGTTACAAACAAACAGTTCTTTATGCTTAGATCTTCTGACCTTTAAGAAGGATTAAATGTTTCACTTTAACCTGTTCTGTTGTCATATCAAATAGTTTGAGGTAACTGGAGAGAAAGATGGTTGTACCTGAAGCTCTGCACACCAGAGTGGTTATTCTGAAAGGGTTATAGAGACTTTCTGTGCATACAAAACTCCCCCAGCTTCTTCTCCACAGCCTTCATCTACAAAGCACAGTGCCAATTGTCCAAGGAAAAGCAGGAAGAGGATTATGCTGCATCTCTGTGTTTCTGAATGGCTTGAGTGGACAAAAACTGCACAACTCTTAGCACTGCTTTATCTGCAGTGTCAAGAATAGCAGAGAGCTAAACCAAACCTTTCATCCACTCCCTGACCTTCTGCTCCTCTTTCCTCCCTGAGATATGCCTAACAAGCAGGTAAAGAGGATCTGGTTTCAAAGGTGAATATTATCTTGGTGCTTCTCAAAACTGAGACCCTCATGTCACTTTTACCTGTGAAAATGCCTAAAGGTGTGCCTTTAAGAGAATTCAGATGTAGGTGAATGTCTAAATTCCTACTGAAGTCTTATTACTAGTATTTAAATATTTTTGTTTGTTCGGGGTTTTTTGGGGTTTTTTTTTGGAGGTGGGTGTTTGGATGAATAAATACTCACCAGAGAAGTAAACATGGCATTTCAAGGAAAGAGCTGATGGCATGATTGAATGGGATGAGGCTAAACTGGTTTATAACTGTAAACTATGAACTTCAGCCACAGCAGAATTGCCAATCACAGCTTGTGTTACTAGTGCCCAGTTGTGCAAAACTATAAAAGTTCAGGGGAAAAAGGTTGCTTTTTCCAAGTATTTTAAGTAGCATTTTAAAAGATGTGTAATTACTCCTTAAGTGATAGTATAGTGCTACTATTTTTAACAGCTTTAAGAAAATATGATTACTTTTCTCCATCTCTCTCTATCATTATTTAATATTTTGCTGTCACAGTTCTAAGATTTTAGGTTTCATTACATTTCTAAGATTGTTGATTAAAATGAAGTTCCAGGAAGCGCAATTTTAACAAAGTGATATTCAAATTAAAGAAAAAATCAAAAAAGAGGAAGAAAAAGCTACCAATTTAAATGTTCTATTTTATTTTTTAGTGCTAGAATGTCATAGTATTTGTAATCCACCTTAATTTTCAATGAAGAATATAACTGGATCATTTTTTTATCACAGTATATTTTAATTCCAGTATGTCCTAAATTACTTTTCAAATGTAAAACATTTTACTATTGAACTATAATGCCTCCAAAGAAAAATGTCATCTGTTTGTCAGAAATCAAAGGCTCAGATGTATCCAGCGAGTTACTGAATTAACTAAAGAAATTATCTTTAATTTTCTGATGGTTACTGCATAAACTAGGTCTGGCTAAAATAGAACAGTTACCACAGTTGCTAGATGAGAGATTTGGATAGGAATTACATAATCTCATTACTTGTAGGGGGATGGAGAACTCAGAGGGAGTGCAGGTGTAGGTTTGTTAATGAGCACTGAGTCAAGCAAGAAGAGTACCTGAGCTATCTTTTAAAAACTTCTGAAATGCATTAAGCACAATTGTGTTTTAATGAAAGCTCTGTTTTGGATAATGAATAATGCATGAAGGCATCAACAAAAATAACTAGTGTTTCTAAAGGCAGTACAAAACTTTCTAGCATCAGAAGTTTAGATTTAGAGAATAACATGGCACATGAGTGCAAACTTAGCATAGACTGAAGAATAAAAATCAGCAGCTGATAATAGTATTGTAGAAAAAAGGGTTTCTATCTGTAATGTTACATTCCATTTATATTTATATCTATCTATATCATCTGTCTACATCTACACTCATGTCTTTATCTGTTAACTTGAGGTGCAAATTCTACACGAATTTAAAAGCACAGTTGAAGGGAGGAAGACAGAAAACTGTGAGTAGAAAGAAGTAGTTCTTTAGCAGAAGACATGCAAGTAAAAGTGGATCAAATGCTCATAGTTTTATTGAGTTGGCCATATTGCTGTCATCCAAGGCATAAATACCAAAATAATGGTAAACATTCAGATAAAATACTGGTTACAAGCAGTTAAATGAAATAGTATAATTAGTTTCAGAAATAGATTTCATTAAATAGAAAGTGGGTAACAATAAGAGGAATTTACTGCAGTTTTTTAATTTCTAAAGCCGACTATAGTAACTTGGGGAAAATATTATATTTCCACTTAAGCAGGTAAAAGGAGGATGATTAAAAAATCCAACAAAATATAAGTAAAACACTTTTTAAATACTGTATTTGATTACTTAGAGATAGAGAAAACATTTTATCAAAAAAATAAGTAATAGCAAACAAGTAGGGTGAGAGGCGCAGCAACAATTTGCATTAGAATCTGTGAGACTCAACATTTTCACGATCGATGGGGAAATTAATATAAAATTGCATGCGAATTGCATTACAATAAAATCTTTTATGATGCCAAGTTGGTGAAATGGAAAGATCTGTAATTCACAGTCTTAGATACCTGAGTTACTTTCCAGCCCTGACAGAGCCAACAGGTGAGTGAAGGCAGTGCAGCTCTGGCTGTCAGTGTGCCTTACCCTGGGCTCTGGGAGTGACACCTTGCAGAAAGAGCTGCAGCCATCCCAAGGTGTTTCATCAGAGTACTAGGGAGTGCATACGGCTTTTCTTCAGTATCTTTGCTCTCCACTAATTACATTAGCTGTAATTACAAGCTGCTAGTGGCGTTACTAACAATGTTAATGAGTCAAATACACTGGACTTGCTCCTGCCAGATAAATTTTAAAAGGCTGGTAAAAAGTTGGAGTAGGTTTCAGGAAAGATCTATACATTATGCAGTGAGTAGCAGGCATGTCTTAATGTGAGAGCTTTAGAGAACTCAGAGAGGCAATTTGATTATTCTGCTCAAGTACTTTCTAGGAAAAAAAAAGATAGTGGATTCTGAAGGACACATAAATCTAATGTAATAAGACCCAGCAACCAAAATCAAGAATGTTTGCTTTCCCTGACATATATCTGTGCAGACATTACCCCCAAAACAAGCAGTTTTCAGGTGGAGGGTATTGATGACCTACCAACCGTGCTACAGAATAATCACTGCAACCTATGTCACCTTTGAACAAACTGGAGATGTAATCCTTGTCTTGGCAGAGTTCAGGTTAACTGCTGTGGTTACCTTTTGGAAATCTAGGCAAAAACTGTAAGATATTTCATGTTAATTAAGAAGTCATTTATAAAATAGCCCTGAAATCACAGGTGTCTACGCTTTTGCTAACTAGCATTCTACTCTGTTCTGTGGAAAAATATTTTACCTTCTTTCCCATCTGTCACGGAGGACCCTGGGGCGGTGGTGGAGTGCCGCGACCTTCCAGAGAAGTGTCCTGGGAGGACGACTCTGGGGCACAGGCACATCCTCCTGCCCTCCAGGGAATGATTTCAGCTGCTGTGGGACTGCTCTGCTTCGGCCAACACAACAGAAAATCAACAGGAGCCATCTGTGGGATTCCACAACAAGATACACACCTGGCTTCCAAGAATCCAGAAACAAACTGACTCCCAATACAGCACTGAGCAGGGCAGATATAGGATAGCCAGAGGGGCGGGGCAGAGCAACAGCGAATGGTATGAGGGCTCAGGGGCGGTACAAGGAGGAAGGACCAATGGGATACAAGAGATTAACATGTAGCAGAAAAGCATGCTGGGAGCAGAACAATAGTTCAGATAACAAAGAAGGAGTGTTCAAGAGTATAACCTCCAGAGGGCAGAAACCAACTTCTATATTGACAGACTTTCAGCCTCCCCACCCATCTATCAATTAAAATATAAAAGTAATTTGCTTTATTCTAAAAAATGTTTATATTGAGTTATTATTTTTAATGTTTTAATAATGGAATATGTTTCTAAAGTTATTGTAAAGTTATTGCAATATTTGGAAATGGTCCTTAAATCTCAACCTTTTTTCAGCTTCCTACATCTGCACTTTTTTATTTGAGTCTTCCTTTGCACTGGTATATATCGCAATGAAGTCTACTCAGCTTGTGGAGTTACATATATGTATGAATAATAAAACCTTTTCCATTTATTTGACAAACTTGATAATTTTATAAAACTGATTCAGAGAACTGGTGAAAAGACCTCTCATTAGATCTTACATCCTGGCAATGCTTCTATTAAAGTGAATACTTATTCTTTTATTAGCTGGATTTTCTTTGAGTTGAGCTTGGGAAAACTAACTACGTTAGACCTATAAATATTACTGGAACTTAGTGGCAGTTGTTGCTTTGGTGGTTTTCCAAGATTAGAAATTGTCTCACTGTAATAAAGCCTACTGAAATGCTTACCATGCTGAAAATTAAAGCAATGTATATTTTAATAAGAAAGAATGAATAAAAGAAAATATTTTGTGAGCAAGTTGTATGTACCTTTTAGTTATGACCTTTTATTTTTGATTGTCTGAATTTTTACAAAGATCTTAATGAATTTTAATTTGATAAATTACAACCAGAAAACCTTAATAGAACAGTCAAAAACCAGAACAAGACTATTTTTCATATTATCCTTGTGAATGGAGTCATGAAGAAATGTCACAATGTTTTGCTTAAGTGCATTGCTAAGTTAAAACCTGGTGTAGCATAAGACCATGAAAGCTTTATAAACTTTCTGTAATTTTTTTGGATTCAAATAATAGTTTTTCTGCAAACACTTTATGGGACTTCAGTGGGGGAAGCAAAGCCTAAGGCTGTAACCCTTTTAATTGCCAGGTTCATCATATTCGTAAATGCAACTCCAAAAGGAGGAATATTTCATTGAGTGAAATTTTTACCTGGAAAAAGAAATTACCAGGAAAAAAAATAGAGTTATTGAGACACAGTGTTTATTTTGTTTGGTACATTTTTTTATGCCAGACACGACGCCAGAATTCACAGTAAAGAGGAAGGGTAAGGATCTGTTTAGGGAAGAAAATAGCTTTTAGTTTAATTTAAATCAGTGATTTGGCCTTGCCTGGGAATTCTGTTAGCTTTGACCTTACCTCAGACATTCAGTTTTTCTCCCAACCCTTAAACTAGACCTTGCAAAAAGTCTACTAGAACCAGATATATGCCCAAGTGGTGCCTTTAGTTTCATCCTATCTGTATAGAAGGTATTTCTTCAAACACGAGATGGGAGTTTCATTACTGAAAATCACAAAGGAAGAGCAAATGAAGGATGAGATTTATACACTGCATCAATTGCTAAATTTAAAGCTTAGCAATTAATGTATTAACCAGTTTTTTCTTTTCTTCTGAATGAGGAAAAATGTATTGTAAACTCTTTTGAATTATTCAACATTAATCCAAGAGTTTTTTTTTATTTTTCAATTATTATTTTGCTATGGTTATTATGTTTTCTGTCATATTTCAACTTCTTAGGTTGAAAAGAACCTTTCAAGTTGAAATGTATCTAATATGGGAAACAAAGCTTTTATAAAAAGGAATCAGTACAACATAAGGAAACTATAAGAACATATCAAATCACATGGATATAAATCAGCAATTCTAAGTACTAATAACAATTCTGTTAAAAATACTAATAAAGAAAAACAATCAACCCCAAACCCCCAGTTTTTGATTTAGTTATAAATCATTACTCATATATAGCAAAAAAAAAAAAAAAAAAAAAAAAAATTCCAGATGACCTTTTTGGTTTTTTTTATAAAGGTTGTTGGATTGATTTCTTTTTTGTGGGGAGGAGGATGTGAAAAGGAGGGAAAGAGAAATGTTTGTACATATCTAGTTAATTGATTGTTAAAAAAGTTTATTTATTTTGCATGGTAGTATTTATGGACAGTTTACTTGCTTAATTTTAAGCTACAAAATGCATATTAAAGTAGCCCAAGAAGTAAAGACAGGAAAAATCTAATAGCAGTGTTTCTGTATCTGGTGAACAAAAATAACCAGTTGCTTCTCTGTTCAGAGATGAAAAAGAATTGTTTTGGCCATTCATCTGGCACTTTGACATAAAGGATAATATTTTTTTTATCCTGATTCATTTTCTTTAGGCCAGGGAGGAACCTGTTTCTGATAATTTAAGTGTGTGTCCTCATGAGACGGTCACAGCCTGTGAGAACTTCTTTATTGGTCTCTAAACTCTCCCTCCCCTTTTCTTCTAAAAACTCTCCTCTTTTGCTAGCACTCACAAAGTTAGAAAATCCCTTCTGAGGCATTTCAATGGAAAATACCTGATGAGATTAGAAAAAAGAAAAACTGGAAGGTGTTCATGAGGAGAATAGTTGAAGAAGAGAGATTTAAGAGAGAAATTGTCTATTTCCATTAAAGGACTAATGCCTGTTTTAATTGATAACTATTATATTTCAGTATGTGAGATGAAACTTTGCTTGTATTCAGCCATGGACATGATGCTTAAACAAAGGGTCTTTTATCCTTTAAAATTGTGAATATTCCATCTTTATCCTCACTTCCTTTACTGCTCATAGTTAACTTTTACCACAGTAAAATACAAATCAGGACATTCCTTAGTCTTCTCTTTTCCAGAAGCAGTTGATTCCTTGTTGCTTTAGGATCATTCTGCACAGACGCACACCCACCCCAGCAGTTTGTGTGTTATACTTTTATGCTCCAGCAGCCCTGAGAAAATACAAGTCATTAAATTTTGCTAAAACAGCTTTCCTACCCAGTGACTGGTTGGTGGTTTTGTTATTAAAAATGATTAAAAAATAATGTGAATTTTGAATCCCTAGAAGGTTGCACTTAAAACACAATAAAGGCTCACCTCATTACTAAGTCTAATAATATTAGATTCAACTTAGCATGAATATTATCCAAAAGTTGCTAGAGTAGAGTTTTGCAGGTAGGATCTACATTATTGTTGATGCCAATCTGCTGACATTGCCTTATACAATACATTGTTATTAAGTATTTAATAATTTTACAGACTTTTATTACAGTCAGCAGGACTTCATTCAGCAGGACATTAAGAAGATGTAGGAAAGCAGAACATTTGCAGCAAACCTTACACAGCACAGCAGGAGTTCTGCTTTGCTCTTGCTGTGATGAGTCACCTTTGGGTAGGTAAGAAAACCCCATAAAATCCTTTATTGCTTATGCCTATTAGCAAGGATATTTACTGTGCTGTGGTTTAGAACTTAATTCTGAACAAGTGTGGATTCTAAGCAAACCATGTTTTTCTGTTCTCTCTCTGCCTGCTTCTTTCCTCTCCTCCATTTTTGCTTCATTCTCTAAAGTATGTCAATCATTAACACCAATTTTTCTCTTTGAAGGTTTATATCACTGCTGAATCCTTTACAAATGAACTCTTAATGTGCAAGCACCAGGATGCTCCATTCCCACACAGCAGGCACTTCATCCCTGAAGCTTAGCCTTCTACCACTCTGATTCAGACCGTTGGCAACCTCATGGCTTGGAAAAGTGATTTTTTCCCATTTGAAGATACTGTATACACTACGTGGCTCATCTATCAATGGCTTGCTGGTTATTAATTGCTCATAAATGTTCATGAATTTGTGTCACTCTGATGAACCTCTTAACTTGCATACAAGCTATTAATTATTCATTTATAAGTAATTATGCTGATGATTTTTGCATCCTCTATAGCAGCTCATTATGTAAACTAACCATGTTAACAGTCCTGTACTGATTTAGACCTGAGATACAGCTTTCCCTGACAGCAGCTAAAGACTGCAAGATTAAATTACTTAGTTTACCAAAGTACAAATCCTTGATAGTTCTTGCCTTTGTAATTGACAAAATGGAAATATGTTCTCAGAAATACAACCAAAAATGTCATACTTTATTTAATTTCTTTTTTTAAAAAAATAAACATTGCCTTAGTTGTAAAAAGGAAAGGTGAAGGTTTTTTTGGCTTTTTTTTTTTTTTTTTTTTTTTTTAATGGATTTGTATCTTGAAGAAAAATATTTAGTTAGATGATTGAAGGTCAGGGGAATTTGGCTGGGGTATTTGGGATGGGTATCCCTGATGAAATGTGTCTTGGAGACCCCCAAGGGAATATTTGACTGAGTTAGGTGGGGAATGCCACTCTGAATTGCAACATAGTGTTTTTCTTACCTCTTTTATGATATTCACTTTTGAGAAGGTCAACACAAAATGATCTTGAGACTATGACAATACCCAAAGAGGTTAATAAAACAGGATATTTAGATCCTTATGAAATAAATGAGCATCAAAAAAAATTCTACATTTTTGGGAAAGAACAAGAAGTTGTTTTTCTCGGAGGTAAAGGCTCACATTATAGAAGAACACTGCTCTACAATCATTGTTTAATTGGAAGGGTTGATTGCAAGATAAGTTTCAGAAGAGATACAGAGAAAAAGGCAATATCCAAGCATGAGTTAGCAAAACCATGCTAAGTAAATTCATGATTTACTGATGATAAAGCACTTGAGAAGCCAAAATTCACTGAGTTGTAAAAAGCAATAAAAAAATATTTTCAAACACTATCAAAATCAAAGAGTTTTTTTCTTGGTTTATTTTATTGTCAGGGGAATTTAAGGGGAGGCTAGAGAGAGGCTTATTTGAGTCTGACTTAAATTCTGCCACTCTTGATTTACATTTATCTTCCTGGCTTTCTGCTCATACTGTACTGTTGGGAACTGACATGGAAGGATAAATGGAAAAAAAAACAAAAACAAAAGAAGGCAACAACAACAAAAAACCACAACACAACTAACTGTGAAAAAAAAACAAACCCTGCTTTTCTTAGGTCTGAATAGCCTAAGAATCCCAACTGTTTGGCATCTAGGCACATCAGAGTCTGTGATGTCTGCTTGGTAGGGTTTTCAGGGACTCCAGAACAACTTTCTAAGGACATTTCATAAAATTGGTGAAGCAATCAACCACAACCTGCTTGCTTTTCCTTTCTGTTGTGAAAAATTGCGTCATGTCCTTTAGCTTAATGACTGTATAAAAGAAATGTAAGAACAATATTTTTTCAATTGTGTTATTTTCATGGATCCTATATCACAGGGCTTTTTTGCCATTTCTCATGTGGTTTTTACTGAAGGTCTGGTGAGCTGCTACACTGGCAAATCTTCACTGTTCTTCACGGAGATAATGTTCTTTTCACTTGCATTTAGAATCTTGAGTTAGGTCTTGTGAGTAGCTTGAAGTGTGTTTAAATCTTTCAGTTGATGTACAGAGGAGTTTAGTAGTTTAAATTATTTAACATGTTCACATTTAGCCTATTATCTTCATTTTCTCACTTTGGAAAAGAGTCATATTAACTTGGGAATATATTATTTTATTTTATGATGGAACTGCTTTTGAGCATACTCCTTACCCATGGGAATAATGAATATTTGTTAATAATGATGGTAGAATTCTCAATAATTTCTAGCTTAGGAACAGATTTAAAGAGTTGCTGGACTATATGAATAAATACATGTTCCCAGAAATAACCAAGCTGGTGTAATGGTTCCTGTACTCATTTTACTAAAGAAGTGGGAAGCTATTTTTGAAATAGTTATATTTATTTGTCAATGAGGATCATGAATACCATTTAAGCATTTAAATATTACAGGATCATGAATACCATTTAAGCATTTAAATATCACGTAGGTACTTTCCCAAAAGAAATCAATAGTGCAGATTCATCAGAGACTTATTACCAGCCAACACAGCACACCTAGCAAAGTGCTCTTCCTTTCAACTGAGATGCACCTCTCTTATTAGTGACATGCATTAACCATCTTCTTTTGGGATTTTGCATCACTCGAGTAGCTGCAGTATGATAGTTAGTTTGTATAATGAGCAACAGTGCAAGAAGCAAAATAGTCAGCATAATTAATTAGAAATGAATAATTGATGTCTTCCATATACTTACAAGTTCATCCAGCTGGCATGCATTATAAATGCATGAGAATTTTAGAAATTTAACAGCCAAAGTAATACAAATACATGATAGTTGAATGCTATTTTTATATTTTTTGATCAAAATCCTGCTGTCTACGTCATACTTCAAGCTCGAAAGAACTGTGGAGGTTTGCCTATGACTAGTAAAATATTATTCATCAGGAACTGTGGTGATAGGACAAGGAGTAATGGATTCAAGGAGAAATGGGGGACATTTAGGTTAGATATATGTAAGAAGATATCTTTACTGTGGGGGTGGTGAGGCACTGGATCAGGTTGCCCAGAGAAGTGGTGGATGTCCCATCCCTGGAAGTGTTCAAGGCCAGGTTGGATGGCGTTTTGTGCAAACTGGTCTAGTGGAAGAGGTCCCTGCCATGAAATCATTCTGTGATCCATATATGAGTAATACCCACTTTGTTAATCAGATATGCAAAGATAAACTTCTCTAAGAGTATAAAGATACTAGCTCTTTGTCTTTTTGCTGACTCAAATTCACATATATTTGGAATCAAGTGGATAATCAAGTGGAGCTATCCTGTTTTTATTCATGTCTGAGGAGCCCTCTTGATTGATAGAAGTAGAGAGCTTCTAGGGAAAGCTAAGACCTACCCAATAATGAAAACAGATACTTGGAATATAGATGATAAAAATGTCTCAGGTGAACAAAAAACTAACAATCACCTGTTATTAGATATTTCAGCAAATCCTTAGAGAAAATAGATCTTATATGTAAGTCTGCTTCAGGAAAAGTTTCAGTTTGAGCTCACACATTTCTTGACTCAGAAAACATCTTACCACGGGGCACAAATCAGAGGACAGGCTTCATTAGTTTCAGTTCTACTGTTTCATTGAACTACTTGTTTGCTTTTCGTTTTTTTTTTTAAATCTCAAATCCTTGGTGGTTTAGTTCTACATAGTCTAATTTATTGGCCTATAATGGTAGTTTTGTTTTCAATTTATGAATGCTTTACCTTATTTTAATTGACATTTCTGGGCTTCTAAATTATTTCTGCATGGAACTCATTCTCAAAGGGTTTAATTTGGATCTGTGTAAAAATTGATAAATGTACAGAGGAATGGGAAAGAATAAAAACAAAGAGCTGGGTACAAATCTTGCAACTCAAAAACAGCTCCCCAAAGGGAGATTTCTTCAAGCAGATCAGTGTCATTCTGTGTTGAAGTCAATGGAGCCACACTGGTTTACACCTCCTCGGGATCTGGATACACCCCATTAATACCTGATTCAAAGCCCATAGAAATAATTTGCTTTTAGTATTGTAGCTTTATGGCTGGAATAATCTGTTGGTATTTATGAGCCTCTTTCTTAATGAGTTCTGACACGTTTGTTAGGGAGCCTGTGATTGTACTTTGCCCAGGGTAAATCTCTGAGGAACAGTTTCTTTCCTGGGATGCTCTTGGAGCAGTGCACACCTTCATGATTGCTGGATATAAATAGGCAACCCAGCTGGTGCTGTTGAGATGTTGACTGTGTGGGAGGAGGGAGAGGGATATTCTATGAAACTGTTCACTGTTTATTTGTTTGTTTGTTTTCTGAAACACACCTCAGGCAATTTTTGACTTCTAATACTAAGAACTGAAGTTGTTAATTTTGACGCCCCTGTGAGAATAGTACAGAAGCCCAATGCTTAAAAGAGTTTGGTAAAATATACCTCCCACTCATTTATTAGTAGCAATATGTCTGCTAGGAAATTTAGTCTTCTAACTACTTAGGCAGTTAGGAAATTTGTGGGTTTTGCCCCTCAGGAACAGGTGGAGTTATATGCCTTGGATATATACAAGAGAAAGTTACCCTGACTCTTGGCTGAAATAGGTTTTAGAGCAGCAGAACTGAATCATAAATATGGGTGAGGGATGACTTAGTGCCTGCTTGGTAGCGACTTCATTGGTTTTTATTGTCTTAAAATATGAACATTTCACAATTTTTCTTATTCCTTTTCTGCAGACCTTGCTTGAGAGCCTCAAGAGACCAGTAAGAATTTTATTGTGAGACTTCTGCACGCTCTGTTTTTCAGTAGGTTTCATCTGTGCTGTTCAGGCATTGTAGTTCCTGTCCCAGTACAGTTAGGCCTGGGCAACAATAAACAGTAAGCAGCATGCCAGACAGAGAGAGCTGGAGGAAATACAGATGGCTTTTCATCCATGATGGGGCTTTTCTTTAATTTCAAAATTATCTGCTAATATGTTTCATTCACTAGGTGGTTCATCACTGAGATATCTTATTCACTTGAGATAGCTCAGATGAATTCCTGCCTAATATTTTTTTTGGTGAGTTTTTTTTGTAAAGTAGCAGATACTCGATTCAATTGTTGCTGACACTTTGGGATGTTTACCAAAGACAAGGAAAAAATAATGCACATTGATTTATCTTAATATACAGGATGAAGTGTTTTCATCTCAGTGTATCAAGATGTAATGGCTATCTGTTGTTCCAATAAGAAAATATGAAATTGAAATCACTTGATTAATCTCAAAAAGCGCATCTCATAAACTGATGATGGAAAGGATGATTTCATCTTTGTATTTTGATTATTTTTCCCTTATTTAATGTCATTCCTTGTTTAAATTTGCAGCTATCAATGCCATTAAAATGCACTCAGATTGGTAAACACAGCTGACAAATCAAAAAATAGAAAAATTAGATTTTTTTTCTAGTTTCACTTGGGCAAAATACTTGCAGTTACTGCAGTGCAAATGACCTTGAAGTCTCTCACAGTTATGATGAAATTCTCATTTTTCCTATAAATTCAACATGTCTAAATATGTTGAATACTGCCACTCTTAAGGCTAACTAAAAATAATAAAAAATAGAAAAAAAGTAGCTCTTAAATATTGAGGAAATGTAAGTAACATGGTTCCTAACCTGTCCATGTGCTTCAGACTTTTTGCTTAATGCCGTTTGTGTTCTTTTAAGCCCTTTTCTAGACTCCTGTGCATGCATCCTGTTGCTCTTTGTCTAAAGGTGCATAGCACCCATATCATAAACGTGAGAGTTTTTGAGTGATCCATTTTATGTAAAACTTTTAAATAGCGTGTTTATAAACTTTTAAAAGACATATTAGTCTCCTAATTTAAAGCTGAAAATAACTTTTCTTAGCTCTTTCAATGCCTGAATATCATAGTTCTCATTACAGGAAAAATTAATTTCATTTATACAATGGAATTTATACTTTTAGAAGAAATAAAAATTCCAAAAGCCCAAACATAGAGTATTTGCATTGACTTTAATTGCTGAGACAATTCACTTCAGTAGTACTTAATTCCCACTTAAATCCAAATTAAAAGTGCCTGGTTCCAGGGAACTTGGGACCAGTGACTTTGTGACAGCTATAAGATGGTTTTCCTGGCTGTTAGGGAAGCTCTGAGGCAGCAGTGCCAAGGTTTGTGGTGAATTGGTTTTTTGGAGGCTGGTATGTCCCAGTTTTGAGGCAAGTTGCCATGCTGGCTGGCTATGAACTGGGAAAAACAAAGTGCACACTGACATGGAAGCTGTAAGGAAGGTAGGCAAGTCTTCCCAAAACAGAAAGTTATTTTCTCAGAGACAAATTTTTTGAGTAAATTCTTATTGCTACATTTGGCAACTATTGGGATAAAACCCACAAATTTCTGAGTCAAGTTTAGGTGTGCAATGCCTAAGAGAGAAATGGAGGATCACTAACGCATTTATTTTGCACTCCTTTGGTCACAGAATATCTGGTATTGGTAAGAGGTTGCATTTGTGGGGTATGGCATGCTAGTACCAATTGACAATAGAAAGTAAGATATCTTTTAGTAATACTTTTCTAACATTTCTGCTACTTAGTACCTACAAAACTCTGTCTTACTCTGAAACTGGGAGGATCCATAGCATTGTACATTGATGCTCAAATACTGAGAAAATAAAAACGATATCAGAGTTATAAACTTTAATGGGCTGGATATATTTTGGAATATTCTTTGGGAGAAGCAGAGGGTTTCCTCTGGGATTTTCTGTATATCTTCCCAATGTGTTGGTTCTAAACCTGTAGTTTAGCTAGACTTCTTTTTTATCAAGGAATAAGTAAACTGTTGGAATGAACACTGAGTGATCTTCAATGTGAGCACTAAATCAGGTGAATATTAAAATTATATTTACCTCTGTTTTTCATGGTCAATCTGCTGATTCACAGATTGAATCAGAGAGAGAGGACTTCTAAACACTACACAGTTTGCTCTAATTACATTGCTTGGCTCTTTTTTACATCTCTGTCATAATTTGAAAACAGAGGCATCCAGTAATATGAATACATCAGTGCTGTTCATTGCTGCAATATTCCTTCTGCTATAGGGAGTACAGAATGAAATCAGCCATCTAATTCCAAAGGTTCACATTGCTACTGAGTCACAAACCAGGAGCAGCAAACTCTTAAAATATGCTTTTTTAGAATTCAATGTGACTGCATTATGACCCTAAAAATGTTAGCACAAAGCATCTTAGCACTGTTGGTGTTTCCTTGAAAATACAGTCACCTTAATACTACATGTATTTATTGCCTGTGCCTTTGAAATAAAACTAGAGCTTTTAAAAAACCAACACCTTTTGAGATTTGGACAATATATGCAATGTTTACTTTATATGTTTAATCTCTCCCTCTCTTCCCTCTATCTCAAAGCAGTCAGTCATTGGATAGCTAAGTTATATTAAGAAAGCTATGAAAGATTACTTATATTTTTGTGGAAAACTACCTTATTACAACACATCATAAAACTACCACATTAAAGAAAAAAAAAAAAAAAGGGATTCTTTACAGTGAGCAGGAGCAGTGAAAAAGATATATGCCTTGTAAAGCTCACTATAGATATGAAAATAAACACCCAGAATAAAGGCATGAGCTTGCTAGAAAAATATAAGTGATACAGATAATATTTTTGCAGAGATCAACAAAATCCCAAATCTGATAAATTTTGTATTAGAAGAGAGATTAAAGCAACAAAGGGCAAGAGTACATAGAAAAAACATTAAACTAGTTGAAGAGTTTCATAAACACTTTTTAGTGACTGACTTTTGAGTGTCCCAAGTTGGATAAAGGGCATATACAAAAAAAAAATAATAAAAAAAATTATTCTCTTTTCAATGATCTTAGCATTCTCCATCTATTTTATATCTAAAAAATAAAAGAAAAATTTTCCTGTATGTTTTTTTCTAGCATTGCCAGGGGTCACCTGCAGCACTGCTACTGAACATAGCCCCTCAATGGAATAATTTCCCACAGGCATGTATCTTGTTTCATCAGAGCTGTAGTAAAGTCATGTTTTCCAAAAGAAGATGTTTTTGATCATAACTCAGATTTACACTACTTAGGTTTAGCAAGGCACTCTGAAACTGATGCTTCTTTTCCTTTAAATTAAACAGGAGATTTTTCTCTTTCTACATTTTCCACTGAGAAAAGAACTGAAAAAAACAAATCTTCCCAAATTTTCCCTAATTAATTTTACTTCTGCTGTGAACAAGGGTGCCATAACAGAGCCAAGCTCTGTAGATCAGTGCCTCAAACAAAGGAAGAATTATGTATTTCTTTCTGCATAAACATGTGCATTACTTCAGTCATCTAACATACTAAACCTCATTGAATTAGTATGATTTCATTTTAGATGTTTCCTTAAAAGCAAGTAGGAAAGATACAAAAATTGTGTGTGGGGGAGAACGTGTAGTTCTGATTAACAGTCTAAATTTTTTCTAGAAATTCCAGGCTGTCTTCTCTGCATAATTCTGATTAGAGGGAACACAGGAGTGAACAATGTGTCTCTCCTGGACAGAGGCTAAAAGAAGGTAGAGAGAAGAGTGGAGGCATTTTTGGGTTTGTGGGGAAGGAGAAATCACTCATGTAAATGAAAAGACAGCCTAACATTGAAGGTTTCAAAACAGTCTTGGGAGATAAAGGCCCACAGAACGGGATGTGGGCTTTCCTTTATTAGGATTTTCCTTCCAGAGAAGCATTAATTTTTTTAGATTAACCTAAATACAGGATAAACACTGAATACACTAAAGGATGAAATCAAGGTTAATTAAAACATCTAAGTCTTTGATTACAAAAGTTATAATTGCAGTAGAATTAAGAACAAAATAACTCTATTGAATAGTTCCTTATTAAGTATGCTCAACCTTTTCTATCAGAACCTCAAAGTGTTTTGAATACCCTTTTTGTCTCTTTATTCTTATACTCTTTGTGCCCTAGAGAGAAAAGAAGGAAGTGAAAACTGGAAGGGAGGAAGAAGGGAGAAAAAAAGTCTTGCTACATTTATATAAAATACCTGTCTTTCTATGGGTAACCTGCTTCCATTATGATATACCTTATTTCCTTACTTTCCAAGACACACAAATATTTGAAGTTTACAAGAATTTGGCATAGCAACTGTAGAAAAGCAAAGTCAACCTATACTGATATATTGATATTAATAATGTAGAATTTTGTTTCAAAGGCTGAAAGTGGGAGGAGAAAAAAATATTTCACCAGGAGTAGGAGGAAAAGTTCCTAGTATAGCTAATAGTCTGTGCTGTCAGCTGCAACTGTGACTTTCCAGGAAAAGGGCTATAACTGAGAAAGCCACATTTCTTTTTATCTTCCACTTTTTTATTCTCTTTCCCCCTTTATGCGTAGTCCATCTTACAAGAAGACTGGACTACAGTGTAGCAACAGGACTAAAAGTACTGCCTCTGAAATATATTCCTTTCTGTTCTTAGCAAGGACACTTCAAGTTCTTGGGGATAATAGCTGAAAGGAAGGAGGAACAGGAAAGATTATTAAAATGGAGGTGTACTTAAGATGGTTTTGAGGAGGTTCCTGGGCTGGCCCTATTTCATATTGTCAAACACATTTTTTCATCGTGAATAATGTGCTCTCAGTTGGAGGGCTGCCTTAGTGACTTCCAGATCCAGTTTTTCAGAGGCAGGTATGATTGGTAGGGCTGAGCATGCCTTTGCCTTGACCATCCAGCTCTCAGGGAATGGATGCTTCCCACTGTTTCTCCATGAGGGGCCTCAGTGTCTGGCTCTTCAAAGGCTGCAGGTGAAGGGTCTGTGCACGTAAGCAAGGGATCATAGCACCACTAATGCCATGGATCTCTTTCCATGGCCATGGCTTTGAACGACAGGCTAGCTGCTCTCGCACAGCCAGCTTTGCCTGGATGCTTATTTCACTGAGCATCCTGATGATCAGCTGCACTGCCATGAGTTACAGCAGCACACGTAAAGCTGGCATCAATAGTTTGAGACAGGGAGAATTCATTACACTGTGCCTTGAAGTGGGCTTCCAGAGGTGTGCCAAGGACAGGCTCTTCCCAGTTTAGGTGAGGACACAGGCATTGCCTTATGCCTGGAAAGGCTGACCTGGAACAGACACTAGACAGAACAAAAGGAATAAAATTGGTATTTATTGAAAGGATACACTTTGGGCAGTGCAAGAGCCCGGCTGGGGCTGTCCCCAAATCAAATCGAAGATGGATCCCAGTCACGAGTTTTTACACTTTTATAAGTTTTGGTTTATCCCCTCAAGGTGTCCCATTCCTGAATGCATCAGGGCAGGTCAAAAGGTTGGAGCCCTGGGCAGCCCTCACCTTGGAGAAAAATGCCTGGTTCATGTTGGCAACGTGCACATGTGTACAGACACCATCATTTACATCTCAGCCCATCCCCTACACTGCAAAAATCACAAAGACTCGAGGCACTGGGCTACAGACCTTGGCTGTGATCAGAAACTGCAGTGGGCTTGGGCCCTTTCATCTATGGAGACAGAAGAAACCAGTAGGAAATGAAATATTGTGTTTCTCACTTGTTTTCAGGCAGATGCTCGAAACACTGCAGCTTGAGAAGTGTTACATTTAGCTGTCTTCATTGTAATTAGCTGTTATTCTTTATTTGCTAAAAAGCTGGAAATGCATTTTGGCAAAAGGGGCTGGGAGCATTTTTCAGCTGTTTCTTTTGCTGTACCATATTCGTAGTCAATTAATTTTAGTCTTTATGTAACAGCTAGTAGTACAATATTACTAGAATAACAGTGCTTTCTCTGATATCTTTAGTATTCTAAAATGAAAAATTATTAGAACTGAAAGGGCATTTTCCACTAAATTCTTCATTATCTTTTGTAGTGGCAAGTGAATTAATTTTGAAATTCATGACTCTTATTACACAAATGAATACTTTATGTTGTTAGTAGGCAAACAATTTTTCTTCTGTTTTCCTGTTAATTCCAATAAATCTGTCTTTGAATGTTCAAGTGGCTTTTTAACTTCTTATTTAAAATACAATTTGACTTGAAATTTTGAATTTCATCATTTTAGAGATGATTTCTTAGATGTTTATGAAATTAGCTTATAAGATGGTATTACAGATACGGATTTTTCATATCATGGTTTTACATGGTGAGCTTCCATAAAAGCAGCCTCCTTTCTGCTTTTTTGGTGAATACGACATGAAAACATGGCTGATTCTCTAACTCTGCCAAGTTTAAAAATTTTCTTATGCTAACAGACTTCCTAAGTTTCTATTAGATGGACAGGTGCATATATATACACTTTAAATTGAAATTACACCTACACTCAAGATTGTTTAACCAGAAAATAACAGGAAAAAATGAAATATTAATAATTTGTTTTTGGTTTATTTTACTTATGTTTTGCCCACTTTTGAATTTTGGTTATACAAAAATAGAGGGATGTGGTGATATTTTAGTTTTCTCTTTCCCAGTTAAATTAGCTACTGCACTAAATTAGTTATATGCTTGAAGAGCTTCCAAATTGATATATTTTGCTGGGGTAAATGAAAAAAATGAAAGGCATTTAGCTCCTGAGACTGTTTTTCACTTCTTTTAAAAGATAAGGCAATCTAAATATATAAATTTATTGCCCAACTTGCCACTTTTTAATTTAGTGAAAATTAGTTTGAGGTTTTCATATTCTTAATTTTCTCTCAAGTGTGGTTAAGAAATCTGTTTTCTCTGAAGTATAACTAAGTTCAGTACACTGAAGTTGGTACTATTCCTTCCCTTATAACAGATTCACAAACTTGAGCTTTGTCTCTAACTTCAGGGGAATTTTTAGGAGAAATATATTTTCCAGTACTTTTTTTTGGTGAGTTTTCTAATTCTAAAATTCTGAATGATGGGTTTTAACTATACATGAATATGCCCAAATTTTCTCTGACAGATAAAATCTCACATTCTTTCAAGTTTTCTGCTAAATGTTAGCAACACAAGTTGACTGTGCTCTTTTTCATTCTAATTTGATTTTGATTGGATACCCCTGCTTGTCTCAATATAAAGTATTAAAATTCTTCACTTATGCTTATGACAAAGTATGTGACCTTTCACTTTTCTTGCATTATTATTCATCCTTCTTTGATATCATTGGCATGCTATTTTCAGTGCTCTGACACTCCTGGCATTATGCCATGCTCTTCATGGTTTTGACCCAGAAATAGTAGAAAGGGAGGCACATTTCCAAAGAAGTTTGTTCCTACAGGAAAGGTAAACACATTGTTTTAAAGAAGGTATTTTTCTTCTGCCCTTTTTACTCTTGTTTTCCTTTGTTATTCTTTTCCCGTTGAACAATTAACCTTGATGTATGTCTGTTGTCACCTGCATTTGACAGGCTGTGAGGTAAACTCACATCAAAAGGCTGGATATTGGAGTGTGGAGTATAAAAACCTGGGGTAAATCAGATTTTGTGTTCTTTTGTAGCACTCTAAACAACAAAGTTATTGAGATTAGTAACACATAAAAATAATTTCACATCCAGTTCTTAGTGTAAAAGTCCTGTTTTTTTGATATGTGATAGACACATCTGAAAATCTCTGAAAAGTATTTCTATAGTCTATTTTTTTGTCTTTTTTTTTCCTTCTGCAAATGGAAAAACACGGACTCTTTAAATAAGCCCAATGTGAAGTGATTATTAACTGTGTACTTCAGATAGGCTTGTCAACACATGTAAGTTAAATTGTTGTTGACATTTTTGATGCCTAGTTCCTGGAAAAGATCCTAAAACTCAGAAGTCCAGTTTTTCTTAATTTATGCACAGAGATATGAAATTGTTCAAGGAAGGGAATTCCATGAACTGGGAAAGGTTTGCACACGATTTCTCAACAGAGACACGTTGGCTTTTCTACCATATTTGGAGGTTTAGCCATCTTGGGTCTGAATCAATGCCCAGCTGATGCCTAAGTGTTCATGTCAATAATAAACTTTTTCACATGTGATAACTTACACACCATAAAATTCCTGCTAAGGAGAAGAAGGAGATGATGTGCACTGCTTGACTGTTTACAAATCTAGAGGCTAGAACATTTGCCCATTTTGTGGGTGGTTCACATTAAACTGCCTCTATATAAAAATCTTGAATTTAAGACCCTTCCCCCCCTGCTCTGTGTCCTGAATTACCTTTTCCATACTCCTTTTCTAACAGCAGGAATTTTACATCTTGTGATTCAATGAGCCAGGTTGGACATGAAGGCTGTGCACTGTTTTGACCTGCCAGTTAGTAAATTCCCTGGCAAGGTATACTCCAAGACTTTAAATACTGACTGAGATAGCATGTGCTCTATTTTCTGAATGAGTCAGTTTACTTCTGAGATAATTGAATGAGACAAAATGACAGCATCTATTTTTGCACCCATTTAGAGGACAAAAGGCAATGAAAATAATCTCAGGGATTGAGGTAAAGGTCTGGATAACATCAAGCTCTCAATGGGATTTATCAGTTTAAAGCTGCGTGCGTGCACCTCAACCAGAATTGTGATGGACTTCTGAGCACTGAGGAGCTGCAGGTGCAGAAGGAATCACAGATTTATAAAAGTTGACATACTGGTTCACATCTCCTCTACAATTTCTATGTAGCTCCTCCTGAAAATGTGTGAACACTCCATTTTTAACCAGCTAATACTGGCTGTGTTGGAGAGCAAGATTTAATACACCAGTCTTTTATCACACTTTCTTAAGACTTGAATGACTAAATGAATGCTCAGAGAAAAAAATATTGTAGAGAAAACCCCAGTATCCAATACACAACTTTAACATAAGAGGGGCCATAAGAGGTCTTTTTAATGAATATTGAGTGAACAATTTGTAATGTTTGAAAGAAAACTAAGCAAGTCGGACTTGTGACTCTATCTGCTCACATGAGAGGAAAGAAACCAGAAATGTATGGCACATTTTATAATTAGCTGATTGATTCACTCAACTCTATTAATTTAAACTAGTAGTCTAATATAGACCAGTAGGACAGAATTCAGACTCTGTCAGAAATTGTATGAAACCTTGTTCATTTTTCATCTTTTGTTACTTTGTTAGCCTGGTGACAATTAGGACGTTGTTACTGAATTCCTCTTTACATTTAGAGAATATCTTTTTTTGCAGGCTCAATAAATCTCAATGGTTTTCAAATGGAATTATTTTTTGTAAGATTGGCGAAACAAATCATATTCATTTTTTTATTCAACAGTATCAGGATGATAAAGCTAGGATATTTATACAGGTTTTTTATTAAACTGTTTTCCAATCCTCCCTTTGATTGATAGTTTAAAAATCATTTGTCTCAACTTCCTTGCATTTGCATATAACATGCACCGAGAAGTCATACAGGAGGATTGTGACATACAGTGCTACCAACTCTTCTGACAGTAATTTATTGTCCCAACAGTTATGTGATTTGATTACTGTTTTACTGTGAGTATATCACTCAAGACACTTCAGCAATAAGGAGTCTACTAAAAGCAGTGTCTCTAAAGTATTATTAAACACTCAGTTTCTTCCCCAGACTAAAAGGATAATTAAAGACTATACTGAAATCTTGTAAAAACTAATCTATCATTCCTGACCACTTGAAGTAGATTTTGAATGTCCTGCAGTGAGCTGACTGGAAAATATCTGTAGGTATGATCCACCTTTTGGAAGCTGAGGAGTTGTTTCATATTCCACCAGTTCAAACAAGAATATGGCTAGACTACAGGCTTTGACTTACAGATTTCAGAAAACAGAAAAAAAAGTTTGCAATCACTGTCACCTGGAGAACACACTGGGGTTCCCTGCTTTTTCTTCACTTTCTTTAAGTGTTTCAAGTGAAAAATCCTATCTTGAGGTAATTTCAAAGTTCTCTTCAGATTTTTTTCCTTTTTCCTGTAGACGATGAGGTTCTTGTCTTGCCTTACACACAGGGAAAATTAACTTTTTAAAAAAACTTAATTTTTAAGCAAGTACCAATTACTTTTGCATGATACTATCTTTTCAAAACTGTTGCAGTAAAACCAGAGCATATTTGACCCAATCTTTTCACCTACATTCTGTATTAATTCTCAAAATCTTTTTTTTTTTCTGATGAAAAGTGTTGGTGCACCAGATTAATGAATATCCAAAAAAAAAAAAAAAAAAAAAAAAAGATGTTTTAGTGTTAACTATAGGCTTGCAAAAGATCTTTTTGGTGACTTTCTATACAAGGGGTTTCTTCCATAAGGGTTATGAATCTGAATGAGGTATAGTCTAACAGACCATGAAAGTTTAGGCTTTTCTTAGCAGGTATCCATGGCATTCACTTTTAAACAGGAAACTGAGACTACTTGTCTATGTTTAAATCTGGTACTTTAACACACTGTCATTTCATACTTAAATCCTTAGCAATGCTTTTCTTTTAAAAATATGTTCTGAGGATAGTGTGAAAGGCTAAAGTATAATAAAAGGCTTGAAAGATTATAATTTATCACCTGATACTATATGGCATTTTCTCCGAAATTATGAAAATACTATTGTAAAGCAGTATTGGTTTCAGGTAATGACTGATTTTACCTGAAGATCTTTTTGCTTCTTTCAGATAACTCCATAGTAAAAATAATTTAAATTTGCATTTTGAGATCGCTTAAATGACTTTGCATGCATTTTATTTCTTTAGTTAACAGAAACAGATTTTTCTAACATTTTGTTTATGGGTAAACCTGTGATAACAATAACATAAATTTAGTAAACTGAATTGACTGTGTTGAAACTGAGAAAACAACTGAATTGATTTAAACTAAACCTGCCATGAAAATCTTTTATTTTGAAGCATTCTTCTTTCACATAGTAAACCAGAATTTTTGTAGATGACATTTTTATAGCATGACAAAATAAGCTTTGATGAACAAACTGGTTAGATTTCTGAGAATGAGCTGACCCAGTCGCTGAAGATTTCAAACACAGCAAATCATGTAACAGTATATAAAGTAACAAGATACACACACATACACATATATACATATAAAAAAAAATATTATTGACTCATATGAATAAAATGGTTTATAAGGTAGTGAACTTGACAGGTGAGGGAGAGAGATTACTCCTCAGAACACAGATTACCTTGGGTAAAAAAAAAATACATTGAATTTTTTTTATATAGATTAACTATGATTTCCATCACATGCTTCTGCAGCTCCTAGGTTTATGACATGTCATTAGTGATAGCATTATTGATGACATTGCTTCTTTTTATGCAGGGGGTGTGTGATTATTACATTGACATTGTTATATTTTATATCAATTCTGCACGTTGTCTTGCAAATAGCTGCTCTTGAAGTCAACACTGTGCAGCTTCAGAATTCATCATTGTAAATCCATTACACTTCCTTTTTTCCAGTCAGTTTGATCTCTCTGGGAAAGTATGTCATGCATCTTTATAAACAACATGTTCTGCTCTGTGGAGATGTGTGCTAGTGAAAAAAAATCAACAAATCAGAAACAAAAGAAAACAAAAATCCAACATGAGTTTCCCATGTAAAAATGTTTTCCCATTGGTGAGCTTTCTCCATAGTTATGCAAATTAAATTTGGCAAGATTTTTGTGACAGCAACAATGCATGTTGACAGTCATGTCAGGACTAGGATTTGAGGTAATTATACTGTAGATTTTACTATATGGTGCCATGTCTTGATCTGAGACACAAAGTCACTCACAGTGAAATCCACCTGCTTATAAATATTGATGTTCCCAACATGACTTGTCAGATTGGTGATGAGTACAAGCCCTTTCTTATAATCCAGCAAATTATTGAACAACATAAGTTCACTGTTGTTTATCTTGCCAGCTTTGTTGTGATCAATTGCTGCATACCAGATGTCAGCTGCCAAAGCAGCACATTGAAGTCATCTGTGATGAGCAGTTTGTCTGCCACAGGATCTATGCCAGTGTTGTAGAGAAGGCTATTGAACTTTTTATTTCCCTTACAGAATTTAGGCCTTTTTTTTCAAGTTACAATGACAGCTCTGTTGAACTTACCACATAATGCTAGTAGGACTGGCCTGAAATTTCTGCCTGGTCATGCTTGATTTTGGTGTGTTGTTATTTTTTTTTTACTGGCCTACATAACTTTGTAACTGCAAATTGTGCAAGGTTATTGGCATTGCCTGGGCATGGTCTCTGTGTGTGGGCTCCAGAGATGATTAGTTCAGCTGTTCTTTCCTGGATCCTCACCGTACAGGATCCACAGTCTTCACAATACCCTTTGCTTCACTCATATTGTTAGGGGAATGTTAGTTTGAATCATTTCAGCTATCACCAACTTGCTTCAGTTTTCAATAGCGTCAGACAGAGTTTTTGTGTAACTTTCTCCCACCTGGTTTTCGTTTGCTCACAAGCCAAACTGGTTGTGCTTGATTCATGCTGTCTTTTAAAACATACCTGAAAGGTAAGTAGTTCCTGAATTCAAATTTTTGTTATTAAATATGGGGAGCAGTTTTGAAGATCTTAATGTAATCTTATCTATTCTTCCATCCAAAACTGAAGCTGTAACTCTTTTGAAGGGCAACTTGTGTTATTCAGGAACTGATACACTTGGAGATTTTAGGAATATATAAAGGTTAATAAAAGGTGGAGTAATACAATTGTAAGATAACTGGGGTCATTGAATTGGACAGTGGATGGTGAGATCTATCTCAATAAAGGGATGAGCAAAATGTGCTGAGTACTCCCCCAGAGCTATTCTTTCAGCAAGTGCTATAATGAACATTTAGCTGTCTCCCAGGTCATGTGAAATATTCCTCATTAGCACACAGACTGTTGAGGAAAGCTTCTGAATAAATAACCTGAGTTCTTCTGCTGCAAATCCTCACTGTTTTACTAGTCTGTGTCACTGATGATTACTGGGATAAGGAGTAAGAGGCTTCCTGCTCCTCCCTCAACTAGAAAGAGAAGGAAAATGCAGCAGTAACTGAGAGGTGCATATGACTTTGTTAAGCCCTACCAGCTTTTAGAGAGGTGTTGTACAACATGTTCAAATATTAACTTCTAAACCAGGTTCTTTTTCTAAAATAGTTCCTGGTGGCTCCATGAGGAATGAAATTGAAGATGATATGACTACAGAAAACTTATGGCACTGCTTTCCAAGTCTGGGCATCCAAATGTCATAACTAGGCTGGTTTTTTTGTTGTTTGTGTGAAGGGTTTTTTACAATCGTTGTTATATTTTTTTTTTAGTGAGCATTGCATGCTTAACCAATATATATATGTATTTTCTGTACATCTAATTTTCATATTGCAAACAATTCCTCATTAATATGAAACACTGTGGTAACCAGCTTCTTGTTTTAAAAGGATATATGAATTGAATAATGTTAGAGGCAGAAGGAAGACTCACTGAATGTTGAACTAAGAGACCAGGGATTTCTGACAAGTCATTTGGTAAAGCTCTCAAGTTTAATATTTCTATAGCACTTCTGAAACAGAGTAGTTCTATTTAAAATTTATTGTGCTCTTGTTGCTATACCAAATTTTCTTATTTTGAAATGACGTGGAACTTATTAACTTTAGCAATTATGTGCTCATATGTTAAACATATATATGTATACATATTTATAGATGAAGTATCTCAACTTCCACATAGTTGAAACAAAAAGATAATGACATTTTAATGCCATACAACTGAAGCAGTTTCTGTTCAGTGTGAAGGGATAATAACTGAACAGAATAAATTTGTCAGAAATAAGACAAAAAATAAGTATAATATTAAACGTAATTTTAAACCTTCCTGGCATCCTAAACTGCTAAGAGAAAATTAGATTCACTGTCACAAAACCTGTATCTGCTGGGAAAATTAAATATTTGTGCTTACACCTGTGGAGAAATGAACATTGATTAGAGTTAAAATTAATACTGAAAATGTATATATACACTTGGAAGAGGATCAGTATCTGTTCCTATATTTTTCACATAAGATACATGGGGACCCTGGACCAGAGAGAAACTGTCTATTTAAACTGTCAGACTTAAATTATAAAGATAACATTTTCTGAAAGCAATATCAGGGCTGGAAGAGATAATATAAAATCCCAATAAATCCTCTGTAGTCCATCTTGGAGTTCTTGTACTCAAGCAAGAAGGAGGTCTTAATGCCAGTGAAAACTGCCTTCCAAAGAAATAATAGATAAATTTCCTATTATTAAAAAAATGAAATTAAAACAATAGAAGAAAAAGTGTATTTCTTTTACATGGATGATGAACTGAGACTGAGGAAACAGTCTAAGAAATATAGATGGAATTAAACAAATTTCTGGGCTTTTTTTGGATTTAGAGGGGATGTGCTGTGAAGGATGTGCTATTGATAAGGTATTAATAATCTAATAAACCAGTAATCATCTCTTTTTCCTAACTTGAAGTTTCAGCTTCAGTTTTCCCTGGAGCATGCTAAGAACATCTTAGACTTTGTTCTTTATACAGCCCTGTAATGCAGTTGCTTGTCCAACAGTATCCATCAGGGAGCTTTTCCAGTGTTTGACCATCCTCCCAGGGAAGAACTTGTTCCTGTTATCCAATCCAATGGGATAAGAAAAGCAGGGGGAGGCTCAGAGATCCAATTATGTAATATACATTTAACTAATTTACTACTTGATGTCTGGAACAACAAATACAACCATTGGACAAATTATTCAGAAAATAAGTGGATAAAGGTGGAATGCACTTCTAAGACAGCCTGAAATCATATCCAAAACTTGGCCCTTGGCCTTGGTACAGTTGACAGCCTTCAATAGAACGTGGTTCCTGTGATGAGAATGCTGGAGAAAGGAAGAAAAAACAAAGGGAAACCAGCTCAATCCCTCTTAGAGAAGGAAGTCTCCTCAGCATATCTCCAGATAGATATGGGGGGAAAAAAAAGGTTAATGATAAGGCAGGATGTTAGCTTTTAAAATGGAAATAAAGGGACAGGAGGGAAAACTTTTAATTTTTCTCAAAGGACTTCATAGATAGAGTGAAGCATTCCAAGGGAATCCATTGTCAATATTGAATAAAGCCCTGAATAAAAAAAACCTAAAAGTCAGAGAGATCCCTTTTAACAACAATCTGGTTATTCTTACATATATTATTTTCATTTCACACCCAAATATTGTTTAATAGTTATAAGGTTGTTCTTTTTCTGCTTTTTTCATTTGTTTTGTTTTAAGTCAAACAGTATCCTGGAGAAAAATTCCAGGATACTGTCTATCACTGAATGGAAATAGAATAATATCATGGAATATTTTCTTTATTTTTGGTCTTAGCTCCAAATTCTTAATTGCTCACCTCTGCTTCCAACAAATTTATGAAATGTTTATGCATCATTAATTATTTTATATTTTTATCATTGATTTTAATATAATTATAAAATATTATTTCATATAAAATCATAAAAATAATTTGTGACTTAAGTTACTTTTATCTTGGTTCACTAAGATTCAGTTTCGATCTTGGACTTTCCCTTTGCCCACTTTTGATATCTGTTTTTTTTTGTTTTGCAATGAGCTAACTTGCTTATCTAGCAGGGAAAATCTTATAAATTGATATAATAGGTCATTCTTTTGCAAACATTAAAGTGCAGATCTTGCGTACATGGGAGATGATGTGTTCTCCAAAAAGAGGGAGCTACACTCTCAAAGGATATTGTTGAAATGGTGGCCATGAGAAAAACTGCAAGGTCTCTGCAAGGTAATCAGTGCAGGTAAAATGATGAGGGCAGACTCCTCTGGTAGGCTCTGAGGACATATTAACCTCTTCTCCCCTCTGTGTTCAAGTTGCAAGTGCAAAGGGCAGTTTCTAGAATGTTCTTTTTGCCGTGGTTGTCCAGTGCTGGACCTGCACAAAGCTCTGTCCTGGTCTGGGAGCAGGGAGAGAGAGGAAGGTTGATATCTGCACACAGGAATCTGGAAAGGCTTTGGCAGATATGAACACAGAATCTGAAGCCTGTGAGCCACAAATAGTAGCGAGTTTGAATGTGTTGCAGAAATACTTTGTGGTCTTGAGCCACTTGGTGGCATAATTTATCGAAATGTAAATTTAAGCAGAGTTGCAGTAGTAGCTCAGGTGCTCTGTTCTGGATATATGAATGTGCTAGGCAAATGGCTGCATTATTTTGTACCTGATAGATTGCTTAAAAGGTGGAATTTGCAGCTCCATGAGGAGCTCATTTTCACTACCTTCTTTGACACTTTTGGGTAATGTGAAACAGCTTCTATTTGCTGAGGCAGAGTCAATAAGACAAAGAGCCTTAATCTTTCTTAGTGTTTTATTTAATATTTAATTAATTAATTAATTAAATTAATATTTCCATTCAAGTATTTAGAGTTGAGCTTGAATTTCTGTTAAAGTTCTCTTCATTTGAAACAACCAAATGCCATTTGACAAGAGCATTTAGTGATAAATTAAAAACAGATTCATAACCTCCAGTTTGCCAAATATTTGGCTGTCTTATATTTCTCACTAGTCGCTCCAGAATATTAGGAATATTTGCCTCAACTATAAAAGTATAACTTGCTGAAGTATCACAAATCCATTACAGTATCTTTTCTGATACCAAAAGGCAAAATATATATAATAATAAAAATCTGTGAGGTTACATTTCCTGGTCTATGCAGTCAAAGTTCGTACAAAACATCTCACTCAATACTTTTCCAGTAAAGTTTCTTAATAGTAGCAATTCATTTTAATTTTCAGAAGTTTAATTCCCAACCATAGCATTCTGAACATATGCATTCTAGAATTACTAGGTGAATATCTTAAAACTAATTCTGAATAAGCCCTGATAGCACTTAATTCAATAGAAGGCAGAATCCCCTTAAAAATCCAGGTGCAATTAATCACTGCTCTGATAGAGTAGTCAATGCTTTATGATCTTTAGATGTTTTACAGTAAGGTAAAATCATCTCCACATTTTATGGAGATATATCATCCTCATTTATAAAGGATATAATGCAGTACTTTTTCACCTGATTCAACTAAACCAGCTGAGTGATCTTGAAATTTAGGTTAATTGATTTATAAATGATCTTATATTGAAAAATGGTTTCTGTGGAAGTGCGAGACTTGGTGTAGTGTCAGCATATTTTTTTGTGAATAAAAGGACATTCTCTAAATGAAGACAAACTAATCTTTACACAAATATATTACAACTTTTTTTTCCTAATTGAAGCTATGTAAAGTTTTGGGGAGTTTTGGGGGTTTTTTTTTGGTTTTTGTTTTTAGTTATTTTCTAGCCAAGATTAAAAGATTCATAGTGGTATTTTGTAAAAAGACATCACAATAGGAAAGAGCAAAGGTTATTAACCAGATTGGCTGACTTGTTGTTATAGAGTTGCAAAGGACTATTCTCTTCACCTATAATATCAGTTGGCACTGACAAATATGTGTCTAAATTTTAAATGGTTATGACATTTCATATTCCCTCTAATCCTTCAGTTTGTTTAGAAATCTACTTTTGTGCTATGCATGATTTCTTTTGTCCAAGGAAAAATGTGACCAAACTCATATGTTAATCAGAAGATTATATAGAACTTTCTATTTTAGGGTCTTAATATGAGAACTTGAATATGCATATGTATAACCATATATGCAAGTAGTAGAAATTATTTGCAACAAGGAACTATAATTTATTCAAGACAATTTTCCAGTCTGCTCTGAAAGAGAATTTAGTGCATCTATTGAATTCCATGCTCATGGAATTTTGTTGGATCCAGACAATTAAATCACCTTGGAAATAGAAAGGTGTTGGGTTTATTTTTCCCTTTATGAATATGTTCATCCAGAATCCCTCTGCTGTTTACACTTTGCTCAAATCCTAGCTGACATTTAAAGCAACCAACCACTACCTCCTGTGCAAAAGTAAATCACACTATATCATTACACTGATCACATCCTTCTACTTTTGCAAGATAAACTGGATATTCTTGCTGTCATCAGGAATGTTTCCAAACATGTCTGTAGGAAGGGTACAACAATAATTATGGTTTAGTTTCTCACAGAGGCCATCCTTGCATCACCCCTGCTACAAACACCTGGCCACCTACAAACTGTGCTAACATCTTAAAAAAAATCCTTCAAAAAAAGTATGCATGTATAAAGTATCTTCTGAAACTCCTCCCTAAGGTTGTAAAAGGATCTGGGTAAGTTTCTCCAGTTTCCAGATGAGTACTATAACCATTAGCCTGAGGGAAAATGAATATTCTGCTTTCAGATATACTTTTAAAGTGTGGCACTTCCAACATGGAATTATTCTTTCACAGCTTATTTTTAGTAGAGGGGTCATCGCTATGAATCCTGAATTCAAGATGGTAGCAAAGTGCCTATTTTTGGCTAGAATTTAACACAAATTCCTGTAAATGGTGTTTCCTCCAGATAGAAATATCTCTCCAGATTACACTCTGTTCCTGGATTGCTCTGACCATGAAGAAACTTAGGTGGCATAGAAAATCAGACTGAGTCTTCCCATTTATTGTTCAGTGTGTCGCTCATTGAAGGAAATCTAAAGGTTTTTTTCATTGATTCAATGGCATTGCTACAACTTGCACAAAATTTTTTTATTTCTTCTTCTATTTCTTCTTTATTTCTTCGTCTATTTCTTGGTCACTTCTAAGGCCAAAAATGTAATATTCTGAAAGGGCTGAGCCATTTGATTTATTTTAAGGAACTGTACTAGAAAGAGAAAAGTGCTGATAATTTTTTTTTTTGGTTCAACATGGGCATATTGAGAATGCACTCAATGAGGCAGACCACTCATCCATCTAGCAGAGTATTCTGTGTCCAGAAGAAACACAGGGATTCTCTTGCCCTCATGCTCTGCCAACACTGACAATTGTTGTGTTGGGGATATTTGAGGGACTGTCACACTAATCCTTTTTGTATGTCTCTTGTCCAATAATCTAATTCATATGTTGACCTGCTGTGTGCATGTGTTTTTGTGTCTACAAATTCTACCACCTGCTGTGGTGAAGAAATATTTTCTTTTATCTCTGTTCATCTGATCCCCTGCTACTTTTATCAGGGACACACTAGATCTTGTATGCAAGCACCAGCTGTGCATAAAATGCCTCTTGTCATCATGATTTTATAAATATTGGTCAGTATTTCCTCTCCAAACAAAGGAGCACCAACCATATTGGTCTTGTACAGCAGATGCCCCATGCCTTTGATCTCCTTCTCTAATGCCAGTAGACTCTGCCAGAAATGGAGCACCAGAGCCACATGCAGTGTTCATATGTAGGTTCAGTCTTTTTATGTGGCAACAGAATGAAAAATTTTGTGGTTTTCTCAATATCAGCCATGTTGATATACAACATGTCATTGGCTGCTTTGCCAAATGCTGAACATTCAGCTGATGAATTCCAAGGACTCTAAAAAAATGATTAAAAAAAAATCTCTTCGAACAACTAGTCCAGTTTTTTGGAATCTATGCTGCTTACATAATATCTCATTTATTTTTCTCATAAACAAATAATTGGCAATTTGAGACTTCTGGTAAAAAGAGTTATGGAAAAATATTTCAGTTGGTGTTCTTTCTTCATTCATTTTAAAATAACCATAAAAAAAGGTGACACATTTACAGTGCTGGTACAACTCGGAGTAATAGTTTGGATACTTTCCTGTGAATTAATTTGAACAAGTAGAGGATAATACAATAGTAATTGTGCCTTGCAGAACTACATTTTTTTATCTGTGAAAAATAAATGAAGACTGATCAAACATTCCAATCAGCTGAAAAAAAATCGTCTGGAAATGCCAAAAGAGAGACAGATTGCATTCTGAATGAAATAAAATATTGTTTCACCAGGGAATTTTGTTTACCTTGCAAAGTAGGAAACAAACAATTGGAAATAAGTGGATTAAAATTAGTATATTGAAAACTATCTTCCAAGTGAAAAAATGAATAGAAAGGGTGACTTGCACTCCTCTCCTTTTGAGGTCTTGCTTTGATTCTTGTGTGCTCTCTTGGGGATTGCTTGAGTTCCTCCTGCAGAAGGTGATATGGATTATCAGCCTTTCCTTCAGTTACAATTTAATGGTAAAGTCCTCTGCCCAAATTAAGGTTCAAACAAGAGCAAATCCCAGCTCAATCATACCGACTTTATTTTATAATATTAAGTGCACACAGAAGGGAGAGGGTGGAGAGCAGAGAGAAAAGGAGTGAGATGCTGTGAGTGGAAGGTGAATCCAGTAGAGTCCAGTTGGTCTTCAGTGCCCTGGGCTTATTTGGGTGGCAGACAGTCTACACATATCTACTTAAGAGCTACTCAGAGGCCTGAGAAAACATAGAAGAAGACTTGTTTCATTTCAAGGCAGGAAAAGCTTGATTCTTCACAATTCCGAATTTAGCAAGAGAATATGTTCGCCTTTTTTTTTTTTTTTTTCTTTCCATAATGGAAAACATTAAAAAAAAAATTAAAAAGTGCTTCCAGAAAGAGCTTTTTATTCAGTTTCTTAAAACTGAATATGGTGTTTCGATATGAATATGGTGTTTCAATAAGTGTTGAAAGTGTCAGTGCCCTGAAATTCCGAACATGAAATTCAGAACAGCAGATGTCATCTAAGACTAAGGCACTGTGATAAGTGGTAGATCTTTATGTATATTGATTGTATTATAATAGATAATGTGGTAACTTTAAATTTTTTCTGGATATTTCTGTGATATTTTGACTGTACCAACATAGTTGGTTTTTTTTTTTTTTTCTGTTTATTTCATGCTTCTCATATTTTTCATTTATGAATAAAGTATGTAGAAGGCTGTTAAACCCCATAGACTGTTTAGCGGAATTAAAATTGGATTATTCAAGATCAGGTTCTCTACATATTGATTCAGCTTCTTTGATGTACCAGGCATAGTGCCAGCTTCTGCCAGCAGAGAATTTTTTCCTCATTTAAGGCTATATCAGCTCGTTGTATTGTGCCCTTTTCCATGTGCCTCTTCTAAATACTCTTTCATTACATGATCATGGAACATTATGTTACCTAGCATACATTAATACATTAATATCAAGGATCATCCTCTTCTTTGACTGCAAATATCTACAGACATGGTTTGTTTCTGTATGTACACATTCCTTTGAATGATAAAATAACCCTAGAGTGAACACACATATTTCAGATAACAATATAGTTAGTATTTTCTTGCCTGAACCATCTTCAATAATGCACTACTACTGCACCAGTTTCTAAATATGCTTGGCTTTATCTCTGTTTCTTATGTCTACTTTGCTCAACTTTTGATTTTTGACTTGATGGGGTTTTGAAACCTGTTATTAACCTTTCCTCATTGGTTATTTATTCTGTTCTTTCCAGATCATCTAGCGTGTGAGGAACAGAAAGTCAGAGGCTTGAATTCTCACAAAGATTCTTGTTCTTTGCATTAGAGTCAGTACAGGGCTCCTCTCTCTCCGACCTTTCTTCCTTTATTACAGTCTGTTCTGCTTCTCAGCAAGGTAGAAAGATGCTGTTGCAATGAGACATTAAACTTGCTTTGCTTTTATAGCCTGTCATCCATATATGCAAAGCTTTGTGAACTTCAATTTCTAAATTTTCTTGTCTCTAACAATCTGCTTTGCTGCATCTGTGCTTACTCAATAGTTATGAATTAAGGCATGCTGCCCTGAAGGGATTTGGTCAAAGTTATGATGCTGCTTTATTATTCCCCCCTGCATACAATTCTTTCTCAGTCTTACCATTATTTCATTGTAATACACCCCAAGGCCACTTTGGGTTGCTTCGAAGAGCCTTGAAAGACAACAGTATAAACATTAGCAATTCATGTGAACAAAACATTCTAATAGCTATGCTGGAAATCTTGAAATATTTACTGGAAAACAGTGAAGATGAAACATATCCTTACAGATTCAGCACCAAAGAAAAATCAGTAGGCTGGTACAGAGATCCTCTGATAGAACCTAAAACATATTGTTTGTTTTCTGTGCTGGTGGTACTATAGCAGCAATTAGAGAAAAATGAAAAGAAAGCAGAAAGCAAGCCTGAAATGAAATCTTTTAAACATTTTATTCCAAATGAATAAAAATTAAGAAACCATAAGAATCATATAAGCAAGAAGGTACAAAAATGAAAAAGATATATATTCATTTAACTGTCCTTGTACAAACACATATAACTCAAAATATAAGTGACTGAGGAAATATCAAGGCTTTACTTTCTTTTTATGTGAGAGTTTCTCACAATTGAAAGTAATATTACTTGCAGACAGAGATTCTCCATATTTTTAAGTAAGTGCTGACAGTCCTGTACAAAGTCTGTATCTTTCTTTTTCTCCCAGCT
This sequence comes from Sturnus vulgaris, assembly GCF_052056855.1. Lineage (NCBI taxonomy): Eukaryota > Metazoa > Chordata > Aves > Passeriformes > Sturnidae > Sturnus > Sturnus vulgaris. The sequence continues at coordinate 65,905,735 of NC_142246.1, forward strand.
TCCCTACATAAGCAGAATATGGAAAGACTTATTATGCTTTGGTATACCTAATGTTTTCTGCAGCACATACTGCAGGGTTGAAAAAAAAGACACACACACAAACAGAACCCAAAACCAAGCATCTTTGATAGGACTTGCAGTGTCAAGATTAGTTATCATGCTGTTAAGTGAATAAGTAGAGTAGTATATCATCATGAATCAATACCTTATCAGAGCTATCCAAAAACGCTAGGATCAAATAGCATACACAGATGGCAGAGTATAAATCAGGTTACTGTGCTCATTCTTTTCCATTGGAGATGCAGATGCATTCTTACTGTCTTACACAGGGTGTTTTTACAAGGGTAACCAAGCAAAATAAAGAATTATCAAGTTAAGTGCTGTGTAAGTTAGTTACACAGGCAGGGCTTCTTGACATTCTTCCTACAGTACATAAAGATTTAACTCAAATAATGACTGAACCATTACTAATTATCTCTGAGAGGTTTTACAGGACAAAAAGGGGGTCCCAGAAAAGTGAAGATGGGAAAAGATAGATTACTTCCTTAGAAAGGAAGTGAGGCCACAGGGAATTACAGGCCTGTAAAGCTGCATTTTGCTAACAAGAAAGGTTCCAAAACAATCTGAGAAACATTCAGTTTGTAAACACCTTGAGGGGAATAAATTAAAGCTGATAAGAAACAGCCATGTCTGTTAGCCATGATAGAACTTGCTCAGTGAATGGCAAAAGCAGAAGGCACAATAATTCTAAATTAATAAGTACTGCTGAATTCTTCAATTATTCAGGAAGCTGTTATAACCTCACTGGTCAATTGCCCCCAGGGGTAGGAAAAGAAGAATGATCAAGCTAATTTGATCATCATATATCTGTGTTTAGGTTGATAATAGGATAGTTGTTTCCACACACAGAAATGGATTTTTCACTTGATTAGAAATTTTCAAGAATTGATACACAGAAATATTTCAGAAATAATAGTACTAGTCAGTCCTGCAATTTAATTTGAAAGTAGATTATATGACTAATGCTTTCATGCCCTTATATCTCTTCCTTGAAAGCAAATATATTTTGCATTGTCAGGACTCACAAATTTGCAATGAAGTCAAGGAGCTCTATTTCCCACCTCAGTTTTTGAAGTTGTGGATCAAAAAAAAAGAAGTATCATTTCATTGCTAAGTACATGTTATAGCAAATAATTACTTTTGAGAATAATGAAAGAAAATCCCTTTCATATGTGCTGTGTTTTATATTCCAACATAACATTTTTTTGAGGGTAATCAATTTGTTCTGGAATTCCAACAACAGTAAACAGAATCCTGTTATTTTGATGAAAAAATCAAAAAGCTGAGAGAGCTGAGAGTTGAATTACATGGAGCTTGTAGTTCTGTTTACTAGACCTTCACTTTGGAGAACATTTACAAGTGATATCAGCTGTTGTGTTGTTCCTGTAACATTTCTGCCTGTCTAACCAAATATTTAATGTATTGAATGACCCATGTCTCAAAGAGTCATTATGGGACAACCTCGAATGGGAAGACAAATCATTTGCAGAGCTTTCTGCCAATGAAGAGAACAGCAGATGTTAACTCATCATTCATCTGCTTTGCCTCAGCTGAAAAAAAATACCACAAGATAGTTGGATTCTGTGATCTTAAAGGTCTTTCTCAACCTGATTTAGTCTGTGGTTTCTTTTTTCCACCTTTAATTCATGATAAAGGAAGATAAGGTAAAGGCACACAGAATACAGAGCAATTGCAGAAAGAAAGAGCAAAGTGGCAGAGGGATATAAAAAGTTCCTGAAAGAGAGGTGACTGCAACACACTAAATAATAGAGTTTCAGTTATTAAAATATTGTTGTGGGTCTCAAATGAGCAAAGGGTGTATTACATTTTGGGGATCTGCCTTTGCAGCGTTTTGTAGACAAGTGCTGTTTGCACACCATAATAGCAGCATTAGCATCTTAGCAGCAGCATTAACATCATCCTGCCCATGTGCAGTTTGGTCTAAAGCCTTTTGTAGGGTTTTCTGGTCATGAAACATATCCCTCTGAGCAACAGCACATTTTTCTTGAAATTTCTCTCTCTGTGGAAAGCTCAGGTGTCCATATTGCTGATCTCATCTGTTTACAAAATACACGGCTTATATAAAAGGAGAAGCTTGTACAGCAGGGTTTTAAATCAATAATCAAGCTCCATAATTGAAAACAAAAGGTTACAAGTAAAACCAATATCACTAACATCTTGTTTGTTAGTTATATAATTGGACTTTGGTCACTCAATCTGCTTCCTAAGTACAAAAAAAACCCAAAACAACCTAGGATATTTGGGCTAGTGCCATCAGAAATGCTGAAGAAATGTGCTCTTCAAGGCAATACTCACAATCAAAAGAAAGCCTGCCTAGATATGAATAGTCTGTAATGGTCTTGGCTTCCTCTAGAGAAACTACTTGGGATTCTTCTTTCTTTCTTTCTTCTTTTTCTTTTTTCTTTTTTCTTTTTTTTTCAGTTTTATCTTAAGCTTTCAGAATCTATAATTTCTTTTTCATATACAGAAACCCTGCTACAATCTACTCAGTTCTAGATACCTTTTTCAAGATCTTTTCTTTTTTTTTTTTTTTTTTTTTTCCTTTTGAAACATCTGATATAGCCTTAATTGCTATGATTTCTATCATCCTTGGTTTTGAATGCTGTGGTTGCAAAAATAGCATCATTGTTCTCGAAGGGATTGCTCTGGTGTTATTATTCCTCTCCCACCCATACAAGTGCTCATGTATGAGGCAATGGTTGCTGTTCTGCCATTCTCCCTGGAATATCCATTTCACACTCCACAGACCCAAGTGTCAGCTGCTATTTTATTCATTATGCATCAGGCACATTTATTCCATTACCTCAAAAACGATGTACCAGGTTACCAGGTGTCAGTGGAGAGTGGCACTGATGTGTCTATTAGCACTTTGTCTTGCTTGGACCTGGCTGTGGGAGAAACCCATTTCTTATAACCACCACGTGCTCCTCTCCAAGCTCTCGAATTGTGTTTGCTACGATTGAATTTTTATTAAGTAGGCATCATTACAATTAAAATAACTATTCAAGTCATTCTTCAGCAAAACTGTTAGCAGAATCAACCTCATAACTAATTGGCCACTGGAGATCATTAGTGTTGTATGAAATCCTTGTTTGGAAAATAATGTGTTCTTTGTAATTTGAAAAGCAGACACAGCAGATTTTAGGTAAGTGCAAACTTTGCTTGGTTTATGACAATACAATAAATTAAATGAAAATAAAAAGTTCTTAAATCGTAAGATAGAACATTACAAATGCATAAAAAAGGAAAATACTGAAGCATAAAAGGAAAGATGCAGACAGAGGAAATGAAAATTAAATTGTATTGATTCCAGCTGGCTGCTATACCATCTGCTCGTAGGTATGAAAAAGTTTCTTATAATAACTTCAAATACATTTTTTAATAAATAGAAAAATAAGAATATTATGTAAAATATATTCTAAATGTACAACATTTAGATGAATAAACACTGTTCTAAGGTGTCAAATGGATTTTATACTCTTTTTTTAGCATTTTGATGCTTACACTTCTGATTTTAAATTTCTGTGAACATTTTTGTTTTCCAGTCTATCATGCCACTATTATTTTTACGGGATTTTGTTTATTTCATTAATCAAAGTAAAATTCTAAGCAAGTATTTCAATTAAAAATGCACCAACAGTAGAATCTATTATAGAAATTATTGATGTGCCACAACTTATGGAAATTTCTGCTTTCTTGGTGTTACAATGAAGAATATATTATTTTTGTAGGCATCTGCTAGTCCTGTAGTTTAGTACACTTGGCTTAACCTCTTTATAGAGTAAAATGTAGCTACTCTAAAGAATATATTGCATTGTATGAGAGAAAAGTAACTTAATTTAGTAATTATATAGCTTTTAATTTTAAAAATAGTTGTATAGGGAACCTCTGTAAGGTGTGCAAGATACAAAAAAAAAATCATGGCAATCTCATGGTTTTTAAAGTGCTCATGGTTTTTAAAGTGCTCTTAAAGTTGTAAATGGTCATAAAATCCTGAGAATGGGAAAAGTCCAAAACAACAGGCATGAGGTTGTTCCTCAGTATTTCACAGCATTTTGTTCTCTGACATTTTCTTGTGTGTTAACCAAGCTGCAGCAGGGAGATAAAGTGCACATGTGTGTGGTCCTAGGAAGGATTTGAAAAGCAGCTGCTAAGCATCTGCTGTCCTTGCACCAAGGACTTAGCAGAGGAGATGAGGACTGCCCAGGTGATACCTATACAAAAAGCGCTTATATAATCTAATTTTTTTTTTCTTTTTTTTTTGCTTTAGGTGTTATTGCGTCTAGTCTAGGAGGAGGCTTCTCTTCTGAAGCCCTTAAAACCTGGAGGATGCTCAGATGGCTGCCAGTGTTTAGATGCAATATCAGACTCTGTAGAAGGGATAGGAGTGTTGGGATGCTTTCTTTTATGCAGTAACATGACTAAAGCCCTCCTATTCAGGCAATTTCCATGTGAAGAAACTGCTATATTCTAGGAAGTTGCAAAACTTGTGTGATTTTTTTTGCTTATTTAGCAGCTATCTGCCAAATCCCTGCATTCAACAGCCAGAATTTGTCCTCAGTTACAAGAGATGGTTGGGAAGTTTAACTTCTCTTTTTACCATTTACTTTCTGTCATAACGACAATAAGATTTTTCTCTGCTACTGATAAATGAACAAGAAAATGTAAAGTGGATTTTTCTACTAGAGTAGGAGGACTTTTCTAAATGAGTAAAGTAGTTATAAAGTTGAAAGGTACTTTGATCTTTTTGTCTTTTCGTTTTTTGAAAGAATAGCGGTTAAAATAGTTTTGTGTCTAAGGAAGCATTAATTATTAAGAGTAATATAAAAATAGAAAATATTTATATATAAAATAAAACAATATAAAATTTATTATATGTTGGTTGACAATTATTATAAAGTTGGAAAGAGCTACAGTATCCTATGTTGTGGTATCTTGGTGAGACAGCAGAACTGTCATTCCTTAATCAGTAAGACTGTAGTGTTTTGTACCTTCTTGCCAGCAGCATTTCATAAATTTTGATGAACATGTTTTCATCATTGCTGGCTGGTGATGGCTTCTGTCTTTTTCTATATGATAGGAACAGAAATAGAGTTTGACTACAGCAAATATAGGACCAGAATTTCTTGGATTTCTAAATAAGTTTTGATTCTCATCAGAAGCAGTGAATGACAAAGGAAGTAAAAATATGCTTCCTCCATGTATCTTTAGTATTGTAAATCTCTTTAGCATGTTTTATACAACAAAAATTATTCCCAACTGCATTTTTTCTTTCCCATGCCAATTTTCAATGTAGTAATACTTTTGAAACCTATTTTTGTTGGACTTCAAAGAAAGTGTCAACATTATCTGGAAGAAAGTAAAGAAATCTGAGACTCTTTAGAACTTTTGCATGTAATGTTATCTCTACCAGTGATTCATTGGGTACTTGAGTGAACAACTGACTTCTTTATGTGCCAAATCAAGGAGTCAATGAGTTTATAGGAATAGATCGATCCCCCAGACCCAATTAATCTTGTTCTATCTCTCTCCTTTTTCTTTTTCCCCAGAATTTGAGGGAAAAAGTTTCTTTAGTGCTGATAGAACTAATCAAGAGTCTATATTCTGTCAAGAACAGTAGGTTTCTGCCTGCAAGAAAAGCAATTCTCAAAACTTAGGCCCTCACCTGAAAATAAAACTTTGATGAGATATCTAGTCTACCACTGCCTTTTAATCCCACTATGGAGAGACTTGCCATTACTTCTGAGACCACCATTTTCCACTGTGTTGTAACTTCATTGCTGAAACACCTTTAGAAAAACTATAAAATTAAGGAAGACACACAGAAGAACTGTGTTAAATGTTGCAAAAGATAATACATTCAGTTTTGAGTCAGAAGATGGAAAACCATGCAAAACATAAAAGCTAAAATGGACAGTGAAGAATGGTACATTTGTAGATCTCATGCAGCAATATATGAAATGTTTTTTAACATATTTAGATTATGTGATGAAATGTGGGAAATAAAATTATTTCATCTTTTTGATTTTTTTATGTATAGTATTGAAAAACCACAAAGAGAGTATTTGAAATTAAGTAGGCATATATTTATAACCACTTGCTAGTCAAAGGCCAACATTTACAAGAGCAATAAAAAGATTTTGTATTTTGGGTATCCAGTAAAAATACTTTAAAACCATCTGATTTCTTTCTTGAAGAGTTCATGATTAGAATTTTAAGAAATCTCTCTTTGAGAGATTGAAATATTCAGGTTTGGAAGGAAAAAAAAAAAAATAGAATCTGTGAATTTTAGCTGAGTATTCCCAGGAAGCTGGCTATTAGCAGGAAGAGAATAATTAATGATTCAGTCAAGAATGACAAGACTAACACTGACAGACTCTATTGCATCATTCACTAATTGTCAACCATTTATGCCATTTTCTTTTTCTTCTTGGTGGTTGGATTTTATATCAGCTTGTGTGTTTATGTTATCTTTAATTGCACTAGAAAATCCATTTACTTTTGTGGGCTGCCCAACACATAAAAAGTTGACTAGTGTGTCCATAAAGGTTTCCCAGTGAAAATTTTGTTGCACTTGGTTACACCTCAGGGTTGTATTTATGTTACTGTACCTGAGTAAGGGAGAGTTTTAAAGTATCAAGCCAGGTGACCAAACTACAAGTTCGAAACTGATCTTCATGGCACATGTGGTGGCATCACAAAAAATTTGCTGTCCACGAAGTCAGGAAATTTCATTTTCTTGGAGGGCTCCCAATGTGACTGGCAAATCACAGATGAAGGCATCCCTTGTGCTTTGTTCTCCAATCACAGTCATTCACTTGTGAATTCCGAGTTCTCTTCTTGCAGGTAATAGTACAAAGTACAATAGTACAAAGCTGTGCTGAAGGTCAACAGGCAGTGAGAAGAAAACTTTAGAATTGATTTCGGTAAATGTTACTGTTGCAAGATATGCCTTCTATTTCTCTCAAAAACTCTGATGTGGGACCAGCTACAGAGATAAAAATCTATCTCGAGTGTATTGGATGATTATCTTGCATTCTCTGTAGACTTTGCTAAGAAGAGCTTATTCTTTGCCCTTGCTTCAAATTGCAATTCTCAGTCAAGCAGAGATTTCTTTGTTGAATATTGTTCATGTGATGCTTCTCATAGTCTGTTTACTTTTTTATATTTTTTTATGTCAGAATTCTGATTCTCTTTGAGCTTATGCTTTATAATTTTCATGTGACCTTCAAAGAGGACATGGAGCTGAGGCAGCATATGCAGCAATGTTGTTGAAAATTTGCTGAATAAAGATTGTTGTCAAACAATTTTTCGTTGCAAAATCTGATAACAAAACTTAGACTTACAGTACATTAATCACCAGAAACATTTATATTCAGTGTGTCTTCTGTGTGTATATTGTTATAAATATGTTAAAATATAGCTGATGGCTAAAAATGCTGAAAGTAGTCTTTTTTTTTTTCCTCTCACAAATAGAATAGCTTTTTCTAAAGTCTTATGAAAAGCAAAGGGGGTTTGGATATTAGAGAAAGAAGACATCTTTTACAATATATTTTATCTTATCACAGATTGTAGAAAACATGGATAGTTCCCAATTCCAGATAACTTGAGTCCAATATGTATTACTAGAACTTTCGAAAAGTTATTTGGGATAAGGCATGGGATTCTTAATCTTAAAGAAGTAGGGTTTTGTCGCAAGATAGTAAAATGTGATAAAAATTCGTATTTGTTTTATATGTCACAGGTTTTTTTCTTTAAAGTAGAAGTGCTTAGAGAAGATAATGTCTGTTGTCTTCTTTATACACTTCAGACACAGAATATTTGGATATAAAAGTATCTAATGTAAATTTGGCATTATAATTGCACATCAGTTATAAAAAGATCTTTTCTTTTATGGTATGAACGTATAAAAATCAATTCTTAGAAATGAAAACTCATTTTATTATCCATATATGCTGTTTCTATTCACTAGCTGCTGTTGAAAAAAAGTTTGCAGTTGAATTATTTCTTTTCTGTGTATAATGCAAGAATTTCAATAAGTGTGCAGTTGAAATTTTGAATGTATTATAAATATATTCTACATCTCTTTGGGTTTTTTTATTGATTTAGTTTTAAAGAAATCCTTATCCCCTTTGAATAATGTGTTACAAGATATTGTTATTGGCATGGAAAAATGGCTCTTAGTTTAGAAATGGATATCGTACATTCTAAATTAATCTTGCTTCCAAAGTATTCCCTCTTAATTAAATAGAATGACTGAGAAAATAAAGAAAAAGTCATGACAACAGATATTTGTGTGTATCCTGAACTTTTCTTTGTGACCAGATAACTGGTAATGACGAATTTGAAACAGAGAAAGCATGAATCATCATTTTAGAATTACTTGAAGTGGATTGAAATACCATCAGTAAGAATAGCTAACTTATGTAAAATTAAGAAATTTTGAATGACTGTAATTGGCTGTATATATTCCACATCAATTTGCTTCTGTTTGGACTTCATTGAATATTTTTGAATAAATGATTGAAAAAAGAAATCAGACTTTCCAATTCACAGGTGTGGTGTGGATTTGAGTGTGGTTCAGAAGTATTTCTATTTGACTCAGTAGCAACTAGATCCTGTTGTTTGCTTTCATTATCTATTTGATTTTTTTTTGTTTGTTTTCCAGCTGAAACAAAACAGGATTTTAAAACAAAAAATATTTTTTTCCAGCTTAATTGAATAATCTTTCCTTCTGCTCTTTTCTTTTTATTACCTTTAATAATAGAATTTTAAATAATCATTCATTAAGCTGCATCCATCTTAGAAATATTCATTAAATCATGCAAACCATAAAAAAGTCCAAATATTTTCAATGCCTATTGGAAGTTATGTTAAATATTTGTGTATTAGAGAAAAAAAGTTCTTATGATTTTTTTTTCTTTACACTGATCATGTAAGCTTCCAATTTGTAAAAAAAAAAAAAAATTATGTAATTGTTTCACTCTATATAAAATTGTTTCTCTGTTTATAAAATTATTCTATGGATGATTTGTATAGAATTGAACACAACTTTTATATGGTCCAAACTAATATAAACATATCTTGAAGCAAAGAGTATTTTCATAGCACATTACATAATAGACTAGGTATGAAATTAGTTTTATGGTGAATGGAGACCCTGAAGGTTGTTAGCCTTTTATTATGTAAGGCTTCTTTTCTATAGCTACATTAATTTTTTTTCATAGATAATAAAGTATGCTTCAATGAGTTAATTAATCTTATGTATACAGACAGATTCCCAACTATCTCCTCAGATATTTTCACACTTTCATACTCATAACCAGATATAAATTTGCATCATCTGCTTTGTGTAAAAAATATTAATATGTCAAGAAAAGGATGAAAATATGTTTTTGGTGAAGTTTGACATTTGTGTCAGTTCTATGGTTAGTTTCTCAATATCGGTCTGGTATATCATTTTAGTTATTCTGAAAATATTAGCGATCAGGAAGAATTTTTAAGTCTGGTTCTTGTTACAGAGTTTTTCTAGAGTTGTTATGGGATCTCACCAGCGCTGTTGCAAAGATTTGAATGTATCTGCCCAAGATTCTCCATCCCAAGAGAAATGCTTTTGCTATCCATGCCATTCTGTAAAGCTGAATTTCAGTTGTGGACATACATGAGAAGCTTCCTATGTACAGTTTTAAGTGTTTAATCTGGGCATTCGTGTATAAGGTATTTTCAGAGAAGATGATTTAATCTGATATTCTGATTATAATACATAAAATCTCGGAAAATCTCAAAGCAAGCAGAACATTCCTCTTACAGAACAAATCTGCTAATCAATGACATCTCTTGCATTTCTGGAAAGTGTCTATTTCCTAGGACGGAACAATTTCTTGTAAGTACACTAATTACGATCTAAGTTTTTTAGCTGTAGCAGTGCAGGCCCATAACAAATCTAATAGCTCAGTAATTGGAAATTAGCCAGTTATGTAGGACACAAAAAGGTTGTTTTTTTTCTTCTCCACCTGATTCACATCCTAGTAATAAAGCACAGCTTATCCTGACATCTGTCACTTCTTCGTGCATCTCTCCCAGTTCTGATGTTACTCCAGAAGAGCTGCTGCCTGTGAGGAGTCCAACCCTGTAAAGGAATGGATTCAGATGTGTGTGTTTGTGTGTGTTCAGGACCACAGAGAGCAGGACAGCCAGAGAGAGCTGTGCTGGCAGGGCACTGATGCTGCAGTTGGCACAGGAGCTGGAATCCAGGCTTGCCAAGCTGGTCCTTTCCGCCTCCGTACTTTGAAGCATCTCACCACTCTGTGATTGCACTTGAAGTGGTTTGATACTGTTGTAATGGGAACACTTAAAAACTCAAATTCAACAGTAGATAATAATTTCTCATTGATTTCTGGTACGTGTTTTAGCTCCTTGACCTAGATTTATATCAAATTTCCAAGAGATGTCAATGCAAGTTGCTTCTGAAGAGTACGCAGAGAGTATGCACTCAGCATTTTAGAATGTTTCAGTATGGATTGGTAGAAAAGCATTAACTTTTCCTTAGCAGTTGCAAAATAGGTCACAGATAATAATTATAAACCATCACCATTTCTATTTCGGCCATGTACTTTCCTATTAAGGTGCCGGCTGAGTGGTTTCATGACACGTCTAATCTTTAATTGAAATATTTATTGTTAATTTGGGAGCATCTCTTGCTATAAGTTGTTTCATATTTCACATTCTTTCTGCAATTTCCCTATACTGACATAAATCTTGTTACAGGAAGGTCCTGCAGAAAGACCTCTGGGGAAGACTGAAACAGTCAAAAGCAGCACACTTCTCCACCTGGAGAAAAATTGGAAAAGGCAGAGCTGTCCAGAAAGCAAGAGTAGTTTAAACTTGTACTCAGTCAGTGCATACCTTTTGACAGTGTTTGCCTCAAGGGCTACTGTCGAGGATCCATTGAAAATTAAATCTGACCCTGACCAGTGGAACTCCTAAGAAAGAAGAGACAGATTTGTCTTTTCTGTCTTGAGAGTGATTTGGAGCTGAGTTGCATTTGCACTTCTCTGTACAAATTACATGAAATACACCCCACGGTTGTAAAAGTCTGTTGGAGACTGAATGTTATAATTTATGGCTTAAACATCTTCATGAAGGACCTGTGCCCATTATAGCAAAAACTGCACAAAAGCTGCAGAGAAAACCACCAAAATCCTGGATGAGCCCCTGGACTACTTGTTGATGAAGCCGGGCTATCAGCTGCCAGGATGGCACAGACCCTCACACCAAAGGGAGGAGGAGAAGAGGTTCGGGGTGTGTACTGAAAAAGCTTTTCTTTCTTTCTTTCTTTCTTTCTTTCTTTCTTTCTTTCTTTCTTTCTTTCTTTCTTTCTTTCTTTCTTTCTTTCTTTCTTTCTTTCTTTCTTTCTTTCTTTCTTTCTTTCTTTCTTTCTTTCTTTCTTTCTTTCTTTCTTTCTTTCTTTCTTTCTTTCTTTCTTTCTTTCTTTCTTTCTTTCTTTCTTTCTTTCTTTCTTTCTTTCTTTCTTTCTTTCTTTCTTTCTTTCTTTCTTTCTTTCTTTCTTTCTTTCTTTCTTTTCTTTTCTTTCTTTCTTTCTTTCTCTCTTTCTCTCTTTCTTTCTCTCTTTCTTTCTTTCTCTTTCTTTTCTTTCTCCCTCCCTCCCTCCTTCCTTCCTTCCTTCCTTCCTTCCTTCCTTCCTTCCTTCCTTCCTTCCTTCCTTCCTTCCTTCCTTCCTTCCTTCCTTCCTTCCTTCCTTCCTTCCTTCCTTCCTTCCTTCCTTCCTTCCTTCCTTCTTCCTTCCCTCTCTTTCTCTCTCTTTCTCTCTCTTTCTCTTTTGCTATTAAAGAAAATATACCAAGGTTTTTTAGGCACCAACACCTAACCTCATTTGTTTTGAATCATGTTTTTTGGGGTATACTTTGAATCTTTCTGGGTTTGATCTACTTTATTAATGAGGCTTAGATTCCTTTGGTCTTCTGTGTTTAAACTGATTTGCCACAATGTCTCGATCTAAATATTACCTAAATCTAAACACGATGTGAATTAACTTTTCCTATTATAAAAGGGCTTTCATGATGACCAAGGCAATCCAGTAAACTCTAAGATGCATGTAAGGGTGGTATTCCATATAAGCTTTTAATATGTTTTTTACAAGATATGTTTTACCATTCTACAGGAGGAGGGGGCTAGGAGTGGAACAAAACAAAGCACAAGAAAAAACCTAACTTTTAAAGTTTTTTAAAGGGAAATATTTATTATTTCTCTGTAGGAGTGTTTGTAAGCTGCATAGAAATTAAAAAACAACAACAAAAAACCCCAAACAAATCCCACTATGTACCTACTTCTAAAATATGTAAATACAAGTTATCTTCATTAAAAAAAGAAAAAAGGAAAAAAAATCTGTTTTAACTGGTGCATTTGGAGTAACCATTGAATATACTATATAAGGAGAGATGTTCACATTGTTAAAATAGTCTGATAATATGGGGATAAGATGTAGGAGGAGTAATGTTCACCCACAGTACATCTGTAGGAACTGAAGTTGCATTTTGAAGGCTTAAAATCTCTAGTTAAAAACTTAAAAGGAAAAAATAGAAAATAAACATTGCATTACAAGCTTTAATCAGAGAAGAAATAAAACAAAAGGTCTGCAGGGACATGAAAGGTATTTATGAAATATCTTTCAGGAGAAAAAATGTTTGTACAGATAAGAGTAATTAATTTGCTAAGTAGCCCAGGAGATTTGGTAAGTGCATAACAAAACTCCTTGTAACATTGATCCCTCTGAGCAACTGCACAACTGTGGTGGAATTTGCAGGTTGTGCTCCAAAGATGGTGCAGGCTGGGAGGAGAAATCAGTGTGGTCACTTTAAAGGAAGTGGAGAACCATTCTGTGTTCTCTGATGGTTCACAATGGAGCTGCCAGTGATCCAGTCCAGCCTAACTAAGTCAGCATAGAAGAGAACAACTCTGACGGGGATGTGCAACCTTTTCTAACTATAATTCTGAAAACAAGGACATGCCATGATTTCTTTGGTGCACCTATTTTCTGCAGTTTTATATTTTCAGGACATAGCAATGTTCTCCCTGTTTCCATCTCCACAAGGGTGTTTGGAGACTCATACAGTGTGGTCTCTTTTAGCAGCTGAAGAAGTTAATTGCAAATAAGGGAACCTCACTAAGAAGCTGTTTCTAACAAGAAAATCTGGTTCTCTGGTTTTATATTACAATGCTGTTTGCTATATAAACATTTTAAGAGTAAGACTGATATATTTGTTGCTTGAAAAGAGTAGTGATTGGAAAGAAAGACCTATTAAGAATAAAGACTTATTGAGTTCACTTAAAAGAAGGGATAATACATTTTATTTTAAATAACGGGAAGGCAGCTAAACCAAACTGATCACAGAATTTAAAGTGTAGCACAAAACCAAAGAAGTAAAAATCATGGAAAAAACCATCCATAACTATCAAGGGAAAATTAAACTAGAAATATTTATACATATTTCAATTTTCTAAAAAAATTTCAGTAGAAATAAATCTTCTTAGATACTTCATAGTTTCTGATTTTAAAATTTTTGTATGCTTAGAAAACATAGAAGAAATAATTATTTATTTTCTTTGGCAGTGTTGGAATTTCCTCTGCATAGATGTCCTTCTCCACATATATGTGGTCATGTTATGCAACAATTTCTTCATACATACAATTTCATGCAGAGGTGTGAAATCCTGTATTTCGTTATTGTGGTAGAAACTTTTCATGTACAAAAAGATGTTGCTTGCAAAAATATTAATGTTCAAATACCAATTTCATCCCAAGTTATTCTCTAAGTTCTCATTGCACAAGCAGTACTCCAGCCCCAGCAAGACTAAGTGCTTAAATAGTATAAATTGTGGTGCATCAATAGAAAATAAATGATGGGTTGATAGTACTGAAGGAAATTATATTCCTACAGTTACTACAAAGTTCTTCACCCTCTGCTTATCTTTAAACTATTTTTTTTCTCAAACTGATCTCGAATTGCAACCCCCCAATGATTCATGTGTGTGCTGAGATTATTTGCCATATCTTTGTGATCAGTGGCATATTTTCCACTTCAATGTAAGATCTATCAGCCTGTCAGAGGAAAGACTTGCTCTCTTTCCATGCAAAGATAAAATAAGAATGCACCAGTTAACACCTTACTTCAGAAAGACTGGAACTACAAAAAATAGTAATAGTCCATGTAGAGAGTAGCAGTAAAAAAAAAAAAAAAAAAGGTAATGAGTGTATTCATAATCAGTTTTATTTTAGTAATTTGTGGTATGAATATTACATATATTGGATTATATAAAACAGTCTTTGATTTTAGATAGAAACTTCCTAAAGCAGCCACAGGAGGCATTTGATGAGATTCTGTTTCTGTTCCTGAGTTTGCCACTGGCTACCTCATGATTTTAAAATGTAAGATGTGGATTTATGAACTTCCACTATAAAGACAAAAACATATTTTATACATTTTCAGAAAATACATTATTCTCGGAAGTACTTTTCGAGATAGATACCCACATACTGTGTTCATTTCTTTGAACTCAGCCATTGCAGTGAGTTTAAAACTAGATTATAAATCATTAACTTTCACATCAAGCAGCTGATGCTTAGGATTTCTGAGCATTGGAAAGATTCTTACTTGCCTAAGGATGTCATCATTTAAGACAGCTCTTAGAAGGCAGAGAGCCATACCATGGGGAAGAGATTCATAAAAATCTTAACTCACAGGTCCAGGCTTCACTGAAGAATTCAGCTTTTAACCATTTACTGAAAAAGTTATAGATGTTTCCAGCTGTTGACCTAAGTGATAGAAATTTTCAGTGCATGGTTCATTGCACTTTAACTTACTTTTTATAATGTCTTTTTTACAGGAAATACAGTTCTTTGGCCTGAGAAAGGGTAGGGATAGGGGAGGGAAAAGAGCACCAGAAGTTCTAATTATGCTTTTGATAATTAGACTGATGACTTAACTTTCCCTAGGAGAACGTTCATTGCATTTAAGTGTGAATATGTGTTATTCAATTAAAATGTACTGCACTTCATAGAGGAAGAACATTTAATAAATGCAAAATCTAATAAACTTTGTGTTTCTGTGTATTATGAATCAGCAAGTCCTCAGGAAGAATGCTATCTCTAACAGAACTGGAAAAGCTAATGAGAAATGGAATAGCTGTAATTAATGCATTGTAATTAATTCTGTCCAACTCCTTTTCATACTGAGATTACAAATTTGAGTGAAAATCTTGGACACATTTTTTTCTTTGTTTGCACAGTAAGTAGAAAAACACATCTTACAAAGAAATGTGTAGGATTCCCTGAAAACCAGCCCAAAAGAATGTGAAGCTGATAGAAAACCCTGGCAATTTAATGCAAACTGTAGGCACTGTGTACTGAGCTGTGGAGTTCTACAGCTCAGCCTTTTCAGATATTCACTCTGATCATCCCATAAATTAAGGTTTGATTGATCTGAACAATGTGGGACTACATAACCCACTAGTAAGTGAATATTATGCTTGTGCCCTCTCTACTTGACAAGCTAAAAAGCCTAGTTCAGTAATTTAAGTAAAATATCACTCTCAGCATCGTTGTTGCTGGTTTCACCAAGCAGTTACTTATCACTTTTGTTAGACTCTATACATGCTGCTACTATGAAGAAACACAAGTTTGCTTTCTGAGCTTTTTTCTTCCTTTGGTGTCATTTGGGTGCAAAAAGGTTATTCAGATCAAAACTCTGTTTGTTCTTTGTGCATGAAGCTGAATCTAAACTAGTAACTTCTAATAACGCCTAAGAATACATACTGAGAGATAGTGGAAGCCAGTCATGGGAGACTAAAGTTTTCAATAAAAATGCAGCACAGAATCCTCAATAGCACATCAGGAATAAGGGATTGCAGAGAGAACTACATTCTATAATAGAGGAAATAATAATGATTAAGGTGACTGTTCCGCTAATAAATAATAAATCAACAAGAGAGTTCACTGATAATAATGCTATTAAGGAGCAGAAAAGAGACTCTTTCTGTAAAGTAAGGATTTTGCACAATGTGAACAATTTAGCACAGCTCTGAAGATTTTGCTCTAGTTGATCAAAGAGAATTTAATGATCAAAGGTGCTTTTTAGAGATGTGAAGGAAGAGTGAGAAAATGACCTTTATTGAGTGAGCATAAATTCAATATGTAATTCATGACCTCTAACAGCATAAAATCCTATATCCTGGACAAAAAAATATCACTCTGTATCTACCTTAGCACATACTAACAGGGAAAAAAGCTCTTTTTTCGTTTCTAAGAAGAAAAGGAATGGGACAGGCTTGGGAGAGATGTATTAAAAAATATCTTTTAAGTGACTAACAGAATTTGCAGCAAAGAAGAAAAGAGAAGGTTTGAGCTTTGTTTTATTTTGTTTTCTTCTTCCACATTTGAGGATCCTCCCTGGAAGGAGGAAGTGTCTGCATAAGATGATCTGGTAGGAGCTCAGCTTTCCATTATCATGGGTTAATAAGAACAAATAGTGCTGTTAGAATTGTAGAGAAATCACCAAATAAATAAGAATTACCTGGCTTCTCACTCATGAAGGTTCAAAGCTTGGCTGAGGATTCTTGGTGCAGCACTCTGTAAGGAAGTGCACTTTTCAACACCTGTGAAACAAGGAAGCTCAAAATGACTGAAATAATCTCAAAAAACATGTTCTAGGATTTAATTTACACTTATTCTGAAAGAAATCACTATTGAACAAGTAAAATAAATCTCAGATACTCTACTGGTAAAATGAATTTATGAAGAAGTCATGGACCAGCAAGGATTTCTTTTGAAAGAAATGTGTCCATTGTGGTTACATAAGCTAGTGCTGATAGCCAGGTACAGGCTGCATTTATTTGTGTCATATAAATATAATTCTGAACGGACAAGAACTAGATTTTAACCTGCTGTACATATTAAAAGCAGCTGTGTTCACCCATAAATTGGTGCTCCATTGCATTGCTGAGTTCCCCAGTTCCTGTCTGGCCTTTGTTCCTTTCACAGTAGGGTTATTCACACCCTGCTGTGGTCAGAGTGGTCCGACCCTGCTGGTTTTTGTTCCTGCACACACTCTGCTTCTGGAAAGAACTCCTCACACTGGGCTCTTGGCAGGTGGCAGGTGTTTGGCTATGCAAAGAGAGACACACTTACTCCTCCTGCAGGCCTTCTTCTGCTCCAATAATAGAAATAAATAAAAAATACAGACAGAAAATGTCTTCCTCCTCTGGAAGACACTTATTTAGCATTCATCACATGGACAATACTATTCTGTCATTGTTTCCTCAAGTCCATACAATTTACTTTTATTCATGAGGTTTTGATGACATAGGTCCAAGTTGGAGCTAGTATGAATAAGAAAAGTTATTTTCTCAGCATACACACAGGTAGAACTTCTAGCTATTCACATCCTTGTATAGATTTAGCTAACTTACACTTACAGACCTTGTCTGTGAAACACCATCTTACTGTGAGAAACATTTCTTCATTATTTTTCCACAGATAAGTTTTGAGGAGAGTTGATCCTGTTAAAAAAAAAACAAAAAACAAAAAACAAAATAAGGACCTATGAATTTTGAGTAGCTGCTGCTATTATTTTCAAGGATATTTTAATAATTAGTTGAATATAATGTTTATAGGCTGTCTCAAGAGGAAGATTTTAGGGATTACAATGTTTTAATGATTTTATATCTTACCAACTAAAAAGTCAACATCACAAATTATCTAACAAAGAAACAATGTCTATTCTGATCTGTGGAAGGACATTAGGTGTCAAAAATCTAATTGCAAAGGGGGTTTTGGATCATGGAAAGAAAAGCATTCTTATTCTTATTAGCAGTGTGTGCAAACACGTAGTACCCTTCTCCTGGACAAGAATGTGAGGGAATAGAATAGGTGAGAGACTTGAGTCATTAGCAATGCCTGAATGAGAATCTAACACCTCAGATCTCACCTGCTTTCATGTAGATGAAAAGGGTAAATATTAAAAAACATGAAATGAGAATTCAATATATTTCTTTATGAAAAGGTGTTCTCTGTTTTGTTATCTGTGGTATAAAAGCCTTTAGTAGTTCATAAAAAAGCAACCATTTGCTAATAAAATAGACAGTAGTTATTCTGTGTTAAAAATAATGTTACTCCAAAGCAGTTATTCTGAAATGTCTTAAAATCATCTCTATATTATAAAAGAATGGGAAAATAAAAATGAAGTACAATAACATGCAGTTAAAGTAAAATTGCCTGATGTTATAAACAGAGTCAATTTCCATGTTTACTCCTCAGTCTATTTTCTCTTTTCGAATGCTGGATAAAATAAGTGAATAAACAATCCTGGAAGAAGGATCTATAGCTCGAGGACATATAATCCTATAACTCAGGATTCTCTGACTCCATGTTAGGTCTCTAATCACCCTCCTACAAAGTCGTGACCATTGCTCTACTCCCTCTCTTTCCAGCCCAATCATTTTCTCATTCTTTGTTCCATTTTGGCACAGCCTCACTAAGAGGGTGAAGAATGCTTCTATACTCCTTTGGAGACTTTTTTTCCTTCTCTGTAAAATTCCATGAGCCTGGTAAGTAGAGCTCATGGCTCAATGCTGAGAGGAAAGACTCTGAGAGAGGCATTAGATATTTTTGGACTTTTAACCATGGAAATATATTGTTTAACCATTAGGATCCCGTATAAACCCCCCTGCACTGTGGGATTTGTTGCAAAACAAAGCAGCTGGAGTTCCATTTTGTCAGGAACCTTTTCCAGTTGCTGTGTCCAGAGTGTTCTGGATGTAGCCTACAGTACCAGGGAAGAGAATGTCTTTTCTAGATCTCAGTCTGGAGAACCTAAGCCTTTTATGTGTTCTTCAGGCCATTTTGAGATTTTAAAACATTGAATAGCTACTAACTAGAGGTTATTCAAGTTACATGACTAGCTTCTTAAGCTTTGAGTCCTTCTATGTCCAGCTAGGCCTTGCATTCATAATGTAAATGTGTTAACAAAACCACCTATCAAGGTGAATATTTATATATATCCAAACCTCTGAAGATTTACAGTGTGAGATTCATTATTTTTGTTCCAGAGGAATAAAATAAGAAAAATTTACAAGAATATGATTGTAAGTGGAAAGTGATGGCTTTAATTAAACTTAAGGATGAGAGAGAAGGCTGAAGGTATTAAACAAATTTGAACTTATTACTGAAATGCCTACTTGAATATATTACTGAAATGTCTATTCAAATAATCAGTTTGTTCTCAGAGATACTTTCATACTCTACTTGGTAATAAAAGACTTGGAATAGCAAGTAATATAAAAGCTGTATAGGGAAAAATATAAAAAGAGTCAAAAGCTATTGGCCAATGTGGTAGCTCAGAAGAGAAAGCCTGCCTGCTTAAAATTAAAAATATACAGCTGTGACAGTGTTGGGAAGACACATTTCCATTCAGCTCAAGGCTTAATATTAGCATGCAAAGAAATTGAGGATGCCTTTCAAAGCACAGGGATTTATGAAGGAGATGGAAATGACTCCAGATCAGTTGGTTAGAGCAGAGTGTTGATAATGCCAAGGTCACAGGTTCAATCCCTCTATGGGCCACTCACTGAAGGGTTGGACTCGATGATCCTTGTGGGTCCCTACCAACTCAGAATATTTTGTGATTCTGTGACTCACAAAGGGGTCAAATCCTGCAAATTCTTCAGCTCTCTAAAGTTACAGGGGAAGTGAAATTACTCAAGGAAGAATTTGAGGAGTGAGCCCACAAAGTGGGTAGGCAAAGGACAGATGGAAATCCAGGGGTTGGGGAAGTTTGCCTCCCCCCTGCCCCAAAATGACTGTAATTTTCTTTTAATTGTGAGAAAGCAAGAGGGAACCCAACCATTGGGTTAAGCATCAGCAGACAGTGGTTATTGACCAGTTAATTAATCTATAGCTCTGAGCTAAGCACCACTTCTGTGTTGACACTACTAATTTTAATAGCACAGGTTAGGTTTATGGTTTATTTGTAAGATTTCTTTTACAAAACTGTGGCTTTTCTGTTTACTCCTAGGTGAGTGATTTCACATGAGATAAAAACTGTTATTTTGGTCAGACACAAATGTTCTTACTGGTGTGCTTTCTCTCCTTTTTTTCTTCCTTTAAGGAAGAGTAAGATTTTAAATAATTAATTGGAAATTAAGGCATTGATTTTCAAAGATGTAGATGCCCAAAGCATTTACTTTTTATCTGAGGATGCTGGTTCAATTGCCTCTGAAATGCCTTTCTATAGGACCCTGCATCATATTCATAGGAGGAATTTCTCAGGTTATCACAAATTCATAAGTTAGCCTTTGTAGATTCACACCACCAATCAAAAGTGTTTAATTCTAATCCCATAATCTTCTAAAATCTCATTGTGTGACAAAAGAGGGAACAAGTACTCAAAATATCATGTTTTTCTGAGTCTTCAAAGCATTTAACTGAGATTATTCCCGTATAATATAGGTGGAAAACACCTGGGGTTGCATGTTAGCTCTGGAATAATATTTTCTGGCACACCTTCACAGAGACTGAGACTTTAGTTCCTGCTGGCATGCTCTGCTGTCTCCATGTGCCTATGCTATGTCTAATGTGCTGATGCTATAGATTGAGGAGGAAGAGACAAAGTCTCTGTGCCAACCTTATTATTGTTCAATCTAGCAAAACCCTCCCAGCAGTGTTACCACTCTATGATGGACCTTCCAAAGCTTTCTCAGCCGAGGGAAATGCAATTTTCATAAATAATAAATTAAACTCAAGCTTTACGAAAAAAATCCCAAGAACTGACCTTTAAATGTTCTAAACACCAGTAGTTCTATGGCATTACAATTTATTTAACCTTTGAGAGAGTGTTCATTTAAGTCACTTCAGCTTTATTGCTTTTTAACTGTAAGAAAATGAATTATGTCACAAAAAGTTGTTTTGTTCTTATTGGATAACAAATTTCTCTGCATCTTATATTTCTAGTCATTAATTTACAGGACATTGCTTGATATGCAAAGTTTCTTTGATTTTTATTTAAAATACTATTTTCAATACTACATTAACAATATTTGCTATGTGTTTTTCCTCCCTCATAGCATTACCCTCCAAGATTTCTAATCTAATGATGCAGTGCTTAATGAGACCAAATGACTCTGCTATTAAGGCTTATTTTATCTCTTTAATATAAGATTAACCATAAATTTCAGTCATAACAGTGTTGCATATCAGAATATTAAAGTAATAAATACTAATAGTCAAAAGAATAAGGGACCTTTGAGTCAATCTGCTGCACCCTTTTTCTTTTTGGAAAGGGCCTGTTCTAATCTCCATTTCAAGAGCAGTGTTCAAAATGCCTTATTTAATGCACAGAATTTAACTTTTCTTTTGTTGTGTCTGAGACAGGATCTTCTTGAAAAGCTAAGTGATGTTTACTTGCTAGACAGGGAGCTTTTGGCCTGAAAAAAAAAAAATTGGGAAAGAGGAGACAATGGTGCTCTTTTGCTTTGAATGTTTCATCCTTTTCTTCTGAACAGTAACACCTGGATTTTGGTTTTGAGCATATCATCCCTCTGGATACTTAGAAAAAATACAGTGCTATTCCACTTATTGTTCAGGCTTTAAAATGGAGGGGGGAAAGGTGAGCATTTTCATGAATGCAAGAACCAGTTCAGGATGCTGCTGCTGTAGATGTTGTGTCTGTCACAGGAGTCCTCCATCTGCTTTGGAGCCCTGATCTACATCTTCAGCAAGACTGTGAAACTGAGACATGCCACCACCTTCCACAGTAAAGGGCATTGAGAGCCACATAAATTTGGGTCAGAAGCATTTGATAGTAAAAGTTAGATGTATTGTTAAAGATAAGAAATCTCAAGGTAAATACTAAAGTGCTTTTCTGTCATTCTTGAGTGTCTGGCTCTGAAAGCCATGACATACAGAACTGCTTGTCTGCCTGATCCTGTCCCTCTGCTGTTTTTTAAGTCTTTGTGAATGGCCTAATGTTTGACAAGACCCATTGAAATCACCAGAGAGTTTGAAGCCAGTTAAGTCAGCTTCAGCATTTCTGTAAACCCATCTTTTCACGAGCAGAAAAATGTATGTGTCCAAAACTATCTTTGTCTTTTTTGTGTAGCAGACAGCCACATAATTACTTTTCAAATATAGAAGTCCCTATGAGCACCTTGTCACTTCAACTCCTGTCAAATATTATACATTTTCCATAAGTGTATTGCCTAAACTGAATGCCTTTAATGAAAATATTAATTAATATTTAATTAATAGGGCTTATAGCACACTTTTAGATTTTGGTTTCATTCAATATATCTGAAATTACTCTGAAAATTTTTACTTTTAACAATGTTGCACATTCGAACCATCAGTTATGTACTGTAATCACCAGAATATAGTGCTCACCACACAGAATTACATTAGATGAGAAGCATAATACAACTCTAAATGGTTAATATTATGCCTGCATGATTAACTTTTGAGTATGTATAAGTCATATTTCTGACAAAAAAGTATGTTCTACTAGGTACTTTCACTCTATTTTCACTCTTATTTTTTTTCTGTTAAACTTCTCTTTTAATAATTAAAAAAAAAAGTCCGAGTAAATAATCTCAGTTCCCTACCTACAAAGTAATTCTGATATGGCAAGTGAATTTATAATCACAAAACAGTTAAAAAAATATATTTTCTTACTTTGTTAGAATTTATGACAATGTCATAACAAATATTACTTCATTGCTATTCCTTTCAGCTAAGTTTCTCATAAAATCCAAGCATAAATTTTGTACCTGGATGGATACTTACAGCTATTTCACAACATGATACAGCAATGTTTTACATTCTATATTTTATATAAAGAACATAGAAGAAGATAAGGCAGAAGTGTGTCTATCTATTTTATGAGGACTTGCTGTATACTGTGAAATATGAAAGCCTGGGAAGGGAGGAGGATACTGCTCTTTCCCTGAAAATAACAACAAAAATCTGCTTAACAAACTTCTACGTGTACCAGTTGAAAGATGGTGAATGACACAGTAATACAGAAACCTTTCTGTGTGTGCATTGTAGAATTCCTGAGAGAAGCAAGAACAGAGAGATCTGATAGCTTTGCCTCAGCTGTGACATAAAAAGGCTCAAAGATAACTATGGAATTGGTTTGAAAGCGCCTCCTGCCCTATCCAAAATCAATCAGGTAAGCCATTTTGGGCAACAGGATGGGCAAACAGATTGCTGCAGTGATTCTGCTATACCTGTCCTCTGAGCATCTCCTGGTGTGGGTACCCAGACATAGCTAAATTTCATTGTATGCATTGCTTCTTTCTCCTGTATGTTTTCCACTTTTAGGTTGGAGGGTATTTCTTCTTTCACACAGTGTATTCTAATCTCAGTGGGACTCTTTTACAAAGAGATTTTTGTTATTTCTTCATAGGTTTATTAATATCTACAAGTAAAGTTTAATTCTCTCCAGTGTCAGGCTGTGTCTGTACCTGCAAGGCCAATGTTTTGTTTGGGAAATATAGATTGGATATGTAAAAAATGTAAGAAAAAAATATATTTCCTTTAGCTGACTTCTCAGTTTTTTTCATTGCCTTTTTTTAACTCATAGAGTCATGGAGCACTCTAAAATTGTCCATGGTATCCTCTGTTCCAATACATTGGTAGAATATCTTTTATTGTAAATTATGCTTTCAAGGGCTAGTTAATATAAAGCATCTGAGATGTTTAGGGAGAGGAGAAGTTTGCTCTAATGCAGCAGTATGACTAAGAAAAAAGAGCTTCAAAGAGACTTTTTAATGTTTTAGAATTTCCAAGTTAAGAAGAAGCTGTTAAATATTTGGGGAAGGGAATAACTTATTTTCTGTAAATGAGTCTATCAGTTAAAAGAAGCAATGTAATACAATTAAAATTAGGTGGCTAATATAGACAGAAGTTTCCATCTGGCATTGTATTATTAGAAGAAAAACAAGAACAATAAACAATTTCACTAGACTGATGGTTTCTTCCCTTCATTGAATCTCAATACTAAATGTAATTAGGATCTCTGAGCCTCAATGACTAATATAAATTTCTCTCTTCAGCTTTCCTTTGTGCAGGCTAATGAAGTAAGTAAAATATCTTTTTGTCTACTGGAGAAGTATTCTAGACTTTAGTTTCATGTCAGGCATAAATCAAGCCTCATAGTACTTTACATCCTCAGAATATCCCAAGGAAAGAGAAATTCATCAAGAATAACACCATTAGTGAATGCCTGCGGGGCAGCCTTCTTATTCTCTTAAACTAATGAATAAACTGCAAGTATACAATCAGAGCTTTAATTGATTAATATTTGCAAGGAAATGGATAACAGAAAGGCTGTCATTATATTCTTTTTGACAATTGAAAAAATATTCTGACTCCAAACTCTTATCGCTGAGATCACATTTTTTATCCTACACTTTCTCATAAATATTTTGTTCCTAATTTCATGTATTTGCTTATATGCTCATCATATACTTTATAAAAATTAATTTAAAAAGAAAGGAAGTCTGTATGGCAAAAAGTAATTTTAAAATATTTGAGGACATAAAAATGCATTGTAGGATTAATGTTTGGCTATTTTGTGGTGTTTTTTCTCGGTATTGCATTAGAAATATTTCTATGATCTGTAACTAAAGTTACTCTAAGAAACTGATGAACAATTTTTGATGATTCATGTACTTCCACTTGGTTGTACTTTCTGTTTCAGTATCAAGATTGTTGGATGCCAATCTCTGATTTGAGGATGTTTTGGACCACAAATTCTTTCCTGAGATTCTGATTTCCATCAGCCTAGATAAATATTTTTGTTCAGATACATCTGTGCTTCTGGAAGCTTTTCTTCACTCCATCATTAAAAAATAAAGCACATAATACTGAACATGAAAAGCTGCCACAACTTTGTGTTCAAGTTGGCACTGGGAAGTTTTCTAATGCAATCATTTCTATTAAAAAAAAAAAAATCTAAAAATAGTAATAAATTGCCTCGTATCAAGACTAATTTTTCCTGTAACATTTTTTTGACATACATGTGAGATTACATGTGAGTCAAATGAAATTCTTGTAGTGTTTTAATCCTACCTTCTACAAGATACTTTCTTATTTGATCCACATTACTTAAGGCATGTTATTATTTACTTTTCCAAGAGAACTCAGACTTATTAATAATTCAGACTTATGAAACACTGAGTTTTTTATCCTTTCTGATGAGTGAATCACATTGTCATTCATAACAACATGATTTTAAGGGATTTATTTTCAAACATCTTTTTGTACAAATGGTTATAATAATGTGATCTAAGAGGATGAGAAATTCCATGTTGCAAGATCCTGATCTGGTTTTAAGTAATTTTAAATCAAGATAACTGGTCAAAATTGAAACCATCTGCTTTTCTCAAGAAAGCTCTGAAAACAAAAAGCAAAAATAAAATTAATTGAAAGAGACAAATAAAATTATCTATCAGCTAACAAAATGTTTACCATAGGTTAAATTTTGTGTTTTTAAATTCACATAGCTTCTCAGTAAAATGTTTGTTGCTACTACCTTCCACTACACACTTAGCTAGAGAGGCAGCTCAGTACTCTCTATTTTAATTTTTTTCTGGAAGTATTTATTCCCCTTTTCTGTGTACTCTGGTTTTAAATCAGTTGGTTAGATCATAAGCTAGTTTATCAAAGAATGTTGCATTGGGACCATAGGGGCCATATATTGTCCTATATAGGGGGCACCTAAGGTGATCACAGTTTCCTGCTTCAGAGGAAAAATAATCTGTAATCTCCAGCTGTAATTACAGCAAAGTTTGTAGGTGCCATGATGCAATCAGATTAGATGTTCACAATTTGGACATGGTAATGAGCTGCCTTAATTAAAAGTAATATTTTAAAATGAATAGTGGAGAAGAATGGAGGTGCCTTCACACAGCACTTCCTAACTTCTGGCAGTTCTACAGAGTGTAGCTGTCTTTTTAAGGGAAAGAAATTGATCTCTTTCAAATGCCTATGGAGTATTGGCACTCTGTATTTTTCTCCCAAGCTGGTGCAGTAGAACATATTAATTTATCTTGCTCTGAATGTTTAGTCTTATCATTGATACCTGCTGAAAGAGGGACACTTTATATTCCCTAGACTAATAAATTGGGATTTGGAGCAGTTCAGGCTTATTTGTTCCTGGGGAGATTAATCTTGCTGGTCTTGGTCTCTATGCTTCATCAAATAGAGGTCATGTACTTTAATGCTGCCTCTTACTCATTCTACCAATTATATCCATATGTGCTTTTCCTCTCATATTTTACTATAGATACATGAAAAATAGGAAATTTCACTATAAATACTTCGATAAACCAGGAAAATGGAGTTATCTAGGGTTGGAGAGAACCTAGAGATTTATTATAGGCAAATTATTTTAAAATCATCTTTCATGACGTGGTCCCTCACTGTTTTCTTGCAATTCCCCACATAGCCTGGGCAGATAATATTAATGACATTTAGAAGGCTTTTCCATGCTTCTCATAGAAATCACTTACATAACTGTAAATAACATCTGAGTAAACATGATTCTTTTTAGTAGCTTATTTTCTGTATTTTTAACTGTCTTTTTGACCGTGGTTTCAAATTAAACCAGGAATTTTGGTTTCTACATGACCAATTAATACACACGTTCATTTTATTTCTGTGGTACTTAAAACTATTTCTAGTTTAAAATTCAAAGCGGACTCAGGAAAGAGGATTGTTTCTAAAACCAGATCGATATACTCTTTTTGAAGTAATTAAAATGAGCCCTTTAATAGAACTTCCATCTTTAAAATAAAATACAAATGTTCTTTTTTATGTGTTTGCTGAATAAAAATTTAAATCTAACTACTATCAAAGGTGCTTACTTGGGAAGTTTTTAAATACTTGTGGCAGTGGTAGGAACAAAATGAATAACAGTCTAAGTACTGTATAATTATTTCTTTCTACTTCTGAGACTAATGTACTTTCAGAAACACATCGCTCAAATTCTTTCCCTGATCTTTAGGATATCCAGCAGTCAGGATTCAAGGACAAATGGGATTCTAATGGATACTCATTCCCATCAAATGGCATGTAAATACAATATTTATTTTATATATTCTTACTCTGCTAGTAATTTTTCTGTTCAGTCCTTTTGTTTCACTGTGAAAGCTGAAAAGCTGTAATGTGGAAGATTCTTGGTGATTAATTAATTTGGAGCAGAGAATTCAAAGACCTCACAAGATCAAAGTGACAATAGTCAAAGCAGGTGAAACCTGCATCTGTTGCCTAAATTAACTTCTGCATAGTGAAAATTAATTTTATTATTTTTGTGAATGCAGTGTTCTTTGGCAATAGTTACAGTATCTTGTCAAAGGGGAAGGGTTATAATATTTTGGAGTTTATTCCACTCATTTAGAACCATTACAAAATCTTTAGTTTTGTAATACTAGAAAGATAATGTAGTGACCTTTTGTTGCCCTTAATATTACAGAAAAGCCCATTTATACTTTTCAGAAAAAAATATGCTATGTAGGCTTTTAATTAAATTTGTTAAAAATTGCATTGCATTGATTATTCAACCTTACTTACCCAAGACATGATTATACAAAATAGTGTAATCTTTTCCCTGGCTGTAACTTAGATAATAAAGTATCTAATAGGAGTTGCCATGGTAATCAAAGTTAGAAAAGTGCTTTTTGAGGCAGGAATTTAGAAATTAAAGGGCTTCTAATATTGTGATTTTTCTGGAGCAGAGGTCTGCTTCTGATAGTTTTAGAAGCTTATCAGAAAAAGTAATGTGAGCCTTAAAAACTTCACTTTTAACAAGTTCTTTACAGAAATACTTCTACATTTTATGGTAATTACCCCTTTCTTAAACTTCTGTGTTCCAGTTATCTTGAGTTTTGCTTGGCATAGAGGAACTAAAGGACAAAGGAGTAAGACAATTGACTATGAAGGTACCTAAAATTAGGGCAACTGCAGTTCTTGCTCTCTTGCATTGAATTACAAACAATGAGCTTAGGATCTACAATTCTGTTTGGACTGGCACTGTTTGGCAAGTTCATTTAGTGTGAGGAAAAAATGATGATTTTAAATTACAGAGAGGCTACAGTGTTTTGTGGACAAATGAGCTGTGGCAGAGTCCATTTGGTAGATTTGTTATGTGTCTAGGACAGGAATAATTTCTGAAAGAAAACAAAAGCAAACAGAAGCCATCACATAGCAAACAAAGAGCAAATCACCCAGATGTAGCAGTCTTAGACATTGTGCCACCATATTAAACAATTTCGAGTCTCAGGGTCTGTAGAAAGTTATAACACTGAAGGTATTTTATACACTATTTCTAAAGGTAAAGAATGAATTTTCAACATTCTAAACATATAAGAAATACCCACAGAATCATATAAACCCCATAATCATATTCCACAAGGGCAGACAAGCATTTACAATAGTTTCTCAAATGACCAGTGTTATTGTAAAATGCATATAATAATATTTCAGGTTCTTTAGTGCAAATGTTTCTGTGAAATGTAAGAGGCAATTACCAATAATCACTGTTACATTTGGAAAGCAATATTTTTATGTGGATGAATGAATGATCGATGTTAATTATTTTTTAATCTTTGTCTTAAAATAATAGTTCTGCTTCTTGCTCTTCTTCGAAAATATTTTAATTTAGATATCCAATCTCATAGCACAGACAGCAATAATAAAGAGTGAATAGGAAAGAGAACAATTCATCAGGAACTCACTGCTTAAATTTGTTTGTCTACATGATTTAAGCAAATATTAAAATCTAAAATGTGTTCGCATCTGGTCCTGAGCAGAAAGTTGGATTAAATTCATCAGACTGTATTTGTAAGTAGAAATCCATCAAACTCTAATTAAAATTCACTAGAGTAGTGATCACAGGGCAGCATTTTAGTGTAATTAAATATAAAGTAAAAATCTAAAACATAAATGTTAAACATCTCCCATTTTGCTTTACCAATGAAATTAATCATACTTCAAATAAAAGTTTTCAATTTGGAGGATTTATTTCAATGAAGAAGTGATAAATAACTGCTTTATAATTACTGTAAAAGAGATACTAGGAGTGAAGGACTCAGTACTTCAGGCCAGATTTAGTGAAATTCCAAGAACAGCATTGAAACACTCTGTGTGCCATATAACAAAATAATGGTTCAGAGGACAAATGCTCCAATTTCAGAGGTCTACAAGATCCCATGAAAGCATTTGATTTTTGAGATGCACAGAGATATTTAAAATCTGATTCTTTTTTTCTTTAGCTTAATGTGCAGGTATGTTTCTGCTGGTAGATCAGACGTGTCTTGAAGAGCTCTTGGGGAGCAGAGGCCACCTGACATGACATGACAGCCTCTCATGGCAATTATGCCAAGTCTTGTAGCCACCAAAAACGGGTGACTGCATCCAAACTGATTGTTAGGCGTGCCTGGAACATTTTGGCTAAAATAACATGCCTGTGAATTCATTGGGAAACCCCTAATCAGCAAGGGCCATAAGAAACCTGGAAAAAGCTCTCACATTCCAGCCGGTTAGGAATGCTGCTGGACACAATTTCATTCAGTAAAACGGGTAAATTGCAAGTTTTTAATCTTAGCTTTTTCTGTGGTGACTTTTTCTCAGGAATTCTAATCTAGGAATTCAAAGTGGTGAGCAATGTTTAATAGTCTTACAAAACATACCAACTTAAATCTCAGGTATAAATAAATACATCTGCTGTTTAAAATGTATTCCATTTGTTTTCCCCTCTTCAATGACTTATAATAATATATTCTTTTAAAAGAATAATAATTGTAATTTAATAATTTATCTTAATACTGTAAAAGTATATCAAATTAGTAATTTTATTTAAATCAAGATTTTTTTATTAAGAGTAACTCAATTTTGTAGTCTGTTAATTGAGAATATACAGTCTTCTCTTTTTCTGCAAAATTTAAAACTGAGAATACAGTACAAGGGGCTCTGTCACAATCTCTATAACCTAGAAAATGAGTTCAAGCCACTATTTAATTCAAAGAACTTTTACTTCATCCTTTCCTAATGCTTAAACCAGCTAAGAAATATTTGACTTGCACTTTTATCAGGCATTAGCTCTTAAGTGTAGACCTTACATTCTTAGTATGCAACTAAAGGTGCCATGATTTTAAAATGTCAAAAAAAAATTGAATGTCTTCCAAAAAATTAAGACCTTGTGATAAAATATGAGGAAAATTTCAAATAAGCTAAAAGTTCACAGCAGGGAGAGCAATGTTAATCATTAATAAAATGAATGAAAATATACTTAAAAATAAAACATATCCAAATAAAACTTATGGTACAGCATATATTTATGTGCAGTTAAATAAAGTATGACAAAGTTCTTGGATAGGTGTTCCGTGTAAGGTTGTGCATTTGAAGCCAGACCTGGTTCTCACCATGGAAAAGGGGAAAAAAAATGTTTCCTTGTTGTCTTTGATTGTTTGTTTTTCTATTTATTTCAGGCCAGATCCTCAAGTCCTTAGCTAGTCTTTACTCTACAAAACCCACATTATCAGAAATATTTCTCTTGATTTAAGAAAGTCAAGTAAATTTCCCCCACTATGGTAATTAGTAAATGTGTCTCTTGCTGCAAGGACATCCCAGCAGACATTACACAGGTCTCTGATTAGACTCATGTGTAGCACATAGTAAGGAAAACACATACTGTGCTAATGAAAATATGGGATTAAAACATTGTAACTGTGACTTTGGAGATGTAAGCATTGAAGGCTTCATAAAACCTTCAAGTTAATTTGACTTGAAATGCCAAGAAAATAACAAAAAGTCTGTTTTATGTATAAACACCTACAACCTGTAGATGTAGGATAATATTTTTCCACAGTATTGACAAGAATTTAAGCAGGCAGTTCAGAGAGAAGTAGCAGCACTGGTGAGTAATCAAAACTCATTAAACTGGTGAGATGAGGGATGGGAGTGAGGAAGGCACAAGCAATAATGCCATGCACACTGAGATATCATGGGTTTTCAGCTGAAGAAAATATGTTTGAGGGGATACTAATATCAGTTTTTGCAATAAAGTCTTCCAGCATCCCTGCCAACTTTGAGTATATTGTTTTAGGCATGACAATTTTTAGAGATACTTCTAGATGCTAAGTAGTTTCTATAACTTTCCTAATATCTTCCACTCTGACTAAGCTAAGAAAGTTAAAAGACATTTAGAAATTTCAGTCCCTTCATGGGATTAAGCCAATTTAAAAAGTTGCTTCTAGACTTGTGGCAGTCTGAGGGACCACAGCCAGTCCAAAGGAATGCAATCCCCTGCTTATACTTGCAAGGCAAGAAATAGGTAGGGAGTGCCCTGGTAGTTTCCAGCTACTGCCACAGTATATTATAAAAACTCTTTTGGAAAGGTAGAACTTCAGAGAGATGTCTTGAGGTACACAGATGAGGGAATTTTTTATTCTCTTTGAAAATTATTCTGCTACAGCTGTACATTTGACTCAAAGCTCCCTGCTCCTCTGAGCTGACAATCCTGACTTTGTGATGGCCACTCCTGCATTGCTGTGGATCTCCTGAGTTACCCTGCTAGGATACTACATCTGCTGGGAAACATAAATTGGGCACTAGGACTCAGATGGATATTTTAAGGGGTTTTGAAGATGCAAAGGACAAATAGGGATGTTGCAGAAGATAAGGACTGGAGAGTACCTGAATTGATTTCAAGTGTTAGCAATTTGCAACAACTTCATATCAATTACCAAGCTCTTGCCAGGACTTAGATTTTGGCTGGGATAAATGAGATGGCTTTTTTTTTTTCCCCTGTAGAAATGTATTCGTAAGTATAATTTTTCATAACATAGGGTAATAAAACTGGTAACATTAATAAAAACATGCACAGAAGCAGGAGTAAAAATAGCAAATAAGGGTAGTTTCCCTATATTTATTTTCAGAAATTTCCACTCTCTCATCCAAATACTGTCTAATATTTCTAGTCAGACCTATAATACTTATCAAATCTAGAACAGTTTGCTTTACGTCTGTTTCCTTGCATTACCTCTGCTTACAGAATTTGTAATCCAGTCACATCCAAGTATCTGTTTTTAAATCTGTCCAAAATACAAAACTTTCTGATGCACCTGTTCTTCCATCTATTATGCTTTATAATTTTTCTCTCTTACTTTATCATTTATTTTACTTTGGAAGCTTACCCACTGCTCAAGAGTTGTTTCTACAAAGTTAGAGCAATGAAAGAAATATTGAATAAAGACTGTAATACAATTGTAAACATTTTAAATGAGTATTTCATCCAAAATCAAATCTACTGTTCTTATTGTATTTGGTTGTTGCACAGATTGCAAGACTCATGTTCTTTCCCAGCATAACATCAATAAGCTATTTTCTCCACCAGCTGCTCACACGTTTGGTTTGTTGTGACTATTAACCATAGAAAAGTTATCTCAGTATTGGATCTCACTGATAAAAAGACTCACAGCATCTTGATTTCTTGCAGTTATTACTGGATATTTTTTTTTTGTTAAAGGCATTCACAGTAATATCAAGTTCTTTGCCAATCTCTAATAACTATGATTCAAACAAGTCTCACAAACATTTTGATCTATGTTCATAAATATATGCATGTACACCTGTGTGTAAATTACATATGTGCATACACACACACACATACACACACACACACACATATATATATAAAATTTGTTCTATAAAGGGTAAGGGTCATCTGGCAGGCACAAAACAAGTCTTGGAAGCTGCTGTAACTATTGCAATTGCAGGGAATGTTACTGTGAAGCGATGAGCAGCATCTCAGACTTTACTCAGTTGTGCCAGGTTCAATTGCTGTGAATACAGTGTAGCCAAGATATTATTTATGTGTGAGGAATTTCAGTTAAATCCCCAGTATTATTGCTGAGGGTGAGTAATAGTGGCAGATACTGACTCCTAAATGCCCACTTTCCATGCTGATGTTGTAGCCATATGCTTGTGGGAAGCTTTGCTTGCTGAACATTTCAGTTTTTTCTCCTGTCAGTACTCTAGCAAGTCCAAAGGCTCAAATACTGTTTACTCAGACAGAAAAAAAGTTTCCATTGACCAGAGACATACTCCATATGACAATTCTAATTTCTCTTAAATTCCAAATGTTAATAGTTCCCTTTGGCTTCCTTATCATTTTAGTGCACAGGTGTATAAACCTAATCTTTTTTTCCAAGCCTACCAATCAAAGCAGCACTTATGATGTAGCACACATAGGTCTACTGAAATAGAAGAAAATGTTAAACCCTGGCAAAGTCTCTCTATTATCATAGAGTTTTCCTACTAATTAAAGAGTTCTTTATGATGAATCTAAAACCACAAAAAACTGGTCTTTTGAGTGCGAGATGACCAAAGTAATAATCACAGGCAACAAAAAGAAAGAAATCCCCTGCTGACACATAAATTTCTTTCCTGTATTCTTAGGTTTTGTTTGTTTTCATCAGTAATTTCATGGGAAGCCTATAGACAAGTAGACATATTAGGCAGAACTGGTTGGAGAATGAACTTATGGTTTTGAAAGCTATGTCTCTGACTGTGGGTTTGTCAAAGAATGAAATTTCTTGCAATGCATTTGGAAATTGGATCTGTTGAAACAAAGATATTTGCATTTGTGAATGTTATGGAAATGTTTGTGAGCTGTCATTAGCTTATTGCTGAGAAACTCTTCAGTTAATAGGATTATTTTCCTTACAAAATAATACAAAACTTTAAATATGCAATTTTCTTTATTATCACAACTCATATGCACAAATTAATTTTCTGACTTTAAAATACCACCCTTTTCTCCAATGCTACAAATGCAGTTTTACAGATCAGAGCAGATGGTGTTTTAGAGTGAAGATGTACTAAACTACAATAAAGGTATAGTTACTGTGATACTGTGCAGCGACAGATGTTACTAAGAGCTTATGAGTTTAGTCTTTTTTATATTTTCTTTATTGTAGCTTTATAGTATATTTCATGCAGTTTGAAGAAAAATAATCCTGTTTTCTTATCGTTCCAATTTGTGTGTTGAATTTTTGCTTCATAAAGATTCTTGGATGTTCCTACGTTTTCAACTACCCTATTATTTAAATTTGCCTTTTCTAACAAGCATTTGAGTACAGAAATAAAATCTAATAATATATGTTCCTATTTTTATTCCCATAGAAAAAAATATGTTTAAAGGCAATAGTCAGAAGGGTTCCAATGAAGAGAAAAGGGTGAGAGGATGGAAATCTGTACCGTGCTCAACAGACTTGAAGTCTGCCAGAGCATATGGGAAAGAGAATCCTTAACTGACAAATCTTTACTGAGAATGAACCTGTTAACCAAAGCAATTTAAATCCAGGCAGTGTTCACTGGAGTGCTCCAGCTGACCTCAGCCTTTTTCTGATAGCAGAGGGAAGCTTTTAAGGGATTTTCACAACCAAGTGGAACTGAACCCATAAGTGCACAGGAAAATGATGCATTTCTTGCAGCTTATTTTTGCCTGAATCCAATTATGCCTAGTCAACAGCCAGCTGTTGCCTCAAAATAGACTAAGCTGGGAACTGTCTGCAGAAAAGTTGGAAAAATGAAACCCAGCTAGTTGTAAGAATGGATTAGAGTGGTGATCTTTGAATTTCTTTTTTTGCAGTTTTGTATTTTCCACTCTAACCTAGGATTGCTAGATCACTCTGATCTAGATGCCAAAATGGCACGGCCAACTGAGACTCTCTTGAGAGAATTCTTCAGGCAAGTAAGTGGATTACATCTCAAGCACTGCATTGTCTGTAGTTTTCAATTCAGTTAAGCTCTGGGAATTGTAGATAGCAGCTGAAAGAGGCCCCACTTTAAAGAGAGAGGTATAAGTGTCTGAAGCAGGAAAGGATTTTCTGACTCTGAGATTTACCCTGAGAAACTGAAGATGGGTTTCTAAGGAAAGGAAAACAAAGGAACTGTCTCAGAATCTTCATGGACTGCAAATGGGAAACAGATTTAAGATGGTCTATACAGGCATCATAGGATTTGATGGATTGAAGAGGAACATCAGGTAGTTTTGTGGGACTGAAAATAGCAAACACAAAGATATGAGTAAAGTGACAGCATGGAAAGAAGCTAATTTTTTTATAATATAAAGAATAGTCTTATAAAGAACAAAAAACCTAACAAAATTCACAAAAATATGAGTGTGGAGTGGGGTGATGAGATATGATAGAATAAATTGAGGATAGCTTTTAAATTAATGGGAGAAGTGAGAATTTAAACATTATAAGTCAAGGTAGGTTGTTGTCTTTACTGACAGTTGAGAAATATTTCGGGTACTTAGAGTCACAGGAAATATCTCTAAAATGTTGTAATTTTATATGATAATTGTGTCTATAAAAGGCAAAACTTGATTTTAAACATGGATTTAGGGTTAAACACTAAACTACTAGAAATCTGTTTTGCTCTTATGCTTGTTGTTAGCTGACACTGACCAGCCTGATGATATTATTGATATTGCTATTCATAGCACTCATAAACTTATTCCTGTGACAACTTTTCCTCAGGGAGACTGAAGCTTTGATTTTTTGGCAAAGAACCAAGGCAGGACTGCAAGAGAAAGTATTTAGAGAAGATTTAGCCAAAACTTGAGCAGTTTAGATAATTATCAAGGTAGTATGTTCTTTCAAAATTATTCCACAGCCTCCAGAAGTGGCACCCTGTCTACAGTGTAGACTTGCAGTTGCAGTCTTGATTAGCAGTTTGCAAAAGAAGCTCTTTGGAGGTATCTTAATGCACAGATTGCAATTCTAACTGTGCCCATGCTAAAAACTCATTAAGGGCCAGTAAATATGAGTGGAATGAGAGAAAGCAGAAAGATTAAAGGGGCCATTATGGTCCGATAGAGGAGAGGAGGTGTTTTCATTCAGCATGTAAACAAAATTTCAATTGCCCTTTGGGCACTTATGTATCACTGGCGAATAACCATCCCACAAGGAGAGCACTTTATATGTGAATACTGTAACTTGGTGGGCACGCAAGCAGTGGGTAACATGCAGCAGGTATTAAATGGATAAATATGTGTAAAGATTGTGTTTGGCTGGGCAAGAGACAGAAGCCTGGCAGAGGGGATCGTGGTGACACAACACAGCAAGCTCTGTGCATCTTGTTGGATTAAAGACTAGATTTGTGTCTTAGCCAATATAGTGTCATGTTGAGTTATGTAAATCCCATC
Source organism: Sturnus vulgaris (assembly GCF_052056855.1). Lineage (NCBI taxonomy): Eukaryota > Metazoa > Chordata > Aves > Passeriformes > Sturnidae > Sturnus > Sturnus vulgaris. Next base: position 65,942,103 of record NC_142246.1, read on the forward strand.
ACAGAAATGCAAACACAATGCAGCAGCAGCATTCTTTGGCATGGGCTCTTCAGCTGTTTTCCTGAAACCAATTTGATGTCTTGCTACAGATTGTTTCTCCCTTGTGGCTCAGCCACTCTGTTAGTTGAATTCAGTTCTTTTTTTTCTGAATTATGATGTAAACCCTATAGTTTAATAACTGCAATGCTTCTTTTTCTTAAATACAATACCTTAGGACAACTAGAAGGTTGGTATCATAGGAAATGAAAATGATATTATGTCATCGAGGAGGAAAGCAACATTTAGCTAAAAAATATTTAATGTTTAAGGAAAAATATCCTGATTTATAGTAGAATATAGGCATTCATATAATCAGGCAGAGACCAAAGATGCTGAAGACAAGCATTAACCAGTCACTGAGCTTAGTAATACCACTCCTCATACAGACAAAAATCATCTTATTGGAGGCTCAGAATGGTTCAGAGTGCATGGAGAAAGAAAAGCAGCACTTGGGTTTATTTCACCTCTTTCCATGAGTGGATGGCAGGAGGACAGAGCCAGCCAGATGATGGAAGATGACATGCCAGTCCTCATTCCTGTGCGAGGCAAGAAAAGAGGAATTCTTCAGGGGGAAGAAAAGGGGTGAGGATGAGAGTAAAATAGCAGTTCAGAATAACTGTGTGGGAGTGCAAACCTGTTCTTTTATGAGGTTTGCTATGACTTTCAATTTCTTCTTTGCCTAAGGCATCCTAATTATGGTTCTAATCTAGCCCCAGGTGCTGGAGCTGTAATACTAAAGATTCAGGCCTACTGCCCTGATAGTTTATACCAAATTCAAAAATCACTTTAGGGGTGAAAGTTCAGACTTAAAGCACAGCTTTTGAATGCAAGCTTAAATGATGCCCTCAAAATAAAATGCCTGCAGGTGCCCTCTTTTCACTTTGTAATATATTAATATTAAACCTAAAGTAGCTAACACATTAGGGAATTTTCCTTCACATCAGCTTTTTTTAGAGCCTCTGCTGTATATGGTAGTATCTAGAGCAAAATGAAAAAGGGTTTTTTGAATATATCAACTTTAAGCGGTGTGATGCATTCAAAAAAGATTTAGAAAACATCAAGATTATAACATAATGTTCTCAAGTTATGTATACTGGGGTTTATTTCCCTTCATAATACCTTTTAAGATAAATGTGACTCAGTTTAGAAAAGTGAGCATAGCAGCATTTAGTTTGCTAGCATTCTTTGATTTTATAGTTCTCCTTACGTTTAGCTCTTTGTTCAGATGTCTTGAATAGCTGTGTGTGGCATTTAAAATTTCTCCTTCCAAACCCACTTCCACTTTATAGTAAGAAAAAAAATCAAAATGCTATTTTGTAAAAGTCAGCATTCCCTTCAGAGGTCTATAAGTATTTTGCAACAGCACTATTATTCTCATGTCTTAAATCTTCCTTTCAGAATATTTTGGTTTAGTAGGTTGGTTTGACACTAATCACATGTAACAGTTGTTTGCAAATGTGCAGCAATGCTGTCTGTTGAGATCTGTAGAAACACTAATAGCTTCTGGAGCTGTTTGCTGCAGGAACAGGGGCTTGGCTGCAGCTGTTGACAGTGATGAAAATGGGCGTCAAGCTGAGGCAGCCCAAGCTCGTCCTGATGTTGAAGGATTGTCCACCTTGAGAGCTAATTGGAATTAAAGGATTATCTCACCTAGAGAGCTAATTGGAATACTGGATCAATGGCTGAGCTTTGAAGTCACTGGTTCAGGCCACAGGTGAGATGATTTGTCTTGCCTGTAGATATTGGTGCACATGAACTCTACACAATGTAATGACCCACCACAAAATAATAATTCATGCCTGTGTCGAGAGGTCTCATTTTGAGTTTATCAAAGCAATTCAAGGGTGTATTGACTTTATTTAGGAAATTATTAGAGCTTTATAAACAAACATTTAAACACCCTTACTATGAAAACCACTAGATATTTCTGGATATTTTGTAACTTCAAAGACCATGTGCACAGTAACATCTTCTCACCTCCTTCCTCAGCCTTTTGAGCTGAATGTATTCAAATAAAGCCTGTTCCATGGATCTGAATGGAGATTTTGCCCTTAGCTGTAATGGTTGCAAGATACATGGTATTGCCTCTCATAAGCCAACATGTCATTTAAACTACATGCCTGCATTACTTATTTTAAACATATAACTGGTAACCAAACTGAATTTTCATTTTTAAAATATATTTTACAAGTTTCTATTAAGTTTAAAATCAGTAATTAATTGTAATTTGTAATTAAGTGTAAAAATATAATAGCTGATGCACTAATTTTCAGGGAAACCCTGTTCTCAAGGAAGGAATGTAAAACCAGAAAAAAACCTCAGCATTCCTAAGTGTTTCAACTCCCACTAAGTATGGCAAACTTGCCAATTAAAAGGAAGAATCAAATCCAGAGAGACAATAGGCATTGTATATCACACCTATAGCTCTGAGGCCATCCAAACAATTTTTTCCCTTCAGTGTCTGAAACCAAGAAAAAAAAAAAAAAATTTTTTGGTGTGGAATCAGTGTTATCAGTTAGATTTTGAGAATGACCACTCAAAACTTCAGGGGGTACAACAGAGATATCCTTAGCTCTTGATCTTTACTGCAGAAAAACACAGTGTAGGAGTTGAGCTGATGTTGAAAATACAGTCAGGCCTGAATACTTGAATAGGTAAAACTGTAGGCATTGAAGAGACCTAAATAAGTTTTCAGGTACTGTGAAATGTACCACCTGTGCTAGGTACAACCTACAGGATTGCCAGTGTTATAATGCAGATTTAGATTTAAAAATAAAGTCCTGTTTTAGAAGTTTAAATCTTTTGTGTGAATTTTGTTGAATTTTTTATACCTCTAATATAGCAGCAGAGAGAAAAATGATAACAGGAAGTAGCACCAGGACTATAAACTACAAAATATGACAGAATAAATTCATACAAGTAATTTCAGAAAGAACTTTTTTTTCTTTGTTATTTTAATTTACTTTGTTTTATAATGATGCTTTAAAAAGATAAGAAAATCCAGGGAAAAACAGATGTGAAGAAATCTCTTTTGCCTATTTTACTAGAAAATGAGTATATTATGATATTTTCATAGAAATTTCTCAATTTTTTATTTGATTTCTCAAGACAAAATGTATCAAAAAGTAAAGTAAAATAAATATAGATTGTAAAATAAATATTTGTTTTCATAGTATCAGTTTAATTTATATTATTTAAAAATTAAACTAGCCATTACACAAATGCTGGAAAAATAACAGTATTCAAAGACAGAAAAAGTAAAGCTTGTCAGTGGCAGGAGCTTCACACATTTATGAAATATCACCATTGGTTTTGGGTCATAAAAATGATAGCTTCACTTGCAAAAGAGCAATGAATCATATATAGTTGGCTTGGGAAAAAAAACCTGAACTTTCATCTACACTTTACTTTATTATTAACCAGAAAAGTTATTGCATTATCTTGGAAGCCAACACTCCATCTGGAAGCTACTCCATGGTTGAAGGAGCGAGGGAGATGTGCTTCAGTGGAAGGAATACATTTATCTGAAAGCATCACACCTAATGTACGAGGCACTGAGCTTTGATTTCATGGTCTCATGCAGACTGCACAAATATCTCTCAGTACAGCTTTTACTAAGAAATGACAGGAAGGGATGAACAGGAGCTAGATATCCTGTAATTTCAGAAGCTTACTGGCTGTATTTTAATTCACTCAGTTGTCTGGAAGTTTTAGTCCTGATAGGATTAAATCCTTATTCTAAATAACAACATAATGATAGCCTTGAATATTTACCTCAGAGTTGCCTTTGGTGAAGAGTGAATTTCATTTCCTTGAAAACACAGGCAGCAGCTGGATGGTCTCAAATCTAGATATTTAAATCTGTGCATGAATGAAGAGTGCCACGTTTGAAGTTAACAGTTGAACAGTTTTTTTAAAATGTCAAAATAATTTGGGTCTTAGGCATATATCATATTGATAGGCACTGAAGGCATAACTGAACTGAGAAAGGAGTTATTATCACTAACTCTGAGAGGGTACCAGATAATACTTTCACACAGCTCCCTCACAAACACTGATCTTAAGTTTTAGTGTTTTGTCAAACTTTGGATGACTTTTCAGAAGATGGACACGAGCTCCCTTTTGACACATTTCAGACAAAAACACAGAGCAAACCACTTCTCACGAAGCTTAGAGTAAACTGACTTCCCTGTGTCTTCCACCAGAAACAAAGGATTAATACCCATAGAAAATGAATAATATAGAATGGGCTTATCCAAACAGCTACACTTTGAAAAATTGCATGTAACTAAAAAAAAAATCTTAAAAAATGGGAAGTGCTACTGTACAGTGCTTTGCCTTATTTATTTATTGTGGATACTACACAAATTTAAAAGAGTAAAGGCATACAGAAGAATTTCAGGACCAAAATCACCCCTGTGGGATTGGCATGGTTCCAGCTCAGGATATACACATCCATACTCTGTACCCCTTTTGTTCAAACAAATGAAGGAGGTCATTAAATCTTTGTGTGGAACAGTTACCAAAGTGGATAAAGTGTGCATTTAGTGCCTGTCTCTCTTGACTGTTAGCTAAAAATAAATCAGATACCAAAGTTATTCCTATATTCTTTTTTCTAGAAATAAAAGCTAGATAGTTTCCAGGAATAATATACAGCCAAAGTAATAGATTGCTAAAACCTTGCTAACAAAGCAAATGTTAGTGACATCACTGGCACAGGTCCAGTAGTCACCAATCTTGTGATATATCCTTTTAAAAACTGTAACACACATTTCTTTAAACTCAGAGGAATGTTGCTTGGCTTACCTACAATAATATAATTTGATTTTTCTTAGTAGGGAAAGAGGTTGAATTTGAATCTGTGGTCTTTATCTTACTTTTATATCAGCATTTTTGCTGAATCTTACTACTCTTCCTTCCTGGAGATTAAATTCCATGTAGAGCCTAGGATAAGTTCTGTAGAGTTACAGTGTACAAAAATACTAAAGCATAGAGTTCAAGGTTGTGGCTATTATTTTTCTAATTATTTGGCCCAGAAAAGTAAAAATAGCTAAACTTCAACAAATGCCATTTCCTTTTAAAAATCCTATTAAATAAGTCATTAAGTAATAAGTCAATAAGTAATTTTACTGTGCTAATTTAAATGTTTCCTCTGAAATGTATTGAAAGATGTTTTTCTGGTCTTCATGGCTTCTCTTTGGACTTTATTTTAAGAGAAATGTAATCATTATTGCAGTTATATTTGGAAAATATCATCTTCACTGTAGTTGAAAAGTCACAAATGGATGGCAACTGGTTCTATCAGAAGATTGTATCTGGTTTCCTGCTACTAAAATTGTGATTTAATATCTTAGTCTGACTTGATTGAATCTAGTTAAAGATGGGCAATAGCTTTTAGTCAAATGCACACACTTCCTACAAAGGCTTTGTTGTCATAAATTCTTCTCTGTTTTTTCTACAAACATATGGTTATTTCCTGCAATGTGTTGACTGTCACTTGGAATCGACATCTTTATAGGTTGTGCCAGCCATAAGATTTCTGAAAACTAGTGTTTCAGCTTTTATTAACATCACACAGGAGCACTGAAAATGTGTTTAGGGAAAATTATGGTATGAAAAATGCTTCAGTATGAAAATTTAGGTATGAAAAATGTTCAATCCTACGAGGAACATTTATTAAGAAAAAGTTAATAGGTACAGTAAATCTTTTAAATGAAAAAAAACCCCAAAAATAAAACACTTTATGTCCTAAAATGCTACTGACTGTATAAATTTAACAATTTCTTAATATAAGGCAAGACTATACTTTCATATGCCAGACTAACAGAACAAAGTGGCAAATACAGATTCTACCCACGCTTGAACTAATGAATTATTTTGAAAAATACAAAATTCTTGGTGTTAAAGGTATGAATTTATATATTGCTTAGAGTGAAAAGTATATATAGATCAGCTTTGTCTCTGCTTTCTTTATTCTTTCATAATACCATGAATTTTAATTTTATTTTCTAATAAATACAGAGAATGACACAAGTCTCATAGATGGATTAAGTCTACTGGAAACTTTGTCAGATATGTTTCAAAAGTAAAAAATAGAAATAATTAATGTCAAAACTATATCACAATTACCATAATATTGTAATTACTTTCTGGAAACTTTTTTTCATAATATTTTCTGATATGTCATCATACTATGATTTATATATTACATGAAGTAAGGCAAAAAAGTAAAGAATGGGAGAGAGTGAATCTAAGATTATTTAATACTCTAAAAATCTGTGAAATGAAATAAACACAAGTGTATAGAAATCCTATTATGTAAGCACAAGTCATCCATTTATTATTATTTTGTTATTTTAAATAATGTAAGTTATTGGGACAATAGTCTCCAACCATGTAAGAACTGAGGGCAGAATTACCACAAAACAATCAAACAAACCAAAGAAAGTTGCCTGTAATTTTAAAAAGGAAAATTAAAAGCTAGGAAGAAAAAATCAATGCTCCAGCTCTCTCTGTGTACATAGCATCAAAGTAAATTAATTATAATTTACTTTAATTTATATCGAATTGCTATTATTATCGTTATTAATAATAATAATCATAATACACATTCTTTGAGTCAAATTAACATAATGCCCATATGTGAATAAACTCAAGAGGACAAGAGAGAAAATGCCAAGTGAATTGTAGTGTTTCATTATTCTCTTTCCAAAACTAGACATTAAATTTCAAACATTGGGACTTGGAAAGATTCTATCTGTGTTCATTTGTTTTGCATTATTTTTGACAGCAAATGACAGTCCCATACTTGCTGGCCTTTGGAATGCAAAATACTGGTTTATAATTTCTGTTGTGAGGCCTCTTACAGCTGAAATAAGTTAATAAACACCCACTTGCAGAAATTTGTTTAATAACTAGAGCGCATGGCTTGTGTTTTTTCACACAATGCCTGAAACAGACAGTGAACCAAAATAATAATCTTTTCATTTAGACAGCTTCCCCTTCCCCTCTGTAATGGAGATATGGATGAATCAACAAAGTTTTTATAATTTCTACTTTTTAAGTATCATCGCAGGCATCTCAGCCTAAACTGGCTTTAGGAATAGCCTTAATTAATGTCAAGGCTTACAGAAGTAACCTGTATGGTAAGGAAGAGTGCAATGAAAGAGAAGCACATTCTCTTACATTTGGAAGACAATCCACTAATTTCCTTGCTGAATTAATCAGAAGCATCCCTTCATCTTACCTTGTGCTATTTTTCAGTCTTGGCTTAGTCTGATGTTTTGTTTAGTGTGTGAAGTGCCAGCTAGCACGGTGTGAAAACGTGTAGAGTAACACTACAAACATTTTACCAAAGTTGTTTGATTTTTTTTTTTTTCTTATGATCAAGTGTTCATCGCAATTCTTTCTGCAGCCTTTCTGCCCACTTCTGTTGCTGTTCCTGTGTCACTTGGAGTCCAACAGCTCCTTGTGTTGACATCAAGAGCAGCAGTGATGGAAAGGTCCAGTGGTTGTGAACAGGATTATACCTGTCATTACAGTTTCTGGGGTTTTTTTGCTTTTTGGGTTTTTTTTTTAAGATTAGAAGTTACTTATGTTACATAAATACTGCATCATGCTTTCTAGAGTCATTGAATTGGGAGTCAGATAAATGCTATCATTTGAGTAATAAATAGGGCTCAGTAAGTAACATATATGTAATTTGAATGGAAATGCTCAAAGGAGAAAGCCTTGAGTTACTTTAGGACAGCTGCCATTACATAGCACTGTGAAAAAATAAGAAATGTCATTTCCCTGGGAGCCACTGAAGGGCCCTTAGCTCTCACCATAGGTGGGAGTTAGGGATGATGTAAGTGCTATATTCAGTAAGAAAAGGACTCAAAACCATGATTTTGGTAACAGGAACGAAGAGTGCAATTCAAGATAGACAATTTCAGTGAGTCTGCAATAGCTATTAGATTAATCCGTGAAAAGTCTGCTAGTTCATTTTTTCAGGTTCCACTGAACCAAGGCAAAGTCTAAGGTGAGTGTTCTGATTATGGTTAGGGGTAAGTAGACTAAAACAAGAACACTATCCAGGCGTGATTGAACCTTGTCTTAGACCTCACCTAGAGATAGCAGTAGAATGTCTAAACCAGACACTGTGGCACGGAGACTGATGTAAGGAAATATACTCCTAAATACATTTAGTGTAGTATTCTTTGCATTTCTCAGGCAGATAAGGAATTGGGCTTTTCCCTTGTATTCAATTTCACTTTGAAGTTAAAAGTGTTCAAGTTTGTTAGAATATGAGGAGTGAGAGTAGGTGTAACAGCTCAGAAGCCATCAGATTAGTCAGTGTGTGAATTCCAAACCCTATTCGAAGGAATTATGCTTGATTTTTTTCTCAGTTGTCAAATGGGAACTGGCACCAAGGACTCCAAATTATTGTAGTCACTAGTTTTCTAGGGGAGAAACTAGATGTACAGCCTCCCAGTCTAGGGCAGATTTTAGGTCTAGTCCTTGTCTTTTCAGAGGGTTCCCCACCACATCCAAACCACTTGGAGTGTTCAGAAATGCTGGGAGCTTTACTGCATGGATTAGGCTTTGAGTGGAGCAAACAGCCTTGTGCCAGGCACAGCCTTGACCTCTGAATCCTCGGGGCACACGGCAGGGTCTAGCTAAAAGTCCTGCACTTGGAACACTGACTGCAGAAAATCTTAGCCACAGGGCTTCTACACTGCTGTATCTCCTTGTCCCATGGCCAGCAGAGGCCCAGGCACCATCCACCAAAGGAAATGCATCCTGTCTGTCAAAGGCTTTCAGCTCTCCTCAGGGCACTTATCACTGACTGTAAAAGAGGACCCAATACAATCGCATATGACTTAAGAGGATTTCTCTGAGCTCCAGACTGGAATGAAGGGTTCTGCTCCTTTGATGAGGCTTTGAACCTGCAACTTTATGTGTGCAAAGCCTGTACTAGCACCCTCACCTCCTCCCCATGCTACGAGTGTTCTTCACGGAGAGATAATCCACGTTCTCATTCCATGAATTTAAAACTAAGGGGGCTTGCAGCAAGCATTAAACTTTATCTTAGGTAGTCAATACTAAAGGAGCATCCATATGTCACTCTGGTTTCAAAAGTAGATAAGGCACTCAGCTGCATTCTTTAATGCAAATCCCTCTAAAACCTTATATGCTATTAGTAGTCTGCTAGTTATTTGATGAAAGAGAAAATTAACTTTTCAAAGAGCTAGGCAAAAAATAGAACCGAGTCTATTACGCCAACCAATCCAATATTCTGCACAATGAGATAGTGTTTCTTTCTACTCATTATGCCTAGCAAAAGCAATCAACAGAAGCCTGAAATGATAATTGTACAAAAATGCAATCTGATTAAAAGTAGAGATCGGCAGGTATTGGAAATAACGCACCTATCTCTCAGAGAAAATGCAAAGTCTCTATGGTGCAAGTATGGCATTGTTTGAGCTCAGCACAGCAGGCTTGGTTTTATTTCTAGATAAATTTGCCCGGTGTTAAGGCAGTTGTGCTCATAATGGACATGTGTCAGTTTAAAACTGAAGTAAGAAACCTAAGAATTAAAGCCATAATCTTCATTCAATTTAAATGCACATTAATGTTGTGATCTCTTTCCCATTTATTTTGCCCCAAAGCATTCAAGAAGCTACAGTAAATCAGAGCCTAATTCTGGGTCACACCAAGGTTAATTAGAGCATATGAAAATGGTACTGGACTTGTCCATAAAGTCTGTACCAACAGTTATTAACCATAAAATTACTAGATGACACAAAACTGTGACATCCAGGAACTTAAATTATATTTGCATTAAGTAAGGGGAAAAAAGATATTTCAGATACTGTTTTTTTTTTAGAATTGCTGGTGAGTTGCAAACTGTCAGGGAAAATGCTCCTTTAAGAATAAATTGGAATAGATGGGAAAGGATAAGTGTGAGACACTTGTGTGTACTTTTTCATATACCCACAAGCAGGCTGGGGACTCAGCATGTTCAAGATTAATTTGATAAATACCAGATCCTTTTTCAGAACATGCTGCATTGAATGTGCTGAATATAGGGAGGGATGAAGGCAAAAATTAGCAGAGGGAAAAAAACAAGAGAGTAAAATGTACCCACCTCCCATCTTACATAATGCAAGAGGATTTAAGTACACTCCATCTAAACTGTAACGCATCTCTCTTCCAGCACACTAACTGCATTTGGAAATCATTTGTATGTTCATATTCTTTTGAATTCCTAGTTCAGCCTGCCTAGCCCTCTTCCTCTCTGTTTCATGCAAAACAAACATTTTAGTTCTTGGATTCCCACTGCCTTATCCTCACATTGCACCGGGAGTAAATTCCAGTTTGCTTCCAAAGGAGGGGGAGACACCTGAGCAGAGGGTCTCCATGAAGGCACCTGAGTTCCTCACCTGTTGTTTGTGGTCATTCTGGGACTGACCCATCCCCTCCCTGGATGTAAGAGAAAACTGATCCTGCTGATGTGCAGAAAGGATAAAACCTAGATAACCTCTCTGCTGTGTCATCTCTGCAGGGCTAGGGAGGAGACCTGATTTAGTACTGGCAGTAGAGAATAGATGCCTTTTTAAAAATATTTGTCTGAGAGAGGAGGTAGCATTAGCTCACTGCAGAGTATACCTGAGCTGTAATATAACCAAGACAACTGTGACCACAAGTGTGTGATTGGTTTTTTTGTAAGCAAGGAGTGTGTAATGGAAAGTATTCAGCTGAATCTCAACTTCAGGAAAACAGAAATTCAAGGTGAAGATGTTTCTGTTAAAGAGAAGAAAAATTGGAAAATGCTGCTTACGAAGGTAAAGAGACTGAATTGCTTATTTTAAGAAAGAAAGAGGACATTTTTTATTATATATCTTATATTTTGGAGCAAGTACTTTGGAAGATACAAATGCCATCAGACTTCTCATTAGATAGTGTTATTTACACCAAATGGGACAAGACCAGTACATAATTACTCAGATACTCGGGAAGGCTTCTGTAGTCTATAAGCTGCCAATAATTTCCATGAAGCCACAACCCTTAATAACATTTATGTAAAGAAAGTGGTTGAGGAAAGCTGTGGACATAACTATAGTGGCAATCAAGAGTAGAAATATTCCACAGCACACCACCTTATCAGTGAACCTGCTGGAAGAACAGACGTAAAATCTAGATAAAGATGACAAGATGGGTTGCAAAGCTACAGATGACAGAAAAGTAGATAAAGTCATTGTTTTCAGGCAGCCTTGGGCCAAGTAGAAATTTACCTGTGCAGACACTTCACATGGTTAACATACCTAAGGTCTCACAGTCTACTGGAAGTACTGGTTTTGATGTACAGTTTTTTACCATCCCCACCTGACTGCTTCCCATCACAAAATCAGCCAAAATAGCAGGGGTTATATTCAGGAGAGGTGCTCTACAGAGTCAGATGAATGGTCTGCCAGTGCCCCAACCTGATTTTCTGCCTTTGACAGAATAGGGAAATGACAGTGATGCTAATGAGAAAGGGTATACAAGTCATGCAACCACCTATCCTGAAAAGAGGTGCTTCTTTTGATCTGTTTTGAACTGATCTCCTGCCAACATTCTTTTCCTTTGAGACGTGGAAAGCAGCAGTTCTGTCTTAACTTTATCAAGCCATTCAGAGGAAATGGCTGCTGTACCCATAGAAAGGAAGTCGCCTGGTCAGAAAGTCCAAGTGGCAATGCCAGGCTTGCTCTACACACCCAGCATTTCTGCTTTGCTATGTGCAGGAAGTGGAATAGTCTCAGACATTTCAGGTAAGTTCAGTTTCCTTGGGCTCTGACTCATCCTTATTACCACAGTGATGCCCATCTCAAAATTTTCTCATGCAGTCACTACTATTCTTCAGCTTTTATCCCAATTCTCTTCTGATAAACATTCTGATAAATGAAAGTAATTTATTAGTGTTTCTATACATTTAAATTATTTAATGAGCACACTGGAATTACTTTCTAACATTTGTATTTACTTCTGTCCATTGAAATCTGCTCTTTGGAGCAGCTGCTTAAAACTGACACACATACAAAATATGGAATTAGATGTAGGAGAGAGAAGATAAGAGTGGGAAAGGGATGCCAGTGGTACAAAATAAATACTGTTCCTTACAAAACTGCAGGAACTAAGGAATGTTTCCCATAAATATTTATTGAGGACCAAAACTGTGGAGTACTTCTGCCACAAGGGACTTGTATTCTAAAAGCAGTGTAGAAGGAGAAAGCTTCTGTGCATTTTTCTGCCTCCCTCGTTCAGACTGTACATACTCACTATGACATCCATTTGCTGCATTACATTCAATTTACATATTTGACTGCTTCATCTGCATGAATCTCAATTATCCATCTTCTCTGTGATGACTTGCCTCATTCAAATTTTTCTAAGGAACTATAATTTTAAGAAATAAATAAATGGAGGAGGAAAAAAAAGTAAATTGAGATTCTAGGGTCCCAAACGGCAGACTAATCCTGATTTGACAGTCAGGGTTGACAATAATCTTACACAGGCTGTAATTTTATGATTGTGCAGCTTGTGGTCTTTTGGCCCTTGGAGGTGAAGAGTTTTATGTCTCAATGTGTAAGACAGAGTCCTGTATAAGCTGCAGTACAATGTCTGTGTTTGGTGCTGAGATATTTACTATTCTACTTTCAGTACTATATCATACCTACCATCCCAATTGTACCAGATACCTTGAGGAAAACAGACATGCAAGGAGAGAGAAAACTTATTGCCAACTGGTTTTGAGGTTTCCAAAAAAGATAAGAACTTCACAGGCTGAAAGACTGTACATATTTTTGTGACTTTCTCCTTCAAACATTTTGCTGAATAAATCCCCCAGATTTAATATGTGTATTTTAATTTGCATTAATTTTATGTGAATTATAGCTCTCTTTCGATGTTAGATCTGGTAAAATAAATCAACATTAATTTTTCTACCTGCTTTTTAAAAATGAAACTAGTGGAGGAATCAGATCCTAGAATTTTTGTTAGGGGAACAATTATTCAATGTAATGAGCATAGAGTAGCCCACAGAACAGCCTGCTAGCAGCTAATGCAAAAACAAAGCACTTTTAAGTCACCTCTTATGCAAGATGCTGTGCCCCATTCCATGACACTCTAAAACTGGGAAAGTGGGTAAATAAACAATTAAACATCTACCTAAATAATCCCATCCTCCTATCCCACATTTTTCTTTGTATCTGGATAGAAGTTTAAAACACATAGTTTAAATTTCATGCACAATGTTCTGGCCAACCCTCTTAGCACTCTTAAATTTTGATTCATTCCAATTTTCAGTGTGTGTCCACACGTAGACAGATTTTAAATCCATGACATGTTTTGTTAAAATAAGCATTTTCCAAGTTGTCCCTGGATGCTTCAGAAAAAATATACTCTGATATATCTTTTTTTTTTTTTTTTTTTTTTTTTTTTTTTTTTTTTTTTCTGTAGAAAACTGAAGGCTATGGCTTCTTAGAGAGAGTTGCATTTTGATGTCACAGAGGTAGCCAGCTGACAGCAAGGTCACAAACAGCCATTCCAACTTGCCAGGCCAGTTGCCAGCTGCAGCAGATTTGTCTTTCATGGTGTCTTTCATGGGATTAATGTTCAACAATCACTTGTACCCAAAGCAGGTAATTGAAAAGACTTTTTGTTGTTGTTTTGTTTTTTTTTTTAACAATTACTTTGGCAACATGGATTCCTATCCTAGTTTTATCAGGCTTGTATACTATAAACATTTCATTTTTGAATAACACAGCCAGGATTAAGTGAAAGTAAAATAAGTTTCTATGGCATTAAATGACAAATGGCCTTTGCTCGAAAAGCTGTGCAAATATTTCAGCAGAAATGTTTCCAATGTAGGAATGGCACAGAAACAATGCATGGATTAATATGTTGTGTACTATTCTTCTTGCCAAAGAAGTTGGGGAAAGGTGATAAAAAGGGTAAACTTGGTTACTTTTCTGGTTATAGTTCTGATTGATTCAGGTTAATATACATGTTAAGATCTTCAGGCTACTTTGAAGCAGCATTGCCTCAGGAATGCTGCAAAAGTGTACTTTATTTAGGCAGCATGCTGTACAATGAAAAAATATCAGAAAATCCGCCTGTGTAGGCTGCATACTCTAAAAAATCTTGATTGCACTGTCTCTTCACTGACCACTCAAAGTTGAAAATAGCTTATGCAAAATCTTTTTTTGAGTACTTGGGGAAAAAAAGTTAAATATGGTGAATCATATAGTCTTAGCAATTACTGTCAAAGTCTTGTCATTTTGAAAGATTAGAGAAGTAAAATACTCGCTTAAATTTAAAAATTAAAAAAAATAGAAATTGACAATAAAGAAAAAGGCATTTCAAAGTAAGGTCCTATGAGAACAAATAAAAAAAACACAGTTGCAAGAACAGTGATTGGATTTTCTTCTTTCTTTGCTATGAGGAGGTCCTTGGAGATTTAAGCATGCACTGACTCAGTCTCAAGGGGAAATCAAGGAGAAAAGATGAGAATTTCCAAGCTAAAGGTATAATTTCATCCTCCAGCTGCATGGTTGAGAGAGAGGAAGAGAACTGGGAGGACAGAGCAGGTGATATACAAGCTGTGGGTTTTACAGTTAATCTGTCATCTTGAACTTTCTATTTTCTACTGCAGCAATATATGTGCTCCTGAAATCCATGTGCACAGTATTGCTCAGCTTCAGCTGTTCAGCTTCAGAAGAGATGATCATTACAAATAATAGGCATAAAACCATTTGCTTTATTATTTTCCTTTTCTTATCCAGATCACTTTTGATGTGTTTTTTTTTTGTTGTTGTTGTTTTTTTTTTAATTCTGCAGTTCATTACAGCATGAAGTTGAATTCTGGTGTCCTTGCACTGTTGTAGATTGGAATTAGTAACATAAAATAATTTAAGTTTACAGGAAAAATCTGCAAAATGAGATTAGCTACTAAGATCAGAGCTACATATGTATGGAGAGAAGCTCATATAGATACAACAAGATTTAAGTCAATAAAACAGTTTGACACGCTCTGGCTGAGGGAGAATAAAACCAAGGACATTTTTGTGTATCCCAGTGAACCCTATCATGGCAGTAGGAAAATCCTGAAAAAGCAAACAGGACCAGACACTAGCTAAGTCAAACTGGGAAGCCTCAGGTCACCTTATCCAGGGGCAGTCAGCTACTGTACTGCATGATGACAAGCAGTAAGGCTGTCAGTCTTCTTGATGTGGTGCTGAAAATAGCCACTCATGCAAAAGCTGAATGTCCAAAGATCAGTCAGTGTGATGAGAATTTGAGAACCTAAAATTATTTGGAAATATGCCAACGGGTATCAGTGCCACTCACATGAATGCATTTGTTATCTAGTGCTGACAGATCAGGAATACACAGGGTAGAGGACCTAGGGCACTCTGCATGTCCTGAAAGTGAATTGAATCACAGAGAAGCACAGAAATTGTTGATAAAATATGGATTAATGATCAAAAATGCATGTGAAGGAATACCTGTGGTCAGATTCCCTTCGTCCTATAAACATTCGTCATCGCAGTCAGAAATCATTTATGGAAGAGAAGAAATGAAGAAGGAATTGAGGAAAGTACTCTTGTATTTCCAGGAATGTTTCATGGGAGAAGGAATAAGAATGTGAGGACTTCATCCTACTTCCTGTGTCTGTGCTGCCTCTGAGATGATGGACAAGCTCTGCTAAAGGCTGACCCTTCTTTGATTCCTATGAACAGTTTCCACCATTTAATTAAAATGTAAAATTCCAAATAACGAATAAAAATGCACTTGGTAACAACACTGATGTTGTTAAGACTGAAAGAAGTAAAGCTAGGTCAGAAAATGCAAAATGTTATCTTAGACTTATGCAAGTGGTTGCATGGTAAATGTAAGGTTTTGTCTTTTCTCTTAATTTCCAGGCTTGCCCCAGTCTGGTGTATTACATTTTCTGATTCTTCATCTGTTCATGCAACAGATCTGTTGTTATGATGGAGGCAGGTAAGATGTCTTGATAGAGGATTTCTCATTTTTCTCTGTTTTTCTGATCAGATATTTTAAGGCATTTTTTTAATGATAGTGTGTCTTTTAAATCCCTATGTCTATCATATATAGTTACAAGTGATTATAAAAGTGGTTATAAAAGGAAAGCTATTATATTTCATGAAGTAACAGTAGTTTGACCTTAATTTGAGATTTTTTTCTTTTGTTATGAGTGATCTGTAATGAAAACTGAAAGTTATAATCTCATTTTCTCAAAGTATTTGATTTATGGAAGTAGATCTGCAAGGTTCCAACTAATAGCTTATGGTGTGTGATCAATTATTTATTCTGCTTCCTATTTACCTTGAATGTTTCATTGCATTTTCATAAAGTGCTGTGTACTGATTCCCCTGGCTGTAATTGGTTCCTTCACTTTTTAATGATCCAAAATTAGTTGCATAGATTTGAAATGGATCTAAAAGAGCTCTTCATTGCTTTTATCTTTGCACACTCTCACATATAATATCTCAATCTATTAAAATGGTAATTTAATTTTTTTATTAAACACAGATGGAATTCTATACTGGGACATAGAAGATGATAAAATATGGAATAAATTGATAAACCTCTATGTAAGGTAGGACATTGGGGTTCTCTGTGGATGGTGCTCATTCACTCATTTTCAGCTGGATTTGGTGCCTTGCAGTGACAATACTGGTGAATATTTCTTGAGTTACTGAAAATTAAACTGCAGTGAAAGGAGTCCTTAATAGGACTTTGCTCATAAGAATATTGAATTTGTGTTAAAAGGAGAAATGAATCTACATTAGAAGAAAATTATGTGAACTAGCTTCAAGCTGAAACTTCAAATGTGTTTGTTAAATTACTTCTCCAACTTGGCAAGAAAAATTCTAGCTCTTCATTTTAACTTCTATTATAAGGAATCTTCAGGAATATACATAAAATATTTGAAATATAAGACCTTTACTTTTTAAACACTTTAAATCTTTATAAGAAACTGAAATAGTAGAAAAGGATTTCATTTCTGTGCAAAATGAACAAGGCAAGAAAATACTTTCAGTGGCAAAAGCAACATTTATAATTATAAAATGTCTTTAAATTAGAAGACAATCATTATATGTCCATATTGAGATATCCCAACAACTAATTTGACTAAAATACTGAGTATCATGTTTTCTTTTCCCATAACCATGCCATATATATATGCTTCTAAAATTTTAACAGTGTACCACGAACATTTTTGATGATAATAGTCACAGTTCTTTAAAACTGTGAAACACTGAAAAACAGTGTTTCAGTATACTGAATTTCCTTGTCATAAACAAATTATTATGTTCTGATTAACTATAATATCAAGACAACATTCCTGTGCAAGTGTGTGTTTTACTACAGTTGATCAACTCAAGAAAGCCTTTTGTTTTTTATCTGGGTGGGTAGCCTGATAACTTTTTAGGAGAAAGAAAAAAAAAAAAAAAAAGCTAAATAACCAGCTGCTGTAAACTCCTGTTTGTGTTCTGGAAATTTGCTGCAGTTCCCACTGATCTGGGAACCCACCAATGATCTGGAGTTGGACACTACAGTGGAAGCAGACATTCCATGGAGTTTTACTTCTTTCCTTGTTGCAGATTCCACATCAGGAACAGAGGGTGATGATCTTGAAAGACTTGAAATATACACAGAATTATTTAAAGTTCTAAGGCAGATCTACATCCATTAGCTACAGTGAATTATAAACCTCCTCATTGCAACTCTACTGGGGCTTCATGACAGAAATTCAAATGATGAAAAATGCAGCTTTTCAGATGGTAATGCTTACTGAACCTGCTGGAGGAACTAAGTACTTTTGCATCATTTATGCATTTCAAAATGCAGAATGTATCTGCAAATGATAATCTCAAAAGAGAGGAGGTTTTTTTTGGTTAATTTTATTTTTAATTAAAAAATATACATGTCATTACAGCTGGGAGAATATGGCCTTTGCATTATGAATGTCAAACCAGAAATGACAACTAATTACATTAACCTAAGCTATTTATAAATATATTTAAATCAAGAAATAAATAAAAACATGCTTTCCTTTACTGAATATTAAGATTAAAGAATTCTGTGTCTCAGCTAAGACATCAAAGCCTTGAAAGAGTTTGGAGAAGAAATGGTGTGTTAATTCTTATTGAAAGCAAAAGCATTCCTAAGGGAGACAATTCTAAACCATATGTCTTAGACATAAACTGGCAATAAAAGAGAAAACTACTGCTGAGAATTTCTGTGTGAGAAATGCAGCTGAAATGTTTCTTCCTTTTCAAACAATTTGACCTCATTGGAGATATTGCACATCCTTATTTTGAGGTTCATATAATCTGTTGAATTGAGCCTGGCACCATTCTTAGAAGAAATGGAATACATTTGGAATTAAGCTATAACAGTAAGATTATAGTGTTACTAACTGGAATGCAACCATCAGCAGAGTTCATTTGGAGTTTATGTGGCACCTATTGAAATGCAGGACTTGGGAGTGCTGTGGTAGATTTCCCAGACCTGGGTCCCTGTGTTTTGAGGTCTGTTAGGTGCAGAGGTGGCACTTAGGGACACAGTTGATTTGTGGGCTTGGCAGGGAGGTTTAGGGTTGGACTCAGTGATCTTAAAGATCTTTTGTAAGTTAATGACTCTGTGATCCTATATACATTTTAACTCCACGCCACAATTAGACAGGCAACCACTCCTACTCAGTACTGGGGTTGCTATTTGAAATACAAAAATGTTTTGAGGTCTTTTCCAGGCCTGTCCCAGAGTTTGAAAGACATACAAGGCATACTCTAGCCATGGTGCTTCTCCCAGTGTTTCTGCTGGATGTGAGATTTTGTCCTCCAGTGTACAGTGAAGATTGCCTCAGTTTCTTGCTGATGGTATGGTGCAAGAAATACTTTTCTAAGCAATGCTTACTGCTCTCTGTGAGAAAATGCACCTAGAAAATATCATGCAATAAATGCAATAAACAAAAAGATGTATGAAATAAATATTTTTGCCAAAAGCTGCAGAGCTGAAAGTTGTAGATATTTAACAGTTCAACTTGCATCACACATTTCTCTTCCAAGATCTCTCCTCTTTATGTGTCTTTTCTAAATTTTATTACAACACCTATTATCAATTATTAACTGTTCAGGATTGGGTTAGAACTAAACCATTGGCCATATGCATTTGCAGGTGAAGGAGACAACAAATAATAGATCTTAGGAATAGCTTTAGCTCATTTCTAATTTCTGTGTGAAAAGATCAGAGCAATTCTAACTTTTACAATATGTTTGCATTTTAATATAATGGAAATCTAGGTGAAATCCTCATCATTGTACTATTTCTGCTGTCAACTCTAAGTCGCTGGGTAAAATAAAAAATCTTCATTGTTTCAGGGACATAAAGACAATTTTTCCTAGCACCCCATTTGAGAAATTCCATGACCAGTTTTGCTTATATTCTCACTTTCACCCACTGAAGCCTGAATTAATTTTTTCATGTAGAATAACTTGGAGGGAATCAGTTTATTCCTTCTCTCTTAGTAATCAGCCCACAGCCTTTCAGTAAGGGTGCTCATCTTAGAAATCAGATGAATACTGGAACTCAAACATACACGCAGTAGCCATGAGGTTTCTCTGTCTAGTCAGCATTGATTTTAGAAGGAAGTGGCAGTTTTAACTTTATTTTGCCTGGAGTTGATCCTGATGGGCATTTGTTGACAGTATCTATCATACTGACCTCCTTAGAGTATGTAAGTGTTCCTTAACTTAATTTATAAGAATTCAAGGGTGGAATAATCCGATTTATTTTTTTTTAACTGATTTACAGTAGTTCTGATCAGTAAATGAGCTATAAGAGTATGACATACTTGTTTATAATTTACAAATGCTCAATTTGCATGTATTTAGGAAAGTGTACAATTTGAGGCCTGTAAAAGAAGTTGCTGACTGATTAGGACACCTAAAAATATAGTCTTTTTTTTTTTAATTGTATTTCAAAATTCAGAATTTCCCACTGAGCCCATGTAGATACAGGTGCCAAATCCATCCTCTATAGAAAGATATATAGTTACTGTATTATGGAGGAAATTAAATTAAAAAACAAACAAACAAAAAAAACCCCTCATCTCCAGCTTTTTCCTCTTCTATACCTCCTTTAGGATTCCATTTTTTTAAAATGGTGCTATGGAAATCTTCTTGTAGCATTTCTCAAAGCTGTAATACTGAATTTTTATACCATAATGATATTGAAAGATATATATGTATATATTGTTTCTTAAGTAATTACGTTTCAGATGAGGATATTGCTAAGCAAATGGATGTGTTATTCCTATACATTTTTGATATTTGAACCATATTCACTGGGCTAAAATCCCTATTTCTCAGACCAGCTCTCTAATACCTTAGCTGATGATTGTAGGGAAGCCACAGCATCTCAAGTAGGCTGTGCAATTTAATTTTTAGATAGAAAGGCTAAGGATTTGTTTCTTCTTTTCAGAAAAACAAACCAAACCAAACCAAAAAATAATAGAATCATTTAATACCAGTTTATTTTTTCCTAGTAAGGAAAAGTAGCACTTTAACAATGTGAGTGCTGGGAGCTGAACTTTGCAATGTGGGCAGTTCAGAGTTGGCACTAGTTCCCTTGGAGTCTCCAGAAGAACTGTTCCCAAGAATTACAACTATGTGTAAGTGATGTTATCCCCTGTTAATAACTCTAACACAAATAATAACAAACGCTTCAAAATCTTTGGTATGGGTGAAACCCCTAAGCTCTCCCTGCATATTTTATTCTTTTCTTGAAAGCAAGGATAATTTCATAGATTCTAAATTCTGCAATGAGCCTTAAGGATAGAAGAAGGTAAACTCTTGAATGGTAATTTCAGTTGTTCCTGGGCACTATGTAACTGGTGTTCATTTTTCATATGAACTTACTTTTACTGGTGTTAGGCATTTGTGATTTAGTAGCTACAGCTACTGATTAGAATTCAAGTATCTGAGGACTGCCATACCAGTCTGGCTATGGAAGATTGCCATGAAGTAGTGGAGAAAAATGCTGGTGCATTTTCTGGTTTTTCAACTCTATTTAGTGGTAAAATGGTGCTGTTTGAGATTTTTTTCTTGCTTCTTATTGTTTTGGAATTATTTTTTTTTTTTTGTTTTGCTTCATTTTTAGCAGTTACATTCAGCATTTTAAAATATTGCTATATTGTTTTACAAAACTATATTTCAAAGGAGCTAAGATCTATTAATAATATTTCTTTCAGAATGAGCTAACATAATTTTCTTTGTAGCTTGAAATCTGTGTTCACATTACAGTAACTTTCAGCATATTAATTAAAAAAACATAATTCCCTTTACTACTCCACAGTCTTACACTTTCAACTGTTCCCAACAGTAAATTGAAGCCCAATGAAATCTAATTGCCTGGTATGCAACCTGAGAGACATTTAAAGAGAAATTAGAAACTCTAATTATATGCTAACTTTCTTCCATTTATGTTACGTTTGCAAATTTAACTCCCCATACCTTTAATTTTCTGTCTACGGCTTTAATTTTGGCTTTTCATTATTAGCAGCACTAAACTACTCTCTAGTTGCATCAATATACTCTTATATTTTTCTAAATGAGCACAGATCAGTTTGTGCTCCCTGATGTTTGTGTTGCAGTCTGAAGTCTCAGAAGTGGTTCATTGCATTTCGTTACAGAGAACTTTTGTACAAAAAGATCGATTAAAATGACCCAAGTTTTAATAGAATGTGAAGGGACAGATTCCTTTTTCATGTAGGATTGAAGGTAAGGGATTTTACCCCCAAAGCCTGCTTGGCTTGGCCTTTTAGCTATTTTTACAGGTGAGAGTTATTTTTTTGTAGTTTACCACATGCTGCAGAGCGTGTTGGTGACAGTCAGTCCCTTATTCTACTTGTATTTAGATTTATTTAATTTGCCCATTATTTTACTTGTATTTTGAATATAAAGTGAGGTGTATAGTGAGATTTTATTTTTTAATTAACATTCCAGTGTTGTTTCCCCAGTATAGGAAATAGGTTTGAATTTTTAGTATCTTCAGTTTCAATCTTTTTAATATCTCCAGTGAGTGTATATATGTGTATAGAAGTGTGTGTGTGTGTGTGTTGACTTCTACAGAGCGCTCAAAGCACCGAATTAAAGCAGTTTAAACTTGTAAGGTCAAAACATGAGAACATGAAAACTGTCTGCTAGTCCTGTGTCTAAAAGCAGACTACAGCAAATGCTTATGAAAGAATAAACAAGAGAAGCTGGTAGTGCTTGTTCCTTCCACCCTCCAGAAAAGGGAAGTTCAGGGACCTGCTAAGCTATAGATAGCTCCCTACTTTTAGCAGCCTTTGGTTTATTTCATAGAATCCTAAACTTGTAGAATCATTCAGGTTGGAAAAGACCTCTAAGATTATTGGATCCAGCAATGAACTCAGCACTGCCAAGCTCACCACGAAACCATGTCCTCAAGTGTCACACCTGCACATCTTTTAAACACCTCTGGGGTGGTGATCCCACCACTTCCCTGGGCAGCCTGCTCCAACAGGGTTAATTGTAGGCTCTTTAAAGACCTGCTAATTGAAGCTAGTGTCAGCACGTTTATCCTACCTTAATTTTGAATTTCTTTCATTTTTGTATTCATTGTAACGCTGTGTATTACCCTTGAATTCTTGCAGTCTCCCATATTACTTGTATATAGTTTCTTTTCATTCCTTTATTAAAATATTTGGGTTTTTTTCTGTGCAGTGTTAATTATGAAGGGGAAAGCATTATTGAACCAAATGCCCACACTTATACATTAAAAAATATATAGAAAATTATTAGCAGCTATTATGCATACACAGATGCCTGTATATGTTTCTTTTCCTCTGTTTTTGATGCCCCTGAAATTTGTTTCTATATGAAGATGAAATATCTTGTGCTTTTTATGAAGAGTATAAGTTAGAGAAAATATGTAGAAAAAGTATTTTTTAAGGACTAAAATCTGGTTATGTCCCATGATATTACTGGAAGTACACAAACAGAAAGCAATGCCTTATTCTAAACTACTTATTTACAAATACTTAAATCTACAAATTGAAAATACATATTTTAAAGTTGTTCTGTTTCAAAATTACATTCCCTAAATTCCACATATGAAGTGTTAAAATAAGATTTCAAATTCTACTCTCCTTTTGTGCTCATTTAGGTTTTTCAAAAAGAATTGATTGCATGACTGAGTGCTAGAAAGTTTGCTTGATTGTTCTCCATTATATTAGCTGGTCTAATAAAAGATACTGCCTCTGCCAACAAACCTCATTTCTTCCTTCTGAAACTGCTTTAGAAACTTCTCTGCTTGCTTGAAAAATATCAGAGAAATTATAATTATCCAGTAACCACTCATCTAAAAATTATGCACCTAAAGCTAGAAAATACATCACACATGAAATATACTTTAAGTTCATATCAATGATGGAATAACTTTTCACCACTTAGCATCATAACTGATATGATTTTTATAGCATAGTGATAGGAACTAAAGAATTAATCAGTAAAAATACATGCTAAAATTATTAAGAGACTTACTATGAACATTAAAATTAGAAGCAGTTAAACATTAAGTGGAATGCCTTAAAAAATAAAAATAGGCTTGATTTCTACTTAGGTGTATATTAGCTGTCAATTACCATGAATAGTGGGCTAATACAAACTTGATTATATTAATGTTGGAAGATTAATCCTGCACATGTTATATGATATGAAATATACTTTCAAAGGAGCACTAAGATTTTCACTCAGAATTATATTTAACCAGTTTTAGGTACTAAATTAAAAGGACAAAATCTTGTGGTGAAAAAACCCCCAAGTTGTCATATTTGCATGTTGTAGACTGAGAGCAGTCTGGCCAAGTTGAATTTTCAGTAGGATCTCACTTTCATATCCTAAACTTTGATTCTGCAGACTTGTTTATTGAGTAAATATCCATCTCTAAAGATTTTGCAGCTGTGTTGAAATATATTTAGATGACAGTACTAGACCTAGAACTCTGGGACAAACCTGAAAAAGAATTTAGATGTGTCAAACTTGTAGGTGTTCTTTACTACTAGTAAATTAATTTCTGAGCTCCGAAAAGTATCCCATGAGTGAGAAATGGTGTTGGGTTGGGATCTGTGAATATGTCCTGAAAACGAAGGCATGTCAGCAGCCATTCTCTTTTAACCAACAGTGTACTGGCACAAAAAGTTGTTCAAGGGCAGAGTCTATTATCGATGCCTTAATGAAGGGATGGGACCACTGTCAGGCTAAAAACGATTTATTACTCAGATAAACACCAACCTCAAAAGCCGTGAGATTTTTAGAGGAGCAAGAAGTCGGCCACAGCTCAAAATAGTCACCAGTTTCTTCATTACAAGGCAACATATAACATTCTAATCCAATGAAAAGTTGCCACAGAATTTATTTTGTTTTTCTAACCTGTCACCTTTACTTAATTCTTAATACGCACTGCATATACTTTTATCCACTGGGCTACGACTACATGTACATGCATATGCTTCTATTATAACATCTCAGCTCTTTGCTTACTCTATACAATTACATTACTACACTATAAAACCCTTCATCATCTTACCCAATACAGTTTCTTACTTTAGGCACATTCTTACTTACCGCTATAGAAACATAAGTTTATCATTTCTCTGCTAAATGCCTGCGCACTTTTATTTTTTACATCAATCCGAGCTTCTTCCAAAGCTGCAAATCAAACCCTTCGGTATCTGTGGAAGTTTCTGCCTTTCCATTTCCTAGGAGAGTCCAGTTTCTACACTGAGTGCAAGGAATGGCAGCCCACACATGGCATACCCAGCTTAGGGCCTCGCCTGTCCCTGGGAAAGCAGGGCATGGACACGTGGTCCCAGCCAGATGGGGAAGAGTCAGAGCTTTCATTCCATGCATCAAATTTGAATTTGAGTCATTCTGAGTTATGTTCAAAATCCTTCTTTTGCCTTCTCATAAGGTTTGTTACACATCTTAGTCTCTGGCGGTATCTGTCTCTGAGCTAATCATTCCAAGTGTCTGCTGTAATCAGCAGGGCTCTAATCAGTATCACTAAGATAATAACTTGCATCCTGAAGCAGACATCTAAAAGAAGCTTAATTAATTGCATCTTGAAAGTGGCTATTTCTTACCGTTTCACCACAAATGAAATACAAAATGACTACCTTAGTGTCCATAATATGCTTTACAGAACCCTAGAGTTAGCTGAGATTACTTGTATAAGCTTTGTTGTAAAACTAAAAAAATTTTTTTTTAAATGCATTTTTTTTAGAAATGCTTTGAAACTGATTTTAATAGCACCTCAAGTAATTTTTATTAATTCCTCTTGTGGACCCTGTAAATGCTGCAAAAGCATTTGATTTGGTTTTGTTTTTGGGTTTTTTTAATCATTATTGAAACCTAATTATAAAGTTATTTGAGATTTCTTATATGAGACTGATTACAATAGTTCAGTTCATGTTGCAATTACACCGATTTTACAACTCCTGGTATGAAACCATCAGCTTTGTAGTGAGGCTTTGTCAGCTGGGACCTTCACAGAATGAGACCATGCCCAGAATGGTTCTTAGGTGGGCTCTGTTCCACCCAGCCTGTGGTGATGTATCATCAGGCTGCATCTCCCTTTTGCTTACACTGGAGAACTCTGGTGTGCTTTGCTACCTCTTCCTGCCCTTCAGGCAGGCTGTGTGAACACATTTTCTGTGGAAAATGAGCTCATCTGGGATTCTTCCTGCTCTTAGTTATACACAGGTTTCGATTTAATCTTTTGTGGCAATTAAGCCAGGTTCTCTCAACAAATGCCTGTGCTGCTTCATTGTGATTGTTCTTTTGTTAAATAAAGGGCCTTGGGCTTTTTGATCTCTGAAAGCTCTGTGTTGGAATGCATGGCAAAGTGTTAAGGTACACAGAGACTCACCTCAGGACATTATATTTACATAAATCATAACATGGTTTCATTGTTGTGTAGTGTTTAAAGATTAAATGCTGACTCCTAGCTTCCTCTCATGGGCTTCTTATGAAAAAAAAAAAAATCCATTTTCTTAAGAACAAAATGCATTATTTTTTTACTTTAATTTTATTTACTTAGTACCTTTCCAAAAGCCCATTACTGAGTGAGCAAAGTCCTTTCCTGTTTCGAAGTAGCTAAACACTGATATATGAAATTGTTAGATCTAATATTTAAAGACACAGAGGTGATGTAGTGCCCAGCTGTTATCTCTTGAAGTCATGAGTTTATTTATTCTGGATCACAATCATCAGTAAAAAATCTAAAAATCTAAATCTAAAATCTAAAATCTAAAAATCTAAATCATAATTTTATAATGTTAACCTGATCTCTTGTGTCTGCTTTCATTTTAATTTTATTTGCATAACTAAATGCTCCCTTTTGTGGGTCAGTCAGGGCATAACAGCCTGACCCTGCTTTCACATATTCACACTTACTTCTCCAGTTACTTGTGAACAGTTCTATAAAAATACTCAATAGGTTATTAGGTTAACAAAAAGAGCCTTAAAATAATCAATATTGAATTTCACACAAGCCAACAATTATCTTCTGCCAAGGATTTTTTTTTTCTTAAATGTAAAGCATTTGTTGTACAAATGAAAAAACAAACAAACAGACAAAAACAAACAAACTAAAAAAAAAACGAAACAAACAAACAAAAAAAACACCAAAAAACCCCAGCTCCTTGGTCTAAAATATCTCTTCTTCTGGAGTGATTCCTAAGACTGATTTTTGAGATGTTTTTAATTAATTTTTGCCTTTTTTTTTTTTTTTTTAAGCTAAAAACTTGTATAAAAAATGACCTCACAAAAATTTAAAAAATAAACTGGTTAATTTATTCCAGGATAAAAAGACAAAAGACTCAGGAGTCAGTTTGGAAGCCACTTCAGCACAGTGACATGTTATCCAAATAAAGGCTCCATAGATAAAGTATCAAGATTTGTTCCTTGTTTCTGGTACTGTGTATTGCAAGAGAGGAGTAGCAATTAGGAGTGGAAATATTTGCTTTACAGTTACAGACAAGTAATGTGCTGTATCAACTGCAAGTTCAGAATCAGAAGATTCTTTTCAGTTGTTAACTCTATGCTGACTTCCTGTGTTGTACAGGCCCTCTCTTTGCTTTTTAGGAGCTTCATAGTATGTGTGATTTTTGTTTTTCTTTTTTTTTTTGTCTGCACCAGAGTATACTAAATCTTTAGTCACCTCCTGAACTGTTCACAAACTTAGCAGCTAAGAAACTCTCAGCCTATTCCTTCACTTCTGCTCTGTTTAACCTAGAAACAGAGACAACATAAAAACTCAAATAGATAAGTATATGGTGAGAGACAGATGTAGAAAGGATGACAGGAGAGTAATGTGCAGAGGGGCTTTCAAGTCTTCACTATACTCAAAACAAATATGAAATATCTTAGGTTCAATGACCTGGAGAAGCTTTTGAAAGCCTCTTGTGTCTGTCATAAGAATCTCAGGTTTAGATTTTTGTTCTCCTTCTGAATTGAAAGCAAATACATATACACGAATATTTCCTTTTTTTTGAATTGTAATCAAGCAGTAGCCTTTGGTTATCTGTTTAAATGTATAAAAATAATGAGATATTGCTTCCTATTCTGTGATTAAGGCTGAGTATAACATATATCAGCACAGGCTTGTTATAGACTGTAAAAGGGTGAGTCTGATGAACTGCTTCAAGTTTTTCTTGTTTTACATGACCTTGGACATGTCCTTCAATTTCCATAATTATAAAACATGTGGGTAATACACTATCCTTTCACACTTAGCTTCTCGATTAAACTAGCATTCTTAACATCTGGAAAGATTAAGAAAAAATTAAGCATGAAATTAAATGATCCTAAGAGACTTATACTAGACAAAGTTAAAATCAGGAAAAGAAAAAAAAGAACAATGCATAAGTGTCAAATCACTTATATTAAGCATAGTTTTTTTTTTTACAACTTGAGATTTGCAACCATATAGATATTTAATCCTGGACACTATCTATCACTTTCTCACTCTTTCAAAAAGCAATAAATAAGAAACCCATAAACAAGCAATTGTTATACAGTTAAGGCACATTTATAGAGATATACAGATTTTGACAATAAGATTAAATTCAGATCCAGGGTATTACACCTCTGGGTTTTAAAGTAAAAGTTTATTGATAGAACAATGTAAGATGGAGTTTGTTGACATAACTAGTGTAAGAATTGAATAATGAAAATTTTCATAATACTTAAGAAAGGTGAAATAAGATGAGCTGCAGTCTCTTAATGATCCTCTGCACAGCAGTTTCACAGTGCAAGCAATTCCTGCCTGAGTGTTGCAGAACTTCAGGGGATGTGACATGTCCTGTGAGACTGTCCTTGGCACCCACTGCTCTGATTAAGCCCTGGACATTAATGCAGTTTCCTCCTCAGCCCTGTTGCACATCATTCTTAGTCACAGCCATTTCTGCACTGTGGCCACAGATGGGGCTGCTCTCGGGATGCAGGAGGGGAGCTGTGCTGTATTTACTGCTCTGGGTACTTCAGTGCCCTGTGTGTATGTGTGAGTGTGTACCCTGACCATGCTCCAAGACAATCGGACTCCTCTAATAAATTGAAAGCTAATTTCCAGCCCTCCCACAAATACCCCCCACCTCCCCAGTTAATTATCTTTCTCCTTTAGATCAATCATAAATTATATTTCTCAGGTGACTAAGCAGAGAGGTCCTTGCACTTTTGAAAGAGTACTTGGACTCAATGTTTCTACTTGTGAAAAGGTGTAATGACCCTTCTTTTATTTTGAAGCATATTGTAAAGCTTGTCTCATTATGTTCTCAAAAGGACTATGATACTAGAGTGTTGAGTGCCTTAGAAATGCCTATGCATAAACACCTGAGGTAAGGCCTTGAGTGGGATCCAAGGGCACTTGGATGCAATCCACAGACAAGCCTGCACAGCCGTGGAAAGGTTTATTTACTCTTCTAGCTCAGCATCTCTGTGAATTATAATTTTATTATGAAATATAAAACCAATAAATGTAGAGGCCTGGCCTTTGTATTGAGCAGAATGGGTTTGCTACCTGCAGCCACATCTCTCTGCCAACCACCTGCACAGGTTCCAAGCAATTTGGAAAATCTCACTGTTCTTTAAAGTGTAAATGGTTTCATGGCAGCTGGGACAAATCCATTTCAAATTTGAAATGAATACTCTCCAACAGCGCTAGTGGGGAAAAAAAATACAAATTACAGTACACCAGTTTATTAGACATGACCATCACTGCCAAAACCAGAACAAAATTGAGCCCTTTCTGATATTAGGGTGTATACAACTAACAAATACAAAACAAAATTCCTAAAATATTTTTTCATGAATAGTACAGTAATATTTTCTGGGAGGTATTGAGAAATCATATCAGTTTGTGAAGTCCTTGGGAGCTTCTAGCTGAGATGCAATCCAAGAATAGCAGGAGTTTTAAGAGTATCATTCATCTTAGTAGGTATTACAGTGAGACAGTGATAGCAGTTGCCTGTCTGGCATCACTTCCAGGGTTGTTCCAGTGTTCTTGACCACTCAGGAGCATACAGTGCTGGTTGTCACAGAGAAAAGCAGAAAATACAGATTTAAAGCTGGGGTGTGGTGGGGAGCCTGACCCCTCAACACTGTGCAGTCACAGATCAAGGTGTTTCTGTCTGTAATGGCTGTTGGTGGCTCAGGGACAGCTGGGGCTGCCCTGCCTGACATGGATGGATGGATGGATGGATGGATGATGGATGGATGGATGGATGGATGATGGATGGATGGATGATGGATGGATGGATGGATGATGGATGGATGGATGGATGGATGGATGGATGGATGGATGATGGATGGATGGATGGATGGATGGATGATGGATGGATGATGGATGGATGGATGGATGGATGGATGGATGGATGGATGATGGATGGATGATGGATGCATGGATGGATGGATGATGGATGGATGGTGGATGGATGGATGGATGATGGATGGATGGATGATGGATGGATGATGGATGCATGGATGGATGGATGGATGATGGATGGATGGATGGATGGATGGATGGATGGATGGATAGATGGATGGATGGATGGATGGATGGATGATGGATGGATGATGGATGGATAGATGGATGGATGGATGGATGGATGATGGATGCATGGATGGATGGATGGATGGATGGATGGATGATGGATGGATGGATGGATGGATGGATGGATGATGGATGGATGATGGATGGATGGATGGATGGATGGATGATGGATGGATGGATGGATAGATGGATGGATGGATGATGGATGGATGATGGATGGATGGATGGATGGATGGATGGATGGATGGATGGATGGATGGATTCTCTCAGTTCCAAGGGTTCACCACAGGCACTGCTCAGCCCCTCAGGTGCCACCTCAGGGAACTTCTTTAAAAAGCAGTAAAAAAAGCCAGACAGACTGAGGAAATGGAGGGGAAAGAGCAAGAGACAATCCTGCAGGCACCAGGGGCAGTGAAGAAGGAGAAGGAGGAGCTGCTCCTGGCATGGGAGCAGAGATTCCCCCACAGCCCATGGAAGAGCCCATAGTGGAGCAGGAGGGAATGTCCTGGAAGAAATGTGGCCTGTGCAGAGGAGTGGTTTGGTCCTAAAGAAATCCAGGTTGTGGAAGGATGCATGCTGGAGAAGGAAAAAATGTGAAGAGTGCTGGGAAGGACCACAAACCCCTTTCCTCATCTTCTCTGCTCCACTTTGGGTGAAGGGAATAAAGGTATGAAGTTGAGATGAAGCTGAGCCTGGGAAGAAGTGTTGCTGTGGGTGTTTTAGTTTTCATCCTTGGTTATCACGATCCAATTCTGTTTAAATTGGAAATAAGTTAATTTTCCTCAAGTCATGTTTTATTTTTTCCCTGTGACAGTGATTGGTAAATGATCTCCCTTTCTCTATCTTCACCCATGAGCTTTTCCATTCATTTTCTTGCCCTGGTGGGAAGGGAATGTAAGAGTGGCTATGAAGGATTTTGCCATGTAGCTAAGGATAAGCAACAACAGTATCCTGAGAAAGAAATGAAGGGTTTGGGTAAGTTTATTATTTGTTATATTTCACTTCTGACATTGGATTCAGATGTTACTTGGTGTCTTTTCATTGGATTCATTAGTCTGCTTTTCCAAAGCAGAAAGATACAACACTAGTCAGGACAGGGAGAAAGAAAAGGTACAGATGTGGTTATTAAAAACAAAACAAAAAACCCCAAAACCAAACAGACAAAAAAATCTGAAAACAAACAAACTAAAACAAACAGACAAAAAAACCCAAAACAAACAAACAAAAAAAAACCACAAAAAAACCCACCAAAAAACCCCCAAAAAACCCAAAAAACAAAAAACCCCAAAACAAAACCCAAAAAAACCAAAAACAAACAAACAAAAATACCCAAAAATCCCCAACAAAGAAACCCCTAACCTCCCCATCCCCAGCTGCTTCCTTTAGAGTGGGTTTTGTGGCTTTTCCTTTTATTTATCTCTTTTTTTTTTTTGAGATTAAGACCTGAAACTGTCTGGGACAGAAAATACATCTTGGTCAAAAGTACAGTGACTGAGTAAATTTTATTTTTTGATAAGGTAGAGATTTTCCATTATGGATGAAGAAATGGGATTCCCTATTGCAAGTCAATGAGTTATCTCATTGTAGAAGAAGAAAAAATACATCTAATATATTTTGATGCAATAAAAAGGGATTTTTAGTATTGCCTTGAATTCTATTCAACATTTTTCTTTGACTAGCATTCCAAAGGTAAGATAATGGCTTTTTGATTCTCAAAACTACTTAAATCAATTTACTTTTATGCTTTTAACCTTTCTTTTTCACTTGAGGTGTATGGTATGAATGTTGAGATGAGTTATTTATCCTTGCTATGAAATAATTTGCCAGTTTGTCAACTCTTTTGCATTTTTTTTTTGTAGAGACACAGTTATTCTGAAAGATATTAAGGAAGGTGCTGCATGCACACCTGCAGTATATCAAGGATGTGCATTCACAGCCCTAAAAGTCATTTTAATATGCTCTATAGTAAGTACAGAACATACTTTTAAAAAAGAATCTCATTCAATATATGTCTGTGATTTCTAGCTATCTATAAAATCTTGCTCTGAACTTTCTTAACATAGATTTGTATATATCTATAGCATACATATGTATATCTGTGTGAGAGTATATTAATATCTATATGTGTCTATCCAAATCAGAATTTTTTTTTTTTTGTCTACTTTAGTAGAAATTATATTCCAGAAGGGCTCCATGTTATGAAGAAGTTTATGAGGAAACTTCCATGTCCTAGGTATTCTTCTTTAGCATGAAGGCATCAGCTACCTTGCTGTGTGTTTAATATGCAGTCAGATATTCATTATTAAGCACTGCATGAAACATCATCACTGCAAACCAACCACATTATTTCAGTCTGGCTAAAATTAATGAATTTTCAGTTTTGGCCAAACAAGGATCAGTAAAGTTAAGCTGGAGATGAACAACATTCCTTACCCAGAGGAAAAGCAAAAACTTACCTCCCTATTTCCATTTAACACTACTGCAGAGCCACAATATTTAAATATATTTCTGGCCATATTCCTTCCTCCTTAGGACAACTACTGAAAGAATTTACTGTTCATCAAAAGCAGAAAAAATATTTATAGGTGGATAACTAATTTCTCATTTTTATGCTGAATTTACACAAAACAAAACCTTGCATAGCTGCTCTTTGGAAGATAAAAAGGATTCAAATTGCTGTAGCAGACTTGTGAGTAGAAATGTTTTCAGATTTCCAGGAAATCAAATTGCATGGGGAAAGGGCAAGCTTTTTTTTTCCCCTCCCTCTGGATTGTTTGGCTCTAGAAATATTTTATCCTTAATTTATGCCTAATTGATTTGCTCTTACACAAGGGTAGAGTATTTTTGCTACTGTAGAATGTGTGGAAGGAAAGACAAATAAATAAAGAAGTTCACCTTGTAATCACTAGAAGAAATATCCAGAGTGAGAACTTTGTTAAGGTAACAATTAGGAAGGCTCACAGTTGTTTTCATAGTGATCCTGGTTTTATGTCCATGATTTACTTTTGTTATCTAGGCAATTAAAAAAATGTCCATCACCTTACACCAACAGCCTTCTTTGAAATAAACTTGGGTGTGTAATAAAACCAGCATATAAGTATTTGCCATAGAAATAAATATTTCATAATTAAAATCAACAGATATGATATCAAAGAAGTGTTTTACCAAAAGAAATGCAGCAAATGCATACAAGCAGAAAATAAGAGAACTAAGAGGGAAAACACACTTTCTTTAAAGGAGTCTGGTTTTCTGCACAGAATCTATCCAATATACTACTTGAAATATTGAATTTTCTTCAAAACTGCTGCCTTATTCTGAAATGAATGTAAGGCTAGGCTGAGTTCCCCCTCAGATTCTCCAAATCACTCATCAGCTAGATTTTCTGGTGTCAGCATGACAGGGACTATTTCGGGCATTCCTTCTCCCTGCTTGATTTAGCAGGAGACATGTCATGAGATTCACCTGGCCTGCAAATGGGATCTGAAGAGGCGGAGGAGGACAATGACATGACTTCTAGCAGTCAGTCATTCATTATAGAGAAATACCCTTCAAAAAACCCCTGCCTGCCTCAGGTGAAATAGATGTCAAATTTACCTGAAGGACATGGATCAAAGAGTACTGCCAACTCATGCTACACACATCAAAACAGCCCACAGCTGAACTGCCCTTTTTCCTGCTGAAGCCAAATATCTCCTTGTGTGGGTGTTGCATAAAATATGTATTTTAATCAGCTTAAAATGTATTTTAATTATTTGCATTAATCTCACCATTTCCATTGCACAAGAAAAATAAATATTATATAAAATAATTCTCATTGTTGGACCAATTCTTGCTGAGACCTGTGGAAAAATAGGAGGATTAATCAGTCTTTCAGTTTTGTTTTTTTTAACTTGTCATTGAATTGTTTGGCAAGATCTTGTACTTTGTATTGTTACACTAACAATTCTGCCTGTTAGGAAAAAAAACAACAAAACTCCTGTGGGGAGATTCTGCCTCCAGCAAAGCTGATCTCACCTACTTATTACCAGCAACTCATTTGCTTCTGTTCTGCTGAGTGCTCTAGGCTCCTTGGACATGATGGCAAAGGAAAATTTATTCCCTCACACTTTGAGTAACTGGATTCCAGATTTACCAGTTGAATATTTCAGGAGATCCATTTTGATAAAAAAAAGAATTCTAAGTTTGGTTTACTACTACATCTAAGGTGGAATGAATATTCACACTCTTTACCTGTTCTTCATGCTTCACTTCAACCTCAGCCAGGTTACCAGGCAGATGAAATCTCAACCATGATAACTTTATTAAAAATAGCTCTACTAAAGGGTTTTTAGACACATCTCTTGGATAACTTGAATACCTTGCTCCTAGAGCAGGGACTATTTCATCCATGTACATCTGCTACTTGCCAACAGAGGACGACTCTATGCCACGCCTGCCTCTTAATGCAACATTTTCAGAAAAGTTCAGGTCATAATAAACGAAGTCTTGGATCAGGTGTATGAACCTCAACTTCTCTTTCCCTCTAGATGTTAAAAAAAAAAAAATAAAAAAATGCCTAAACATATCTAGGTTGCACAAAGAGTACAAGAGGTGTATTGGATCATCTCTTGCCAAGTTTCCCATTTTAAACAGATTTAGAATGGCTCTCCTGGTAGAGGCTGCCAGACAGAACATTGAATCTGCTTCCTAACACAGGTAATTAATTGTTCAGTGATAGTGGATCAATTACCTTGCAAAACAACATAAATTTTTACTAGCATGAAGTGCATTTTCTCAAGTTCTTTATTGTATAACACTAACTTCTTTTTTCTTTTTTCCCCCTCATAACATCAGAAAAATCCGGAATGGTAGACCTCAAAAGCTTAATGCAAAGCTTCATGGTCCTTTATAAAAGTAGAGATTTTTTTTTATGGTAAGAGAGATCAGAACACCCATGACTATTTTTAATACTTGTTGGAAAAAATAACAGTGAATGTGAGAAAAGTCTGCCCTAAAGCACTTCCTTTTGAATTTTGAGAGGATATTTTTTCCATTTATATTCTCATGGCCATTTCAACCAGTCATGCTTATTGATTTATTGACAGAAAAAAAAAATCTGATGCTGTATTTTGACAGCTTACAATGCCCTGTTCACTTCTGCCAAGTAGGGAACGTAACAGAAAAATGGCTAGGTTCCTTGATTCCTCCAATAAAATGTCCTTTAAAATGAAGAATTTTAAGCAGAGAAATTGTTTCATTGCTTTTGAAATGCTACTCATGTATTGGAAGTAGAAAACTCTCCTTTCCTGAATTAGATAAATGGTTCAAAAGGGGAAGTTTTGAGGACTTCCAGTGCTACTACTCCTATTTTGGATTTTGGAAGGTAGAAGGGCTCTGCAGAGAGACCTGTAATGGTTGGATGGATGGGCAGAGTCCAATGGGATGAAGTTTAACAAGTCCAAGTGTCGAGTCCTGCACTTTGGCCACAACAACCCCCTGCAGGCTGTGGATGGTGTGGCTGGAAAGTGACAGAAAGGTTCCTGGGGGTGGTGGTCAGCAGCTGGCTGAACATGAGCCAGCAGTGTGCCCTGGTGGCCAAGAAGGCCAATGGCCCCTGGCCTGGATCAGGAATGGTGTGGCCAGCAGGAGCAGGGGGTCATTGTTCCCCTGTACTGGGCACTGGTGAGGTCACACCCTGAGTGCTGTGTCCAGTTCTGAGCCCTCCAGTTTAGAAAGGACATTGAGATGCTGGAGCATGTCCAGAGAAGGACAACAAGGCTGGTGGGGAGCTTGGGACACAAACCCTGTGAGGAATGGCTGAGGGAGCTGGGGGTGTTTAGCCTGGAGAAAAGGAGACTCAGGGGTGACCTCATCACTCTCTACAGCTCCCTGAAAGGTGGCTGCAGTCAGGTGGGGTTGGTCTCTTCTCCAGGCAGCAGTGACAGATCAAGAGGACAGGGTCTTAAGTTGCACCAAGGGAAATTTAAGTTGGATATTAGGAAAAAAAAAAATACTGAAAGAGTGATAAAGTTCTGGAATGGTCTGCCCAGGGAGGTGGTGGAGTCACCATCCCTGGATGCATTTAAAAAAAGATTGGATGTGGCACTCAGTGCCATGGTTTAGTTGAGGTGTTAGGACAGGGTGGAGTCGATGATCTTAAAGGTCTCTTCCAACCTTGTGATTCTGTGATTAAAACCCAAAGGATTACTTCCAGCTAGGAGTGCAACCATCATTGTGAAAATGACAGTTTCACACCACATTTCCCCAAGTTAGCACATGAAATACTTTAATTTTCTAAGACTTGGAGACTTTTGTTCTTGACCAATGAAGATAGCTGAAATAAAGAGTTTCAGACATAGATTTTGTGATAACTCCTTCTTCTGTAACCACTGACCTCAGTGTACGTGATCTTCAGAGTTAATGTTGGATGTGTTAAAAAATACATATTTTAATATCAAGTAAGCACTTTCTATTCATGCTTGGTGTATTGTACTTTTGGAAATTACAGTATTCTGATAGTTTTGAGGCCAGGACTAAAAAGATGGACTTTTCAGTCATGGTTACCCTCTACACCACTGCCAAGGAAAGACAGAAGATGTGTCAGTGGCAGCCCTGCCACTCCCTAGCCTTGCAGTTTCCTTGGAGAAGCCTGGATGTGAAAGCTGGGAGAACTTTGTTGCAGGGGCAAGAGTCCCATGATGCCCAACTGGATGAGATTTCAGTTTGTTTGCTGCACAAGCATGTAAGGACACGTCTGCCAAGTATTTCCTACGTAGCATTGACCATGACTTATCCAAGGATTAGATGAACTAAAAGGAAAAACTTGCATTTCCTGAATTTAATTTTGTGGAGCTTAGCCATGGTTCACTGTCCGACCTTGTGTTTACAGGATTTTATTATATGAAAGCACTACCCTTAGGAAAAGCTCTTAATAGAATTTAATAGAGATTAATCCAAATGGCCTAACTGAATTATTCTAGCAAATCTTAATCTAGAAGAATATTTTTTTTCATGGATTTTCTTGAACCAGGAGGATCCTTTGTGAAACATAGAAGCAAACTGTATAGATTTGAGTATTGTAGATATATGTGCAAATGTAGGAGAGATTGCAGATTTGACATAGGATGATTAATGTCAGTTAGCAGAAAGTAACAATGTGCAGCTTTCAAAGAAGTAGTTGCATACTTTAAAAACTGTAGCATATTTAAATAACCATGAATATTACAGTTCATCATCTTGGGGCATAAAGCTGTAGAAATCTAGGTATCTACATGTATTGGTAGAGAAAGTAGGAATAGCAGTAGTAGCTACCTAGGAAAATTAAGTGTGTTCAAATAAATATTAGGATAAACATGAACTTCAACTAAAAGGCCATTTTGTATTTAAGCAATTATTTGTCTTACTCCTTACTTGAAAAATATTTTTGGTTTGTAGGGTGCCATGAGAAGTAGAAAGGGGCTGAAGAGAAGAATCTAATAATACCCTGCACTCTTTATGTCAACATGAGATTTTATGCTATGTGTGTTTGTAGCTTATGCAATGTGCCATCTTTAATGAGGTATTTCAATTTCAGTCAAATGTCAAAAATTGAAAAAGAAAAATATGCTAAATATTTTATAAATCTTTTCATTAATTAAGGCATTCCTGCAATACAAAATACTTCTACATGCTGCAAAGTAGATCTAAGTTGAATAAATTACCAGTTATGCCAAAATATATGAAAAACAGGATATAATAATAACAAAAATGAATTAAGATTGCTTCAGTTAATTTTTTATACAGAAAAGCATACTTTGAAACTGAGTTTTAAATTCTAAATAGGTATGAAGAGAATCTAGGATAATTTTAATGATAGCTGTCCTATATTCCAGGGAATCTTAAAATACAAAAAGCAAAGCTGCTGTCAGCTAGCTGACAGTAGGCAAATGTTTTCCCAGGACAGCATATTGGTGATGATACCAGAGGCCTGGATAGCAGGAAGTGATGGATGAGTTTGTTTCTTGCCATCCCCAAGCCAAAATAAGTGGGTTTGACTTCATCTGTACAGTATCACATCTAAGCTTGGGGGTGGAGGAGGAGAAACTTGTGCAATCTGGCAGGGAAAGAGAGGGATGACACTCATATCCCACATATCCTTCCTGCTGCCAAGGCAGCATCTCTTCTGCTCTCCTTTGGAGGAGAGGCTTTGGTCATAAACATTCCCATGAGGTTTCTGGGAAAGAGGCTTGGAGACAGGTGCCCCAGATGTTGTCTCTGTGCTCCCTCAGGTCTCACCCTGCCTATAGCCACAGCTGCCACTGCACCCTCTTCCACAGGAGCATCTTGCTAGAATATCCTCCTGAAAAGGTGAAATTCGCAGAATGGCACTAAAAAAATGTGATTTCATATTCACATCCGGTGGTAACTGAAACTAGGGTTGTTTCTTCTCCAGATGATGCAGGTTTAATACAAATATTTTTTTCTCCTTTCTTTATGGAGGTGTTTTGGGTTTTTTTTGTTTGTTTGTTTGGGGGTTTTTTTTGTTTGTTTGTTTGTTTTTTGTTTTTTGTTTTTTGTTTTTTTTTCTTCCAGCACATTAGTGGGTGATTCTATATTGAAGTAGGATGCTGGAAACAGGATAATTTAGTCAAAGCATGAAAACTTTAAGTGTTCCATGTGCTTGCTACAATGACTGGAAAATTCATATTACATGGAGTTTAGCAAGGCTTTAAGTTTTAATAGAGAATATTGGATTCACAATTTATTAATTGTGTTGGGGTTTTTTGTTTGTTTTTCTTTTTTTAAAGATACTTGTTGTAGTTATTAGTAATGCATTATTCACAAAGTATTTAGCTCTGCATGTATATCCAGCCCAGTTTCTGAACAGTTAGGATTTAGATAAATGGAATACACTTTTCATTCAAATTCAGACACTAACCAAAAGACCAATGAAAACCTGCAGTAAACTCTTCTTAAAATATCAGATTTAATAAGATTTTATTTAATCTTTTCTTTCAATACATAAATGATACAAAGACCCCTATGAGAAGGTGATTACAGCTCTCATTAAATATATTTTCATTTTGTTTTAAGACAGATGGATCAGTTTTGACCTTTTCAAAATGCTTTGTTAGTATCTATTGTTCTGCCAGCTTTGACATTGCTGATATCCAGTTTATTCCCAGAAGTCAAAAAAGACAACAGAATCTTTCTACCTTTGTTGTGCATAAAAATTGTAATCTTGCAATTTATTATTTTTTCACGAGATGCTTATTTTAAAAATTGATCAGAATATTAGGGGTTTGCCACTTTGTCCATTTGAATAACAGAAATATGATTGTTTTGGTTGTTACTTGCTTTTATTTTTGGTAAATAGACAAAACTAATGTTATTTCCCAACTTTAATTAAACATGTAAATTTACTTACATAATGAAAGTTATTGTATTGGCAGGTTCCTTGTGTTATTTATATTGCCCAATGGCACAGAAACCTCACATTATCATATCACTTCATTGTTTAATCATCATTCCACTTGATGTTCATGTTTGGATATGAATAGAAAAGGCCTATCAGTTTCAGGATGCCCATGTTGCACTGTGCATAGACACCGAATTATTGAAAGCTATTTGTCACAAGCACGATTCAGTGCTTGATACTTTGTGTCTCTAAATTGTTATTCCACAATTTTTGTTATAAATTCTGTATCTAAGTAAATTCTTAATGGATTGGTCTACGGAAAAAGTAATGTAAAGTAAAATATTGCTTCTTTTTGTCCTCTTTCTGTTCAGCAATACTGATCCCAACAGCTCACTGTCCCTTTTGATACAGAATTATTTGGTGAGATTAGAAGATGCTTTTTGTGCCACTTTTCCTACCCCACTATGCAATGTACTGTTTTTCTTTATTTTTCTTTTTCAACACAAGTCGGATGCTGGGGGTTTGTTGCTACATGGACATATAATTTCCTTAAAAGTGAGTTAAAATTGTATGTGCTTTGTGTCACGCTGGGTGATGATCCTCATGGAACAGGAAAGCTGGATGCATGGGTCAGCTTTGAAGAGACAGAGGGTGGTAGGAGAAAGAGTGGCCAAAAGTATTAATTCCCTCCTGGCATAAGCCAGCACAATCTATGCAGCACCATGAACAAAAATATGAGCAAAAATCAAAATCACGAGGCTGAAGAAAGTGGCTTTGAATACATGAGTTTATTAAATGTCTTGTATCCATCAGCAGGTAGGCAGTAAAATGTATAATTTTAAATGCTGAAAGAAGCTGAGTTGGTTTTGGGGTTTTTTTGGTCAGTAAGACATTCAGCATCTGTAAGAGTGAGGTTGTTTAATACGACATGGAAAGATTTATTAATTCCCAAGGGTCTCATTAATCCTTACAGGACTAGGTATGTGTTAATACCAGGACTAGAAAACTGTCACTGTTTAGCAGCTGGCTTAAATGACCTCACTCAAATTGTATTCATATTTCAGAACTCTGTGTCCAAGATTTTCAAAGCAGAACCTGCCTTCTTTAGTGGAAGCCTAAACATGTTTAACTTCATGGAACAATTAGCATTGGCAAAAGGAAGAGCTATTCTGCCTCAATGAGAAACTTCTGCATTCCATTGTAGATTGTTTCAGGACCTCAACTAATTAGCTCTTATATGAGTGAAGGAAATTCCTGCAAAAATTACAAAGCTCCAATTAGCTACTTTAGAAGAGTCACTCCCTTAAAGGGATGAAAGCTCTGCAATAGTGTATGGAATGAATGGCAGAAGCATAGTTCAAAGCAGCAGGTAGCAATGACCCATTCTCTAAATCCTTTGCCCTGAAGCTGTGACATGACCAGTAGTCTTTTTGCTGTATGCTGCCATATGATGTGTGTCAGAGCCAGAGTATGTACCTGAGGACTCTCTGTTCTTATTTCACATTTTTCTCCTCACGCTGGACAAACTTATTCTTCAACCTAAAATAATGTCAGAAGCTACAATAAGGCATATTTTAGATTTCAACTGCAGTGTATTATTTAAAAGAACTACAGTTGTGAACATTTGTCTTGCTTTGACATTTTTTAAAGGACAAACAACTGACCTAGAAATTGATCCAGTGGAGATGGTACTGAATATCTTCTATCACATTTTCTTTTCACAGTTTGTGGCACTGCTGAGGAGGATTTTTCTGCATGCTACTGTATTTGACCTAACACAGATATTCCCATGTAAGACATAAGTCCTTTATGAGCACACTTGTCATCCCTGCTAATACATGGAAAGAGCACTGCCATGATTTTCAAAGGCACGTAATTCAGAGATATATTTTAGCAATTATATATGTAGATTAAATCAGCAGACCTTATTGTTAGCAGGCTCAGAAATTCTATACCTCATGCAAATTATTTAAAACAGAGAAAACAATTCCCCTTCCTCTTCATGTGGCTAAGTAGTCAGAGTTGTTCTTGAATTTGAGGTTAAGGTAAAGTCAACACTACCATTGTGGCCAAATATTCAATATTCAAATATGTTGTATAGAAATAGTAAATAATTTGTATCAAGTTTAAATGTAACATCACATTTGAAGTGCACCTATTAACAAAAAAAAATCAATTTTAGTCTGACATTCCTGTATTCTGTGACAGTCTAGTGTCAAATAAAAATCATGTTCTACATATTGGTCAAATACTGTTCTAACCTGAATATTGACTCTGAGGGCAACTGACTTAAATTTTCCTCTTTAACTTTGTCCTAAGGACTTCTTTTTTTTTTTATTTTTATTTTTTTTTATTTTTGAGTCTGTCTTGATTAGAAAGAGCAAAGACTTCTGGTCCAGTTAGAGGACCTGAAACTCAACTTGAAATTAAAAAAAAAAAATAATCTGCAATCTTACAATGCGATTCTGCAAAAAGGATGCCTTTAGTTGTACTCTAATAGTGGCAGCTGTCTTATACTTTATTTCTTTCCGTGGGTTTTGCATGGCAGTTTATCAAAACTGATTAGTTGTGCTGAAGAGTTATAATTTTTCTTCTGTAATTATACTACCTTTCTAACACCAGTGTAAAAAAATAAATGAAAAGTTCATTGTAGTCTTTAAGTCATTATCATTAGCAAATATAACTTGTGACAGCTACATACTTACATGTCTTCAGGGAAGTAAAGTAATTATAGTTATCTTATCAAAACTGAATGCTAAAATATTTTCTACGTATAGCTTTAGTGAAAAGGTGTTTGGTATTATATATAGCACTTCATGCTTAACTGAACATAATAAATATAATAAAACATCACTTTTTATGATAATAAAACATCATTTTTACAACAGTATTTAATGTCAGAATCACATTTTCTTTACTTCTTAGCTCCTTTGACCAGACTTGTCATAGTAAATAAAGAACTGATTTCAGTAGTTCTTCTTTTCGTGACCTATAATGAAAGGTATTTCAGTTTAGATAGAAAATTCAGTTACATGATGAAAATGTTCTGTAAAACATAAAAAAAATGTTGTAAAACATTACAAGTTCTCAAGTTATATTGATTCCTCACATAATCAAAATAGTATTAGTCAGGATCAAGGACTCTCTATTTATTTTCTCATCCCAGAAATTAAAATACTTAAAGCAGGAACAGTTCATCATTTAGCTGCTGCTGCTCTTTAATGAAATGTACTGGGGCTTATTTCAAACTAACTCTCGATACAATGCTAAATTATTCAGAATGGTTAATTACCTCATCCATGGTAGGAGTATCTAGTGCATCAGTTGATTGATGCTCATTTGCATTTGGAACTTTCAGCTGGAATGTTTTTTGGTGTCTCTGTATTTCCTGCCAATCAGTAGCAGCACAAATCTGTAACTTGGTGTGTAGGTATAACTTGGTTATTTATCTATTTTAAATAAACTATCTGTTGTCCTTTCCTTTATATGACTGTTTTTTTTCTATATTTTTCCTACTTCCTCTTAACATCTTGGGATGCAGATTTTATGCCAATGTTTGGGGATTTATTCTGTGACTCAGGCAATGTTAATAGAAGGTCGTGCTGCCTGGAGTCCCGTGTGCCTGTACATCGTTTAGAGCCGTGGAAGAGCCACCAAGTGGGGTGTGACTAAACAAACCCATCCTAGTCATGTCTGACCCGAGCAGTGTGAGTGACCCAGGTGTTTGCAGGATTGCAGGAGGCAGGAGCTCACGCCAGGCTGCTGCACACCAGGCAAGGGCACTGCAGAGACTTTTTTTGTGGTCATGGTTAACACCCTTCTCACAATAACTGCGGCTTCATAGCTTTTGATTCACAGCTCCCTTTTTCCTGGTTGGCTAAGCATGCAAGCAAAAGAGATAGATATTTCAAGAGACACTCTCAGTCACTTTGTCAGTTATTTTTAGAGTTTTATGTCCCTAAAGGTATATGAATATACATCTGAAAGACTGTTTAGTGTCTCTGGAGTGGTCCTTTATTCCCTGCAAACGCAGTGGCTCCAACTATGTCAATTCATGTGCAATGCACATAGAAATCACTTGCTGTCCTTTAGTTTTCTTAAGGGCATGCAATCCACACTCTTTTCTCAAATATTTGCCTGTGCCTTTCTAGTGAAATCTCTATAATAAAGTGCTTTATACTGCTTACTAACCTTTCTGTTTTATGTGCTGTAAAGCTGATATAGGACTTCTTTTTTACAGTATTGGTATTGAAAACA
This sequence comes from Sturnus vulgaris, assembly GCF_052056855.1. Lineage (NCBI taxonomy): Eukaryota > Metazoa > Chordata > Aves > Passeriformes > Sturnidae > Sturnus > Sturnus vulgaris. Next base: position 65,985,961 of record NC_142246.1, read on the forward strand.
TTTTAAATTCGTACAAAAATTGTTCATTTTGTCAGCAAAATTTCTGTTAGAAAATAACATTTTATTAGGAGCTGCCAATTTTCTAAATGTTTGAAATAAAAATTCTCTGCAATGATTATTAACCACCAGTGATGACACAAATGAAAACCAAGTTTCACAGGCTTGGTCAGTCTTCTGCCACCATCACTGTCACAAAGCTGTTTCCTTGTGAGCATTTGTTTGATTAGGATCAATGAGTAATGAGGGGAACAGGGTCTTCACAGGAGGATATTCTTCTATCACTGTTGTCTTTAATCTGGAAGATCTTCAAGGTCTGCAATTCAAAATTATGTTCTGACTTTTAAAGCTTTTCAGTTGCTGGTGGTGCATTGCCTCAGTTCTGTTACACATGTAATGTCTGCAATTTGCTTAGTTAGCTGTGAAACCATCACTTTTGAACCTGGCACATCTGCTAAAATATACATATGAAAATAACATCGGTGAAAACTTGGTTCTAAACTAGAGACATTTCTGCACTATACTTAGATATCTACCTAACCTTACTTATTTGCAGCATAAAAGATGAAAACACCAAAGTAATTTTGATTTGAAAAGGGGGAGGGAAAAAACATTGGTTTAAAATATTTTTGATATCGTGTGTTAGCCATTTTTTTTTCAACCTATTATATTATACTGGTTAGCAAAAGAATGCAAATATCTGGAAACAAGTGTACTTCCCAAAGTTTCCATTAGAAGCCGTGTAAAGTTTTACATCTTCACTGCTAGAATGGAGAGCAATCACCTTGAAGAGGCACTTGGATGCAAAAATTTGAAAGAGAACTGAAAGCATTTGGAGCTAATAAAAATGGATAGTTATGTAATTCTAAATAAGAAATTGTACTCTGAGAATTTCTGCTTGCTGACTCTGTAACCACATGCATAAAAACCATTTACTCTAGTTCACCACGTTTTTTTTCACTTACAGTGAATGCTTGTGATTAACACTGTCATTTATAAATGTGAGTCTGGATTGCTTTTAAGGAATAATTACCTACCTGTGCTTTTACATTTTTCTTTCAGTGTTACAGAATAATTTGTTATTAGAAATAATCAGACATTGTTCATTTTCTTCAAGTAAGCTGAATATTTGAAGTAAATGGTAAATGATTGATGTTGGGCTGCATCAGAAATTCTTCCTTCCTCTCAGTTTCTGTCATTGACTGCCAGCTCTCTGTAATATATACAAGTGTCCTAACCAGAAAACATAAAGTCTGTGTGTGGAAATGCACTTATGTGATAATTTGCTGCAGTTAAAATCAAACAAACAAGAAAAAAAAATAAAAAAGCAGAAACGTAAAACAAGGTCCAACTGCATTTGAGTTTGTGAGTTTAACTATTTAAAAATGCAGCTTCTTGGCATCCTTGTTTTCCGGGGTGTCTTATGTTCTTTTCAAGAATGTTTCAAGACATATAAAGATGAGTGACACAACTTTCAGACCTCAGTGATTCAAATCTCTCTGACTTGTGCCTAACTTTAAGTAAGCATTAGATGTTTAAGTGCTGGGCTTTAGCTTTTAAGCCCGGTGACCTACTGCCACCAGGCTGGCGTTGAAGGTCCTGACTGAAGTTTGTCTTGTTTCAATTTGCCTCCAAGGAAATTAACAGGAAAGTGCTGATATTTGTTTTTGTGGAACAAAACAGGCAGGGGAATTCACACCTGAATCCACTCTTGGGTGGGAGGTAACCAGGACAGGAGCAGCATCAAGGAGCAATTTCTCCAGTGGTGATAATGACAATCACATTCTTAGCTGCACTGACTCTGCCTGACTCGCAGCAAACTGTGAAATTCAGAATCAAGACAACTGTGGACACGGATATGCATGATACAAACCCCAAATTCACATTACAGCTTAGTGTATAATATTCACACATTGTTCTCAATCCTGACAGTGTTCCCTGACCTGGAAGTCTGTGCCTGGGAACAGGTGAAGATGCAGTAAGAAAGTAAAGAAACAGATTTGCATTGGATAATTTTATTAACTATCGTTTATGATTTTATCCCACTTCAAAATGTCTAAGAAAACCTGGTATTTAGGCCAGAAGTTATTTTATGGTATGTTTAAACAAGTTATCGTTTGGGTTTAACTTAGAAAAATTTCTAATATGATTAACGGTGATCTATACTTTTAATATTGTGATAAAAGAAAGACTCTTTAGTTGAATAAAAGTCATATCAGCATGATATACATTGCCATAGAGCAAATATTCCTAGGAAAGAAGTATTTTCTGTTAGTATCAAAGATTTATTTTCAAAGCTGTTAGGTTATGTATGCACCTGGTGAGTTCCTTGTTTGCTGAATGCTGCTGTGTTATCACTGTAGACAGCTCTGTGATCCAGAAACACCTGATCAATGACCAGAATGAGACCATTCCAAAGCATATGATTTCTTGTAAATTTTCCTTGCCCTGAGAAATATGGCTGGCTGTAACACACATTCTATGAAATCGGCTTTTAGCTTCTGTAGTGTTGGCAAGCTAAAATCATCTTTGCAAACTGTATCCTCTGATCTGAATGATCAGGCAAGCACAGATATAGGTAAGTCATTAAAAGAAGTTTTCTCAGGCTCCCAAAATGCCCATTCTCTTTGTAGTAATTATTCAGAGCTGAGTTTCAGGGAGGTGTCCATTCCCTGTGTCAAAGATCTGGGCTCACTGCTTCAAAAGTAACCTTGACTAAGCTGCATTCTTCAGTGTATGAGAAATGTCTCTCTTCAGTGTGGGTCCTGGTCCTTACTCCATGACTTGGTGCAACACCTTTCTCCAGTCTCTCTTAATGATGTGTTCCCAGGGATAGAAACTCAGGGAATACACAAAAAACCCCACAGCACTCTACAATTAGGCATATTTTTTTTTTTAATGAGTGGGAGACCAAAGCTTAGAGAAAAATCCTACAGAGAACAACTATTTTATTTTCTTTTACAGTCTAAAATAAGGTATCTACGTTTCCTGTATGGTGTAGGGACAATTAAATTTATATGTGTTTTTCTGAAGATTACAAGCTTGGATATTAGGACCTAAAAAGGCAGGGTTTAAACACTAAGACATGAATTTATTTTATTGCCTAGTAAATCACTAAAACAAGCAGCACATGGGTGTTAAATAGAATCATTTGTTATTGTTCAGTATAGTCATAAGTCTAGACCCCATGGGACCTGGTAAAAAAATATTTAGTCCTATGTAGAAGATGATTTCTCTTCACAAGATTATTTTACTGCAGGCAGATTTATTTGGCAGCTAAGCCTGTGCTCCAGATTTTTTATGTGCTTTCTTGATAATTTCTTGAACTGTTATTGGACCTACTGCTGAAACTTTATCTCCAGGATGCCTGAGACATCCTCATATGTCCATGATGGTTCACTCAGTTAAAAGCTGCTCTGCTCTGTGGAGCAGACTCTAAAAGACACAGCCATGCACTCCTCAAGGGCTCCTGAACATATTTTTGTCTGTAGTTATCTATGAATGATAGAGTGACAGAAGAGCAGGGGGGCACTTAAATGCTGATTAAAGCTCAAGTGCTTTGTCTTCTGTGACTGGTGCTTTGGAATACATTATAAACTACTTTTGAAAAAAAAGAAATAATTTCAGGGTAACAAATCAATACTTTCAGTTAAGTCAGGCATCACTTCTGGCTGAGTGACACATGTTAGGGCAATACATGAATAATCCTTTTCACGAGTAATTTCTAGGGCACATTGGAGTGACTACTTTTAAGTCAGTATATAATTATCAGTTGAATGCTACTGTAATTTTTATTTCTGTAGAGAATGGGGGAGAAGGGGGAGGAGATAAACTCTTTGTCCAAGAGCATACCTACTAATCTGTCAATAATGCATTGATTCTACAGGAGACAGATAATTTATCAAGACTGGTGTGTCTGTATACGCATACAGGTATGTCTGTGCATATAGATTTAGCAACTTCTTTATAAGTGGGTTTCATAACAGACCAATATCTTTGGAGAAAAAAAAAAAACACTTCTAGTGCTTGACACACAAGGCACGGCGATAGGAATGGCAAGGGGGCTGCTTGGGTAGGAGTAGATGTGTGAAGAAATGGAGAAAATTAAGGAGTTCAAAACAGCAATGAAGATAAGCAGGCTTCAGAGCCTGTCAGAGGTGAGGATTAAAAGCTTCAAATAAATGCAAACTATGGGGGACTGTGTGTGTGGGTAATGATAGAAGTCAGGAGCCACGTTGTGAAAAGAAGTAGAAGGGTTGCTCATAGGGAGGGATAACTGCAGCCAGGACAGAACTATGTTCATTTACTTCTTCACCCTTTGGGTGAAATTCCCACTCTTCTGTGTAGAAATAAAACGAATAAAAAATAAAGTATTGTGAATATGACTAGGCTAGGCAACACCTGGTTTGGTTCTTTGTGGATTTTTTGGTGTGCTAATTTTATTTCAACATAGCTTAGAGCTCTGGGTTTAAAGTTCAATATATTTTTAATAAGCGTGAGGGTGATGTCTTGGTTCTTGTAAATGCATTACTTCTGTTTTCCTTATATTGCAATATATCGATGGAAAAATAATATATATTGCTCAAAAAAAAAAAAAAAAAAAAAGAAATAAAAACTAACAGTGATATAGAGACCTTCTTGACTTCCTCAGTACTAATACAGACCATTTGAAAAAATCAGCAGAGATTGTCCAGGATATCAGTCAGCATCTCATCTCATCTCATCTCATCTCAATTATATCCTTCAGTGCTCCTTCAAAAGACAGAGCATGTGCTTGGTATCTAAAAGGTAGAGAATAGTTTCAAACAGGAGGAATGCTTTCTCTATGAGAAATCCAGCTCCCCACATAATATATTGCACTAAAATTCTATTTTTCAAACCACTTTTTTATTTGCTTCTATTTATGAAATCCCAAAGAACTGAAATTGAAATGCTTTTCCTCTACTTCTTTTTTTCTTTATTTAATTGACCAATGCTTTTCTATTTAAAGGTGATTTGCAATCCCTTACTGATCTCTGCTGTTGAGATTTTACAAATAATTTTACCAATCTGTATTAAATAATCTGTGTAACTCAAATTCCAGCAACCTCGGCCACCATTTTTAGTTTGAGGTTAAGTAAAACTAACATCCCTTTGTGTGACTTTTTCCTGTATTGGTTTACTTTCTGAAAAATGAATTACACATGCAAATTTACACTTCATTTCTTTCTGGTTTGCTTTAGGAAAAAGTCATAAAGTACTGCTATTCTTTCACCTAATTTTTGTGGGGTTTTTTAGATGTGACTGAGACAAATGTTTATGCAAGAGACTAACTTCGGTGTCTGCAGCTTCATTCACACACTAAAAGATAGGCTGTGGTCTAAGTAGTTACTTGGGTTGTTTTCAGCATAATGTTGGATATTCCACTCCTTACATTCCGTGCTTGTATTCACACACTTAAAAAAAAAGAGAATATAAAATTCCTTATTTTATCCAGCTGAAGTTTTTAATAAAAGATCATTGAGTTTATATTAGTTTAGTTATTACTTCTAAGCAGTATGCCATTTTCTGTTGGGCCGCAGAATAGACCAGAGGCTTTTAAATCTGCAAATGGGTCACAAGCTATTGGTGTCACACTGAGAATCACTTTTGAGAACTTTGTATACACAGAGTCACAGTCAGAGTTCATAAACAAAATGTTTACTGGACTGCCCTCTCTAGAAGAGTTTAAGGATTTTTTTTTTTCCAACAGTAATTTAATTTTTGACAAGCTAACCTTATTCATCAGTTCTTTGCCCTGAGAGTCCTTTATCCTGCAAAAAGAAACAGATTTTTTTTACTTTATATTCAAAAGCATGTAGCTCTGTTAGATTACATGCAAATGAATGAATCAAGGGCTGACTCTCACTCCCCTGGAATAAACTGAATATATGCCATTGAATTTAAAAAGGGTAAGACTGAATTTTAAAAATAATAATTCATAGAGTTTATCATCACAGGTGGTTTTAAAATATGCTCTTTTTTGGCAAACCAATAACTTTCTATGATTTTATCTTAAGATGAACAGAACAGATTCAGGAAAGAAAGAGGTAGGTTCAAATGATGAAACTGAATGGGTATCAAATTAAAATACTCAAGTCAAAACTGTTTCACATTGAAATGCCCCTAAAAATTCCAAATCTTTCATATTGTTTCATTTCTTTCTGTTATCTGAAAAATATGTTTTCAAAGTTCTTTCCATTTTTACTGTGACTATGCATTTTTAGATTGCAGTTGTGCATGGTTTTGTATTACCATGTTGAAGGTTTTTGTCATCCAAACATGGATGAAAGTTAATCAATTTAACTTCAATATTCAATTTAAGGAAGTATATGAGCATGCTTAGAAATTTGTCTTATAAGCTCTCTGATAAAGCAAATATTATACCTCAACAGCTGAAAAAAAACCCTCTGTAGAGTGTGTTTTGCATGCTGAAAATTAAAATTCGCTAAAATGCAGAGAAGAAATTGGCACTAAAATCAAACATTCTTTTATTGGCATCAGAGAAGTCTCTGGGCAGCTATTCCTGGTTTGCTATTTTAGCATATGGACCGAGAAACATTAAAACTGAGAAATATTTACAAAGAAAAATATTGCAATTTGTGCATTTTGGGCAGAAGGTGTCTTGAATGTGGAGACACTAGAGACTGGGAGAGTACCCTGGAGAAGTTTCTCTGTGTGCATTCCTGGGTCTCTTCCAGTGGCCACTGTTGGGTGGTGGATTCAGCAGACTTTTGTCCTGCTTTGGTAAAAGTGTTAATTACACTTTATTAAAAGACAGAGCCAAATATCCTCCTGTGTGTTCAGGCACCAAAGGCTATGGATGCTGTTGTGGTTCATCCCCATACACCTGCTGGCAGTGATAATACAGAATGTGAGAATTCTCAGGCAGCATTTCTGCCATTTCGTGAGACTTGTACACAAGTGACGTGTCAGTAGAATTTGTACCTCTCCAAGCACTAAGGTACTGCATTCTCTGTCATGCTTTATTAATTGCTTCCTATTTTATGTGAATCTGTTATATAGTACCTTGTCCTATCTGTGCTCATCTTAGTAAGCAGAGCAGAAATTTGAACAAATACTGAGATTGTTTGAGGACATGAAAGCATCAAATGCAAGCAGCTTTTTTAACATGTGAGAAACACTGATCTGTTTTTTATGCCTATTATTCATTCTGAATTCTTTCAAATGTCTTACTTGAACATCATGAAAGTGAACATATTGAACTTAACAAGTGCCATTATGCCACAATATTCATTTTATACATACTTGAGTTACAAGCAAATATCACCTTGGGTCTTATGTGCTCTATAAATCCTCCACATTCATGACATATATGTCAGAATTTAACTCTGGCAGTGCTGCCACCTTTCTTGACATATTCATCCCTTTCTCTTATTTATGTAACTGCAGAATCATACTTTGGAGAGCACCTACATGAAGTAAAACACTGGGCTTTGATTATGTCCCCATAATATTTTACAATTAAAATTGATGGCATTATTCCATTTCCAAAATAGCCCCTACTTTAGTACTACCCAGATCTTAAAATAAAATTCCTGGCTTAACAATCCATATTAGTTTATATTCATATGGATTTATTTTTTCATAAAATACAGGCACTTCAGAGGGGCTTCCTTCATCCTTTTTGTTCCATTATAAAAATGCAACTCTGTGAAGTCAAAGTGAGCTACAGAAGCTTTTGGCATTCTCTGGCATCAGAGATATTTTAATCAGAAACATCTTTTTGAAGTCTCTGCTATCAAAGGAAATGGTCTTTTATCTCATCTTACCTCCATACATAAAATTTCCAGCAGTGATCGATAAAAGAAAATTTGTGAAGATCCTTCCAGTGTCCCTTAGGAAGCATCTCTTAGTCCACACTATAGGAAACGTTACAATCAAGATGTGACTGCCATAAAAATGTGATGCCAGACTATTTGCAGGCTTCTGGAACAACTCAATATTAACTGAAAAATTAAAAAATATGGATAAAAAGTTCTTAAATTATGTCAGTGTAATACATATTCCCTTCCCTTCTGTAGCTTGTGAACATGTGTAGGACAGGCAACACATGAAACAGAGGTAAGTTATAAACCCAAGAATTTATTAAAAATATTTTAACTGAAACATGAATGTCCTACTGAAAGAATCATAACTAGTTCAGATATAATTACAAGTGAACAAAGAAGAATGTATCCATACAGAATATATTTCAGAAACTTAGTTTGTAGCTCTTTTCCTCGTGCTATGCTCATCCTCCTCCAGCTCCTCTGGGCCATGATGTTGGGGGTTTCATGCTGGTAGGCAGCAACATGAAGGGGACACGTGAAGGGAACCCATGAGGTTCTTCACTATGAGGCATGTGATGTACATGTCAGGGAATTGTTCTTCTTCCCTTCAGGATGCACTAGGGATCATTTTCTGATGCTCGTTAACTTGCACCTACCTCGTTCTTCATTTGTCCACAGCTCTACACAGCACCCAAATTTACTGTGTATGTTGCCTTGTGCTTATGTTGATATGATTTCTTTGTTCCCTTTGTTGTCCCTAAAGTCAGGTGTGTCCAGGAGTCGGGATGCACGGGCAGTCCTTCACAGCCAAGGGATCTCCCATGCCTGCTCTTCTCAGTGCTGTGTTCTGTGTCCCCGTGTGCCAAGGCTGATCCCCTGCCTTTCTCCGCAGAGCATCAGAGCCTTTAATATCCCACACTATGCAGGATAACTCGTTGCTGCTGCTGGCTGCAGTTTTTGTGGGTTTGTGCAGCTTGTGGGAAGTCAGAGGACAGCACTGACATAGCACAGTGCCACGAGTCACGGCGTAGGAATCCAAAAGAAGCTGCGTGCCCGGGGTACTTAGTGCGCATTTTTGTCACACATCTTCGCAGCCCCGTGCTCGGATGTCATCAGCCCATACACCAGGCAAAACTGCGCTGAGTGTTTGACAGATATTTTAATGGAGGGCAGCACTAAAAGGCTGAGGGGAGCTGCTGTAGGCGTTATGCACAGTGAGTCTGTAACCAAAGAGAGGGGAAGGCTCTCACTCCACTCCAGAGTACTCATATGAAAGAATTTACAGCACACAAAAATGATCATATGCACCAAGACATTTATGTCAAGGCACGACTTAATTTTGCAGTCTCAGTGATGTATACAAAGACTGAAAGAAGTGAAGACTGAGAGAAAAGGATGAGCTTAGACTCTGTGTTTGGGTCATAAACATTAAAACTGTGATTTACCAGTATCTAGTCTTTAAGGTTAGCTGCTTAAGTATGTGTTTTCTTGGTTTAGCTCTCTTTTTTTCATTTTTTTTTCCATCAATGATTAAAGGACATATACTGGCTTTGAAACCCCACCATATCTTGAAAACCAGAAATCTTTAAGAATACTTTAAAAATAACCTGAATGACTATTAGTTTTAGAGATCACAGTGATTCTTGTAACATTTAAACCTCTTGTGTAACTAGGGATGGCATACAATATGAGTTATTGCATTTGGATAATAAGGAATTATTTAAGGGTTAACAAAAAATTGAAAGTAAAATTAATGATCTAATGTAGAATTGTAAAAGGGAAGAAACAATATCTAAGCTCAAATAACTATTTTGACCAAGGCAGATTCCAAAATCCATGAAATTTGTGACCTCAAGGAATGAAAACAAATTTGGCACCCATTTCACCGTCAGTTTTAATCTGATTATACCCTTAGGTATACTCTTAACATTGTTTTGGTTTTAAATATTGATAGATATCCAGTTGTTTTGGAATTAAATACTGCTGCTTAAAAAGAAAATTTAAAAAAATCACAGCTGTATCTTAGTCCAGATAGCATTACTGATATTAAAAGTGCATTGTTTATGAAATAACATTTTGATTTAGAAAAAGTGGAAGGAAGCAGTAGAAATTACAATTTTTCCTTTCAGTCTTGTTCACTTCGTCTCCCTGCTAAAATCAATTAAAATGTCCCCCCTTTACCTGCAAGAAGGCAAAGTGGAGTTAGGGCTGAAAAAAACCCGAATGTTTTTGTGCCTTTCATTCATCTGTCACAGAAGTAACTGGGTCAGTGACACCTAAACAGGAAACTCCATGCCAAGTGAACACCCACATTTTCTCAAAATCCTGAAACAGAAGAAATTTGGGAAGGCTCATGATCTGTCTCACTCTAAACTTCTGAACTGCTAATTTGAGTATTTCTGCTGCAGACAACCTCTATTCCTAAGACCATAGGAAATGAATGTTTGGGATGTTTATTTAAAACTTTCTTCTCTATATTGCAAAAGAGCTTCAATTACAGAATTTTAGTTGAAAAAAAAAAAGAGAAAGCTTTTGCTGCTGCAATATACTTAATTTTGTCTAATTCTTTACAGTAATTTTGCCACTGTCTTTCTAAGACTGATGGTCAGTGCTTCAGGGCAAACATTTGTGGCCTCTTAGTTACACTGAGGGAATCAGGACAGTTTGAGATAATTTGCTGAAAATATTATGACAAATGGGTGATTATTTCACTGGAGATTATCAGTATTTTAGGGTCAATTTAAAGTTAAGACTGCTAGAGATCCCCTATATTAATTATCTGCATTTCTTTACAGACATTCATGAGAAGTCTTTGTCAGGTGAAGCTCACAAACACATTTGCCCCTGCTATTTGAAAACAGCAAGAAATGACAAATTAGAGTTCTGAGGCACTTAGTGCCCCTTTGAATATGTGCTAATGTAACATTTATTTAATATTTGCTTTTTTTTCACAAAATATATTCATTTGCACTCTGGAAAAAAAAAACTTCCATGGTATCTGCATGGTACCTGCTATCTGCAGCAGCTGTGCTGTAACAACGGTTTTTGTATTGAAATTAGAGATGTCTTTGTAGCTGTCACTTGAGAACAGGGCTCTTTTCGGCTCTGTAACAAATTTTCTCTCTCTACATCAGTCACAGAGTGTGATATGCAATATGTACTTCATGGGGTCTTTCTGGTCTTGTTAAAATAATTGTTGCTCATTTTTGCCAAATGGTGGGGAATTAAATCAGGTAGACTGGGAAGGACCATATCATAGAGGCTGAAAAAAATAATCTAAGATCATTGATCCCAACCATTAACCCAGCACTGCCAAACCCACCACTTAACCACGTCCCTGAGTGCCACATAAACATGTATCTTAAATATCACCTCCAATGGTGACTCAACCACATCCCTGGGCAGCCTCTTCCAATCCTTAACAACCCTTTCAGTGACAGTTTTTTTTCTAACATCTAATCTAAACCTCATCTGGTGCAATTTGAGGTTGTTTCCTCTCATTCTATCACTTCATAACTTTATTTTTAATTTGTAAATGTTTGTTTCTCATAAATAAGAAAGTGATAGAAATTCCATTTTAAAAGGGAAACACCCTTAACCAAAATAATTTTAATCAATTTACCTGCAGTGAAATAATGACATATTGGAGAACAGTAGTTTGCTGTTTCAATGTGGTATAACTTTATATTTGCATACTCTTTTTCTTTCTATGTTGTTCAAAATACCTGCTTTTTAACTGTGGCTCTTCTGTTACCTTTGCACTTTAAAACCAGATTCTGCTCAAATTGAATCAGCTCAAAGACCTGAGTTCTGCAGTTCTTACTGAGCACCTGAAATACTGGAATGGAAAACCAGCTTGGACTGAGTATATGCTTTTTAAGTTACATTAATAGTTTAGGTTTATTAATGGCTTAGGTTTATTCTCTCTTGTGCTATATATGATCAAAAAAGTTTCTCATTAAAGTGTGACAGTGCTTTATATTGCCTGTACATAAAACCTCCATGGTTATTATAAAAAAGAAAAGGCAAATGACAGTTGGTGTCAACACTAAACAGCTTAGGGAAAACTATTTCCTCAATATGTATGTAATTTAATTGAAATGCAATATTTCATGAATATTAGAAAGTGAGGCTTTATTAAAAATGGCAAGGAAAGTGAAAGCATGACTGTTTAGAGTAACAAGCAGCACAAATTTATTCATTCAATACATCACTGAATTATTTAAAACTCAGCAAAGCACAAGGTCATGGAATAATTTTGGCAAGTACGCACTTTTGCATGATGCATTTCCATAATTCCACTACATCCATAAAGTTAATCACAGCTTTGGCATGCAAGCCTGCTTCATATACTAAGCTGAGCCAGAAAAAGGCTCTGAATTAAAACTTAGGAACAAACCAAACAACTGACACTACAAATGATTTGTGATAGTTGAAAGCAGATGTGAGCTCCATAATGCTAGCAATTCTTACAAACATTTCATTTACTAAATCCCATATTTACTTGCAATGCACATTTACAAGTGGAAATCTGTCATTGGTCTGGAGACACATCAAAATTAGTGTGCACACACACACGTTGATGTCACAAGTCTTCTTGAGAACATAATCATTCCATAGCAAGTGAGACCTGACAAGAGGTGTCCTTTGGACCATGGGGAAGAGAGAGGTTGAGCTATCCTTGGAAAAAATCCATGGAAATTTAGTCAATTTTCTATTATGGGCATTAGTACTCACCTGTCCTGAGTGCACATTGACTGCTAACAACTTCTGCACACTACTAAACCAGAAAGGCTCGATGTGTGCAATTTTCAGAATTGCATTGTCATTTCTATGCTCCAAGAAATATGATGATATATGGGAATTGCATAAGTCTTAGGGCTTCTTCTCAGAGTATGTTTGAGAGTCTAAGGCAAAACTCAAGGTATTTTGAATTCTGCAATAGAGTTTTTGCATTCAGGATTTTGCATCCTGTTTCCATACACCTCAATCAATTAATTAAAACATGAATTTGAATATGATTTTGAGGACTCTCATGGTCACAATCATGCAGTACCAGCTTGAAGACAGTCTGTTCTATATGGATTCTGATATATGGCTAATTTAGAACTAAGTAGCATTAGAATTGTCTTGATAAATGTGACTGAATTCCAGGCAGAGGACTTCCTAATATAACAAACAGTAATCTACACACAGTGATCTCATTTTCCTCTTTGCATGTTTTGAAACATCTCTATGCAGCTGGGAGCTGCTGAATGTGTTTGTTGTTTCCCTTGCACTTCCTTCACACACACACAGAGGAAGCTATGGATCAACCAGACTGTAAAAGAAGAACATGATTTTCATTTGAAGGCTTGGTGGACCTAATTTTAATTTCCAATAATTTGCTCAATTTATTTATTGTTCAGCTCAGTCTTTTTCCAAATTAGTCTTGAAATAGATGTAATTTATCTCAATATATTCTAGGACAAGTGCAGAAGTGAAATGAAAGGTACAGCATTCAAATTTCAAATGTTTGCAATAAGCTGAGTATAATTTTTCAGTACCTTTAATCTTAAGAGTTGTCTGGATGTATTTAAAGAAGAATGAAATATTTAGAGTTGCAATTTTTAAAACAATATCCTGGTTCTGTACAGGTTGTTTATTATTTGACTGACTTCCAAAGAATTCTCAGTTCTACTTTTCAAAAAGTAGGTATTTTAATCTTGGTACCCTGTTCTACTCTTACAGTAGCTCTGTATAAAGCAATCAGTGAGTTTCTGCTGAGGTGATGCATATAGATAACTTATCCAATCACTTTGCTGCCTTTAAGAGAAATTGCCTTATAAATAGTTTTGGAGCTCTCTGATTAATAAAAAAATCAATGAGATTTTTATTTTCTGTATGTAGATCCCAAAAGTCTACTGTATATAAAATTGAAAGTGTTTTCATAGTTACAAATTGCTAATAAAATCTGGAAAGAATTAACATCTGTAAAAGTTGCTGAAAGTTTCTTTTTGTTGTTAAATCTTGAAAGAGTTTTCTTGCTAGAGAAGAAAACAAGGAGAGTGCTAGAAAATTAAGATGATCTTTAGAGTATTTATTTGAAATAAAAAGAAGTCATTTCTTTCACATTTTTGCATGTACTGAACATTGTCACACAAGAAAATAGATGCATTAATAATTTTAAGTGTTTTATGTGTGAACTTCATTACCAATTTCATATCACTATAAATTTGCAATGTATTCAAAACTGAAATAGAACCTGCTTGAGCACAGTGTCAAATGGCAAGAAGTTGCCATTTTGTTTGGTGAATTTGTGTGCAGACAACCTATTCATATTCATCAGTTTCTAATTGTAGTTCCACAGAGGACAAGTTGCAAAACAATTTATAACCCCACAGATGATTATATTTTGTAAGCAGAGAAGACACATACCAATGATCTAAAAGGCTTTCCTTAATATTTTAAGGATAGTAAAGGATACTTATTATTTTAAGATATTCAATATTTCAAGGTGCTACCAGTTTGATCAGAAATTGTATATTCAGTGCCAGGGTTCTATTTTCAAAAGTCAGTAGGCTTACCTTTATCAAACCCTGCTGCAGACAGAATGTCTTGAATTGCTTTTGGATGAAGATAAACTAGGAGGCAACTCTCATGGCCACATCAGTGTAAAAACAGGTGGCTTTTAGGAAAAGAAAAACACCAGCAAAAAAAAAAAAAAAAACCCTTTGCATTTTTGGTTTCTAATTTTAAGATTTAGAACTAAGAAAAAAATCCTGTACAATTTAAACTCGATATTGGCAGTCCAAAAAGTATTGTTGGAGCTCTACTGTGCTTTTTAATAAGAATTATTTGTGTCTTAGAAATGTCAAAAGTGCATCTGTTTCAGAACTTTGAAAGAGATAAGTGGATATAATCTTCTGTCTAAATCTATGATCAGCTTATTGAAGATGATAGCTAAGCACTTTATGCATATGGTTCCATATTATAATAAAGAATAATATTCAGGAAGAAAATACCCATGTAATTTTATTATTTTTCTCCCCATCAATCTAATCAAAACATCAGCATTGTTATTTTAAGTACCATGGTCACAATAATTAATCCATTTATTGTATCATCTCCTACTGGTTTAAGACACATGAGTAATAATCATAGAAAATTATCATTAAAAAAAGCGGCTATATAAAACCTCAATTAACATTGGAAGACAGCTCAACAAAATTCTGTGGATCATAAAATGGGTCAGTCTTGATTTATCTTTAACTGCATTACATGTGTGCCTTATTTGTTGGCATTTAAAAATACTAATTTGGAGCTTTATGAGAGGATAGCAGGCATTTTCAGCCTAACAGCCTGTTGTTTACTTTCTGTATTAATTTAGCTGTACGTACAATGAAACTGTCATTCTGATGTGACATTCTGACTTCAGATGTTAGAAAAACAGCAAATTCTGTCTACCAAACATGCAGAGCCTTTGCTGTCACAAGTTGTGCATTGTCTAAAGACAGATTCTTTTCGCTGCATGGTTCCAATAGCAAATTCACTGCAAAGACAGCTCTATAAGAATCTAATATATAAATCATGGGTTATCGGATTTTATTGCCCCTTTTACTCATGAGTCTTGCAAGCCAGACAGTTTTCAGGGAAGGGACCAAGAAGAGATCTGAAAAGATTATATTGCTCTTCTAAATTACTCTTTGTCTATGCTTAAGGGAATTTGTCTTATCCTCAAGCAACTGGTTTGATGTCATTCCCTGAAGGTTCTGCTAAAGTGGTTCTTGTGTGACCTAACAGATAATAGTGCTGGGGTTTTGAGATGCCTGTTCTTCTCACCCATAATTTAAGCAGTCTTAGGAGGAGCACAAACTGCACTTTTAATACATTTAGTAAAAGCCTCTTTTAAAAGGTGAATCACAAGCAGTCCAGGCGCTCCATCTCAGATCATATCACCAGCAATTTATTTGTGCGTCTTCCTAACAGCAATTCCCACTGCAGCAATTAACCCGGATAACCATCCTCCAGAATCAGAGCTGTGTTCTGTTGGCTCCATTTACCTGTTTTCCAGGCTCTGCAGATCCCTGGAGAAAAGAAAAAGACAGAGAGAAAAAATAATAGAGCTGGTATCAGAGGGGAAATCATCATTGCCCTTCAGAAGCACACCTTGGGTGACAAGGATGGCACAGTCTTCCCTGCTGATTTTTCTACAGAGCTGTTCCACCTGTGCTCAGGTACAGGTGCTCTGGGTGGGCTATTGATCACAGAGGTCTGAAAAAAATACTGGAGCAGAAGCCATTGTACAAGACTTTGATCTCAGACTCCTGGAAAAATGAATTCCTTTGTGGAATGGAACTTGCTGCCTCCTTGGCCAGAGGAGTGAAGTTTTTCCCCAGAAGGGTCACGTTTGTTAAGATTCCTTCACGTGTTTTTACAGAGCCTTGTCCCCAGAACTGCTGTTCCCATGGATAATGACCAAGGAGTGCTCCTGGGAGTGAAGTTGTGAAATACTGGGCACTTGTGGGGAGACACAGCAGCTCTGTTACTGAATGATGGACAGGTCCATGAGCTTTACTGTCTAATCTGAAGAACGTTCCTGTAAAGGGTTGCAAGCAGCTTGTTCAGCTTCACAATAGATCAAAGATGTGATTTTAGTGTATGGAAAGCAATGCAATCCTCGGGCTGCTTGCATTTTAAATATGACATCTAGGGTGTGAATGCTGGTATATTTAGTTCTGCAACAAAATCCTACACATTAGTGAAAACAAGCAATAGATTTTATGGTCTTGTGCCAGCACAGAGTTGTTGTTTTGCACATAGGTTTGCCAGATTCTATGAAATTAATAGAAACGGCTTATGTTAAATATTTCCCCAGATATTCTGAAGCTACAGATATTTCTGTGAGATAAACTATTACAAAAACAGAGCAGGTACAGAGGGTGGTCTTGCTTGTTAAAATGTTATGCAAGATTAAGCTGTGAAAATCCTTTCTGTGACCTTGCTTTATGAATAAAGCACTGCTTGTTCCACTGGTGGGTGAAATTAGAAAATGCAGAAGAAAGGAAAATGACAGCTATCAGTCCTTGTGAAGTTATGTCCCCGTTGCAAGCTCTGTGGGACAAATTGTAAACCATGTTATCCAAATGAAGACCATTTCAATTCTAATCACCACTATTAATATGCAAATTTTCTAAATACAAATATTCCCACTACAGTAAAGTACACATTGACTTTGGAGAGTAACAGACATCACATTTTTCAAAACTCCCTTTTACCATTTGTACCTCAGAGGCCCTACACCATAGTTCTTATGCTTACTATTGGTTTTAAAAATAGACTGATTTCTCCCTGAGCATGTCAACGACACTGCTTCAGTCAGCAAGATTTTGGATTCCCATTAGTGCTGTATTTCCCTCCTTAGGGATCTGTGGCCTCCTTGGCACTCTGTGTTTGAGGCTCCCCATTAGGCTCTGCATTGTGCTGCCACTAGACCACGTGTCTAGCTGGCTTATGATCATTTTACTCTCCATCATATGGATTTTATGTCATTACAATGTATTAGTGCTCTTAATATCTTCACCTTTCTAAATAGCTAAGCTAGTTCATTGTTCTGTGAATTTGTTTACAGCTTGCTTCTTTGATGGGATTCTCAAGAGCCAAATGAAAAGAAAACGTGTTTAAATGTCATGGGCACCCCAGTGGCTGCTGCAATGCAGGGAAGGAATGCAAGGAAATGCAAGGAAATGCAAGGAAATGTACTTAATCTTGGCACCATTTTACATGCAGTTCTGTTCATGGCAAATGGAGGTGATGGCATATCTGTATTTTAAGTGAGAATATTTAACAGATGTATAATGACCTCTTTATATGAGATTCTAATCACCCTGAAATTATTTTAAAAGGACAATTGTCTTTGTCACCATTGTGTCACACATAAAATTGAGACAAGCCACAGAAGAATTAGATATTTTACTATTTTCCTGAATACTACTTTACATAAAAATTCAGCACAAGAACCCCAAAACTTTCTCAAAATTCTCAAATCTTCTGCTTTCTCTGCTCTACACAAACAAAAGTGAATCAGAGACAACTAATCAAGGATATTTCTTCTCAATCTGTCAATTTAATGTTTTAAATAATATTTTATCAGAGACTGCACTCCTGTTTTATTAGCCTTAGCTACAATCTTGGAGTCTTAAAAATGTCTTGGGGTTTCTATGTCTGTGTCACCTAAACACTGGGCTGTGTTAATAAATTTAATAGCACTCCAAGCATGACATTTTAATTTTAGCTACAGTAAAACTCTTCTGCAAAATCTGAGGGTTAAAGCTAATTTACCTTCTGTCTAGAATTGTTCATCAGCCCTTTCCTCTGTGAGAAAGGAAAGTGGTTGTAAATACCTGAAAGATACAACTGTAGGCTTGGGTAGATTTTCTAAATATCATTTCTTGAAGGCATTATAAAATTATGATGCCTAATGTAGTGTAGATCAGTCAGCAAGATATCTTCTATATCAATAATGGTACCATCATATGCAGTATCTAAAAGATTTCTGATACACTTGCCCCAGGAATTAAAGAAAGAGGTCTATCAATAGTCATAGAAGAGAAAATATTAAATTTTGGGGTTTTTTTTTTGCAAAATATTTCTTGAAGATATGTTAAAAGTGTGAAAATAGAATTTTTTTAATTGGCTTTTAGAGTTTTAAAACTCTTTTTTTCCTCCAAGATAAAAGTTTAGAAGTTTAGTCTACCTAATACAAGAACAATCCAATAAACTGTGTATGTAAATACTTAATTGAAACTGGCATGAATCATATATAAACATAATTGCCTAAACTGGTTAATATTTAATATGAGCAGCAATTCTTTTTCTCCAGAACCACTTAGTAAGAGAAAGCCCTGTATCTTCACAAGCTTTACATGGTAAGAAGGATGTTTTAATTATTTTATTTTCAGTTATTTTATCACCAAGTAAGAGTCGATGTCTTGCTCTGTTTTAGTTTTTCTCTTTCCAGTAGCTGAAAAGATGTGCAGTCATTTTATATTCTTGTACCAAGAGAAGGATTAAAAAGAAGGCAGTAGGTTAGGTCCTTGTTTAATATATGGTTGTAAAACACTGACTCAGTGTTTAATTCTGGCATTTGGTAAATATCATAATGGCTATTACTCATTAAAAATTATAATATTGGAGGAAAAATCACTTCACTTAGCAGTTTTTAATAATACATTTGTAAATATGGATATTTTATAGTATCACTTAAATTCTTCTGAATTATCCAAAAGGTTCCAGACTGTGTTGTGGAATTATCTCAGTTTAGAAGATCTGAAAAGTTTTCAATTTAAAAGGATTTTTAAAATGTTGAAATGTTTTTTTCTCCATTTATATCTGGATGAAACTTGGCTATTTTTATATCATATGCATGCTATTCTAGGTCCTACATGATTATATTTTAGAATTATCAACCATGAAGTCCCCTAGCAGCAATTAAAGATATATTTTTGCTCTGGGTTGTATGAAATGCACTAAAATTCATGCAGCTGTTGTTAATGGCATAGTTTGTAAAAAAATAGATGTGACTGAGAAGATTTCTGTTGTGGTGTTTGATCAGGTGGAACTCTCTGTTCTTCTCCAAGAAATTGTGCTCTGCAGTAAAGAAGAGACAACATCAGTAAATAAGAGAAGCTGGAGAGAGAAAGTGGGTGCTGTTTTAAGAGCACTTCTTGAGCTAGGGAAAGGGAAGGCAACTCTAGGCAGAAGGGATTGTCCTAAACAGTGATGAAAGATGGTACCAGGTGTTTTCATGCCTCAATATGCAAGGAGGTTGGGGAGGATTAAAAAAAAAAAAAAAAAAAAAAATATATATATATATATATATATATGCCTTTGTTTGTCACTTCCTTATTACCAGATAAGTCACTAACCCAGCTGAACTGACACTTCAGCTCTGTGCTTCAGGGGAGACTTTCAGGGTGGTTGCTATTCTCAGTGGAACAGGGGCCAGTGGGAATTGGAGTGCCAAAACTCACAGGATCTTCCTGCATTTGCTTCCCCACATGGCCACTGAGGTTCTGTGTGAGTACCACAAAAACTTTCCTTGCTACTGCCTGGTATTGAAAGGAAGATTTGAGGTACGTGGAAAAGCATCACTGAAAATATTTCACTTCTGTCTGTCCTCAACAGGATTGCACCCCTTTGGAAGAAGATAAATCAGCGTGATAAATTCTGTGTTCTACAAGCTTCAAAGTGTAGAGTCTGTATCACACCAAATTAAAAAATACATTATAATCTCTTAATATGACGGCAGAAAGACTATTTAACATAATATGCCTATGAGAGATAGCACAGGGAACCCATCAAAGCACTTCATAGAAAGCAAAAAAAAAAAAAAATTTGATTCAGTGGCCAGTGCTCAAAATTATAAATCCAAAAGAAAAACACAGAAAAAAAAAAAAAAAAAGCTAGTGAGACTTCAAAATTAGAAGAAAGGAGACTGAAAATAACTTGAGACTGCCTAAGGCATCCATTAAAAGCAATGAGACACAAAATATTTGTGGAAATGTGAAGTATAATTCAAATTCACTGAGAAAAATAGTTAATTTAATTGCTGAGGTAAGCATCAGAACACCATTTATATTTTGAAAATTCTTTGAGATTTTACTTTTAAATGATTAAACTTTTCTAAACACAGAAGAGGCTAAAAGTCATGTCCGATATGTATCATAACTAAAATTAAGTAGGACTTCAAGATCAAAAAAATACAGAAAATACCAGCGAGGAAATGAGAAGCGATAGGAAATTGTTTTTCTTTGGTACACATATGTATCTGTCTTAAGTCTTTGTGTAATCTGAGGATCTGAACTCTACTAACACAGAGAACTCATGAACTCCTACCCTCCTGTTTGTACTCTCAGTTATTACTAAACATAGTCAGCAAAAAAAAAAACAAACAAACAAACAAAAAAAAATTATCAGTAGAGCTGTGAACAAAATTATTAGCCTGTCACCCTAATTTCTCCATTTTAAAACTATTGATTGCTAATCTTTGTCAGAGATAAAACAAAACTATTTCAATTTTATCATTCAGTAGTAGATAGATATTTCCTTGTGAAATAGAACATTCTGTGCTGATTCTGGATCTTATTCAAGACAGTGGAAAATCTGAGCAGCTGCTCTGAAGGAGGTGAAACAAATCCAGATGCCCAGCATCTGAAAGCTCTCTAGTGCTTTTTTCACCTTTTCCCAGGACATATTCAGCTGTCCAAACCACTAAGTTTAAAAGAATTCACAGCAACAAGTAGTGGGGTGCTATTATGGGGTGACAAACGTGAGATATTTCAAGTTAAGAGAACATTTTCTCATTACCAGTTGTTTTTATTCTAGTGGAAAAATTACTGGGTTAGTGAGGAAATGCAATCCTCTGTCTAGTTATGAATTAGAAGCCTAAAGTCTTAGAATTATTTACCACGTGAAAAATGCCAGCTTTTCCAAAAATACCCTAATGAATTGCAGCATAATCAAAATTGTGCAACAAGGAAAAGTGAAAACAACAGCTGCCTTTTAAAAAAGTGAGTAAAATGGGGAATTTGCAAATTCCATTCAAATGACCCACTCTAGTGAAAGCATAATTTCATCCTCACTTTAATTAGTCCAAACAAGATAATGTGCAATTAATTGCTTCAAACTGGATGGTGGATCGGAGAAAAGCAAGTAGAAATTCTAAATAGCTGTTTACTATGCAAGCAATAGGATTATTAGCTCTCATTTTAGTCCTGTAGGATAAAACATTTCCCAGCTAGCCCCACCCTACTCAAAGCAGTCCTTGATCTCCCAATTACATTTTTAATGGGGAAAGTTTCATTGAAGTTAATGATTCTACACATACTTAAGTATCCTTATATGTGTAAACTGAGGGTTTCAATTTACAGAGAACTATCCATTAAAATACAGCTTTGGTCATACTTCTACAGTGATTATTGTTCCCTCTTCTTGGTTTTTAGAGTTTTTGGAAAAAAATGCAGTTCAAAATGCTTACAGTGAATTCGACTAATAACCTTTTGAACTGCAAAGTTTTCCTTACAGTAAATGCAATAAAATGAAAGCATTTAGTACTTTGGAATAAAGCCAATATTAATTTTAAATAAAATACTATAGAAATCACATTTTTTTTCTGAGTACAGTACAGTGCAAACAGATGTGCCCTGAAAGCAAGCAGGTATTTCCCATCTCCTGGAGAATATTTGGTGAATATCTATTCAATTTCTAATGCCTGCCAGGCCCTGGATCTGTATGTCATGATGTGAGATTGCATACCTTGCCATAGAAATACAGATCCTGCAACTCAGGGCTCATTAGAAAGCTCCACCTCTATGCATGTAAAAAATCATCTACAAAGGGACTTTGCCTGTGTGAATAAAATTGTGTGATTATGTCCAATAATGTTCTTCTTTTCCTATAAAGCTTGGTTACTTGAAACAACAAAGGATGGAGACAGAAATAAAAAAAAAAGGGGGAAAAATCATTGTGTTGCCTTGCAAAATAATCAGAAAGAACAGCTGAAACAAGGATAAGAGACTTCTTGCACTACAAAGACGTTTCCTTTGGAAAAACCTCAGCCCTTTATGGATTTCAGTCATAAGAGGATTGAAAGTTAGCTCTGATTTTCTTCAGGAACATGTAAAATGGTACAGTTAGCTGACTCAGAAAATAGCTTTTTTTAAAAAAAAAATATTTTCAATTTGGCATGTTTACATTTTTGTTTTTTAATTCAACTGCAATTTATAAAGTTTGTTTAGAAAATCTGCACCATAAAGAGAAAACTTTTTCTTATTGTTTCTTGTCTGGTATAACTGGTCTTGGAGTAGCTAAAAGAGAAAATGTAATGGTAATTAAAGGATAGATCAAAAAAATTACCCCCTAAAAATATCATATCACCTGGAGTGATTTAGACATAAGAAATTATGTCTTTCTAGCCTAATTGAGCACCATACTGCAAACTGGGATTAGGATTTTATTAAAGCAGTGTGGATGCCACATGGTTGGTACCAATGCTCTGTTCATGTGATACAAAGGTCCCTTTTAGACACCATCAGAACAGAAGGAGGAGGAGGAGGAGGAGGAGGAGGAGGAGGAGGAGGAGGAGGAAGAGGAGGAAGCCTTAACTGTAAGCCTAATCCATACCCTAACACAAACCCTAACTCAGAGCTCTAGCTAGAATTCTTTCATAGATGCAGCATTATGCTTGCAAGCCCATCAAAGTGGATGTTAATGCCATCTTAGCATATCTGAGGAATTTGTATTCCTTTTAATTCTTCTGGAAAACTCAGTGGTTTTGGTCATTCTTTATTTCATACTTGCATTTCAAATATTTATGGAGTTATGTTGTTGGAACAGTGAAAATAGCAATTACAGTGTTTTGACAATGCCTTTAATGAAATGCTTTAACTTTTGGACAGTCCTGAATTGGTCAGGTCATCCTGGTAAGTTCCATCCAGCTGAAATTATTCAATTCAATTCAATTCAATTCTATTCTATTCTATTCTATTCTATTCTATTCTATTCTATTCTATTCTATTCTATTCTATTCTATTCTATTCTATTCTATTTGATGTCTGGTGATAATAAGGAATGTCCAACCTGTCAAACAAACCCCATTTTCATCTGAATTATCTACCTATTAATGTTACTTTTTTTCCAGAGGGTAAAATTTAATAACTGAGCCAATTTGAGAAAAATGGTCACTGGAGATGCACTCAAGCTTTTGTTGTAGCAGTGGGTCTTTGGATAGCTTAAGGTCTCTTAAGTTTGTTTTTTTTTTTTCAATCCTGCCCTGTAAACGAATCATTCTAACCCTGGGTGAGCTGGAACGTTGTTTTGTGTGGTTTAACATGGACATACTTTAAGTTTAAAACAAATTTGAAAATATATTTTGGATTTTTTTTTCCTTTTACAGTCAACATATTCCATTTTCATTGTCCCTCTGTCAGTGCAATGAAGATATGATGCACTGTGAAAAAGAAGTGGTTTAGGCCAACAAATAGCTGGGAAGTGCTCCATAAAGTATGCATTGAAATATGGCCTTGATGTTGTGAGGAAAGGCTGCAGAGCCAGCACACTCAGGATTCCTCACCTCCTCACCTCATTGTGACCCGTGGCTTCCAAGCTTGGTGTCTTTCTGAGAGTCAGGCAGAATGACGAGGACAAAGGGTCAGCAAATCAATATTATCCCACCTCCCTCCCAGGATGCTCCTGAACCTGGCAGCTGTGGAATGCTCCCATTTTCTGCCATTTGCTCTCCCCCTGTACACCAAACATTCCACAGCCATGGAGGAAATCCGTGGTAGAAAGGGAAATGGGCTGTAGGTTTTGCAGGTGAATAGTTTGTAACTGGTTGAGAAATTTTTTGGCAGAAGGCACTGTGAAGGGTCTGCAGACACAATATAGCCAGCTTTACATCACTGCACAAGCCACAGCTACGCTCTGAAAAGCTCAGGCTGTCAGACTAAATTATTTCAGAGCAATCAGAATACTCTAAATTGCTTTGTAGGAGCAGACTGAGTCTTGCTAGTCTGAGGTTCAGAGTTTAATATCTTGGTGACTTTCATGTTACTTAAAGGTCTCTGGATAGTCAACCTACTTCTCTCACAATTATCTTGATTTCTAAGAACTTTGCATAATTTCCTATGTGCTTCACTTTTTTGACTCTTTGCATTTGTTTATAATATTTTTTCTTTTATTTTCCTCTGCATATTGAGGCTGTTACTTGATATAGCATTACTACACATAAACATCCTTAACCTTTATAACTAATGAAATGTAAACAATCAGCAGGAATAATTCCTGATCAAAGTTTTATTATATTAATTTTAAAAAATGCATGTCTGCATTAAACAGTATTCTTCTCAAGCTTATTCTTTGGAATTACTTTTTTGGAGGAATTTATTTATTTATATTTTTCTTTTGTATTTATGCCTACCTGATGCAGTATCTCACATTTTGAATAAATCTTGAAATACAATGCCCCCAATATAAAAACTCTTTGGCAGCCGTACTCTGATAGCTTACTATGCATACGTTTTTATACAGAGGGATCCATAAAAAATATACCACTAGTCTTAGAAAGTAGATTTAATGAAAGAATACAAATTTATCTTCTTCCAGATAATGTCATATGAGATCATAAATTGATCTGAAAGGGCTGCTGGCAGCCTACTCTTTAACTGTATTAGGTTTGTCTGCATTAAATCAAAATGGAAGCAGCTGGATGTGTCTGAAAGTCAGATTCTTATTCAGCAGCAGAGAGACACAAAATCTGTAGAAATAAACATTCCTATCAAAGATGAGATTCTTAAGTGAACAATAACAAAGAAAAAAGCAGCCTCATGAAAATCTCCCCACCTAATTGTATTTAGTGTCAAATCAATATGGTATTAATGCTACTGATTATATCAGTGGTATCCTGCCCTATGTTGTTATACTCTTCTATATCTTGCTGAGTAATGTTTAAAATACCATCATAGATTATAGACCTGAAAAGGATTTTTGATCATTGAAACTAAGTGAAAATGCAGTTTTTATTCTTTTCAAGGTCCATGTCAGCTCCAGGGAGTGGATTATCCTCTTCCACAGTCTGCGCTCTTCATTTATCATCTTTTCAGTCACTAGATAGATATTCTTCCTGAAAAAACAAACAAACAAACAAATAAACAAACAAAAACACAAAAACAAAAAAACCCACCCAAAATACCAAAAACCGAAATAAAGAAACAAACATCAAGCAAACAAGAACAAAAAACACAAAAAACCCTGCAAAAAAACAAACCCAGAATAATTTCCAAAATATGTATGTTTTCTTTATTTTCTCCAATGTGTAATTCTTAGAAATCAGTTCAAAACATTGCACATAGAATCAAATATAATGTTAAGAGTAAGTCAGAAGGGATGATGAACCATGAGTTTAGGGAAGAAATGTGTGGGAAAGGTATCAGGGAAAGGAAAAGGCAGGATAAGATTCTGACTGTAGAATACTGAGAAAGAACAATAATATGGAACTTATGCATTCTGAGTTCCAGTCACCCTTAGAAATCACAGCTGGTTGTTTTGGACATAGGTTTGGTACAGTGGCATAGTGGAGAAAGGATGATTTCCCTGATGGCAGCAGCTGGTAATTTTTCCTGGATGATGGGATGTGCTGCAGTTTCCACTACACTAACAACTTAAACCAACTATATCGCACCTAGTGTTTCTGCTTTTTTAAATTGCCATTTATGATGCTAGGCATAATTAACACCATTTTCAATCTAATTTACAACCTTTTTACCTTCCCCTCAGTGTGGGGTGTCCTTTTTTTTTTTTTTTTTTTTTTTTGTGTAAGTTCTTTTCCTCTAGCACTTTATGTCTGCCATTCTTAATGCATTTGGAGCATATACTTCAATTCACTTTTCTTTCTTACAGTGACTTTCTTTATCTGAGTCTTACTTCCATTGATGCAGAACAATTTTACAGGTAAAGATACACAGGTAAAGAGTACACTTTTTTCCATTTATAAACCTGTATCTGTGTAAATCAAGTATTTAGATGCTGTGGACTAGTTCCATACAAAGGACAATGACAATAAAACACTGCATTATAAAATTCAATTTTAGGTGCCCAACTATTTCCTAAAATATATGTTTGGAGCCCATACTCTCCTACTCCACTACACAAGAAACTTGAGTAGAATTCAAGTCAAGCAGCTCACTGGAGAGCCTTTGAAGAGAGCTGGAAGGGAATCTCCCTTATCCTGTTGGCATGTGTCCCTCAAACAGCCAGTCCAACTGCACTTTAACCCACTGGAATATTCAGTGAAGGGTCCCCACAGTGGGACACTGACAGACTGGTTGGACAAAAGGATTTTGGCTTTCCTGGGGCACTGACAGACTAATAAAACACAAAGGGTTGGAGAAAATCTCTGCTTTTCCCATGGTGCCAACTTTCCTGTCCCACCTTATCTACAGATATTCCCTCTACTGGCACCTAAATTCAAAGAGAATCTACAGAAATAATAAAACTCTTCTTGGTAGTGGAATTCTCTATAAGAGCATGCAGGGAGTAAGTCAGAGAAAGGCCAACACACAAAATTAAATAAACTATCAGGGAACACAAAAGATAATAAATAATGTTATGAGTGCATTAGCAGTAAAAGGATAACTCAGGAAAGTGTTGTCTGCTGCTAAGTGGTCTAGAAAGGCTCTCTGAAAAATAATGACAGCAAAACTAATAAACGTTTTCATTCAAGTCTTGTCCAGTGTATGCTGTTGGACATGGTCAATATAAGTAACACAATTATTATTAACCACAAATATTTTCTGTCAGACTACAGAAAGATAGATTTGGATACTTGAACAAATTGTGGTTTGAATGGGCTAAATGAGATAAAATTGATTCAAAGGTTTCCAAAGTATGGTTGAAACAATGTCAGAGGCTGACTGATTATCTCTAAAAAAATAACAGGAGAGGTTCCAGAAAAATGGAAAAAAACCTCTTTTTGCTTCAAGGAACCACAAAGAAATTATAGTGCTGTCAAGAAAATATAATTTATGAGAATAATTAACTCCTTATCAGAACCTAGGATGAAAAAAAATACTGTTATGGTAAGAGCTAGCAAGGAATATCTAGAAGAAATCAAGTTAAATTTACTGTATTATAAGATATGGTAACTTCCCATGTTATATGGTTAGATGAGAGAAGTAGATGCCTTATAAGTGATTTAAGTGATTTTTTTTAACCATGTCTTGGTTGTTCAAGAAATGATATGCTATGAATTTCTAGAAAAGCATTGAAATGAACCTGTATAATCCCTGCTTAAAACAATCACACTCTACTTCCTTCAACAAAAATATCCTTTCATTTTTGTGGAGGTTATTTGGTTGTGCCTTTGATAATAATAGATGATCAATACAGAGTATTGTTGAAATCAGATACTAAAGATTAATCATGATTTTGGGCATCCAAGGTTATTAACCTGCTTTATAACCGTGTGTAGGAAACGCATGAGATTCATTTGTCCAAAATGTTTCGATATTTCTGTGGAATTGTGAATACTAAAAGTTTTTCAAGACAGACATCCTTATTCTAACAGCCCAGGCTTCAGAAAAAGCCCCTCGTTGCTCATGATTAAAATGTTTCCAATAGTTTGTCTAGTTGCTTAATGATATGTGAGTTTTGATGTAGTGGGATTAACATGAAGGTCTTTACCACAGAATTGATGAACATCAAGGTTTCAGTTACCAGGCTAAATTATTGAGGAGGAAGAACTGTTGTAAATGTAAAGGAGTGATGTTACAAAGGCATCATTATGTGCTATCTACTTGATTTTTTTCCCAGAAGTTCCTAGCAATTTTTTCAGGGAGCCAGAGCTAAAAGGGGATTTATAGGGCTGGTTTTTCAAAAGTGTCCTCTTGGTAAAATTATAATCACATGGGAAAAATCTGAAAGAATGTGACACAATTTTTCATAAAAGGCCTTAGAACCAGGATTTTGAGTTAACCTGTGTTCAATCCTTAATCCTATAAATCACAGTGCCCTTTTCTCTTCCTAGACTAACAGAAGACTAAACTGCTGCATTTTTTAGCTAATGTAATCTGTAGGGACTGTTATTAACCAGCCACCTTGGATAGGGAACCCCTAAACCCTTTAAAATGCAGGTGGTCTGGGTAGCAGACACCTTGTTAATTGGATAAACTGATGTCCTTTATGATGTGAGAGTTTGTGTAAGCAGTCTTGAAGGCAGGTGTTGCACTCCAATCCTCTTTGTGATACTGAGATTTATCCAGTTTTGGATTACTGAGTCTGTAAAAGGCAGAAACGGTGTTGGGAAGAGCTCAGACATAACTACTAGGCTTTCTTTCTTTAATGAAAGTTATCCTTGGTAGATCAGACATCAAAAACTGTTTAAAACAGCCACTGAAATGCTTCAAAAGTTGGGGACTTAGCTCCTCTTCAATATCATCTTCCTAATTTAGTGAAAAGTAATAAACACACCTTGTTTCTTTAAAATATTCCTTTGATAGATCCATACATATTTTGATTTAATTGTACACAAAATAATATTGCGCAAAATAAATTTCAAAGAAATATTTTATAACTGTTTTAGGAAATATTCCCGTAAGTGACATTCTTATTGCAGTTATGTCCATTCAGATGGAAAAAAAATTCATACAATGTCATTGGATTAAATACAACCCAGACATTAAATTTGCATTTTATAAACTAAATAAATAATATTATTTCACTACTGAATCAATGTGTTCAGCAATTTACATTTGATTTTATAGAAAAAAAATCAAATGTGAAGCTCAGCATAAATTCAGCAGACTTCTTACTAGTGAGTGATTTGACTATTGTGGGCAACAATGGTATCAGATATAGAATATATAGATATTTTTATATATATATAAATTCTTTGAAAACTTTAATTTCTGAAGGCCATTTCTGATGAGCCCAGCACTTCCAATCAGGTGCAATCCCTTATGTATCCAAATCCTGATATTTCTGGTAGTTACCATAAGATAGCATTGTAACTATGAAAAGTTGTAAATATTTTACATATAAATTAAAGGTGTTGGGAAACAACTGAAGATTGCTTTTTGTAGTCTACCTGCTTTTATAATAAATTTCACAGCTCTTCAGGTGGGAACATATAACAGTGC
Source organism: Sturnus vulgaris (assembly GCF_052056855.1). Classification (NCBI taxonomy): domain Eukaryota; kingdom Metazoa; phylum Chordata; class Aves; order Passeriformes; family Sturnidae; genus Sturnus; species Sturnus vulgaris. Next base: position 66,015,440 of record NC_142246.1, read on the forward strand.
TGTGCTAGCAGTATTCTGTCCCTGATTATTCTTTCCTAACAAATTATCTGTCTTAAGTAACAGCTGATGAAACAGTAGGTGATGAGATAATTTTATAGAAGTGAATGAAATAGTAATTTGAGGATATAGTTATGTCACTAGAAAAAGGATAAATAAGAAAGGCTTTCTACTAAAAACCAAAAAAATAATGAAGAAAAAACTCATTTGAAACAAACCCACCATCTTATGGGTATATAATGTAAAAGGATCTTAAAGAAATATGGTGCAGATTTTGAAATGAGTTTCACAAAAAATGAAGTCAATTGTTCCTTTCTTCTTGATGTTTGTTGCATCAAAGTTAAGTATACCTAATAGAAACAGGTTTCTTTTTGGTTTAATAAATTGATAAAAACAATGCAATCTTCTAAGTGTTAGGCTTAGAAAAGTCCAAAAATTCCTAAGGTACTGAGAAAACCAATCAACAACATGTAGCTTATTGCCTTGCCTTGACATTGCATTAATCTCCCAGCACCCTGTATAAAATAGTAATTCAGATAATGTCTTTCAAATGTTTCTCTGACATTTTAAAAATTAGGCTGGAAAACAATCGGTTTTGTTGCTGTTAAGCAACAAATGCTTTAATTGATTACCTGCTTTGCTAAAGAGAAAACAAAATTCTGTCAATAAAGTCTAAAACTCTGGTCAAAAGTAAACACAAAATATGTAATTGATTGTTGCTCAGCTAGTGTTTTGAAAATGAAATGATCTTTAAAAGGTTTTCAAAATGGGAACCAGAATTAAATCATACAATTGAGCAGAAAGACCAACACAACACACTGTATTGTGCTGTTATCAGTGTTATATGCCATTATTTAAGCTGTAGATTCCCACAGGGTGGAAAAGACACATTTAGAGCAAGACTCTGAACAACTCCATTTAGGCATGTCAGCACAATATACACAGTCTGATTTTATTGTGCACATAAGACCTTAGAAAATATACAGACTTCATCTAGATAGTTTTGATCATTTGCATTTCTAATTTGGATCCCATTGTTGTTTTCAGAGATGAATATTAATTTACTTAGTGACCCTGCATTTTTTTTTTTTTTATTTTTAGTAAAATAAATGGATATCCAAATAGTTGGCTAATATTATTAAGTAATTAATTATTACTAAATAAATTAATTGAATAATATATACAATTAAAATATATATAGTGCCTTTATTTATTAGAAGAGGGATAAGGAGGAATTATACTTTTTGATAAGGTAGTATGTATTTTTGTTGCTCTAATTAATTGTGGCCAATAAGTGCAAAACTAAATGCTAATAATGTAACCATTTCATCATGTTTATTGATGAATTTTGCCATGAATATAATTGAGTGGATTGTGTAAGCAGTAAGAGTTAGATATGTGTCATTCCTGGAGAAGATGGTGATCATAGGTATGAAGGGCATAATTAAAGTGATTTTGATGCCTTTATCTAGTCATCTTACATTACCAAGTTTGAATGCTGGAACCATAAGGAAGGACCTTTTGTGGAGATTATTGGTTTGGTTTGCTTTATATTTTTGTGTTGTTAACTATTTTTTGGTTTTTTTAAGGATAGCTTTATCTATTGGTTTTCACTCAAATAAACCTTTGTGAATGCGTCCGCGTGATAAACAGGAGAAAAAGAAAATTGGAGCAACTGGTGATATTTGGATCCAATCTCATTGAAGTCACATCTGATATTTAATAAAAAAATATTTCTAAAAAATATTTTCCTACAATTGGGGTATATTCTGTAGGTGCACCATCTCACAAGAAATTCTCATTTATCTGCCCAGGTTTCCAACGTGACTAGATCTCTTTCATACATTTTTTTTCATCTTCATTATTGACTACAGAGCTTTGCAGCCTGTTATCAATTATAAATGTCATAAATATCCTATTAATTTCTTATTACAGGACTTTAAATATTAAAACAAATTTTTAAATCCTCACACAAATGCCAAGACCTTTCTCCCTTTTTTTAGCTCTATATCCTTTTAGCTGGTTTTCAAACTACATGATTGTGTTCCTAATTAATAGAATTTGTATTAATCATCAGCCATTGTAACATTTCTGCATCATATCATTATAACGAAATCTTCCTCTTACAGAGCAGAATAGAAATAGAGCAGCAAGAAATAAATGTGCAGATGCAAAGTTTGGGTTTGAAATCTGATAGTCACACCAAGATTTCAAACTGCCTGTAGAAAATTGTGTGATTTTGGCTTTAAAAACTTCTGAAAACTGTATTCTACTCACTTTCTTGATAGTTTTAATTGCATTAATATCTAACTTACGAACTGTATTAAATGATTTTGACATGAACTGCTTCTTGATTTCAATTAAATAAAACCAGGTGTTCTAGAGTCTTCAGTTATTCATAGAGTACAACTTCTGTTGTCACATAATTTTTATCATTATGGAAAAAACCCAAGTTTTTTTCTGAATAGGAAACAGTACAGAAATTTGAAAGGAAATATGTATTACTTTTGTTGTAACATTGTGTTTTCAGAGCCATATTGCAGGTGTAAAAAGCAGGTGAGTAACCACTCTGGTATCTTTTAAGTGATGGGAAGGCTGAGTTGTAAAAAGATTAGGAGAAGGACTTAAGGATATTCAGGAATTATTAACAAAACCAGGATTATCTCTCTAAATGCTCTGGCTTTTAGTCCAGCCTTTTTCCACCTTGTTCACACTACTCACTAACAGAATCAGATTAGGCTAAGAGATTAATTAACAGCATCTTAAGTCTTCTGTTATTTTCTTCCAAGCAGTGCAAAGTCAAAATCACTCAATATGATCTACTGAATCATACTGAATCTAATTGGAGTTCAGCTGTCCTTAGCAATTCCTACATTATCTTCTTCTCCATGTATCTCATGTGGATCAGCATGGAATTTGTCTAGCAGGAGTCAAAATAACAAGAGTTTTCGTTCTTTGAGGATATGGTGGTTTTGCTTGACTTTTAAGGATTTTACCATGATACTTTGTTATATTTTGTTATATTTTACAGGAACTTTCTAAGCTGTTCATGACTGTTGAAGTTTGAAAGCTGCATCTGCTCTTTTCCTGGAAGAGAAGCATTAAACATCTTAGTAATATTTAACTACTTGGAAGAAATTCAAGATGTCTTTTGGATAATAATTTTGTTCAAAGCTGCAAGCCTAGATTTATGTCTACATTGACACAAGTTGGTATATAGTTATATACGGGTCTTTATGTGTCCACTGTATAATTTCTGTAATATTTAGGATATTTCCCAAGTCCCCTTTTCCAGTCTCTAGAACCAGGAGAGATGTGGATGCTCAAATATAATATTCTCTTCAGCATATGCTGTCAGATCCTTTAGGGAATTCTCCTACCTCAGCAGTGTCTGTTAATGTAAGTACTAATCTTGGGGCACAGAATTGTTAGGGGACACATGTTGTGAAATTCATTCAGTTGTGGACATTATGTTTTTGGTGCTTCCTGGAGTTGGATTTGTTCCTGGCTAGACTGAGTTCACCCCAATCCAAATCTGGGTTCTCCTTCTGCCAGATCAAGCAGGGGCTTTCATTCTGTAATATTTGTCCCAATTCTGTTTTGCTATTAGGATAGATTCACAGTGCAAGAATCTCTGTGTATTTTAGTGTGGGGAATTCATAAAGAATGAGCCATACTGGTTATTGGAATAGCATTTGGGTGGGGGATGCAGGACAGGGAATAAAGAGGTTTTGACTATATTTTGTACCTCAAAAAGCACTGAAGGCTTCTTTTCATGTAATGTGCAGCACCACTGTGTTAGTCTTGACACAGCTCTTCACACAGCCATGTGCTGACTGTGCCTGGAGAACAGATGTGCCCCAGCCTTTGGTTCTCTGAGCTATATGATCTTCTCAGTTTGTCTGGAGCTAGCAGTGGTGTGCCAGGAGCCAAAATTAGGCTTGATCCTTAGTTAATATACGAAATACTGTTCTGAAACAAGTGGAAAAAACAATATGCTGTTGGCATTTGAAGGTGTTAGAAATATAGAAAGTATTGTAAATACCAGGCACATTTGAGAAATAGCTTTGAGACTCCTTTGTTAAATATCTGCTTCTATTTAAAGCTCCATCTGAATTTTAAGCACCACAGAGTAAAATAACTGTGGATTTCATTTTTTTGTCCCATGAAGTAATAATTTGTTATCTTGAAATGTATAAGAAAATTTAAAACTAAGATGTTTTCACTTTCTATATTACTTGAAATATAACAGCCACTAAGAAGTGAGCTGATTCCCCTTTTTACCTCCCTTTTTTGCAATGAGATCACATTTTTGTGGTGATACAAAAAAAAACCAACCCAAAACTACAATATATTTGAAGTTCTGATACTAGTAATGAATTCTTGAAAGCTCTTCTGTAAGATCCAATTATCAACTGTTGAGGAACACTCCAACACACAAGCAAAAGCTATGTCCCATTACTAAAAAAAAGTAACAAAAACTGATGATGAACTACAATTATTCCTGCTCAGGAAAAACCTTGTTGAAAAACACTTGGTTTATGAGAGACTGTGGTGTGTGAGTAAACTTTGTTTACTTTCAAATGGAGCATCAGGAGTCTGAACAACTGTGACGTGGTTGGGAAGAAAAAACAGTATATATTTCATATGTCATTGTTATATATACTGAAAAATCAGAAGACTGAAAAGCTCTTTGTCTTACACTTGTCCCTTTGCATATCTTCTCACAGAAGCAGTACTGCCTCATCAGTGTCTCTGAAATTTCAGCCAGCTTCAAAACTCTCTTTTTTCTTGTCCAGGGGCCCTTGCCTTTCAGGTCACAAATGAAAAACTTGCATAGCCCTTTAATATCTCTCCTCCTACTCAATTAAGTATTATTATTATATCTAGAAAATGATATTTAAAAAAAATTAAGGTCACAAAGTCAAGCATTTAAATTAGAAAACATTAAAATTAAAATTCCCCATGCAGCCTTTGTTTGGCTCGCTTGGACATCTGCATTATAATGGTCTTTAATTACATCACACAGAATATATTTTTTATATGGGATCCCTGGCTCCATCAGTCAGAGATGGTACTTCCTTAATCAGAAGTATTCAGTATTTTGTTCTCTTGTCCTTGTTCAGTGTGTGGTGGACATGCCTTATTGGCTTCAAACTATTCAGATGCACTCTTTAAGCAGAAATTATTGATTTTTCTGTGCTATTTTCTAAATGGAACTCATTAATATAATGTCAGACATTACTTTATATTCTCAAAATCCTCATAAGGTTAAGGGATTTTTTTATCTTCATTTTGCAGATGGGTAATGGCCATGCAGAGAAATTAAGCTTAAGTATATTCAGTAGATTTGGGTGTCCAGTTTGGGGTGTGTGTAACCTCTAATTCTTCAATGTGCATTAGAATTTATAAATATCAGTTGTTTCACGGCTGTCCTGGACTATGAACAATGTTCTTTGCTGTATATCACTGCAGCAGAAAAAGCAGAATAATTTCCTTACAACTATAAAACAATGGGTAAACTCTCTCCCTCCCACATGTTTTCATATGTAGAGTTTTCCCCATTGTAAAACTTGCTCAAAATATTATGGTTTAATATAAATTTGTTTTTTGTTTTTTGGGTTTTTTTTGTGTGTGTGCAATAAGGAGTGAAAATGATCTCTATAGTAACTAGTAACTCAAGTACCAAGGTTGTTTGAGAAAATTGAATTGTGCTCAGGGGCAACTGTGCTTATGAAGTGTTTAGTGCATGTAAACAAACAGAAAACTATGCATATTCCCTCAGCAAAAGCTACTTACAGGGAGCAGAGAATGTCAGTAAGTAGGCATATGAGGTGGCTGTGGCAAACAGTGCAGAGAGAGGAGGAAAAGCAGATGTTAGTATGCAATGACCAAAGACCAGTGTGTAATGTTAAAATAAGCAGTTTTCCTGTTACAGCTGCCCATGCACAGCACAGTGTACACTGAGAATGTATAATGTTTTAGCATCTGCTTCTCTGTAAGGGTTTAATTTTCTTCTTCAGAAAGCTGTAATCTCAAATCTTTTGTTTGATAACTCCAATGTGCTTGGTGGGAGAAAAAAGGCTGCAGTGTTGTGACACTGCAATTCCTTTAGCAATGAAAGAGACCCCGGAAATTTTGTACAGTACACTGCAGTGAAAACACAAAAAGCAGTTGCTTTTCTGCCTGCTGCACTCCAGTAATTTTCTTTTCTTGATGCAAGATGGAGTGCAGGTGACAAGGGCTAGTGTAAAAAGTAAAAAGAAATGTTAACCTTCTTTCACTGTTGGAACAAGTCACAAAAGAATGGACATTTTCAGAACTAAACTTCATTGCTTTGTTCATATTTTTACTCTTTAAGGCATACAAATATCTTCTCGAGATGTAAACCAAAACTGGTTTGCACAGATTCTATTTTGTCACAGAAGCCTTGTTTGTTTGTTTGTTTTTTCAAATTCTAACATTCAAGTATACTCTTTTACTACACATGTTTATGACTGTTGTTCCAGAAAAAGATAGTGTGATTTTTAATATATTGAAGGATAGTAGAGAAATTAAAAATTAAGGATGCAATTTAATACAGTTTTCATGCCTGCAGGTTTGACCCAATGAATAAACAGTGAAGCTTATTTAGTTTTCTCTGGTTTCAAACAGTCCTTCCAGCCTATGGAAGCTTAGTCTTTTTAATAATGTTACTTTGCCTTTGGATAAAATCCTGCTGCATCCACTGATTCCACAAATGAATGTACAAATATTAAAAGGGGAAATGGATTTATACCTGAATATTGGATGGATCTTATTATTACACTTAGGAATAAAAAAAAATCCCATATCTTGGAAATATAGGGCCCTAAATTCCATTCATAATTATATCTTCATATTGAAAAAAATAAACCAATTATGTCACTGGCATATTCACATAGAGGGTGGTTGAGGGTCACAGCCTTTTGGTAAATATAAATGACCTATTGAAAGGTACAGGCTTTTAAAATTCCTTTTGCCAGGTTGTCTGTACACACCAATGATCACTCCCTCTGCATTTCTCCCTCTTCAAATCCTTTACACACAATCTTTCCATCACCACTTTTTTCAGGGAATCCTTGCAGCCTTCCACATCCATCTCCTTTGCTGAAATTTTCCTCAGTCCTTTCAGAGTACCAGATATTTCCTCCTTGTTCTCTGTGTCGTTCTCCCATCTCCACCCAAACACTGTTTCTTTTTTTCTGCAACCTATTAAAGAGCACATACCAATGTGCTAATTCCATAAGGCTTCAATTTTCCTGTAATCTTTTTTTTCATAATTACTTATTTACTCTTACTCCTTACTTATTCCAGCCAGTGCAGAAGCAAGCCTAAAAAACACTGGGGCAGTGTGATGCCTGAATGTGCAAAACATGAGCTGCTGTGCTGCAGGATACAGTGGTGAACTGCAGGGTCAAAAGCTCAGTAAACCAAGTATAGGTGAAAGGAGACAGACATTCCTTCCCACGCAGGAAAGTCTGGGATTTCCTCTGAAGAGGTTAGAAAAAAGTGGGACACAACATCTGAATAAGAGGTAGCCCAAAGAATTTTATTTTTGTTATCTTGCAAGTCAGTGTTTCCAAAGAGGGTAATACTTGCTGTCAACAAAACAACAGTTCTTGTGCCAGAACATTACATTTTTCCTGTCTTGAACAATATGTTTACTTCTATCCTCCAGCTATCCTTTCTCGTTGTGTCAGGTAGGATAGGAAAATCAAAACCTCTCTGAAAAAGAATACAAACAAACAAAAACCAAACCAACAAACAAAAAAAGCCCCCCAAAACAAATCAAAACAAAAAACAAACAAAAAACACAAACAAAAAAATACCAAACAGAAAATACCAAACAAAACCCCAAACCAAACCAAAACAGAAAAGAAGTTATTAACTCTGGCTAATATAGGTTATTTTCTCACATTCCCTGCTGAGACATTATACAAACCAAAGATTAATCAATCCTGAGCTACAAAAGTATTGTCACACCTTCCACAATTTCTACAGATCGATTTCTTATTCCCTTTCATGAATGCTTTGAGTATTTTTTGCTGAGTAATACTATCACAGCTGAAATTAGACTTGAAAAACATTAGACTACAGGCCATGTGGAAGAAACCTGCTTGAAATCAGCTCAGAGGAGGAGAGGTTTTGGGTTGATAGCCTGTGCTCATCCCAATCCTTCTTTGTGGTTCAGCAGGTGACTAGAGCTGGATTGAAGGTAAGAGTGGATAGTCAGAAATATGAAGGAATCCAGAAAAAAGCAGCAACTGAAGCAAAACTGTGGAACGTAAAAGGAGCTGGGGATGTTGAGGAGATAAAAAGGGGTATTTTCGAGTCCAAATGATTAATAATTTAAAAAAAATTGTGATTCTTAGACTTCAGGAATCAGGAGAAACTTGAATTTTGCAACTTCTTTATCATTGACTGGATAAGAAGGATTATCTTTGCTACAATAAGTTTATTTTTCATTTCTGACTCCTAAACTTCTTATATGAAAATCAGAATAAAAGCAATTCTGGAACAACTGTCACCATCCTGAAAAAGACTTAGAGAATAAGCAAGTAGAGGTTGTTTAGTCACCATTTAGTAAAAGAAAATAACTATGTGAAAAATTTCTCCATGCCAGAGGAACTGGACACATTTACAGGCAGAGAAAATGTAAGGCTTCTGAAAATACCTAATTCAAATGCAATAGTAGACTTTAGTTTATCTATTTTTCCAGAAAGCTTTATTTATGCATACTCCATGTTTAGAAGACAAAACAAGAAAATACACTAGAAAAAGATACATTTGCATTTTAACTCACTAAAGGCACTAATTTAGACCACAATTTTGTACCTGGTTTAGTCATAGAACAATTTTACTCTGCTGTTGACTACATAATGCTGTAATTATTCTTCATCTCACTTCTCTTTGATCTATGTTTATGTGTTGTTTATCAACTATTTGAACTATTTTTCTAGCATATGGTTATAATTATTTTCTGCACTGAAGTCAGTGTATTAGCAAAATTGAGAAATATATTAATTACTGAAGCTTCTGAAAATGTGCTAGAATTAGGGGACTTACGAATGAATGAATAATGAAGAATTATCCACTGTGGTCATCATTCCAAATTCAATAATTTTCTACACCTGAAATATGGTATTAACATGGCAATTAATGTAAGTACTCCATTTCATCACTAGAAATTTCTTATGAATCTATTTAAAATTCTTAGAGTATCTGAGTTTTTCTGCCTTAGTTGATGGATCTGATCAGCTTAGATATTTTCCTAATAAATTTTCTCAAATATTTTCCTATTATTTTTTTCTATAACTCCACTCCCTGAGGTGCTTTCCATCTAAAGAATGCCAGCTGAAAGTCATCAGAGACTTGGGCCTGGCTCACACCCAGCAGGGCATTGTTCTGTGAAAGCAGACAATTCCTGTCGTTTGTACTGCTGCCTTTTCTGAAGAAACCATGAAAGCATCAGGATCAGACTCTAACTCGGTGATGCCAGACAAAGTGCTTTTCAGATTTCAGTCTAATTAACCAATCACTGATTTTCAGAGAACAGGAAGAATCTCCTGATGAGCAGAAAGCGTGAAGGATGCAGCACTCATTTTCCACTGTCAGTCTAAATAAAGTAGTTAAAAAACTGCAGATATCTGTACCTATGCAAGGCCAGCTGTAAGGTTTTTATGTCATGCAATTCATCCACAAAAACTGGTGGGCTTCCATTTGGTGAACTCCTTGATGGTCGAGACTTCTTTTTTCCAAGTTGATTTAACTCTTCTGCTGTTTGTCATTCAGCTACGCTGTAAAATAATGAGACAATAATATAGGTCAGTGATACAGAAAAAGCAAAATGATCCAAATTAAAGAAATTCCCTTTGTATTGGCAAGGATCTGAGGATGCAGATAATGAAAAAGACTGATCACCAGAGATGAGAAATGGTTGAAGGATTCCTTCAAATGAGATAGAATATGTCTCTAACTATGTAAAGTCTCCTTCTCAGAATCTGGCAGAGGATGATAAAGGTAATTTCCAGCAAAGACAGTGGACTTTGTCATATCTGATTTTAAAAATGTAGGAAGACTTGCATTATTACTTCACTATCCTTGAAAATTAGTTTTTTTACTTGACTGTGTAAAGTCATTTTGGTAGAAGATGAGGTTGCTGCTTCAGTGCTCAGGCTCTGGTCCATGAGAAGAGAAAGAGATGTACAATGATGTTACACAGATGAAAAAAAACAATGCTTGACATTATTTTTCTATTTGTAGCTGTGGCATATTCTAGTACATAGTAAATTATTGCCTTACATATAATTCATAATATTGTCATTGATTCTAATTTTTACCTGGGCTTATCATTAGTTCTCATTTTCATTTATATTGTTGTTGTTAGTGTTTTCTTTCTCACTTGCTGTACCTTTTGATAAATTAGACAACAGGCTCCTTGGGGCAGTAGCCTTATTTGCTGAATGCTCTCTGTAATGAAGCAAGTCCTGCTTTGGTCTCAACCAGATGTTTGCTAACACTGTAAAGAGAAAACAAGTGGCTTCAAAATTAATTATGACCCCTGAAATAGCTGGAAGTAATGTATTGATCTTGCATTTGATGCAGGTGTTTCACTGTCTATTGTCTATTTATTTTGTGTCTAAAAATGGTGTATGGGGGAACTCATTTCAGTCAAAATAAAAGTAAAAGGAATTTCATGTCTCCCACTCTGTTTGTAATGAGATATCCAAAGGCCTAAAATCTCACAATTTGAATCGTTAGTTTTTCCTTAGTTATTTATCTCTACCACCATTAATACCAATATCTCATTTTATACTCTTTAAACATATGAGAAAAGCCTCCCTGGTTTAGACCTAATATATATCCCAAATGCCAAATATACTTGTCTGTCCTCCTGCTTTTTATCCTCTGCTGAAAACAGCAGATTGTATTTACTCAGCTGAGTCTCTCATGTCAGCCAACAGCAGGAGTGCTGACACCTCACCACAGGTCACCAGGGATCCAGTTTCTTGGATGTATTTAAATATTCTGTTGCCTGATCAAAATAGTGATGTTGTCAAAAGTGAAATATGGGTGTGCATGTTGTGCAGCTCGTGGTTATCATGGGATGTTTCACATGAAATGAAAAGCAGAGCTAGTCATGTGAGAATCTCTCCTGCCTCCTCGCTATGCTTCACTGCTTCCTGTCTCAGTCTCTGAGAGCTACACATATAATAAAAGATAAACTCTTAAATGGATATATGGAAACAATCAGCAAGTTTGAAAACTTAATTTCATAAAGCTTAGGTTTAGATTGGATATATTAGATTTTTTTTTTAATTTACTATATAGACAAATACTGATTTTTTTGTTCATTTTTTAAAATAGAGGCAGTATAAAAGGCATTAAAATTGGGAAAATTTTTTAGGATGCTGTAAGGCATAGTATAAAAAATCTACATGTCATTACAAAAGAAAATTTTACTTAATGCTCATCTTAATTTAATTTCTTTGTCTATAATCCCAAACATGTTTGTGAACTGAGTAGATGAGGAATTGTCTAGGCCTGAGATTATAGTAAAAATAGGGGCATGACAAGTTAGGAAATACTTTTGGCAGGAGATGTAGAGATGATTTTCAAAGAAGGGAATGATAGTTCTACTGGAAAAAAGGAAAAGAGGGAATTTACTCGAAGGTTGTATTTGACCAATAATTTAATTTTTTGTTTGTTCTCATGTTGTATTGCTATTTATATGCAAGTCAGGATCTGGAAGAAGGGGACTTTGAGATAAAGAGCTAAGTTTCACTTTCAAAATAATGAAAGAGAATACTCAAAAATGTGTTTGAAAATGCAAAATGGATACTTGATATTTCATATTTTCCACATCTTCTTTTAAGCTATATTTAACAGAATTGAATTTTGTGTCTGTGACATGACATACACCAGTTTAAGCTTATCCAAGATTTTCCATACTTTACTTTTAGATACTAAGAAATGAATTAGTGTTTTTTTCCTGTACCTAATGAGTTGAATGAAATTAAAAACCAGTTATGCAGCTTCTGAAATTAGTAGGCCTAGACACACTTGCTTTCACACAGAGAGTCATAATGAAAAGCAACGAAATTTCATATCGTGAATGAGATTCAACCTGTTATGTTTAATTGAAATATATTTCAATGACATAGCTAACAAAATTTTCAAACAGTGCCAGTTCACTTTTGCGTTATTGACTATTTTTAGCCATCATCACAAATTAATTTAATATTTTCTGGGAAATAACGGTGAATATTCTAAAGTTTTACATATACTTTAGAAGAAATATATAATTTTCAAATAAGTGTGGGGGATTTAATGTGAAATACTAAATATCAAGGCTAAATAAAATGGTAGGGTTTTTTTTGATTACACTGTAAAGCTCAATGTTTTGTTGGTGTTTTATCTTTTCATGTTTTTCATGTTTTTCATGTTTTGTTTTATTTTGTTTTTTTAATTTAATTTTCAATTTCTTGGCTTAATAGCTTACCCTAGTACTTAGCAGAGTCTGTTCAAAGTTCTAGAGCATAAACTGAGCATCATTATTTTCCATTGCTGTATCATAGCAAATTTTAAATCTCACACCCCTATTTCTCCATATGCAGCCTGTGGTAAGGAAGTCTGGTCCTGACAAGCTTCTTCCTGTGCATTCCTTTGTTTATTAAAAAACAGAGGTCATAGATTACCTGTAACTGAGTAGAAACCTCTGTGATGAAGGTTATTAAATAATATGAAATAGAAAATCAAGAAGGGTGAGGCTGAAGAAGATGCTCCAAAGAGATCTCTTACTGTGATTCAAACATGGTATGAGAGAAACTCCTGATAACAAAGTGCAACTATGCCAGCTTTATAAATCTATATGTTTCCCTCTTCTTTGCTTATTTTATATATCAAATTTTGTTTGTGTTGTCTGACTTCCACAGATGAGCCTGTAGAATGCTCTTTTATCCACATTACCCAAAAATATTATAGGAGAAAATGTGATCAAATTTCTAGTACTAAAAATTCACATCATGCATGAATAAAATTTGATTTTATGATTCCACCACACCTTTCTTTTTGTTATTGGCTTGCCTTTTACACAATAACTATCTAAAATACCTTGCCTATAAGGAAGCTTATAAAGCAGTATATTACCATGGCTTCTGCAATAGGTTCATGAAAAGAATAATTGAGTATTCTTATTTCATTTAAATAAATGCTTAGTAATTAATGACAAATTTCAGGGTACTTTGTGACTTAAATAATCATTACAAATTTGAAATTTTTATGCCAGTCTATTAAAAATTAAATAGCCAACTTTGAGCATATTTTCTTTGAATTCCAGTGTTATTTCTATCTTACAAACATGTCCATTTAACAGGATCCCATTACCACTTTTGTTTATTTCCTCTTTCCTTTGATTCTCTTTGCTCCCCCACACTGACTGACCACAATAGTAAAACAATAATAAAAATAATAATAATAAAGAAAAATAGTCAAAAGGCCTTGTATAAACTTCTTTGGAACACTTTAAAAGTAAGCTTTTTTTCTGGTATTTTTATTTGGAAGTCAGCCTTTTTCTTTCTTAATTTAATTCCATAAACTCAGTTACACTAAAGGTTTATCATAATGGGTTTTTAAATACCCGTTGTCAGAATGCCCTGTGGCAATCTGGTTGTGATTCTAAATGGCATCCAGCTGGACAGGAATGGCTGCATCAAGATGTACACCAAAATAAAACATTTTTTTTTTTGGCTTTGAAGTAAAAATCCAGTATTAATTTCGTGAGTGACTCTCACCTGCATTCCATTTTCTTTTATGCAGCTTTTGGAAGGCTGTCTCTGGAAAAGCCATAGCCAAAGGAGGTGTGCTGACCTGGAACTTGAGGATCTCAGATATATACAATGGAAAAAATGTCAGAGGCAGAAGAAGAAGGCAGCATTTAATTCTAATTAAGTTATAATTCTATAAGAGCAAAAATTCTGCCCTTGGTTTACTCCTGATGAGTTGAAAAGAGCAAGTAAAAATAGTTTTTTGAGACATTTCTTCCCTTCACTATCTCTATGTTTTGTCTGGTACTAGTGACACAGTTGCTTCTATGTGTAATAATTCCTCCAACCTGGAATTAGCAATTTGCTAACATCACCATTCTGTAGAATGTCTTCTTAGTGATTTAAGCATGGAAAGATTGGGAAGAGGTCATTTGAGCTCACAGGTCATCAAGGATTCAAACAGCCTCATGAAGAAAAGACAAAAAAGAAGAGTAGTGTTATGATCCCTTTGAGAATCTTCAGTTAAAAAAAAAAAATCATTCCTGTCTACAGAAACACAATTATGCCACCCACACTTTTAAGTTGTGGAGGAATAAACAGTTTATTGGTTCATTAACTCAAATTAGTATTTTATCCTAGGACTTTCCAAATCTCTATATTCCAATAATTTAAACATGGAATATGAACATGTCCCTATATTCAGAGCAGAAGGAAAGGAATTAGTGAGCACACTGAATATTTTGTGAGGAGGTTTCCACACCCATATTGGACCATAAATTTGATGTCTGTTTATAAAACATGATTAACAATATGAGAGCCAGCGAGGCTGCTGTAACATGAGATTAATCCTCATTTTCACTTTTAATGGGGTTTGATAATTGATTATTGTTGTTTTGCTGTTCTGATGGCACAGATGAGGCTTTGATTGGCTCAGATGAACAAATCATGATGAATTTCATTGCTGTGTGGGCACGAAAACTGTTGCTTTATTGGTGAAAGTGCAGATTTTTGTTTTATCAAATACACAGCTGCAAGCAATAGCCCCATCCTATAATTCATGATAACATAGTTGTTGAAAGGAAAGAGATGATAATTATCAGGAATCTCTGCAGCTACACAAATAAAATGTCATATTCAGATTTAATAATGCAACAATTGTGATATCCCTGGGAAAATTATGCATGAACATATTGTAGACTTATACCCTGTCCTTTTTTATTGCAATAAAACTTGTGGACAGTGAGTGTAAGCTAACTTCAAAGCTAGTTTAGTAATAAAAATTACTTTAGAAATTTTTACTAAATAATACTTTAAAATGCATCAGAAAGGGCAATAAATTATCCTTTGTAAGTGCAAACCTGATTTTCTGACTTTTGGTGCAAGCTGAGTTCCTGAAATAAAAGGTTATCATATACAGAAAATAGTTCAGCTTAGCTATGGATACCTTTAAGTGCATTTGCCAGGGTAGCTTTAAGCACAGTTACTGGGGGTTTTTTTAGTATTTTTTTCTTATTTAGTAATTTTATCAGTGCTGTCATCATTTCCATTGATGAGCTCTTTGTTACTCTTGTCCTAGTTTTTTGCATGCTGAAAATTCTTTGGGCTGATCCTCAGAATTAAAATAGAATTAAACACCTGTCCTATCAAACAAACAAAGGAAAAAAAGCACTGCTCACCACCTTGGATCTTTAAAATTCACAACTAGTCACTCTAGAAAGAAAGATTTTGAAAACCTTTTGGATTTTCCCTAGTCATTAGACCATCAAACAGATTTTTATTTCTCATATTTTCTCTTTTTCATCCTTTTCATTCACATTCCCGGATTTCATTTTGTTTTTCATTCAAATTTAAATGCAATTTTTTTCTTTCCATACATTCAATAGTGCTTTGATCAGTAGTCAGTGTTATCTTAAAACATCTCCATTTATTTTTTTTGTGCCACTTATTTTTCATACAGGAAATTTTCTCCTTCTCCATTCTGGTCTGGTTTATTTATTTTGATTTGGTTTCTTTTGTTTGGTTGGGTTTTTTTGTTTGGTTTTGGTTTTGGTTTTGGTTTTGGTTTTGGTTTTGGTTTTGGTTTTTGTTCACAAACTACACAGAATAAACTGCTTTGACTTTCAAATGTCACACTCTTGAATTCTTTCCTGCTTATTCTCTTCCTTGGGACATTCTGCTAAGGACCAAAGGCAAATTTGAACATATGGTAACACTCCTAAACTATGCAAAAAATTCACTAATCTACTGTTTCTACCAAAATTCACTTGTTTATCTCATTTATTTTTATTATATACACTTGTTAAGAAGCAACAGTTTCTAAATGTGTCAGTATGTGAAGTAATTTCCATTATTTTCTCATGAGTAAAAACGTATGAGCCATCATCCTGCATTGAAGTCTACAGTAAGGTTTTCTTTATGTTTATCTAAATTTTTAGAATGAGTTTAAATATTTAAAGCCTAAAATGGAAAAAGCTGTTGAGCAATTAGTATCAACTGTGGTTCTTTTTTCAGTGAGTTATAAAATCTGAACAAGGATATGCAGCTTGAACAATTAATAGGTCAATATTGGGTTGAAAGTTTATTTTAAATAATCATCAATGTCCTCTTTCTATCTTCATGAAGAACCCAGGTATTCTTAGTTCAACACAGTTGATTATCTGCCATATTTAAAAAAAAATATTTCAGACCAAATTTTTTTGCAGTTAAATAGCTTTGACCTTATATATGATTGCAAATATTTTCCATAAAACAAAATTGTATTTTAGTAATTGGCCTCTGATCGAACACAGATTGCTTTGTATGAGAAAAAGGACTTTGATCTTTAAAGTAAAGAATAACAATACCAATCACACATTCAATAAAAAAAAATTCCTTGATTTAGAGAGTGAACAAATTGAATCTATGATAAACAGCTCACTAAGCAAAGAAAAGAATTGACTTTCCAGAAAATGTGTTGAGAATTTAAACTAATGGCACAGGTAAAAACTCACTATATTTTCCCTTGCTGGACTATTAAAAAATTTCCTATAACATAACATAACATAACATAACATAACATAACATAACATAACATAACATAACATAACATAACATAACATAACATAACATAACATAACATAACAAACAGTAGTTTTCCTTTTAGGAAGATATGTTTTAGATGGTGAATAAATTAATGCTTATTATTTTACTTACTGAGTTGTACATGATTTTGTTCTTTTCATGGACACTGCCAGTAAAGAAAGGGTACAAAACACAATGGTTCTGTATAGAAATAACTTACTGCTCCAGCTGATAATGACAAATAGCATATTGATAAACATACAGGTTCTGAGTGTATTTATTGAAATGGATACCTTATAATTAAATTTAATGGGCATGCCATTTTCAGTGTTTAGATGGTGACATTGCAGAGAGTAAGATAAAGTACTTAAGAAATATAAATTTTCTATAAATTATGTTTCCAAGACTGCATTTCGAAAGAGGCATAGTAGAAAATAAAGATGAAGAGATCTTAGTTATGATGAATTATTCATGTTGTAGCAACAGGACAATATTTATTCTCAGTAATACACTTATACCCCTGGAGACCTGAAATGCATCAAAGCTTGTTTATTGTGGATTTATAATCAGAAAAAATATGAAATATTCTATCATAATAATTGTGGAAAATTTCTTCTAAGAAGAAGGGGGGACTTTTTTTTTAATAAGAAACTCCATTGAAAAAGTCAGGCTTGTGACAAAACAAAATACTAATCATGACCTACTTCTAGTTAGAGCTATTAAAATGAAATTTCTCCATTCTGAATACAAATATATAGCATGTTCTACTTCTCTGAGCAAGGAAAACATATATTTGTGTTTGTTTTTTTTTTTAATTTCATGTGTACTAACAATTTTTAATTTTTTAACTCATGGAACTTCTATAAAATCTGACAAAATTATGAGATCAGTCTGGCTAAAGTTGACACAGGTATGCTTGATAATGCTCATGCAATAAGAGCTGTTGGATCAAGAGCTGTGAACATGAGGAGGAACTAACAGTGTGTGTTTTGCACTGCTTTAGTGACTTTCGGGGTCTGTGGTTGCCTTTCTTGGCTAGTGAAGAAGAGAATGGAGAATGGCCTTCAGAGGAGCTTCCTGCTCTTTGCACTGACAACAGCAGAGTCTCCTGCCTTTACAGAAGAGCAGGCTGAAATTAGGAATACAATCCATTCTGTCTGTTCCCCATCTTCTCTCATAAAGTCTCCCTTCTTGACTCACCTGCACTGTTCTTCTGAGATGTCACATTTCTGCTCAATAAGCAATGTGCTCATAGTTCTAAATAGAGGTGTCTAAACTCCAAGATTAGGGGCTTGTGGTTGATTTTTCCATCTCATCCCATCAAGATATATCATGTAGAAGATTGAATGTGTAGAGAGTCTTGATACCTCAGAAAAGTGGAAGTTCTTATCAAAAATTTGTAGGAGAGAAAAGCAGTAAAACCTTGGCATGGCTGACATAGCAAGGAAGATTAATTGTTTGCTTTGTGTAAATGCAAACAGTTACTCACTGAGAAAGGGAAAGAACTAAATAAAATCAGAAGATATATAGGAGGTGACAGGGAGGTGGTTTGGGACAGCCAGAACAGAGACACCAAGAGTAAATCCTGCCTGGTGGTCTTCCATGCTGGGTTGAGTCCATCAGTGGACAAAGGAAGGGCTACAGATGTCATCTACCTGGATTTCTGTAAAGTCCCCCACAACGTCATCCTTCTCTCTAAATTGGAAAGAGATGGATTTGATGGATGTTAGATGGATTCTGTGATTCTATTATAAACAGTTCATGAATAAAAATGACTAAATTAGAATGCCTTTAATATCTTGCTAAAACTTCCTAGGAAGTAAAAGCTGGAAATACAGGAATTTACAGGAAATACAAGAAGTTGGAATCTTTCACTGGCAGTACAGGAAGTAAAAGGCAAATAATAAGAGGCTTCTAAGACAGGGGTCAATAGTTTTATGAAGGCAATTTTGTGACATGTGCATCTGATGTGACTGAATAACTCCAAGAATCCATTTCTGTTCAAGATGCTTTTGTTCTTCTGTGCTCCTTGCTGTAAGGGTGAATGAGTTCACCTCCACCCCGAGTTTACCAGTGAGGAAACAATTTTCCAAGGCAGTGTAAAGTCCTATAACTGGATATATGAATTCAGGGTTGGAAGGGAGCTGGGAGATATAAGAATGAAATTCCCTGAGGGGAAGTGCAGGGATTAGCTCCTCATGGATGCAGCAAAAGCACATTTGAAAATAAAGTCCTCCAGAACAGGACTGTTTAGCAGAGGGCTTCTAAGGGATTTGTCATCTGAGCATCTCCATCCTGTAGCATCTCTTAGCAACACTGTTTGTGTGACTGCACTGTGAGCCAGCTTGGGAAAGCTGAAAACACAGAGAAATTGGAGGTGCAGTGGTGAAGAGTGTCTGTGTTGGTGGGGTAAGATGACAGCTTTCATGAAGAAATAACTCCTCGAGCTGTCATCCTATGAAGTCACAGTGGCTTTGTGGTGACAAAAAGGTGATGATGGATATGTGCAGCTGAGGGTCTTGCATCAGCTGAATAGACTAAAATCTGTCTAAATTGCTAGGGGGAAAAGGCCATGAGAAAAAGCTGCAGCAGGGTGAATGATAGCTCCTGTCCATCTCACTGCTACACACAATGTAGGATTCGGTCTGCTGCACAGCACCTGACAAGCACTGGGTCCCTCTCTGCAGTCTCTTTTGGCCATCTATATTTCTGTTCAAAGCCCTTCTCAGGGACTAAGCACATTCAGGTTCATATTGGAAATAATGGGTCAAAACTATATTCTTGAATTTTGTGGAATACAAAATCTTACTATGAAAGTACTCAAGCATTTTTAAAGTTTGTATCTGAGGTTTCTTTAAAAAAAATAAAGAAGAAAAGCTTTGCAAAGCAACCCAGGAAAAAATTCAATACGTATGGTGTCTCATTCTTTATTATGAAGTTTAGGAGCAAGGTCATTGGCTCAGCAACACACTCTCAAGATTCGAGCACACAAATAAACTTTTCTTCAAGGCATGTCGATAAGGCTTTTCAGCATCAGAATGTATCAAACACTGAGAAATAGTGACTAGAAAACTACAGAATTGAAATTAGCATGTTGAAGGAAGGAGATTAGAGTGATATTTATTAACTCAGTAGAAATCTGGTGCTCAAAACATTCCTTGCCTTATATTTTTTGATACTTTTTGTTCTTATCTTTTCCTAAATTGACAAAACTAAAGTAAGCTGTTAGAAGGCTTTAGTAAAATTTAGTTAAATTTGACATTGTCAGTAAATAACAAATCCATTACCAAATTGGCTCCAGAATCATGAAACGGAAAATGTTAAGTTTGAAAACCATTGAAAATTATATTTTTTTTATAATTGACAACAAGTTGGTGCTGATACCACCAGGACTCATGATTTCCTTATTAAAAAACAAAAACAAAAACAAAAATACAAAAACAAAAACAAACAAAAAAAAAAACCAAAACAAACAAACAAAAAAAAAAAACAAAAAAAACCAAAACCAAACCAAACCAACCAACCAACCAAACAAACCACCAAAACAAAAACAAAGCCAAAAACCCCCCAAATGTTTCTTATTCATCTCTATCACCAGTAAAGCCCTGATTTCAAGAAAATCACTCTGTAATATGAAATCTGCACAGTCATTTCAATAGTACATATGTAATATGTGTAGTATGTGGAAATCATATGCATTTACCATGTAAAAGGAGAGAAAGCAAGATAATTTTTAGATAATTTAGAATTCATGGATAGTTTCATTCATTTAATTAATTCAAGATAATTTTTAGTAATCTTTTAGAACTCACAAATTTATACAAGTCTGGAGAAAAAGGGAGGAGACAGTTACATTAAAATTAAATTACATATGTTTTCTCTCAGAATTTAAATGAAACACAATTGGCTGATTCTGGATTACTTTGGGGGCTTTGTATTTATTGTTATTACTATTATACCAGTACCCAAGGCATCATTGAACATGGGGCAAGAGAACAGGAGAAGATGAAATGTAATTTAGTGCTATACTCAAAAGGGTTCTTAATGGACTAAAAGGATTCTGTAAATTTTGTCTAAAAATCAATAAATTTACTTAAGAGCAGAGACTAGAAATATTTTAACATACACCTTCACACAGATACATACAAAAATGGTGTTGAAATGATAGAAGAATCTGTTATATGAGCTTTTCTCTTATGCTTATAATAGCATTAAAGACAGAATATTAAACTAAGAATGCTTAAATGCTTAAATGCACTGTCTTACTGATTAAATTAGATCAAGAAGAATGACAGACACATGAATACAATTGCAAGAAAACATTTGATGTGTCCAAACCCATGGGCAATGTTGTAAAAAAAAAAAGTTAATCAAATTTACAAAAAAAATCAACAAAAACAAAACAAAACAGAACGAACAAACAAAAAAAAATAGAAAGAAAGATGCAGAGGGCAGTCTGTAGTGATGCATATATTAACAAGAAATAAGCATTGTTTCTTTGCATATCATGCCAAGAATACAAGTCATGTGGGCTCATATCCTAAGGATGTCTCAAATGAATTAAATGAAGAAAGCAATGTGGTATAACTTCTGCATCTAAATGAGGCTGATGGAAATAAATTAAATGTTGATCTGACACACCAAATACAATTAACAGCTTTTCTAAAGAAAAAACTATAACTACACTACCACTCCACTCAACCCCCAGTTATGAAGCATGTAATTTTCATCTCTGGCTTATGTGTGTCCTGAAACCTTCTGAGCTTGGCAATCAGAAGACTCAGATTTAAAGTCTTGAACACTTAAACATCAGGAAGACATTTATGTGGTTCCTAAAAAGAGTACATGACAGATAAGAAATGTTTGTCATGTGAACAAAATACAACATTAAAATGTACTCTGAAGTACACTGTTCTTAGAAAGTGGATGTTTCTATTCTAGAAACCTGAGAAATAAATAATTTTTCCTGGGCAAAGCAACTTTTGAAAAATCACACATATTAAAGGAAATTATTACCTGCTTAGTACAAATTGGCAGGGATGGAGTAAGCATTGTGTTTGTCCACAATCTCACTTCTGCAACATAGCATTCTGACAAGAGCTTTCATTTTATATTGGTATTTTTGGGGCTGCTCTTGTCTCACTGAAGCTGTTGCTTTTCTGTTGTCCATGCAACTTGTACTTCTGGTGGAAATTAGTGTCAAAATGCTTTTGATTAAGGGGACAAGAAAACATTCTTGTTAAATCTCAATTATGCTTACATTTAATGTTGTGGGTTTTTCTCTCCTACCTTAACCCTATTCCTTTACCTGGATTCTCAGAGTATTATCACCCTTTTTGGAAATTTTTGTCTAATGGGGCAGAAGGAAAAAGAATGCTTTTCTTGAAAGATGAATCTCAAGGGAAACCCTGTAAAGAAATAGTTTCCTGTGATTCTAAATCAAGTTCTGTGGTGTGGCTTTCCAAACCTATTTTAAGAAAAAACAGCAGTCATAGAAACCACACTGTGCAAACAAGGTATTTAATTTGCAATCCTAGATTAGATGTTCTTCTGACAGTTGAAAAAATAACAAAGCATTCCTTTGGTAAATCTGACAAACATTTCAAATTGTGTAAAATTTAATATTTATGTTTCTTGGGTTCCTTATTGTTTCTCCATCTGTTTTCTGTGGTTCTACTGGATTTCAATGACAAGTGAAGAAAACTGTGAAAACCCGTTAAATAATTGTTTTTCCACAGCTGGCATTTGGAGATTTTCAAATTGTAATGTGATTATTTGATAAATTCCACATTGCTCACATTACTGTTGTCATATATGATTTCTCAGAGCCCTGGTCTCTTCACACACATTGTTACCTGAAGAGTTGGGCAGAAATTAATCATCCAAAACTCCATTTGAATGCTTAACTTAAAAGGAGGAGCAGCTGTTCCAGGAAAAGGGAAATACCTGAAAATTTATGTCTTCTGAGGATATGGATCATTTGGGACAGCCCCGAGTATTTATAAAGCTTGATTTTTGAGAAATAGCTATTTTTTATTTTTTTTTACGATGGGACCAATTTATATCTTGTATTTAAAGAGAAACAAACCAAACAACGAGGTTACTTATTTATGCATTTCAGATATGGTCAGGATTAAATCAGGAAATTTAAATTTCATGTAGTAACACAATTTATAATAAATTTGCTTCTCCTACCACAGACTCCTTGGGCATAGCACTTGGTCCATACTCACCTAAAAAACCTGATGGACTCCTTCATGACCAAATGCTGCCTGCAGTAGCTGATGAAATTTGGGGAGGAGAGGATCAGAGGACTAATGTTGAACCACCCTGTAGTAACTGAGTCAAAGGTGCTAGGAGGACAAGGAAGGAAAGGCAAAGAAAATAGAGCTGTAAAATTTTTGTTGCATTTGAGAACACCAGGATGACTGGTCATACTTTTATGGAGAGTAATAATGGGGTAGTGGGATAGGGATTCTGTGAAGAAAATTAGAAAAGCAAATTATGATGCTCTCATATTGCATGAAACACCTCTGCCACTACAGAAGAAAAATCACCACAGAAGAACAGTACTTGTCCATTGTACACTTAATGTTTGAAAAGTTCTCTGAGTAGGTTGAACTGAATCCTACATTGTACAACTCATATTTTCAAAAGAAAATAAGGAGTTAGTGGTGATAAGGATTTATACCTCTTGCAAGGGACTTATTGTCTGAATAAACTAAGGGTTATGAGGTTTTTGAAAACATATAGTGAAAGTTCATGTGGGCAACTCTGTGAGAATAAGAGCCGCTGGTCTCTGAATTTTATATTTCAGCAAGATATCTTTTTTTTCCTCAATCATCCATCTGCAATCTACACTTTCAATGTATCCAGTCTACTATCAAATTAAATGAATAGGGGGTTTTAATTATTATTAAGGATAAGGTGAGAATTATGGTCTCTATTTCAAATGGCAATTAACTGGGATTTTTTTTCCACATCATCATGAATTGAAAATAATGCAATTGCTCACAAAACGTGAAAAAAAACCAACTATGTAATTCTTAGAAATTTTACTTCTATACATTCTTATTTATGCTGTTATCAAATAGATTTTTTTTTACTAAAACATTTTTTCCAAGATTAAGAAAGAAGAGAAGGCCTGGGTCCCTTAGTGAGTAATTTTATTTGCTGTATAGAGTTGGAATTTAATTTTGTCTTGCAGCTTGAGAGATCTCTGACAAGAAACATTTGATTAGCCAGTTATTGCACAAATGCAAACAAAACATAGTCTCTACTGTCTTACTGCACAAATTAAATCACGAAGGATTACCACTTACCTGGTGAAAAAGAGCAGTTTGAATATCAAACTTCTGTTCTTTGAAATGGAGTTTGTCGGAGAAGTCATGTAAGGTAAGCATTTTGTATTTTTTTCTTTTGCTCACATTCCTAAACTCCTCCTAGCTCTGCATCTTTTCGCTAGCAAATTTTTGTTAGATATTTCTTTATGGCAGAGATTATATGTTTGTAGTGTAGTTAGTATAATAGAATCCTATGCTTAATGGAGCCTAGGTATTGGTGGCTGTCAAGATGTTAAGGTAACAATGTAGTTTTAATATTTTATTTCACAAAAATAGTGAGAATTTACATCATCTCTGAACAGCTACAAGTATTAGAAACTGAAAAGATGCACCATAGAATGAGGGAGTTTATATATTTATTTTTAAAAATACCACCTGAAAAAAATAGCAGACTGGTCTAACACAGTCTCAGAATCTTCTCTGTGAAATTAAATAGGAATGAAATGACTGAACTGCAAAGAGGAATCTTAAGGAATGCAAAAGTCTTATTAAGCTTATATTGTTCATGGTGCCGTGTGTTATAAATTTGTGGGTTTTTTCAGTGTAAGCATCTCAGGCAAAGAAAAACAGCCTCTGTGAGTTTACCAAATAAGAACCTCCAATCAATGCAAATTAAATTACAGTTCTTTTTAATTTAAAAGTATCTGGGTTAGTTACATCCATGGCTAACAAAAGGGAGAGGGAGGAGGGATGCTTTGTCTCAGAACAGTATGGAAATTTGTTCCTTGGACATTACATCTGAGTCAGTCAACACAAATTAACTAATCAAATGTACTGGATATCTCTTGATTAGATGAACTCAAACTTAATATTAAATTTCAAAATATGAATTGTTGTTTCTCCCTCTTCTATTGGTTATTTTTTATTTACTTAGAACTCTGTTTAAAACAAAGGTGAGTACTATGACTCAAGAGGGAAAACCTGGCACATAAAATGCCAGGCAAGAGTTAGATAAAAACCTGGCTTTCATTAAATATTCCTGAAAAGGGGGGAAATTATTCTGCCTCAACAGAGTGAGGCAAGAACTGTAAAATAGGGATGAGTGATGCAATGCTTGGACCTTATTGGTGAACTGCTCTCAGATTTCTTTCACGGAACAAGCAGAGCTGGAAGGGATCCATTAGGATCATCGAGTCCAACTCCTGGCCCTGCACAGGACACCCCAAGAATCCCAGCCTGTACCTGAGAGCGCTGTACAAGCATTTATTGAACTCTGTCACGTTTCCCCTCAAAGCTCTTCACCATCCTCGTGCCCTCCTTTGGACACTCTCTAATGCCTTCATGTCTCTTTTATATTGTGGCACCCCAAACTCAGGATACACTAATGTATTGTAGGAGCCACATTAAAAAGTCAGAATATAACATTTTGAGTAACTGGAGGATGGGAAAGTATTTTTTTTTACTGACATAGGAAATTTTAAATATTTTTAGGTCATATCTGTAAATACACAGATCATAATGCAACACTCAAGGAAGATGCTGCAATTCCCATCAGCTACTTAACAAGTATTTTTCAATAGTTTTGTATAAGATATCCAGAAATTAGTTTCTCAATAGCCCAAAGATTTAGCCACTGTGATTTTAGTTAAGAAGTAATATAGATTGCAAATATCAGACCTATCAGAAACCAGATAGGCAATTGGTTTTTTTTAATCTCTACTTATGCCCAAGGATTTCTTCATCATTATCCTCTTCATCCTTCAAGTAATGTATTCTTTGAAACATTGGGGTTTTTTTAATTTTTCTTACAAACTGATAAAACCTGTTGAGCACAAGCATATTCCTATAATATTATATTCTGCCAGAGATATAATTAAAAGTATTTGTTGGCATTGCAATAGTTAACAAGTAAAGAAGCACCTCACTGCATTTTCCCTAGATTAATTTTAGACGTTAAACATTTTTTTTCCCAAAGAACAGATATTCTAGATGCATTTGAAAACACAGCTAAGAACTTTCACTGAAAGAAAATAGGGCAAGAGATGTTGACACCTGAATCTCCTTATGAGAAAACAAAAAGAATAAGTTAAGTGATTACTTACAAAATTCAAAATTGTACTTATATTAACGTCAACACTGATTCAACACCACTTTTGATAATTTTGTACATAGAAACTTGAAAGCTTAAAACTCAGTAGGTGATTATTATAAAAGTCCTCTTCCAGCCATAGCTCTCATCAAAAAGGAACCAAAAACCCCTCAAACCCCACAAAAATTATAAAGTTGTTTTTCTTCAGGGTTTAAAAATCTAAGGACCATAAGGCCTGTGGAAATCTGGGAGAGAGGTGGGAGTTGAGTGATTGGCTGTGTAGTGTTTAATTTCTCTCTGAGTTTAAACCACAACAAGCTGTTTTTAAAAAGATACAGTATTAAAACAAAATTAGACAAACAAAATAACAACCAATCAAACATACAAACAACCCTTGTGTAGAGGATGTAACAATACCAGAACTCCTGTCATTCATTTCTGCTAAGGAAAGAAATTATCTTGCCTTCAAAATCCAATCTAGATAAGGTGTTCATGTGATGAGAATGTAATTGTGATAAAATTTTCCAGTTCTTCTGTGTTCAGTGTAGTTTAAGCATTTTTGTGGTGGCTTTTTTTTTTTTGGTGGGTCGTCTACTGCCTAAATCCAGGCCAAATGTCTGGGTAATGTAACACGTAGCAGCATCTGAAATTTTCCAGCATCTTCTTTTGTTGAAAATAATATGACCCTTTCTCGAAGTTTTCTTATGCAGTTCTTGGAGCAAGAAGAACTTTGAATATGATGTTTCGAGCAACCTTGATAAAATGTTTGATAAATGGTTGAGGACAAAAATTTGGGAAGTTTTAAGTTCTCTTAATTTCTGTAATCAAGACAAAACAAGGTCTGAGGAATCAGAAGATGGAGAAATAAAGACTCATAAACCAGAAACCTCTCGATACAAACATATGTTTATAGCTTTTTTCTACCACTTACCCTTTGGAAACTTCTTCTTAGATGGTGTTTCAATCAATTCAGTGTTGAAATATTAAAACTTAGGCCTTACAGATTACAAGACATTTGGCTGGTATAATTTAATTTTATGAAGATTTTATAGATCCACAAACTACTAACATTGTGGACAGAGAAGGAGTAGAAGAAACTATGTATGGTCATAAGAGGAGAATTTTTTATCAGCTTTTAACTATATAATATGCTTGCATGTCTGGTAATTCTGGAACCAGTCCTGAGTGATAGTTTCATTGCTGTTCTCAAGACAGGAATTAATTACAACAGACTGTAATTAATCCTGACAATCTTGAAAATAATGCACACAGTACGCTTGATATTTAGGCAGAAATTCCACCTCATGTCTATGTACAAATATAATGAAGACCCCATTGCTGTTTACAGAAACTTATTTTCTGGATTGTACATGTAATATTTCAATGATGCAAGGTAAAAAAACCAACTATGTTTGAATACTGCTTAAAAATGAACACTGTAGTGTTTAGTGGTCACATATTTTTTCATTTGATTCTATGTTCTATCTTTGGCTGTTTATTTCTCTCATGTAAGGAAAAAGCTAAAAAGATTTTGAAAAAAAACAAAATTAATTTACTCATGAAAAGAAATAAGGAAGTCTTTCTGTACCTTAATTGAGTCATTCATTACAACAGAAACAATGAGTTAATGTTTTTTTGTCTTAGGTATAATCTTCCTAGGTGGCACAGACAATAACATCAGAATAGAAGAAGTGTGAAACTGCTTAAAGAAGTGTGTCAGAGTACCTCACATCAGCTCATTTGATGGTCTAAAATGAGAAGTAAGTTCGTTCTGTGCTGGACTGGCTTTAAAAAGTGTACATTTTAAGATTAGCTTCTTAGGTTAAGATCTTAATATCTTTGAATGACTTGATATTCTAGACAGATGTTCAAGCACTGATTTACATTGATTTGGAAATGAGAAGTATTACTTTGAGTGAAAGCTGTTTTGTATTCTACTGCTGTATAATTAAGCATATCTATGCATACATTATCCATAAACTTCCTTAGTTTCAAATTTTCTTTTATATAGATGGTTTTTTTAGATGTATAAAATTCATATATGTGCATACAGATATGCAAACTTATATGCATATAACATCTAGAAATTTTTAAGTATGAAAACCAAGTATGGATTTAGGGGACTAATTTGAGCTTTTAAAATTATGGTCTCTGCTTTCAAGGTTAAAAATAACTCTGATATAAAGGAAAGGATATCTGTAATATGTTATTTTTGTACTGAAGTGAACAGAGAGAGTGTTTATATGAAGATCCTTGTAAAGCACATTCTTACCCCTGTGCTATAAGGGTATCTCTGACATCCATTCTATACATCTGAGGTCTAGAATACCTTTATTGCACTGTGATGGAGGCATATAAAATAGTGAAAGGTATATGTTTTAACAAGTTTGAAAAATGGACAATAAATAACAGATTTTTACTCCCACTTTCATTGGTCAAAATAAAGTGGAGTAATTTATACCTTACTCGTTGTTGAGCTCTTTCTGCTGCACTTCATCCATCTCGAATCAGCCTTCACTCGTACAAAGAGACTGTAGTTTAATTTGAGAAAAATGATACCTTCATCAGACCGATTGTATGTTCATCCTTGTTTCGTTCTTTATTTCATGTTTATGAGAGGGTAGGAAAAAAAAGTAGATATTTATTGTTTAGCAGAAGTACATTTCCCTCCCAGATAATTCAATATAATTCTGATTAACCCAATATCCTGAGGAACTCGACATTCTAAGGGTCTTGTGTGTTTGAAGATAGGGAGGATGGTGGATTGTTTAAAGGGGGGAAAAAAAACCCTAGATTAAACAGTAACACATTAATCATGATAGACACTTACAGAATGTGTTCCTAAGAGATACATTTGATTTTGCTGAAAGTGAGATCTTATTGCTTGCATCGCTGTCATTACAAAGGGAATTCAACTCATTCTTCTACAATGAAGCATCACTTTCTGAAATAATTATTAGTAAGGAATAGCATTAAGATACAGTACTTCTTCAGGGCTTGCTTCAAAGAGATTAAATGAGAAAGATTTACATTACATGCATAGGGAGAAAGGATGTGAAACAATGCCATCACAGAAAGAATGCTTTTTTTCTTCTATCTGATGAATACGTGTGTCAATTAAGTATAACAATTAAGAGGAATAATTATGCCAAATATATCTTATAGATCAACAGTTCCAAATGAGTAAGAAGAAATCTGGTTTTAGGAAAGACATACCTGATCTGTGTCTGCAGCTGAAGGATTGGGTAATTCTTTATGGGAACACTATACATTATTAGTGACAGCCAGGTGATGGTTCACAGGTAGCCTGGTAGAGAAGGCAACAAAACCTACTGTGTTTGTAGAGCAATCCAGAAAAGAAATTCAGTTTAACCTTGTGGGCCCAAAAGCTCACTTTTGGCACAAAGCCCTTTTTTCAGTGGTGAACTATAAAAAAGAACAGAGGAGTGTTAAGTCTGTCTTCCCCTGCTGACTTTGGTGGGTCAGTGAATATATGGAAAGGCAGAAGGGAAGATTAATTATGAATTATGGCACTGCACTGCTCTTAGCCTTCTGCTCCCCTTTTGTTTGGGCAAGACAGACAATAAAGTTGTCCCCTAAACCAGAACTAAAATGTGATAAAAAGCAGAAAAAAAGGGGACGTCTCCTCCCACTTCACACCCCCACTTTCTTGCATGTTTCCTCTTTTTTTTTAAAGAAGCTATGACTTGTCATTTCCTTTTTGAGTTAAGAAAAAGTTTTGTCTCAAGACTCATAACCTTTAGTTTCACTTTCTAAGTAGTTGATCATCATTAATTTGTCCTTCCTAGGTGGAAATCTCCTGCCATTATGCACTGCCTCATGAATGGGTGAAGATAATCTAAAAGTGGAAGTCTCAAAGAACAGTGTGAAAATGAGAAAAAGGAAGAAAGTGAAAGAATAATTTAACCTAATTTTTAATTATTCAAATAACTTGAAACTAGGAATTTTTTCTTACATTCTTTTTTTTTCTAATTTTTACAATACCTCTGTATTAAAAACAAGGGACCATTTAACTACTATTAAATTGTATTTAAAGTACATTTTCCAAGATGCAAAGATAATTTTGAAGAAGTAGATCTGGTCTCTAAATGAAGCACAGAAAATTAGTCTTTTGCTGTTTGTGAACCTCTTTCTTTGACTGTTGGTTTGATCTACAAGTCATTGGAAAAGCAAAGTGTATGGAAAAGTACAGTGAACTGCTCAGAACAGCTGTCAAAAGTCTAGCAATATGTATGAAGCAGAATATATTCCAGTGATTCTCTTTTCTGTTACTAGGAAAACAAAAGTCAACTCTCACATCTTCATATTTATTATTATTTTTTTTTTTTACTCTTCATGACATGTATTTGAGAAATATCCTGCTCTTTCTTACTCCTCATTTTCTTACATGCAGGTATCATGGAAAGGCTTGAACTTTAAGAATACTACAAATTTTAGGCAAATGTATTTTACCTAAAGAAAGATTTTGGAAGCTTGCCTAGGAAGTGTAACTACTGAGTCATTTTTGAAGGTCAACTCTGAATTTATCGTGCTCCTTTCAGACTTTCTTAGTGCTGTAGTTACAGTTGCATAAACAGACAAATATGTAATGGAATTTCAGGAAGGGACACTCTGTTTATCTTGTATACTGATTTAGGAAATATCTTAAATGTCTTAGCTATAGATATTGCTCTTGAAATACTGTTTTAAGAAGGCAAATGTCAACCTGAAAGGGAAGAGAAGGAAATATTAAGTCAAAATAAGTGGATAGGATATTCTGCTGAAGTAGACAAACAAATCCATGAGACATTTACTACAATACAGGAAGGAAGTTCTCAAATTAAAAGTCATTTGGAAGGGACGGGGTGGGGGGAAGTCATCAGAATGATCAGACAATCAGAAATTCTGATGGCAAAAGTTTGAAGAGTTAAATTATTTTTGCTTCATCTGTCCACGGTTATTTTGGAAAGTCATCTATTCATGGCAGATTAACGTGAGCATGAGGGAAAAAGACTTTTGAGTACAGAGATGAAAAAAAAAAGGTTGTAGCAAAATCAAGTGACTGACAACCAACAGTTCTTTGGTTAAACTGGAAGTATTATTGAAGGGTTTTTCTCTTTAATAAATAACAGTAAATAATAAATAATAAATAGATAACAAAGTGCATCCCCCATTAAGCAGACTCCTAATCTGGAAAGTGTATCGTTCTAGAGGTTGTAAGTTAAATCAAAAATTTGATGCAATGTTTATTTTACATGCACTACAAAGAAGCTCAATATTTATTTTAATAGTCCCTATAAGGCCTAGAACACACAAATCTTTATATGAAGTATAATACCATAATTCTGTGCCTATCTACAGTTCATACAATGTATGGAGATAAATTATATTAATAAAGATCAATTAAGAAGATAAAATTAAGAACAAGTAAAACAACTCCAAAGCCCAATGTATTAATCAACAACTTGATAATATCTGAATTCATCTGTATATGATGATACAAACATAAGTTGAAAAAATATTGGGACACTCTTGGGACTTATTACAGCTGGATAACATTTACAGTACTGTGGAAAAACAGATTTAAGTGGGGATTTTGAACTAATGCTGAACCTTGGGAATTGGGGACATGAACAAGAAATGAAAGCAGGAAAAAAAGGATACCTTGAGAAAGAAAAATTTAACAAAAGATGATAAAATTCTAGAAAAGTGTCCAGCCTTCATATTACAAGGCAAGAGTAGAAGAAATTAGCATATTGTTTATTTGTGCACTTGACAAATAAGAAGGAAGCTGATAGTGGATGTATTACCCAGAAAAAATATTTTCTATTGACTTCTCTTTCTTATCATTGTTTATAAGATGATGGATTCAACGCACTGTATTTAGTTAAGCAATTTGATGATACTTCTGAAAATAGAGAGCCCAGTTGTGATAACCTGCACTAGCTCTCAGGATGAAGGTGACATTTTATATTACATATTTATGTAACTCTTATCAGGTGGAAAGAAGAAAACCAGGAAACTACTGATAATTTTTAACACATCTGCATAACTAAGAAGATTTGCAATCCAAAGTGTCATATTTTCTTTCTAAAAATTTTCTTGTATTACTACATTGAAAATTGAATTCCCATTTTATGCAGTTAATTTCCTGTGCTAAAATTTGTTTTGTATTTATAAGAAAAAGAAATCCATTGAGATAATCATACTCAAAAAATTAAGACAGATAGAGTTAAGGAAACTACTTAGGATTGGAATTTTGAATAAAGAAATACTGTGATACAAACTAGTACAAAGATGCAATTTAAAGACAGTGTATTCAGAAAGATCCATCATCCTCTCAACAAAAGGAATTTTATTTTGATGTGGGTTAATTTCTTCAAAGGCCATCTTTGTATAACTGAATGGTTATACAAAGAAAAGCAGTGGAAAAATGTCAAATCCTTGGAATAAACACTCCTCCAAAAATATATTAAATGGAATAAAAAAGTAATTCATTCTGAATTGAACAGGAATTAAAATCAGCTTCATTTTTTCTGCCTGGATAATGGTTTTTTAATGGAATTTTTTGGAAAATGCACACTATTTCAGCTGAGGATTAGTCAGGCATATTTTAATTGCATGAAACTTTAGTAGAGGCAGTGTTGAGATTATATTTATTATTTTACCTTTGAGGAACAGTACTGATTCCCTAAAGATGAAAGTGTGAGGACATAGGGAAAGAAAACCAGCCCCATTGCAAAAGCTTAGAATGCTGTTTCTTTGTCTTTTGCAGTATCATCATGTGACCCTAGAGGTATCAGGCTTTTTTTTTTGCTTGTTTCTTCCATAGCTGCTTCTATATCTGTGTACTCACAGTTGCATTAAAAAAACCAAACCAAAACAAAACAAAAAACCAGAATCTCAATCCTATCCTGAAATTATCTATCTTGACAGAAATTTATGTTGAATCCTTTTCTACAGATTCAGTTGGTTTGGTTGTTCAAGTCTGGGGTTTCATTCAGTCAAAAGAAACTAGAATTAAGATTGCTCATGTTCTAAAAAAAAAAATACAGGAGGAACTGGATGCTACTATCTCATTGATTTTCATCGGAGTCAGCCCCATTTCTCTTTGTAGATTTTTATCACTGAAATTTCAATAGTCAAACGCTATGTTGAAAATTCAGAAAGAATCAAAAGGCTATCAAGTGTTCCCCTATCTGAAGGTCAGACTTGTGCTTCTGCTTCATTTCATTTTGGTTTAGAGATTTTGTAGCTCAGTAGAAACTTCTTACAGAAATGCAAAAAGACAAAATGCAAATTCATTGCTTGATGATGAAGGATGAACAAGTAAGTTCTTAATTTTTTAATCATCCATATTAATAGTCTTCATTTGGCATGCACATAATGGCATTTATCAAAGCATATGAAAATACTTGACAGATCCTTTATTGAGCCTCTTAACACTTCATAGGATTAAATCTGTCTTCCAGATAAATTTACTAGTACTAATAATAATGTGATAAATACTTCTTTTTACTTCTTTCTAAGCAGTAATCAAGATTCTGTACTCAATCTGCAAAGAATAAATTGCTTCTGGTGGTCTCTGTTTAAAGACATCTGTAGTGAAATGTGGAGATACAGTTAGTAGATAAGATCTGAGTCGATGACACTTTTTTGTACAGCAAATGAAAATTAATTCACTTTGTGACCTATTTAGAGATCTCACTGTGTGGAAGGATCGAAGGTTAGGGAGATGGAGTTGTAAGCAGTAGGGATGGGAACAACAGTGAATCAGATTGTCAGCTCATGTAGAGAAATTATTTTGTGTTGGAAAACAGAATATTCCAATGGAATAGCTAAATATACTAGGGAATAAATGCAGGGAACTAGACTAAAGGGGACTAAACTAAACTAAGGGGAAAGCTGAAAAATAATTATTATGAAATGGGTTCTTACGGTGACATCTTGAGAAATTTGATTGCATCTTTTTAGTTCAATGTTCCCTGATAATGAGCCTTGTCCATTCCTATGCCTTGTAGAATATTTGGTGTTTTATTGCTGCTAATGTGATCATAACAGGAAGCTTTTCATAGGCTGAAACAGTTTAATCCTTTTTTTAGCAGGTCATTGAGCAGGGGTGACTGAGGAACAGGTTTGAAACACTCCTCTGAGTTGTAATCTCTATGAATATACTGTGTGTCAGTAAGTCAATCCTTTAATGCTAGCCAGAATACTAAAGCAAATTCTCAGAGAGGTGAAATAGTTTGCTTACTTGAGGCAGAATGGAGTCAGGGTTAAGACAACAGAAGGAAAAACCCAGAATCCTGCACTGACTGCAGATCACAGAATTAGAGTGGTGAATGGGGCTTTGGAGAAATTGTGGGCAGCATCCAAAGAGCAGATCCTGTTTTAATGAATAAGAATGAATTGGCTGTGTGTGGCCAGGTTCTGGAAGCAGGGTAGCTACAAGGGTGGCTTCTGTGAGGGGCTGCCAGGAGCTTCTCCTCTGTCTGATGGAGCCAGTGCCAGCCTGCTCTAGGATGGACCTGCCCCTGGACAAGGCTGAGCCCATCAGCCATGGATGGGGGAAGATGTTTTTGATGCCTTGAGAGGCTACCTAGAGCAGAGGCTACACAGTTAAAGGAATAAAGCAGGTATTTGTTAAAAAGCCCTTCAAAGGATACACCTTGGGCAGTCCAAGAGCCTGGCCATGGCTACACCCAAGATGGACTCTGAGTCATGAGTTTTCATACTTTTATAAGTTTTGGTCCATTGACATACTGGGGTTAATTGTCCAATTACAGCTGCAGGTTATGAAGTCCCATCCTCCCAGATTGCTCTCCTCAACTCACCATTGTTTACACTTTTTGGGCCTGAAGCTGCAACGGTGTCCTTGGTTCTTGGGCTGGAAAACGATTGTTTTGTCTAACTTAACAGTTAACTAACTTAGCAGTTTAACAATAACACTTTATATGAAGTACAAAATCTGTGAATGCTAATGTGAAAGCTAAAACTTAAGTCATCTTTCTAATATATATATAATTTTTTAAAAATTTTCTAATTATCCTCCTGAGATTTTATTGTTAATGAATGAATCTAATTTCCCCAACTGGAGTGTATTTCACCCTTGACACTAATTGGTGAGTGATCTCTCCCTGCCCTTATTTCAATCCTTTTGTTGTACTTTATCCCCCCCTTTTCAGTTGGGGAGGAAAGAGATAAAGAAGCTTTGGTGGGCACTTGACATCCAGCCAAGCTCAGAACACAACAGGAATGCCTTTAATTGCTTTGATATTTATTTTTAACATATTAGATATGAAAAAGTTCCTGGAATTGTGGAGGCCAGTTTCTTATCTCAGGAGGCAACTTAGGTGCTCAGTGATCTAATGCTCACTGCACACTTAAGGGGGAGCAGATTGAGCATGTGGAAGCTGAAAGTCTATTGACAAGAAATAATTGTCGAATGATGCAGGTCACAGTTTCAGGAAATGAAAAAGAAGCAAGAACAGCAGGATGGGGAGAATTCACTTAAGAATATTTCAGCACTGTCTTGAGAATTTAAACTGGGGAAGCACCCCCTCACAACTACTGCACAGAAATGTTCTCTTTCTAATACCCATCAACACAATATTCTCTTGTTAAAACTGTGGTCTTTTAGAGGAATTGGCATGGAAAGTGAATAGGAAATGGTGGTTACACGAGAAGGCTTAACAGACCAAGAGAAGCACTAAGGTCTCTTTCAGAATATGAAAAGGAAACCCAAGGAGTCATGTAAAAGTAGACACAAATGAAATGTGTCTGAAAATTAATGCTAGCATAACTATGTGAGGATAACCAGAAGTCTAGGAAACAATACAAAGGAAAATAAGCAAATAACTTAAAAACGACAGGAGAGCTCACTAGATACATGAGAAGCTAAAGGAAGACCAAACAGATGTATTTTTACTGCTTAATATGAACCAATGCAGATAACAAGAGAAAGAGGAGCACTGAAAGGCAGGTTGAATGAATTTAAAAAGCATAGTACATTGAGTTCCTTAATCGAGATTAGAGTATTTAAGGAAGTAGCCTAAGATTTTATTATGAGATGCATAATTCAGTTATATTTGATAGAAGTGATAGATTAATATGCTGGCAGTATTACTGCAATCTTTTCCTTTTTTGTAACAATTTGGATGGAAGATTGTCTTTTGAGCACCTCAGTTTCAAGAAAGTGAAGGACAAACAAGATAACCATACTGCCTATGCTTAGGTATTCTTACTTTTCTCCTGGAATTCTTTAATTCTCTCTCCACATTAGATTACATCTGGGCATTGTTGAGATTTGTTCCCAGAATAAATATTTTCCTTCTTGTACCTAAAGTGGGCACTACTGGTGTTGGAAGCAGCTGTCTAGCACATATCAAAACTGTCTGCAGGCTCAGAAAGCTTTAGCTGTTTGGGGAATTTAGAAGACTTTAAAAGAGAAAGAAGGGATAGATGAGTCTTCTCATACTCAAATGCTTACTTCTGGCTCCGAGACGTAGGGTATGACAAAACAGGTTTGATTTGTAGGCAAGATGATTTACATTATCTGTCAGGGAAAACCTTTTTTTGTGAAAAGGGGTAATTAAGCAGGAGGAAATAGCTTCCCTTGGGAAGTTATGAAATCTTGTCTTTAATAAAGTCTTTTTGAAACAAACATCTGTCGAACATCTGTCAGAGGTAGTCTGAACCTGACTAACCACACTTCAGTGGACAATAGACTGTCTCAGTTTTCAGATCAGTTCCAGCCTTACTCCTGTGATTCTGTGACATCACGGAGGATTTTTCTCC
Source organism: Sturnus vulgaris (assembly GCF_052056855.1). Lineage (NCBI taxonomy): Eukaryota > Metazoa > Chordata > Aves > Passeriformes > Sturnidae > Sturnus > Sturnus vulgaris. Next base: position 66,052,453 of record NC_142246.1, read on the forward strand.
CTGACTGCACAAAAGCATCAGAGAGCCCCAAGCTGTAATTAAAACATCTGCTGAACAAAGAGGGGTTGTAAATCTCAACTCCTAGGAGGCACACAATTAATGCTATCAAAGTGCCAGTCACTTTCCACTTCAAACTTCTCCTGAGAAGGGTTTGTTGTACAGCATCTTAGTCATCAATAATTAATTTCTAATAATATTTTATTGGTTTAATATTTGCCCACTAATATAATGATCACATCTTGCCCTTTGGCAAATAAGTCATATTAAAAAAACCCAAACAGTTATTCTCAAATAGTTGTGTCATTCTGACCCAGTTATTTTTATTCCTTACTGACTTACTTGGTAGTTATACAAATGGGATTTTCATACAAATGTAATCCTTTTCTATTGTAATGCAAAAAATTGATTTTTACACTCAGTTATATTTGCCTGGCTTAGTGTCTGATAGTTATGTGTCCACCATCCTCTGAATTTGCTGTTATTTCATTGATTTTAGTTTTCTCTCTGCTCTGTATGCAAAGGTAAAATCTCTGATGCCTCCTGAATGAGGCACTGCAGAATTCATTTCTTCTTGCCTCACAGAGTGCTCATGTTTTCTTTGATCAGAAGAGCAGTAAAATGGTCTATACTTTTATTAAACATACAAAAGTAATATTTTAAAATGACACAGTGTCAGTCCCACAATTTACATGAGTAACTTTCAATAAAACATTATGAAAATAATCAGTAAAGTGATCATCTATCATTTATACTTTTCTGTAGAGTGTGATGTTTCTGTGAAAATATAATCTTAAAAGTTATGTTTCCCCATTTACCTCTTTCAGAAAGGCGTTCAATTCTAAGAGAAAAATGACATGGTTTTCAGTATGTTTGATCATTCACATTATTCAATTCACAAATGTTCTACTTTGACAGTGGAAAAGTTAAGCATTGAGAGGAAAGAAAGAAAAAGGGAAAGACAAAGACAAAAAGCAAATGGGAGGAATGAGGAAGGAAGAGGAAGAAAAGAAGAAAGAAAGAAAGAAAGAAAGAAAGAAAGAAAGAAAGAAAGAAAGAAAGAAAGAAAGAAAGAAAGAAAGAAAGAAAGAAAGAAAGAAAGAAAGAAAGAAAGAAAGAAAGAAAGAAAGAAAGAAAGAAAGAAAGAGATAAAAGCTTCTTCCCAATCCCAGTAAAGTACTAGGCTATTATAAAGAAGATTCTTATGTCATCAAAGTCAATATTCAAGTACTGAGTCTTGCTACATAATGATGATGATGATGATGATGATGATGATGATAATAATAATAATAATGATAAATAATTAAGGATGAGCTTTCAAATTGGTTATGTTGGTTTAACAATGGGGAGATTTATGCTGACTTTCATGGGATCAGAACCAAGTCAACAGTGAGCTCCTGTGTAAACATATTTCTAATTGAGAAAGATTAAGAGCTCATAATACAGTGTTACTGTACGTGTCTAATACAGTATTTGAGTTACTTCTAACAGAATATTTGATAATATTTGCAAAAAAAAGGAAAATCCCACAATCAAAAGAATTGAAATTTGTGTTACTTCTCAACTCTTGCACAAGCCTCTGGGAATGCTCTATTTTCTTATTGCCAAGTGGAAATATTCTGATTTTTTTTATTACTAAACTTAGTTAGTGTCTTACCTTAATATTTCCTACCCTTGTTTCAAGCATTGTACGTTGTGGGTTTTTCTTCCCCACAAAGATTGCCACTTACAGAAACAAGTCATGGAAGGCAGTAGTAGAGGAGAACTAACTCCTGAGAAATCCTGGATGTGGGCTAGGATTACTTAGTTCCTTAATATGCTTTCTGCAAATATTTGACTCTGAAACTGAGTTTTGGAAATCACAGTCATCTGGCATGCTTGTGGCAACCTCGAAATTTATTGTCTGTAAAGACACACCAAAGGAAATATTCTCATGACACTCATGATCTCCAGCTGCTATTCCCAGTGCTATCAGACCTGAACGTGGCTTCAATGTTAGTAAAGTTCCTCAAAACACCCCAGCCAGGTGACAATTTGTGCTCCATATCTCCAGCATATATCACTTCTTTCCTATTAAAATAAAAGACATCAAGGTTTCTCCTGCAGCTGATGCATTTTCCTATCTCTTCTGGACCCTGTGAAATACTTTGTAAAATATTCAAAAAACTGCTCCTCTAACCAAACACAGCTTTGTTTTCTAACCCTATTATTCTAATTAATCCTTACCAGGGATATCTTACAGCTACGTGCAAATGTCCCCAGCCACAAAGGATGTGAAGATGAGAGTCATAATTTTTCTGTTGGCACCAGCACCTTTCCAGTAAAAATATTTTTACACCTGGACAATCTTTGGGACAAGTGGGTTTTTTTGAAATATGCTAGGTAATGCAAATTGCATTTTTTGATGCTTGAAAAATGTTCAACAAGCTGGTAAAAGGCTTTTCACTACCTACCTCACTTTTTAGAATGGAAGAAGATCCTCAGTATCCTACATTTGGCCAAGCAAGGACGTAATGATCTTCCTGAGAGATATTTGTCTTATTTTCCTGTGGAGTCCTTCTACCAAAACATAGGAAACACATGGAAATTTGAAAAGTGAGAAACTCCTGGTAATTTCCCTTCTATTCTTTTAACTAGAAGGCTATGAAAATAATAGAAATTGAGAAGTAGTGTGTGTTTTTTCTTCTTCTTCTACTATTATTTACCCCAAATCTTCTGTCTGATCCACATAGCATAATAGATCAGTATTCATTACAAGAGTAAGGTAGATTTTTTACAAAAAAAACCCCCATGGGATCAATCTTATTTACAGTATTTTGGTATTTTAATGAGCATAGCACTTATAATAGCAAAATATTTCTTCACCAAGAAATTCACATAGTGAGTCTGTGGAACAGTTGGAGAATAGCTCTGATATTTTTAAGCTAAACTGCTTTTGGTGAGGTAATGTTCAGTCAAATGAGGCAATCCAGTCTGCCTAAAGTATCTTGATGTCATGAACTGAACACTCAGTGCCTGTCTTGACCTTTAGTAGAGGTGCTCACTGTGAGTCTCAATTCTCATTTTTGACGACACCACTGAAATTTATAATTATTCACTAAAACTGAGACATCCAACCACACAAAATAATAAAGAACACCAAAGGTTTTAAAAAGCATTAACAAAACTGTAATGACCGTTTGCATTTCTTAGGTTTTTTTCAAAAAGAAATTAAAGGCAACAAATGAGGGCAATTTCTGGTGTAACTGTTTCAGCATTCTTTTCTTGAAATTAATTATTCAATATTAAACTTCATAACCTGCAAACAGAAAATGGTACCAAATTAGTATGCTGTATGTTTATCATAAACAGCTGAGAGTGTAGTAAAGCTCCCTGTATCAATTGTATGTGTCAAGGCATTTAAGCACAGAAATGTTGGTTGTATTCTAAAAGCATATTCTGTTTCATATTTGTTCCAGAGAGAATAGATATCACTCTTTGTTTAGAAACATGTAATTTAGATATTTATTGCACTCTCCTCCTTAAAAATATGTTTTTAATGTCACTTTCAGTTCAAAGAAATTAATTTCTTAGCTTTTTTTCTGGAAACAGCTTTCTTCATATGATCACACAGACATTTATATACTTTGATTTAGTTGTCCTTTCAATATAGCAATGTAAGAGATCATTCAAGAACTGTAAACAAGTTTTGTTTTGCATATGAAAATATTCTTCTATGGAGAAAATAAGACAAAAACTTATTTAGAAGATATTTAAGTTTTTTATTGAACTTTTATTTGCACTTGTTACTAAACCAAATATGTTAATTGTAGAACTTTTGATAAAACTGATAAGAATATGAATTTAGGGGACCAAAATAAACCATGAATGATGATGGTAAAGGAATTTGAGTATTCAAAAATAAATTTAAAATCTCTTTTAAAGAAAGTGAACCAAATAGGAATTAAATTATATATTAAAAAGGATTCTGAAGTAGTATAGGACAAATTTTGACCCTGGAAGCATAAAGAGATCTCCTGTTGAGCTCAGTGATGCATGTGAGGGCAAAATTTGACTTAATGTATCTGAAATGTGAAAAAGAAAGTTTAAGAAAGGGTATTAACTTTGCTAATCTACAAGGCCATCACTCTGTTCACCTTTCTTACTCATGAAGGGCAAGGTCTGAGAACAAAACTTCTTGCCCTGTGCTACTCATTTCAATGAGATTTTTCATCCTTCTTTTGTTCAGGAATTATTATACCGGATTATGTACATATTTGAAGCTATTTAACTACATGAAACTACCTCCTTATGCAGCAGAAACTTGTTCGACATTGTTGTCAGAGTATGAATATCCAACTTATGAAAGACGTGGTAATTTATATTTTTTTATAGACTCAATGAGTCCACGTTAATAAAAGATCTAAAATCTGATGTAAAAGAAGTTTACCTGAATTTTACATTTTTAACTACAGTCCATGTGGCAGAGAAAAAATCTGTAGGTAGTGGAAATTGAGTAAATATGTAACAAGAAGGACATGTAGCTCATTCTTTTAGTATTCAGCAACATTTTTTTTCCTTTCTGAAAGAAGTTCTGCTAAAAAAACAAACAATAGGGTTCCAATGATTTACAAAAGCTGAAAACCTGAAAGTAGAAGAGGAATAAATGCCTCATCTTTGCTGTACAGTAGCAGAGTTTATATGGGACGTGGAATTTAATTAACTTTGAAATCTTGGGACTCTTCTTGATAGTCTGGCTACACAGTCTGATCAAGAGTGAGGAGCCCTCTCTTTTTGTTCTTATAAAGGAAATTTCACCTTTGTAAGATTAATTATGTATATTTGTTCAGAGACTCACCGAGACATGATGGATAAGAATATATCCAGATCCTAACATAATTATAATTAAATTTTATTCTGTTTTTTGTTTACAAACACCATGTTTCTTAGCATGAGATATTTATATCCACGGCAAGAGAGAAGTGAGGAAAAGAAAGAATAAAATCTGAATATCCATTCTAAAGTGGTAATTTAAAGAAAGAAAAAATCTTATTAGGATATGGAGAAGGGTTATGGAGCTTAACACCAACAGACCATTGTCTGAAATGTGGAACATGTAAATACGAAGGTCAGAATTAAGAACCCATAGGTATTAAAGTTGTCACCTGTGATGCATATGCCATATGACAGGAATTCAATTGCCTGACTCCTTCCACTGCCTGAGTCTCCTGAATGTCCCAGGTGAGTGGGGACACCTCACCAGGCAGGAGCACCTCTGCAGTTTGAGGATGTCCCACTGTGCTGAAACCAGGAAAGCTCTTCCAAGAGCAGAGAGAGCCGAGTCTGCTCGTCCCTATTGAATCAGCCTTTTAAAACCTGCAAAGCCTATTATGTGTGCACACACAACAAAAGGTTGGAGCAGAAGGGAAGGACAAGGAGGCTGAATTCACCAGTCTTCTCTTTTAAAGCTTGTTAAAGAAAAGGAGAAGGAGGAGATAGAAGAGGCATTAAAAAATAGGTGAGGAAGATTAATACTTCAAATGTAAATTATAGATTAAATACTTCATAGGTACTTACAGGTGGAGTCACTGGGAACCTGAATTTTACTTCCATAATTTTTTAACCTTTCAAGAAGTCAATTCATAGCAGAGCTTGTTTTCTAAAGAAGACCCATGAGAGGAGTGTTGTGGAATAACTATTCTGAAGTTACTATTGTCACTACTAACACACTTCTTTCCCACACTTTTTCTCCTTGTTCTGAAATAATGTACAATGCTATAAATTTAACTTGTTAAAAAAAGCCCACTCGCAAAATGGAAAAGAAAAAAAGATGATGAAGAGAGGGAGTTCTACAGGCATATAACGAATTGTTACATTGGGAAATAGATTATTTGCAATTGAATTTTTCATTACCAATCTTGTACCCCAGGGAGCAAATCTTACATTACTATTCTACTCTTCCAGCAAATATTGCCCTGGTATAGATGTTACTAAGGGTATTCTTAATCATTATAAAATATCCTACATCAGTTGTTTTACTTTAATATTGTGGTAGCTTTGTTACCATCATAGAATTTCATACTGATGGCAGGAAGAGAGCTGAACAAATTACCTTAATTAACTTAATGTTGAGTCAGCTATAAATGTTCTCTGTGTATGATGAGTGTTGTAGATTATCAGGAACTTTTAAAGTACTACATGTAGTGCTGCATGTTTAAGATGACAATATGTTATTTCTTGGACATCTCCCTCACACCTCTTCAGTCTGGAACTGGTCTACTTTATAAAAAGAGAAATCATAACATTAATTTCCTGTCCTGTGACAACATATCAATATTTGTTGTTCTTAGAAATATACCAATTCTTCCTGTCAGTTTAACTAAGAAGGCTTCCACACGGTCCTTGCACTTTTTCTCTCTTCTTGTTTAAGTGCTGTATAAGTGACATGCAAGCAAATAAAGTTTTCAATTATATTAGCAGTGGGGATGATTGGTTGGGACATAGTGAAGTTGAATTTCATTTCCAAACATCTGAAATATGCATGACCAACACAACTATTCAATAGAGATTTAGATCATGGGTGTAGATTTAATAAAGTAAAATGATGGCCATATATAAAGACATGCTATTTTATTGATGCAATAACTTGTGCTGTACTGCACAGATTATAATTTTTATTTCTATTTATTTCACCCTCTCCTATTAAAAATGTCAAATGTATGGATTTTTTAAATTCTATTTATATCTGAAAAAATAAAGAAGGCTTTATTGCAGATATAGTAAATGTAAACATTAAAAGTGACAAAGAAATGACATTTTGATATAAAAGGAAAAGCATCATTTACTGTTATAAAATGGTAACCTTATTTCTTATTCTCCTACTTTAAAAATTCCATGTCTTACCTACTTTATATTGTGATATGGCTACTTTTACATTACATCAGCTGTTTGCATCATCTAAATAGAGATTACACACTTGTGTTCTTGAGACAAAACAATATGCTTCCAATACAATCCACCCCAAAAGCAAATGTGATGAAAATTGAATTCCATAATGTGTATTTAAGGGTGAGTAGGCAAATCTAAAATTTCAATACTAACACATTATAAAGAAAAAAATATATTTCTTAATACATATTACACTTCATATAGCTGATATTCTTACTGCTAGAATATACTTAGGTAGCATTTATTCCCTAAACATGTGAAAAATATCTTCCACCTTCTTAGTTAGTACTACTTCACTCTAGAGGCAGCAACAAAATCTTTTCCCAAAAGATATCTTAAGTGAATAGTAATAGATTGAAAGGCAATTAATTTCTTGGTTAAAGACCAATGCAAATTGGCATGGCTTAAACTTTCCACAACCTGTTTTTTTTTTTTTAATCAAATTATTATAATGGACTCACTCCAACTCCCCGAAAAATAGTGTCTGTATCAGAAACATCATCATAGCTGGCATTAATTGTCATGGGTTTTGGCAGTTCCAGGAAAAAGTTAACTGGTGTGAAGACTGAACTATCACTCCATACAGAGAAAATTTACTTTAAAGCTGGAGTTTACTGTCTCTCTATAAAAATAGCAAATGGATGTTTGCTTAAAATGGTGTCTACAGAAACAAAACAGAAGCCATAAACATAAACTGCAAAAATAAGATCACTGGGCAGCCAACATTTGGACACATAGATTAAAATAAGGAAAAGTCACAGGGCCAACATCAAATATTTAATAAGTGTATGAGAGAAGATACATCTAGTTTTAGAAAAAGACCCCAAACATAAAGGGAGAAATGAAAAAAACAAAATAACAAGCAACAGAGAAGACTCAGTGTTGTTTTTCCTAATAGTTTCATTTATTGAACAGTATAAGGACAATTTACCCTTTTCTCATGATCTCATGTATACATTCTGTTCAGACTTAGAAGAGTCTGTTCAGATGTAGGAGATAATATGAAACTATTAGGCTTTATAGATTTTCTTGTTGAGTGGTAGGGGACATTGTAATTAAGGCACAATGTATAAATCAGAGAGTCATAAATTATGAAACTGGTGTAGTCACAATGATCCAATTAGAGCTTCTGAATATCATGGACCATAGAATTCCTCCTTATGTTTTATGTTTCAAGATCTTTTAGAGGAAGAAGTCAATTTTTTTGTTATTAATTAAAAAAACAAATTAAAATGCAGAAAGATATATTCTAGTTCAGGCCTTGAGGAATAGCTTTAATAGGTGATTATTAATGCTTTTACAATTAATTAAGTTTTGGATTGGAAAGGAAAAAGAAAAAAACTGAATGCAGACCAAAAAGATTCAGTTCAATCTTAGAACAAAATATATGCAGTTTCTGTATCTGTATTGAAGAAAAGAAGGCTGAAAGCTGGCAGAAATGTATAATCTGTATTTTGGTCCTTGGCTAAAAAATAACCCTGGGGGCTGATTTCAGCCTTTTTGTTACTGCTCATCTAGCAGCCAGATCATAGGAGCAGGAGGGAGGAGAGGATAAAGAAGATTTTCTCTTGATCCTTCCTTGCCTCTTTGTCTTGATTTTCCTTTCTGTCCTTAGGCTTGTTCCAATTGCTTTTTTTTTTGTTTCTGTCAATGGTGCATTGTTGGGATTCTCTCCAAAGTCTTGATTAATTTCTCATAAACACCCTAACAACTCTCATGTGGCAGACGTGCATCTAAACCAAAGTGAGAGCAACACGTCCCAGCCAAACAGTCAGGAGGGACAGGGATCAATTCCACAAAAGCACAGAATATTCCATTCTCTTACAAATTCTGTGGCAGACCAGCTGAATGCCTTGGAAACTTTTTTCTTATCTGATGTCACAGGGTTTTAGTCCTCTGTAGTTTCATTTTTTTTTTTTCCAAAGAGAATGTACATATCTGCTAGAGATCCAAATGAAACTCAGTGACCTACAATAGATGTGTGTGCATAGAACTATCATCACCTTCGTGTGCATTACTAATTTTTTAACTACCAAACCTGTTAAATTTCAGATGCATTCTGATATAAAAAGAAAATTCAGTTTAAGGATTTTTTAGGAGACACTGCAGAAAACTGAAACGAAAAGGGAAAAGAAGAGAAAATCAAATGGAACAAACCAAAGGAAATTCAGAGGACAAATCTAATGCAGAGCCAAAATTAAAAGTCAGAAGGGATGATGAAAAATGAAAGAGCTACACACACATGCTTAATCTAGGAACTGGAATTGTGGGGAGTATTGCAAGACACTACAGCTTCAACAATGGAAACCTGACTGGGAAGTTTCTGCAGTCCTATGAGCCAGAAGGAATGTTTAGCCTTGAATTAAGTGAAATCAAATTACAGCAACCATAACCAACCTTTCAACAATCTTTGCTCATTTCCTTTCTTTCTGTAATTTCAGAAGATTTTAGTTTGTAAATGTTGAATTAAACTAAGTTTCATTTTAAAATCTTTCAGATGCTACATGCATGCCACTGTATTAGAAAAACTCTTCTCAATTTTCTTTTTTTTTAATCCATGGTCCTAGCACTTATTGATATTTTTCATGCAGAAATGTCATAGTTCAACACTTTATTGGACTGGTTTAGTTAAAGTATTCAGGGGCAACCTTTTAGCTGAGAAAAAGAAAGCTGGGAGAGGATACCATCAAGACTTACAAAATTGGTATGATGGTAAATGCAGAGCTGCTGAATTTCTCAGAACTAAAACTAGAGCGCTACCACTGAAACTGCTAAGGGACATGATTAAATTATTAAAAAAAACCACCATTTTTTTTTTCTCAATGGGCAATAAACTTTTGCAATTTGTGGCCACAGCATGTGGAAGAGAAAACACTATCAGTAGATTTAAAGCAGAGTTATGATTGGAGAGGTGCTTGCAGGAGCAGGCAGATGTTTATCTTTTCTGTCCCAAACTCAGTGTGAATTCCAAGGAATACAGGGAGAATGGACTGCATACAATGGCCATGTCTTGTCTCCTTCCTAAATGGCTTTCACTTCTGTCCCTCCTCAAAGCAGACCAATGACCTTAATCTCTTTTCAAAAAACAGCAGAAAATATAAACTATTCGTGAATTTACCTGGATTTCTCACCAAACACAGCCAAACCTCAAAGCCAAGATTTATGGGACCTTATGGGGTTTTCTGGATTTAAAGTGTAGCCAGAAAACAAAATAAAACAAACAAAAAAAAACCCCATTAAATTTTATTTTCTATGTTTCTTCCAGATATTATTGGAAATAACAGGAATGAAAAAGAGGACTTTCAAATAACTGTCTTAAGTTCTCAGTATAAAATATTTAGGTAATTCCGTTTTATTTTAGATTACTTGGCAGTCTAGATTCTTCTTTTGTCATCATCTAAAAACTTAGAGGAAATTTATAACTAAGTTTGGTTTACTTTTTTAGTCATTTTAACATTCAAGTTACCAGTAAAAAGGTAGCTGCTACAGGCACATGAAATTCTCTTCTAAGTAAGAAGAGAATTACAGGGTCAATAATGTTTCAAACCTCTCAAATCTCTGTCTGTGTCTACTTGTAGGTATAGAAAATTCATTCATTTTATTTGGCTTTTTTTTTCCTCTTTTTTTTCCTTTTTTTTTTTTTTTTTTTTTTTTTTTTTTTTAATTTTTTTTTTTGGCCATTTGGCACTACATGTGAGAAACTAGATAGGTAATGTATCAGCATGGTAAATCAAGATTTGAAAATTATATTCCTCTGCAGTTATTTCCAGGGAAAGTAAGTACAAATCATAAGACTCTTCAGCTACCCAGGTCCCTCACAAAGCAAAATTTAATTTCCTAGAGCTTCCTGAGGATGCAAAGAAGGGATATAACTAAAAATATGTACTGATGGCTCCATTCTGCTTGTCACTTAAAATACTTCTAAAATTACTTTAAACTAAGACAAAATATTTAGAGAATATTAATTCTTCATTTCTAGAACAAGATTCCAAATTTGTATTGTTATGTTTTTATGAGAGAAAAAACATGCAATCTTACAATATTTCGCTCAGGCTTATATGAAATAGTATCAAAACCATATGTGACTTGCAGATTTTTTTAAATAAAAATTAGAAACACAGTTGTTCTTATTTGAGAAAACTTGTTATACAGACAAGGCTTAATCATTCCCATAGGTAGAAGCAAAAAATACACTACATGTGTAAACTTTATCTAACATTTAATGTTTGCTCTTATTTGGCAAGTTGTCCAGAAGGGGTCTCAGACTTCTGCTTCCTTACATCTGCTTTCTTTTATCTTCTGGCTATCTCATGGATTTATTGCTTTTTCTGTTACATCAGCTGTAACCTGGACAATATTGTCAATTGTGACTCAGTAAATCAGTGCAAGCAAGCAGCAAACTTGTGAAGAAGAGTTCACATGTAGAAAGTGAAACAAATTGGATGGAAAATGATGATTTCATGTTTGTCTATCTATCTTCTCTATAGAGTGTGTTACTAAGGGGGAGAATAAAGGAATATCTTAAAACGCTATTTAGATAATTATTTTCAGAAATTAGAATTTTCATCATAACAGAGGCTGAGATCTTGTGTTGTAACCAGAAACCTTTTCAATATCTTTTAAATTTGTATAGAGCCTTTAAATGAGATTTAAAGATTATATCATCTTAAAAAGCTGGGAAGAAACTCCGTATATTGCTGCTTAACTTGGCACTATATCAAAGTGTTTACATTTGCATCAGAAATGGCAGCAGAGAGACTGCGTTTCTGGGAAGTGAAGTCATCTTATACAGATAATTAAAATATAGCATCCATTTTAAAGGTATAAGCGTTGTAAATTATGCTGGGGTTTTTTTGTTTTGTTTTTTTTTTCTAAATGGAAGGAAAGTTCTGTGGAATTCTTTCTTCTTTCTTTTGTTGTACCAGAACTTGTCATTTGTTGTCTAAAAAAATCTGCATTTTTAAGTGGTTCTTCTCCTAAAGAAGATTAAACATTCTTATAAAGATTTCATCTTCCACTCTCATATAAAGCTCTACAATGTGAATAAAATGGTATGATTAGAACACGTTTGCAGAAAAATAAATGCTACTTCCATGTTTGTTGCAGGTTTGTAGCCTAGATTCTTAACTTGTTTTTATTAGTGAAGATATTTGATTTAGAATCTTTGATTAATGTTTCCTATCACATTTAAGAAAAAGTGTATCATTATGTTTCAGATTGAATACCAATAAAACAATGTTCAAGACATTACAAAAAATCTTTATTTCCTGGGAGCCCTCTGAAGGCAGACACAGATTTTTAAGCCAATTTCTTGAGACATATATTTTCCAATATATACTCTTATATTTAAGTTCCTGAACTTTTGTAACAATCTATTTTTAGTTATTTAAAAGGAAAACATAAAAGAAAATAACCTGGCACTCAATTATTTCCATCCCTCTGGCAAAGATAACATTGATAGTGAATTAATAGTCCATTTGTTCACCATGTTTTGTTTGATTTTCTTGCTCTTAATTAAATAGTTCACATCACCACTGTGAAATATTTCAAAAGCGAATTATTTTAATAGTGTTAAAATGGGAGATAAAATATCAACTGGACTTTTTTAATCTCCCACCCTGGTTTACCATCACGTTAGAACTCGTAACATTAAATTTTATCTCCTCTGTAAATTCTAGGAATGTTTTTCAGCTGTGAGATGGCGCTGAAGATGCAGGAGTTGTAAACTACTTGGAACATCCTTCTTGTGCTGTTATGCCTCCTTGGAAGCTTTCTGGAGTGGGTTGACCCTGGCTGGATCCCAGGTACCCATAAAAGAGTTCCAGGCACCATTCTCTCACTGCCCTCTGCAGCTGGACAGATGAGAGAAAATATAACAAAGGGCTCATGAGCTGAGACAAGGACTGGGAGAGATCACTCACCAATTACTGCCACAGGCAAAACAGGCTCAAATTAGAGACATTACCTGAACTTTTTACTAGCAAAATCAGAACAGGGTAACGAGAAGTAAAATAAAAACTTCTGAATACTGTTGCTCTTCCCCCCCACCACTCTTCCCTCTTTCCCAGCTTTACTTAAATCAAGGAATGTAATACATTTGTCAGGATATTTTTAGAGAGTTACCGTCTGCTATAATTAGCAGATTTAGGGCAAATATAGTTTGAATTTTTTTAAAAGCATGGAGCAGATCCAGCAAGTCCTCTTTTGGTTTCATAAAGTGCATGGAGCTCAGAAATCATTGAGTCTGACTGAAAAAAAAAATACTCAAAAGACATAGTAGATGAGAGAGGGAGGGAACTAAGTAGTTTGGGTGATAGTTTAGAGATGGAGCAAAGAAATCCTTATTAACTTGAAGGTTAACATATTGCTCCTTACATATGTAGCAAATATGAGTTTTAATAGTGAACTCAATTAGAGGAGCACCTGTCTATCAATGTACTTATCAGGCCAACATTAATTTGGTTAATTAATGAGTAACACTGAAGAGTTTAACTTTCAAGTGTTACATTCAATGAGGCCTCCTTACCTAGCACTAGAACAATGAGTTTCTAAGAGTTAATTCCTCAGGGACTGTAGATATAATTTCAAATAAATGCAGATATCGTTTGTATCTCTTAGAGACTAAACACCTGCTTCAAAGAGGGATGCTCAAAACCCCTCCAAGCATGGAAAGCTTCAAGTGCACAAAACACAGTAAGAGAAGGCTTTAAAAGGGCAGCTGAACACTGAGTGGGAATGGAGAGCAGTTGAAGTGGTGAAAAGGTGAAGCAACAGGTCTCTTTTTTTTTTTTTTTCAGTCAGTTTTGGGATGAGGGTGAGATTTTAGCTTGCTGGTGGATCTGTTTCTTTCTTTGTGGCTGCTGTATGTTATCTGTGTCATGCCTTGTCTACAGGGTGTGAAAATGATAATTTGTCAGTTCTGTGATAAAGAAGTGAGACGTGAACCAATGGAATAGAGGAGATATGTTAATTTTTGCAGATGGTTAGGTGTATGGTTGACTTCTCTGGGGTGCCAGTGTTATTTTCTTGAAAGTTTGTTGTTGTTTGCTGTTGCCTGGGCTTATTTTCTCTCTGAATTCTTTTCCCTGTGCTAAGACTTGTATATTTTATCTGAAGGCAAGTGTTGCTTCCTTCTTATTCAGGCTTCTGAAAGAGACAGAGAAAAGTATGAGGATTTGAGGCAGTGCCATTTAAGTTTCTGAACTTAATAAACAAAGAAAAGAGATGTCCCTTCTTCTTTGTGACTTCCACTTTCTTGTCCATAATTCTGTTGCACAGGCAGTCTGTGATGAGTATATACCACTTTACATTCATCTTTTGTTCTTGTATCTTTGTGTCTTGTTTTTGAGAAAGAAGATGAGGGCTTATGAAGCTAAATCATTTAGGCAAATGGATATTTATAAGAATACTTTGTGACTTTTGGGAAATCTTCAAAGTTCTTGTGATTCTTGGGTTTTGGAGGGTATTAGGGTGTTGGTTTTTGTTGTCATTCAATTTTTGGGGGCTGGAGATTTTGTTTCTTTGTTTGGAGTTTTTTGAGCATGTGTTCCATGTAAGAATGTTGAGCAGTCAGTCCAGGTAATGCATTTTAAAATTATGAAAATCTAACTTATAAATAATAAGCCTACCTTCTACAGCTGTTGACAATAAGCACCCTGAAATGGCACTGATTTTTAGATGTTAGAGTGGGCTTTAAGTTGACTATGTATATCAGGATGAGGGGAAAATATTTCAGAAAGATGCAGTTTTCAGCACTTTTAATAACTTGCCTACAACACCAAAGTTAATGAAAAACGAAGTAAGTTGAGATTGTGTTGGGAATGTATTGCAAACAAAAACTTGGCATTTTGCTGCTTATTTCCTTCCCTGTCTTTATGCTTTCCTCTTTCCAGTTATCTGGTGGATGGCTGTAAATTATATTAGCTCAGAACCATGCAGTCAAAGGTGGTTTGACCAAATAAAGTTATTTTAATATAATTATTATTCACTAAAAAGAGCCATAACTGAGGGATTAAGTTAAAAATGCTTTCCATGCTCTTGTGTCTATAGGAGGTTTGTAATTTTTGCCTCCTGCAATCACTTGGCTTTCTTCAAATTGGGGGTTACTGGGAAACATGCAGTGCATTTTAATGCTGCTGGTACCAATTCACATGCTCTATAAGGCATTCTTAATTTTTCTTTTCTGTTGTTTTTGGTGATTTTTGTGGGTTTGTTTTGGTTTTTTGTTTGGTTTTTTTTTTACGAGGCTATCTTTTTTACTTGTTTTTGTATTTTTAATCTTTCCATTTCTTTTGAAACATTTTTCTGGATTTATTAATTCACTTGATTTTCTTTTTATCAAGATTTGAGGGGAGTCAGGGATAGAGTAGATAAGAAAGGGAGAAATTATTAGTATATGTGAGAGAGCTGTATTCTGCCTTATCATTATTTTCTCTAGAAGATGTCCATTGATAATTAACACTTAAGTAAGGTATGACTCTTTGCTATTGTGAAGCATGTCAAAACTATGTTATAAAAAAATTCTGAGTCATATTGTTTATACAATTTTACAAGTCTGTCAGGGAACGTACTTCAGATGTGAATTTTGTAAGAAAAGACAAAAATAATTGCTTCCTTGTAAAATTCTATATTTCTTTTCAATAAATTTGTCATGGTTAGCCCTAGCCAGCCACCCCACAGCCACTCACTCCCCAACCAGAAGGCTCAGGGAGAGAACGGGCAGGATAAAAGTTGGAGAACACATGGGTTGAGATCAAGACAGTTTAATAGGGAAGGGGAAAAGCCATGCAGACAAGAAAAGTAAAAAAAGGCATTAACTGAGTGCTTCCCATGGCAGGCAGGTGTTCAGCCATGTCCAGGAGAGCAGGGCCCCATCACAGGCAACAGTGACTTGGAAAAGCAAATTTCATTATCACTGGAAATGTTCCTGTACTTCCTCCTTCTTCCTCCAGCTTTAAATACTGATACACAATGATGTCACATAGTCTGGAATGTCCCTTTGGTCAGTTGGGGTCACCTGTCCTGGCTGGGTCCCCTCCCACCCTCCCTGCATCCCCAAATTCCTCATCAGCACAGAAAGCAGAGAAGGCCCTGGCTCTGTGTAAGCTCTGCTCAGCAATAACAAAAACATCTCTGTGTTACCAACCCTGTGTTCAGCACAAATCCAAAACAGCCCCATAGCAGCCACTGGGAAGGGAATCAACTCCACCTCAGCCAAAATCACCACAGAGGCCCTTA
Source organism: Sturnus vulgaris (assembly GCF_052056855.1). NCBI lineage: Eukaryota > Metazoa > Chordata > Aves > Passeriformes > Sturnidae > Sturnus > Sturnus vulgaris. The sequence continues at coordinate 66,068,614 of NC_142246.1, forward strand.
TTGATTTATCTTGTGGACAAACTGTCATTTGCTTTGTTTGCACACTTTGTTTGTGTTTACATAAATAGAGTGTATTTGCAATCTGATCTGAAATAGTCTGTCATGCATTCGAATAAATCTTACATAAAATGAAATCTTTCAACAAAGGAACATTGTGAAATATAGGAGAAATTTCATAAACTGCTGGTTTTTTCTGAATAAATAAAATAATTTCTTTTTTTTTTTTATATCACTTCAGAAGAAACTTATTAAATTCTGAGGATAATAAAATGATGTTGATTGGTTGGCTGAGTTCAGTTTTGTTTTTTCTGGGTTTTTTTGTTTGTTGTTGGTTCTATATGGTAGACACTGGTGTTTTATTCTGGCTGAATTTATTCTGTGTTCATTTCTGAGAAGCAAAAGAACTTCTAGGTGGACCAGATTGTGTCTAAATAAAAATATTTTCTAAAAAAGAAAGTATAAATAAAAGAAAGTGTAAATAATATAAATTTATATAAATGTATAAATATATAAGTAATATAAATAGTATAAGTACTTTTTATCTAAATAAAAAGTATTTAAAAAAAAAGAAAGGACAAATAGACCAGAAAGAACATACCTTTCTTTTTCTACAAGGTCAATTGCTTAATCCTTTTTCTCAGATTATACAAATTCATCAGTGCCCAGTGGGCTTCTCTGTCATTGCCCTAAACCTTCATTTAGCTTGTAAAAAATAAGTGCAAAGACATGTAAAATTCTATCAAATCAGAATGGTCTTCTTTTACACAACTTCTATTATGGCATAAAGAACTACATAAATTACAGCAGAAAGGGAGGTTTTTTTTCCTCCTAACATTTGATGCAAGATAGAGCCTCGGTATAAATTCAGCAGTTCCTTTCCATTTCTGTTTGTTTGTATGAAAGACTTGAGGTTTTCAGGAGAAACACTAATCTGAAGTGTTAGAACCTGCAAGGCTCTGTCTGAGTCATGCTGACAGGTGAGAGTAAACAAGTATAAAAATGGAAAGTGTTTCTCTCCAGACACGGGGGGAGTTTCTAGCTAAGTGTGGAAAACAGGGCTGTCTTCTGATGCTTGGTAACTGTTTAATCTGAGTTTGAGCTGAACCTGCCTTTAGCCAATTATTTGAATTTATTCAGTAAATGGGCACTTTTCACAGAGAAATTCCTAGATGACTGAAATATACAATCAAAACCTCTGCTGAACTAATTTGCCTAAAAAGGATTATTTTAACATAAAATTCTGCATCTTTTTTATCACTGCTACATAAAGTGTATTAAATACTTCTAATGACATAATTCTATAATTACTTTGTATAAAACTAACCATTTCTAATCAATTAATGATTTTTTTTCCTATTAAATATGCTAGGATAATCCTTCCTTGCAAGTAGAAGAAATCACTGAAGTGTTAGGGTTGTAGGGGACTTCTGGAGATCATCCAGTCTGACCCTACAGCCAAGGCAAGGTCACCTAGGTCAGATTATGCAGGAATGTGTCCAGGTGGGATTTGAATGTCTCCAGAGCAGGACATGTCCCTGGGCAGCTTGTTCCAGTGCCCTGACACCCCCAGTGCAAAGTTTTTCCTCGTGCTGAGGTGGAACTACTTGTGTTTTAGTTTATGGCTGTTGCTCCTGGCTAGGCACCACTGAAAAGAGTAGAGCACCATTCTCTTGTCACCTGCCTTGGAGATATTTATATCTTATAGAGATCCTCTCTGTCTTTTCTCCAGACTAAACAGGTCCAGCTCCTGCAGTCTCCCCTCATAAGAGAGATGCTCCAGACCCCTCATCATCTGGACCCTCTCCTGTAGCTCCTTATCCTTCTTGAACTGTGAATACCTGAATTGGACACAAAGATGGATGTGGCCTCACCAGGGCCTGGTAGAGAGGCAGGATCACCTGTCTTGACCTGCTGGACACACTCTTCCTCTGACCAATTTTGCTTTTTTTTTTTTTTTTTTTTTTTTAATTTCCTTTGTAGTGTCCAAACCATAAATCGATTCCACTTATTCTGTAATGTAACTTGTAATCTTGATACGCAGGAGAAGCAAAATGTACCTTGCAAATCAATTGGCAGCCCAAGTGAAGTGGAAAGGCAGATCCCCAAAATGCGCCTGGGTCCTTGACCTGCTTTGATTGATAGACACGCATGACTGATGCAGTGGCAGGCTCAGCAAGCCATGAAGCAGTTTTATTTAACCAGGGAATTGTCTGTGCCTGAGAGTGCTACTTATATGGGGTGTGTCTGTGAATAAATATTTTTCAAGTTTGTATGATAATGGTGCCTTTCCAGCTGAGCTGGAGCTCTTGCCAGGAGCAGTGCCTGATGTGTGTGTGCTGAACAGAATGTTGAAGGAGGTCTCTCTTGGGTGTATGAAAGGCTGATGGAAATTCACTTGAACACATAACCTGACCAAACTCAGAGTAAAAATAAACAAAAAAACCCCCCCAGGCTTGTTTGAAGGACAGTGCTGTACTTATGTTTGGTAATAAATGAGGTATCTCCTACTCTCCATTACAATGAGGCTTTTTTAGATTTTGAGGGTTTCAAGTTTTTCAAGGAGTTTCATCAGGCTCCATCATCTGTCCATTAGGAAGCAGAAATCTAACTGGGCACAGTTTGAGCATTGTGTTTGGAAAGAGTGGATTTCTCCCAGTAGTGGATCCCGTAGCATTATCCTAGCTAATCCCCAAAAAATCCCTTTCCTCTTGTACATGTTGCATGGTGGTATTTCAGGCTTATCCTGTACCATTAAGGTGATTAGGGTACCTGCTATTGAAAAGTAGTGTTCAGGGGCTGCAGTAACCCGAGAGGAAAGAGGCAGTGAAACTGAGGAGAGAAACCAAACCATTCCTTATCATAGCATTTAAAATATAGCAGTCGAGTTCTTAAAATATTTAAGATTTTAGATAACTGCTGCACCTCAGCTATGAAATATTGCTCCTTGACTGAAGTGTGATAACTGCATGAGAACTCTGTTAAATTAATGTAGGGCTGGCAAGTTTTGTACAAGGCTATTTTTACCTTTTATAAGATCTGTTAGGAGTGCTTGCTGTTGGTTATTATCTTCTGTCTAAGGGTAAGGCATTTAGACATGCATTTATGATGTAGCTGAGGGGAGGTTTAACTGAAGTGCTTTTTTATTTCAGCAAATTAATGCTTGCTCAGCTTAATCCTTTCTCCATTTCATTGTATGTGTGCAATACAGTTAAGAAGCTAATAGTTTAATACCTCATATTTTATAGATATTTTGATGATGTTTCTAAGTGTTATCATTTGAAATACCTTAGTAATACTTATTATTAATGATATTTGAATGAAAATATACGGGTAAGGGTAAGCCCATGACAGAACTGTCATTGCAGATCTTTTCTGAATATTTTCCCCAGGATCTGGATAAATATCTTTTTCTCCAAAAAATTTTCTCCATGCTGACTGTGATTAGTGTCCTCATAGGAGCTAATTCCCTCTGCTGTAGCTCCTAATCCTGCACTAGCCAGCATCTCTGTGTGGAAATGTGCTAATGTTGGCTGTCCTGTCTCTACCTTTTGCACCTCTTCCAATATTCTCACCTTTTCTGATTATCTTCTGCTGTCTCCACAGCCTGTTTGGATTTTTCTGGGCTACCTTTTTGCCCTGCTGCTGCCTCTCAGACCTGCCTGTGCTCTGCTCACATATCACTTGATTGTCTCAGTATTAACATCATTTGGAAACTGCAATGCTGTCTGAAGTTATAGTCTTCACTGGCCAATCTATCAGGATGAGGGATAAAGATTGCTTGGCAAAAGCTGTGACCTTTATAATGATAAATATGTTGTCCTATTCATCACAATAAATATAAAGCATTGTCCTAGTAGGACAATGCATGCTCTATGAAGAGTACTGTTATTCCATGTCTGCTATTTCTATGTGTGCAAGGCCTTTATTTAAGAATTAAATAGAAATAAACACAACCATGAAGGCTGAATAAGACAGATTAATGTAATTTAAGATATGCAATTAAAACACCATAGACAGGAAATTTATTTCTATTAAAATAATTTTAGAAAGCGTTTTTCTATACTAAAGAGATAATTTGTATTTTTATGGCTTGATTAATACACTGTGATGAAATTCTAAAGCTGCAGAGCATTAATTGTCATAGTAATAAGACTAAAGCCTAATATTTTAATTCTAATGGGTTCAGAGCATTTTAATGGTGTTCAGTTCTCCATATTTCTGTGTGTTTTAAGCAGCAGAAAAAAAATTTTGATATTAAGAAAGATAAATTATTTTAAATTTCATCAGGTTCAGTGAGTAGGGCACAGGACTGTGATTTAGAATATCTGGAGTCCAATTTTGGCACATTTTCACTATTCTCTAACATGATCTACATCCATTTCTAATCCTCATTTAACTTTGAGTCTTTTCTGTAGTTTCAGTGAGCTCTACAGTTGTTGGCCTTTCAACCTCTTTATAAGATCTCAACCACCTTGGGGTCCAGATCTTGACAACCTTTTATAAATATGAGAAAAAATAATAAATATTATGTAAAAAATATGAATTTGTATATAAATAAGATACTTATATCATTTCACTATATACTCATGGTACTTCTCTTTTCTTTAGCCCCAAATTTTATATCCTTAAAATTTACATTATGCAGTTTAAATATATTGCAGATATCATGAGAGAGAGGGAAATATCCTGCGTGTGTAATTTTGGTTTTGACAATGCAATTTAAATTGTCTCTAGGATTCATTAAAAAAAAAAAAAAAAAAAAAAAAAAAAAGAACACTAAACATTATATTTGCTGGCAGTTGAATATCTACCACAACATACTTCAGTTCATGACTAAAAATGGCAATTTTATGCTGTGGAAAACCAGTCACCCCAACATTCCTACTACTTTGTACTTTGAAAGTAACCCAATGGTCAGATTGCAATTATTGTCTTTTCTGGGGTCTACCCACTAAAGATAGAGGTGCTTCATAGTAAAGAAAACAGAATTCATGTGTAAGATGAAGGAATTTTGGGCTGAAATCTAATCAGGAACATTATAATGGAGGTTAGACTAGATTGTAGCATTGTTTTATTCTGATTTTAAAAACTGAGTTACGAGGCTGATTTTATCTTCTTTTATGCTCAAAGAAACATCACTGTATGATCCTTTGCTTTTGAAATGATTGTTAAAAGGTTTCTAGTGCGCTTAAAATACAGGAAACTTTAAGAGTAGGAATTTTTTTGTTCCTTTTTCTCCAGTACACATGCAATGCAAACTTAACAGCTTCCAGGTGGAAAGATTGAAATTCATTCTCCTTTTGTGTGGTTTCAACCCAAATTTGTCAAGTGGAACCTTTGTGGTATTATGAAATCGTGTAATGGTATTTTATTTTTACTTCATAAGTTTTATCTTCTTGCTTCAACTATCCCATCTGCAACAAAAATTATTGGGAGAAAAGATATGGATTTTTCAATGTTATTTTTCCTCTTAGTTATAGTGGGATATGTTAGAGTTTGGGGGGTGATTTGGTGGTTTATTTTGGACAAGGAAAATAGCATTTTAAACAGGCTACAGTTCCCCAAGATACTTTTATTAGATGTAGTTTACTCTAAATTTGTAAACAGGGGCGTGCAGCAGCTCCCATTTGTCTTTTTCTTTTAATAAATCAGGCTTTCCAAGCTTTGTTTTTTACTTCTTGAAAATGTGGAAGCATTTAATGTTCACTTAAAACTTGCTTCAGGCAGTGTCTGTGAGTTTATCTGCTCATGTAAAGAACAACAGAGTATTTCAAACAAGCAGTGCTGCTGTAGTGTTCAGTACAGAAAGGTTTCAGCTGCATGTATCTCTATCTATGTCCCTTCAGTTTCCCCTGGAGCTTCCATCAGATAAGTCATGTTTGGGATAAATTTAGATGGAAGAATAATAAAAACTCAAAAAAAGTACAGTTTAAGAGTTTTTTATCAAACCCAGTTATGTTAGGTCCTTAAAGGTTTAATTAACTCTGATTTTCCTTGAAATTAGGAACAAATTGTGGAAAGATTTTCCCGACAGCTACTTGATGGCATAAGTCTGCTCTTTGGCATTATTCAGAAATATTTTTTAACTGAATTACTCTGAAGTATTTTCCCTTCTCCTATACCTCAAAATTTTACCAGAAAAAAGAGCATTCAGGTTAACGAAAAAATATTTCAATTGTTTACCAGTCTCTTCTTAACACAGATGTGTTCAAATTATGAAAATAGTTTACTAAGAGGTTTTATCTGGAACTACTATCAGTCTGATGAAGGCTGAACAGAATACAGCTGCAGGCATAAACACTCAATTACCTGAGCAGCCTTTTTCCACCATTATTTTCAATTTGAGCTAGAAACCCTGTCCCTGATAACTCATAACCCATCACCCAGTCTCTTTAGTTATAATGACCTGAAGGAAAAAATCAAATCTCTGCTGAAAGGTTAAAGAAAATACAAAAATATTCTTTTTGACTAGTATGTAGTCCAGGAAAATTTTCTCACTCTGCTGGAACTTCATTGCTATGAACCTTTTGACCAAATTTATCAGGCTGATGGAGATTTGGTAAAGCTTTAGAGAGTACCATTAAATTCCATATCCATTGAAATGAAAATTACTTTCCCTTCTTGCACAGAAAGTGAATGCAAAGTTGATAATAAAAGTGCCTTCTATTAAAGAAGATTGCTTATGTCAAAAATGTGCACTCTAATCTGTCTGCCTTTGAGCTCATTAGGTTTTATCAAACTTGAATATATTGGAAGCTGAAGAAAAAATGAATTTTAAAATGAAGCCCAACAATGAGATAATGTGCAAAAAATGGTAGCCAAGATGAATCTGTACAAAAGTTGTGTGCTCCAGAACCAAATAAAAAATGGCTTAAGGTTAGAAAATGATTTGAAGGAGAATGATAAAATGTTAAAGATGGTGAGATTTGAAATTAACTTAAGTGATTTCACATTATTGAAATCTGCTACCTCTATTGTGGTTCCTCATGGGTGCAGTAACAGAATTGGAAGCAAAGGAAAGTGTATTTCCAATGAGGAATAACTTCTCAATGTGGTTGGTACCACTTGTTTTGGCTCACATCATGTACAAAGCCCCATCCAACCTGGCCTTGAATGTTTCCAGGGATGGAGCAGCTACAACTTCTCTTGGAAACCTTGGCTGCCTCACCAGCCTCACAGCAAAGAATTTATCATAATACCTCATCTAAACCTGCTCTCTTTGGATCCATTCCTTCTTGTTCTCTCACTCCATGTCCCTACAAAAAAGTTCCCTCCATCATTCTTGGCTCCCATTTCTCAGATAAAGGAAAGAAGTAATGGACATTTTCCTTGCTGTTCTAATAACTTTTGTGGGTTGTTTTTGCTCAAAAAACCCTTCATGTCTATTGCTGCTACATCCCACTCCCCCCCCCAAAAAAAAGTTTTTGAAGAAAAATTGTATTGCTTCAAGGAAATAGATTGATTTAGGAAATAAACAGTGACAGGAACAGACATAAGCAACCAGAATTCTTTACCCATTATGCCACCAAGAATATAAAGTTTCATCTGTTAAAATATAAATAATATATGATTGTTGTGCCCTTCTCTCCCCAGGGTTGAAAGTATTGGTATGTGTGTATGTACACACAGTATACACTCTAAAACAAAACAAAAACCCCTTCTTCTATTCCAGAATCTCCTTAGGAAATAAAAGATGTAGAAAAAAATCATAAAATTTGAGTAAAACAAGTGAGAATTCAGACTTATTTTGAGATTTATTCTCCCTCATCAGTCAAAAAATACTTTTGCATGGGTTGAGTAAATACACAGCAAATAAGAAGTAGGTCTTTTATGAATCTTTTGATTCCTCACGCAAAGGCAATGTGAATAGGAGATTTAAAACCATATTTCATTTGCTGGTGGAATTCTAAAACTCATGTTTTAGAATACTATGACTTGTGTTAAAAATCAATCCTTTGATCTTCTATATTGTAGAAGGTGAGAAACTCCTCTTAATTCTCAAGCATCATTTGTTGAGTTTAGGTTTGTGTGGGATGCCACTGCTCTTGGAAACTGTTTTTCATGTTGCACTCATAGTCAGCTTAGGGGTAGCTTGTTTTTTTTTAATCCCAGATGGTTTAATAACATTTCTTTAAATGAGCAATCATCCAAGTGTGTTTGAGGAGACTTTGTGAAACAGACTTTTAAAATTTCATTTTAAAAACCTCATGAGTCTGTATAATAAGCTATGTAAAAAATTGTGTCATTTATTCACAGTGGAATATCTCTATTAATTCACCTGTGAAAGTTGAAATGTAGCCATGACATGCAGTGGAAAATGTCTGTGGATTGGCAGAGTGGGAAGGAGGAGATCTATGAGATAATGAGACCCTGAAGGGGCTTTTGACAGAGAATGGCATGTGACAATTAATAAGCATACAGCTCACGTTCCAAAAGGGCTTGGATATCATCTGTAACATGCTTCATATTTCTCTGAGAAACCACTGCATTCTATGTTTTGTTTATTTATGGTTATGGTAAATGATATTTATGCATAGCATGGGTAAAACAGTATTTTTTTGATTCTTCTGAAATGGGATTGATTTCCCCCTAAAATAGAATTGAGTCAATAAAGAGAAAATCTTATATTTCTGTCAGGTCTGCTAAAAATCCTCAGAATGCTATGGATGTGTATGACCTGGATAAAAATAGTAAGTGCATATATAGTTTTTATCACTTAAGTCCTTTGAGCATCTCCCAGAGATAAGAAACATTTGTCACATTTTTGAAGGGGTTTTCATTGACAAAGGCTTCAATCATGCAGAAAGCTGTTTTCAGATTTCCATAAAACAAAGCGGACACCATTTACATGATAAATTGCTCCTAGACAACAATCTTAGCTGACTACCCAAGTGCTACCCCGTGATTCTGTTATCACTGATTTGTCCTTCAGTTTTCAGCAGAAACAAAATGAAGGACTTGCAACTAATTGTGCCATGAAAACAGAGCTAATTTGTTCATACTAGAAAAAAAAAAGATTGTAAGCCATTAGGGCAGAGTGTAAATCATATCACATGCAATAACAAAGCATTATTAATGGATACACTGTCCTACAAAGAGTCAGAGAGTGATATTTTGTAGTAAAATTACTTCTTGAAAGGTCTAATGCATTTTTTGAAAGCATGAGCCATGTATTTCTAAATGTCGCTGAAAATTACGTGTCTTCCAACAAAAGCTATGAATCTTTGTTATTCCTTATCAGTGCTGATCAAGAGGAGAAAATAAATTTTAGATCTATATATAAATATATTCTGGACTCCTGTTATTACCAAATTTTACTCCCATGAAGATATCTAGTTTCTGATTTTTTTTAGTTTTAATTTATCAAAATGCAAAGGTAATGCATACTTTAACTATTGTCACACTGAACTGCTAGTCTGCTCTGAGTACTCTGTTTTATCTATTCCCACCCAGACTGACAGTTCAGAATATAACATTTCTTACCAAAGGAGAAAAGCTGACCTCAACAGAGAGTTCAAGAATTCTCTTTAAGATGGCCTTTTTTTTTTTTTTAAACCCTTTTGGAATAAGATTAAAGGAGGTGTGACACCAATGTAGATACTTTTAGCTATTTTTATCTCCATGAAATATACTCCCTGTAAGCAAATATCATCTCTAATGTTATCTGTGCCTTTTGTTCTATGATTATCTGCTCTTACACTTTCATCTTCCACACTCTTATTTTTCAGGAGACCACTTATTTTTGTCATTTTTATAGTAAAAAAAAAAAAAAAAAAAAAAAAAAAAAAAAAAAAATTTCCTGCATTCTTAACTAACATCTTTTTCGTCTTTTGCAGTTTCTGTTGTTGCAACATTAGGGCAATAGTTTTGAAGATGAGGAAATACTGCTTTTAACTTTGGACTTTTAAATGAAACAAACATAATTCCAAAGAAAAATATAAGAAGGTTAGAGATTCAGGATCGGTTATTTATTTAATGTCAGCACTTCTACAGAGATGAGAACATGGACCTTCCTTGGATTGCATTCAAGAGCATCAAAATTACCCCATTCATTTGCTGAAGTTATTCCATCACTATATCTTTACATTATGGGATTAAGAAAGGTGTATTCTCTGGCTCTGTGATTGCTTAATGTTTTTGATTTATTTTTTTTTTGGGGGGGGGGTGTAGGGTTGTTTTTCTTTATTTGTTTGTTTTGTTTTGTGTATTTTGAGGGGGAGTGGGGAACCAACAGATGGAAACAAGATCCCACTTTATTCCTCTTACCATTATGAAAATTTCATAGGAGAAAAAACTTTTCAGAGTTCAAGAGAAACTCTCACTGTGTGACCAACAGGACTGCAGTTTGACTGTGTGCTTGACCAGGGCTGTGAGATGCATTATGAGAGTAGAACATTTCCAGAGTTTGGATTTTTTTTTTCTTCTTTTTTTTTTTTTTTTTTTATATTCCTTTTTTTTTATATATATATGTAGGAGTTAAAGGACTGGAAAAAGTTCTGAACTGATGTTTCCAAATTTATTGACATAATTTTGATTAGACTCTTTTACTTAATTTTCTTTCTTATTTCAATTTGGTGACACCACATTCCAAATGTTTTTTTATTATTTGAAAGGTCATGCTCTATTTTCCTTTGTCTATTACTCCTTAGACTATTGTCTTACATGCCAGCACGATGGTAAGGTCTTCAGATTTTCTCTACATTTAAAAGCACAGGGAATTAGAAAACTTAAATTCTGGATTAAAGTTCTGCTATATATAATAAAAGCTTTATGTGTGTGAAAATTTCTGACATGTTTTTACTCAGATCTCTTTGGAAATGGATACCTAGAATTGAAAGTAAGAATGTGCTGCACTGTAGATGTAAAAAAAAAAGAAGGTTTAGGGGTAGAAACGCAAATTAAAAGAATTAAGGGAAAGCAGACACTTCTAAGGAAATAGAATACTCATATTGGATGGATTTTCCATTTGCCAGCAATCTGGGTTGATGATTCTCATAATGTCCTCTAGAGCACTTTTGTAGAGTCTGAGGAGTTATTTTTCTCAAAGTTGTGCAGTAGTGATGAAAAATTGAAATACAGGGTCAACCCACTTTGAAAGGAAATTTCACTTGAGTCTGCTTCAAGGAGAATTGCCACTGTTCCCTTATATTTTGCTGTTTTATGGACGTAAAATGAAGTTCACCTCTTGTTTAATATTTTTGGGCTTTGAGGACAGCTGAGTTCAGTATGCTGTTGGTACTAAAAATTGGAAGGGAAAGACAAAAGAAAGCAAGCTAAATAGCAAAATTGTCTGGGATCATATAATTTATATTTCTAAATAATATCTACGTTATACAAACGGATGAGTAGTAATATTATTAAATTAAATAATCTGTTATTTTACTGGGGCATAGGAAACAGAATAAATACATTTTTTTCTCCTCAGAAAAATGAGAATAAGAGGTTCAGCTCTCATGTTATTCTCTATAATATTGTGGTGACAGCATTTCTCATGTAACTGCAGGATGTTGCATTGAAAAATATCCATATATTTATGCATACAAATTACTGGATAGCAGCTGCTATATAGGAAGGCAAGAGAGGAAGGCTCCTTGATTATAAAAAGATATTTCCTTTCTATGCAAATAAAACACCAGTTGAAATGCATTGTAGAAGTCAAATAGGATTATGATCTTAGTGCAAAGGCAGTTTCCTTTCAGGTGAATTAAATCTGGTGGTGAGGCACTCGATTATAGAAAAGAATAAACTGTATTGCAGCCTAAGATACACAGGATATCAAAAGGGAGAAACATTATGACAATGGAAGATGTTAAGAAATCTCCTTAACAGAATCTTTGAAAATATTTATTTTGTGGAAAAGAAATTAGATGACCGGAGAGGAAATTATTAAATATTGGAAGAATAAATGCAGCAGCCATAACTATCAAATGTTTCAATTGGCCATTTTTTCAGATGTGATAAATTTAATTCCATTTGTTAGGCTAGAAAGTTTTCATAGTCAGCTTTTTCATGTATATTACATATTCTTTGAACTGTCATCTTAATTGCACATTTCCTTGTTTTCTCTTTTGTTTCTACATTTTTCTTCCATACCAATTTCTTTTCCATATTGGAAAAGAATGCTTAACTTTCTTATTACTCTGAAATTAGAGAAAATTTCCTCTCTTTAATTTCCACAAAATGTGGAAAACTTACATTGGTGCTGAAAAGTACAGTGAGACAACACCTGTGACATGGAAGCAAGAGATGGCACTGTTTGGATTAAAACAAACAAGTGAAAAAAATCAAAAATCTGAAACCTTGAGGGCTGTTTATTTCAGCTGCTGAGAGTGTGGTCATGCAACTTCACTGCCAGTAGTGGCAGTTTCAGTAATGGAAGTAGGATTTGCTCCAACCTCTTTTTCAAGCATTCCCCACTGCTACATCTCAACAGCCTCTCAGTAAAATTTTTAGAAACTAATGCTCTAGTCTTCAGTGAAATAAATATTTTTCTTAAGTGTATAGTTTTTCTTTATTCAGAGCAGCATTTTTTTCTCAAATATTCTAATTTATCATTGCTTTCATTAGCAACTACTCATTTTGCAGTTTGAGCAGGTTGTCATCTCATGCACATGTATCAAATGCTTCTGTCTTTACATCCATTCTTTATTTAATTGAGAAACTGACTTTCTCAATTAAATGTAGCACTCTTTCACTGATGTTGTGGTTTAACCCCAACTGAAAATTAAGTCCCACACAGTCATTTGCTCACTCATCCCTGGTGGGAGAATAAGGATAAAATTAAGAAAACTTATGGGTTGAGATAAGGCTAGTTTAATAATTTTAATAAAATAATATAATAATAAATTGTAATAAAAAAAATTTTAAAGAGATTAACAAAACCAAAACAAATTATTTAAAATCACTATCTTCCACATGTAAACTGTTGTTGAAGAAATTTCCAAGCAAAAGTTGACTTACTGTCCTAACACCCCTCCTTCTCTTTTATTGCACAGCACAATTTCATAGAGATTTTTCCATAGGGCTTTTTTTTCAGGCTATGGGGACAGTTTTGGTACCTACATGTACCCACATGTACATTCTGTATCTCTTTTACATACAATGCTTCATGTAGATTTTTGTAACATCCAAAATTCCTTTCTAATGGCCTGGATTCTCTGCCCTTCTCCGGCAAAGGTCTAAGTGATTTGTTTTGTCTCCCTTATAAGCAGTGTAAAATAATTGTCCGTTTTCTCTGGCACATAAGCAGAACACACCTATCATTCAAGTACAATTTGAAATAAAAAACAAAGAAACTCATTCTCCTGAACTTTCTCAGTGTTAGAAAAATAGAAGCACAAAAGAATTTGAAGTAAAGGAAATAAGGAAAGGACAAAAGACATAAGGCCGTGTCTGAGTTAAATGATAAGTTTCAGCTATGGTCTGGAGGTGATTTTCTCCACTCATTACCACTCTAACCAGCTGCACAGATGGCCTCTGAAATCTACATAAAGGCAAGGGTTCAAAGGTCAGGAAATAATGAAAAGATGATGCCTTCAGTGAAGTAAAATTCTAGCTTTTTCCTATTGAGGGACATGCATACAATCAGAAATCCAGGAATTACACGAAGATGTTTAAATAACTGTTTTAAGTAACGCCAAAGGGCAGACAATTAGAGAAGATCACATGAAGGTTATAGAAAATTATGTCTATTAGCATCATTCGTGGTTACAGCACTAAGTAAACTGTTCTTATTAACAGTTTGTTCTAAAAGTCCTTCTACTGTGAAATCAAATGCAACGTTTCCCTTCATCTCCTTACTCCTTGCATCCCATCTCTCCTCTGGAAACAGGGAATGCAGCTGGTCACACTTCCAATCTCCCTTCTTTTCTTCTACCTGGGCGATAGCAGTAGCCCTCTGGGATCCTTTGAAATGTGGCTGCTGAGAAAGATATTTTGCTGTTTACAATGACTAGCAATGCTTGCAAGCACACAGAGAGCTTAATTAGTTTTTCTTTATCTCTGTTTCAGCGTGTCTCAAAGTCTCTCAGTGCTGAAATATATCCTCCCTCACACACACTCCGAGGAGAGAGCAGCACATTGAGAACCAGCTCATTTTGAGCATCACCTTATGGTTTTAGCAGCTCTGTTGGCTCTGCTTGGAGCAGTGAGGAATGTTTGGCAGCTCTGTTGCACGATTTTCTATGTGCTCATCAGTTTGATCCAAATGGGTGAACAGCTGGGATCTCACCATCTTGAAGACAATTGCTGCTGGAGTTCATTTCTCTGGCACACATTCTGCTGCAATCTTGCTGAAAGGTGCTTTGCTATTTTCCTCTCTTTCCCTTTTGCCTAATGAAAAGAATATTGAAGTGCAACCAGAGGATCTTTATTATCTCTGGTTAATTAATTTTACAGTGAAGAGCATACTATTTTATGTCCAAAATTTCAGAGAGAGCATGACAAATAAGTTTTTTCTGGACATATTTTTATGTGACTTTTTTCCACTGAAAAGATAAATAAATGTTTTTTCTTATGTGAAAAAATACCTAAACAATTTCAGTAAACTTCAATAATTGTATGCAGAAGGCCCACATATGGTCCCATTGAGATAATAACTATTTGTATTTAAAAAAGATGACAGAAATTTTGAATTTCCCGAAGGGAAGAAAGTTAAGGTAATAGGGCAAAGATTCGCGAAATATTCCTGGTTGGTTGTTTTCTGTGTTTGTGGAAGTTTTGTGGGATTTTTGGGGGGTTTTGGGTGGTTTTTTGTTTGTTTGTTTGTTGGTTTATTTTCTTTTTCTTTTTCTTTTTTTTTTTTATTCTTTCGTTTGTTTGTTTGGTTTGGTTTGGGTTTTTTTCGTTAGTTGGTTGGTTGATTTTTTTTTTTAAGGCCATAAAATACTTTAATAGAAGTAAGGTTTCCCCCTTCCCCCAAAATCATGAAGTGATAATGTGTTGTTTATTGAAGAACATGCATCTCCCTGCCACCAAGTAGATCCAAAAATTTAAATGAAATTTGTGATCTCAGCTTTTTGTTGCCATATCTTTACTTGCAGGCATAAAATATTTTCCTTTACTTTTTAAAAACATTTTTCCCCCCAAGAAACCTATACTAAGGTTTTACTCAAAATAAAATATATTAAAGTCACTGAAACTACAATACCTCTCAAGGAGGAGCCCTAACTATTCAGGTATCCTAGTTCTTCACAGAGGAAGTAAAATGTCTTTTTCTTAGTTTTCATGGCAGAGAAGACTGAGGTAAAGCAGGTAAAGTGAGTCATGTGTTCACAGAGTTAGAAAATACTTGACCCAATTTTACTTTTAGAAGTAATAGACAGATGTTAATTTTCTGGATGGCTGCTGGTTATTTGCAGTCAGCTGATCTGATTAACCTTATTATTAACCATTATAACCTCTCTGCATAGTTATCTCTAGAGGGGAAAGAACTGTTTGTCTACATCGAATGACAAATTAGAATAAGAAGCACAACGGATTCTTTGTGTAATTTGCTTTGTTAAATGTAAGACTTAATTCCTGGTGTGACAGAGCATTATTGTTACTATGTGCCTCTTTGGACAACAGTTACATATTTAATCTATTCAGAATAAGGGTTTAATTATAGCTGCAATCTCTGTTGTATTCCCCTGAGTAATGCAGGTGAAGGGCACAAAGATTTTCATGCCTCTTAAGCCTCCTCAGGGCTGTGGTGGAGCCACTGGTGGCTTTCAAAACACAACTGGCCTTGATTTAGGAGAAGTTTGTGGCTCATGAATTTGCACTCAGCAGAAAGCTGAGGACTTGTTTCCTCTCCTCCTACTAATTGTTATGTCTCTGACATTAACATAGATCCAAAATCCTTCCATCTGAATTAAAGCAATATCTAAAGGGCCTTAGAAGTAGAAGAGAGAGGCTGTGTGTTAAGGGTGAGCAGGGATGGGTCAGTAAATTGGTAGTGGAGAGTGGAGGTCTGCCTGGACACCTTGGGTGATGTATAAGAAGGGCAAATCAACATGGGAAAAAAATATCCCTGGAAAAATCGTTTAATTGGATATAAAGGGTCATTTCACAAGCTGCTGCTGAAATAGGCTGCATGTACATTGATGACTTTGTGATTCTTTTCCAAAGGTCTTTTTGTCCTTTTTTTTTCATTCTAAACTTGTTACTTCTGTGAGAAAACTTTTCAGTTTGGAGAATGTAAAGAACATTTAAGTCTCTTCTTTCCCCAAAAACTTTGTTTGATCTGTTTTAAAAGAAGTCACTAAATAGTTGAACCTAGTCTTTCTTTGCTGCAGAAAAAAAAAGCTGGCAGAGAGATTGTGTGTTCATTCTCAGTCCATCTAGGAATAGCATTTTCAATTAATAATTTTCTTCTCACAGCCTGTTCTCTGTTACTCCAATCCAGAATGTAATTCTCTGGAAATGTTAGCTTTCCAAGAGAAATAAACAATAAATCTCTACAAGCTGCTTGGAGCAAATTCTTATTCTTATACCAGAGAATGATGTGCAGAGAAAATTTCTATGTTCAGGTGCTTATATCTCTTCAATCCTTCCTAAAAAAAAAAAAAAAAAAAAAAGTTTTTCTTCTTAACTTCAATAGTTTTATGTAAAACATAGCTATATTTTTCTGGTTGGAAAAGAGAGAGGGTTTTTTGGTGATGTATTTGTTTTATTTTTTTGTTTGATGTGTTGGATTTTTTTTTCTTTTTTTTAAGAAAAGTTCTAAGTTAAAAGCCTTAAATTAAATAGGAGCTGATTAACAGTCTTTCATTTTGTTCCAAATGTTGCTTTGGTACATTTAGATACCTATTGGAAGTATGGGAGACTTTATTTGTAAAATCTAAATATCTCAGTGATGAAAGGTACGGGTTTTTTTAGGCTTTGAGCAGAAATCCTCTTCAAGTGTAGCTTTTTAGGTAGAAAAGGTCACACTTTTCTGTCAATGAAATGGATCTTGTGCCAAATTAACTTTGCTAACTTCTCCTAAATAAAATGAGGTAGAAATCTCCTGAACTCATATGTGACAACCCTGTAAGACTGATAGTCATAAATGTAAACCAATTTAAATAAATTAAATACAAATATTGCAAAAACTGACAAACCATATGGATGGATATTTGAACGAAAATCTAGTTTTAGCAAGGAGATGTGGCAGCATGTTTTGGGCAAGCTCGAAAGACAAACTTAGAGAAGTTTCTTTCCTTCTTTGGAGGAAGAAGCCTGTAAGCTCAATCTTTTTTTTTTTTGAGATATATAACAACTCTCAAAGAAACATATGTTTAAATTAGTGTACCTGTTAGAAGTGGTGGGATTTATGCTGGAGATATTCTATCTAATTGACCAGAAACTGAAAAAACTGAAATGGGATGGAAGAAGCTTCATCTCACTTGTTTCATCTAGGGCACTTTCCTATCCAGTGTGTGTCATGCTGCAAATCTAGCTCAGGTCTTCCACCACTAGTAACAAGTTCCTCCAAATTAGATGCCTGATATTGTTTGTCCCCACATGACTTACTTTTCACTGGTTTTGAGAAGAACAATAATTTTGTCTTCATTTAGGATTGTTTGGAATTACTCCTTTTTTATCTACCCCAAGTACAAAACAAAATCCTAAAATCTGTTGTGACCATTCTAAGAATTTGGGGAATGTTCTAAGAAATAACAGAAGATGGATGAAAGTGAGAAAAAGGACAAGCTGAAATCCTTTCCTGGGAAAAGTCTGTGTTGAAATGCCATTGTATCAGCGCAGCTCCTGTGTTACCAGGTGACAAGATGCCATCCATGACTGTGAAGAAACATTCAGAGCTGCTTCAGACTTCTACAGTTTGTCACATTTCTGGCACCCATAATGTTCTGCTGTCAAGTATTTCTAGTTTTGTAGTAGTGAGTTTTGGCCTGTGAGTAAAAATGTATACATGTAACTTTCAATTCTCTCAAATAAGGCATGAGAGGTAAAAGAAGTCTTACTTCACCAAATAGATGAGTTTTTATTGTACAGCCTTTTATTTTAATGTTAAATGATGGGAGGTAGAGGCCCTTTTCCAAAGCAAAAGCTTTGAAAATACATTTCATACAAGTGAATGTATTTTTAATGAAAACTAGAAATATTGTTTGAAGGTTGCAAACAGGGAAAAAGAAATAGAATTAAGATTAAACTGGCGGTGTTGCAATATTTGAGGTTGCATCTGCATCTGAAATGTGATGAAACAATTTCCAGTCAAGAGAACTTGATGCTGTCTGCAGGCTTGGATGAATAAATTGTGTCTCTAGCATGATTATTCTGTTGTGGAATAAAATTTGACTGTATTACATGTGTTTCATTAAGACAGTCAAATATTTCTGTAACTTCTACCCTGGAAAATCAGCCCAAAATAGTTAGACAAAGAGTTTTAGTTGAGCCAGGACCTTGGAATAGGCAGCGTGGTATAAGAAAAAACACTGGCTTCAAATAGTTAAACCAAAATGAAGATTCAAATTTTTTTTCTGATTTTATTAAGTTTTCTGACTTTATTAATGGCTAGTCTTCATCTGGCAATTGGTGAACTATAAGTTCAGGGTCCGTAGCAGCAGTAGAGTAAGTAAACTGAAATACTGGACACTTGCAAAATGTTAATGAAACTGAAAATTTCTATTTACTGATCTATAACTAAGCCTGAAGAAGTTACTATTTTCTATATGCAGTGACATATATTCACATATCCCTCCCATCCCCTTGGGTTAGCAGCATCCACCCCACTGTTGGAGAAATCTTGGGAAAGAGGGATAAAGAAAGATCTCTGGACAGAGTGGAACAGATTCTCTTTCTTTTTATTAAACCTGGAATGAGAGTGGGATAAATTATTTTTCTATCCCTTTAGGAACATGCCTAGCTTGAATATAAAACTGGGAATAATCTAATGTGGTGTATTTACTATCATGTTTCCAGGTTTTTTGATGTAGGAAACACTTCAGGTGTGGTATGGACACTGCTTCTTTCTCCATGTTTGGACACACAAAAATGGGAGCAAATAGTTCAAATAATTGACTGTTGCAATGTCAAGGCAGCTTGCTACAAAAGAGTTTGGAATCATTTGCTTCAACCTGCAGGAGACTAATTCCTTGAAAACAATTTACAGTACATCGACAGACTGCATATATGACATTTTTCAGAAATACAGGTGACAAGCAGTGGCAGCTGATCTCCACATGACTATAAGCTGTTCTCAAAGGTCTGAATGTTCAAGATTGTGCTTGCTGTGCAAACATCTCTGTGAGACTCAGAGAATCAGGGTCTATTTCTAGCAAGGAACTTGGGTATAATTTTGCCTGAGGTTGATTTGTAACCAACTCATTTGGAGTGGAGTTTTTTCCCCATGCAGATGTACAAGGAAGGCAGTGATAATACTTCTGTAATAAGATTAAATACATGTTGAGCTAATGTTTCTCCCAGGTCATATATGCATGGTTTTCACTAAAGTTTTATAACAAGATGCTTTTCTGTATCATCATGTGGCCAACACTGAAGTTGTGATAGCTATTGAGGTAGGTTATTTGTATCTCTGTCCATTTGTTTCCCTTACTCTGCTTGAGATAGATCCATTAAATTAGTGTCATTACAATTAATTAACATGGGGTTTTCCAGGTACATCCCTACTGTCAGGCTGGCTTCAATACCAGTTTTAGCCACTTTTTAGCCATTTACTTTATGCTGTTTGAATCAGCTTAATTTAATCCCATGGTGCTCCCTCTCACTCCTCTTGTTTCTGCCTCATTCAATGCTTTTACCTGCTGCCAGTTTTTGTAAACTTACTTTAGATAGAGCAGAAAACTTGGATGGTTCAGTTGTTTGAATTACTACTGGCTGCCATTGGTTTTCCATATATTCTAGATGATTTAATATATTCAGGATGATTTCTTAAAGAGCCAGGGTTTTCTTTGGTTTTGATATAAACTCTCTGACTTCCTGACACCCAAGCCTTATCACTGTGTTGTAGAACTGTAGCAGTGCTGGAGCAAAAAGCTCTGATTTCCATGCTGGTATCTTTGAGATAAAGTGAATCCCATCAGATAATGCAGGTACAGATGAACATTTGTGGAAATGAAGGGGAATGTGTGCAGCTCAATCTGACATAAGGAAGGAGTGACAAGCTAATGGTGGAAAGAAAATATGTATAATTTTTAAGAGATCTTGCTTTTAATTCTTTGTAGCCCTCAGAAGACTGAAGAAATTGTGTAAGCTCATGCAGAGCAGCTGCTGTGCACGGTGCCTCAGCACTTCTGTGAATGCTTTGTGTGGAACCTGAAGCTCATAAAACACAAGTTATTTCCCTTATTTTCTAGCGGTAGCAACTCCTTAACCATCTTTAAAGATAATTCTTCTTTTAAGTTTTTATTGATCACTCATTTTCAAGAAAGTGATAACTTTCAGTCAACCTCTAGGGGTCAACGAGTTCTTGTTTCCTGTATTAAAGCATTTCTTCTCTTAAGCCTTTTTAATTAAGTCATTCTTACAGAGAATCCTGGGAGTTAATCCCTTCTTGAAGACTGGGTAGCTTTGATTGTCCAGAATAGCTGAAATAAATTATTGCCCAACAATATTAAAAGATTCCTTATCAAATTCTGAAAGATAACTAATTAATCACAGAAATGAAACTAAGATCTCCAAGTTTAAATTGTTCTCTTAACTGAGTTACTTGTTTGAAGTGTGCCAAGTGACCTTACTGTAACTGTCTAGAAAATCCTTTATTTTTATAAAGTAGAGGAGTCTGGTCAAAAGGCATTAGATCCTGCTAAACCTTTGAAGGGAATATATATTAATGTTTATATTGAAAAAAAATGAATGTGAAGAACCAGTCCTTTTAATGTACATTTATGTATAATGTACATTAATACATTGATTACATTTATGCTTTACCTTCAGACTTGGAAAAACTGTTGTTTATTGTTAACTTATCTTTTTCTAAAGAAATGGGAGACAGTCTGCTTGTATGACTTCACAGTTCTGATAAGATCATAAGCACTACTGACTCTGAAACTGGGAAGATGGATTAAATTGGAATATAGATTAAATGGCTGACTGCAATCTTATTTCAGCTGCATTTAAACCCTGCACCGGTCAAATAGGTCAAATAGAAGCCTGAATAAGCTTTTGCTGTGATCTAAGGAGTTGTGTGTCATATAACATATGCCTTGGAGCTTGGCAAATATCTTGCTTCACCTAGTCTGAGGAAACAGTTTGACATCTTGCTTCAGAATTCAGTATTTACTGTCTTTTACATATTTTATTTCTTCTTTGCTTCTTTTTTTTCTATTTTTATGTTGTCTATCTTGTCTCAGAGGCAACTAATGCTTTCCAGTGTAGGCAAAACTGAATTTTTGTCACTCAGTGTATGACTGGCCAAAACTTGTCTTTTACTCCTGTAATAAGAGGAGCAGAAGTTTGATTCAGCCATTCTTGATGCTGTCATCTTGTTTCCCATCCATCCAGCATCAGAACCAGTTTCTTGAAGGAGTTTGCCACTTTATAACTTTGGAATTGAAGTCATGTAAAAGTCATGTACCTAGAATTATCTTGAAATGTGATATTGTTTTATGCATAATAGAAAATATATCCTCAATTTAAAGCATCATTCATTCTAATAAAAAAGAGTTCAACAGTTTGGGTGTAAAATAAATCTGCAGATTTTTTTTTTTCTGAGGATTGTTCTCCTAATTCTGGCTCAAATGAGTTAGCTGTGGAAGAAAGAGTTAAATGATTAATCAGAATCTGAAAGAAAGTGAACAAAAAATGTGCTGATGCTTCTTAGATTACAACATTTGAAAATATACAGATGTGTTTTCAGGCTTGAAACTGTACTGCAATTGTAGCTGTCATAGGTCCACTCAAATGAAACCTGTACAGGTCAATTAATTTAATGTTTTTCTAGTATATGAGGAAAAACAGCGCATCAATGCTTCCTAAAAATGAAGAATTTTAAATCTAGGTTTTGCATGAGTAATCAAGGATGTCTAGCTGTGACACATAAGGTTAAGTAAAACAAAACAAAATTGTAAAGCAGAGGTTTTATACTGCTCCAGATATGCACATTGTTATTTTAAAAGACTGTATTTCAAATGGGATTAAATCTTATGTGCAATACCTTTGGTCCATATTCATTCATTTGAAGCCATATTTTACTCTAATTAAGAAGGCAGAATCTATTCTGAAATGTAAATTGATGTGGCAAAGAATAGCTGTGAGTGGCTTCCAACAATCAGCCAGTCCATCCATCTGCCTCTGGACAGACTCAGACAATTTCTCCTTTATGTAACAGGTTGTTCATAACACCTGCTTGTGAAGAGATCTTCAGCCATCTCCTAGACAACTTTTAGCATTTTGTATCCTTTTCTCCTCAAGTTTTACTTGTATTTTCCACCCTCCTATTTAGAATAATGTGTTTGCATGGACATGGAGATCCATATTTCCTAATCTCTATGTAAAAAAGAAAGGAAGTGGGTTTGGAGGAAAATAGAAGAATATATTGCTTAATCAAATAAATACAAGCAGACAGAAGCACTAAATAGACGTGTAAAATGTATATATTACGAAAAAGAACAGCAAGGTCAAATAAATAAAATGTTTATCTTATTAAAAAGATTGAGCAGCTCTGTATGGGTTTATATCAATATATTAATTTTCTGCTATTTTACTTAATGATAATGCAGAAATTGCAGTTATTGCATTTGTGCACTTAAATTATAACAGCTTAGGTTTTAAGAACATTGAAATCTTAGCCTGAAGATATGATTAGGAGTTTGGTTGCACTTGGATTTATGGAGATTTCTTTTGTGGATTTTTGCTGGTTTTTCATTTGGTTTGATCTGGTTTTTTCTGGCCTTTTTTGCTGGAGGGGTGATTTGTTTTCCTTTTTTTTTTTTTTTGGTGTTTTGTTGAGAGGTTTTTGGTTGGTTGGTTGGTTGGTTAGTTGGTTAGTTGGTTCATTTTGTTTTTTTTTTTTTTTTTTGGTGTTGGTGGTGTTTGATTTTTGGAGTTCTTTGGTTGGTTTGGTTTTTTCGAGGTGTGGGTCTCTAATTTCTATTTTTAGCTTTCTTTTTTTTCTCCCTTTAAATCTTGCATGATAGGATTTTGATTTTGAAAAATCTATGACGCCTTTGAGTATTAGGATGCACAAAAACCCCACAGATTTTTAACATGTGATTGGTAAGGATCAAGAAAGAGTTTAAGCCTTTATCCACAGCTGTGTCACACTGGAAGCAAATATCAATCTATACTTTCTATTTTAACATATAGACTGTAGATAAAGTAGATATTTTATCTGTATGTAGATTACATTTGATTTTATGAATATAGTTCCTGTTATAACATATTATTATCTGAATTGTGCCATTAAGCATGCAGCGTTTTTCAACATCAATTTAAACAGAACTAAATGTGTCCTCTTGAACACAGTAATTGCATCCTAGCATCCCTTTTTATTTAAAATAATTCATTTTGCAGACAATAATATAGTTTATCTTCTAATATAAATTCCTTGGGGCACAGATAATGCATTATTCTCTATTTGGAAGACAGGCACATCATGGGAACTACAAGAAATGAAGGATAGTAATTACATTCCTTCAGGGGAGAGGGAGAAGCTTAGTTTAAATTTTAGGGGAGATATAAATGAACCCTCTGTACCGAATGAATTTCAAGCCAGATGAGCAAAACCTTTGTCTATATATTTAAAAAGAAAAGAAGCATTAAAAAGCATTAAAGTTTCAGGCTTTTTTTGAAAAAAAAAAAAAAAAGGCTTAAAAATATGCTGAATGTTAGGTTTGAATGTATTTCTGTCAGATAAAATGAACTGTTATTATTCCATACTATTCTGGAATTAAAGGTAGCTCATCTTTTGTCTTAAAAGAAAAATGCAGTCAAGACTTATTTTCTTCATCAGCTGACCATAAGAATCAGTCAAAGAAAGAAAAAAAACTTCTAACACTTAGGGTTTGTGAGTAAATTTTCATAACCTTTTAGCAAGCCTTTCTAATGAGGACAAGCAAAAATTAAGCAGGTCTGTCTGTCCAAGCTGTCTGTAAGCTGTACTGTGCAGTGATTATCCCATGCCACTGAAGTCTGTCCTTGTTAATGGATGTGTAATCAGTGTGTCAAACTCTGTGATAATTGAAAAATGCAGCACTTAACAAAGAATCAGAAAAATGAAAGGAAAAGTAATGCCTGCTTCATTTCTAACCTCTGCATGTCATAGTAATGTAAATGGTGGTATTTTCCATGAATGGACATTAAAATCAGAGATTTTTGACCAAATTTTCTTTGTTAATTCATTAATATACAACTACAAAGAAAAGAATGGGATTTTAAATTTATTTTCTTTATTCTGGTGTCCTAGGAATTCTTCAACATTTTTATAGGAGCAGTCAGTTATTTTCTAAGAATCCACATCCTTGGTGCTTATTCCCATGTTTGGCATGAAATGTTTTACCCATATGTTTTTCACTAGCACTTGTGCCGTATGATTAAAATAAACCTAAAAAAGAAGGTTACTTGCATAGTTCTAAAATTGCTTCATTCTTTAGTGACAGACATTTTGAGGTACCTTATGATCAGCATGCCCCCATCAGCCACTGTGGATAACAGCTCCACCTTCCATGGCCTTTTTTAGCCTGGGGGCCCAGTGTGCTCTGTGCATTTCCTTCCCAGGGGATGCGTTCATTACTGGGCCTTCTGTGTGGAGGGAGAAACCCAAACTGGCTCCTTGGAAATGAACTTGCCTTGGTTGTTTAAGGAAACAAGATCATAAGTATCTGAGGAGTGTAAGTTATTATTGGGTAGAGACATGGCTGTGTTCCATTCCCCAATAAGACAATGCAAGTGTTCTACAGCTGCCTGGGTCAAAACAGCAAAGAGAAAAGTCAGATTTAATCTTCAAATTAAAAATGTCCACTTATGCTTGAAATGAAATGCTCATGAACTAGATCAATGACAGGATGAGCCCTTCCTGGGTTCCAAACCTCCATTACTGCAGCTCATTTTTTTCCATTTGTGTTGAATTTTTTGTATGAGTCAGACTCCGATTAGTACAGACATTTACAAGATAAAATTCACCTTTTTTTGTCTGTCTGTTTTAAACCCTGCTATTTTGCAGTATTACAAAGAACATAAATGCCACTTTAATTTTTTGATTGGATTTTTTAAACAGTCTGGTAATATAAGTTGTAAATATGTAAATAAATCTTAAAAAAAAAAGTATAACCTTTGGTTTTCAGTAACGGTATTAATATTTAGTTATTTTCTATTTGTTTGGACAGAGCAAATGTTATTTAACTAAGGGCAGAATATTGGTCAGATGGAAAAAGTGGAGTCTAAATTTTTATTTTCAAACAATCCCAGTGTAAATGTTGGTTCTCACCCTTGAAAGGAAATTAAAGAGTTAACCTAAAAGATAAATTCTTGCTTTCAATACAAGTATTTCAGAGATCCTTTTGCATTTTAATGCAAGAGCTATTTTCTAATTCATTTAAATGTAATCACTATTCTTAAGGTTGCATTTTATGACAAGTTTGACAATCAGTCACTGTAGGAAAATTTTTCAAACCATAAGGCCTTGAATATATTAACAAAACAAAGGTAGTTTTGTTATCAGAGAAAGTGATAACTCTGGAAGCAAGCCAAGGCACGTAAAAAAAAAAAAAAAAAAAAAAAAAAAGAAAAAAAATTCTTTCAAGGTTTCAACCTTTAGAGATCAGTTCATCTGAAAGATTTCTGTCCTGGTTGTGTTTTAAAGCGTGCACACACAGGGATACATAGGCACACACAGAAATTCAGTGGTGCCCTCAGGGTGCCTCCGTTTGTATTACAGGGCAGCTCATTCTCAGCTCAGCCAGGATAGAACTGCTCAGCTTCCCTTTGTGCTCTCAAAGCCACCTATAATAATACAAATAGAAGTACCCTCAGGGCACTGCATACAATGTGTCTAGAAATGCCACAGATCCTTTGGGGTATGTAGAAAATATATATATTAAAAAAAAAAAAAAAAAAAAAAAAAAAAAAAGATAACAGGAAATAATTTGTTTTCCCCCATGGTAAATAAACATCAACAATTTGGTGATTTATATTTTTGAAGTCAAGCTTGCCATTTTCTAAAAAGTTGAGGTTTTGTAGCATCTTTTAATTTCAAGAGCCAAACAATTGGTCACATCCTGAGGGATGTAGGTTGTTCCCTGTGAGATTTGTGTGTTCCTGGACACAGAGAACACTTTCAGAGCAATTTACATTTTCTTTAATAAGAAACCAGAAGCTTCAAAATGAAAGGCTAAACAGAACCAAGAGTCATGGCTGAAATTCTGCATGATGGAGACTCCCTTTACAAAATAAGATTGAATATTATTAATGTGCTTGGGGTTTTTTCACAGAAAATAATATATTTATTTTTAAAAACCAAAAAAGCTACTTCAAAGCTTTGCATTTTATGAGTTACTCCTTATCTTGTCTAGCATGTTATAAAAACAAACCACTGAAAAACCCCAGGAAGCTTTATCCAGTCACACTACCTCCTTTTATCTTAGGGTAATTTAACATTAATATCTTTGATATAATGTAATAAAGTTTTCATTATAATTAAACAGAATTGTATTGAAAACAGTTTTACCCTTTTATTTGACAAAAATGTATAGAACAGGATGCTTTTGTCCTCTCCAAATTTCTGGAACATTTAATATTTTCTTATGTTTCCTTCTAAAATGCAGGGGGAATGTTTTGTGCTTGTTAAGACTATGAGAGAGTCTCAGTCACAGTTTGAATCAAGTGCCCTTTTGAGGACACTTACCTCATGGTTTGGATTTTTACTGCCATTTTAAAAGGCTGGTTATGAGCAAAGGTTATCAATGAGCTTGATAGCTATTTCCAGTGATCTGAAGTAATTTAAGGTGCTCTGCAAATGCTGCTTAGATTCCCCTGCTGCACCAAAACCAAGAGTACTCTTATGCTTGCTCAAGAGTGTGGTTCTACAATTTTATCCTTTAGTTATTGAATATTTCATAAAGTTGTTTATCTATCATACTGTGTTTTATGTTTCTATGTTGCTACTTTACCACCAGCACATTACGTGTTTGACTTTTTCAGATTCCCTTATGCATAAATTCTAATATATCTATTTACTTGGAATTTTTTTTTCCCATTTTACCTAAAGTACAGTTGTAATTCTAAAAAGTGTCTTTTTAGTTAGTTTACTAGCAGACCATGGAATCATGTATTCATTTAGGTTGTAAAGCACCACTAAGATCATTGAGTCCAACCACAAACCCAGCACTGCCAGGTTCACCACTGAATGTCCCTAATGTCACAACTACTTGTCTCCTTGAAGTCTGGCACTTTTGGGTATACTGGTTTTTTCGGTGGAGGCAAATATCCCCCTTGTTTTCTAAGCCTGTACAGAATATGATGGAGACCTGGGGATTGATGAGCCCTTTTAGAGTTTTGGGGTTTTTTTTATTTGGCATGTAGCACTAAGCTGCTGGCCCTTGTGACCCCATGGCCAGCCACATGGAACAGCAGGGCTGATGCTGGAGCCATGGAGGTCCCAAAATGTTATGTCACCATCAGAATTATTGCTCCCACCTGCTCACTTCCTCTTGAGGTTGGAACAGTGGGGCCAGGCCAAATAAATGCTCAGTTTGCTGGACCATGATATAGCACTTTAGGCTGTAATGTCAGCTTTTCTTGTGGTGCTCATTAGTGCAGGTCGCCACAGACAATGCTATCTTTCAGCTAACCACAAGGCAGAAGAAAACTGGAACTGTAAGGAAAGAAAACTAATTCAATCTAATTTTGGAGAAGATTGGAAAGCTGTCAGCAAGAGGAAAACAACTTGAAGAAAGACAAGTATTTGCTGTCAAGCATTGTTATCTTTTTAAAGGGCTGCTCCCAGGTTCTCGCAGTTTCTTGACAGCTAAATAAAATCAGAAAGCCAAAATGCATTTTTTGGCAATGCAGGGATTTTGTTGTTGTTGTTGCTGTTGTTTGATATCACCTCTAGACTCAAGAAACAGCATGATGTATGTTTTCTTGGTTCCCATCACTAACATGTCTGAAATTGGTTAGAAAAGACAGAAGAAACTTCTTTTCCTCTAGCTTAAGCATGCTTTTCAAAGTATAAAATTTCTATTTGAACTCAGTTTTACTTCAGGCCGAGAAAGAAAGGAAACAGTGTTGTTTGAAAACTTGAATTTCTTTATGCAGAAGAGGTACCTGAACCCCTTGATTAAATACTGCTAGAGTAATTAAGTCATTACTACCTTGACTGTTGTGATTTTTCCTTCAAACACTGAAAAATCTAACTCTTACCTGTGAGCACAGAGTCACTAATGAACATAGTTTTTGAATATTTTGGGGTTTCCCCTATGGTCTGTAAAAAATGTACTAAAATGTGTTTTCAAGCAGATATTACCAGTTGCCCTTTACCAAAATGAATTTTCTTTCCTAGTGTAACTGATTTTTTTGAACTTGCCATGATTTCAAATACATCAAGATGCAGGACTAGATTACTTTTCCCACCCCTTGTTTTTCCATTTCTTGCCATATTTTGTTGCAAGTTCTTTATTTTCATTTTGCATGCTATGCACAGTGACATGCATCACTTTTTTGGATGACAAAAATGGATAATGGAGAACAAACACCTTACTGACCTGGTCTAGATTTCCTGTATGTGTGTGGTCATCATTAGATGATGAGTTTGAGGAGTGGTGAGGGATTGAGGAAAAACAAAATTTACTTAATATAAAATACACTTTGGTACCCCTCATAAGCCACAAGCTGTAAATCAACACATCATTGTGGGTCAAACAAATTTCCTGTGGCTGAGAGGCAAGGAATGAGTTTATGGTATGAAGTTAAAAGCAGTACAGTCATTTAATAAAATAAAATTGTACAAGTATTGCCTCTGTGTGTTGAGGCACCTTTAATAAGTGGGATTAACCTTTTTTTTTTTTTTTTAATATTGTTCAGGAGTTTTGAATTTGATGTAACCTGTGAAACTTTTTAAGTGTTAAAGCATGATTTGGATTTTACTACAAATTATATAATGATGATTATATTAGCTGCAACACAACACAGGAACTTAATTTGTCTGTGTTTCTTACAAGTGTTTACAGAAACTCAGTGCCACTATGCTGTCATCTAAACTATTCCCAGTTCAACTTTTGATCCTTGGAGAAATCTTATATGCACAGAGGTCAAGTCAATAGCTTTATGATTTACTCCCTTTCACAGCAGTAAAACTGTATTTATAAACTCCACAGTACATCTGGCTTCTAATTTATCATTCTTCAGGTACATAAACACAGTGCTTTAACCTAGCAAAAATATTGTTTTGCCTCAGGGAAAAGTCCTGAACCCAGTCCCTGAAGAAATTCTTATGCTTCTGACTCTGTGATTAAATAGTAAACAGAGACTTGGTTGCTTTGGAATTTCTCCTGTGTTTGCTTGTCCACTCTTGGATTCTCAAATAAGAGGGTAGGGCTGATGGAGTGCAGGGGAGGTTGCTGTACAAACACTGAAAGATTTATCTACTGATACCAGTGAGATCTAAGATGCTTATACTTGCTAGGGATCTCTGTAGAGAGAAGAAAATACAGTCACAAAATCTTTGATGTACAAAAATATTTTTATTTTAGTTAAAGCACTATTCCGTTTATGGTAAGGCATAAATTAATATTCTTCTTAGTTGCTAAGGGTTTTTTTTAGTGAGTCATAATTCATTTTGCAGACAATTTCAAGCTCAAAAAGACAATAAATACCTCACATTTCTGAAGGTGTTTCTTTTGTGAGAATAATCCTCCATGAGTCATTGACTCGGACGGTCACTGTGAGTTGTCATCCTCTTGGATGTTCAACATTAATTAATGCATGGTTGGACTGGCTAATTAGGGTCTTTGTCTTCCACATTTTCCACAACACTAAGCTGTGGCCAGAATCAGTTGGCTTGTTTTGATTTGGGGTTTTGGGGGTTGTTTGTTGTTTTGACTGGGTTTTTTATTACTTCTGATTTTTTAATTGATTTCCCATTCTTATTTCTGTTCCAAATTTGCAAATATACATAGGTGGACTTTGCTAGGGATAGAAGATTGAACTGTTAAGAGAAAGAAAGAAACCTTGCACATGTCAGCTTTGATTTTATTGGAGACAATGTTGATGTGAATCCAGAATGTAAGTATATTCTATGGTAATCATGTTTTATGAGAGTATATACCGTTTTTTATTTTGTTTTTGTTTCTTTCTTCCCAATTCAAGGCAAAGTTTCTGACAGAAAGGCAAACCACTTGGTCTGAGTGTTAGATTATTTTAAGCTACCAACAATGATGAATTTAAAAACTGGTTTATCAGCAGTACTTCCAAAGTTATTACAAAGAAATGACCCAAGATTTCTGAGACTTTGAATTTCCTGTCTCTATGTCTTACAGGAATTATGCTCCCCTTTTTTTTCCTGCCCATTCATCACCAGCTAGACCTGCTTTACTTAAGTGCCTGTAATTTGGTAACATTGGAGGGCTAGAGAAACAGAATGGACCAAAAACCGAAGTAAAATATTTCTGGTATAAATAGCTTGAAGCTCCTTTCCCTCTCTTCTCACTATTACTGCTTGGCCTAAGACATTCTGCAGGCTTTCAATCTTTGTTGCATTTCACCAGGACAGAATATTTCTGCTGGAAAGCCTCTATTTTGTATACTTTGTCTCTTTTCTGGGGTTACAGGTTACAGCAATTTTCAGTCCAAATCTCTGAAAGGAAAACCCACTATAGGACTTAAAATTGGAGGACTATCTCCTAGAGGAACCTAATGGAAAAACATTCATTTTGCTGAAAAGGCCAAGGCTTTATGCTAGGCTTGTGCCAGATTTTCAGATATTATTTTCTATATGTTTGTTCATATTGTCCTTTCTAGGTCTTCAAGCAATTAGTTTTTATTTGCATGCATCATTTCACTTCTTTACTCCCAGGATAAAGTCCTTGCTTTCTGGCTGTCCTATGATTTTTTTTCCTCTCAACGTTCATTCCATTTGGGCTTTTCACTCATTTCATTCAGGGTTCTATTTGAATTCCATATCCTCAGGGCTTTTTTCTTCTTCTTCTTCTTTTTTTTTTTTTTTTTTTTTTAAACTTCCTTATTTTCTCCCCCTCCTCCTCAATTCTATATTTTTAGTTACTGACAGGTTGTGCTGCTTATCTGAACAATGACACTGGTAATTTGTGTGTCTTTCCCTCAATTAAAATTGCTCTTTTTTTTATTGCCCTTTATATTTGTTGTTCATTGACTACTTTGAGTTTGGTTCTTCATTCTCAAAAATTCTATATAAAGGAAGAAGCAGCAAAAGGCACTACCTGGTTACAAATATTGATTGGTTTTTAATTTTCTCAGGACTGATCGTGGCATTTTGTAATTAGACATTAAGTTCTTCAGAAATTGATATGACTGGGAAATTGTTATATTGAGGCAAATTTCAGAAAAGGATAATTGGAAAGCCTTAAAATATATTAAAGGACTTGTTTTTAAAAATTAGTTAGTTCCTTTCAATATCTCTATTTTGTTAGCATTTATTCAGACTTTCACATTAATATATTTCATTGATTCTAACTATTTTCTACAAACAGTAATCTATACGGTTATTGTGTAGTTTCAACTATTTTAATAAAAATATTTAAGTAAAATATTATATATATTTTACTCTGACTTTATATTTAAGCAAACATTTTAAAAATGAATACAATTTTGTTTATTGAATTGTATTATATTTGATAATAAATATTTTAGAAATAATGTGAGAAGTATTAGTGATTAGGTTAGCTTTCCCCTGCTTTGAAGTAATTCTCTATATGTGAGTAGTTATTCCCTTTAGATGTTCATGCACATAAATAATTGCAATAGAAAATTTCTGGCTTGCATTTTTCCCCTTAGGGGATTTGCTGTAAGAAATATTTGGCCTCAGGTGAGCTGCTCTCTGATCTCTTTGGGGTTGCCCTGTCCTTCTCACTGCACATGTATGTTAATGTTTGCAGAATTTAAAAGTTTGTGGGTTTTTTTTTTTAATTTTAAACTTTTAAATTCATTCTTGTCTTGCTCAAGTTAAAATTTCTGAGGATTGTGCTACAATAAGAAATTAAAACAAAAAAAGATTAACAAGTATTTATAAATTCCTAGAGGTTTTAAAAATTGTTTCTAATAGTGAATAAATTTACTGGTACTATATTAGTGAAAATTAGTACAATCAGTGAGTTATGTATTGTTGAGGAAGTAAGAGAATACAGAAAATACAAAATATAAAGAGTGACTTTTTTTTTTTCTCCCTATATACTCTATTCTTTAAGCATTCAGTTATTTAATTTCAAGGTTTTATTTAACTTCAGAAGGTTCATGTCCTTTGACCTCTATAGTCCTCTCAACACCAGCTGGAACTAAGAAATGCATTTGCAGGACAAATAGGCATGAAAAGAACAAAGAATTGGATGCAAGGTGAGAACAGGACATTCTGGTGCTATACTTGGACTGTAAAATATCTTTTGAAAATAGAAACCCAAAGTTCAAAGACAGCAAAATTTTTAATGGTGAAGCTTCCTGCTACCTGAATTTATTTTTTTTATTCCTTGGAAAACTAACTCTTGACATTAAGAGTTACTTTAAGTATTTTTGGGTTGAAGAAGAATGCAATATGTTAATTAGAATATACTTTTCCAATTATTTGTTCTGAGGATCTATTTAAGAAATATCAGGACCTAGACTATTGATCTCATCTTTGTGCTGTGCTTGATCCCCTTTTCCCATCAATATTATACACAAGTAATTACATTTTTCCTGTTGCTCATGAGCTGTAGCACTGGGCAGGATAGAAAGATCAATGTCATTAAATGTACAATTGAGAAGAAAAGAGTTATTGGTGTAAATTAAAATGGTCATTACCTGGCATAATTATGTTTGTGGCAAAATCTCTATTTTTCCCATTTTAACTTCTGCAATTATTGAGTATAGAAGCACTCAGATGTGGTCATGTACAAGTTAAAAGTGACACTGAAAAACCCCAAACATAGACAAATTAGTCTTAGAGATGGCAAATGAAGGGGACAATACTTCCTTCAATTGTATAGATAACTATTGAATTGATACTCAATTTTGACTACTGGCAATAATCTGTTAAAAAAAATCAATCCCCCCCAAACCAAACCAAACCAAACCAAACCAAAACAAAACAACAAAAAAAAAACCCAAAACCAAAACAAAAAAAACCCTAACAAAAGCAAAAAACTAAAACAAAATAAAAACAGACCATGCCTTATTTTGAAAGTAAGAATTAATCACTTTTAATTTTAAATTTTACATTAGAATTGCATTCTAAGATTTTTTGTGAGACTTTTGGTGATTTCACATTTTTACATTTCTTTTAAATTGTTGATTTTCAGGCTCTTTAAACATTTTATGTGACAAAAATATGGTTAACTTCTGATTTTAGAGTTTTTAAATGGGCTGGTGATAGTATTATTTGTGTTAAGTCTTTGAAGTGCATTGTGCTTACTGGCATTCTGTGTATTTATATTGCATTACACTGTGTGTGAATCTGTTGGCCAAAATGGACTTAAATTGGATGCTGAGGCAGTATCTGCCCAAACAATAAAAACACTCTGGCTTTTCTTTACTTATTCATTGTCTGATAAGTTAATCTACATCCATTTTTCAAGAAAGTTAAGAATAACCTCTCATGTTTTTCATAGTAAAATCACACGAAAAAGCATAGCAGGCTTTTATTTGTCAAGCTGGCCATCACTTTTTATTATTTTCTTGTCTGCTAAGGTCCCGGGTAAAATTAACAAAGTTATCCAGGTGTCACAGTGTGTGTGGTCAGCAGCTTTAGAAAATTCATCTTCATATGGATAAGAGTAAGGTTACTTGTATTTAAGAAATAAGTTAGAGCTAAATACAGAAATGTTTAGAAGAATGTATAAACCTGTTAAAATAAGTAGACACAGTAGTATGAGTTAAAGCTTCATCAGGATAATTCAGTTTGTTCTCTGATGGTTGTATTCACAGGTAGAGCTAAAAAGCCTTAAGATTTTATATTATGTTAAATTGTTAAATGCCCCCAGTCATGCTTAGCCAGAAAACACTAAAGATTTGTGAATGTTGTGCATTTATCTCATCCCAGATCACAATTTTGGCTTTTTTTCTTCTCTCCTATATTTCCTTGGTCAAAAAATTGCTTGAATTCTGACAGAAGTTGAAAATAAAATTGAGCATATTAGCATGTTAATGTACATTACAGAAAGGCCTTTTCAGTACAGTGCTGATAACAGATGTGTTTTTAGAGACTAGTCTGCTGAGTTGGAGTACAGCAGCAGCCTTTGTGTTTGGCAGCTTGGGAACCATAGGAATTACAAATGGTATGTAGGTGTTCCTCTGCATATCCTTAGTGCATCAGTTCAAATGGAGTTATTGTCTCTTTAGTGTGCTTGTAAAATGGCATATTTTATTCTAATATCTTCTTTTTTTATTATTATTACAGAAAAGAGAATAATTAATACACTACGTGAATTCCTCTGCAATTATTTCAGATGTCTGTTGTGCTCGAAAAATATTTCTGTGTGAGAAATTTTAACACATTAATTAGAAAGGGCTTTAGGAGCTGTGCAATGTTAGACACTGTAGATTCCTCCTTTTGTCAGTGAATCCCACATAGTTTCACCTCTGCAGCTTAATCTCTCCCCACGCCTCACACAGGAATCAAATAATGTAAACCCATTTAGAATAAAAAATACAATATCACATTATTTTAATCTGGCATTCCAAACATTTAGGGTTCAGTGAAGCAGGAAAATAAAATGTTTCTTAGTCAACATGTTTCAGTCCTTGTGTTCATCTGCAGTAATCTCATGGGACAGCTGATGAGAGATTGCTTCAGATTTACTGGTTTTGTGGGTATGAGACAAATTTCCTGGTGGTCACTCCTGCAAATGTTTTGGCTCTTACTTAACTTGGATCCCTCACTGGAGATGTCTTCCATCTCTATTTTGAGAGTTGTTTTGGCATCTTTTACCAGAAGCTCAGTGAACAAAGATTGAGATTCTGCTGGCTTCTCTTCCTCCTTTCTTCCCACCTTCTGCTGGGTGAATTTCTTTGATGTTGCCATTCCATTGCAAAAAGCAACTTTCAGAAATACTTTTGAATCTATTATGTTTTTTCTTAATCTATCAGAAAAAAAAAGAAAATATATGAAATAGACATATTTTTATAAATTCAGATTTGATTTTTCTATGTTTTCTTGTTCATTCAAAGTTCTCCGAATTGTACGGAGTAGATTTGGGTTTCCATGGACTTTTGTTTGTTTTGTTTTTTAATAATACATCACAAGTGGAACAATTACAAACAAACAAACAAAGGAAAAAAGCTTTTCTATCCTTAAATTAGATATGGTATCATAACTAGGAATTCTTCAAAATCACAGGGAAAAAAATTGCTTTTTCTTAATAAAAAAAACTTAAAGGAACTGGTTGAATATCCTGATAATTTTCATGGCTATTAAGCAGGTGTTTTTCCTACCAAGAAAAATGAGAATATCAGCTAGAGAATCTGTTGAGCCAGAAAAATGGTTAGCCTGTAAGAGTAGGCTGGCAATTTCCTTAGGTTATTGTTCTGTACTGATAAAGAAGAAACAAAGACATCTTATTCAGAAAAAAAAGGAAATGGGTTTTCAAGTACTGACAGTAACCCCATGTTGCTCTCATAATAATAATGAACACAGCTTAACAAAGAATAAAAAAAAAAAAAAAAAAAAAAAAACAGGATTTGAAATACCCAGGTGGAAAGTTCTCAGCCAATGCACATACTCCAGTACATGGTAAGACCATAAGCCAAACTCCAGAATTAAGCTTCACTTCATGCAGACCAATGAACACTTACTATTGTTGTTTGACCATTAATTCATAATATGGTTTTTACAGACATATCAAACCTGCTCTTTAACTACTTTGATTAAATTGTGATGGAAATAAATGATCCAAATAAAATTAGTAGATTTGAGGACTGCTGGATCATGCTGTATGATGGGTTTTACATAATTCAATCCTTAATGTGTATCCAATATGCTTAAATCGTATTTCTAATTTTCCTTTAAATAGTTTGCATTACTAATTTGCTTCTAAGAGATTTCTGCCAATCAAGTTAAATACTTTCTGCAAACTGCTTACATTCCTGTCAAAGTGTACTTGTTATACTAAACACCCACATTCCGTTCTAGTTCCATTTTAGTTACTGTATTATTATTATTTTAATCTTTCCTCCCACAGAGTGTTAGTGACTTCGTATTGATGGGCATCCAGGAAGCTGAACACAATATTTATTTTTAAAATATATTCATTGAATCAGTGCAGATCTAGATGGTACCTAAAAAGGCAAATTCCAGGTTTTGAAAGCTGTGTGTGGGTGCACCAGCAGTTCTGCCAGTTTTGCAGTGAGGAATAGGGCACACCAAAACCAACAGCACTGCTAAGCTCCTCTTGAATTCCACTTTAGAAATATTTCCTTCCAATGTTTTGCTTTCCAGGTATCAAAAAGTGTCCAGTAAGCAGCTGAGGATAAATGGTTTTTGGGCAGTGTGCTTGCATTGGAACTGTAGGGCGAGAAATATTCTTTTTCTCTTAGCAGATAATACATCCTTATTAGTGTGTGTATTATGTTAGTGCATGGTAATTCATGATCCTGTGTAAACACTATATCGGGATAATAAGAACATTGTGAATGCTTTAAAAGCACTCTTTAGATCTCATTCACAGAAACATTAAGAGATTTTAGCTTTGACAAGCAGCATTTTCCCCTTGGGAACAATAGTTTTAAAAGAAAGACAGCTCAGCTAGTTTGACCACCACAGTAATTTAAGGCTAACACAATATATTAATTCAAAATAGCAGCACTAAGAGAATTTATAATTTTCAGGCAGGTCTTCATTCTGTTCATAGTTCACAATGTGAGTTCAGAATGTAAAATGTGCAAAGGAAGGTAGTTTTTTTGGTCGCTTTTTTTTTTGGCAGTGAAGTACCTAATAAGAAGAAAAGGTGTTGACCCGCTATTCATTTCCTATTTAGATTCTCCTTAGTCAAGCAAAATTCCCTTTTGAAATTCATCACTTGACTTACATTGAGCTTTTAATAAAATAACTTCTGTATTTGTTCACAATGGAGAATTCTTTTTATTTTCCTTTCCTCACACTTTCTAAAAGGAGCTTTATGTGTATTATATCACGATATTACATATGTGTTATCAGTGATGTATACTGCAATTCCCCAAACGCAGCTTTCACCATGTAATTTCTTATTCATGTTTTCAGCTGCTGAAGCAGCTTTTAGGGACTTATAAATGTGTATTTTGTGGCAATTTTAGAAAATTTCAGGTGCCAACTTTTATTCAAAGACTCATCCTTAGTTACAGTTTCCCTGATTCTGCATATCTTAAGTATCAGTGGTAGGAGTTAGTCTGTAATGTGACTAAGAAGTTATTTTGTCCTCTGTCTCTTAGACTTTGCTTCCAGTGACTTAAAAGGGAGTTGGATCTCAGTAATTGGAACAGAATTCTACCACAGAGGACCCAAATTCTTTCCTGGCTGTTTGGATCATGTACATCATAGAAGTCTTGTACAGACAGAATTATTTTAGTTATCTTTTTTAACCTTTGCCTTCTCATTTAAAATGGATGTGATATTTCCCTTATGTTCTGGTCAGATTTTGTTGGATTGTTTTCTTTAGGTTATTTTGGGTTAGTGACTTTCTTTTTCTTTGGGTTTTTTAACCCTAGCTCCTAGAGTCCTTGACTTTCATGGACCTTTATTACTTCAAACAGGTGAAAAGCCTTTCCTTGCATTTTTGACAATATTCACTTTAAAATAAAACTCAAATACATGAAATTAAATTATTTCTTTCTCTGTAAGCTTTATCAGGTAATGTGTCAAAGATCTTCCTCATTCTTCGTTTGAGCTCTCTTCCATTCAGTTGCATCTCTATCCACAACTGTTTCCAACCAGCTCTTATGCAAGGATTTAAACTGCAGATCTATATAATATATAGTTAATGGTTTAATGGAAATTATTTTAGCGTGTACTAGTTAAGAATAACTTGTACTTTTCAGAATCCAGGAATTATGATGTTCTTTAGTACTGTGTGTTTGGAATGCACATTTAGCTAGCTGGCCACCTAGGTCCTTTGTATCAAATGCAGAAAACAAATCAATAAAGAGGGGGCTGTTAGGATTATGATCTGTGCAGTGTTCACCAGAAAGACAGGAGTGCTAGTGCTTCTGCTGATTCAGAAGGTCTAATGAAAAATCTGTTGGGATCTTGGGGACACAATGATTCCTGGTGTTCTCAGGAATATGCATCAGCCTCTTAGGTGTGGTTTGTTGGTTGGTTTTTTTGTTTGTTTGTTTGTTTTGGGTGTCTTGGCAGATGTTGTTGTTTGGTTGGGGTTTTTAAGTTCGTATGTAGTTATTTTGTTAGCTTGTTTGCTGCTTGCACTCTTTGAGTGTTTTGGTGTGGGGTAGTTTTTGCTCTTGTATCTAACTTTCTATAAGAAAGTCATCATTTGAAGAGTTCTTGTTCTCTAGACCAGCAATCAAAATACCTTCAGCCAATTATATGTGAAACACAATAGAGAATTATTTCAAGAAATAAGTTAACTGCAGCTGGTTTGATCTTGGGCAACTCTTGATTACTAAGCTTATTTACTATTTTAAGCTATCCCATACTCGCCTTCTATGATGCCTCCTGTCTTAATGTTTGGGATACCAGCCCGTGGGACAAAAAAAATTAAACTCTGATCTTATAGAAGAACATGTTACTAGATTTTCAAAAATGATAGGTGTTTTTACTCCATTTCCTTAGTCTGTTCTTTAAGTCACGATGTCTAACACTCACAACATGAGAGCCAAGCCCTTCCTGTGAAAAGTAGAAAAACCTATGAGAGAAACTAGATTTATTCATGTGGGCTCCATAGCCATGCAAAATCTGTGGCTTTAGAAGTTCTATTAAGGACTTGATACATTCAGTTGTCTTGGTATTCAGAATATCTTTGGAGAAATATTTAGTGTGCTTTGTTTCCCTCAACGTGAATAACAAGGTCATCACTCTTGATGTGCTTTTGCTTTTGAAGAATATAATCGTTGGTATGTGTGGTTTTGAATTGCAATGCATGTAACTTAGAGTGCAATTTAAATCAAATTCTGATACGTGACAGTAGTTATTTCCATAGCCTACTGTCTTTCCCCTGACAATCTCACTGAGTAATATTCTAGACAAAATTAAGTCTTAATCTGTAGTATTGGTATGGGAAGTGTTTGCACATTACAGACAGTGACAAAATATCCTTCCAGTTGGCTACTTTGTTTTTAAAGATGTTGAGATTCAGCTGTATTTTAATTGTTCATCAAAAAAACCCAGTGTTATTATGAAATTAAAATATGTAGGGACATGTCTAATATTCTAGTTTAGATTTTTAATGTTTAATTAAATCTGCTTTAGTCACCTGGGGTCCATTGAATGTTCTTTGCCTCAAAGTCATAACTCTCATGGCTTCTGTGATTCCGTTTGTTGTTTTCCATGGCTTTAGAACAATAGATTTAAGACTTTTTATACTTATTGAAGTTGAAATTTATCTTGATTCTAAATCTTTCATGTTTTAGTAGAATCTGCAATAGAAATAAAAATTCAAATCTAGGAGAACTCTCTGGTGACCTTTTTTCTAGTATATCAAATATAGAGTTTGATAAACTTTTGTAATCATTTACTGCAGAAAGGTCTTATGACAGACTTCACTTTTGTATAGTTACATTTCTTGTGAACACAGGCACTTCAATTTAAAAGTTAAAGTAATTTTAATTTTTGACTGTTGTTGTATCCTTGATTTGCAGATAGTGACAATACTTGAAGCATATGATCCTTGACTACTGTTAATTCCTAAATATACAGGTTTTGGTGTCTACTTTTGGTGCTGCATAAGTTTTTCAACAGAGATTTTTTGAGTAGTACATTATGTATTTTACTAAACAATTTATGGAAAAGAGAGTGACTTCTTAATGGTGTTTTTTTTTGGTGCTTCTTTTCTCTTGTGTTCATATAAATAGTAAGCTTTCTATGCTATCTTAAAGTAGGTCTTATAAGTACTGTGTTTTTTTAGCAGCTTTTATAGTAATATTACAGGTTTTGCAGTTTATAGGGAAACTATAATTTGCTGAGTGATCTCCTAAGTAAAATTGGGCTGGTTTTCTTTTACACACTTCATGTGAGTGGGTACACATTTCTTTTGAAAGTCACTAAAAGTATAATGAATAAGAGTTGCGGATTAAAATGAAACAAAGATTAAAGAAATTGCAATTCTAAAGATTTTTATGAAAACCCAAAATCTTTTTTCAAAACTCACTACATTTTTTCAGTTTTTCCTTTAAAATAATTAATTTCAGAGCACGTGAAAAGAAAGACACAAAAAGTTTTTTTGTATTGTTGGATGTATTTAGGCAGCTGTAGATTTTCTCAAGCACAGAAGTAACAAGAGGTTTACCAGGCCCAAGAAGTCTTACAGAAGGAAATTATTTTTGTGTGTGAACAATAAAATCTCACATATGCAACAGTTTAAGTCTAAATGCATATGAAAGGGCTTGGGCTTAGATCTTTGATTTGTGCCTATTAGCTCAATTTATTGGAAAAGTGGTTTTGAAACCTGAAATAAATAACCTCAATCAAACTCACTTTGTATTCTCAGATGAGTGTATTGAAACTTCCACAGAAGGAATATGACTGCTGGGTATTTAACTTTTGAAACTACTTCTTGAGACCCAGTCACAACAGTTTGACAAAATTTCTCAGCAAAACCTGGAATAATTTCTTGTACCTTTAGGTACAGCAGAATCATTATTCAGTTTGTTTAAGAGAACGTGCTAGTAGTGACAATTCTATGAATTCCATGAGCTTTACAGCACAATAAAAAGGTTTGAGGATATATAAAATATTATAGAAATAGACAGGTTTAGTAAAATAATTCAAGATCTTTTGATGGAGAATTATATTAAAAAAATATGGCTTTTTCAAGGTGCTAACTTTAGAGTTTCTAAAGTAACAGACAAGGATACTCTCTTAAACAGCAATCAGCCACATTTTGCATTTAATGACTTCAACCAGAAACTTTGTGCACACATTTAATTGATAATTATTATTATTATTAATAATAATCCCTAACATAAAGAAATTAATAATTTAGCTTATTTGCTCAAGGGATGCATTTCTTTTTGAATGGAAGATATTAGCAAGTTAATATCTTCCCACTGTGGTAGAAAGTGAGTGAAAATTAATGAAGATAATAGGCTTTACTTAGATAATTTCATTATTGTCATAGCTTTACCTGCCCTGTTTTATGACTGCCTTATTGTCTGTAGTGAAATTATCATCTTAGCTCCGCCAGAATTACTTTATAAAACAGATAAAAGGGATCAAATTACATAAATCAAGTATATTTGTACCTTGTTGCTTTCATTAATTGCTTATGCGTGTTGAGGGTTTGTTGGGGTTTTTTTGCTTGTTTGGATTTTTTTATGTGGCTCCCCTGATGTTGGCAGAAGTAGGAGGGGGATATTGTTATTTTTAAGTACAGTCTGGATGTCTACATTCCAATAGAAGTTTCTACCT
The DNA here is from genome assembly GCF_052056855.1 of Sturnus vulgaris. Lineage (NCBI taxonomy): Eukaryota > Metazoa > Chordata > Aves > Passeriformes > Sturnidae > Sturnus > Sturnus vulgaris. Next base: position 66,110,270 of record NC_142246.1, read on the forward strand.
GTGGACTCTGCTGATTCCTCATTTTTTCAATGGGCAGTGTGACTGTAGAGAGAACTGAAGATTCCAAACCAGGAATTGAAACTTTTTCCTTTCTTATATTGGCTCCTCGGGGACACACCTCTGAAGGACACCAAGTTTATCTGTCTTCACTAGGACATGGGAGTAAACATGGTGACAGCATGTCCCTAAATATTTGTTCACTGAAATACTGAGGCTCTCTACCAAAAATACTAGTAGGTGGTGACAGTTTCAAATTATGATCCTAAGATAATGCATTTTTCATAGTGTTGCTTTTAAATACTTCAAGTAATATTGCTTTCATGAAATGTCATCTTCAGACAAGATTAATGAAAAAGAGAAAAAAAAAAAAACCTCTGAATTGATCTACCCATGAAAGCCGCTCACTCACCCTCACTTACCACAGCTGGGCAGAGGAGAAAAAATGTATTGAAAGGTTCATGAGTCCAGATAAGGACTGGGAGAAAATAGTCCAAGGGCAAAACAGGCTCATCTTAGAGATACAATGAGTTTATTACTGACAACATCAGAGGAGGATAATGAGAAGAAAAATGAGCCCTTAAAAACATGTTTTCTTCCCCCAACACCTCCCTCCTTCCCACCGACAGCACAGGGAGACAGGGCATGGGAATTTTGGTCAGTTCATCACTGAGATTTTTTTCCCCTGCTCTGGGAGAGGAGTCCTTCCCCTATGAGACCATGGGGTCCCTCCCACAGGAGACAGTTCTCCATGAACTTCTACAGTGTGCTTCCAATCTCACTAGCAGCAGTCCTCCCAAAACTGCTGAAACGTGAGTCCCTCCCACAGGCACAGAGTCTTCCTAAAACTTCTGCAGTGTGAGTCTCTCATCCCACGGGGTGCAGTCCTCCAAGGACTGGATGCTCCATCCTGGAAGCAGAGCCCTCCCTCTCTCCTCCAGGTCTCCCACTGGATCACAGCATCCAGTGCATCCTCCAGGCATCACCTGCTCTGGCATGGTCACCTCCCCCACGGGCTGTGGGTGGATCTCTGAATCCCCCATGGATCCCATGGGCTGTGGGTGGATCTCTGCATCCCCCATGGATCCCCACGGGCTGTGGGTGGATTTCTGCATCCCCATGGATCCCCATGGGCTGTGGGTGGTCACATGGTCACCATGGTCTCACCTGCAGAGGAATTTTGGCTCCAGTGCCTGGAGCAGCTCCTGCCCCTCCTTCCCCACTGACCTTGGTGTATCTGTGTTGTTTTCCTTCATGTGTTCTCATTTCGTCCTCTTCTCTTGCTGCAATTAAAACTGTGTGCCCCACTCTCTTTTGATTTTCTTCTTAAATGTCATCACAGAGACATTACCAACCTCTCTCATTGGCCCAGCCTTGGCCAGCAGCCTGTCCATCTTCAGAGCCATCAGGGATTGGCTCTGCTGGACATGGTAGAAGCTTCCAGCAGCTTCACACAGAAGCCACGTCTGTAGAACCCCCATCAGCCCCACTACCAAAAACCAGGCTGGGCAAAACCAACACAAATTTCTGCCATTGAACAGATAATGGGATCATTTAGACAAAAAAATTAAAAATGCCTATGGGAAATGTTTTTTATAGGAAAATCATTGTAGGAATTGAAAAATCTCTTTGAGCAGAAAATTCTCTGCTAACTCTCTGGGGCAGGCTGTTAAACCTTTTTTTGGTTTTTCTGTTGTATTAGTTCAATAAAAAGCAGTAATATCAGCACATCTACCACATTTTTCTGTGTGACATGAAATGCTCCCTTAACACTTGAATCAAGTAGCATCACTACTGCTGGTAGTAGCCAGGCCTGCCAGAAAGCACATGTTTTTCTATTTAGCTTGCTAGGCATATTTGCTTTTCCTTCAGCTCTTCTTTTCTGTGTGACATGCCAGCATTTCTTCGTTCCATCACATCCTTATGCTTGCTTTCAGTATTCATTTTTTTCTAGTGCCAAATTTTTTGCCAAATGTTCTGTTGCTTCTGTGGATGTGTTTGCAGCAGGCTCCCTCTGAGTGTCTGTGTTTCATATTTGAAGAGCTCATCAGCAGGCATATCAATTCTCTTGCTGGGAATTTGTTTTCTTCCTCAAAGAGATCTTTGCAGCTTGATGTTGACAGCTTTTGTCTTCCCCTGAGGCAATTTTCTTTAGGGTCTCTGGGTAGTCTGTCATCTGCTTTTGTAGAAATAAAAAGGCAAACAACTATGCTAATTACTTCAAGTATGGCTCACATGTAAAAATTTACTACTAGTGGCAAAAACCTTGATTTGACCCTTTTTTTTCTGGACATAATCATTCAGATTGTGTATGCATCGTAACACCTTGAAAGTATCTATGTTTCTTTAAAAAAAAAATACCAAATTGTGACAATTGTAATATATACTGTCTTTTGAACACTTCATAAATCTCGCAGCATCTGTTGCTTTGAAATACTCCTTTAACCAGGCTGAAAATGGAAATATTTCCGCTTATATTCCCTTGTCTTCTTCTGAGCCTCCTACCAGATAAGTGACAACCACAGGCATGGGAGGGAGGGAGGGAAGGAGGGAGCGAGGGAGGATCCTGAGCTCGCTGAGAGCCCTGGATCAGTCCCTTTTCACAGATCAGCAGAGAAAGCTCCGCGGCAGAGCGCGGGTGGGACGGGGGAAGTGCGAGCAGTTTGACTTCCCTGCGACATTGGAGGAGGTGTGATGTGGCAGGTGGCAATGTAGCACTCTTGCAGGAACCAGTCAGGAGTAATGGGCTGGAAAATCCAAGGTCACCAGTGCAGTATCATCCCGGTGCTTGCTGTTGGTGTTGCATAAAGCGCTGGCTCGGATTATTTAAAGCGCAGTCGAAGCGGGGGAAGGAAAAGGTGGAGGGGAGGACGTGATGCAGCACGGTGTTCTTTTTTGCAGAGACTCTGTTTTTTAGGTGAGATTTGTTTTACTTTTATTTTAAAGGCAGATGCTCATTTGGTCTTTCATTTGACAGCTGGGCACTGTTACACATGGCAAATGTCACCTTTTCCTGAAGTCCTGCAGGCTTTGGTGCTGGGTAATGTGGAATCCAGCCCAGCTTCTCTTAAACTGTTTAGAGCGGTTTTTAAATTTTTTCCTCTCATCTTAAATTCAAAAGCAAATGCCCTTTTTTTTCAAGTGAGATTGAAAAGGATAACCAAGTATTAGGAGCAAGTAGTACTGCCCGGAGATTTTGTTGACAATCAGCACTAGATGGCCCTGTTTGAGCAGGCACTTGGACCAGATGACATCCAGATGTCCCATCTAACCTCTATCATTCTATGAAGTTCAAAATCCCAAAAGATTGAAGATATTTCTTTAGTGACTAAATCTTTTTCTTACATTTGAGCACAGTGAACTGCTTACTCTTAACTTGCTCCCACACTCTTGTGTAGGCTCAAATGTCACTGCAGCATGATATGTTAGTGTGTTCCTAGAGACTGATGTAGGTAGGATGTCTGACTAAAAAGAAGGATGTGATCCTTACTGCAGAGCAGCATTTTTTGTTTTTTCAATTCAAGAGCTAATCATACAATATTTTCAAAATTTTACCTAACTATAATTGGAGATATTTGCAAATTCTAGCAGTAGATTATATAAACCATCATCCTAACTGTTCAAATGGCTCAGAATATGGTTTTGTTTGGGTGGGATTTTTTGGGCTTTTTTTTTTTTTTACAGCCTGATCAGTTTTATCTTCCTATGGGAATATTTAAAAAGGAAAACAAGGATCAATTTTGCAGTAGAGCTGTCAAAATAATTGTTTCTAGTTTGCACATGTGTGGATTTTGTGGGCCAAGGAGTACTGGTTTCAGACTGAATCTGAGAAACCACACATCTGAATTCTCTGACAAATAAGAACTTTCTGTTCCTTTAGATTTTTAGTTGTAACTGATGTTCTTGTCAGCATCCCAGATGATACCAGTAATGAAACTGCCAACATTGTCAACTCCATTGGGCTAGCTGCCTGTTTCTCTCAAGGACTGGAGATGCAGGACAGCCAAGCTAGCAGAGTCCCTGGGGCTATTGCTCTGCAGCTTCAGGAGTCCCTGGCTCTGAGGGACACTTTATTATATCTGACTTAAAACAAAAGGTGCAGTTTCCCTGGCCCTTGGGCAGGTACATCTGGAATCCAGGTAAAAGATTAAACAGAGCTGATGATGCCTAAACATAATGTTTAGGAAACAGCTTTTCTTTGAAGGAACCTGACTTCGTACAAATATCCCTGACTAGTTCTACCTTTCAAACCAGATCAGACATGTCTGGTAGGGACTGTGCAGCACAAGATGTGTGATAGTTGTATGTAGCAAAAGAGGAGGTAAGATGCCCAAGCCTATCAAACAGGTGTATTTTTACCTTTCAGATCATATCAATTCAGTATGGTAGGCATTTGAAGCACAGAGACCCTGTCTACATTTTGAAGCTTATGCAATTGAAACATATTTTTCCTGTATTTGAGAGATCTTTTTGTCTTGACTTTTCATCATCTTCTACTATGAGTCAGGGAGGGCACCATGAGCTCGCTACATCATTCTGTCTTTTATGTTCGCCTCTGTGGTTTTCCTTATTCTCACCCGAATCTATGCACTCAGAAGTTGAGACAAAGTTTTCCCACAAACCATCTGTTTGGATCAAAGGATGCTTTTTTTTTTTTTTTTTAACTTCATCCTCCCCCTGTATTATGCAGTCTACCAGCCTCACCTCTTCCTCTTTTTGAGTGCAGTCCATTCATGTATTTTACCCCAACATTCATCCTGTAGCCTTCATCATCTCTCTTATCCCACCTTTTCAGAATTCTCTTGCTTATAACCTGTAAGTTTCCAGAAACAAATTCATACCAGCTGCATTATCCTGTTCTCCCATCTCTAGTACCTGAAAACATATTATTTTAAGAGGCATTCTTTAAAGAAATTGAGAATAATAACTGCTCTGGAAGTTAGCACCGTTTTCTTGAGGAGGTTCAATTGCTATTGAACTCTGAGACACAGCCTGCAGTTCACCTGTGCTATCTGTGTGTTGTCTTGGCTGAATGTGCCATCCAACATAATCACGTATATTTAAAATTAAAAAGTAAGGGTTTTATTTCTTCAGCAGAAAATTAGAGGAGCTGAGACAGCTCACTTGGCATGACAGCATTCTATTGAGCCAAAAGGTAATTTTCAGAGACTGCATGTTTGGTAAGTATTCCTGCAGCAGTGGGGTAGTGATTTTAATTCACAGTGCTGCATTTTAATAGCCAATTGAGATGCTATTAAGATATAGCACTGTACATTAACATCACTGCTGCTCAGACAGCGGCTGGTGGCTGCTCCTCAGCTGACAGCTCCCTGAATTCTGCTTCATAGCAGTGCTTTCCTTAGTAGCTCCTCTGATCTCCAGAAAGAGAAATAAAAATCATTATCTAGTTAATATTTCACACTGTGTTGGGCATACAGATCCCAGAGGGAGAAGCAGGAGTGATGCTGAGCACAGGGACTGGGAGGAAGGAGAGGGAAGAGTGTGAGGCAGGAAATCCCACTGTGAATGGATCATTCCTAGGTTTTCATCTGGTAGACTCACTTTGGCTCAGGGAAAACGTGATCCATGAACCCTGAGACTGTGCTTAGGGAGGACTGTGTGTAGCAGAAGTAGCTTGTGTAGCTAAGAGGTAAGATGCTGAAATTCATGAGACTCTGAGACATGTGAGAAACTGCCAGGAAAAAAGGTGTAGCTGAAAAACTGCATACACTTCAAAACTTTTCAGAATTATTTAAGATAATAATTCAACTTTTACTCTTTCACTTAGAAGAAGTTAAAGGAATCAATGACCACTATATTTTAGGCATCCTCTTGGCTATAGTTTTCTCTTCTGATGTGAAAAAAGTTTTGCTTGCTGTCAGATTGCACCTAAACAACCTCCGTGGCAAAAATTCAGAAATTAAGGAAAAGTGCCTGTGACATTGCTGGCTTACATCTCTCTGACAGTAATTGTGAAATGGCTTTCAGAATTAGGAAAAAAAAAAAAAAAAAGAATCATTGTAATATCCTTCTCTACCCTAGCTTTCTGCCCACAGCATGTGTGATGTGTGGATTAAGTCTGCAGATAGCCTAGGATAAAGAAGATGCTGTTTCAAAATGTTGTATAACAGAGGGAAAGATGTATTCAGAAGCTCCCTTGAATGGCCTTACTCTATACTTTGATCTCTGCATTTTCCTTGGGAACGAGCTACAGCAATTATGTATCTTAGGACTTAGATTCTGAAAATTTGCTTGAAGCAGAGCTGTGGAGGCCACTGACTGAGATCAGTAGCTTTTCCTTTCAAATTCTCTTAAATAAAAATGTTTATGAGTGTATTTCCAGTTAGAAAACTTTCAAAAACATGATATGAAAACTTTCCAGGAAATTATGAGTTACTGCTTAAAAAGAAATTAGTATCTCTGAATACTCATAGCATTCTTTGCAATGATACATGGAACTGTAGAATGGAATTGCAGACTAAAACTTCAACCTATAAGTGTTGATAGCTTTACTAAATATTTGTGAAGGTAAAATCAAGAAGCAATGTAGAAATAAAAATATCAAAGCGATTAAAGCAAAAAACCCAAATAGATTTAAGAGAAGATACACAGAAAAGTAGCTCTTTAATATTTAACCTTCTAAAGAATGTATTAGTCTTTAATTTTCTGCATTCCTGTTCTTTGTTGTATAGCAGTAAATCCCATCACCTGTGTGTGAGCCTTCTTAGAATTCTTTGGGTCATGAGATGCCATGTGTAAGAATAAGGACAAATTAATATGATAAAATTTTATTTTGGTGTTTTTCTTGTTAGAAATTGATTTAAGTACCGTCTTTTAAAAAATAAATCACGAATATAATGATAAAAGTATTTTTTAACATGAAGGAATAATTCAGGCTGGAAAACATCCACTGTGTAAGCACCTTCTCTATGGAAAATCAGATGCATTTTTTCTTTCAGTATCCACAGTGTTCCCAAAGAATTAGTGGCTTGCAGTACCAGCAGGCCAAAGCCTAGAAGTGTACAGTGATCAAAAGACTGGGAGAGAGAAAACAGTGTTAAATATTAAACAAATTTTGAATATTTAAAAAATTATTCCCATGTAATCAGGTTGTCTTCGGGAATTTTTTCTTTCTTACCAAGCAAAAAGTGATGAACCATTTACATTTGCTGTGGACTGTATTCTGTTTTTCCTCACTCAGAAGATCCAGTTTGAATGTGTGTTTGCTTTTCTATCATGCTATATTTAAAACTCTAAGGAAACAGAGCAGCAGTTCATCATTTCCATGCTGTTATGCACCACTAGAGGCCATCATATACCTCCTTAAATATTAGATAGCTATGCAAATTATTCCAGGGATGATGTGAATAGCTGAGGAATGTAAAAGTCTATATAAAAGGGCATGGGGAAACTTACTTGAGGGAAGGCTTTAACTGATTACTGTGAACACCATGTGTTTTAAGGCAAATTTTAATTGATTCAGAGCACCTCTGTCCTCTTGTACATTCCTAGGTAACCTCTGAATAGGTCATGGAGTGTACGTGGCAAGTGAACTCTGGAGATGGCAGCTGTTCCTTTGCACATGATCTACATCAGTAAATACAGTCAAGCTTAGAACATAAAGCAGGAATCTTTTAGATTGATTTTTGTATGCTTGGATTAGAAATTAAATCATTTTTTCCTCCTTTATCTTTCCATCTCGAAAATGGGATATCATTCTTGATCCCCCACAGACTATGTATTGAGTCATTAAGGAGCTAACATATAGTTACTACTTAAAGTAACTGCCTGATACATAAAATAGACTTTGTGTTACACAGTTGTACTCTTTTGAATTGTGGATACAAATGACTGAAATTATAGAGGAATTACAGGTAGCATGATTTGAACTGTGAAAAAAATCAAATTAACATTAATCTTATGCAATCAGGACATGCTACCAAGAGTAGTAACACAAGAAGGTGGTAAAAAAATGAATTCGTTTCACAATGGGTTTGGCTGACTTTCTGAAAGGGCTATGGTGTGACATGGACACTATCCAGGAGATCTTTTCTACCACCTTGGTTTTCAGTTTCCCTCCTTCTATCAAACTAACCATTCAAAGAAATGTATCTTATTATCTTTCTTTTTGAAGACTTGCTGATTTTTAAATTTTTTTAATGTAACAGCTTATTAATATGTGAAAACCTTTGCATGTGTTTTTGGGAAGTAAAAATTAGAGAAGCATTGATTTGTCTGAATCAGCTTGGTATGCAGTATTTTGTCATAAAAACGTTGATGAGATCAAGATAGATAACAAATGTCAAGTGCTACTGTAGCACATCCAAATTACTTTTCTGATAATGAAAACAACAATCTACATGTTCTACACTACACTATATTCAAGTATTTTTTTAATAAGAAGAGGGTATTATGTCATATGTAACAAAAAAAAAAAAAAAATAGCAAAAGATGCATTTGTCACAATCAGTCCATGCTGATTTCTGGCATAATTTATTTGTGTGTTTGTTTTATTATTTTTTATTATTATTATTATTATTTCTTTTGGAGGGAAGGAAGGAGGGGGATTTATTTCATAGCTCTTAGTTATTTTATGAAAATGACCTTCCACTTCAAAATTATAATGGAGGACTTCTATAAATTATTGCAAAAATCTCAAGATATCCTGAGGTTATCAGCAAAAAGAAGTCATGCCCAAGAAATCACTGTGGAATTTTCTTTTTCCCCACTAGATTTTGGAAAAACATATGCAAATTTTACAAAGCTTAAGATCATTAATTTCCTGATAAAAGAAATAGAATTTAATATGCTGTTAATCAGATGAAAGAAGAAAGGATAAGAGACCAACACAACATCATAATAGCTCAGTCTGCAATAGCCCCTCAACAGATGAATAACAATGAATGTTATTCATTCAATAAATAAATGCAGTTTAAGTGAGAGGGCTGTCACTTATAAATACAATATGATATCACTTCAAAAAGACAAGAGAAATCTCTCATTTTTAGTATAATAAATAAGGTCATTTCAGAAACACATTTTTCCTCAGAAGAAACGAAATTGCATACAATTGTCTGTCTCTTTACCGTGTTATTTTTCAAATATGTAAGATGTTCTTAGTTTTAATCAGGTTATTGGATATTAGCAAAATGAGGCACAATATGTAATTTGGCTTCACTTTCAGATCTTTACTGTGAGGAAAATAAGGGTTTTCTGCCCATGCTTTGGAGTCCAGGTCAACAGGATTGCTGAGAAGGTAAAAAAGATCTGCTGCTCTCCTTGGGGACAAGCAACACCACAAGGAACAGCTTCTAAAGAAATCTACTTGATTGAGTCTTGAAAAAATTGTATTTCTGCATTACCTGCTTTTTATGGGCACCTGTTCAGTGCATTTAGGCCACCCAGACCAAATAGAAAAGAGAGTGAGGTGGGGACAACTGCCTTGGCCATACTGTAAGTGCCTTAATGCAAGACCTGCTCTCAGAGCTTGTTTGGGCCAAAATGATGCATGCCTGGTCTGTAGGGCTTCTGCACACAAACTGGCACATCAGTGTGTCTTTCTGCTGTGTCAATTTATCAGTTTAATGCTTGCTAACTCCAAAAGGACCAAACCATGCTTCCCTGTCTGGTGTAGACATGTGATTTTGAGCATGTTGCTTTCCATCTTTGTGACTCAATTTCCCACCTGGGAGATGGTGATAACAATGCTAATGTGTCTCATTATTGTCTTGCCTATTTAAACTGTATGCTCTTCAGGGCAAGGGCTGTCTCATACCATATGTCTTCACAGAGACAGGCAGAATGAGGCACTGATTGCATTTGGGGTCTCCTGGTGCCACAATAATTAAAAGAGAGACAATAATATTAAAAAGGAAGAAAAGCAAGAAGGTAGGTCTGGTATCAAGAGGCTTTCAGATTTCCTGGTAGCAACCCAAAAGCAAGAGAAGAGTTTACCTCTGAGGAGAATTCTTGCTTTCTCAACTTTCTCAGCTCTAAATTTCATACTGGTTTTCAGAGATGTACAGTAGGAAAGCTTTGCAAACAGGGTAATCCAGAAGCTCATGGAGATCCAAACTGGAATAGAAGGATTAGCAGTTTGAGTTACTGCAAGTAGACGGGTTGGAGAACAGATCAAATGTTTGACAGGAGAGCACCTACAAAATTAGAGTCTTGCCTCCTTCCTCATTAGAGAATGAGCAGATGTTTCTGAGTGTGGATAAGGAGTTTGCAATCATGAGAGGAGAAATTGAAGTGATGGATACTCATCCACCTTCTGCTGGAGTACATCAGGCACCGACAGAGTTATATTCTGTCCCAGGCAGTGGGAGGAATCTTTCACCAGTCATTTCATTCGGTAAGATAGAAGACTAAGGAAAGTGGCTACTAGAGATGACTGCTGAAATGTAGCCATGAATGCTAGTAACTTCTGCTCTGAGACTGCTAAACCTGGGCTTTATTTGGAAATGTTTGCAAGATTTGGGTCGAGTATTCGTTTTTTCATGTCAGCTGACTGCTGTGCAGAACTAAATGTTCCTTCATTCAGGTCTTGATGAAATACACCATACACAGCAAATTCTTATTTACTCTTCATCCTTCCTGAGAAAGTGTTCAGATTGTTTCACCACAGTCTGTTTTATCACTAGTAGATGTTTCTGTAGCTGACTGGATGGGTTCTATTCAGTGAGCAACAAACTGGGATTTGCTTTAAAGGCTTTTATGAATTTCTGTCTACACCCCAGGTTTGAATTCTGGCAGAGAAAGAGATAAAAAATATATCATTTATACTTAACTAGTCTGTGAAGTTCATCTTTTAGGCTCTTATTTAACACCCAGATATTCCAACAATACCCCCACAATGTTTGCAGAAAGTATTAGGATGGTAGTTCTAAAGATACCCTGTGCTGAAAAGACAGAGATCACAAAAGTCAAAGTTTCTCATCATTACGACCCTTTGACTACTCATAAAAATCCATATACTTAGATCAGAGTTTTTAGAAGTTTCCAATCTGAAATTTAACATAGACTGCTGGCTTTGAATTTAATTTTTTTCAAAATAGGGTTATGGGGTTAGTAGAGTAATGAGTAGATTCTTATTTGTTCCCCTGCACCCTATTTACACAGAATTGAGAAACTCCAAATATTTTTTCTAATACAATGCAGACCTCAAGATCTGGACAGGAAGACCTCTTAACAAAGATACTTTATGCATCTGAGATGCAAATTGAAGCTGCCTATGATAGAGCAAGCTTGCCTGAAGGAAAATTTATTTAAGTATCTTTGGGTTTATTTCTCTTCTTTTTCTTTGTGTATTGAGCCTTATAAGTGGGAGGAAATATTTGTTCTCTGTCAGCAACTTTATATGGTATTGATATTCACTTTATCGTAACATCTTCATATGAGTTTGTGTCCTTATCTTTTCACTGAAATGAGAATTTTGATTACAGGCCATTAGAAATATCCAGAGCCATGTTAAATTACTGAATTTACCTTTTTTCCCTCTGACTTAGATAGAAAATTATTGTTTGTGGAAACCAGTATTAAAGAAATTATGCTTAACAGAGAGAGCTGCAGAACTGTCTCTGTTCCCTACTGGGGGTGTGATTTAAAGCAGTGAGGTTTCATAATGGCTCTGGTCTTTCCTTCCCACTCTCAGTGGTGCCTGGGCAGGCAGCATGTACTTCTGCATCCTGCAATATTTGCAGTGTAGCTTTTAGCTTTAAGGGTGTTGGTATGTAGCTGGTTTCACACCCCTCCCTGCTCACAATTTATCTTTTTTCTAGAAAAAACTCGGCTTGTAGCTGGCTCCAGCAATGACTCCATGATTTGTGTTAGCTTATGTAACAAATACCTTTGAGAATTTAAAAGTGTTTTTAATTGTCTCTATCACATTTTTTTTCCTTTTTTTTTTTTTCCTTTTAGAGTCTGGTCTTGCACTGGTAAGACTCAAATGCTAGAGTTGCAAATTATAAGCAAGTTTGGTTTCTCCATAAAAAGTTTTATTGGAGTGTTTGGTACTTACTCAAGAAGAAAAAGATTTATTTTTATTGAGAGCAACTTCTATTCAATAACCATTTGGATCCAAACAAAAGATTTGTTGATTAGCAGTAGAAGCTCTCCTCAAGTCTTTCATGTTATACCATTTTCTCCTTATTTTAAATAAATTTTCTGCTTAGGAAAAATGCTTATTTTAGTAGGAAACTATAACTGAGAAATAAAAGCAAAACATATGTTGAGTAGGAAGGGAAGAGATACAGTATAGATGAGTTGTGCCTTTTTTTGTCCCTACATTTACAAAAAGGATGACAAGCCCTAGCAAATGGAGTGGATGTAGGCTGGGAATCAAATCTTTAGTCATATACATGTTCTGTTTGTTTATCGATATGCTTTGCTTTGGGTATTTCATCACTACTATTTGGGAATCTTATTGATACTTCTTTAATCAGTAATAATATTTAAATTTTTATTCATGACTGTAAAAAGAGAATTCTTGATGTCAAGTTACATGGGATTATAAGTGGAGGGTACATAGATTTAGCAAAGCACAGGAGGAGCATCCCTGGCTCCACTAGGCATGACTGAGATATTGCTCTGGATTTCACTGTTCATGAAGATCACCACTTGGTTTAGATCTGACTGGTTAACCTGCAGCCACAGGAAGAAATACCAGTTATTTGCTGACTCCTTTCTTTTGTAATTTATTTCCTTCTCTAGGTCATTATGGCCCGTTAATTTTCAAGATAAGTTTCAAATAATAAGAATGGTCCAACTTTTTCACAGATTCTAAACACATTAAGTTAATACTTTACTTTTATGGGAATTTCTATTGATTTTTACAGAACTACTTATTATGCCCAAAGGTGAGTGTTTTCTGGGTCAGGGGCTAATATCACATAATTCTTAGGAAAAGAACCACGTTTATTATGTTCTCTCTATTTAATAAGGCTTAGTTAAAATTTATCTATGAATTTTAGATTAGCAGGCAGATTCAAATTTCCCCAGCAATTGGGATTCAGAAGTTTTGTTGATGATCATCTGTGAAATAAATTTCAATTTTTATAAAGCATCTATTAACATGCACATATATTTATCTAAAAAGATCCTCTTTAAACCTGTAAGAGCTTAATGTAATAATTGCTTTTAATGTCTTGGCCAAATGTGAATTAACAAAACCCATTGGAAAATGTGATTATCTGCATCTCGAATTGCAGGGTGACTTCTCTTTGAGAATTCCAAATCACCTCATTATGTTCAAGTCCTACACAGATATTAACACTAGGCAGGGTACTATGTATCTCCTATAATAACAATAATAATTAATAATAATTAATAAAGAAGACGGACTGGGCAGCTTGCGATGTTGCCAAGGCAGTTCTGTTGGATTAACAGTTGTTTTTTTTTTCCATTTTTGTCATAATATATCTTCTGTGTTTAATTGCTAGATTATATTTTTTCACATGATAATAGGTAGATAGACTTTGACAGCATGTACATCTTGCATGAGAAAAATTCCAGCTAAATCTATAGAATGAAAAAGTAGGGCATGAGGGACATAGGAAGGCATCAACATCTGGCTTTCTTTACTCCATTTGATCAAATTTCTTTCTCTAATGAATCCTTGATTATCCTAATAGGCTTTCACCGATTGACTGGGAAGCCAGGATATGAACTTGCATGTGCCAAAACCAAGAATTTATGAAACTCAGTTCTTTTGAAACACAGTCCTTGGTTTTGTTCTGCTCCTATTCAAACATATTCCAAAACAGTGCTAGATTTTTACCAAAAAGCACTATTTGTTATCCAATTTTATGGACTTTTATCCATCCCACCATTAGAATTTTAGCACCATTTTTGGAGATCAATATGCTAAGAGTGTTGTCTAATACTTGGCATCCTGATAACTTTTTCAGACTGGACCTGGAGCACATCATAGTTGTCCCTCCTCCTCCTAGTGTATATGAGCTTTCTTCTCTTGAAAACTCAGATTTAGCAGAGAGCCAGAGGGAGATTTGGTAATTCAGGCAATCCTCCTTGCTCTAAAACAGAAATTCATTCATGATACAGGAAGGATAAATGCCTATGACTGGATGCTCATGTCCTTTCAGTTGTGTACAGATACCAGTGACCTTCAGGGAAAATTACTGGTTTTTTGTGAGTTGTAGTGAGCAGCTAAATGCCACACTAACTAATTAATTTTTAAAAGAATCATCAGGAAGAGCAAGTGACTGTTAGGGTGGGGAACTGCAATAAGCAAGGGTAAAATTAACATGTTTAACTATGAAAATTACCAAAGCAATTTACCCAGAAACTGTAGCCATTATCAGAATTCTTAACACTCCGATTTCTCATTCTCTTCTGTAAGCATTAATCATATTTTATTTTTAACCAGAAACCTCAAAGCGGTATTAAATTAAGTGAAACTTTAATAATGAAATTGCATGCAGTACTATTCAGAAGTTATGCAGAGAAGCTTTAATATACTCCATTAGGCAGAGAAAAATGTTGAAAGGACATGGTTAATGTTCATCTGTATTCAGTTTCTCTTTTTATTACAAGAATTTTGCTATTGACTTCAATGGGAGGAAAATCAGCTTCTGCTGAGGTGGTGTGACAGTGCGGGTTAGTCCCCTGAATCACTGGAAAAGCATTAAAAAATGAAGCCACACTGAAGGATGGTGCCTCATACCACACGGGAAAGAAGATAGTTTTTAAAAAGGGCAGATGGCTGGTTGTAGGGTCTGAAATGGGGCCAGCATTTGTGTGGTGAGTCTCAGCAGAGGGAGCAGGCTACAGGGATGGGCACTCAAAATCTTGTCAGCTCTGCCAGCCCCAACGAGGGTGCAGTGAGGGCACCTCTCCTTCTAAACATCAGATGAAAAGAAAGGTGGTGGAGAGGCTGGGTTTAGCCTCTCTTCTCTGCACAGGGTTCTATGGAAAGGGAAACAGGAGGAAATGGGTTAAAAAAATAAACACAGAATTAGTTTTCTTGTTTTTCTGAGAGTTCATTAAAGCTTTGGGCTTGGTAAAGTCTTGATGCTATCGGAAGCACAGGGATCAGTGAGAAGCTCTAAGCAGCTCTGTGTCTGGGGAAAAAAACTCTATGCTCACCTTTATTTACCTTTTATTTTGTTTGTTTATGTGTTTATCAGGTTATTGCTGAATCTCTCAGAGAGAATCTCTCAAACAGAAACGGTACAGAGAGAAACCACAGGGAAATGCCATGCACAGGCCACCCTTCCAGTAGGGTGGCCTTGGAAGTCTGCCTTTGGGGCTGAGACAATGATAGAGCTGCTCTTCAAGATAAATAACAATGATGTCTCCAGATCTCTGATTTCTCATTGCAAAGCAGTGATAAGACAGTGCAAAGATGACTTTAAAAGAGGATGAAAAGAAAGAAATTAGCAAAACTTTGAAAGATTGCACTTTGCAAGAGGAAGAAGGTTCTCTACAGCTACGGAGTGAAAATCTAGGGAAGAAGTTAGCAGTGTTTGCAGCTGCAGGACACTGGGAGGACTGGGAGAACACTTTCCCAGCATTACTGCTGCACAGCAAGAGGTGCATGTTGTAATGAGGGACAGATGACACCTTCTCCCTGTGCTGTTACTGTCAGGATTCCTTGCTGTCCCACATTCTAATAAAAGAAGAGTTCAGCTGAGACCAGTAAAACTGCAGAAGTTTAATGGGGAAAATGTGATCTAAGAAAGTAATCTAGGGAACTTTCAGTTGTACTGGCAAGACAGTAAAACTTAGGAAAATCTGTGTGTGCAAGGTGTTCCTCAAATTTCAAAGGTTTGATGAAAGCCATTAAAAATACATGGGTTTCACTCTTTCCTTGTCTCAAAAAAATCCTTAAATATAGTAAAAATTTGTAAGGCAGCTCTGTTCCCATCACATAGATGAATAAAATTGATGTTCTGGTGTTCAGAATGGCACAGCTCTAATCACTTTCTTTCTCTGTTATATTTCTGGTTTCCCCAGTTGCTGGTTTCCCCTCTTTTCAGTCTGAGTGTGATATTAAGAAAAAAATTTGAGTCGTTCAGTGACAACTAAAGAATTAACAAAGTCCCTAAGAGGCAGAATTCACAAGACAGCTTGAAATGAACAGGAAAAATCTGAGTTTCCCAATAACATTTGAGTCTGTTTTCCTTCAAGTTAATTGAAATCAGTGTAAAGGAAAAGCAACTGCCTTGGAACTAGTAGGCAAGAACGCTTCATTTTCATATGAAATATTGCTACTGTCAATGGCCCAAGCAGTGATCAAGACAGGATGTTGGAACTGGGAAGAAGACCAAAAAGAGCTAGAACAACATTTATGGGGAAAACGAGATAAATGAATCATAAAAACTAGGCCATAACACAATGATACAAGGGCAAAAAAATTGTTGATGTTCCTGTTAAACAAATTGGTAATGTCACTATAGTAGTTACAGTACCCTACCTTATATTGTTATTAGACTTACTAATAACTCCCTGCAACATCTCTCACTAAACTCTGTCTTTAAATGGTACCTTAAAGCAGCATGTGTATAAATTCTGTACCCCATGAGAACCATTTCTTTTATTAAGTGAAAATGAAACATCATATTCTTGTAGCAAAAACGGGTTGGCTTAAAACATTCCTTTTTGTTCAAATGAGATAAATTGCTTAAATAACCCACTTGAACTATTAGATTGCAAAGGTTTATTTTGAAGCTATACAGTGGAAGAAAAAGCACCATCCTTCCATCCCTCTCTAAAGTTTTAAATACTTATTTTCACATACAAAGACTTTGAGATTCCTTGTTGGCATGAGGACAGTAACCTTGTCATATTTCAAATATGCAATATATAGAGAAGCTCTTTTTTCAAATGGTTTATGGCTGTGACTTTCCAGATACAGCTGTGATTTAACACATCAGCTGTTACACAGATGTCTCATGAAAGGTAAGTGTCATTGCTGGGGTTGAAGGTTAAATGTCTTTGAAGTCCCAAACAGCAGAAATAGTGGTCAAATAATACATGCCATGTGAGACCTGATTCTTTTCTCTATGTAGCTTGATAAGAATTTTGACTACTATACAAATAGTGCTACAATATGAAAGTATCAAGAAGTGATCTTGCAAAAAGTTCTGCATTTCTATTCTGGAGTCCTCACATTTATGATAACCTGCAGCTGGTCTCCCTTAATATGGCATTAACAGATACTGACTACTTTAAGTGTGTCCTGAATTTTTTAGAAATGTTTCAAGACTACAATTAAAATGTATAATGCAATCTGAGTCACTTAGCATGTATTCCACAGGACATGGGAGGAGACTATTGAAGTAAATTAACCTTTGGAGTTGAATAAACTTAGAGAGAAGCATTTGGCCTGAAAATTTAAGTAAAAGTAGTTTTAACACTGGTGGAAATTGAATTCCTAGAACAAAATTATTAATATGCAGATTTTGTTGAAATCATTGACCTTGTTGAAGAAATTTTTTGCTGAAAGTGTCCCATTGAATTGGAATTTTTGCTTTGGTGAGTTGGGGTTTTTTTCCTCCTGAAAATTGATGAGAAAAAGCTTTTTATTCTCATGCCAACTTGTAAAATATGAGGACAGATAGGCATCTGTTAAAACTGTCATTGCTCCAGAGAATTCTTTGGAGCTGCAATAGTGCCTGGGTTTGTCACATTACCTCTTTCCACTGGTAGTTAGGGGTTTCTGTAACGATCAATTAGTGTCCATGCAATATGTGTGATTTGGCATGTGCCCCATATGGAATTATGCCTGACTTATCCTGTAGATTGCCCTAGAGTTGTCTTCTGAACTCTGAAGATCATTTTTTGGCAGTCAGAATTGTAGGTTTCTGATGTTACAAATAAATACAAAGTTCTAAGCACCAGTACTGCACTTTTGTTTTTACTCTTTTCTTTTCTTTTTTTTTTTTTTTTTTTTTTTTTTTTTTTTTTTTTTAACAGTGAGTTTAAAGAATAACTCCTTTCAATTGCCCATCTGGAAAATATTGATTTGCATCACTGAGAACACAATTTTTCTACCAACAGGCTCAATTTTCTATACGATCAAAAAGCAAAGGCAGTTAAAATGATCTTCGATAAGATGAAAGTCTTATCTTAACAAAAAAGGAGAAATTCCTTCAGTCACATGTGTAAAGGAGGGAAGTCTATTCACACAGGTACACACAGAGGTTGCAGATACAAGGTTATCTCCATTGGTCACCTCTAGTGTATTATGAGGTTTTTAATTACATTCATTTCATTACAAGTTTGTATTTCTCTACTGAAATTTAAAGTAGGGCTTCGTATCACTGAAATAAATTTCTTACTGTGTTTTTATTCACATTCTTCTTTGATTCTCTTGTGGTTTTTGTTGGTTTTTTTTCCCAAGAGCTAATGTGATATTTTATTTTTATGATTTTTAACACGAATAACTTGAAATACACAAAAAAGACCATCAGGCTTTTAAATCTTTCTTGCTTTCTTTAGAAAGAAAAGCACATTTAAATGCATACATGCTTACTGCTTAAACATCACTGTGTTTGAGAACAGTTGGGAATACTGTGGAAGGTCTAAGTTTTGGGAGCAAATTAAAGTTACCTTTCAATCATTGTCCTCTAAAGCTTAGTACTTTCTACTGACAGTCCATTAAAAGTCTCATTTCTGTGCCTGGTTTCCCAGAGTAGGGACCACACTCTCAGATGTTTGAAGAAGTTACCATGCCCTGATCTTTGTCATGCTACACCTGCTGCCACTTGAAACTGTGCTTTATCTTAAAAATGTTTTCTGGCATTTAATGTGTCCCTGTGCACATACATATGTGGACTCAAGAGTAAGAGATTGTAACAGTGGGTTTCACCATACCACAACAAATCAAACTAGAACTGCATTCTTGGCATGTGGGCCTTTTTTCTGCCTTAGTTTTGGCGCCTGGAATTTTCATGTATCTTTTAAAAATGTGTATTTTTTGTTTGGTTGGTTGGTTTGGTTTTTTGTTTTTTTTGTTATCTTTGTGCTCATAAATCTCTGTATGAATGTGTCTGTGGTCAGAAAAGTCATCTTAATTGCCATTTGCTGAACAGGAAAGCTTTACATCTGCAGAAGTTTGCAGTATTTCTTGGAGTATCTTTCAGAGTCACAGCAGAATAAGTTTGTCCCGCTATGGATTTTCCATCAGCAAACTCTCCCCCACAAATAGATGCTGCTCTGGCATAGGAGGACTTTGAGCTCAGTTGCCATCTGCTCTCCTGCTCTCCAAGCAGATTCATCTCTGGCACCTCTTCCATCAGAAGTTTGTGCAGTCTTAGACAGAAAACACCCAGAAACTCTCTTCTTCATCCAGAAGTTCTTTCATGACTGGTCATCCCCTGGAGAAGATGATGATGAGCCATTCTTCTGTAACATAGGAGGCAAAACCACTGTAAGAGCCTGGAACACACTGTGGAATGGTGGGATATAATGTGTGTTAGAAGGATGAAGAAGATTTAGGGAAAATATGAAAAACTTGCTTTGAGGTTTCAAAGGCTACCATGTGCAATAATGCTCCAACATGCAATAAGCTCCCCACACTGGTTGTGGAAACAGGTTTGCTCCTTTAGAGCCACTACAACTTGTAAAATGCATCGTGCATTCTGTAAGTGGTGAGGAATATTTCCAAGTAATTTGAAGTCACCTGGGCATTGCAGGGTGAGGACAGGAATCACCCAGGGGAACAATTCTCAATCCTGATGGAAGTCATTGCCTGCATTAAGGATAAACTGAGATTCTGCAAAAGAGAGTGAGTTATTGAACAGGAGACTGATCTCACTCAGGGTAAGGAGGAAGTTTGGTGCCAAAAGATGGGAGTAAGAGGACCTTCAATTATTTAATTCAATTATTATGCTTGTGTGTTTGATTTGAAGCTTTAACTTTTTTGCCTTCTTTTAAATCACTGTAAACCAATTGTGCAATCCTGCATAATTGTACTAAATGCAATACTTTGTTTTTTTTCTCTTTATTTTTTATCATGCTAAAAAAAGGTCAGCCTTGCATTACCATTGGCTCTGCAGCACATATGTGGTATATGCACAAAAAAATACCCCAAAGGAAGCAATCCTCAAAATAACTTATTTTGCCCAGAAAACTATTAAATCAATCTTAAAACGCAGTTATCTAAGAAAGGTCCTAAATGACTTCTACATTTAAAACTGGAACAGTGCAATGCTTAGCTGTTACATGTACTACATTTGTTTTTAGGTACACAGGAATTTTGACAGAATTTACTAAAGGCGTGAAAATATAAATGGCTTTGTAAGTAGGCTTTTAAAAAAAAAACATGATACAAATGGAAAGGTTCTGTCAAAAGGGAAATAAATAAGAGAAGAAGTATTCTACTCCTATAACTTGTAAAAAGAAGCTAAATTATAGTTAATAAGTTCCCATTTGCCTCACAAACATACGTTAATGTGGTTTTTTGAGGAGATTTTAGTTCTTTAGTTTACAATAAGAAGCACTTTATATCACTGACAGCCATCAGAGATTAGTTATTTTTTATGCTGTTGACATGCAACCTTACCGGATTTTGAGGTCCTCCTTGCCTTACTCTGTTATGACTGAAATGTAGTGCAGAAATAATTCAAGGATTACTACCTATCAGGATACGCTAATGAACACTTTAATAGAAAATCAGTGAAGAAGCACTTGAAAAAACACTAGAGGAGAGGGGTAAGGGTATGAAGAGAAAAAAATATTTTGAAATAAATTGCAATTCAATGTGATTATGTGCGGAAAATCTCTTAGAAAATGCAGCAGTTGAGAGTCAGTTTCCTGGATGGTGGGGAGAAACAACTCTACAATTCTACCCAGCTGTAGTGCCGATGTAGCAGTGACTAAAAATTCACTTTACTTATCCACAGTTCCATGTCCCTGCTGGCTTTCTCAAGGAAACTATAGAGTCTGAGAATTGACATTAAAGTAGGTTTGAACTTTAGGAAGTACCAGATCTAGACTGAAGAGAACTTTACTCTAATGA
The DNA here is from genome assembly GCF_052056855.1 of Sturnus vulgaris. Taxonomy (NCBI): domain Eukaryota; kingdom Metazoa; phylum Chordata; class Aves; order Passeriformes; family Sturnidae; genus Sturnus; species Sturnus vulgaris. The sequence goes on from NC_142246.1 coordinate 66,131,250, forward strand.
CAGATAGTTCCCCCTCCCATTAGCTCACAGCATTACCTTTTAAGCTCTGACAGACTTTTACCAGCCCCAGCGACCAGTTCTTCAGCCCCAGACTGGTTCTTCATTCTTGCTTCTGGGGGAAAAAAACAACAACTAACCAACAAAAACCCACAGAAAAATATTTAAAAAACAATCCCACAGGTTTATTTAATATCATATGACATCTCTAGATGGTGAAATTGCTACAGTTAGATCTGTAATGTGTCCAAATCAGAAGACCAGGTTCTAATTCAGATTCTGTAAAAGACTGCCTTAGAAAGAAGCCCTTTCCTCAAAACTGAATGCCTCAAAAATAGTAATATGCCTTCCAATGTGGTATAGCACATATGAGATCATTAGTGACTTAACCCCTCCATCTTCCAGGACCTTAACAAATCCCATACAAAAGAATGAAAACTTTTTTACCTTTTTTTCTTTTCTCCAAATCCAGTGAAGAGCAGCATTAGGAGGCAGAATGGTTGGCTTTACAACACGTTTCCTCCTTAGAAACACAGAAATAAGAAAGGGCTCTGGGATTACTGAATTCATAGGCATCTATGTCAGAAAATATTTCTCATAATCTATTTCTAATCCATCGCAGAAATAAAACGAGGATATTTTTGCTCATACCATATTGAATCCCACACCTCTGAGGGAGAATAGCACTCCCTCCAGGGAAGACTTCTGCCATCAGACATTTGTGGTAGGCTACAAATTGGTGCCTTCAGATCCCCAGGATGGTCAGAGAGATGGAGCACCTCTTGCATGAGGAAAGGTTGAGAGAATTGGGTTTGTTCATCCTGGAAAAGAGAAGGATTTGGGGTAACTTAATTGTATTCCTCCTGGTCCTGAAGAAAGCTACAAGGAAGATGGAGAGGGAATTTTCACAAGGGCATGTAGAGACAGGACAAGGGGGAATGACTTTGAGCTGAAAGAATGCAGGTTTTGATAAGATACTAGGAATAAATTCTTTGCTATTGAAGGTGGTGAAGCTCTAGGACCAGTTGTCCAGAAAAACTGTGGATGCTTCATCCCTGTGAGTATTCAAGGCCAGGTTGGATTGGGCTTGGAGCAACCTGGTCTAGTAGATGGTGTCCCTGCCTATGGCAGAGGGCTCCCAATAGGTGATCTTTAATGTCCCTTTTGACCCAAACCATTCTACTATTCTGCAATATTTTTTAGATCTGGAAATTCTGTTGTACATCCTTAAGAAATTCTTTTGAAACAACAACAGTAAAAAAAGAAAAGAAAACAAGGCCCCAAACTGTTCTACAATGGTATGAACACCAGTATGACAATTCTTCAAAAAAAATTTAAGTCAAAAAAGTGGGATAGTTTGTGGGGAAAATATAGTACTTCATACATTAATATTTTAATATTTGTAGTTCTAGGCCAAAGAAAATAAAATAGAGAGCACAACTGTTTTTTTGATTAAAACCCATCAAACCAGCAGATGTTCAGGTCCAGATTTATATGCTTTCAAATTTACAGGTACTTGACTGAATAAAGGGTGTTTATTTTGACCTGTACGTTGAAAATGGAAAAAGGCTCTATGATCAGGAAAGGTTTGCATTGAAATCTGAGTAAAAAATGTTATTGATTTTCTTTTTTTTATATCTGATTTAATGTACTGGGAAAAAAAATGAGCTATTTACAGATCCTATTTTTCCATTTTTCATAATGCAAGAATTGAAAATAACATGAGAACAACTGAGGCAGTGCTCAAATTATATTTTATTTTCTAAGTGGATAAAACACTGAGAGTATTGTTTCTTCATTTTCCTATATGCCACACAAAAATTAATCATATTTTTACGAGATTGCTTGTATTTACTTTTGTTTCAATGTCCAAATTCAAATGTGGACTCAAATATAGAGAAGCAATATTCCAAAATTAGCATGAAAGGAAAGTGATAGTTAATTATCTGCTCTGTTTCCAAAAGCTTGCAAGAAATAGATTTTCTCTTTAGGACATCATAGTTTTAGAAAGCAGGAAGAAGCTGGAAAACAGCCATACACATGACATAATTCCCTCAAAGACTGGAGGGTGTCCAGATAGGAACATCAAGAGGCTTTTAGTGCTGTTAAATTAGAATTAATTTCCCTTCTGGGAGGGGGCTAATTTGCAAGCAGAAAAGAAAAACAAGTTGCAGTAGAGATTATACCTACTAGGTATGGCATAGTTGATTACTAAATTTCTCCCTTTCCAACCCTTCTGAAGATATCACTGCTATGGAATAAAAATAAACAATTCTTTAATTAAACAAGTCCATTGAAATGCACTTTTTGTTTGCGGTTTTTTTTTTGTTTATTTCTTACCCCAGAAGTTAACTTAGACAATATAATAAAAATGGCTATAATTATAATAAGCTTTCTTCAAGTATATGCAGTTAATTATTTCATGTGGGTTCCAGAACATATCTTAGAATCAAGGAGATGGATGTTTCCAGAAGGACTTTTAGTGGAATTAAAATATAGTACGTATTTTCATTGCAGAGGATAAGGTTTAAATGTTTCCTTCCATACTTGAAGGATGAAGTGACATCCAGAGAAACCTAGACAAGCTCAGGAGGTGGTGCATGGGAATCTCATGAGGTTTATCAGGACCAAGTGCTGGTGTTGCACCTGGGTCAGGACGACCCAGTACCAACCCAGGCTGGGGATGAGCAGATGGAGATAACCCTGCCCAGAAGGACTCAGGGTGCTGGAGGAGGAGAGGCTGGGCATGACCCAGCCATGGCACTCACAGCCCAGAGAGCCAAACGTGTCCTGGGCTCATCCAGAGCTCCATGGGCAGCAGGGCAGGGAGGGGATTCTGCCCCTCTGCTCTGCTCTGGTGAGAGCCCACCTGGAGCACTGCATCCAGAGCTGGGGTCACTGCACAGGGAGCACATGGACCTGCTGCAGTGAGCCCAGAGGAGGTCACAGAGATGATCACACGGATAGAGCATCTCTGCTGTGAGCAAAGGCTGACACAATTGCACAGCCTGGGAAGGAGAAGGCTTTGGGATGACCTATTTGTGGCCTTCCAAAACCAGGGAAGGGAGATGGAGAGGGACTATTTGTAAGAGCTTGTAGTTAGAGGGCAAGAGGAAATGGCTTCAGACTGAAAGAGCCTAGATTTAGATTAAATATTAGGAAAAAAATTCTTTCCTGTGAGGATGGTGAGGCACTGGAATAGGTTTGCCCAGAGAAGTTGTGGATGTTCTATCCCTGGAAATGTTCTTAGCCAGGCTGGATGGAGCTTTGAGCAAAAAACACTGGTTTGGTGCACTGTGTCCCTGCCCATGGCAGGGGTTGGAGCAATATGCTCTTGAAGGTCCATTCCAACCCACACCATTCCATGATTCTATGAAAATGCTGGCAAAGTAGCCATGAGAGTCTCAGTTTCTGTGCCTGCTAACACAGCCTGACTGGAGTGTCAAAGTTAAGATGCACTGGTGTGAAAATTTAGACCTGGAGGTCCTTTGTGTCCTTCCTGCCTGAAGCTTACTGAGCAGATACACTTACATGGTGAGTAGCTGAAGGTGCACGATGAGCCATGCAATAGCTGCGAATGGAGCAAACCAGATAACTGCTAAGTTTTCCAGGATCTTGTGGTCTGTATTAAATTATTCTCCTGTCCCCAAACTTCTAATGACTTTCAAATCTGTAAAAATAAAATGCAAACTATAAGACTACTAATTATATCCATTTCTCTTACTTTTATTCCAATAAATTATTTAACTGAAGATGAAAGTCTATATATTGACTATGTTTTGTACAACTTTGTATGGTTTCAGTTACCATTTTGCCACCTTGCTATAATTTACTTAAAATGCAAAACTAGATGTTGGCCTGTCCAACATCTGACTACATATTGCTCCAAAATGCAATTTGACTCTGGCTTCTCATGCCACCATCTTCAACATTACTAATAATGGGTCTGGATATTAAATGATGTGTGTATGTTTTCAAAACTCTTCCTTAAATTTATGTTTTTGTCCACTCAGGCAAATCTGTCTGCCTCCAGCATAATTTTATGGGTAAAAATGAAGGTTTAAATAGATGATTTTGTAAGTGTGCTTGTGGATGCAAGGAAATATAGCATCCTCTATTTGGCAGGTGTGAATGATGAATAAAAAGTATATCTACCCAGTAAATATCAGAAAGTCTGTTACTCTATAACATTTACTTCTACGTTACTTTTGACTTGATTACTTGTGTTATTTAGATTCAGGAATTGAGTAACTTACTACTCAATGAAAGAACCAGATGCTTAGAAATACAGGATAGTTTCACGTTTTGATTGTGAATAATGACAGCACGACGTTTTAAAGGCTGTGTGAAGGAGATGGGAAAAATAAGAAGAACAAAAAAAGAAAAAAAAAAGTAGAAATCAATGTGAATAAAAAGATTAATATCCTTGCTCTCATCAGCAGCTAATAAGGAATTAAATTTTACTTTCTTGATTTACAGTCAGAATGTCACATGTGTAAAGAAAAAACCAAACAGCCCCAGTCCTCAATCTCTACATAAAATTGCTCTGTGTTGAGATAAAAGAAGAGGGGGCTTCTACATCAAAAAGCCATTGCACATCATATCCAATGTGTTACAAAACCAAATTCCCTAATTATAAAGCAGAAAGTTCTGTTTTCAAAGATTCTCTCTATTTTTTATTTTTCTTTCAGTCAAAACTGAAAGGATGAGAAGATGACCCTGGAAGCCTTCAAGCAAAGCTTCTAAGTAGAACAAGACTTGCATTTGTGTAAATAGGATCTGTCCTTCAAAATTCACTTCTCAAAGCCCGGTAGATATTGAAATGAGCAGGTTGACAATATGCAGTTTATCGAGTAGTGTCTGATATTTTTCTGTAGAGGTAATGGCTGGGAAATCTGTCTCTATTACAGAACCCATCCTCAGGAAAACCAAAATTATCTGAGACAGGATGCATAATGTTTAATGCTAGAAATTAACTCCATTCATTTGGAAAATACCTATCAGTTCTTCTTTTTATCAGGTATTTTGTTGCATACTGTAATTACAAAGTTAATTTTGCAAATCTCATAAGCTGAGCACTTTGAAGATTCATTTGAATTCTTTAAATGCTGGGCCTAATAATGTTGCAGATATTTTGAACAACTTTATTAAACTGAAGAAAATTATTCTAAAGACCTTAGAGACAGAAAAAAGAAACTATTTCTACTTTTCTGTCACTGAAAAGAATAGACCTAAGGATAAAAATAATAAAATTTTGAAGGAAATGAATTCTATCTAAAATTGATAATATATTAATGGATCCTATAATTCCTGTTGCCTACCTCCTCCTTTGTGTAATAGAAAATATGTTAAAATCTATGTTGTTTTCATTCTTAACCCTCAACAGAACTGAGAAATGTTGCTGAAAGATCTTGGAAGCAAGAAAGACGATTTACCTTCCGTCCTTGGAAAGGAAAGGATGCAACAACGTAAGTCATGCAGCCAGAGGAGATTAGGATGTCAGGTTTAGCATCAAAAACCTGGTTCCTGGTACCAAAGCCACTGAAAGGAATGCAATAACTGAAAATGGGTGACAATATCTTGGATGAAACCTGCATCTATGCACAAGAAGATGAAAGGCTGTTTCCTTTAGCTGCTGTTCAGAAAGTCTTCAAGATTTAGGTGACATATACGTGGGCAAAGAGGTATCCAGGTTAAGAAATAAATTATCCTGAGCATAATCTCTATGCCTATGCTAAAAATATCTTTTTTATTGACAGAGATTTTCAAGTACTGGTTGAGAAATCAATGCTTGTGTTAGTATCCCCCATAATATTAATATATGAGCAGAACTAAAAAATGAACTTTTAAAAGCCGTATATTTTAAGTGACATGAGATTATTCCTAAATTGAAATAACTACTTGAATCTAGTAGGTCTGCATGCATTTTCACTGGAATTCCACATCTAACAGCTGTAACATATTCTGATTTATTATGTCTTGCCTTGTAATATATAAGATAGAATTTTAGATCTGTGGAGAAGCTTAGTATCTCAAGTGTATTACTATCAGAAGCAGAATTTATGAGGATACTTGAAAAGCCATATAAAGGATGTTACAGAGGAGCTTTGAAGGTTTCCTCCAGCCTTATTCATGCAAGAGTGGTCCCAAAAAACTGGCTATTGAAACACCACAAAGCTGCACAGGAATCAAAGCTGAGGATTTAATCTTCAGATGGAACTGTCTTGTCCTGAGCAGAGATATTCCATGAACACAGAATTAGGAAAATGCTGATTTCTGTCATGTTGGTTTTCACTAGCCATCAGAAGACTTGACAAGGATGATATGAGTATGAAGGAGGAGCTGAGGAAAGAGACATTTGCAAAAAAATCGTGTTCTTAGCTCAAGAGCAAGAGCCCAGAAGAGCAGGTAACTGGGTTTTGCATCACTCATATAGATCAGAAAGCCCAAGACTACAGGTCGACTTTTTTTCTGTTTCAGCTCTTTCTTTATGACAGTGGATCCCATTAAAGAGCATGAGAGCCAGAGAGTGGCTGTGCAGTATCTGTATAGGCTGGGAGAATAATACCTGAATTAAAAAAAAAAAACTTTTTCCAGAGAAATATTATGACCTCTGGGCAATGAGGAATCTTTTTCACAGGGAGTTTTAAGAGGATTTTTTAATTTTTTCTTCCAATGAACTGTGACCTCAGATTTCACAGAGTTTGCCGGTGCCTTTTGAGAAACATTATTTCCTTTACTTTTTTTAAACATTCTAATGGTTCTAATCTTTCAGCACATTGGACCATTATGGCAGTCCAGCCTACACCATGAGGTATGCTTTGCATCCTAATATTCCTCTGTTCATCCTTCTCCTATTGGAGAGTTCACAGCTTCTGGGATTTGTATGCAATGCAGGAAATAAGAATGAAAGAAGCACAAGGAGTTTGAGATTTTTTAACAGTACCAATAAGATTTTTTAACAGTACCAATATTCATGTGGTTATAAACCAAGGAGGTCTAGCCATCCTTAAATAATGATTTCTGAGGTAGTAATCCCTTCTGTAACTTTATATATATATATATATTTGTGCAGACCTCTCTCAGAGACAAAACATGCAGAGATTTTCTTGTTTTGTCTGTTGTGGTCATATGGACATGTAAGGAAATATGACATGAACAAAGCAACACAGTCACTTGCAGCCAAGCTGGAGAGAATCTCTAAACCTTAGAGGCACAGTCAGAGTAGCAGAAATAAATCAAACAGAGCCATGTGGGAACTGTCATCCACTAAGAACCTGGTGGTTCTGTCATGATGTTGGGGAAAGGCCACTGCTAATGTTTTTGGCTAAGAGTACACGAGATGCACAGCTACAGAAGAACTGTGTGCCAAAGACATGGGATTTTACTAAACAGGTATTTAATCAAATACTACAAACTTTTACTTATGTATGCTCATACAACAGCTTTTTACCACTTGATCTCAATTTTTTCTTCCAAATCCTGTCTTCTTGCTGTTCTTTCATGAATAGTGTTGCAGTTCTGTAAGAATTTTGAAGTACACCTTTTTTCTTAAATTTTAAATTTGGTTGGAAAAGGGATAAAAATCTCCTTAATAATTAAAAAAAAACCCCTGCCACTCTGCTTTGCTAGACCAATTTTAATTTAAAGGCAACAAACGGTGTTGCACTTCAGACTTCAAAGGAAGTTAATTTTTAAATATGTTCAGCTCAACTTTCCCCTCTCTCTAAGAATTCAATTACAGATATTGTCAGGCCAAAATATTTTTTCCTGACAAAATCTTGCTTTAGTGTAAACCTAATTTTCATTCTCACAGTGAAGGGAGGTAGCATTGCATGTTGTCCCAAATGGAGATGAACATGTGACAAGCTGGGAAATAAAACCAATTTCTCCCTATTAGTGTCAAATTAAAAGCAAAGTAAGCTGTAGAATTTGCAGTAGCAGAAGTGACAATTGAAACAAGTGTTCTGAACAAACAAACAAGACCAATTTTAATTCTGTTAGATAAGGGGACCTTTGGTGGCAGTGATCTTAAAACACACAAAGGAAGATCTATTTAAATTCCAAACCAGCAGCTAAAATTTGAGGCTAAAAATATAAAAATAGTGAAAATTAATGGAAACTTATTTTTACAGAATTTGAACTGTTAATGCAGATCTTTATAAATGTCACTAATATTTGCATTTGAGGATATCAGTAAAAAACTATTCCTTTTTTGCTATAATTTGAGTTTTCTTTTTACTAATTTAAAGTATTTACCTGTAAAAGATATAGCATAGAAATCTGATTTCTTTCTTTTTCTTTCTTCTTTCACTTTCCCCAACTTCTTTTCCCTTCTTGTAATTCTCTTCATTCCCTCTGTATGCCTTGAGGACCTAAAACATCTTTTTTTAGCCATCTCCTTCCCCTTTTCTCTGGGTCTTTCCCTGTCTGTGGTGCTTGACACTCTCTCTCCCTACATGAATTTCTCTTAGTCCACTGCTTTCTACACTGTGGCTCATGGTTCTGGCTCACTCCTTCAAGTCTTTCACTGAACAATGACAAAAATTAATTTCCTGGCTTTACTAAATCCTTACCCAATTAAATATAGAATATATTCACAATACATTCTTTCAAAAAGATTGGACCAGTGGTTCTACACTTTTAATCAACATCCCTGCCCTCCATTACACCTAAAACAGGAAAAAATGACAATGTATACGATGCAAAATGTTAAAAAATAGGGAAATTTTTAAAATGCTATTGGTGACTGAAGAAACTTTTCCACTATAAATGTAGTTGTTGCATAATTAACATAAACTGACATAACCAACATTTTGTAATTAGATTCTTTATTAATAAATTCTAATTGTAAAAACACATGGATTTAATTGACATTTAACATGTTAGCTATAGCAAGCTTGATATCAATTAACACACTTATCAAATGTCAATTACCAGTTTTTCAGTTTTAATTGCTGTGAAATTGACTTGCCATGGGCTACCTTTTTAAATGTTAATGTATTAGCAGTGTTCACAGATTTGATGTAATAAATACAACATCTAATGTGCACTTATTGCTCATGTAATTTGACTACAGTATATGAAAAGTTAAGTGTATTTTCTTCATACTTATTAAACAGCAGTAAGAAGCCTTTTACTCATTAATTTAATATACAATTAAACTTTTGCCACTTAGAAATAATTATCTCACTATATTCAGAATAGTTAGCCAAATAGGCAGGTCAACATTTTAAACCAGCATTAGATTACAACTATTATTAGAACTATTTCTGAACAGCGTGTTGTGCTGCCAGCTTGCTTTTCAATAGAGAATTCTCCATGCACCTCCTGCATTTCTTTGTGTTACCTGTATAAATTAAGACCGGGTTATACTTTGTGTTCATTTGAAAAAAGAGAAAAAGAAGCCTGGTAGTCCAGCTACCGATGATGATCCTGTCAAATGAGCTGAATAAATGCGTCCCTTCCCTTACTTATGGCCCTGCTGATGGCACTGGGCCATAGTGCTGATACAAGATTTTGGCTGCCAGGAGCAGTTTTGGCTTGACAGCTTTGTCATTGGCATCGTCTTAAAGGATGAAATTTCCATGGTGTATAGAATCATTGTACTAAGCCCATCCATAGCATTTCATTTTAATCTGTAGAACTGACATGCTTTATGAAGCCAGGCACTATCCTCATTTTAATGGAGAGGAAAGTGAGATGCAGCAAGGTCAAGTGGTTTGCCTAAAGTCCTGAAACTTGGCAGTAGCAGAAGCAGGGAAAATAAGTTCTGGTTCAAGTTCCATTTTTTGGAGCAGCAAGCGGATCAGGCTTTCCCAAAGGCAGTGTAGAGTGGTGATGGATGAAAGGAGCGTTAATCACAGGCCTCCTGGAAAGGAGGGCTGCTTATTTAGCAGAATAGGATGAATATTTAAAAAGGCCTTTCAGAGTATTGTAGAATAAATGCATATATCTGTAAGTTATTATGGCTTAAGGGCTAGCTATTAAGTGAAAGGATCAATGCATCAAATAGGAAATGCAGAACTTTTTGGGACTAGAGCTATGTGAATCATGATCTCCCAGTCTGCTAATGAAACACACAAAGTCAGGGATCAAATTTTGCATCAGGCTAAGCTGGGGGATTTGAGATCTCTTCCTCCCTTCTGCCCCCAAATAAGAATGATCTGCACTGCTGGAAAAGATATGTTTAATTTTTAATGGAAGCTAACTCCCTTCTCAGCCAGCACCAGGAGGAGCAACTGGCCTCAGCACACCCTGAAAACCATGATCAAAATGTGGTGTTTTTCAGAGGTCAGGTAGAGCATTTAGAGCAGCACTTGGCCTAAAGAAGTCGCTTCAGGGCTCTCTCCTGAGTATGTATTTGCTGAAGGGTTCTGGTTCCTTCCTGAATTATAGCTCTGTTCAGATCAAATGAGATAAAAATCCCATTTTAAGCACCATATATGAGTTGGTGGTCCTGCTGGATCCAATAAAGATGCTTCTCTGTAAGAGTCAGAAAGTAATTCCTTTCAAACATTTCTTTAATTACCAAAACCTAATAATATGCAAAAAATGCACAAATGTTAACCTCATCATTTCCTCATAGGTGGCTACTTTTCCTGCAAGGCCAGGATACTTATTCCCCCTCTTTATGTGAGGATGGAGTGGCTGGGGTGAGTCTGCAATAACTGATGATATCTCCTTGTAGACTTCCAGGCTATTGCCCCTGCTGACAGGAGGATCCCACCACTGCATTTCCCATTAAAACCCAGAACTGATCTGCTAAACTGCTGACAGATCATCTCTCCTGCAGCACTTCCCAGTGAGAGCCAACCCCCACCCTTCCCACTAAAGAAAGCATCTGGGGACATATAAGGTTTCAAATACAAAAAAAAAGAGAGGGAATTGGAAATTTCAGAAGTGGTATTTATGATGCCTTCCTAAAGATCAACACTCCTCTTTCTACTGGTAAACTAATATCTTAAATGATCCCCCTGTTTTCTCACCCATTGCTTTTACATGTGTCATACCGTGACTCTGTGTGAGAATTATGAAAGAGGAATGCAATGAATTAATGAAAGAATTGATTCTAAATTAATATATAGTCTCCTTGCACTCTTAGGAGTTCCTGGGTGCTAAAGGAGTTTCATTATTTCTATTAGTTTACTATAGCAGTTTGATTGCTATTGCTTTATTAAATATATTTCAGGGGGAAAAAAGTATTCCCCAACAGTGTCAAGTCAAAGAATAATATTAAGCCCCAGCTCTATAGTGCTCTTGTGTCTCTGATTATTAAGAATCATGTTTCATCTGAACTATTTTGGTGAAGTTATGGAAGTGAAAATGTTGAATTGCCATCGACAACGAGTACATTTAATTAGAATGTCCCTCTTTCCCTGTTCCTTCCAAAAATGTCTCAAAGACTAGTATCATTTAAGATTTTATTTCAAGATAATATAATAGAAAAAGTGGATGGCACTACAATAAACTGGAAAAAAAGATTTCATATCAGGCAAGAATTCATGTCAAATTCATAGGGTGTAAGATGATATTTGGCATTTCAGTGGTTTATATGGCATTTTTGTCTTTATTAAATGTTTTCATTAGGAAAGAAGAAAACAATACTGCCTTTACACGAAATATACCGTAGTCCTGGGTATTCATAGTGCATGCATGCCAGTAATATGAAAGAAATTTCATATCTATATATCACTTATATATCTCTATGTATACTGATCTCTCTCTTTATATATATGTATCTACATATATATTATGATACAGGATTTTAAAAACAATTGCAACTAGCAAATGACATACTGGGAAGCTTTGTGATAAGTTCTCAGAGCTTATAGGGTAAACCACTTATAATGTGAACTTTTGATTGACTCCCTGGCATTCTATCATCTAATCCATCTCTCCTGAGACTTAATTTCACGCTCCAAACACTGAGCAGCTTCAGACAGCTGCCATTTAAAAATAAATGAACATAAATAAGCCATCAGTAACAAAGTCCTTTTCCTCTCCAGACCACCACACATAAGCTCATCCTGATGAGAAACGGCTGCTTTTTCCTTCGTAGACAGAATTTCTTTCCAAATGTAAGCAAAATCCAGGCATATAATATCTTCTGCTCATCTCATGCCTATGGTCTGTCACTTGAAATGGTGCACGAGATCCTCTGTTGCACACTGGATCTCTGTGGGGGCTACAGATTGGGGAAACTCACTCCAAGGCAAGGAAGGTGTTGCCAAAGGGAGCACGAGTGATCTCTGTTAACTCTCAGATTACTTGCATCTTCAGGAGGTCTTAATTCACTGTTCAACTCGCCACTATTCTGATCTTCACCTGCAGCTTCTTTTTACCCTTCCTCCTCTCCTCATTTTTTCTATCACATGTTAACATGTGCAGGCTGTGACCCATAAAATGCTGTGCTACAGAGGAGACTCCAGGGTTTCTGGTAAGACAAAGAGCCCTTGCCCACGAAGTCATCTGAGGTGCCTTTCTATTAGTCTTGTAAAGCTGTTTTTTGTGAGTTTCACTGCTAATTTATGCTGGGTCAAGGATAGCCATGTAAGTCATGGTTGCAATGACCTTTTGGGGTTTCTGGCAGAGCTGGGGACTTGGATGGAAGGAGTGCCACTGCCAGATTTACTGAATTCCCTGTAAAACCTGACATATGTGGTGGTTAACAAAATGCTACTCTAACAGCATGTCTTACGGCAGGACTGAGTATCCACTCGTTTCAGGATGGACTTTTGGAAACGCCCTGCAATAGAAATGTTTCTATCAGTACTAATTAATGAGAATAAATATCTTTGATTTTTGTCCCTGGAATAAAAATGAATAAATGCCATAAAACACCATTTTCTTCCCTGAACTTGATTTACATATAAATATTAGACACCTGAAAGCCTGCTGGCTATACAGGCATGGGGTGCCTCATATCTTTGAAATTTCTGTGATCAAGTGAATATAGGCACGACACAGTTCAATTGTACTTATGCTGAAAAATGAGTTAAAGTGTATATGGTTCACATGCTATGTAAAATCTGCATATATTCAGGAAAAATCAACTTCTGATTCCAAGATTCTTCTATACAGCAGAAATTTCTTCTCCATTCTTTTCCCAGTTAAATAAGACATTGTTTTAAAGGGTGTTTGGAACCTGCCATCTTCCTTTTCTCACCTCTCTCACACAATTAGCCTACACACAGGCTAATACAAACTGTCTATACATGTTCATTAAAAAAACCAGATTTTTCTTTGCCTCTTCTCAGTTTATGCAGTTAGGGTGGCTCATCGGAGATACAATCCTTAAATTCCTTGCCTTAGCACTAAACCAGATGAAGTAATTTTATCCATTCCTTCTCTGCATTTTTATAGACCAAATAAATAGTACATAAATTTTGTTTTGCTGAAGATATAATCATGGCTATAAAAAATTTATCACTAGACTCAGTAACATAGTCCAAAGTACTGGGACTAGAGAAAGCAATAATATACAAGCAACCCTTCTTTACTTTTACTATTTATTAATATTCTTGCTTAAGTATTCATGGTAATGTTATTGGAAAGAGAGTATAAGAATGGCAGAATATTTAAGTGAAAGAAAGCAGAAGTTTATACTTGCAAGTATAATCTTGGGCATGTTGGGGCATCAGGTTATGGAAATAATAATAACAACCATACATCTCAAATGTATTTTTTAATTGAGAGCTTAACTTTGCAACTAAGAAACACAATTTTTAGAAAATCTAATGCTATGTACAAAGCCTTTCATCTGACTTGTTAAAAGATGTTTACCTACTCAAATGTTGAGCAAGAAATAAAATAATTAGAGCTGAGCTCTAATGAAAGATGTCTTAAGTGGTAAAAATGCAGATGTTGTAGAGAATGCTGACTCCTGATATTTTGTAAGGAATTTTTGCTAATGGTTGAAATAATTTTTCCAAGAGGTTAATGTGTAATGACACTAAGTGTTACTGTTTCTGTTAATGATCAATCTTTGAACAATATTTTCTGGGTTATTTACCATTTTTTTATATCACTGCCAGTGACAAAAATACCAGAAAATGAAGAATCTTTTGATGCATGATCTGACTTATAGAAATATTAGATTTTTTTTTATATTTCATGTCTATGTTTCATTTTCACTAAAATAAGGGGAACTGGGGGAATTACCAGAAATGGAACATATATTTTAATGAACACAGATGTAGCAAACACAGCTGTGTGCTAAAGCAACAAAATTCTCTGAAAATGGAAATGACTGCTCTTATTCCCCTCATGGTAACAATGAAAGTAAGGGTGAGACATTATTATATACTTGCTGCTGCTCATAGGCAGACCAAGCAGAGGCTTTGCTGCAAGTCTGGGAACATTCTATTTCAGTGCTAGAAAACTGTGTGTGTACATATTTATGAGTAGTGCCCAAAATTCAGAGATTTTGGCATGGACTGTAATATTTAAATGATAATAGAGAGAGGTTCTTAAAAGTTGTTTATATACTAAGAATTGGTTTAAATTTTTCATATACACAAGTAAGAAAATAGATATGTTAGCCATTTGCATCTAAACTATGTTAGCCATTTGCATCTAAATATTTATGATTATTTAAAGTTAATTTGTGTTTGTATTTAGAGAATGGATTTTTTCTACAACTTTTAGTCACTTTCTGCATCTTCTTCCACCTTTATTTTAGTATTGCATGCATATAATTCACATGTGGATAAAGGAAGTAGAAACATGAAGGAAAATACAAACAACAGAAGAAAAAAACTTCCTTAATCTAAAACATGACTGACCAAAATCCGTGTATTTTTTCTGAATATGTCTTCATTTTCATGAATTCTCATATAGCAGTGAAAAATTCATTGTGATAGACAAGCAGAGTGCACAGAGGCCATTACCATGTCTCACTTGAAAGGTGTGTAATTACAGGGCATTAGTTTCCAGCTGAAGGGGGTCTACTTGAATAGAATACAAGTATGCTTCTGACCATGTTTATCAGATAAAGTAAAACCTGATGATATTTTACCTTTTCGATATGTTACCTACTGCAAAACACTGCAGGCAACTTGGTGGTGTGTTGGCAGAAAATTTCAGAATTAACATTGATCAGTATAAAGAAGAGGAAATAAAAGAGACTTAGTGCTTCAGAGAAAACTTGCTCCATTTGCTATTTGTTACTACAAAGTTGTATTAGAGTCCCAGCTGGATGGAGGAAAAGGAGACACACAAAACAGCTCTTGTTGTGTATTCTGGAGTCAGGCTACATTTATGTTAACAAGTCCAGGATCCCCTCCTTTCAGATATTGAAATTAATGTGGCATGGAGCTCCTGCCACATGACTTTGTGCAGACTGGCAGTGGATGTGCAGCCTGCATTGTTCAAGCCCTGAAACAGGGCCAGGAATTGCCAGGGAGAATTCCCGATTTACAGGAGCCAATTCTACACCAGGGAGTTTCTCACAGTTCCAGTGGGACTTGTTTTCCTGTGCTCAGCAATAGGAATGTCCTGGGAATGGTCACTGGTGAGTATGGCATCATCTTCATGCAGCATCCATGACACATCCACCCAGGGTGGGATCCTGAAACTGTTTCTGTATAAAATCTTGTGATTGAACCAGTCAAACTCATGCAGCACTTTTATGCCATCCATTTAGTCCTTGTTTAACAACAGTCTTTTAGTCACACCAGACACATATCAACCACTTTCTTTCATGCTTGTTCTTATTAGATTGGCTCTTTTTTTACACCTTCTTTTTGGGGTGATAGCCTGAAATGCATTATGGTACCAATAAATAAAGTCTAAAAGACCATGAGTATAAAGGAAAAGGATTCCATTTGAAGTTAAATTTAGCAGATCATTGACTGGGCTGATTATTTTGTTCCATTTAAGTTCATTTTTCCATCATTCTATAAATATTCCATTTCCCTTTCCTGCTCTGTTCTCCCCTTTTCTCCCAAATATACTCTGATCATCACCCACTGCAAATTTGTCTTACAAATTTCTAACACTTTGGCTTCTAATCTTCTTCTATAGACATAATGATTTCATTTCAGTTCTTGTTCTCTGTTCTCTTTCTTTATACTTCTTTTGAGTTAAAGCTGTTAATTAAGAGTCAAATCATCTATTTCTTCCAGAAGAAAATGAATTATTTCCTTACAAAACTGACTGATGCCTTTAGGAAGAGATTGCTTTTTGAGGTTGCATTTATTAGCGTCTCTAAACACAACTGTTTTATTCAGCTATTTTTTCTTTATAGGGAAAGAGTTCAGGATTTTCATGCTATTTCAACATAAATAGACCTGATCCGATACCACTGTTATTATTTTAAAAATTAACAGATATATTAGGGAAAAAATATCCCATCTCTTGCCCAGCAGCTGCCAAGCTTCTCCTATTGTTTAACATTAGTCAGGAAGCATCATGCTGACACCGGTAACATTCTTTGTTCTCCCTGTCAGTCTCAGACTTAACTTTTTTGATATTTCTCTGTCAGTGGTGTCAAAGCTGGCAGCCACAGCAGAGTGGTCTGATAATCCTGGAAGTCAGAATTTAGGGAGGCACTGCCTGAGAGTGCCCTCACATTTCATACTGCTGCTTCAAGATATGAGAGAATTTGTTAATTTAAGATTTTCTTGTGGTGTAAGCTTCAGCAGCAAGTGAAATCCCCTCTAGAAGCTGTAATGTGTAATGAACAATTATGCTTACCTGTCTTTATTAGGCTGCTTCGGCTTTTCCTGCTGTGATGAAAACAGGGAGAGATCTGCCAAATCAGTGCTGTAAATCTCAAAGGTAATTAAAACTTAGATTTTGCTAACGATTTGTACTACTCAAAAAATAACACAATGAAGTTTTCTTCACATAGTGCTCTTTATTGAATGCTCTTGCCCAGAAAATCTTGGTAGACAAAATGCTCATTAACATTTTCCAGCAATATTTAGATGGAAACTGGAAGAGCATCCATACTATCTGGCAGAAAGTGTTAGTACTTTGAATATGTAGCACATTTTGTTTTCTTCTTTTTGTCATAAAAGTTCATTTCTAACTCTGAAGGAGTCACAGATGCCTCACTGATAGCTATGAAATATCCTAACAGCCACCAAAAGCAGAAAGGGTTATATTTAACTAGGGATGTGGGCCTGAAAACAACCCAATGAGAAGGTGGTAAATAAATAACAGGCTTTGCTGGAGAAATGAAATGGGGACTGCAATAACAGTGTAATTGTCCCTCCTGGCATTTATATCAAATTACAGTGATATAAGGGAATATTATTGGAATCCAACAAGCCAGTCTAGTAAGTTTTATTTTGCTTTTGACGTCCATGTTCTAGTACAAATAAAAAGACATCTCTGCCACAAGACACGCCAAACTCCTAACATTGTTTATAGAAAAGTCTGTAAAAAATATTTAATGAGGTTATATAAAGCTCATATAAAGGATACAGCTGTCCGTGTTTCTGCTTTCTTCAATATATTATGTTTATTTATATATATATATGTTCTGTTTTCTCCCTTTCATATCGATTGTCTTCTTCCATTTTAGGTTTCATTATAGTTCAACACATTTTCTCAAATCAAGGTTATTGATATATATGGAGACAATCAATCCTAATAATACCCAGCACCGTGCTACATCCCTCAAATAAAACCATTTCCATTCAGGACCAGCCTCTGCAAGTGAAGCCTTTACTTCATAAACTGAGGTTATGACCCTGATTCAGTTTCTACCCATTCATGGGACAAAAGCAAATATGTGGCCTTATTTTGATTTTTTTTTTGTTGTCGTTGTTTGTTTTTTTTTAAGAGTTTGGGCAATATTTACTATCAATAGAAACTTTTTTTTGTAACCAGGGAAACTCATTCTCTGTGGCAAATGTACATTTTGCCAGATTTTTCAATAAATGCCCCATCCTGTTTTGGGCTACAGAGAAAGCAAAGCAGTAAAAGAGACAATATTTAGTGATCTAGTGCCATGTAAATATCCTGCTTCCCTGTGGAACAAATTTTGTCCCATATCGACCTTTTTGGATACATATAAGAAGATGTTACTCCAAAATATTTTGTCATTACCACTGAAGGAACCAGAGATAAGTGAAATAACCTGATTTGTGCACTTGCAAATGCAACTTACTATATGCAAAATGTATACTGCTTATTGGATGTAAACAAACTCATGACTTAACAAAAACCAGGACCCCTCTGTAAGAAAGAGAAACAGAGGGAGTTTCTGGGAGTTAATGGGGTGTTGTTCACATAAACATGCCAGCACTGCATAAATCTATTTCTCTTAAACAATTTGACAAATAATCCTCTTATTTGTGTGTATATATATGTATATGTATATATGTATATGTATTTTGGAGTTCAGCTGGCAACCAATCAAAATGTTCACTTCTGAGAAATACCCAGAAAAGTGTGACTTCTCCTAGTGATCAATTTTTTTTTTTTTACAAATTCTTTGGATTGACTAAGAAAGAATATTTTTCTTCAGGGGGTCTGTGCACCACACTCAAAATTTATTAAGTGCATGGTAGCAGTAGTTCACTGCATCTCTGGAAGTGGAACAGTCTAAGGAGAACAAGATAATCCCTTAAGGTGAAACTTATCGAACTCAAAATCTTCAGTATATTCTTCTCTCAGAAATTCTTCCTTCCCCCTCCTGATTTCAAGACCGGTTTTGCTTAATGTTAATTTTAATCACGTTTTCCAAAAACACATAAAACCCCCCCGTAGATATCAGCTTTACAGAGAGCACTGGCAATAGAAAATATCTGGTGTTGTTTGCACACAAGAACAAAGGTTTTCTACCGTTTTCCCAGTTAAATTTTACCCAGTTCAAATTTCTACAGTTTCTCTTTACTCTTCTTTGTCTCTCCTTATTACTTGCAGAGACCCTTCTGAAGAACATTGCCAGCTGGGATTGGATAATTGGGATTATGCCAATTTTGCAACAGCTCTGTTTCACATGAAGAAAAGTTCTCCTCCTTTGGTGGCCTGTAAGCAACACCTGAACCAGTCACAGCTTGTGCATTTGTAACTGCTTTTCAGTGGTCATAAATCCTTTATCAGATACTCATTTATAAACAGTTTATAAAAATAAATAACAAATAAAATCCTGTAAATGAAAAAAAAAAGATACAACCTTGGTTTTGTTTCTCTTAAAAACCAAAAAAATATTTATAAATAACTGTTAGAAACAGCTTTACAATAAATTAGTTTTCATTTTTATACAACACTGTGAAATAAAAAATAAAATCTTGTATTTGAATTAAGCATTTAATTTTTGCCTTTAGAAAACTGCTTTTTTAAATCAAGAAAAGATTTGGTACCTTTTTTTCTCAGCTTCACAATGAAGTTATGATTTTTGGTTAATTATTTTATGTTTTTACATAATTTGTCCTTCTGTACCTGATTTTGTTATGTGAAAAACAACATCATAAGGGGGAGGGAGAAAAAAAAAAAAAAAAAAAAAAAAAAAAAAAAAAAAAAAAAAGCTGTACATCTGTAGTTGGCCCTGGTAAAAAGCTGAAATTCTGCTCAGGAGTTTCCACTGGGAACCAGAGCTTGGAATAATTTCTACTTTCTGGACACCAATACTGTCAGAATGTCACCCAAAGGCTCAATTAATATGAAAAGGCATTGTCCAGGGAGCACATGGTTTTATTTGTGCTAATATTGAAAAAAAAAATAAAATATTTAGTGTTTTTGCTTCCTAGTGTTATTGTACCAGAAGAGAAAGTACTGCTATACTGTGGTCACTTGGGAACCTTTGGTTTCTTTCAGCTCCAGTCTTCTGGAGTGGCTTTGAAATATAAAAGTCTAGACTTCTTTCTGAGTAGTGAATAAATGCAGAAACATCTGATATGCTTTGGCCTTTCTCAATTTTATTGGTAGGAAACACAGTAGCTATGATTGTTTCAATGGAAAAAAGACAAGCATTGCTTTTCATTACTTTAGGGTTTGTGGCAAAAAGGAAGATATCAATAAAAATACATATATATGTAGAGAGAGAGATCATAAGATTTCTAATATGGGTGATTTAAAGAATTAAATCCACACATTTAAATATTGACTGATTTTATATTTCTTATGGCACCTGAATAAACTGGAATGGGAATTGTCATGACACCCTGTTGTGTTATTCCAAACAGATTTTGACAGTCTTAATAACAGTTCTAATACAGACTAGCAGGTTTTCTGGTTTTGACAAAACATGCAATGTGTTCTATTCCTGGCTTGATTTGACTCCTATTTATTAGGACAGCCCAACCCTTATTTAATACAAAATTAATTTCCAGCCCATGATTTTCTCATTTCCAGATATTCAAAAATATATTTCTTTTATGTCTGGTACATTTTGAGAAAGTCAGATTTCAATTTCAGCTTCATTCATCCTTATAATGAGTAGGACTGTATAGAGAGAAGTTCTTCCCATCCCTTCTAGTTACAGTGCAGAGAAACTGGAGAAGGGGACCAAAAGAATTTGTTCAAGCTGAAGAAAATCTGTAAGCACAGCAAGAAAGGCAACTGTCATTATCCATCCTTATTACTTCCAATGTCTGGAAATACTGAGGGAAGGACTTTAACTTCCCCAGTGAAATACATGATATCTACTCATCTTTGTGACAGAAATAAATGTCCCAAGGAAGATGTGTTATGCATTTTCAGAACTGTGGCTGTAAAGGTTTCTTTAAAGGTAAGAGATTCTTTCAAATGCTAATAGGTAAATTCTTTGGAGAGTCAGGATTAAATAACAGGGTGATGTATTTCAAACTCCTACTGAAAAGTTTAGTGGGAAATGCCAGAGATGATTTAGACATAGGTTTCTGAAACCAGGGAGTTGTCTGACAACTCTTTTTATAAGCACATACACCTGAATGAAAATCAAATGCCAAGAATATCAATGAGTTTTCTGCGTCACACCTTTGTTTAGATGTTGGGTTTTTACTATTTAAACACATAGAAAGAGTTATTTCTCTCTGTAGAACTCTGTGAAACGGGAGAATGATGCAGGTGAGAATTGGGATGGTGAAAAAGTAACATGCAAACAATATAATGGGGCCTTTTTCTTGCACATAGGCGAAATCTAGTAGTTAATAAAGAATATGGGGTTTTCTCAATAGTAGAAAATAACTCAGACAAATCACAAATTGGTTGATTGGTTGCAGGGTTGGGGTTTTTCTATCAGAAGAGACAAATACATCTCACTTTTTTTTTTTCAGTCAAGGTTTGTTTTGGTTTTTTGGGATGTTTTTTGGTACAGATCCTACTACAATGATCATAAGATATTGGTTACTTTTCAGTCTCATACCTTATCTTGGAGTATTCAGGAGAGAAACAAAATATTCCTCTCATTCCTTTGTCTTTTAGAAGCATGTAGTAGAGGAAATAATTTTAATGGTAACAGCAATTTTGTTTTGACTTTCACTATATTTTTTTAAAAAATGTTTTATAACATGAGGATACATGAGGTTTTGTTGCTGAGGGCCAGAGAGATTACTCAGAATCACACATGGTCAATGCCAAAGCAAGGGTTGAAATTTTGGCTCTTATTTAGCTTTTTGATGCTTTGCACTTGAGCCTACATGATGGCAGGTTCAGTAAGAAAGGAATTTTGATGTCTCCTTCATTATTTTCAGCTTCAATTTTCGTATGGCACCTGTGCTTTTTCACGTGTGATGAGCCAGGTGCTTCACCTTGTCTTTCAATGTAATGCCATGGTAGTTGGGAAAACGAAAAAGAAATGAAAAAAAAAAAAATGCTCTACTAAGAAGGTGTGGAAGTTTCCAGCTTATCAGAATAAATATAATTTATCAGGAAATGAGAGAGATGTATAAAACCTTGTTTAGTGCTATCAGTATGAACAGGATGTTCAAAGAAACAAGAATGTATTTACATGTTATTCTCTAAGTAAAAAAAAAAAAAAATCCCCCCAGAGCACCTGCAAAACTTCAGCAAAGCTGCTGATAAGTATTTATGCTAAATCTGCAAGGAATGAGCCTTAATCTTGGTACTCCGTGGGAAATAAACAGAAAAGTAGCCAGGTTCTGTATCCTGACCTGGAAGAGCTCCAGATCTTGGGGCTTTGTTTGTGCAAAAGTTCCCCAAGCAGCTGCTGGTATTTCATTTCTCACAGGTAATGACTCACCTGCTCACAAGCACCATTTCTCAGCCCTGAGCTTTGGGTACCCCTCGCAGTCTGCATCATTCCTCTGAGAACTTATTCAAACCCTTTTGCATAAATTCTTTCCATTGTTAAAGGCCACTGGTAAGATTATCAACAGTTTGTAGCAGAGGAGGAAGAGAAAAGAGATATAGCAAGGTGAGGAGATATGAAGAAAATTCAGAGTAGATTAGAACTTGGACTTAATTGCTTAAAGCCATGTCTATGTAGAGATGGTTTGATGCTCTGTGTAAAATCTCTGATATTCTATGTAAAATTAATTTCAATCATGCTTTCTTCTGCTTTTCATGATGAGAATAAATTTTGTTATTTTTTTTTAGGAGATATCTAAAATTTCTCCTATGGGTTGAAATATTGACCATTAATTTACCTGCTCTTCTAGGGATTCGGAAGCAAAATGTGAAAATTTTATTTTCCTGGAATAAAATTATTTCTGTGTTCCTGCCCATTATTTGTCTACAAATAAATTTATATTCCCAAAACTTATTATGTACCCTATAATATTTTTCTTTTTATTTTCCTTTTTTTTCCTAATTATATAAAGCAGATTATGCAGCTGTTTCAAATAGTAAAAGCAGATCACAGGGTAGTTATCTATCAAAAGATAGATTCATTTATTTCAATAGATAAATGTGTATCTCTTTTAATATTGCTTTATTTTTATGACATTTTAGTAAAGTAAGAAGGAGCTCTCCTCTCTGATTAAACTCTCGGCATCAAATAAATTTAAATACAGATTGTTTTCCCCATCCTATTTTAATGAACCATGCTGCAGCTTTCCCAAAGGATCTGCAAAATGCCTTATAACAAGTCTTGATTAGCTGCTTGTCAAAATATATTTCTATTTTTGAGTAACATTTATAAATTTTTATTTTATTTGGATATGGTTTAGGACTGTTTTCTATGATCCATGTCACCAACTTAAAAGTAGAAAATGTAGCTACCAAATAACTAACTCTCCAGCAAAAGATATTGATGCCCCAATGTCTAATCTCAAGTGTCTTATATAAGTAGTTAAAAAAGCAAGAAAAACTAAAATATAAGTCTGCATTTCTTCCAGACCACTGTAACAGAGCACTTGACTATTTAGCATACTATCTCTTCAGCCTGGGTGAAATTAAAGATGACTCCAATTATTTCT
The DNA here is from genome assembly GCF_052056855.1 of Sturnus vulgaris. NCBI lineage: Eukaryota > Metazoa > Chordata > Aves > Passeriformes > Sturnidae > Sturnus > Sturnus vulgaris. Next base: position 66,154,562 of record NC_142246.1, read on the forward strand.
AGGGGGAAAGTCAAAATGTCAAGCTATTTTTTCAAGGCTATTTTTTCCTTTGTTGCATTCTGCACTCCTGTTTCTGTGAGCTAAGCAGATCGACTCTATCTAATAATGTCTGGAAGTATGAAAAGAGCAGACCACAAAGTGTTCTAAATTGGGTGATTTGGAGAGCAGCTCACTGTGCTGTATTTAGTGGGAATGTTGCAGCTCCTGGCTGTAAGTGAGTGGCTCCAGTGATGGAAAGGAGGAAATAAGCCTTTATTTCAGTCTGAAATTGTCTGATATCAGAGCACAGCCCTAGTTCTCTTACTCACTGTGTGAAATGCTGTGTCCTAGGACCCTCCCCAACCCACACACACGGTCCTCTGGCCTTGCCAGGGTGGAGGATGCCAGCATGAAATCCCACCATCGTGTGATGCCTGACCCAATTTGATTTGAATGAAGTCTCTGTGAAACGTGAAGGCCAGTCACAAACTTCTGATACAAATTCTGCTTTTGGTTTATACCCAACAAAGAAAAGACTTAGCCTTCCCAAGTCTCACTTTGAGAAACACACACATATCTATATATACTTAAGTATATATAGATATCTGTATAAGACGAAGATATAATTGGAATTATGTAAGTTATGGTTTTAATGGCTCCCTAAGGAATTTGATTTTTTTTTTTTTTTTTCAGATTTAAACAAGTATTTTTCAGGTCAGCTTAAAATAAAATAAATCAGGTATGCCATATGTCTTAAAACATTGGCACGACAGTTAATATCCAGAATTCTTCCTTTTGTAACTCTCAGTGGATCCTGGACTTCTTATTCATAAGTATTAGTGGGAATGACATATAATATTAAGGATATGTATGATAGAGCTTCTGTATATTTTTAGAACTTCTAAGAAGTTTGACACCTTTTATCAATAATAGGGGTATTTTCACGCATTTGATTTATCATGGGGTTTATGTGGTTGCAGTTTACAAGTTTCACAAAAGAAATTTGGGTATGTGGACTTCCTTGTAACCTGTGTGTGAACTTTCCATTATGGTTGCATTGAAAACCTCTTTTCATGATGCATAATCATATGCCAATATTAGAAACTTCTTATCAAAAATATCCTGTTATTCCTCTCTTTAATGGAATTTTTTTATCCTTTTCTTGGTAATCTGGCATGAAGAGGAAACAGATTTATCAGAGCAGCTCATCTGCTAAATTAAGCTCTTGGACATTTAATGCTGTGTGAGCTAACATTATTTGACTTCTTGACAAACTTTTGTCCCCTTAAAGTCACATTTCACTTACAGAGTCTGATCCTGATGCAAAACTACTTCCTGTTTGCTGTCCCTGCTCGGTGCTGGAATGTTTTCCCTGTTCCATGGCTCACTTTTATCTAACAAGTCTGGGGAAAAGAACTGATCCCACCCGTTTGAATCCAATCTATTAATAAGGCAACACAATTAAGCGTTTCACTCAATTTCAGCTGCAATTATTGATAACACCACATTTTCAGTGACATCCTCATTCAGTGACATCTGAGCTACGAGAAACATCCATAAAAGCAGTTAAACACAGGGTTCTGCTTTGTGCATTGCGTTTTGATATCAGCCTTACTTTTTCTCCTGCTATATGTAAAAATAGCTAGTATGTTTCTAGGAAAACTGCAAACGTGACAGTCCTTCTATCCTGAAAGACTTTGTACCATGCAGCAGCCTACAGAAAACTTATTGTTCAGAAATACAATTTTGAAAAATAGGACTGAATTTAAACATGTCCCTCCCTGGCTATTAAGGCACAGACAAGATGAGAGCTAAAGGTTACTGATTTTCCTGAAAGGTGGTGGGCAGCAGAGTTAAAAAGCTTCTCTAAATGTGTTGTGTGGGAACTTGATTTTTGAAATAAAATTTATAGGAGCTCTACAAGCTGTTTTCCCCTCGGGAGTCTGCAGAGCATTTCATTAGAAATGAAAGGTTATAGGCAAGCCAGTGTTCACACCATTGACCTTTCCCTAGATGGCTTTCTAAAGCAGTGTTGAATGTCTCCAAAGGATGCAAATGTATTTTCTTCAAAACACAGCAACTCTGAGCCTTACATGAAAGCAGTCTAATTTAGAGAATTACAGGATTGTTGAGTTCAATCCACTGTATTGAAGAGCTCTGTAAAAAGAAGTTTACCTTTTCTAATTCTGACATGGCTTTTTCATCCCTCGCCATGCCCTTTACATCAATAGGGCTCCTCTTTCTTACTTTAGCTTCTCAGTGTGGGTTAAGGGGACTGAAGCTGAGAAAGCAAGAGAAGTTTTCATCAAACATCTCCTTTTGGTATTGATTGCTGGTTTGAGTTATAGTTGATGCCTTAGTGGGTGAAAGACTCCAGCTGGTCCCCCTGTTCAGGGGGCAAAGAGAATTAAAAATAAAAGGTTTCTGCAGAGTTTCTATCTGTCCATGTATTGACACCTTAAGATTTGTTAATGCTTTCAGAGTACACCACCTTGCTTTTTTAGGTAAGCACTGAAAATGTTTAATTAGAAACAGCATCATTTTCTTCTCAGGGCCTGAGAGAATTTGGACAAGATTTTATGTTTTTCCATGGATATTAACACTTACAGGGATTGGAATGGAACATGAGATAAAATTATAAAAGGTCTAATATTTCCTGTACCTCTCATCTCAATTGTTCCATTTCAAGAAAACAGAGATTAAATATTTATTGTCTGATAAAAAAGAATAACTTTATAGGTTTACAGCTCAGAGGGAACAGATATCCAGAGCTCCCAGCTAAGTGTTCATCACAGAATCAACTGGGTTGGAAAAGACCTTTGAGATCATCGAGTCCAACCTAGTCACTGACTGGATGGGCCTCCCAGGAGATCAGAGTTTCAACTTTATTTATGAAAAGTAGGAGCTTCTGTGTGAACCTGAGTCTCAACACGATGCTTACATCAGGATTTAGAGAGTCTTACATGTTAGATCAAACAAAACACAAAGTACCAATTAAAATATTTTTGTGTGGTAATCGTAAGTCTTAATTAGTTAATTTGGCTTTAGGTACTTGTATAGAGTTTTAATAAGAATTAATTATTTTCAAACCACAGATTTTCTCTGTGTATAAGCTCAGCTTGTCTCCAAAATGGATACAATTATATATTAGACCTTGGCAATGGTGCCTTCTTGAGTTTGCACCAGAAGTACTGACATGACATTTGGAATCACAACTGTCTCCTTTATGAAGCATGTTTTTTAAACAAAAAAAAAAAAAAAAAAAAAGCAAATCAATATTTATTTTTATTTTTTAATTGAAGACCCTTGAATGTATGACAAAATGTCTATACTCAGCTGAATTTGTCTTCAACAATGCTTATTGTAAAATGATATACTGTATTAATTAAGAAAAAACATAATGAACTTACTGGACTAAACCAGTCTAATTGTCAAAACTCTGATTAAATTGAATGTAGGAAGTCCAATGCTTTACTACTTAGCTTTATGTAAATGTTTTTTGAAAATACTTGGCCTTTGGAAAATTATTAAAAGAATGAATTCTGGTCTCTGTCAAACTAAGCTTGCCATCTGGCCTTTACCATGTCACGTATTTATTTAAAAATATCTCTGAAATAAGATTTTTCTTTTCTCATCTTATACTCACCTTGCTGCTTATCATTATGATTTTATTATAAGAACAGATGTGAGGAAAAGCAGCCACAGTGGGATATTTTTCCTAGATTTTCTCAGGGAATATCTTTAGTTGGAATTTCATGAATTTCTGATTTACTATTAATTATATAGTTTTGATGGCATTGGATGTCTAGGAATGATAGGAGTTCTTGTTTAAATGTGCAAAATGCCAGGTGTTTATTCAATGATTAAATGTTAATTCAATGATTAAAAGTGGATTTTCTAAGGCTCTGGAAGACTTTCTCCATTTAAAGATAAGATACAAGTAAAGATGCAGAGACCTAACTGGCAATGCCTGGCAAGCTCTTTCAAAGCTCTAGGCTTTGTGTTTGTTTATGATCTGCATGCTAGGTTCAGTGACTACTGCATTGGCTCAATTTATTTAATTTAGTAAATTACGTAGCTGTTCAACATGATTTAGTTTAATATCGATATGCTCTTTGGATGGTACGTTTCATTCAATCTGTGATGTATTTGATGTAGCAGGTGCAGTGATTTTGATTCAATATATTAAGTATCTGATTAGATAGGTTATGTATCTGATTTGGAATATGGCTTATTTAATAGACTGTGCATTTTTTTTCTGTGTAAGCTGCAGTAAATTCTCAATTTATTTAATCCAGTATGTGATATATCTACAATATATGTAGTTGTAGTTAATGTTTTTATGGGAGTCTGCAATTCATCTGCAGTATTTCTGAATTTTGAATAAATTACAACTCATATATATCCTCATAGGCTAGAAGGGGACTTTAAATCATAATGTGAAGAACACTGAGCAAGCTCATTTGTGGTGAATATCACTGGATGCAATCACACTTTATAAATGTTGCCGTTTGTGAAGCATCTTGAATTCCAAATGGCCTTCACTGTGCCACAGCACTGTGCTTCAGATTGCATGTCCCAAAATTATTGGCTAGATAAAAACAATCTATTAGAGACAGCAATACTGCAACCCTCTTGGAAGATACATTTGCAGCACTTCTTTTATAACCCTAAGAAATTATAGTGAAAACAATAAACAATAAAATTCAGAAGAGCCAGGCCAAGATCTAGGTATGTTGTTTGCTGTGCATCCTTAATTCTCTTAACTGAATTCTGGAATTGTATGGTGTGCCAGTATCTTCATATGGTTTGTAAATTAAGACCTAAATGAATGTTTGTTATCTTTAGTGTGTAGGAAGCTAAAAAAAGTAATCATTTCAGATTTCACAACTCTAATATTGACATCTATTTTTCAGGTGATAGTATAAAAGAAAAAATGGGCAAAACAAATAGTCCAAAATCCCTGTTTAAGACACTGCACTTGTAAAGAAATATTTATGTTTCTAAGAAAAGTCTTTGTCTCTCAGACCTCTTGATACATTAATGATATACAATATTCTGGGTCAGATATTTAACAGAAAAGCCAGCTATAAAAATTGTGGATAATTTAATTAAGAATTTAACCCTTAAGTTATAGAATAAGGAAATAAAGAAAGATCATCTGAAACTTAATGAGACAGTAAGGCAAAACCACAATATTTGGTGCTGAAATTGGATCATCTTGTGGATTCCATTCTATATATTAGTCAAGGGAATTTACGGAGTTTTTTCTTAAATGCATGATTGTGTTTAAACAGCCAAACAGGTTTAGATAATTGTAATATTTCTATAAAGAAGAAATTTACATATTCTCAATCAGATGTGAAGGTGGAAAATTATATAAATGGTTACTTTTTAAAATTAAATTTTAAAAAATCCTAAGGGAAATAGGTAGAATCATTGCAGTGACTCAAAACCAGAGTTCCATCTTTCCTTTCACATTTGTCAAGAATATTTTATATTTTACCATCTATTAATGTGTAGAGAAAAAAAAAACAAAAACAAAACCACCTTCAACTTTACAATTTTTTTTTGTCTATTGGGAGGAAATATTTAATTAGTTACAGATTTGATCTTTTTCTCCCCAGAAAAAATCCAGTCCTCTCTATTACTTGCTGTGAATCGTGTTGCATGTCTACTGGATGTAAATTATGAGAGTAGGAAATGAAATTCTACCTTTTGAAGTGTAAAAACCCCTACCTACTCCTCCAGTCATTTGATAGGATACTGAAGGATACTGATCACTCCAGGATACTGAAGTGGTTTTATGGGTCAAGTACATAAATTTACATCTACATCTACATTTCATGCCAATATAGAAAAAAAAAAAGATAGCTAGCAGATAATTAATTATACTTCACATCTAATACATGCATTCTCAACAGAAGAGTGACAAATGAGTACTGCTTTCTATTTTGCTTTGCAATCCTAAAATAGTGGTAAAATGCTTAAAGGTTTGGAATGAAAAAAATATGTAAAATTATTTAGATATTGGATGGCCTGTAGTGTAAAGATGTAGTACTTTCTAGTGCTTTAAAACAAGAAGCTAGGTGTGGAGGGAGACAGGAAGGAAAGCAAAATATAATTTCTGGAAATTGTTGGTTAAAAAATCCTAGAAACTCTCTTCCCTTCATCCAGACTGACTAGACTACCGAGAGAAAATGATTCAATGTACCTTTGTCACCAAAATTGATACAATTTCACTTGACTAAAACTAGAGTTTAAGAGTGTCCTGGCCCATATTTTTGTGTCTGTGCCCACTCCCCCTTGGAATGGGGTGGGGCGGTCAGATGCTGTAACACTGTCCCCGCTCACAGTGCACCACTGCTACAAATGCCTGTCACAGCTGAAAAAAAGATTGCTGAGGACTCTCACTTATGATGAAAAGTTCAAATTATCCCCTTTCTCCTCCAGATATTTCTGTAGAGTGGAATGTGAAAGACACAGAAGCTGTACCTTTAGCCACAATTAAGTAATCCTGATTTTGTGAATCAGTCTCGAGGGAGCTGTGACTGCTGATGCAATTTAACTCAACGTTAGGGCTAATCTAAAGATAGGTGTGCTGTAAAACTTGCCAGCGTGGCTCTCTCAGGGCTCTGATGAGTTATCTCTGACCAACGTGGAGCTGCTGGCAGAAGTTAAATTTAGATGTAGTTAAAGAAGACAACTGAAGAACCCAGACTGACTTTCTCTGGTAAGACTTTATATGCCCCGGGAGGACTAGAATAACTATTTATAAAATAATAATTCTGCTGATGGATGTTAGGTGTGAAAGAAGGGTGGCAGTTCTCTTGTCTGGTGATTGACATCCAAAAATTGCTGTCAAATTCTGAGATACTTGCTCAAGATTCTCTTAGAGTCAGCAGGGAGATATCAGCACCATCAAGTAATAATTCTAGATATTTGGGATTATTAACTAACTGTTAAACCTTTAGCCTTACATGAGAAGAAATTCATCTTAGTAACATTTTGCTAACAGAGCATTTCAGAATTGAAGTATTGATAATAAATTACAAATGTATGTAAGGCCTAATTTCAATTAGTTCAAAGTACAGGTGACATTTTTATTGTCACACATCATCCAAAATAATTCAAATCATCCTCCACTTTGTAGTTTGAGGATTTTATTATGAAGATTGAAACAAGTATTGTTTTGCATTTCGTTTGAGTACTTTCTATCATGGGTACAGTGCTATTAATTCCTTCAAGTTCTAAGAAACACCTCAGCAAACACCTCAAGCAACAAGACTATTATATGATGTATGAGCTTACACAAGATGCTAGAAGAGAAATATTTTTATTGTTGTTGTTGTTTTTCTGCGTTTTTGCAAATAATTAATTTGGATTTAATTCTTATTTGCACTGTAAAAGCACTCTGCCCCTACTATTTGTTCCTGGAAACTTGAGTAGGATGAGCCACTTGGCTGTTGGACACTGCATGCAAACAGATAACTTCTTGTTACTGTTGCTATCATAATCAGATTGTGCTTTCTTATCTGATTCAAAATCAATATAATGTAAAATTAATGCTATTTTTTTTTAAAAATATTTCATATAATACTTATATAAAGATATCAGGTCAATTTTGATTTCTTTTCTTTTAAATATCACTTCATGGTTTTTCATAAGAGATGATTTGACAACTACAAGTTTTGATAAATTAACAGATATATCTGAAATTCAGTTTCAATGTATTTGCTCAACCAAAATTTCCTTGAGGTTGGTTCTGCTCAGTCTCTTGGCATCTAATATGAAGCCTATTTGAACTCTTAAAAATCCCAGGAGTTGCTTTGTTGGTTCACTTACAATTTTCAAAAGCTGCTCTGAAAGTTCACACAAAAGCCCATACTACAAGAAATCAAACATTGCCTCTTGAAGACTTAGAAAAGTCTAAAGTGGATTCTACAGACCTATTCAAATAAATGGTGAATTAGTAACTTTCAAAGCATTAGCAGAGCATGCTTAAAATTATAATCAGCTTAATTCAGAATTCTGTCAGCTCATTTTATTTTAAGAGCCTGGTAAATTAGGCAAGCGTATTTCGTTACTATTTTTTCAAATTTATGTGATGCTATATTTCAACAAAGGTGCAGATACAGATTTTAGTTATTACCTGCCACCAGTAATGACAGTGTTTAATGTTTATCCTCTACAGGCTGTGATGCCTTCTGACTTTGTAGAGCCACGGGTATAATGTCATTGAAAATCCAAGTACTTACACAGATGACTGCAATTAATGTTAAAGGGAACTGGAGATTTATACGTGCCACTGCCATTATCACTAATGGAAATTTCACATGTAAATTGCCATGCATGGAAATAATATGCTTCTTAGTAGGCTTTATCTAAAAGTCATCTGTGCAAGCAGTCAATTTAAATCATTAATTCAGTCCTTTTACACCATGGCAAATACTTCTTTTTAAAAACTCAGGTTAGTGATTTTAATGTTAAGAATTGTCTTTATGCTATTTAAATTATTGAAAATTAAAGGCTAGCGTATGCATGACTGTGGCATCAGCTTTCATTGATTTTTTGAGATCATAGTCAAACACAGCCTTAAACACAACGCTGAGAATTCAAGTCTTCCACAGCTTCCTTGGTGTACCCGCTCCCAGCAAACTGGATTCCTGTGAGCAATGGGCATCAAGAATGGCTGAGCTTCTAAAGAAAATTGCTGGCACCAAAATGATTCCTTGAAGTGGTACACAGGTAGGGCATCACTGAAAGCCACCCATGAAGAAAAAGCCAATCCCATTGATTTGAGGGTATGAGGGTTAGATGGGGATATTATTCTTTCCTCTGGAAATAATGTAGGCAATGAAAAGTAAAGAAGTCAATTTATAATAAGCAACACTCTCTATTGTCTGGGAAAAATGCAAATATCTTTGCAACTGTGAAGGGCACACAATCCCATGACAAGAGAGAGAAAATTTGGATCACTTAACTCTCATCATATAGAAATGCCAGTCAGCTGATTTAGGCTACTCTTTGTCTCAGTTGCGTTGACAAGATAAAAAAGAGATGTTAGTGCAGGGTGCAAAAAGTCATCTGAGACACATATGATGGGGTTTGCACGGCAAGGTAAAAGGAGAGTGAAATAATTGTAGAGATCAAGTCCAAGACTGCCAAACTGAAGTGCAGGAACAACTGAACTGATCAAAATACAAATAAGCGATTTGCATCAGTGAACTCATGGCTGAACTGACCGTGATTATCAAATGTAATATAGACAGACAAAGCTATTGAAAAGAAAGAGTTAGGACAATGGAACTGGGAGCCAGGTGACTGAAAGATCTGAAAAAGGAAGGTTTCAGTATTAATGGAGATATTTCTGGTTTGCAGTCTTCCTCCCAGAACCTTCCCAGTATTTTCTGCAATGCTGACATTTAATCTTTTCCACATTTGTGCATTACTTATCCAATTCTGTCATTTCCCCACTTCTCTCTCAGGAGGTCCTCTTGTTTATGGTTTTCTCTTGAATTTCACTGTGGTACAGTTTTTGAAAGCATGAGCTTTTTCCAGGTGTATTTAAACAGCCTTAGAATTCTGCATATGAAAACAGTACAACCATATGTAGTTAATTTTATAGTTTTCTTTTTCTTCATCTCTATGTGTCAGAGATGAGCACATTAAAGGTCTTGCTCTGACCAGGATTCTTATGTGACATTTAACTGCTTTAGTGCCTCATTTCTCTTTTGTTCTGGCAGTGTTGAGCTCTGTGATTTGCAATTTTTTTATTGTTGTTTTATTAGGAATTTCATGGACTGCAGTTTTCCTTGATTACATTATATAGTGCTACATATCACTATAAAATGTAAACCATTATGAGAGTCTAAACTAAATGTTCATTTAATTTCCCAGGCTAAAATGAAGCAATATAAGACTAAGAACCATGTATTAAAGAACACAGTTTTAGTGTTTCAGGGTATAGTGTAAATATAACAATGTGTTTTCATGTCCTGAAGTGCTATAGGTAAAATTTAATGGAGGCAGTAGGTTGTACTTAATTCATTAAGCACATTTATGAAGACATTATCTTTTATCTACAGTGGATGCAAGTAGCTCAAACCAGATTTTTTAAAGTTTAAATAATTCCATAGTTAAGAACAGTTAGAAGTTTCAGACATACCCATACTCTTTTTTTCTGCCTTTCAGGAGTTTGTGCCTTTGGATGTTCAGAAACTGTTTAAAATTCTGACACTGCTGTATCAGGATTAGGCAATATAGTTAATTGTTCTGTTCATTTGTGCTCCAGGTCAACATGCTGACAGCAGTTGTAAAGTAAAATGCTCTAGTCAAGTTATTCTGTTTCTTTAGTGATGTAAAAATAATGTTTATCTGATTTACACAAAAATTCAATAGCCTTTCTGTATTATATTTTGCATAACTCTTAAATTGTCATAGAAGTTTTAATATATGTCACTCATAAAGTAGATAAGGCTTAGAAAAGTGTTCTTAGAAAAGTTCTTTTGGAGTGAAAATGCCATTTCTTTTGCCCTAATCAGATTTCTGTTTAGCCAAGCATATGTAGAAATTACAGCTTTTTACACAGATTTATTTCAGCTTAGTGAAACAATTTAATTAGGCAAATGGTATGGTTATCAGCTGATATTTTCAACTTTTAATTTATTCCAAGTGTTTCATATGCAATCTTCCGGGATGCTGCAAGAGGAAGCTTTGTAACATTTGGAGACAATGATGCTATACTAAATTACTGCTTAAGAGGTATGAAGATACATAGTTTATAAATCTAGCCTTTCTTTTAGTCTACTGTGTCAAAGGTGCAGCGAAGGAACATAAACTTCCTGAGATGACGACGATGATGATGAAAGCAAGACATAAAAAAATAATAAAATGCCATGGATTGCATTCCTAAATCTCTCCTACTGTCAAAATCTGGGAGATTAGGTAGAAAAATAATGTTATTTACTCAATATTCTTCTCAGGAAAAAGATCTGTATCATAGGTTTTGAGTTTGTTTTACACTGTTTTGAATCTTCCTTCATGCTCATTTTATCAAACGTTATGATGAAAATGAAATGTTTGTGTTTTGTTTTTATTTTCCCTAGGACAGAAAAGTATTTATTTGTGTGTCCTGTGTATTTCCACAGTAACATTCAATTATTTTCACAGCAAACCTTCTCTTTCAAGCGTGGAAAGGAACAGATGACTGAACACAACAAATAACTATCAGTGAGGGAAGCCATTTGGAATTTTGAGGACCCAAAGTGTTTCTTGCCCAATGGACTTAGCGTTTATTGAGGACAGTCATAAATAACTTTAAAATATTCCAGTGTGATAGGATGGAGCTGCAGATTAGGTCATCGTGGAATTATAGTTCCCTTGCTTAATGATTTTACAAAATTGCCTGGCAATCCAACAAAGAGAAGGAGCGCAACGTGGTGAATGCAGGCTAATTAAACCAATAATTGCTTCTTCTTGCGTTCCCAGATAATTTGCCCCTGATAATTTTAAATGAAGTTTTGAAGTTGACTTCTTGAATGAAATGCTGTGCTAGTTAAAGCTCTGCTAGCCCTCGGTGTGCACAGAAATTGGCCTACTTCTCAAGGTCCCTGGCACTGCTCCGGCAGCGGGAATAGCTGTCCTGTACGGATGGTGACGGGGCCCTGCATCCCTGTGCCTTCCCCTCTTTGCAATATTGTGGCTAGATCATCTGATTTCCCCCAGCAATTCTGAAATTAGAGGCTGCAAATTAAGTCTTTGATTTTTTTTTTTAATTTTTTTTTTTTCCTAAGACTTAAGAAAAGATGCAAACTTCTGTGTATCTCAGGAATGCTGGTGTAAATCTAGAGTAACTCCGTAGAGACTTAGGAAGACTTTTTTTAGTTATATCTGTGTCAAATGCAAGTGTATGACTGTTGACTGGCAGCTATGTTTAGAACTTGGGAAATATTTCACAAAGTCCCCAAGTCTTTCAAGGTGATCTTCAAAGAGTTATAAGGAATAATTTGGAAAGTTTTAATGTTAAACTTAGAGGAAGATTCATTATCAGTTAATCAGGTAAAAGGACTTCTGCTGGTGGATTGTAAGTATGAGCTCTGCTATTATATATGTGTTCATCATGCTATCTCACATCCATGTATCAACATATGCTGTTAAATAATATGTATTTTAGGTCACATTGTTTGACAGAACATCCCTTCTAACATGAGTTACAATTTTACAAAACCAGAGAAGTGAAGGATACACTTCTTTATTCAATACTATTTGATACTAAATAATCTTGGGTAAATATGTTTCTTTTCTCCATTGGTGCTTAAGGATTTTTTACTAAAATATTGAAATAATGTGTTTCATTTTTTTTTTTCTCAATTATTCTTTCATCATCTGGGTGGAAAGACATAAAAAAACAGATAACTTTTCAAAACAGTTTCTCAACTATTATCATATGGACCGTCAAAGTTAGACAAAATATCTTACTGTGAATTGGCTATGATTCAGTGTAAGAGGATTGTGTGATTAGATTAATCTGAGACGTGCAATGCATGTTTTTGGATGTATGATTGCATTTTAAGCATTTACCCCAAACTAAATCTTCAGGGAACTAAACCAACAAAATAAAAACATACTTGGAACTATTTTCTAGTACTGAGAACCTATTTAAAACAATGGCTTCTGGAATTGTGAATAGAGAGAGAATTATCCATCAGTACTGATATCTACCATATCACAGAATGCACATATGATGTGTGCTCTGAAATCTGCTGTAATAGCCTTTAAAAAATGTCAGGGTCTGTTAGATCTCATGAGCTGAAAATCCCATTGGTGTTCACAAAATAGCAGAAGTCAAATCTGGCAGCAGATCGTGCCAATAGTTACTTTTCCATTAATTCTTACAGTAAATGTTCATGACTGAAATCTATAACTGCACAGTTCACAAGCTCACTCCCAGAATTTTTAGTCTTGTGAATTGATAAGTATACTCTCAAGAATTGTGAAACTGCATCCTTTTGTTAGCTTTTTAGATAGAGATAGGTTCAATATATCTTAGTTGGCAGCAACTGGGCAATGAAAAGCAATATTGGTAGTGAGGGTTTTATTTTTGTTTGCTCTGTGTCTTGTTAAGCTTTACTGATATAAAACCATCTGTTTAAAAAGCTGTAAAAAACAGACTGCCAACACATAAAAGCTAAACACAACAAAATAGTCTTAATATCTACTGGCTGATAACACAGTGCAGTGTTAAAATTGCTGAAGATGGAGGCATGGATGGACAGGAAGACAATTAGTTTTACGTAGGGATAAATCTTAGTTTCCAAATAAAGGACCTCACTATTTATGCTTGATGGTGATAATTTATTTTTAGTGAATATTTATGTTCACTCTGATATTATACTCATATTGAATTTTCTGGAAATAGTTTAAATATCACATATAAATATGGGGTTTAACTGGGTTGGATTATACAGGACCAAATGTAATGCAAGCAAGAAACAAACGGATAATACAAGCATTGTAAGGAGGTTCATACAAGAGCAACAATATCAACCATACCAGGACAATGAAAATCTCAATATTTTATAGGGTGAACCATCATTTGGCTGACTGTTATCACTACCTGAGAAAGGAGCCGAAAAAATTTTGTCATCAATTTCTCAATAAAAAGATTTTTCAATGCATTTCTGCCCAACACATATTGGCAAAAAATAATGAGGTACTCTGAAGTTATATGCATGACTTTTTGTGAGTACTTTATTTAAATCTTGTTGTAAATTGAAAAATTATTGGTACTTCCTGTTAGGTTATTTCATATGACATAGATCTGTTTTAAAATTCCATAAAAAGACAAGAAAATGTTGTATTATAATTGTAAGATATTAATGCAAATGCATTTTAGTCATGCAACAATTAGAGGAAGCTAATGTACAAAATTAAAATTTATCCTATGCATATACCAAATATAGTAATGAAATTCATTCCACATGAGAAGATGATTTACTAATCTACTGAATTGATCACAATGATCGCTAAGACACAAAATAATCCATAAGCAAGAAAGTTTCCAAAATTAACAAAATACAAATATAGATTTTTCTGTCTTCACCTGGAGCTCACCAACATGTAATAAATAACTTTTTTTGAGACTAGGGTAAAACATACATTTGGATTCTTCCTAAATACTATGATATATTATTTTGCATAAAATATTATGTTAGGAAATATAATGTCTATAATTAAAATACCACGAATACTTGTGTAGAAAGCTGTGTGAAAAAATATAGACAGCGTTTATCAATAAAACCAATAATTTACTACTAATAATGGGCAATTAAACAAGTCTTTATATGACCTCCTCAAACAGTTCCATTGCTGTTATTTAATAGAGGATAACACACCAATTAAGAGAAGAAACAAGAAAAACAGTGAAATAAAAGAAAGGAAATTATGGTACAAATAATTGTTAGAAACTACAGAAAAATCATTTTCAAAATAGAGCTTATGAGGTGGGAAAATTTAATTTTGATAGAAGCTCATGATTAAAAGATTTTAAAATCAAGCAAAGATACCCAATAAAGGAGGTATTGTCAATGCAGGAAGAATTTATCAGCAAAAGTAATATATAAATGGTGATAGGAAAAAAATATATACCTGAGCACAGCTTTGAGATATAATTATTAGAGTATTGTAACTACTGGTGGCAATACATCATGAACAACAGAGATTTTCAGATAAAAAGAGCTACATGAATGATTCAGTCTGTAAAATATGTTTTGTACTAAAAACATCAATCTATTTCATTTTTTTCCTGAGAGAAAATGAAGTGACTTGACAGCCTATAACTACCTTTCTCAGACTTCTGAGAGCAGCTTTCTTATAATTCTAATAGAAAAGGCAGAATGAGACCTGGAGTTAGACTAAAATATAGTGACAAAAGTTGAGGTAATTAAGCATTAAACATTTGGATGTTTATTTACAGGTAACAGGATTTAGAGGTTTATATGATTTTTTATGGGTACAGACCTTAATCTTGTGTTTAATTTTAACTTGAAACTATTTGATTGATTTTAAATGCATTTGTTTAAAATATTTTACATGAGATTTAATGCCATCAAAATAAGGCTGAGTGAAGTTTTATTAATTCCATTTACTTAGTATATCTTCTTTTAAAAAAAGTATATTTAAAATCACTGAATATACACACTCTTGCTTTCCAGCCAGGCTTTAATATTTACTTGTATTCATTTTTAATGGCTAAGGAGCAGATGGTAACTCTTAAAGCACCAATCCCCTGGGGATTTAAAATAGGCAAAGATATGAGAAGAAATCAAAGGGAAAAGAGCAAAACAGATGTTGTGAAGCTGCTGCTGATGGTGAGACATGGGAGGATAAGCAGATGCCTTCCAACTTCACCAATCAGTTCTGCAAAGGTGTTGACCACTTGTGAGAGATTAGAAGATGGTGTTTGTTTCTCTGAACATGGATGAAATATTTCTCTAGGCTTTGAATGTAAATTGAAAGGAAACTGGCCCTTTTTCATTCCATCTTGAAACTACATTAAAAAGACTCCCACCAATAGTTCCAAATATATTTTATATTTACAAACAAACCTTGCATGCTTCTTTGGAAATTGTTTCTTCTCAAAACTGCCAGAAATTCTTTGGACCTTTAAGAGTATTTTTAATCAGACCATGACTGATAAATAGCACATACTAACAAATAGTTATGACAGTTTTAGTGTTCTAGATGAGGATATTTGATAGCACAGATTAATGTGTTGCCTGCTGTGAACTCATACCTAGAATAAGAATGTATGGTTAGTTTTGGGCAGCTGCTTGTTTACATCAGTGGCATGTAATGTTTGGTGGAGTTTAAGACAAATTTTGAATTTATTTAAAGAATTTATTATACGAAATTAAACTGAAACATCAATGTACTTTCCAGTGGGGGCACAATCTCAGTTTTGCAGGTCCAGGAGGGCAGTTGACCTCTTCCACCTAGGAGAAAGGTAACATCATGCTATCATATACAGTGGTCAATTTTTCCTATTTCAACTGATTAAAAAAGGACCTATCACTTAGGCTTTGCAATATTCACAGGTAAAATCCAGGAGTTCCTTCTGTGACTCCAGTCTTTTCTAAGAGTTGCTTCTCAAACTAATACTCCATGTATATATGTAGATGGTTGGCAGTTTTAGAAAGTCTTCCTTTTGCAGTAGTCATCAGAATTTCAGTGAGAGTATTTATCTTAAAGTCTTACATTGTCTTTTGTACTCCAAAATGCTAAATTTTCATCTTTCCATTGCTTGTAATAAAATAGACTTTGTGTGGTCTGTTGCAGTCCATGTGATTTGAAGGTGAATATATTTTAAAATAACTAAGCCATAGAAAATGCTATTCTGTCAAGTGCTTTGTACAGCTATTGGTAGAAAGTTAGAAATATCTGCAGGTAAGGTGAATGCATTCACCATTGCTTATAACCTGTCAATTTTTTTAATCCATTATGTATTCTGAATAAATTCTGATCAACCTACACTTTACTTGCAACATCCATTCATAAGTGTTTTCCTTAACTGCTGAAGAACTGCAATCTGTTCTATAGAGCTCATAGATTAGTGAACTCTCCTTAATAATATATTTTTGCTTGGAAAGCTTTAGGTCAGATCTGAACATGGCCAGCTGAATTATATCCTTTCTGGACTCTTTAAATGTCAAATTTAGGACACATTCTAAAGCTTTGCCATTCAGTCATACGCTGTGCATACAGAACAAAACTATAATAAATTTTTAATAACTCCTCTGAACTGCCATTGAAGATAAATTCTGGCTTCTGGCCTTTCCTGCTCCACGTATCTGCAGTTAAACAAACTTCTGCAGCAGTATTTGCATTTTTCAAATCCATCAGCTCCAAGGATCTTTTTCACTTCACTTTGTACTCAACAAAGAGACCTTAAAGCTAAACAACACATGCTTTGAGGAACATTATCACCCTGCTGCAATTAGTAATTTACAATTAGCTCTACTAATGTTACAAAACAAAAGGCACACCAGAGACATTCTTAGACAGCTCCAGTTTTTTGGAGGAGGAGAAATTATCTTTGCAATTTACCTACTGGATTATTTTGATGGCTTGGATGGTCAAAGCCAGGGCTGATGTGAACTGCTCTTGATCAGGGCACAGGTTTATATTTCCAATCCCTGTTTCTGTATTCAACAAATTATATAAATCTAGCATTGTAATTTTTGTCAGGAATATTAATAAGGTTGTACCTTTTAGAAATAAAACAGTTATTGAATTTTAGAACATGAAAGATTTAAATTTTTATATTCATGAGTCCAAAATTAAATACCATTTGTCTGTGAACTTTAACTAGTATAGAATGTAAAAATCCTGAAACAAACAAATCTCCCCAAAACCCAAAACAACAACAACAACAACAAAACTACAACAAAGAAAAGCCAACCAAAACTCCAATCAAAACTCCAACCAAAACAAAGCTTTTTATTTCTGAAAGAAACTGGTCTTCTAAGATTATGACAGCTAGGATTTTTTTGCCATTTCTACA
The DNA here is from genome assembly GCF_052056855.1 of Sturnus vulgaris. Lineage (NCBI taxonomy): Eukaryota > Metazoa > Chordata > Aves > Passeriformes > Sturnidae > Sturnus > Sturnus vulgaris. The sequence continues at coordinate 66,172,104 of NC_142246.1, forward strand.
AGAGTAAAATCTTGTGCCAAAAACATTATGTTCTCTGCAGAAAGACAAGGATATACTTAGCTTTGCACTTATTGTACAACAAAAAAAGCCAAGTAGAAAATAGGTCCAGGGTGGTTCTTTCATTATTTTCAGTTTTTACAACTTGTGTAACTGCTTCTTATGTAGACAGTTATTTTTTAAAACTTTGTGTGTCATGTTTGAGATAAATACTATTGAAAGTAATAATATGTGATTATATCTTCCCTTACCCAAACCCCTCCAGGAAAAAGCTTCTGAATAGCTTCTGAATATTTATGTATCCTCACCTCCCCCTTTCCTCTCTTTTTTTTTTTTTTTTTTTTTTTTCCTGGTATCAGTAAGAAAACTTATGTGTCATCATAAGGGTTTCTTTTTTTGTGGGCAAAGTGCTGATTCTGTTTTGACTGTATGGACATGAAAAGATGGGTGACTCAACATCTAATACACATTCGTGCTCAGCGAAATTTCACAGGTGTATTTTTTAAAATATATTCAAATTATTTTTCGCTTTTCTGATCCATTTTTTCTCCCCAAATGGCCAATTTTAATTGATTTTTATTAATATTGAGAAGTATATGCATCCTTTAGAACTCATCTTCCAGTTTGAAGAAGCTGAGGCTGTACATCTGGCACTTGCTCATAGTTGATGTATCAACTCTGTTAAACTAATTTCATGAATAGATTTCATTAGCTGAACGTAGTGCAAAAAGGGAACGTTCTTGTTGATTTATAGTTAGCAAGAAAAAAAACATAATCCACACAGAAAATAAGAAAAAGAACCCAGATTTAAGAGACGAGTGAGGGATAGCTTTTTAACTGCTCCTTGTACTCTGCAAAAATACTAAACTTCTATACCATCTATTTTTCTTTGGTATTCAATTCTACATAGTTAAGTCAATAGTATTGTGTAAACATAATACAGTCTTCTATCAATTTTTAAAATCTATTGATGTCAGAAAGATTTCTTTTTAGTCTCACCTAGTTAGGAAACAAAATAATAAATATAAACTCAATTTATTGGCAAATAGACTTTTTATATAAGGTGGAGAAATAGAAGTCTGATTAGTTGTATAATTGCAGAACTATTTTTTATGTAATAACTTACTCTTAAAAAAAAAATCAGTTTAAGGTTATTCACTTTATCAGTCATCATTCAGTTCCACTTTTTAAGAAAACACAGTTCTCTATTTTTCCAGTCCTACCTTGAATGGTCATATTGTTGTAAATTTCAAAGGAAAAATTCAGATATGCCACCAAGTATGGAGACCTTGCTCGCTTTTGTTAAAAAAATAATAAATTATTGTAGGGTTTTTAGGCACGAATAGAGTTTATGAGATTTATAGTTTCTACAGGAAAAAATAAAAAATATATTTGCTGGTTTATTTTATCCATGTTGCCTATACAAAGGTTAAATAAATATCTCTGCTCTTCTATTTAGTCTGTAAAAATCCAAGCTAAGACTTAATCCATTAAGATGATAAATAGATAATTGCAATGCCAGTCACAAGTTATGAGAAGAAATTAGTACACAAGATTGTTAGCTCCTTTTTTACCCCTTTCTGAGTTCCTCTCATTCCATAGTAACATTAAAAAAAAAAAAAATCCCCTTTCTAGGTTTTTGCATTGTTAACTTTTTTTCTGCACTAGAATATAAGTGGAAAAGTTTAGAGAGAGGAAAAAGAAAAAAAAAAGTGAAGGAAAAGGTCCAATCTCCCACAGTTCAGTAGACTGATGGCACATCTTTTGAAGGAAGCTGGGAAGTGACTTTCTGCTAATGTATGGAGATGGTATGAGAAAAGCAAAGATTGTCTAAGGCTCCAAGAAAGTTTTATTATGCCAGAGACAAACACAAGAAAGACTATGCTGGAAGATGATACAAAAAAAAAAAAACACCAAAACAAAAAAAAAACCAAAGGAAAAGGGAAATGCAGGAGCAGTCTGTTATCTCCTTGCACCTTATATGAAAGAATGTGACCTACTGATCAGAAATAGAGTTGGGAGATTAAGTGGAAAAACTGCCTGAAAACAGGGAAATAAGTTTGTATGGGACCTAAGGGTTCCTAATACAGAGATGGAAACATCAAATGGTATTTTCTGAATGTTAATAAAAAATTGAGGGAAATACCCCCTCACTTCTCGTTTTTATTCAAAAGTACATATAATTCTGCAGAAAATGTTTGAATAAAATATGAGCTATTTATGCCAGTATACATGGACAAGAATTTAAAAGATGTCAGATCCATCATCCTTTCGTATCTATAATATAGGAAAAAATGCAGAAAAAAGCATGAGCTATTCACACTTACCAAGAAAAGACTTGTGTGTATATGAGTCGTTTCCAACCTAATTGATTCTGTATGATTCTGTAATAAAAAATAAAAAAAGAAAAGAAAAAAACCAAATCAAACCAAACCAAACAACAAAAAAACCAACCAAAAAAAAAAAAAAGAAAAAAGAAAAAAAAAAAGAAAAAAAAACACCACCGAATTATTCCAAAATAACAATATAGTAACAATATTAAAAAATAAGAGTTTTCTGGAAATCCTTTTTTTGTCTGACCTTTCTAGTCATAGCCTCATAATGCCATTATCATCCTTATCTTCTAAAGAGAAAAAGACTGAGAAGGTAAAAGGTGAAGCTGTGGTTTTAAGGGAGAAGAAATTCAGCTAGTTATCTTTTTCATTAAATTTCTTTCTTACTTCATCCCTTACAATGACAATAAAACAATTTTTTATTCAGTTATACCAAGTAGAGTTTTCCAAATTTAATGATCCTATTAACTCTCAGATGAAATCCGCTATGTATTCCTCATTATTAGTTTGCCAAAGTAAATGGAAATAGTACTTTAAAATTTAATGCAGGGTAAGTTTAATGATCTACACTATTCTTATTACTGGTTAATCCTGAAATAGTAGCATGTATAATATATAAAATATTCAGAAGGTAAGCCACTACCATTAACAACAACAACAACAACAAAACTTCAATAAATCAGAATCCTTGATTTAATAACTAGAAGCTTTGTTTAATTACAGTTGGGTAGGGTTCACTGGGCTGAGAACGCAATTTTGTGTCTCAGTGCAGCATTAGTAGGTCAGAATAAAAAGCCTCTTCTTTTTGTATAATTTCCTTAAATAATAAACATTCTAAATTTCTTAAATCATCAGGAAATATTTGACCATTGTCTGTCATAGTTGACTTATCCTGGAAAAAAACCTTCATTTACATGTGACTGTTGTGACTGAAGGAAGAATCAAAAGGCCAAGGACACATATTTTCTTCTCAGGGATTCCTGAACATGGTCTGGATTGTTTGATGGATTTAGTAACATCTGTCATATTTTACATGCTACAGAGCATTTTATCAGTTATTCCTTAAATAGTATTTCCACTGAATCATAGAAAAAAAATAAATGAAAAGTAGTCGTCCCTGCACATTTAGCAGATGAAGCTCTAGAGAGAATCCAAGATTCACGTGTTGAGTGCTTGGAGTAGCTTTGCTGGAAAACCAGTGCAGCAATAATGGCTTTTACTGAGCACTGATAGACCTCAGGTGCTCATAACAGGTGCTCCAGGTAGGAAAACGTGTCATCCAAATGAATTTCAGTCATTTTTTCTCAGGACTGGACAGTGAGAACACATTAATTTTCTGTGCCCCAAAGAGGTAACACAGGATCACTCTGGTGATACTGGACACCACCGTGATGAAGCCCTGCTTATTTATTGTTTAAGAGCTTCATTTAATCCTCCTTTTTGGGAGGAAAAAAGCTATCTGATTGAATTGCATACATTACTGATTATTTGCTGAATGTAGGAGTCTCATAATGCAGATTGAAAGGTTTTAAAGCTATCATAACATTTATATGTTATACATGTGGAGATTTGCTGATGACTTGGTACAGCCAAGGATTACTAAGGTTGATTATTGGTGATATTCATAGGCCAGGGTTTTTATTGGATTGCCAATACAAGGTGATAAGTGCATACTTTAAATGCATGTAAATTAATTTATCTTTAATTAAACTTTATATACTTTAAACAAAATCGGATTAAAGTAACTCTGAAAGCAGAAACATGATACATCTTAGCTTTTCTGTAAACATCTACAATTGCCTTAAAATGGTTGTGGATTCTTTGTTAGGGAGGCAGGATTGATTTAATGCACAATGTTTTAATGAAAGTTTAGTATTAGTAAACTATAAATGGATGGCTGTGAAGGTAAAAGACAAATTACCTTCTTTCAGTTTGCATGTTAAAAGACAATTTGAAAGAATTGTCAAGAAACTGATGTATTGTGTTCTGTGCTGAAAATTTTGCAATTATTTAAGTGAAAGTGGTTTGGGGGTTTTTTGTGTTTTTTTTGTTTGTTTGTTTTGTTTTGTTTTGTTTTTGGGGGTTTTTTTGTTTTTTTCTTTTGTTTTGGGGTTTTTTTTTTTGTTTGTTTTTGTTTTCTTTTGTTTTGTTTTGGTGTCTTGGCTTTTGGGATGGGGGAGCTATTTTGATTTCTAGCCAAATGTGTTGAATTATAATTTTGCTCTATATAGAAAATGTGCTTTGAATAGCCAGTATTTACTGCGACATCCAAGTAAGAAAAAGATCTGTATCATATCTCTTTTTGAAGAAACTTCGTGGCAAATATGATGGTTCACCCACAAATGAAAAGATAGTCTGCTAGCTGCATATTGTGTATGGCAAATTGAGGTAAAAGTGGCTGATATACATTGGAAATGCATATTTTCACACATAACCTTCTTTCTATGTCATGGCAAAATGACATATGAAATAGATGGTATTTTGGCTGTTTCCTGATGGCAGCAATATCTAGTGCCTATAAGTCTGTAAATCCTAAAGAGTAATGTTAGAACTGTGAGTGGATAATGTAGAGGAGAGAAAACAAGTCAGACAGAATCATATGAATCAGAAAAAAAAAAAAAAATATATATATATATATACACTTTTTTTTTTAATTGTGGTGGTGGACTATGAGAGGTTTTTAAATGTTTAGAATTTTTTAATCTGGAAATTCAATATAATTTGGGTTAGGATTATAGCTTTATTACCTCTAAAATTACCTTCAACATTTAGGTACATACCTTCAAAACTTTGATATGGCTTGAGATAGACTAAATAAAGATAATAATACTACCAATAAATAGTAGCAGTAACTCCCAATTCAAAATTGGTACTTTCTGATTCTAGATATTGACAAAGTAGACAAGTAACTCCTAGCATTAACATCAGTGCTTTGCTAACACATTATTTCCTTTGTATCTTCCCCACATTTGGGGGAAAATATGGTCATTGGTCTAGCGAGGTGTTTGAACCCAAAAATATTTCTTGTTTTACAGTATTATCTTCCCATAAAGTCAATTTACGCCTATTAACCATGAAAAGAAAGACTCCAGCATTCCAGTGTAAGCAGACATTTTGCCTTTCTAAGATATTTTAATTTTACACATATTCCATACTACTTCCAGAATCACTGCATCTTGTCAGAAAGCTCTGGTCTATCAGTATGCAGCAGGACAAAAAGGAAAGATGAATACTGTTCAGAAATATTTGATTAAATTATCTTCAGTAGAAAATACTGTCTTGTTAAGTTCCCACAGGAAAACTTTTTTTTCAATTAGTTTTGATTAAATTCTGTGATGAGGGTTTTTCAAGTTAGGATGGAATCGTTTGTGGAAACCAAAAAAGAAATTTAATTCAGAAGAAATCAAAGCCTTGTGGGTTAAATACCTGTCTAAGCCTCCAGAAATCCAATTTCATGTATCTGAAGTAAACTGACAAAAAAAAAAAATCTAACAGGATGAACAGGTGCATTAATATCTGAGCTGTTGTTTATCCTGATGTCTCAAGGCTTTAGAGCAGAAAAGAAATGCAGTCAACATTTTTGCATCGATGAAGAGGCAAAACACAGAATATAATATTGTTTTAGAAAAGATTTAGAAATATTTTATATATGAGAAATTGTAGCTGTTATCACAAACACTTGTTCACCACTAAAGGTTTTGTTTGTGCCTGGTAAATTGTGTTTTATATGTGGTAAAAAGAAAAATCTATTTGCAGATTAAAGAGAGCACAGAATCACTATTTCTACAATCCATTTTTTGTATTACTTCACAATTGCAATTTATGTTGTCTCCATACTGTTTTAAGATACATTTTTCACAAATATAATATGATGATGAAAATAAAATGATACAGTGACCTAGTTGTGCTGAACTCATTATAGCAAATCTAATAAACACTTTTTATAAACAATGCTATGCATATTTTGCATATTTATGCATAATTTGTCAACAGAGTCTGATCAGAATCATAAAGATGCAGTGACATAAAAATGAATGGTAATGCATGAGAAGCAAACCACTCAAAATGTAAAATCATTACTTTGGTATAAGGTTATTGTGCTTACCTCTTTTATTTATTTTTTAGGGTTTTGTGTCTGTAGAAAAATTCTTAGATTTAGGAATTAAGAATTTTTTCCATTTGTTTTTTTCAGTTCCTACAAGAAATTGTTTGGATCTGTGGTCCTTTGATGTGGAGGGCATTCAGTTTACTTTTTAAATGTAAAATAAAGTAAATCCCTAAGGCAGGACTGTCCATACTTAATATTAGTATTGTGCATGTTATTTATATTTCAGCTGTGCCCATATTATTCCAGATACTGGCCTAAAACAACAGAGAGTTCTTTGTCTTCTTCCTTAAAATATGCACCTCAGTAATGTGTTTGTACACATTGTTAGGCCTTTTGAAGTCATTGGAACACACCACCTGCATAAAAATATGTTTGGTTGCACAGTTAAAGCCTTAGCCTGTAAACATTTATATCATCCAATCTCTATTTATGAAAAAAAAAAAATAAAGATATATTTACAAAAAAATCAGCAGTGAAAGCAAAAATTCAGCTGGAGAATAACTTTTGCAATAAGGCCAGTAAAAGATGAAAATAAGTAGCTGGAAGGTCAGGTGAAGCAGGTGTGTCTGGCAGTGAGAAACAGACTTCTTGCCTTGGAGATCATTGCCTGTATTGCAGAAACTCTTAGAGGATTCATGAGAACTTCATGCTTCATACTTTCATTGATATATCAACAATGTCTAAAAGTCTCTATTCCCTTAACACTATCAAACTCGAGAGAGAAAAATGAAATGATTGGAGAGCTTGCCTACACATTGATTTTTTTTTCCTACATCAATGTGTATTACTGTGAAAGCATTTTAAGGTTTTTTCCCATGGTTAACCTTGTAGAAAAGTGTAAGAAACCCTTAACATCCATTTCTAGTAAAAAAAGATCGTTTGACCTCGAAATCTGTACACACATCCACAAATTTTGATTTGTGTGTTCAGCCAGGAACACAGCAAAGGCCCGGGCAAATTAAAGGTTAATCCCTCATCTGAAGTGCAGAAGTGTTTCCTCCTGCCTGCAGGTGGGAGATGAATATGCTAATGGGGCAAACCTGACTCTGCAGTGATTTGCAGGTGAAAATGTAACTTGTGATAATTAAAGGCTAATTACTTTTAGCTAGCAAGTGGGAACCAGGTGCTCTAAAGCAAAAGAGGAAGATTTTATTTTGTGCTGTTAAGACCTTCAGAAGGGGAAAATAAGAAGGGACTATGATTGTATTTCTCTTCTCTTATCTGGAATTTTTTTGTTTTAGTAAAGTAGAGGGCAGAAATTAAATGGTTAAGTGTAACATGCAGTCTTCATAGGTTTTGGGATGTTATTTCTATTTATTTTTATCATTGTTTTCCTTAAGAGATGGCCAAACAGAGTTAGGTAGGGATTCTAGAAATGTTTTTGCTGTTTAGATGTTAGTAGTGTTGCCATCACAGGCAATGTGCTTTGTTTCAAAGCCTGTTTTAAAAACAGCTCCTTCTGAGATGCTCACTAGAAAAATCTCTTTCAAAAGTTTCTCTCAAGTACTGCTTTCAAAGGCACCCCCAAGAGTGAGCACTCAGACAGATTAGAGCTTCCCACATATTTCCATCTTGCCTTTATGGTAGGATGTGTTAACTTTCCCAGCTAGTGTTCCCTTTGAAGGCCCATGGATCCAAGGAAGTTCAGACATTTACAGCCGCATTCCTCTCCTATTTTTCAAGACAGCCTGGTTGCTATCAGAAGGAACCTCATGAAGATATTTCCATGTTAGATGAGGTGCCATATCATTTATTTGGAAAGTAAACAAGTCAGCGTCATTAAGGAGTAAATCTACTTCTTTTGGTGACTGCTTGCTAGCTACTCTTTTACCACTCGTGCATTGTATATTTTACAGCAGCTTTACAATTTAAAAAGTAATCAATTTTCTGTTTAGACAGTGATATGCAATTATTTACTGGTTGAGTCTACATATCATGATAATTAATCACTTTGAATAGTGGGTGATGAATCTAGAAACTCATTTCCTTAATGAACTTAGCTTTTCTTTTAACAACTCGAGTTGCAGTCACTCGGACCACCACAGGTATCTACAAAAACCATGTAGGCTTTGCCATCACCCAACAGATCTGTACTTAGGCTCTAGGTTATTTATAATACCTACATGGTTGTTGATCCTTTCCTTGGGCAGGTTTTAGAGGTGCTAAAACCTTAATGTACTAACCAGGTAAGTAGCTGATTTATTTTTAAGACCTACACTTTTTATCTGTGGCTTCCTTTGGCCATGTTATCCTTTTCACCTGGTTTGTAAACATGTTCTGCTTACATCAAATCTAACACGGACAAAGGAAAGACCAGTGGCACTAGTATTTAATTTTTAAGCAATAATTCATATATTAATATATTCTTGTGGGCTAAAAAGTGTGAGAATTTCCCCAGGTTAGAAAAATCATCTTGGAACTGAAATGAGCAGAGAAACATCTTCATCTCATTTTCCATGTTAGCATATTAAAATCTATCAGTAGCTAATTTGTGTTTAAAAAACAATTCTCCTCAAATGAGTAATTTGTTTTAACTCTTCAGGTTAATATTTCTTTTGAAAGACTTTTGTGTATTTGATTGAGTGGAAGTGCAGACTGTCCAGTTACCAGCTGAAGGTCTGGGGGACCCTCCTTCAGAGGTCAATTCAATTTCCAGCAAGTTTGTTGTTTTGTAATAATGGGGGGACCTTTAGGGGCAACTGCCTAAGACAAACTTGGGCAGCAAAACCCTGTCTGGGCAGGCAGGTAGGGCAGCTAGTCTTCTTGGTTTTGCTTTTAAAATGTCAAGAGAATTGATGTGTTCTTTTGAACTTTTTTATTCTACTGCATCAGCATGTTTTGCACAAAAATGTTCCAGTAGCGCTTTTTTTTTTTTTTTTTTTTTTTTTTTAGTATTCGAGCTGGTTGTAATTCTGATTTCCTTTAGGAAGTGATTGTGTGTTCTTGTAGCTGTACTTTGAGATGAAGGGAATTAAAATGAGTCTTTCATTCTTACAGATGAATATGTAAATTGAGTGGTAGAATCCAATATTGTATCATTACATTGATCACTAGTTCTGATTTGGTTTTGTTCCTGTAAGTCTCTCCTGAAGAATTTTGCAGAAAGGAGGATAAAAAAATGATTAAAAGAAGGTGTATAGATAGTAGCAAGGATAGTTTATATGCATTTACTTATTAAAGCATTGAAACAGCCAGGCCAAATGGGCTCCCAGGCTGCATGGAGGACATCAATTACCTTCTTCCTATTGTAAATACCTAAAAAATGCAATTGCTGCAATTAGTAGAGCAGATGATGAAGAAAGGCATTTTGTGAAAAATTGGTGCCATTTTTCAGTAGCTCAGGAACTCACACATAAGTTTTACCTTGTCCTAAACATATGTTTTATTAGTTTGTTCCATCATCCTCTTTTGGACCCCTTATCTCTGTAAACACCCAAGAGAAGAAAAAGAATAGTTGTTTATTTCTCACTAGCATTCTGTTCAGTAAACAATGAGTCAAACAGCTATTCATCCACAATTTCTCAAATCTGCTTTATATAACAAGGCATGGTTTGGTACTGAATTCCCCAAAGCAAGAAGTCTCCCACAATCCCTGAATTTGTGCTTGGTGCCTTTGCATCCACTGGACTGATAGACAAGGATGTTTAAAAATTACTTCAGACTTTTTTTTATTTTCTGTACAGCCTTTAAAGATGTGTGAATTTATATCCTGTTGTTTTGCTTTATCATAGTCTTACTGGGATTTCTGTTTCAGGACGATACCTTCTTGGCTTAGATAATCTTTTGCATTTAATTATATTTTCCTCTTTTTATTCTATAGTATCTCCCTCCTTCCCACCTCTCATTTCCTTGGGGATTACTCATCTTTGATATGTGCATGAAGAACAGGTAATGAAGAAAACGGAAAGAGTTGGAAATAATCTTAAGAAGCATTTTTTCCTGCTGTAGTACAGTTAACAAAATTCAAATATATTCGTGTATCATAAGTAGTGTTATGGAAATATAATTAATAGCAATATAGAAACTAAGAAATAAATATCTATTTTTATTTTACTAGCTAATATTCAGAAAATCTTAAGGCAGAAAGCTTTCTTCTTCCTCTGATATGTATGGATGTCCTTGAATTTCACTGATACTGAAAAACTAGTTTATCACACCTCAGTAAGTTCCTTATGTCCTTGTTTTCCAGCAGTGATAACTTAATTTTCTCAGTGAAGTGGTGGAAAATACAATATTTCACAAAACAAATTGTAGCAGAGAAATGGAAAGCAATAGAGAGGATCCTTCCTTTGCCTTCTTTACGAATTTTTTTTTATTATTATTGCTGTAAAAAAAAAAAACAAAACAAAAAAAAACCCAAACCAAAACAAAAAAACAAAACAAACCCAAAAAAACAAAAAACAAACAAACAAAAAAAACCCAAAAAAACCCAAAAAAAAACCCAAAAAAAAAAAACAAAAAAAAAAAGAAAAAAAACCAAAAAAAAAACCACGAAAAAAACCCCTGAAATTTGAAGAGGGTACTTTTGGTTTTATTTGGTATTTTTTATCCTCAGGTAAGGATGGAAAGGGAGAAATAAGCTTTGGCAGTTTAGGAGATGTCTCACAGAGCTCAGTTGGACTGGTTAAAACAGCAAGGTGGGGCTAGAGAAAGGGAAGAACTGTTCTCTAATAATATCATTTCGTTATTCTTTGGTTAAAATTTGGTAAAACTTTTAAATTATCCCAGTAGGCAGCTGGATCAGCATCGTTCTTGCAGCCTGTGCCATGTGTGTGAAGCGTGTCTGTAAAGCAGCCAGATGTGAGGGGTTTATCAGGCTGAGAAGAAGATGCCTCTGGATGCTGTGGCCAGACAGAGATGCCACTTTGATAGCTGCTGTGGCCTGTGCATTTGCCATCTCTTGCCCAGAACTCCAATGAGCAAATTATGTAGGTGTATTTCAGAGAGACTTTGCTCATAAGGGAGGGAGGAAGGGGGGTAAAAAGCCTCTCAGCGTTTGGCAGTGGTGGATCTGGTTTGGAGCTGGCTCTGCTCAACATGGGGGGTCTCCTGGTCCCTTCTTTCAGAGGTCACCCCTGCATTCATCCCCCCTGCACCAAAACCTTGGCAGGTAAAGCAGATACCATAGATAATAAGCATGAAAAAAAAAAAAAAAGCCAAAACAACACAAAACACCCCCAAGCAAACAGCTTATTTGAAAGATTAATTTTTTGTGTTTATGAGGTGTATCAAATAGATGTCAGCCTGACAGGGACAAGCTTTGCACCGTGCTGTGGTATTTTATGGCTGACTTGGTTGGTGTGCTGCAATGAGACACTCATTTACATGGCTGATCAGGTACCTTGAGAAAAAGCTGTCCAGTTCATGCAGTATAAAGCAGAGCAGGGTGACTTTATTGATAAGAACACAAAATAAAGACAAAAATATCATGCTTGCATATCCTACAGTGAATGAAAAACTTAGTGTATGTAAAAGACTGTTGGGTATTGGGGACTGCTTCAGATTGGCTCACAAACCCTTGAATGCTCCTTCACTAAGAAATTTTTGTCAGAATAATAAAATTTGCAGTGATAAAATAATTTGATTTAGAACACAGAAGTAAAACAAAAATAGTCTGGATTGGTGTTGCTTTTAATCTGGAAAATTTTAGCCACAACCAAAGGAATTTTCTATACGCCCATGAGTATGAAACAGGGGTGAGTGGTTTTTAATACCTGCTTTAGTAATGCTGTTACCTTTTTGTTTTTCAGTAACATGATGCAATGATTTCTGAGCTGTCTTCTATTTGTCCATGACCACCTATCTGTAGGAGAGCATTTTCCTCCTCTCCTGACAAGGCAGTAGCATAAATTAGAGACTCAAACCTAAGTGGAGCTCGACCGCTGCACCATAAACCCACAAAGCTGTGCACAAGCTGATGGCTGAGAGCAAGAACACAGCGTTCCTTGAGCAAGGAAAGATTTAAGAATGTCAAGTTTCTGAGCTCTCAGGAGCTCCTTACATAAGCAGGGTATTTAAGTAGCTCCCTAACTCTCTCTGCAGCTTCTTTGCCCTCTGGGCAGCACACAAAGGTGTGTGAGCAAATTTGTGCTGCAGATGTGGCTCGGTCAGAACCTGCTGCCCTTGGGCACATTCTGTTCAACGCGGTATGACAAGGTCCAGGTTGGTGTGCTTGTGAAAAAAAAAAAAAAAAAAAAAGCAGCAAACCTGTTGTGTGTGCTCACAGGACTCAGGGTTGCCCAGTGAATGCTGATATTGATCTCTTTGGTGTTTACCCTCTCTGCTGCTTTAGATACTGACACTCTCAGACTCCCCACCAGGCGTGTGGTATTTGTTGCAGGGAGGTCAGAACTCACCAGTAGTGGCAGATGATGTCTTTCCCACATTTCCATGCGTTATCCCTGTTCCCCAAGGTCTCCATCCCTTGTGTATGCTGCCAAAGGGGTTTACATAGCTCTGCTCTCAATAACCAGTTTCACCTCTAAAGGGAAAAAGTGCCACTTGAAAAAACTAAAAATTAAAAAGTACCTGAAAAGCAAGTCTAATTGGACAAAAAAGACCCCTAAAAAAAACAAACAAAACGAACCAAACCTACCACAAGCAGCAACCCTCCCAGTATGTTTGCAGAATTTAGGCCATAGAAAAGGGGGGCGAAAAGTGTTTTTATAGGCACAGCTACACACTTCTAAATGTTGCACATTTGAAGGTGCAGTCTGTAGCAAAAGAGTGAAAACATCTTTGATTCCTTTGAGCTAGACCAACTAGCCCTCAGAAAGCTGTGAGCATCAGAAAGTGATGTCACTTTTTTTTATGCAAAAAACGTATTGCTAATTGATTCCAATGACAAAACCTTTTACTTCTAGGACATGAGAAACCACTGTCATTTATTTCAGTAACTTCTTGAAAGAAGGGGAAAAAATTTAATATTTGACATCAGAATTATGTTCTGAATCTGTTAATTCTGGCAGTTAAAGCAAATCCATGTTTACAGCTGCAGATACAACTAAGCATATCCTTTAAATCTGATAGCTCTTTTTGTGACTGTAAATACCACCACTTAAATCTTTAAAGTTTTTAGAGCACTTCAGTACATTCTAATACCTTTAACATATTTATTCTCTGACAGTGCTTAAAAAGATAGACCAATATGTTCCTCTCTTGTCCTTTGATTAGCAAGCTTATCTTTCTGCATGAAAACTGTTTGAAAAAGTCTACTAGTCAAGTACATGACGTAAGTCTTAGGTTTTTTTCTGGACTAAACATGGACTTATATTAATGCCCTTGGAGATGAGAAGGTTGTGTTAATGGAAGCCTAATGCTGACATTGTCACAAACTGTTTTCTGTCAAGGTTTGTGGTTTTCACATGATTTTTTTTTTTTTTTTTTTTTTTAAAGATTGGTTATCTTCAGATTCAGAAGGGGTCTGGTGAGGCCTTTTGAAAATTCGGGAGCTCACAAAGGAGGCAAATTATCCAAGGAATTTCATTATTTCTATTCACATTGCTTTCTCAGCTGGCAGCAACTTTTACCAAGCTGCTTTTTCTCCACAATGAAGATTGTGACTAACAAAGTGAGATGCAGAAGCTCAGGCTCTCTGAAGCTGCTGCTCTGACCACTGCCTGTTTTTTCTCCTGTCACACCACAGAAAACATCAGCAGCACTCAACCATCTGCAAAAGGTTCAGAAAGGAGCAACATCAGAGCTTCCTCAAGATGGGATAAGCACACCTATGATTAGCAATTATCAGGTGTCAGGCAGCCTTGGAATGACAAGTGCCAAGTGTGTCTGCATGGTCTGTGAGCAATTTTATCAGTGCTGGTTTAGGTATTGTTGTGCAGACTGAAGCCTGAGTGTCATGGACATCAGCTAAAGCCTTTTAGTGACTCTGTGGTGGTGTCATCTGTCTGAAGGGCTTATTTATACCAGGTGAAAGTTTTAAGAATTACTTTAAAGATATATCTTTAGTAGCCCATAAGATCCAGCAGAAATTCGGGGGGGGGGGGGCGGGGAAGGGGTGTCTCAGGGAAATAGGAGGGTGTATCACCTTTGGGGAAATGGGTGGGCAACTCAGGGAATATTTAAGGATGTTGTTAGGTCATGCAGAAGAAAATTAATTATTCTTATTAATTCTTTAGCTTAGACTTTTTTTTTTTTTCTTTCCCTGATGCATCTTACTAAATGTGTGAATGTTTAACAAAACCTGAGCTATGAATTGGTTACACGACCTGGACTTCTAGATGTGGGTACATGGGAATATTTTTCATAATTAATTTAAAGATAATTAGGTTTTTGTTTGGATATGCTGTGTTTGTTTGGGAGGAATTATGGTGGTGCTTAGGGTTTGTTTGCTTTAAAGTAAAACCAAACAACTAATTGAAGACAAGTTCTAATGTCTGAGGTTCACTCTATTGCTTTTTGTTACCACTGTGTTATTCTGTAATTCCAATGTTACCATTAAGCCCCCAAACCTGACTGGCCCCAGAAGCTCTGTCACAGCTGAGTGAAGGGCAGGGAATCTAATTCCATGAAACTTGCCTGCATAAGGATCTTGGGGATAAAATATTGAGACACAAAGTAGTTGCTCACGTGCAGAGGGAAGCCAGCTATTACATCCAGTAATCAGAGTTGCAGCTGCTCTTGCAGTTTGTCATCCTGAATTGGCAGAGAATACTTGTAATTTTAGTTCTGGAGGGTCTGACATTGGATATGAGCTCATTATAATCTAAATTAATCACAATACCAATCATAATATTGTATTCTACTCTTTAGAAAATTTATTTTGCATGTTATATTCCTCTATTGGCTCTAAAAGTCAAAGAAAAAAATTAAATACAATAGTTCCTGAATTTCTCTCTAAATATTCTAGTTTTCATCACGTTAATTATTTCCTTCTTCTTCTTTAGATTCTTTTTGTTCCTTTGGTTCTTTCTTCCTTGAGACAGCTTTCATGCTGCTGATTCATCGGTATGATTTCTGACTGACCTCACAAAGTGCTTTTTCTTTAGCTCACTAATTTTTGTCAGTTCCAGTAAGAATATCTGAATAGTTTATATATGAATTAACTCTAGTTCTTGGTGTCTAGGGACATTCATTACAGTTTTCAGTACCCATGAACAGTCATAAAAGCGTTTAACATTAATGCAAATTTAAATTTAGTTGACTAGGTAATAAATCACTCTGTTTCAGTTTTCCCTCATTTTATCTTTTAGATCTTTATTGCATTTCTTATACAGTAGACATACATTTTATTTCCTGTTACCATTCCTGCTTGATTCAGCTGTAGGAAACCTCTTTGTTTTCATATTAATATTTTTTTTTATATTAATAACCTTTGATCTGGTGATCAAAATACTAGATCTGACACATGTTTTTATTATTATTGTCATTGATATATGAAGGAGATCCTTTTAAAGATTTTTTTTTTTCTGGTTGCATTTTTTGCATGTTTGAAACAGATTGGTTTGCTTCTGTGGACTTCTATTATTTTGCATTTGGGAACATTTCTTTGAAAATAGATCTGCCAGTTCCTGAGGGACACAAGCTAGAGGTAGGTCTTTCTTCCCAAGAGAATATCTGTGCCAGGGGTTGGGCATCAGGAAGAATTTCTTCACTGAAATAGTGCTTAACCATTGGAATGGGCTGCCTAGGGAGACGGTGGAGTCACCCCATCCCTGGAAGGGTTCAAGGAACAGCTGGATGTGGCAGTTCATGCACTCTGTGGCACTGATTGGCATGCTGGTGTTTGATCTTGATGATCTTGGAGGTCTTTTCCAAACCAAATTATTATCTGTCTGGGGCACCATTGTGCTCACCATACAGAAAACAGGATGAGGAAAACAAATTTCAGTTTGCTTCTTTCCTGCTCCCATGGCCACTGAAGTTGGGAATTGTTTATTCTGGATAAAGAATGAACCCTACTCTGCAGGTAATCCATTAGGAAAACTCAGGCCAATGCAACACTGATGATGACAGTGAGGTGCCATGTGCACATCAGGCCCTGCATTTAGGAAAATATTTTGCTGGCTGATTGCTGCCCCCCTGCTCCAAGTGATGCCCTTCATGCAGCACTGTGGCTTTTCTTCCAAAGAGGCTTCCAGAAGGTTCTCTGTAACTGGGTTCAAGGTTTCCCTTTTCACTTTATACACATGATGAGCTCTTCATAGCAGGAACTCTCCTAAACATTTCTACAGCAGTAGCCACAGTTTAGTCAGATTTATTTATGATGGACACTATTTCAGTACACATGTTAATTAAGTGACTTTGAGCTTCTAATAAACCATGCCTGGATAGCACTTATTTGCAGAAGAAATACTGTTTGCTCCATCCTCTTCTAGACCACAGGCTGCTGCAGAAGATAGTGGATAGTCCTGAGAAGCTCCTTAAAACTTCTGCAGCTGGTCATTTGAGTCAAGTAAATAACATTTCTAGCAGCTTCCATGCAGAAGTGTTTCATTATGTTGTCAGGCATGAAAATTGTATTGTCACTACATACAAATGTTTTTGGAAGAATTGACAGCTTTTTGATTTATGTGTCTAAGATTCTAGCTGATGCTGGTGATGATATGTGACACCCGAGAGGAGAAGAGCTTTTGTGCTGTGAGAACTAAGGAAGAAAAAAATACTCTTTGTTGCTTCTCACAATCCAAATTAAGCTTTGTGTTGGGCAATATGAGACATATCTTAAGACCTCATAGAAAGAAAGGCCTTTTACAGAACCATCCAAATATGACACATCATATTTAAAAGAAATATTCAGGCTGTACTTAAAAAGTAGTTTTAGCTTCTTTGAACATGTACATGCTTGTGTTGAAAAGACTGATAAGTAGAGTGTGATTTTAGGATCCAAATTCTTTCCAGAAAAACTCCTACTTTGGGGAAGGAGGAAAGAGAAACAAACCTCTTATTTATGTGAGCTATTGTAATGTGTTCTGTGACATTTCCGGGGCTGACAAGAAGAACAAAAGGGAATAATAATGAAAGCTAAAGAGAAAACTATTTATGTAAAAGTTTGAGGGGTTTTAAAGTATGGATATACACTCACTGTTTATTGTTATTAATCTCTTTAATCAATGGTCTTCTGATGCTCTAGATTATTTTCTTGCTAGGCCTTTTTTTTTTTTTTTATTTAAACTTTTCACATTCGTCAGTGTTCTCATTCATAAATTTTCTTTATGGGATGATTAAAATATACCAGCAACCTTTCAGTCTTTTATGTACTTTTCTTTAGTTTCAAGTGTGTGTGATCTATAAGGGAAAGGGAATTAGAAATGTATTTTCCTGATTGCAGAGAAAGACAGATCTTAAACCAGAATATTATAGGTTTAGGTTTTTTCTCTGTCACAGTTATAGATTTTAAAAATGTAATATGAAATATTGAAACATCTTTCTGGAATTTCTTTGTGAAGACTTTTTAATCACAGAACATATTATATCATTGATACTGATGATGAAACAACGTAATCTTGTGAGATACAAATTCTTTGTGAGATAAAATGTGACTAATCTAGACTGGAAAAAAAATAAAAGTGCAACAAACCAAACCAACCTCATTCAATAAGTAGATTTGTGGCTATACTTTCCTTTAAAACTCAGAATTTCTTTATGCTAAAAGGACCATGAAACAGAAAGACTTTTAGTGGCTTCTGAAGTGAAACTTTTTTCTTCCTTAATATAAGTCATTTGCAAATAAACATGAGATGTTAAAATTGTGAGATGTTTAAGACATCAAAGATTTCTTCCAGTAACATGTAGAGGAGATTTAAATAAGATCTCATTTTAAAATCAGCAGGAGATATCTGGGAAACATAGAAATTAGAAGATGGCCTAGTACAGTCTAGTCAATATATTACTGTATGCCAGCAATAGAGGAATAAGATTGATATCCGAGAGTTTCAGCAGCAGTGTCTGGTCAACGCCTAAATCCAGAGAGTTCTATTTGATTTGATTTTTTTTTTTTAATTAAATATTAGTTGTGAAAAATATATATACATCTACTGACTGGAGAATTTAGATTCTAATACCAAGAATGTCCCTTTCTCCCTAAGACATTACTAGCCTCCTATTCCCCAATTTGTCTCATACCTTCTGCTAGACTGACAAAAAAAAAAAAAAAAAAATCACTAAAGAGATCAAGTCTTGTTTGAAACAATTCAATTGGGAAAGTATTTACCTCATCTCCTGGTGCACTGTTCTTTTTTGTCCATAAAGTTAATTACCTATGCTGTTTAAAGTTTGCAGTGGATCAGAGTGCAGCTTATCAGAAGAGCACAGATCTCTGCTGCCTGTATTTTCTTTGTTGTCTCTTACATGTATTTTTTTCATAAGCTGTATTTAAAGAGTGGACCAGAAAGGCAGGGACAAACATACACTTATTTCTTCTTAGGGCCTACCATTTGATCTTTTATTTCCTCCTAGTGGTGTAGGGAGCCAGTTAAGAGTGTTGCCATTCACAAGTTGGTCCCATTGATCTTTGGGAAGAGCTCTGCTTTGACCCTTCAGTTCCCAGCCAGACTTTGGCATCACGCTGATTGCTTCTGTGCTGCCAAATGAATTTGTCACAGCGGTGTTTATAAAGAATCTTTTCTGGAAAATAAAAAGATGTCTTCACTCCACACCCCCTCCCCAAAAAGGGGAGTTAAAGGGGAAAAAAAAATAAAACAAAAACTAGACTGAAAGAGACACTGCCAAACTCTGTGGGAAGGAGAGAAGCAGGGAATAAAGTGGGAAGAAAATTTGTTAAATCCGATGCTTGCATAACAGCAACAACTTCCCTATGTGACAATATAGGGCAAGATAAAAAGCTCCTGAAAATGCATACAACTTCTCGAAATTAAAAACAACATAATCCAAAAGCTGATGCTTCCCTAAAAATGCAGTTTTACAATGGCTATCTTTTGAGGATATATGTATGGTAATAAATTTATGCTGCATTTTTAAGAAGTCACATCACAATCACTGAGGAATTTCTGTTTAAATGCCTAGTTTCTAGCTTTCATGTGAGAATATTTATAACCCATTTCCTTTACACTGCCACTCTTCTTAGAAGCACATGGATAATTATAATTGTAAATAAGCATTATATAATTAAAATATAAATCAGCATTACAATTTTTAAAATTAGTTTTCCTTTGAATGCTTTCATTTCTGCTCTATTATAAATGATGGATTAATTTTCATTCACCACTTCTGAATACCTTTGAGCAAATGCAATAATTTCAGTGCTTAAAATCCTAACTTCCTACAAGAATGTACTTTTTCTTACTATTTAATTATGGGTGCAGTATGAATTATCATATCTTATAGTAAAACTTTATTTTCATAACATGAAGTCCTTGTAAATTCTTTAGCTTCTACTTTTTTTTTGCCTGATGTATTAAAAAAGATCAATCGTAAATAACGATTAAAGTATGGTCTAAGATTCTGAAGTTCTCACCTCTCCCTAATGAAAAGTTCCAAGTCACCCAAGCTAACTTTAATGTAGCAAAACCTGCATTTAATCTTGAAACGCTCTATGTTCCTAGGACATGTGTCAAATTTTGTTCATCACAAAGCTATTGTATCACAAACTGGCCCTTCAGAGTGCCACAGGTGAGCAAATTTATCTCAGAAATAAAAAATATGTGATGTTGCATCCGAAAGAGCAAAAGGAATACTGAGGTGGCCTTGGAGTAGCTAAACAATATTTTTTGAGCAGCAGTCAAGCAAGAGTTGAAAGAAGTGAGCCAGTGTGTTTCTACAATGCACATACACATTCTTCTAGGCCTGTGCATACCTTGTGTGTGTTACTAATAGCTCTATTATTGTGATTTGAGTAAACACTCCCATCAAGGATGTGAGCCTTGCTTATCAATGACACTGCTTGAATTTGTGTCCATCCATGTGCAGCATGCAATCAGTTTTTTTAAGTTCCTCTGCTCCAAAATACTTTAAATGTAGCATCCTACAAAAGATGTGGTTTAGGTTTGTTTCCTTTAGAGGTCTATTTCGGTCCTCTGGAGAGAGATGTTACCAGAGATGACCTTCCTTACAGAATGGACTGATCTTTATTGCCACTACACAGATTTTCAGAGCAGGCAGAAATTCAATATAATAAATATTGACTTAATATCAAGATGCCTTTGAGATTTCTTGTTCAGATAGTTCAGTCTATCTTACTCAGGATGAACTTTCAAAGGCTCTGCACTCAAAGGTACACAGCACATTTCAACTTTTCAATCACTTCAATACTTGATAAATTATTTTCTGCACTATGGAAAACATTTTACTTTCTAATTATTCCATCTCCCAAACAATCCAGAGTGATAAATGCCATATACTACTGATGAGCACTGCAGGCTCAAAAAGAGAAAGCCCCTGGGAGACCTTACAGCACCTTTCAGTACATAAAGGTGCTACAAGTGATCTGGAGAAGGACTTTTTACAAGGACATGTAGTGACAGGACAAAGGAGAATGGTTTTAAGCTGCTTAGTTTTGGAATATCCCTTAGGTCATTGGGGGTCCACTGTCCTGGCTCTGTCCCTACTCTACCACTCATTGGTGAGGTATTATCTAAAATATCCCTGTATTCACAGTGCTGTTTCCAGCACTAATCAAAACCATGGCCCCACCCTATGTACTCTGAAGAAAATTAATTCTACACCAGCCAAAACTAATGTAGGCAGAAACAGGAACACCCACCAGGAAGGAAACCAACATAAAGAGCATCCTGTATTCTCCCACTGTCAGGCAGAATGTAATAACTTAAATAAGAAAGGGAGAGAATGGAGGCAAGTGCATGTTTGGGGTGTCAAGTGAACCCACTCCCTGCCCAGCTTCCCTTCCCAGGTCCTTCTGTACAACAGGTACAACTCTGGATGTCAAAGGTAAGCTAATTGATGGTGTGGAAGGTGATCCATCCACAGCAGATGTGTTCCCAAGGTCAGAAATGCCCCATAGCACGACCTCCTCCACGAGGAAGAGAAGGTTGATGTGCCAGACAGACCCTTAGGGTAATAGACCTGTCAGAGCAGATGGGACACTGGGCCTGTTGGTCCCCAACAAATGGAGCTAATTGGGAACACCAAGCTTCCAGGTAGTTTGGGCTGCAGTGATTATGAGCTGGTGGAATTGACAGTCCTGAGGAGTATGGGAAAGGCAAGAATCAGGACCGTGAATTTTAGGAGAGCAAAATTCCATCTTTTCAAGAGGTAGTCAGCAGGATGACACCAGACAGTGATGTGGCTGACATGCCAGAGGGATGGGATGCCATGCAGTGGGACCTGGGCAAGCTTGGGAAATGTGTCCATGTGAATCTCATGAGGTTTATTTTACAAGACCAAGGTGCAAGGTGCTGCACCTGGGATGGGGCAAACCTCCAGTATCAGTCCAGGCTGGGGATGAGCAGATGGAGAGCAGCCCTGCCCAGAAGGACTTGGAGGTGCTGGTGGAGGAGAGGCTGGGCATGACCCAGCCGTGAGCACTCAGCCCAGAGAGCCAAATTCCTTTCTGGAATTCAAATTCCCATGTCCTGGGCTCATCCAGATCCCCATGGGCAGCAGGGGAGGGAGGGGATTCTGCCCCTCTGCTCTGCTCTGGTGAGAGCCCACCTGCAGTGCTGCATCAGCTCTGGGCTCCCAGCACAGGGAACACATGGACCTGCTGGAAATGAGTCCAATATAGGGCCACAAAAATGATTAGAGGCATGAAACATCTTTTCTGTAAGAAAAGACAGAGAGACTTGGGGTTGTTCAGCCTCTAGAAGAGAAGTCTCTGGGAAGACCTCTGTGTGGCTTCTAAATACTTGAAGAAAGATTATAAGAACCACAGGGACATGGGGACAGACTTTTAGTAGAGCTGTGGGAAAAGGACAAAAAAGTAATATTTTTAAACTGACAGAGTATAGATTTAGACTGTGTGCAAAGACTAAATATTTTACAGTGAGGGTGGTAAAATTGGCCCCGGTGACCCTGGAAGTGTTTAAGGTTGGGGCTCTGGGCCCTAAGTTGAAATGGTCCGTGAGAATTTCAAGGATGACCAGATAAAGCCCTGAGCAGCACAGATTGGTGGCCAAGCTCATCCTGCTGTGAGCAGCAGACTCACTGGGGTAGGGACTTCCAGAGGTCCCTTCCCACCTGAATTTTCCCATCATCCTTTAAAGAGTCTGTTCAGCTTTGTCACAAACAGTTTCTGAGGTTTGCTAATAAAATAGAAAGAGAGCAATGAAAAATTTAAAAACCCATTTCAAAGATAGGAACACCTTTTTTTTTTTTTTTTAAAGTCAATTATTT
Organism: Sturnus vulgaris; assembly: GCF_052056855.1. Taxonomy (NCBI): domain Eukaryota; kingdom Metazoa; phylum Chordata; class Aves; order Passeriformes; family Sturnidae; genus Sturnus; species Sturnus vulgaris. Next base: position 66,194,808 of record NC_142246.1, read on the forward strand.
CATGTGGTTTATTCGTAAATAAGAAATTTAAATAGCAAATTGATCAGAATGTATCTGTACTTATTACATGGGAAACTTTGATAATGTGTTCTTCAGTCCAGCAGACAGAAATATGAGTGGAGTCTGGAAGCAGTTCATAGGTGCAGTGAAATCAGATATTAGATGTTCCTAAAAGCAAAATAAAATTAAAATGAGGTCATTTAACTGGAAAGCCAACTAAGTGATTTGGTTGATTGGCTATCACTGGTAATTCTAAAATCAGGTTTAGATGCTATTTCTAAATGAGGTAATCTGATTCAAACGGAGACAAATCAGAAAAATCATATGACCTGTGTTATGCAAAAATATGAATTAAATGAGTACACTGAGTACCTCCAGTCCTCTAATTTATGGAAATAAAAAATAATTTAGTCCAAAATGATAGTAATGTCAACCAACACAGCAGTTTCTTGGCCTTGGAATAATTCCGAAAAATCAGATCATTTCCTTCCTCGAAGAAACAAGGTTATTTAAGCAAGTGGGATGTCCAGCTATGGAATTTTAATGCTAAAATGCATAGTGTTGCATTTATCCATGGCAGTGACACAGAATCAGAATCTAACAGCAAATATGTAGGAAGAAGGGAGGGAGAAAAATCAGTTTTCTCTTGATCAAGAGAAAGTGTGAACTAAACAAATCGAATAACAGTGAAGAGATTTAATTCCTTTCCTTCCTCAATCTGTTTCAGTGCTTAGAGCTGAAATCAGTAGTAACCTGATGGTTTCAGAAATTTAATGTCTTTTCAAAGAAAAAAAATAATTGCTATCCAATTTATCTGGAAATATCAGAGCATACAGAATTTTTCAGAAAGTTGCAGACATTCCAAGCTTTTTGCTTGGAAGCACAGCAGTACAGTTTATGCCAACACTTAGAAGTATTTTGACCAGTAATCTGAACCACTGAAATTAAACCTGACTAAAGAGATCTCAGATGGCTTAATTTAGCAATGCAGAAACACAAAAAGAAGCTGCTTCAGAAGTTGTGTAGTACTTTTATATGTGTAGCTCCATCATCTGACAGTCTCAGGATATGCCTCAGTTGTGCAAAGCTCTGATGAACAGGCATTCAGGTCCTGGTCAATAGGTGAGAGTGACCTGCAAATAGGATATATGGATTTTGCAACCTGAAGAAAATAATTGGTTCTAAGAATTTAAAAGACACTCAAGTGCTTTCTTCCAAATATAGATGAGTTTAAAAATATTTTAAAAATAAGAGAGACATATGGGTTTTCTACTTTCTTATGAATATTTTTGCCTTTTTGTCTCCATTTTACAGATGCCACTTTCATGAAAGTACCACCTACAGGTCATAAAAAGATTTAGTCCTACCAACTTGAAAGAATGAAAGAAGTAGGAGTGGGTGAGAGGGAAACAAGCCGAGGGTGCTGCCTGTGTTGCCTTGCAGCATTAACACCAACATCCACAGCTTTTAGTGGGTGTTCAGTGTAACCCTTCTTCTTCTTCTTGCCATGACTGTCATGGCTCTGGAACCATCAGAGCTTTGGGTAATTGCACAAATGTTAAATAAGCAGGAAAGGGGATGCTGAACCCAGTCTGTTTATCCTATATTCCTCTGTAAAAGAAAACCTCCATAAAACACTTTTATTCCTCTAAATGACGCTGCTACTTGTACATAAACTGATACAACCTCTGCCATTGATAAGGCTGAGTGGGCTATAGTATCACATGGAAATGAAAAGCTGTAAGAGTGAAAAGAAATTGTATGAATCTCATTATCATTAATATAGCAGTGCAGCAGCACTTAACTTCACAATCATATTTTCTGATGGGAAGAGGAACATTTAATCTCATTTTAATTCAGGGGTTTTTTCTTTTTTTTTTTTTTTCCAATCCAGTTAGAAAAAATGAGTTTACATGCTCTGTCTCCCAAAGGAAAAAAAAAAATAGAGACTATTCTATTCAAAGTGGGCATACTGCTATGGCTGCCTTTCAGACCATGTACTATGGTTTTCCATCTTCACACACAGTCAGGGTAAAACTATTCTAGGCTTACCTATTATAATTTACATTGTAATATGAATAATAATATATTTAGAAGTTTTTATTTCAATATTTTAGGAATTCATCCTCTACTTCAATTGCACTGAAAGTTGGGGCTTCCATGAGAAATGTAAGTAGATTTTGATTTCAGAATTTTTATTAAATTAACTGGAAGTTCCTGATGTGCCAAGTAACAAAATCTCCTGTTCAAGATTTCTTTATTTACTTATATACTTTTCTATGATGACCAAAATTGTGAGCATGTAGCTCAGGACACTGAGGCTGGCATGATGGGAACCAGCAGGAGACTGGAAACAGCAGCTGATTTAGCATGGCCAAAATCTGAGCCTGCCCCAGATGATCTCATACACAGAGGCTTACCAAATTCCCACCTGATACCTACTACCTTCAGGGAGAATCAGCATTGACAACAACTTTCTGAAAAAAAAAAAAAGGAAAAGTAATCCCAGTAGGCATGAGGCTAAAAACTTATGTGCAGACAGGGTAGCCAAGGAGCTTTATAGCCTGCTGGTTTTCACATGGTGTGGGTCACTCCAAGGGATGTGCACCAGCTGTTAAACCTCATCCTTCTGTATCTCCCCAGCAGCCAGTATCAAATTGCATCCAAAAACTGACAGGAATTCTGGAAGGGAAAAGGGATTACAAGTGTGCCTCCGAGGCTGAGGTTTTCAGCATGGGGAAACAACCTAAGCTCAGGGTAAAACCCAGAAGACAGTGAGTTTTAACAAGAAAAGTATTCAGTGGAGACATTTGGAAGGTCTAAAGGACGATTAGGATGGAAGGAGCAAGGGAAAAGTGGTTTGGATAGCTAGAAAGGAGGAGGGCTGAGTGGTAGGGAAGAGAGGAGTGAGAAGAAGATGCTGAAAAAGACAAGCAGGGGAAGATTAGAGGTAGGTTTCATACATGTGAGTCCTGTCTTTTCCAGTTTTTGCCCTGGAATATATGTAGTCAGATCCTGTGGTCTGTCTCGGTCTCCCTTGCTGACCTTTGGCATGAGCTCTAGAAATGGGAGCAAATGGCATTTTTCAAGTGGAGAATCTTTTCTCAGGCCCCAGCAGGGAGTTACTGACGAGGCTTGTCAGGGGGACAAGGGAGGCAAGAAGGAGAGCAGAATGCTTTTTGAGTTATGTAGGAAAATATGAGAGAACATTTTTAGTCTTTTTTTTTTTTGTTCTAATCATTACTTGGCTGTAACATCTGACAAATCTTTCTACAACTTGTATTCAACCCTAACCTGATAGTTTTAGTTTACAATTTCTAGATTTCTTGAATCAAAGCTGTTTCCTACCGAAAATCTGCATTGGAGCAGATTTCACTTCTTCAGAGATGGATGTGTCTGTCCCTTTCTTTCGAAATAAACTTTTGTTTATATAGAGAGCTTGAAATGTAGCAGAAGGCTTAGTCAGTGTTGCTATGTGTAGTACAGTGTTAAGGAAGAAAAAAGGCTTAAAGCTTCTCCTTCTATGACTGATTGTTAATGACCCCAGCTAAAATAAAATAATCAATAAATATACATACTAATTTGGAAGTTTAATGCATTCTTGTGCTCAATTTTCAACATGCAGTACATTAAAGGAGAAAAGCCTAAAGCTCTACTTAACATGACCTATTGGTGATGACAACAATGAAATGAAAATCTTCAGTAGGTTTATTATATACTTTGGAGGTTAATAATGAGTACTCATTCTGTAAAGTAGGTGAGAAAGACTTTTCCTTTTTTTTTTCTTGACTAGTAGTTTATAGAGTCCTTTCTCAACATCCATTTATGGAATCCTTTCCCTACATCCACTCTAACACATTTAGACACATAATATCTGGTATTTTCAATATTGTCATTTATATGTAGGCAACTAAAATGGAGTACCATAACATGGGTAATTTATACCCACAAGTAAATATGTGTCCCAGAGCTGCATTTGCGAGTTTATAATCTATCGTCCTTTTAAAATAAGGTTGAAATACACTTTTAATTGTGCCTCCAAGCATTCATAGCTTGTTGTTCTGTTCTGGAAACTCCAAGAAGAAAACCACAAATCCTTTCTATTGACAAAGTGTGTGAAGTTTTGTTAGAATTAAGCCCTACTGAGACCTAATCTTTTCAGGCTCCTTTTGGAACCACAGCTTATTTGCAGATAAGTAGATCACACTGTGATTTTCTAAGATTCTGAAAATAGACGATTCCTTACCTTTGAAATTTATATAAGGGGAATGTACAGAAGCAGGGGTTTGTTCTGGCTGAGAATATGGGAGATGCTATTAATAATTGCAATTGGTCCTTTTTGTTGTTGCAGTTACATTGTTTATGAAACAAGAATGCCTAAGTAATGCCCTTAATTTCTTTGAGATCTTATCCTCTAATGAAATGTACTTATCCAAAAACATTTTCTCATGAATAATTTTTTTGTTCTTATCTAATTCTTTTGTAGCTGCTGCAATGATTTCTTGTTCATGCTGTTTCAGTAATACCGTGCAGGAGAAGACAAAAGTGACTAAACCCTTGACAAGTTAAGGGTCACATTTGTATTAGAGAGGAAGAAAATAGGCACCAGTAGATGAATCTCCTCTTTTCCCAGTACTATTGATCAGTAGAAGGAAAAATTACTTTTTAGAAAAAAATAGCTTGAGAAGAATATCTTGAGTTTTCTAAAGTGCTTTACTTTTTTTTTTTTTTTTTTTTTTAATCACTGAGTTTTACTAAGTTGAATAGTAGGAAACTGACCTTTTCAGAGGTCTTGTCACACTGTGAAGCTATTTGGCACCCACCAGTTTTATTGCTAATTTTCTTATAAGACTTACCTAATTTTCTCAAAGTAATTTTTGTATGTGAGGATAGCCAGGGAAAAGGTTTTTGCCTCTGTGTTACACAACACTTGTTTTATCATCTGTAACCAAGATTTCTCAATTGACAGCTTTTTTTGGCATAATTACTAGCACTTCCCATGCATTACCAATAAGAACCATAGCCCCACCTCTTAGTAATTTCTGTGCAATTCTTGTATTCCTGGTTTTATATTTGTTATATTTCTTTATATTTGGACAGAAATATTTTATGTATTAGTTAATCTATATATGTTATGACATTTCAGAAAGTAAGTCCATCAGTAAGTCAAATTTCACAATAAGGAGAAAAAAAAAGAAAACATTGAGTATATTTTGGTAAAATATATTTCTTGTTCTGTGATGTTATCCATCCTCTACACGGATTGAAACAGGATTCATAATAAATTTAGAACTGTGCTTAGTTGATTTGCAAAAGAAAGAACATACAGTGAGATGATAAATTCAACTTAAATTTGCTTTTTCTATCTCTTAAGTGCTTTAAGCCTTAATGTTCTGTAGTATAGATTATCTATTTCTCTTACCTGTAAATGTCTAGAATTATACCTCCTTTTTGTCATTTGTTATTCCTGTACATAGAATCATAGAAGAGTTTGGGTTGGAAAAGATTTCCTAAGATCCTTGAGTCCAACTATTAACCTAACACTGCCATGTCCCCAGGTGCCACATCCACACATTATTTGGACACTTCCAGGGGTGGTGATTTCACCACTTCCCTGGGAAGCCTACTCCAATGCCTGATCACCCTTCCAGCGAAGAAATGTTCCCTAATATCCAACCTAAAGCTTTCTGGAACAACTTGAGTCCGTTTCCTCTTGTGCTGTCACTGGTAGCCTGGGAGAAGAGGCCAACTCCCCCCTCACTCCAGCCTCTTTTCATATAGATGCAACTCTCTGATCTAATTTTACCTTGATTTGCTCAGTCTTGTTAAAATTGCAGGTGTTTAAGTTAGGGTAGGTGGTCCCTGCTGTCCTATAATACTTTCTGGGCTGGTTCTTGATAGAACAGAGCTCTAATTGTTGCATTTCCTTGGACCAGGAGTGATCCATTAAGTCTGATTTCAATAATAATGCATTTATCCTGGGATAACTGGCTGAAGCTCTCTGCCTACCCATTTGTAAAATGGTGATGGCTCTTTAATGAATTCTCTCATGAAGGCCCAAACAGTTATGGTTTAGATGGTTTAAACTATAGTTAAGTGCTTTGAAATTTGAAAAGTATCAGTGGAAGGCTCTGCTTCTGACTGTAATGTCTGACTGCACAAGGAATAAACTAACCTGCCTTGCCCTCTGTTCAGTATTAAATTGGATAGGAGTTTCCTGGCTTATTTCAAACCACATGGAGATGTATTATGTCCCTGCATATGTGTCTGTATAAATACATACATGTGTGCCACTATGTAAATATATAAATTTTTAAAAATTGCTTTGTGGGATGGTATGTAGCATGTCCTGTCCATTGATATTCCAAATTTAGAAATAAGAAGCGTATCAAAACTATGCTGTTAGGTACCTGCTTAAGTTGCCCTTGTGGTTTATGGAAAACTGATAAAGTTGGAAGCCTGTTTCATAGAATCTCACTGAATTTCGAATGAAGGTTCTGCAAATTTCCATGTGAAATGAGTCTATGTGAGCTAACAGAAAAATCAAAGATCAAGTATGTGTTTATGAAGGAGAATGTTCAAATAAACTACTTTTGAAAGCAAACAACAGCAAAGTAGAAATTCCCCATTAGTGGGTCACATTTATCAAATGGCTTCTACAACAATAGGAAAGGATCAGAACAAGAGTTAAGGTGAAAACTGCTTCCTAAGGAAGAGGTGACACTCTGGTCATGAACTGCCTGGCATGGCATTTATTATCTTTCAGTGTTGCTTAACTATTGCTTTGGTTAGAGTGAAGGAAGATGGCAACGTTTACCTTGATTCTAAAATACAATACTTTAGATTGTTTGCATTATTTTGTAAAGACTATGTTTTCCAGAAAGAGAAATATGAGTATTTGTTCACTTAATATGGTAGCTAGTTAAACGTATGTGGTTGCTTGTGTAAGACAAGTAATGGAAACTGGTAATGGGAAGGGGTACATTAGGGGAATGGAAACTGAAACTGGAAATTCAAATCTAAAATACCAAAGAAGACAGAGGTATTTAAGCAAGAACTGCCTTAAAATCTTATTGGACTGAATATAAATATTTCTCTTCTTCCTGACCAAATCTGGGAACCTGCCATGCAGCGAAGCTATTGTTGAAATGATAGCATAAATATAAAAGAATACACTGACAAATTTCACGAAGGGTATTGGATTCATTTCTCTTGATTATCAGAGTTGGCGATGTAATATGACTAAACTTTCTTTTTTAAATAAGCACTGTTTAGTAAAAAGCCAGTAACAGCATTTCCTGAAACATTTATTTCTTTCAGTTGCTAACCTAGAAAGATAATGAAACAATTTAAATGCAATATTTTGCGAACAAAGTACATCCAGAACAAGAAATTGTAAGTTGAGAATCATCCTAGTACAGTTTAAAATAGCTGAATTACAAACCACTCGCAAAAACCAGACTGCTAATGGCAATGGGCACAGAATTTTAAGCATAATGGTGCTGCCAGATTGATACTGAATTGCTACAATTGTGACAGAAAATATACTCAAGCTTTCATTCAACAGAATATTATTCACCTGAAATCTGCAAGACATTTTGTGATACCCAAGAAGAGTCAGTCCCAAAAACCTTGAACAGTATTACAATTAAAGCTGTTGGCCTTGGCAAGCAAGGGGCTGAGTTTGGCAACCGTGTGCCTGCCAGCAGCACTCACAGCTTTTGCAAGGAGCTTGCTTAAGCAGAGGCACGATCAGAGTCCTCCCAAAATGTGTGTGTTTTTCACGGGTCAAACTTTAGCTCTTGTTTTGGATCTGCAAAGTTACAAGTGTGATTTTAGTCTCTAAATAACCACAGGAGGTTTCTACCATTGATTCGAGTGGTCTTCCGATAAGACTCTGTGTGCATCAACACATTCCATGCAGCATGTAAAATTCATTTTAGCTTAAAGTTTATGCATAATTTACACTGAGAGACACCCTGGTAGCTGGCATGTTATTTATTTTTATCTTCTGTTCCACTCATCCTCATCTGTGGTCTGTGCCTCTGTTTTTCACTTCTTTTATTTACAGGAATTTTTTTTCTCCTCTCATGTACAACTGTCTTGTTTCTTTGTTGTTGTTGTTGCTGGTTTTAACATCCATCGTAACCCACTTACCCACCACTCTCCATTTTTCTCTTAAATGACTGGTCTTTTTTTACCGAATTATTTTTTCTATATTTTCTAATAAATGGTTCTTCCCTGCTTCCCTCTCATGCCTAACTTAGCATGACACCTCTCCCTTATCTTTCCATCTCATATATAGTGTTGCACCAGTTTTCAATGTATCTGAAGCTCTAGAGCACTGTCATCTTCTTACAGAAATCTTATTTTTTGCCTCTGCTCTGTATCTACATTCAAGTTTCCTTCACTTTTCCAAATTTATCTCAATTCTTAATTCCAAATTTTGGATAAAATAAAAAATCCTATACTTGTAAAAACCTCGAAGTCTGTAAGTCTCTTATATCAGAAATATTAACTTAGTCCTTTTTAAATTCTGCCCCACAAATTCTTCCCCCTCCTTTTGAACACACTTGCCTCTATTTTCCTTTACTTCAACATACTGTTTAACTCTTTGTTTAAAGATAATTTCCATTGGAATGTCAATACTTAATGTCAAAGTTTAAATGGTAGAAAGGTGATTTTTTTATCAGAATATATATAATCTAATATTTAATTTCCTACTTGAATTCATGTTAACTTTATGAAGAACTTAGTAAGAATCAGGAACCAACTCTAGAAATCTCCAGTAGTTCAAGATCTTTCTTTGAAACACAAAGGCTTTATGTAGAATGAAAGCTCTGAAGAACCATTCAGAAGAAAATATTTAATTATTTTAAATATTATTTCTTTTTAAAAAATCTTGATTTAACACTTAGTGTGATCTCCCTGGAGAGATCCACCTTCAGGAACAATGAGGTCAAGTTTGTAGGAGTCCTGTAGCCTTGAATAATGAAGTCATATGGTATACAATTCTGATGTCAGAAAGCACAATCTACAATGAAAAAAGAAAAATTAAATAACTAGCTGAATTCACCATAGCGTGAAGGAATGCCAGTCTGAGACAAATAATACAGATGTCTATATATAGGTTGGTCTAGAAGGATATAAAAAAAAATTATGCAGTATTTTTAATTGTTTACATCCCAGATAAACACCCACAGCTATACAATACTTACAAGATGAAAGTCGGCAGCAATCACAGAAAATTCTTTGCCAATTACCAAACTGTGTTTTCTTAAACAAGATTAGATATGTGTTATTACATAGAATGCCCAGAAACACCCCGTGATAATGCAGAGCTCCAGAATGTCAGCACTTTCAAAACAATTCAGTTAGCATATTTAAGCAGACTTGATTAGGGACTGAGGCCCACTTCCTCAAAGGTGATTAAGTACATAACTCCCATTGAAATCAATTTACTTATATATGAATTTAAAATGGCTACAGAGATGTATTTTGATATAAAATTAATTTTAAATGTTTGCTCACCACCGTGGCAAGTATAGCAAGGTTAAACTCTGTTACCATAAAATATTTAAAGGTTTTTTTGAATATGTTATATTAGCATTAGAAAAGAAAGAAAAAACCAAAAAGAACCCCAAGCCTGCTTAAGGATGCCTGTCATTTTTATATCAAAGTTATACCACATTTCTGATATTTTATTAAATGATCTTGCAAATTTAACTTCTATGGTATCCAGATATTAACATAGCAATAATTATAGTCACTTGGCAATTTCCAGCCTTGTCATTATTTTCTCAAGCAGCAGTCCTAGTTGGAACTGTGGAATAATTTAGCTGAGAAATCATAAAATCAGTGCAAAAACTTTAACACACTAATATTTTTATAATCATTCTCGACTTCTTAAATCATTCTGTTAACCTGATGTTTTTCAAGTACAATTATTGAAAAGGACTTTTAATATTTATTGATGAATTTCAACAGAAATAGCCTCTTCTGTATCCTTGCTTGCAGGTTTCCTTTACTCTCTGCTGTGGCAATTAACACTGGATATACTGAACAGCTGCTATGAAAGAGCAAATGAAAAGTGAAGAGACTGTGTGAGAACTGCAGCGCACAGATGATGAATTTTGCTGGTTTTTCTCTTTTATTATTTCAACCATAGATCCAGCACTCAGAGTAACTGTTCAGTGCTTCATGCTGCTTTAAAGATTTTGTACAAAGGAAGTAAGAGGGAGACCCCCCCTCCACTTGCAAGAGCTAAATATTTGTGTCTACTAACTTTTCTGTCTTTTAGGGCAGTGTGTCATGAAAGGATATTGTCTATGATACCAAGGCTGTTTACTTTAGTTAGATTCTTTGGTGAAGGAAATAGAAAATAGAAAAAAAATAGAAAACTATAATAAAATAGAGGTATAAAAAATAGAGGTAACTTCAAGTGCAAAAAGTGAGCTTTGAGGCCAGCATAATCACTCAGGAGCAGTGTCAAAACAAAGGATGTGTTGCATGTGACATCACAGCTTGACAAGTTTTTATCTGAGAAACTTTGAGATGATTGATTTTAACTTGCTCTTTCAAAGGAGCACCTAAAACTGAGTATAATTATCTTGAACATGTGAAAGCAGTTTTGCCATTTTTGCATTTGTTTTTTTTTTTTTTTTTTTTTATTGCCTGAAGAGTCTCATCTTTCCACTCTGCCATGTGTCTGCTATAAGTACTTGAGGGTGGTGATTTTTGTTTGGAAAACAGCAGTGATCATTCTAAAATATTAAAAATGAAACCCAAACAACCAACCCAACCAAACTAATATGTAGATTCAAAAAAAAAATCTGAAAGCAACTGCCTCATTCTTCCTTTGTAATAGTTAACATGCTTAATAAATTGTAAGAAAATTATAGGAAAAAGATACTTGAATCGGGACCACAAACGTGCACGAACTTAATGTTCTGGATGATTAGTATCTCAACAGCTGTTATAGGATATTCAAAACTCTGATTACATATAAAAGAGCTGCAAGGCTGCACAGTCTTTTTTTGAAGCTTAATAGTCTGTAGTAAAAGATCTTCCACTTGCTGCTTGCTTGGGAATGGATATCAATAGAGAAATTGAACCCTGCCTGCCTGCAGGAGGGACAAGGGCTTGCTGATGGTGAGAAATTACCCTCCAAACCATAGCAGTGAGCATTTCACAAATATTTAACAGCAAGGAGTTGTCTTACAGGGGTGCAGATCCCCCACACTTTCTAGAGCACAGTTTCTTAGCTTTGCCCTTCTCCACTGCCTCCCCAAACGCTGGACAGGGAGGATGAGGGGAGTGGAGGTGAGAAATAAATATTAAAATCATGTAGCTTAGTATTAAGCAAGGCTTAATGTGGACTTGGAGTTATACTGCTGGAAACAGTTTCAAAGAGAGTGATTCAGCTCCCCAAATCCAGACATTCAAAAGCTTAATCATCCAGCTTAAGCTAATCACCTTATGTTTCTGTTACCTGGCTCATTGATTAATTTGGGTGAATATCTCCCGGCTTTCCAAATGAATTCAAGAACTGTGAAACTATGTAAGAAGGGAACCATTGATAAGTGTGATAGATAAGACTGTTTTAAGCCTTATTTCTCTTTGAAGCCGTTTTCCAGTAGTCCATAAGGCAGAGTGCCCCACTTTGCTATTATCCTAAGGATCTTTGTACTTCATATCATACATGCAAACTGCATTATCTCCATAGCTGTGCTAATCTACATCCAGTCCCTCAGATTTGATTCTTTCTTCTTTTTGGTGATGCGGGAAGAAAAGCTGATTTAATATAGAGGAAAATTGAAAATAAATTAAATTTTAAAAAATACATGCCACTTTTCCTTCTCTCAAGTACTACACAGATATGTGAAATGACATTGCATTGCTATCCATTCCTGAGGTCTATTCCACCTTGTCAAGCCAAGATAAAGGGTTTTTCATACTATGAAGAAAAAGTTGAGTATCTTTTTCTTCTTATTTATTAATATCTCTCTGTGTTCATTTTGACCTCCCAAGACATGGACATTCAGCCATAGTATTCAGAATTTAAGATGAAGAATACCAAGGAAAATACTGCATATGAGAGTTGGTATTTTCTCAGCATAAGGATGACTGGGAGTAGTAGAATAACCTATTTACTTTGATAATAAGCCATGGCTGAAATGTCTACATTAGTAATTAGTTTAAATATATGATTTCTTTGCAGTGAGAATTGGGCATTGCAGTCAATTCAAAAGAATGCTTTTCAAGAACTAGAGAAAAGGTGAACACAATGTTTTTCCTAATCTAGGAAGCTTTATAGTGGGAAGAATAACAATAAAATAGCAAATTGAGATATATATTCAAAAGAAAAAAAAAATTATCCTTACAACATGTTTTCATGTCTTCTAGATAATAATTCATCCCAAGCTCAAGAGAAAATGTATTTTCAGTAAATTCTTATGAATATTCAGAACGGATGAGCTTAAATTAAAGCAAGTTTCTACAATTATGGTTACACTGAAATTTTTTGAATTTTTTTTGAGAACCGAGTATGTCTAGGTAATTATTTGAGAAGCACATGTAAAAATTCCATCTTATTTCCTATAATTGGAAATAAAGTTTTCCTTCAACAAAACATTTTTAGTCACTAGAGAAAGCTTTATTTTCCTTTAGGTATGCATTAGAAATGAAAGGATTATAATGCTTACTTGCTGTTTTTGCTGAAATCTAGATTATTAATTAAATCACAACATAGAATATTTGTCTTTCGTACTCCTAAATCTTGTGTCTTTAGCTGCTTGAGTTTCAAAGAGTACAACAGAGATAAGTAGTTAATTTAATTTTTACAACTGATTGCTATGATTGTTACTTTAAAAAGCTGCAAAATGGCATCAGTTTTGGGGTTATTGGGGAATGAGCTAAAAGGTTATAAATTACTGAGTAATTATATGAATTTATGCAGGTGGATCTCCTTCACACATACTTTTAAATCCATTTTGAAACAAGATATATAGACACAATACAAAGGGGAAATCCTCTAAGTAAATCTCAAAAAGCAACTCTACATCTTTTTCTTCTGGTTTTCTATTGATTTCCTACTCCTCTCATTGCTTTTGCCATTGCTTAGACATTGTTACTGTTACATCTGAATCTAAGAGGATTATAACAGCATCTCGTAAAAGGGTAAAAGGGCAATAAACTGTTTTAAAATTTTGCAGAAATAAAAAAAGGGCTTTCTAATTTCTATTTTTCAACTGAAAATTAAAAATATGTGTCTTGATCGAAAATTTAGACATTATTAACTACAGGGAGATTTAATCATAGAACATGACTAAAATCAAATGTACTAAACAATAAAGAAATGCCCTGATTGTAAGAGGCTATAAAAGCTGGGAAAATCTTTCCTAAAATCTTCTTCCTTCTAGTTTCTCCTTTCATTCATTTTCTCAGTCATGATGCACGATGTTTTCCTGTTTTCCAAAATATAAGCATGTTTCTAAAGGAGAATAACTGCCTAAAGTCAACAGATTTCCATGATGTTTCAGACTTTTTTTAACTTAAGGCACATATTTATGAGCTTTGCTAAATTTAAGTGCTGTTTTTTTGTATAAGATTATGCTCTTTAAATTTGATAGAGAGGACAAGATAGGTTGTATCACTCACACGTAATTACAAGTGCACAGTAAAATAGGCAAATTCTTTGATCAATAAGGCTCTTTATCATTATACAGCCTCTTATGGACACATGCTCATTAAGAAAGTCGTGAATTCAAGACTTTTGTGAGAGCTTCATTGGTACAAAGCATATATTTCAAGAACTAGTATCTCCAATTATCATTCTGAAGCAGTCCAGCAATGTTGAAAATTGTTGCCAATCATAAGATTTCCTTTGAACTTCCAGAAAATCAGAGCTGGAGCAGAGTATACTTCTGAACTTCAGACTAGTTTAGGGACCCTCTTTGCATACTATACAGTGAAAGTCTTTGACTCTAGCATGGGTAATGGCAGGAAGCTTGAAAATCAATTACCTTTAAATACAGAACACGGAAATCCTTTTTATTTCTTATCTAAAGCACCCGGAACGCACGGTGTTTAACTGTATTTAAAAGATATGCAAATGTTGTTAAAGATGCCTAAATGAAAATAAATTTGCCTATTCCCACTTTTGTAGAGTCACTGTTAGCTGCCTGCCTTGCTGAGGTTGTTGTCTATGGCCAGCACACTGCGGGTTTCATATTTCTGTCGGGGGTGGCCCTTGGGCTGTGTACAAGCTGAACAGGTCAAGTTATCTGGTTTATGAACTGTGATTATACTCATGGTGCCACAATAAGATGTAAAAATGACAAAAAAATCTCTTTTAAACACATGTCTGGACTTTACCAGAAGTCCAGAAGAAAGCAGGGGGAAGTAGAAGCCAGCTGCCCTCTGGATACAGCAGCACCTTCATCTGCCACTGCCTTCCAGGGAAGGATGTATTTACAGCACTGCATCCATAGCATTGAGTTTGAGGCTATATCCTTTTGCCAGCCTGTTTCGGGTATTGTGGTGAGGAGATAGGGCAAAACATACTGTGAACACCAATTTTTTCTGGCTTTAGGCTCTGGAATAAGGGGCTTTTACACCACAGAGAGAACTACAGTAAGCAGTGAATCAAAAATTTGTGCAGATTGGTCAGTGAAAACCGAGTTATTTCTTTTGTCCCTGAGAAGGGATTCCGTATCAGATCCACATGTTCTTGCTCAGTCAAGGCTAAGATCACTCACTTTTTTTGACTGCCTCTTCAGCAGAATGTATCCATAAGACAAAGAAAAAGCTCTCGGCACTGAAAACTGTAAAGCAGCAAGGGAAACATCAGAGCCAAAGGCTAAAGTGGAGACTTCCCCTGCCCAGGTACCAAAGCCATTGTCTAATGTCTGTGGCTGGCCCTGATCTTCAAAGTGAAAACTGTAAGAAATGCCCTGTCAGGTCAGGAAAACTTTCCTGGCTGTCCATGTTAAAAAGAGGCTTCAAGAAGAGGTGTGCAAAACAAGGAATTTATTTATAGTATAATGTTCAACTGGTCAAGTATAACCTCAGAAATTCATCTTTATTGAAATAACTATCCTTACAGCTTCTATGGAATGGGTGATAGGATTTCCTTTTAAAATCTTGGTCTGTGCTTTGTTAAGTTTTTGAATTATATAAAGAGACTTCAAATTGTTTTTCTACTTGGATAATCTAATCTCCATTTCTCTGCAAATCAAAGTTTAACCAATTTTATATTCTACAAATATTCACATTCTATTGCTTGGAGTATATCTGGTCTATTAGAGAAAATTTTAGTGTTGATAGTAAAGACTGAAACAGAAAGATGCACATTTTTATGTGCTTAATTCAAACATGTCACTTGTTCAATAATTTAGAATAAGGGTCTATGTAGGGAAAAATAAATATTATTTATTCTTCTGTGAGAGTCTTTTACAGCCATCACCCTTATGGTGGCTGAGCTCCAGAAATCAATATTTATTTCTGGCATATTTAAGCTTCTATATAACTAGAACATTAAGTTTAAAGAGCTATGTAAAATATCTGATTTTAAGACTGTGACAAGTATTTAATGTGATACAAATATATTTGCAGAGTAAATGTTATCCCCTTGTGAATATATTACTTGAAAACAGTTGTGAGAGGTGAATACAACACTTTCTAGAAAAACACACCATTCTCTCTAGTTCTGCTATAGAAAATATCAGAGAATTAAGTCCATCACAAAGCTTCAGCCATTTCTGCAGAGGTTCATTGAAATCTCAAATTTAATACTTAACATTTGAACTGCAATAATATTTTTTTTCACTCTTTGATGTTATACAGCTGGAAGGAGACAGAAATAATGAAAGATAATCTGGCTGCTTATAGGTTTGATTACTTGGACCAGTCATTTTCAAACTATACATGGTCTTCTTAAATTGTGTTCATACTTATCTCTAAGGGATGAGTAAATACAATGAAATTTGTGGATTTTACATTGGCTGAAAGCTGAGACTCCAAATTATCAGTTTTTATAGCTCTGGGGCACAGTGTTCTCGAAGAGCTGAAGTTGATGATGTAGTTTTATGTGTTGAAGTTGTATTGACTGAATCACACCTAAATTTCAGATAAGCATAATTCCTCTGAAAGTAGTGCTTGAGAGTTAAACTCTCTTTTTTTTTTTTTCAGTCACTGATATTCTTTTACATAGTTTTGCTCAGAATTGACCTTTCTGTTTTAGTGCTCACTAGGTTAGAATGAAGTGTATGTTTTACAGCCTAGCTTAGACAAACAAGACAAGCTCAAATCTATTTTGTCTTGTTCAGTAAAATCCTTTTGTTCTTATGATTCCTGACTATATCAAAGCTGCATCACATTTTTTAGATGTGTTGAAGTGTTGTTCTGGCTCTTGATTCTCATTTCTTTTTCCCTAAAGTTCACAGTTTCTTTCAATCATTACAGCTTAATCTCTGGCTTTTAACTTTCTGTCCCTCTATTTAAAAAAAAAATAATAAAATAAAGAAACCAGAAATAAAGAAGAAATAAAATATATATTTTACATATTCTATATAAATAATAATTATGTATTTATTGATAAATTGAATTTTATCTGAATTCTAACTAAGCTAGCTTCTTAAATAATTTTTCCCTAACTTTGTTATACTTTTAGATGTGTCCTGTTACTGCACTCTTCTATATGACCTGATTCTATATATTTTAACTATGCATCTAACCCTCATAGAAAGCTAGTTTGTAATGGACTATCTTGGTGAATGACCCTTCTTACTCTTAAAACAAAGTTTTTTTCCTATATGGCTGATGGCTGTAAAGTAAGAGTTTTCATTTGAATTGTCATTTGAATTGTTTTGAAATTTGAAGATCTTCTGTTCATAGTTTAAGTTGACATGTATTATTAAATCTATATATTTCTATGTAGTTTACATTCTATAAATAATAGTAAAGAAGGGTCATTAAAAGATACAGTAATTCAAGTGCAGTTGGAGTGCTGGCTATTTTCTCTCCATCTATTACCCCTCCAAATGTTAGATTAAGTGAGTTAAGTTTCTCTATTTAAAAAGAACCAAAAACATGTTCTTGCTTTGTTTTATTGGATGTTCCCTGATGGATTTAAAGGAGGGAGAGTGGAAAAAAAGCCCAAAAGTGCTCTGTATGCAAGAAGACCTATGGACCATTTTGTTATCTTTCCCTGATAATTTGAAAAGGTCCGTATTAATTTGATAATACATTGATTTTATTTATAGACATAGATTTCTTTGAATTAAGTTAGCATTTTTAAGAGACAGGGGTTTTTTTCCTTTAATTATTTTAATTTATATCTTATTTCACTTTAAGGCTAAGATCCTTCTAAAAGCAATTGAAGAAAAAATTTGAATGAAAATAAAAGACATGACCCTCTTTAATCACAGCTCTACTTTAGATGTGCATAAATACATAAAAGAGTTAAATAGCAGGCCAGAACTCTTACCAGAAACATTACTGCCTATAGTTTTAGGGTAGGGAAATGTAGTTAAATATTATAATGTCCTCTTGCTCATTCTAAATATAATTTTTACAGGATGCTCATTAGTCTAATAAGTTAATTTCTCCAAAAGAAAACATTTTAGTACATGGGATACGTTCTCAATTAAAAATCAAATTCTGTTCAACGAAAATCATTGATGAGCTGCACCAGACGCTGACATGGAGATGACTTTTGAATTAAAAAGTGGGTGCATAGGCATTTCACCTTTGAAAGTAAGTCCTCCATTTTTCTTGAGACAGCATGAGGTTTCTCCGTCCCTCTGAAATCTCTGGGCTTTGAAGAGACATGTGCTCTGTGAGCTAAACATTTCTCTGTGGATCTTCTTTCAATCCCCATGAATTTGTTAGGTTTATAATGATTTTTCCCAATCTCCTCTGCCAGTGGCAATCTTCTTTTAGTTTTTTCAAGAGGTGTTTCTTTCAAGAAATTGTACAAAATCAGGGAAGAAGTGATTTTTACAGTGACAAAATCTGCCCGAGGAGAATAGTTATAGCAGTGATAATAATATCAGTGAGGATGATGACGATGATGATGATGATGATTATAATAATAATAAATATTCAAATTCTATTTTTGTTGTGGACGAGGGATACATCAAACTTATGTAATCAAGAGACATCTTTCAGGTTTTATACTCTCATTTGCATTGATATTAATTTAATTGATACCACAATTAAGGATAACATTGCTATCATGGGAGTAAAGGATGTTATGGCACAAGGATAACTAAAAATTTAATCACAGAATCAAGACAAAACTAAGACAATTGAGAAGAAAACGTGATACGTGATTGCAAACTGATAAAATTGCTTTGATCATGTCCTACTTAGAAATCAATAACCATAAAGATAACCTAGGAAGCTTAACTACCTAGAAATAACTAGTTAATATTCATAATTTCATGGGACATAACAGGACTAGGTGGGACTTAGGCAACCATACACAATGGAGAAGGTTCCTGTTACTTTTCAAAATACTTTTAGCTTGGTACATGTACTGAAAAATGGAAAGCTTGAGATATTGTAGGCTTTTTTAAATATGACATATAACTAAATACCTCTTATATTATATGATTTTTAAAATTCCTATTAGGAATGAAAGGACATATAGGGCAACTGGTGAGGGATCTAGAGAGTAAATCCTATGAGGAGAAGCTGAGGGATCTAGGAGCGTTTATCCTTGAGAAAAGGAGACTCAGGGGAGATCTTCTAACTCTCTACAAATCCTCAAAGTGTTTGTAGCCTGGTGGGGATCAGCCTCTTCTCCCAGGTAAAAAGTGACAGGACAAGAAGAAAGGAGCTCAAGCTGCACCAGGGGAAGTTCAGATTGTACATCAGGAAGAATTTCTTCACTGAAATGGTGTTTAACCATGGGAACAGGCTGCCCAGGGAAGTGGTGGAGTTGTCATCCCTGCAAGACATCAAGAAATGACTGGATGTGGCTCTTCTGGCTATGGTTTAGTTGACCTGGCAGTATTTGGTTAAAGGTTGGACTCAACGACCTTGGACATCTCTCCCAGCCTTGATGATCCTGATTCAATGAATCTATGGCTCTGATTCTGTGATTCTATGATAATGTGAATAGAAAGAAGCAGCCAACAACCTCTCTACAACTCTTTGGATCAAATTTATCAGAAAAGCTATGTGGGAGGTGCTGTGAGAGGTGTGCAAAGAGCCACATACAGCAGAGATGATGAGGCCATGACAATGTCCCTGCACAGGGGTGGTTATCAGACAGCTGGGGCTCCCAAAATCCCAGCCTGCAGCCCTCAGTCCCCTGGACAAGAACTATTGAGGGAAAATTAGAGCTTTCAGCTTCTAGCTGTGAAAAGGAGGCCTTGATAGCAGAAATGGCAGTAATCCAGCTGTTGGTCAACAGCTTGGACAAAAAGGTGTAATATTTTCACTAGTATCTAGCCTGAGGTGGTGTTTGGCATAAATTAATTTAAATTATTTTTATATACTTTTACTCTTTGTGCTTTAATATCATTCAAGCATTTCTCTTGCCTCTCCAATTCCTCTTTGTAGAAAAAGGGACAGGGAGGTTGAAGAACCAGCTACCTTGCTTAACTCTTTGATCATCTCTTGCTGGTTCTCCTGCCCATAAAAAACAGTGTCCCAGAGCATCCTTTTGGTTTGATTTACGTGTTTGAAAGTCTCTTTTGGAGGAATATTGAAGAGATAACCTAATTGAATCTGCTGCCTCTAACAACATATAGATGTAAATAATGATTATTTGATTTTTGCAAGCAGATTTTTGTTTTTTAAAACTGACACTACTGATGGATGATGTGAGTGACATTTTTCTGTTTTCACTGAATTCCTTGGATTTCTGTGGGAATTGATACAGGCTCTGGTTTTGTATCTGTAAATTCAGTGCTTCATATCAGTGAAGGGCTGCCTGAAAATCCTTTCTGACATTTTTATAGCCATCCTCTAAGCAGAACAGCATTTTGAGATTTTACTGTCACAGTGTTATTGTACAGAACAAAGTAATTTCCTGATTAAAATGGGTGTGATTTCACTTCTGTGCATTATGCTCCATTTTACTATCTTATGCCTTTAAAATGCAAGTATTTCAAAGAAATTATTGACTTTTAGACAAATTTCACTCTTCTGGATCATGACATAATATTACACTGCTCTAAAAAGATTATTCTTATGCATATCCACTCACTTAGCATGACAAGTTTCTGAAGTTAATTCTCATATTATCTCTGAGTTCATAGACAGGTATGTCAGTTCATTAAAGCAATAAATAATTTGGTAAACAAAAGAGATAAAAATGTTTTTAACACATTTACAGAGAGAACAGGAAGGACAACCTGTGACCATCTTTGAAGACAGCAACTTTCTGATTTAGATCGGTCAATCAGTTTAGATAGATTTTTAAAAAGTGAATACTACAAAGTTAAATGCAGCTTTATGATTCAGCTATGTGGTATAAGGACATAGAAAGAATATAGATTGACTATGTTGAAAGAATGATGATCTACATCAGCCTGTTACTTATTTTATATGTATTTAATACTAATTTATCAATTGCAATTAAGAATTAATAGCTAGTATTCTAAAATATAAATTATGTGGTCGCAATTG
Organism: Sturnus vulgaris; assembly: GCF_052056855.1. NCBI lineage: Eukaryota > Metazoa > Chordata > Aves > Passeriformes > Sturnidae > Sturnus > Sturnus vulgaris. The sequence continues at coordinate 66,215,451 of NC_142246.1, forward strand.
CTAGTATTTCACTTCACATACAGGCTTTCAGTTGCATGGAAACGTTACATCCCATTGCTTTTGCTTTTTTACTTGTGATTATTTTATCTGTTCAAGCAGAAAAATTCAGTCAGCAATGTTCTTATTTGAGGGTGAAAATGAAAATTAAAATGACAATGAAAGAAATCTCACTACAAGCAGAAATTTTAATAAAAATACTGAATTTTAATTCATTGAAAATTGCTATTCAAAACATTAGATAATGTCACTCAACCTATCAGAATACATTCCTTTATGTAGAGGAGCTAGGCAGTGTCTTTCTATTTTTGTTATACAAGTTTTGAATTTCCTTTCATGTTACTGTTAATTCCACATGAAAAAGAATTTAGAAATTCTCTTGCCTCCTTTCTTGCTTGTAGACCTGGTATGTTTTAACATAATCATTGAATTAATTTCTTCCACTATAAGTCTGCAACTATTTTGCAATTAGCCTTTCTCCTTTAATCCATACTCTTCAACTTAAAAGCAATACATATTTAGGTTTTTATTTTAAATCTTAAAATATTTCTCAAATATGCTTCTATATCTGATTTAATAAAAATCTGGATCTGCAAGGGACTGTGCAAGGTCACAGCTGAATGAATACAAACAGATTTGTAGTACAATGGAAGTGACTAGAAAGCCTTAAAATTTTTGATATGATTTTCATTATTTATTTAATTCACATAATGCTTCCTCATTTTTTTCCTCAATATTTCTTGTACCTTTCTCCCTATTCCCAAGTAACTATTATTTCATAGGTTCTCATTTTATTTGGATTTTTTGTTTATTAATTTTTTGGGGAAAAAAAAAATAATTGCAATTAGAAAAGATCTCTTAGGAGAGAAAGCGAAGCCCTGCAAATACAGAACTGTAACATACAATATAGTCCCCTGTGCTTAACCCATTTCATTTTAATTGTTTTGAGGAAGATCTAGCACACCGTAGAATACTCTCAAGAGAAAAAAGTGGAGATACCCTTTCTCATTTACAGTAAGTCATTCTTCAAATTCAGATTACATGGTCCTTTTCTCAATTTGATCTCATTATTTCTAGCTATATCCCATTTGTATTTTTAAATAATTACTCTTGCCCCTTGGTGTTTACCTTCTCATTGCATTTGACAGATATATCTTTTCCCTCTCCCCCCACTTAATTGTTGGTTAGTCAAGCTGTACATATTTAATCTTTCTAAGCTTTTCTTATGCACCATCCCTTCCAACCCATTATGCCCCTCTTTGCTCTGAATTGCTTTCAGTGTGTCAAAGCACAAAAGTTGGAGCTGATTGCACTTGTCAAGTGTTTTCCAGCTCAAATTTGAAAGGACAGTCTGGTCTTTGTTGACTTGCAAAGAAATGACAGCTCAGTCCCTTGTTTATGCTAAGGTCCAGTTTCTACACTCTGTGACAATGCAAAAATATCTTCATAGAGGTGCTGATTTCCTTGCTGCTACTGTAAAATAGCCTAAGAGCACCAAGGCGCTGGTTGATGTTTTATCAACTTAGTTTAAAAATAATCCCAACGTAAAAATTCAAATTTTCATGAGTCTTTTTTGTTGTGCTATAGATACCTCTGCAAATGGAGGGGGTTAATATCATTAAAGGGCCAGCAAGAATGGAAATATTTTCATGCTGTTGCCTGAGAATTTGCCACATTTGAAGGGACGTGGTGAGACTAAATGCACATAAGGTTATGAGGATAAACTGTAATGACTTGGCCTGGAAACCAGTGTTAATCTCCAGTCACGAGCTGCAAAAGGGATTCTAACACACAGATTACAACAGAAAACACAGACTATGCTAGTACAGCTTGTGATGGCAGAGATTTATGAAAATATCAGAATTATCAGACTGAAAATATTTGCCAACACCGCAATGCCTGTGAATTTTTTCTAGTGCTGTTTTTACAATTAAATGGCCTTCACTTAAAAAATCTGAATTAAGTTGGTAGGGTATATCTGAATTGCTCTCTCTTGGTAGGGTTTATCTGAAACCACAGCTTTATTGGCAGGTGATATTTCAGCTCAGAAGCAGATGAGCAGCTCTTGCTGTTTCTCTGACGCCACTGGCTTCTTATGCAATCTAAATAAATTACTGAGAATGGCTCTGTAAATCAGGGATCTGTATTGACCAGCCTTGAAAGAAATAACATGTGAAAGACCCAAGCTGGGAAGAAGATGGGAGATGAATTTTCTCACTAAAACAAATAAAACAAACAAAAAAATCCCACAAGGTAAATGCATTTGCAACTAACCATAGAGATTGTGTATTATATCCATTTTCCTGTGCTTGTAGGCATATTTCAGTTTCTAAAGAGATCTCTCATGTTTACTGGAGTGGTTTGATTTCAAAGAGGGGAAAAGATCCCAAACCCTAAAACTGTACTTATAGGTAGAAACGTAATGTGCTTATATCTGTATTTATATTGATATAATTTTAAATTAATATAAACAAAAATATTTGTATCAACATATTTTCTTCTGTTGCTACATGAACATCTTGATGAAAGCTTTAGCCAAATGTCTGTTTGCAGACTCTGATACCCTACCATCATTACAGTTTAGTGTTTAAAAAAAGTCATTAACACTACTACATTCACATTTAAACCAGGTCTAAACATTCAATTTTGGTCCAAAATATTTAAGCAGCCTATAAATGCATAAATAAAAATGAGAAGGAAAAAAATGAGGAATACTCTATTCAGTAGGTTAATAGAATCTCTTTTAAAATAAGGTGTTTCTTTGAAAATAAGAACATAAATTATATGTTCTGGAGGTACCTTATCTAATATACTCAATCGCCTGTGGATCTTAGTTTTTGAGATGGCTTAATTCTGAATCTTTTCTTAATTTCTTTTAAAAATATTTCTAGAACTCTGGTTTAATTTCCACTTGACTCTCTTTGCTCACTAACTCCTTAAGCTTTCTACTTCTGACAGATTACAAGGGTATCATTAAGTAATGCAAGTTCATGTCTTATTAGTAGACAATCCTGTTGACCTTCATTCCTCCCTGTCCCATCTTGCATCCCATTTTAATGCTGGCACTCTCATTTTTACTTTATCTAGGCTTTTAGCTCTGCACTAATAAAACAAGCACAGAAAACCATGAGTGTTTTGGTGCCCTGATGTCACCTTGGAACTGTGGCTTTTCAAGGCAAGCTAAAGGGTAATGACTGTCAATTTTTTTATTCTCCTATTAGTTATACTTGCATGCTATTGTTTTAGTGGAAATTACTCCTTTCTTTCTGAAAAGTAGGGTGTTTGTGCTCTCTTTGTCATTAAATCTGGTCAGTCAAGACATGAGAATTATTTTTTTAAGTCTCAGCATTCTTCAATCATATTACCTGGTCCATTCCCTGGCTTTGATACTGAAGTTCCAGTGTGGAACTAATGCAGTCACACATACATTAACCTGTGATTTTAATACTTGATGGCAACCCTTAGCTGAAGCTTCTCTGTGGTGCTTTTCCTTCTGTGCACAGCTCACTTTGACCTGGCTTTAATATGCATGATTTGATTGACCCCTGGCCAGTAATGAGTAAAGCCCTGAAAAAAGTAAGGTCTGGTAATGATACTAATCACCTTCTAAATCTCTGCAAAACAAGCTGGTATGAAAAGGACATAGGGAATTTAATGCCAGTGATGTTGTTTTTTAGGCAGAAGGGTGTTAGGCAAGCTTTTGCAAAGTACATATTGCACTGCCCTTTCGTTTCAAGTCAAAGAAGGAAGCAAAGGCATCATCTGCCATGGGGTGAAAAGCTGCCAGGTATCTCAAAAACCTCATCTTTCATCTTCAGTGAGGAAAACTGAAATTAACACTGCTGATATGAAGGCAGGTATAAAATGATATGAGTTCAAGATGAGGATCTAGATATAGACATTCACCTTAAAATACAAAAAGGAGGAAAGTAGAACTCTTCAGCTGGGTAAATGTTAGTAGTTCCATATTTATGAAAAGCAGCATCATAACTGTAAAGCACAGGGAATAAAAAATAATTCCATGTTCTATAATGAAATCTCCCTTTTCAATGTCAAATTCACTTGCATTAGAATAGTTTTAATGGAGATATTTATTTTACCTCTTTTGGAACCTTTATTCAGCTAGCCAATATAAACAAGATGAACCATTTGCATTTTAGGTTAAAGAAAATTGCCTGTAGTATGTCTTAATAGTTGTAATTACCAATTGTTTAGCCAATTGAACCAATTGTTCAATACCCACATACAAATTTTCCCCTTTTATTATGTTCAGCACATCCATTCAAAATGCTTACACAATGTACAGTATTTCACAATAATTTTATTTTGTTTTCTAAATACTATCTCTAAAATACCTTTGGATAACATGTAAGCTTCAAATACTTAGACTTTTGTGAAACTTAGCTTTCTACCTGGCCTAATTGTATTCCTCTGAAGTAAAGTTTTCCATCAAGTGTTTCCCATCTGTTCTACTTGTCTGGAACTAGACATCCTGAAATATGGAGCAGCTTAGTGGGTGCAGGATTTTTACATGCTGTAAGTAAAATTACTGACAACCACTTGAGGACAACAAAAGCTTTGTCCCAACCAAGTCTGCATTCTTTCCTTGGAGGCAGAAAAGATACAGCAAGTTTGTTCTTTCCTGTGATTTATATTTGAATAGTCACTTCTATATGACATGCAAGTGGATTTTTCTCATAATACTAAAACTGATCAACTGTGTAACAAGAATTGGGTTATGATCTGGAACAGGCTTTGCAAAAGGTGAAGAAAAGAGTGGTACAGTGAGGACCGATTTGAGGTGTTTTTTAATAACTCCTTCTCCTTCAAATGGGACCTTTTTTCTGTTGCATCTAGTAATTACTGGATTAATGAAATCCATTATAAGGCAGACAAATTCATCATAAGTAAATTTCTCTGAGGTCTGAACTTTTTGTAAAAAAATTACTATTGGTAGCCTTGGGACACCTGATGTGACAGAAAAGTTTTGGAATGATGTGACATAGGCTCTAATTTCCTTATTTACTAGACATAAGAATGAATAAATATGGGGCTTATTCAATTTTTAAAAATATATTCCTTAAAAAAAACCCCCAAAAATAACAGGTAATCTAGGTAATATTAAGTAATACAAATTAAGATTTCCTATACCAGTACTCTAGAGAAATCTGTGGTTTTATATCTCACAATCATCTGAACAATTTACACTTACAATGCTTTTATCAGACATAAACAATATTAAATTAACTACTGAGGTTTTTTTCTGAATTGTGAAATATGACGTGGAAATTGACTCATAATAATTAAACAATGAATATCATTTTTTTCTTCAGTGAAGTGATTTAACTTTACCAGCACATGAAAAAATTATTTTCTCTAACATAAAATTATTTTCTATCTAAGATACTCCCTTAGCAATTGTGTTTGACTTTGTCCACAAAAGAATAGGTTGACATCAGGTAGAAAACCTAACTTTTGTTGTGCCAATGAATATTTGCAGGATGAGGTATTGAAGATGTGGCTCCAGCCTCTCTAGATGGGGGTGCATTTGGAGAGAGGCTCTGAAAAAAACAGTGCAGAAAGGCAATTAAGATCTTCCAGCTTTTTCAGATTATGTGCATCTGCAGCAGGCAGGCTCCAAAGATGTGTCTCTGGACATACAGGAAGAAAGACAGGTTTAATTAGTAACAGAAATGATGAAGTCCTTTGAAAATTTTTGGTGATTAGCTTGTATGGATAAAGTTGTCATTCTTCTCTTGCCCATGGGAGACTGGTCTGTGACTGGATCCCTGTGCAGCTTTGCAGAAAGTAAAAAGGCAGCAAAGAGAGAGCACTTATTCTTGCCAAACCACTTTTAATAGAAATAGAAGCCCTAGTCGAAGTAAGATTATAAAGAAATTTATTAAAAATAAATGTTAAAAAAAAAAAAGCAACGAATATGTGGTTCTTTGTTATTCCTAGGAATGAGAACATGGTAACTAATGTCCCAAAGAAGATGGAAGCATCAGAATAGTGAGATTATTTTATATTTATTTGATGGTAAAGGACTGACTAAAGAAGAAATATGGAGTAAGCAGTATGATCAGAAGATCTCAGAGCTTTTTGCACAGAGAAATGTGATGTTGACAGTAGTTGCACTTTAATTATTTATGACAACAGGGAAAACTAAAAAGAGGGATATCAGGATCTTATGAAAGAGGGAGCAGGAATGTTGATGCTACTATATAATCTTTGATATGTACCATAATGTGGAATTCAGAGAACTGCTTCTAAATATCAGAATAGTTATCGATATGGCAATTGGTACAGTATTGTTTTGTGTTGTATTGCCTTGTAGTTACTCAGAAGGAATGAACAAGCCAACCTAGAAATCCCCTCAGGGGCTACGAATATAATTCTGAACTGCTGGATAAGATGAAGTCAAAATCAACAGCGCTTCTGTTCTGCTTCATTTCAAGAAGCTCGATTGTTGAATGTTGCTCTTTGAATGATTTTTTTTTCTCATTCTGGCAAGGAAAAAATCAAACAAAATAATTAAAATTTGATCCAGCCCTTATCTATTTTCTCCTAACTGAGCATAGCTGCCTTTTAACAAGTAGATAATCCTTCCTACCCTTGTAGCTGTTGTGAGTTGTTTTAAATTAATCGTTTTACTTGATTGACAAACTAACTCATATCTTCTTTTTTTTAGGGCATAATTCTGTCCTTCACTTACGAAACATAATTATGTGATCATGTTGGAAACTCCAGGAAAAATGTTAGCCCAAGAGTTAAGCCTGACTGTTAAACAAAACCCAGACTTTCAATATTATAACCTCTGAGCAAAAATTAGCATGCCAGTTCCCCAGGCAATCAAAGCACACACAAAGCACAAAGGATCAGGATTTCATCCTAACAGATGTGTTATTGAGCAAATGGCCACTTTTGGCTTTGTGATTATTTGCTCAGATGTTTAATCTTCACATGATAACAGAGCTTGAAGAAACTAGCTGCAAAGCTGTTTACACATGTCTGAAGCCAAGAGCAGGACGTGCACCCAGTGAGCTTGAGTGAAACAGTGGCCAGCTGAGCACAGTGCCCTGACAATGGGGCAGCAACCAGAGGTCGGGTTCAGCACATTGATCTCCTCATGCCAAATAAGCCAGACCTAGTCACAGAGCCTCAGGGCGTGTTTGCTTTCCCCCCGTGCAGAATGGCACAGGAGATCTGCATGAACCAGCTCCAGCCCTGAGCCACGCTCTTCCAGCTCTACTGCTTTTGGTCCAGGCATTAAATTACCCACAACTAGATCGATGAGGTGGTGTGGCATGGAAGAGCTCCCTGCAAAACCTGGGCTTCAGAGCAGAGCCTCTTCCCTTGGGGTGTGATATTTCTGGAGTGAAATCTGCTTTCAGCTCCCATTTGGGAACCAGATATTGGAAGGAATATTTTTAAAGCATATCACATTTCCAAGATAACTACCCTGATTAATCTTATAGTGTGATAGCATTTAGAAAGTGTGCCACCCTAAGAATCTGAAAATGATGAAAAGACAGGGTTTGGCATTGCTGTGCATCTTCCAGGTGAGCTTAATCCAATGCCAGTAAAAGCAACAGGACTACATGTATGAAATGTGCCTCTATGCTAAAACTGGCTGTGCCCCTTCACTTTTCTTCCTAATAGCTGGCAAATTCATTTTCTTTCTTTTTTAAAAATCATTTAGACTCACCAATTCAGGTCATTTCAAGGCTGGGAATTAATTTTAATCTTCCCTTGCTATATAGCCATGCCCTTAGAGACAGGGACTTCCTTCTCATCTGCCTTTCACTCTGATATGGTCTCAGGTTAGGAGGGTTGGAACCACTCCTTTATTTAAAAATTCTTCTGTTTTTTCACACATTGGGACAGTTGTGAAATAAACACCAGGATGGACTTGCCAGCAGAAGGAGGTTTCTGTAGCTCCATTTCTCAATATAGGCACAGTGTGCAGTGGCTTTAGCAAAGAAATCAGTAACAATGTTTACACAAAAACTGCAATCTTCCCATTTGCACAATAATGCAACTTTTAATCTGCAACTTTTTAATTATGTGAGTTGGCCCCCAGTAACCGTACACTTAAAAAATACTGTGGAATAAAATATGCATCTCAGAGAGCTATGCATTGCCTCCACAAATTCTAAAAGAGTTCCTTTAGATTAGGAGACAAGCAGCACAAATCACAGCAATGAGATATGCTTGCAAACATGTAAAGCAGTGTAGGTAATAAATGCATCTAGCATTTATATATAATTTACTGTTAGGTGATTAAATATCAGTGTAAATGTTTCTCAAATAACTCCTAAATATTTTAACCTTTATTTATGTTTGATACATGTCAATGTAGCTATCTCTGTGCTTAATTCTTTATCACACATTTGTCTACTCACATTTATTTCATTACTTTCATTTCTGATTTACTCCAAAATTACTGAGAGGTGTGGTTCAGGTCTTTCATATCTGGAAACAGTAGTACATCTTAAGAACAATTCAGAAATACTAAGATGGATGTCTTCCAGAAACAGATATAATAACTTCAAGGAAATAGTGACTATCTATAATACCATTGTTTGGTACATTTTCAGCTGTTTCACAAAATTCATAGAAAATTTCTTAGTAACAGATTTTCACGTGTAACTGCATATTAAATTTAGACTCAGAACTATTGCAATCAAGTAGATTGGGTTTCAATTCATTCTCATTTCCAAAGTCCAGCAAAGATATTCCTGAAAATTGTCCAGATGCCTCAGAGACAGGGGTTACCTTTCCTGGTGATTATGGTGCATGAATTTGAGTGATAGGGCAAGAGAGTATGGACAGAAAATATATAATATATATAACTCTGGCAAGGACAAACACTGTGAACTTTAAGAAAGACAACTTAGTGGAGAAATATCTGGCAAAACCATCTTAAGTTTATAGAGGAAATTATGCTTGGATCTTAGATCATTACAAATCCAACTGCTGATTGCAGGACATTCATTACCTCATGGAAACTCAGCTGTTTGATGGAGAATAGGCAACCTTGTGCACGAGGGCTTATGCCAACAAAGTGGGAGTCCAGCCGAGATGACAGAGCAGAAAAATGAGGTACCAGCTCTGCAGCACCCATAAGGCATCAAGGCAGAATTACCACAGTTTAAAAATACTCCAAGTTTGATCTACGTAAGTGATTTCATGGGATGCCATCTTTTCCCAGTTAGTGGAAATTATGAGCTTAAAAGAACAATCTGTTCTCTGATAGATAATTCCTTTTTATGAAAATTCAAGCTGGAATTTGAGCAAGTCCTAAGTATATTTTTTTTACCCGAAAGTACTCCTATAAAATTATTTTTAATAGAATAATCTGCTGAAGTAATTCTAATTCATGAAAAAGTGTAACAGAATCCATCATATTTTAAGAAGAAAGGAAAATTTCTTTTGCCATCCAAAGGTGGAATTTAGATAACTTATCATGAAAATTTTTTGATAAAATCATCAGAGGGAAAATTCCTTTTCTCTGTCTGCTGTATTTTGTTTCTCAACTCCACCAAAAGAAGGAACAGATTTAGGGTTTTCTTTAGCTCAATGAGAATTCTAATTAATGGTGGCAAATATAGCAATTACTACGCAAACAAATATAGTACAAGCATGTTTAATTGTTATTTTGTTTTGGTAATCATTTATCTTTCCCCAAATTTAAAGCTTTGCACAGTTAATGAATGGCTTTCATCTAAATTCTGTAATTCCCCATTCTATATATTGTTCATTAATTTCAGTGAACACTGGAGGAGAGAATATTACTATCTGCATCTCAAAAAACCCCCAAAAAATCCTACTCTGAGAAAAGCTATTCTGTAGGGAAACTAAATATTGAAATATCAGTGTTTTTTTTTTTTATTTCGGTGAAATAATAGTATGAAATAATGTGAGTCTGGAAAAAAGTCTTGAGAGCATTTATTATTTCCAAAATTTAAAAATAAATGCACTTCTTAAGTCACACAGTGTAATGAAGAAAAGTTTAAATTTAAAATTTTTACGTATGCTATAGTAACAGAATGTTCCCAATTATTTGCTGGGTATTTCATTCTAGTAAAAAGACATTGAAAATTACTTTGGCTTTCAAGTGTTTTCCTGTATATTTTTTTACATTTTTTTTCTTATACACACACACACACACAGAGGTTTTCATATATATACATAGGAAAATGAGCAAAATACATACATGCTTGTAAATATATGTGAATAATATAAAACCACACGTATGCTTGCAGGTTTTTTTGCAGGTATTTTCAGGGTGAGACTGATTCTGCCCAGCTGTTTGTCTAGAAAACACCTTCTGCTCTCCACCACAAGAGTGCAGTGACTTGGCTGCCAGACTTGTGTGGCCTGTGTCTCTGACCTATATTATTCCTGTGCACAAAGAAAAGGCAAGAAAACTCAATTTTCTGCAACTGGCTACTCTTGCAAACAATTAATATAATGTACTTACATTCTAATGCACAGAAACGGGTATGTTGCAGAAGTGATGATGAATATTTATCATCAAAGGCTAAAGGCAGTATAAGCCTAAACAAAAAAGCCTGGAAACCACTGCTATGATTTCACTATATTCATAAAAGAAAAGCAGGGAGAAAAAATAATCCCCTCTTTATTTTTTTTTCTAGTTTCTCTACTGTTTTACTTTAAATATTAGAATTGCAGTTTTAAAGAAAGTACATTGTTTATTATTTAATTTGCTTTTTTAGGTGTGCTCCACTCCAGATGTGTATTGGTTCATAGGACACCCTCTCAACACCCTGGAAGATTGGAAAAGAGCAAGGAAACCTCTCTATTTCAATCTAAACAGTTTTTGAGTAGTAAGTCAGAGATAAAACTTAGAATAGTTCTTTTCCTTCATATTTTCACCTTCTCCATGCCAATGCATTTAAATAAACCTTTATTATAGTACCAGTGTCCTGGTCATGACCTGCTACTGTTAATGTTGTACAACAGCTTTTCTTAGTTGTTCTTTGGCCTTGGAAACGTTTACCATCCAGGCTGAAGCTTCTATTTGTTCTCTACCTGGGGCTGAACTTCAAAGGCAGGTTTGGGCAAAAGCATTTCTGCCATTTCTCAGTGAGGGGACAGTGAATAAACAAACAACTCTTTTAATTGTAAAATTATTGCTTTTTTTTTGTCCTTCTTTTTGTCCTTTGTTTAATCTGAAACACAACATTTCAGAAGTAATTTTCTTTTGCCGATTGCTAATGTGTAGACACTGAATTGTGTTCCTGAGGATTACTGCAGATTTCTGTACTTCATACTCCTTTTATAGTGCAAATTCATATACATTTAGCTATGAGGAAAAGAACTGGAAGGGGAAGGTCTCGTCAGAAAAGCAATGAAGCAAAATTTAGGATATGTGGATTTAGCTTTTAACACAACTGTGCACGTCTTGAATGGTCAAGATCTTTCCAAAGCACCTGAAGACTTTCCAAGTGCAACTCACTTCCTTTTTGGAAATCAAAAGTCACAGTTTTCTTCTCACAGCATACTGTCAAGGTATATTGGGCAACTCCCAAGGATGAGGAGCATGTAATAGATTTTCATAAATTCTACTGAAATTATTTTGTAAAAGCAGAGATAATAATGCTTCCTTTCTTTCCTCTATCTTGTTACTTCGTGAAAGAAGCTGGTTTTATTGTGTTTGCTTAGTACAATGGAGATGGGAGCTGAATAGCAATCTGCTGAATAGTGATGGTGATACTATGGATAAATTTATACTTCCTGTGCTGTCCATTTCACTGGAGGAACAGGACCACAAATAGTAAATTTCTCAAGGGCATCAAATGTCATAGGTGGAATAGATGGTTGAGTATTTCCACAGACCACTAAAACTCAGCTAATTAAATAAATATAAGATATTGCATTAATTATGGATTTGATTTAAATCATGAGCTTAAAGTTCCAATTAGGAAAACATTCGAAAAAATGCTTAAGTCCCATCATAGGCCCTAACTGCATTTCAGCTTTTTACTAGAACTTTATCTGGCATTTAAAATTAAATAAGAATTAAAGTATAATTTTTCTATAAAATTCTTTATCTCTCAAAGTCAATCTTTTAGTAACTTGTGGATGTATGAAAAGAGTTTCATATCTGTGAAATGTTGTACAATTATGATTTCAGCAGTCACTGCCATTCTGCATATATACCCATGGGAAAAAATATTTTAATATTCACATTGCTGAGAAAATAGTGTTATAAATGAAAAATAAAACCCATATGAGCTTTTCCTAAGTTATTTACATACTTTATACTGCAAAGTATGAGTATAGAAAATTACAGTTCTAGTAATAAAAGATAACATAGATTATTAATTATTAATTTTTTTTCCTCATACCAGGAATTTAAAATGAATTCTGATATGTCCTGATTTTGCCTAGTAATTAATGGAAATTATACTATAGGTCCACAGCTATCAGATCTTGCTGTTCCATACTCTTGTCTTCTGAAATTGGTCAGTGCTTTTACATATGCATTATTAAAATCTTTATTCAGAGATTTCCAGACATTTTCAGACATATGGTGGGGGCAAGAGTTTATAAGTGTTAACTGAGTGTGATCTGGCTTTGAATTATTTCAGTGACTGAAATACCTCTGACATCTTTGGATCAGTTGCCAGTGAATTCAGACAATAGTTTGGGGGGGTGAGGAATGTAATGCTCAGATATAATTATGAAAATTCAAAACAAGATATCAATAATTCAAAACACGATATCAAAACTTTCCTGCATTTACCTCAAAAATTGTACTCCAAACGATTAATAATATCAAGATGATTAAAAGAACTATTCAGCTATATGTATGCAAGCAACATAATTTTCTCATCCAATTAACACAACCAGGAATGGTGTTTCTCATGGTGTTATTTTCTATTTGGCTTAAGGTTGCTTAAGGTAAGAGTTTTAGTCCTTTATGTTTAAAAAAAACATTGAGTTAATATGTAGAATTCTCTTATTTAAAATGTCTGACACGCTGCTTTTCCTTCTGGATCAAGCAACTGGATTCAGGGGAAGAAAGGACAGCATCTTCAGAAAGTGACAGAGTATTATGTGCTGTGGGTACTGGAAAAAGGCACCCCAGGAGTCACTGCTAGCCCTGCATTTCTCCAGACATCCAATGGCTGTGCAAAGGGACTCAAAGGCACCTTTCATCCTGCAGGAGATGGATCTGCCGAGGGGGGACGGGGGTCTGGCTCCTGGTGGCAGTGAAGCTCGTGTCCTGGGCAGGGATGTGTGCAGACTGTCACATCACAGGGTACCACGCCATTCAAACTGGCTTTTTGTAACAGCTTTGACAGGCATATCTTACACGGGCATCTAGACTGAGTTCTTTGGTCTTTTAATAAATCACGTCTGGTTCAGGGGGATCACTGTGAGACCTGTTCAAGCACAGGTCAGACAAAATCTGATTTTTGGCAGGTGTATGATGGGGGCAGGAGCCCTCCTAGTGGGTTCAGTTGATAGGACTTGGATGGCTATGTTTGTTCCAACTCAGTTCACTGGGAAAATTATAATCCTTGTGAAGTGACTTCCTTGAAACCATCACTTGTATTTCCCACCCTCGGTGAATTCCCTATTTGTCTCTCTCAGTATTGCCTCTCCCCGAAAAAGCTGCTTACTTACAGATAAATTTTCATACTCTCTTCATTCTTCCAAATGACTCATATCTCTCCCAGTCTCTCCTCCTGAACAGAATAATAGGATCCTTCTTGCTGTCATTTATCTCTGTGAACACCCTGAATTATAATAGTCAAGCAAATAAGATTCAAACAAATGTTTTAAATTATGGTGATTTTGGTCTATTACATTTGCATATGATTAAATTATACGACCTTTATGATAGTCCCAAATGAAGTGTACGAAGTGGAATTGGTATAAAAGAGGAACTTTTCAAAGATTCTTTCCATCACTGGATGTAACCAGACCTATTTTTTTTCTCCTGCAAATGGCTCCCAAGTTGGCCAAAATTACAAATGCATTCTTTAAGGAACATAATTGGAGAGTGCTTTCAGATTTGGTTGTTTCTAAGGAATTTTTGCACCTTTAATTCATTCTTTATAATAATGGGGTAGTTACTCACTGTGTCATTATAAATTATGATAGAGATCCAGCTGAGTCCTTGGAATTGAGTGTAAATTTAGTATTAACGTTTCTTGGGAATGTAGAACTTAATGAATAGGAAATTTATAAACGATTGTATTCTACTGAAGCAATCTGCTTGTAAGCTCTTTGTTCTGAATCCCATCCCTTGTGCACAGCCTCAAAAAATCCTTTGGGAGTGATGAGTAATGCACCAGAGTGAACAGAGGCTGGATTTGGAGAGAAGTCAAGATGTTTCTGATCACTTTGGAAAGAGACAATGTCATTATACTAAGTGAACACCAAAGTGAGCTATGGGGTGGAAATTGCAAGATAAAGCCAAGAGGGTTATTTTTAGTCCATCATCCACATGCGTTAGATCCTTTAGGAAGACCGTGCTAGTTTTACAGAATGTTGCATTTAAAATAAATATATTATTGGAGATATTAAAAATCGCTGTGGCTTTAGGTAATGTTTTTAATGTTCAGATCTATTTGACACATCTGTCTGGAGCCATGGGAAAATTGCAAATTAAAAAGATCCACAAGATAAGCACACACCAGTGTCTGCGGGAGACTAGTCATTTGGGTAGACCCTTTTTTTTACGTACTCTGACCCAAATAGCTTATTTTTCCCCTTTGATTTGGAACACAGAAGTTATTTGCTATTTGCAGATCAGGTTATTTGGGTCAAAGCACTGGAGTAGGCCTAAAGTATCTGAACAGTTGGGGGCTTTCGTTTTGTTTTTTGTTTTTTTTTTTTTTTTTCCCTTGGTTTCTTTTTCCTTTTTTTTTCTTTTTTTGTTTGTTCTTTTTATTTTTGATTTTTATTTTTTTTTCATCAGCTTTGTTCTACTTCACTGCTGCTCCACATTTTAGCATCAGCAACCACTGCCAGCTCCCTGATCCCAGAACAGCAAAACTCCATCTGGGTCGGGGTGCAGGTGGGATAAATATGCCTTGCAGGTGTGTGTGGTGAAGACATATCTTTTCAAACAGAATTAAATATTAGTTTGCAAAGTATATGAGCTGCATGCAATACACATGCTCTTTAATAAGCCACTTGGTGCAGCGTTTCTGAACTGAAAATATAATTCAAAAAATTATCTTGATTGAGAACTCTGCCATTAGGCAATAAAAGGTAGAAAGTATTGATCAAAAATACTGTAGCCAGCAGAGAAATGAAGGAATCACCCCTTAGTCCAGTTGTCCTTAACATCTGCAGAAGAGCAGGAATAGCAAATTACTATTTTGGAGTGAATAACTAGCTGGGAAATGTTGAAAATACCCATATAGATAAAAAAATGAGAGGGCTGGAGTGCATTTGGGAAGAAAAGATAAAAACTGCTGCTTTGAAAATTATCTGAAACAAGGACAATGTGGGGAAACATGATAATGATACAGACTTCAGAAGTGCAAGAGAAGAGATTATTAGATGTCATAGTAATAGACAAAAATCAGTTTGGGTTTATATATTCAGAATTAATGAGCCGCGAAAGAAAGAAACGATAGTGAGAGGGAACACAGTATGCATACACCCTCCAAGTATACTTGATGAGTCTGATAAATTTCCTTGCAACTCAGCAGGGAGTCACAGAGAGGACATCTCTCAGATGGGGAGAAGGCCTTTGTTTTACATTTGGTCCTCAGAAGTAGGTGTCTGAAATTTAAGTCTGTGGTTTATGCCCCAGCAAGGAGTCTCTTGTCTGTCCTGAATGTTTTCCTTTCTTTTACAGTCTCCAGTTTTGTCAGTACCTGAATATGAGTTGGATTTACTGCTCATCCTTCACTAGTCATTTGGCAAATGTTATTTGACGTGTTGTTTAAATCTATGAAGAATAGGTGTGAAGTGCCGCTTATCTGAATCTCTGCTAGGTTTTGGGTTTCTGAATTTACCTGAAGTCAGTATCCTTGTCTACCCATTTCTTAATGAGATTTCAAGTAATAACACGACAATTGTGCATGAATTAGGGCAGGAAAGATAGAGAGAAACTTTTACAAGGGCATGTAATGACAGGAAAAGGGAAAATGACAGGAGGAGGATTTAAGTTAGAGATTAGAAAGAAATTGTTCTCTGTGAGAGTGGTGACACCTGGCACAGGTTGCCCAGAGAAGTTGTGGATTCCCCATCCCTGCAAGTGTTCAAGGCCAGATTAGATGGGGCTCTGAACAACGTGATCTGGTGGAAAGTGTCCCTTCCTATAGCAGGGGGGTTGGAACTTGACTTTTAAGATTCCTTCTGACCCAAACCGTTCTGTCATTCTATGATTTTTTAAAGATCCCCATAGCAGCTGCACCCTGCAGGATAAAAAGGCTGGTTTAGCTTTGCATTTAAGGGAAGGGGAAAAAATTAAAACAAAAAACAGTCTTTGTAATGAGCTGTAACATTTCCATCAGAGTAAGGTGAGGCCTTTGATCATCTCATCTCATCTCATGTACTCCAGTTCCTTGGTAATCCAACTTGTTCCAATGGCACGTGTGAATATTCCCCTCCATTATTCACTGTGTTGGGATAGCAGCAGAAAGGTGAGCAACTCTTTAGCAAGTCTTTGCCCAAGGGAACTCAAAAATATTTTTGTAGGTCTGTTCCATTGCATTTTTAAGCTCTTTAAACACCTGGAATAAAGCTACAGTTCCTTGTTGGCTTGCCTGCAGAGTGACCTGTCCAAAAAGGAATATACCAGTTGCCAGCTGCAGTGTTTTGGTGTCAGGCATGGAACAATGCTCTGGTAGGAGCTGCTCCAAAACTTAATACCCTCAGAGAACACATCCAAAGATTTCTTAGGTGTACTTAGGCTATGGAGGGCAATTGCTAAAGAGTTTGCAGATTTCTGCTTAACAGTCTAAAATGTTATGGATTTAGACAAAAGATAATTTTTTTTACTGAGAACCAGAGGAAAAATACTGCTTGTATAAAAGCCTAACCAAGACTTTTGACAAGCATTTTTCACAACATTTAGATTTGCAAAAACATTCAGGCTACCAAGTTTTATAATTAAATTAGCAAAGTATGTGCATTTCAAGTACAACTTTGCATTGTAATACTACTAATTTTACCCAGTTATGAAAATCTATGGTGCTAAGATCAAAGAAAAATATTGCTAAAAATTAATGAAAAAACCCCAACCCTATTGTTATCAATAGATTAAAAAATAGTTGAAGAAAAATACCCACAAAATCAAAGGTTTTCCTTACAGATCCTTGCATTGTTACATGAAGATCCTAAATGAATCTGTGCTGTACATGATTGTTGCATGATTCAGTGAGTGATGAAATTACCTTCAATGGCATTCTTTTACCGGGAGCTCTTTCACATGCATTTCCATTAGAAAGAACAAAGTGCTCGGCATTAAGATGAGAGTGCTCTTTAGTGGCCTCAGTAGCTGGCTCGTTCAACAATTCCAACTGTCAATATGCCAGATATTTCTATGTAGTGTTCCCATTTAATGTTTTAATCAAGAAAAACTACTGTAATAGCACCAAATTGGGCATATAATTAAAACAGAAAAATTTCATATTTTCCCTTTCATGTAACTGTACTAATTCTCTAATAAATTTCATAAAGTTGACTCATATTTCTGCTTTGGCATTCTGACAAAAGAACAGAATTCTTTGCAAGTGTTTGCTTAATTTCCATTTTTCAAAACTAATTTCAATTTTTATTGCTTCACTTTAAATTTATTGATTAAAGTAATATTAAGTCTTGAGAAGCTTTGCCAAAGAAAATGAAAGAATGAAATTATGTATATTTAATTAGCTACAGCTCTTATTTAGGAGCAACCTATTCTTTCTCTTTTAAGGGTGATTTCTTATCAAGTAAACTAATTCACTCATAACACATTAGTCAACCCTGTAAGAAAGATGAGGGGTAAGGGGGCTGAAAAAGCCCTTTCATATTTAAAACCTGTTCATTTAAGAAAGTATATATATATATATATATATATATATACACATATAATTTAAAGAAAATTCAGAAAGCTATTTTATAAAATAAAAGGCCTCTGTCTTCCTCAAATCTCCACAAGATTTATATATTGATCTTGTACTACTCCAATGCTGGCTTTAACATTGCTACTTATAGGTAACAGATTTCTGGAGAAAAAAAAAAAAAAGAATGGAACATGGTAACATGTGAAGGAAAAAAAATAGTAGAGTTGAAGTCCTGAAATTCCTGACTGTTCATTTCAATTTAAGATTTATGTTTTAGGTAGGGATTCCATCAAAATGAGAAAGTATTGTTGTTGTTTGTTGGCTTTGAAGAAACTTCAAAATGTTAACTGCATAGGTTGATTTCTCCTTTATTAACAGTGGTTCTGTTTTCATGCTCAAACGTTTTTGTTAAATTTGGATTATGCTCAGCACCTTCACAAAGAAGTCCTAAATGATCAAGCCACATTAAACAATGACATGTGGCACATTAAAGAAATAACAGTGAACAATAAATCAGTTAATCAAACGTGTGACAAAAGTAATTTTGGGGTGAAAATTAAAATTGATTTCTATTATAAAGGGAAAAAAATAGAACTTACAATTCAGCATCATATTTATGCAGAACTAAGGCCATGAATTTAATATACTCCTGTTTATAGGAACTAATATTGAAGATGACAATCTCTGAAAATTGAAATAGTAAGGTTCTTTCTATGATAGCTTTTCTTTAGTTCTGTAGAAAAGAATACAAAATTTAAAACGCTCTCTTTTCCCCAGACCAGGGAAACGTGTTCCAGTGGAGCACTCAATAAAAAAACTGAATAATCTACCAAATCTGAGAATGAGAACACCTTGAAACCACTTCTGCTACAATCGTAGAGTAGCTGATGATGTAGTTGGTCTTTCCTTTCTTCTCCAGGATAAGATCTTAGATTTTTTTTTTTTTGTCCAAAACATACAGTTGTCAGCGAGTCAGCCACTTAAATTCCAGCCACATAACCACTGATGTGTTTTCTCTTAGATAGACAAATCCCAAAAATCATAAATAAGACCAACTTCTTGTCTTTGAACTTATGTTTGATTTCTCCTTGCCCCAGGCTCTTTTGCATTTTTCATCATTTTACATAAAAACTAACTCCTAAGTAAAGGTTTCTCTTTTCTTTCCCTCTGTTCTTCCATTTCTTCTCTCTATCCTCTTCCTCATTTATGGCTCCTTCACTTTGCTGTGGGGGGCTGCAGTCAAGATGGCACACATGCAAATCAGTTTGGGTATCATTTTTTAACTATTCCAATATGAAGAGTAGTGGCATATCCATCCTAATATCAGATCCTAATGTTGTAACATTTCTATAGGCATGACCCATGCTGACACTTTCTTTGAACCAAAACATGCCAGCAAAAATGTATTTCTTTATTAGGACATCTATTAGGACCCAATGAATTCTGATTTGCTCTTATGACTTATTTGGGGTGTCAAAAAAATATTCTTATCTTCTAAGGTTTGACCACAGGCTCTAACTTAACAGCAATATTATTAACAGCAATAAATGTCCTGTAACATATGTGTAGTGCTGCCTTGGTCATCCATCATTTGTTAAGCTGTTGTAGTTTAAAATACATAATACTAACCACAGGAGCAAGGAAAATAAAAATAGCTTCTGGGTACAAATGTCTACAATGCTTTAAAATTCGGTGGTTTTCCCATTCAATTAGATTTTGATGTAGCACTGAGAACAGCCCGTTCTCTGTGCTCTGCTGGTGGGAATGTTCTCGTGGTTCATGTCATGTAAAGTGCATAGTGCCAGATTGGTTTTACTTAGTGCATGTTTAACAAGAGTGTCCCAACCCACTAATTAGAACAAGTAACCCAGAGGTCCATTATAAATTGCTAAAAGGACACATATGATAACCGTAGGAAAGAAATATGATTGCCTTTATTTATTATTAATCATTGCTATAGTTAACCAATTAACAAATAATTTTAGTCTTTCAGGCTTCTAAGGAAAGGCATATTTCTATGTTAATTATCACCACTGAGTTATTAATACTATAGAATAAAAGAACTAAACATTTTAATGTTCCTTTGCTCTAAGCAAACAATAACCCTTAAGATTTGTAACCTCCAACCCTGTTAGTAATTTATTTAATTAGCCAAATAATTAATTTTCTAAATTATATAAACATTTTTACTCTTCAAGCCCATTCTTCTAACAAAGTGGATAAATATGCTGTTCCCACATGTTATTCCAGCTCAGAGTACATTTATAGGAAGCCCATGGTGGCACTACTCTGTGGTTGCTCCATTGACTTGCTGGAGTCCCACTGGCAATTTTCAGTTTTGTGTGAAGAGGCTCAACAAAACATTTCACGTGCATCTCTTAAAATAAATACTCTTGTGCCTAAGGAAAGAGGATGTGTCCTATTTCCTTTGATTGTGTAGAGCATTTCACTCTCTTGAGAGCAAATATTGTAGCTCTTGTTTCCTTGATTACCATGTCAAGGTTTTCAGTGGAGCAAGAACTGGATTTGTGACTCTTCATCTTAAGGGAGGTACCCGTAGCCCTTGGCTAAGGAATTGCTCTCAACTTTAGTGGGTTTTTTTGGCACACTGAATATTTAATTAGTTATTGCAAAGTGGAACAGCTTTCAGGCTGAAATAGGAGGGGGGAAATATTTTCCTCCCTCATGAATATCTTATGGGATATTCTCCTGGAAGCTAGGAATTCAGATCTTCTCAAGCAGAGAAGAGAGTGAACCCAGGTCTCTTACACTCAAGCTCGGGGCATAGGCTTGGAATTAAATTAACTAGAAAGCTGTCTAGTTATAAATGGGTCAGCCTGTGTGTGAGTAAAAATAGTCCAGGTAAGTTAAGTCACCTTGCTTCTGCTCCTGTGAATCCTGACTATGGCGAGGGGTCTGCCTCTGACATGATCCATATTTGAAGCACATTTTTCCACTCCTCAAGCATATGCATTGAATTTTTTTGTGAATCCTGCTATAATCCCACTGTTAGAAATTAAATTGTTCCCCTGAGATGTGTATGAAACCTCTAAGCCAAAGCAAGGATGGACATTTGATTTGGTAGCTACACAACAGAAAGTCATTATTTTGTCTAAGTTTTAAGCATGTGAACCCTTTCTGGAGACAAAACCTACATATATCATGGCCCCTGGATAAATCAAACACTTCACATGCCAGGATAGCTGTATCCTATCCTGATAGATACACTGAAAGAGAAGTTCAAGAAATGATTGAATTCTGCTAGCAAAGTCTGCTTGACTGGACATAAACACTATGAGGAATTAAAGATTAGATTTAGTATTAGGTTTAACTTCAATATGAGTTTATTATTTTCTTTTTTCCTTTTTGATGGAGTGAATTATCTTTATTTGAAATTGTTTAGCAGCTAAGATTAAGAAAAAAAAAAAGGTTAATAAGAAAAAAGGTCTAAAATGCTTGCCCAGCTGAGATTAATAGAAAATAGAAATCACAACGTATTTCTCAATAACTTTGTTCTGTGTTCTAACCTAGATATTACTTTTTGCTTCTGAAAAATCATCAGACCTTTATAGATAGCTTGGGTATTCTATCACTTTGCTTTGTTAAATATTTAAACACTCAGCTGGGTTCTTCTTTTTGTGTTCATATACCAAGCGACAGAAAAAAAAAGAAATAATAGCAAACCTTTTGCTAAATAAAAATTATTTCAGTTTGAGGTTAATTCTCATATTGTGACTATGTTGCCACTAAACATACTTTTATCATTCAGTCAGCAAATACATTTTGGGGTCCCATTTATAATCAGATCTCTGAAAAGGAAGATTTATCTGAGAAAACATTCTAGCAGCTCCAAATTACGGCAGTTATTAATGATGTGAAAAAATATTTTTGTAAATTGATGCTGAATGATTTCTTTAAGTTAACTAAGAATTCCTTGACTCCCACTAAAACCCTTTTCCCTAGTAAATAAATACTCTGCACAATTTGTAGCTTTCTTGCTTTCCAATCTAAATTTAAGCCATGGTATAAATCTTTCCTTTTGTCAAAGCTTTTTGCATTTTTAAGGGCACCTACAGAATATTTCTACTACAAAGGCATATGTGGGTGAGAAAGAAGAATGGAGGAGATGAAGTTGATTTCACTTTGCCTTTCTCACTTATAGTTGCTTGATGAAACCTGCCAAATTTGATTTTGGAGTGTGCAAGTACAGCATATATTAAAGGAGCTAGTAAATTTTCAGACAGGGAAATCAATAGAATAATTCAATGTGAAAAGCTCATTCTTAACTGATAGATTAGTTGAGGTTTCATGGCTCACTGTACTTTTTAAGAGCAACACTCTAGGCTGTTACTGATTATGGGAAAGAGTTCATCTTAAGAGGAAATGTGAGTGTTGAGGAATGTTGATTCATAATATACTTTCTATCCAGAAGGTCACAAATACCTGAAGGCACTGCTAGAATAAAGGCCACATCCTAAATTTTAAGTCTTAAAAATAAATTCCTTAAAATTTGAATTACATATATCTTATTATTCTCTTCCTTTCATTTGAACGAAGGTTCAGAGAGATGAACTGATTCAATTGAGGTCAACACTGCAAGTCCACAAAAAAAAAAATCCCTGGGGTGAGTGATCCATTTCAAAAGCCTTTTTTTGAATTCCCCTCTCTTTTTCAGTCACATTAGAGTCTACAGCTCAAAGATAAGCTATCTTCCTGCACTCTTCATGTAGCCAATCTGTGTTGTTAATAGCTCACCAGTGAGATGATATGTCCACGTCACCAACCCTTTTGATGGACAGCTTTTTATCAGTAAGTTGCAGAAGCTCAACAGTAACAAATTCCAAACTTTCTCTTTTGTAGAACAAAAATGTTTTTTAACTGCCACAGGCATAGTTGTACACTACAAAATTGAGAAGTATACACATTTCCTTAGAACCTCACTTAAACTGATACATTTTCAAAAATGTGGTTATTTTTATTCCTATTGGTTCAAATTAGTTAGTTTTTACCTCCTAATGAGTTCTCCCTCTCCCCCCTTGTCTCTCTCCCTCTCTGTCTCTCTCTATCAGTATCTCTTCAGTATCCCTAGGAATCTGGATCAAAACATTAAGCATCATTGAATGCAGCAAAATGTGTCTTCTCAGCACTGCAACTAATCAAGAGATTTACTAAATATAATAAACACAAAAGAATATGGATACAACAAAACAAAAAATCCAAAATTTCTTTTCAGTTTCATACACGTGTACAAAAAGCTCCCCAACAATCTTGAACAAACTCATGTTTGTTAATTTGTCTTACTTCAGCAGTGACCCTTTTTCTTCAGCTGGACATAAAAACACTGCCTTATGAAGCCAAAACTTCCAATTATGGAAACATTTTTTAGGGCAGAATAAGTTATGAAGACCATCATTCTATTAGCTGTCTGGTAGATGAAGTAGTAGCTTATATATCAATTCATCTACAGAAAATATTTAAGTATTTTTGTGAAAAATTTACAGATTTTGATGGCAAGTGAGGGAAATAAACCTTTTTACTGATTCTTTCTATCTGAAAAAGAACTGAGAAGAAACTAATTCTTGCTATGTACCTGCAGAGAGGAGAAACAAACACCTAGCAGGTAAGAAATCTATTCAGATTTGCTGAAGCTTGTAAAAAAAAAGGCAGATGCAGGAGCTAACAGCTCTTTTCCGAGCTGACTGCACCTAAATATAGTTCATTTGGGGTTTACATAAACTATATTTTGGGTTTTATATCCCTAACTTTTATTTTTAGCTCAATAGCCCACACTTCTGGTGATTTTCTTCAAACAGCTTGAAGAATATATATCAGCCTCCTTCCTATCTCTTGTGTACATTGTTCACAATGCTCATGATTTAAATGACCTCTAAGTGGTCTGTTATGGTAAAAAGGTTTTTAAAATTCTTAGCAGAGATTATGTTTTTATCAAAAAGATTAAAATCTGCTTCCAATAACATACATGCAAGCCTGAATGCTTCCTGCAGCAGTGACTTTTATGGATTGAGTGTTGATTTGCCATAAGTCTTCTCTTTTACTGAAGTTTGAGGATTTGGGGAAGTTTTCTCATTTCTAATTATTAGTTATATGTTGAAAGAGATCCCTTCATGTTCCATAAGCTCTTCTGTAACATTTTTAGGTACTTCAAATATTTGAATTTAACTAAGGACTGCAATGCAAATGTGAGGTGAACTTTGCAGCATCTCTTAAGACAGTTATTTGACCACAATGAGTTTGTAGTTTCAAAGCAGTTTTGAAGTTTAAAAAAAGACTATAAAGAGCTAGAAAAACAACAATTCTAGACTGTTCATTATTTAATTGAATTATGAAACAGGGAGAAATAGTAATGAACTTATAAGAAGGGTTGTGAAATTGAACTGTGCTGTAAGATGAAAAGCAGCAGGTAATAATTGCTCAATAATTTTCCTTACTCAAAAAACAGACAAGCTTTAAATGAATGGAAGCAGCTCAGTTCCTTCAAGGCAAAAATAGGAACGGGAAAACACTTTCATTTTTACCTTTAGGGACTATACATTCTGAAGGAAAAAAACAAAATGTATCAAACACAGGGTGACTCACAGGGGTGAGTATTGAAATTTAGTATATCTTTTTTTAATCTGCTTAGCTTTCTCCTTAACACAAGAGAAGAGAAACAGGTTTACCTTTAATACTGAGAATTATACAACCAAACAGAGGTTTCCAGCTTTCTGTAAATTCAGCCTCTTTAGTGTCAGTATCACGATAAATAAACCTCAGGGGTTTACTGAAATTTTGTTATTGGGTTTTATATATTCTGTTATAAGCTGTATCAGAAATACCTCACTCTGAATGTTAGTCTTAATAGCCATTTCACATGGCTTTTTTACTCTTTTTTTTGGCCCATCAAGTTTAATAATAAATAAAAATTTTGATTGAGTTTGCCGCAGCTTATTTTCAGAATGACTTTCAAATGCACTGTTTATCTGCATGTTGAACTGAAAATGAAAGCAATATTAGTGACAAGCATATTTTGCTTTTTTTTCAGATTTCAAACATTTTCTAAGGTCATGTGGGTATTGCTGGCCAAGCATCAGTAGTTTATTTATTGCTTGATTACAAGTGGAATCATAAATGGAATAAAATAAGATGGATATGGAGGATTACCAACTGCTGTTGGCATACAACCGCATGCTTAAAGATGTCTTCATTCATTAACAGAGTCTTTTAGCTTGCCAAGGTTGGAAATGAAATGCAAGTCACAGCTTGTACATTTATCACTGTAAGGAAAGCCTCCTGCCAGTACTGGTTAGGCAAAGTGTACTTGCAGCCATTAGTAGTCCAGTCTGATTACTGGGCTCAATCTGTTACTAATGGCAACCAGTGCCACTGCCAACGCAGTGACAGCATTGTTTCCATCTGTGCCTACAGGAGAAATTTTAAATCTTAGAGTTTAAAATTCTGAAACGACCTTACAGACACATTTTTAGTTAATTAATTTTTCTTAGTGATTTTTTTTTCTTTTTTTTTTTTTTTTTTTTTTTTTTTTTTTTTTTTGGTTCAGCTGGTGTACCTGCGACAAGCAAGCTGACCCTTACCTTCTGTAGGAGCCAAATAGCAATCAGCCAGCAGCACCTCAATTATAACTCGTTCTGTGAATTGGTATCTCAGGTCTGTGCTCTGAAGCTACCTGCAGCTCTCCTTCCCAGCACTGCAGTAAATGCCTGTGCAGATTCTCCTTCCCAGAGAGAGCTGGTGAGTGCTCGTCAACAGAGCTAAGGGGAGAATTCCTTGCGGGAGTTAATTCGGGAGAAAAGTGAGATGGGGGTATGTGGGGGAAGGGAGGGCTACTAATAGGGAACAGAAGCAAGATGTAGGGCACAGTGGTGGAAGATTGCTGGTTGGTTCTGGGAAAAAAATATTGGACAATATATATGAAAATAAAGCATTTGCATACAGCCCTATGTTTATTTTTGCTGCTGCATTATGTCTTGTACAACAAATTTTGATCACATAAATGTCATGCTGTGCGTTATATCAGCTTTGCTAACTCAAACGCTTTATAAAATTTCTCTCTGTAGCACACAGTAATACTTCTTTGCTGAATAACTGCTTTAAGTCTGAAAATCTGTATCAGAAACAGGGTGTATGTAAGCATTTCCTTATGTTTTCAATGTGTAGTAGAACTTTTTAATCTCATCAGCCTTTTTGTAGTTTACCTTGGAGGTCAGGAATAATAGATAAACAAGTAATCAATTATTTCAAGTAGATGCATAATAATGCAAGAAGGTAAGAAGAAGGTGCCAGCTCTGTTTCAGTTCTTACCAAACTAAAATATGCCTACCTTTTGAACAGATGTATTTTTAAAAAGCTCTGTTTTTCTTCTTTGTCTTGAATAGGCCACAGTAAATTTACAACTGGTATTCATCCTCATCAAAGTTTTATTGCACTATAGAAGAAACAGTCTAAGGACAGTCTAAGATATGACTGACTCTTGTCTGCCTCTACTGTAATTTACTGATCTTCCAACACAACTGGAGAAACAAGTTCATAGTTGATATACTGCCAGTATCTTAAGAGAAAGCCTGCTAGCAGCAGCATGTGTCACATTAAAGTGGCCTGGCTGACTTGGAGATGAAACAGGCCAGCGGGGATGGATGGGCTCCCTGGCAAACTCCAGAAGAAGCACGATGCCAGGCTGGTCCTAAACTGGCATTTCTTCCCTAAATTGAGCACAAGGAGCTCTAGTTGGTACTTTAGTTCCAGGAGCAAGGCCAGTTTAGCAACTCTTTTCCATTTTCCAAAAGGATAATAAGGAAATATTTTGTTCTCCCAGGGATATGTGAGGATGGTCACAAGTGTTAGAGCATCTCTGTAACTGGATGATGACTGTTTCACTGCTGGTTAGTATGAAAAGAGTGGCAGCACCTCTGTGCAAATTCATATGAGAGCTTGCACTGAGAGGCTAAAAAGCCAATCTTAGCGTAGGAAAAAGAGTGGTTTCCACAAGGGTAAGGGAGAAATTAAGATGATTTAAAGAAAAAGCAAACAAGAAGATAGAGGGCAAGGCAAGACACTCAGAGTGCAAAGTCAATAGAACAAAACTGTAGCAGAAGAAAGCAAAGTCAAGAATAACTATTGTGAGGAAAAATATATTTTCATAGCTCTGACTATAACAAGATGGTAAGTATTTATTAAAGTACTCCTACAAAAATAGAGAGGACTGCATGCATGTATTTTTTGTTCCTGAACATCTTTCTCAATCTCTGAGCAATACCTGATAAATTGTGTAGTTTACTAAAAAGAAAAAGAGAACCAAAACCCCCCAACAAAACCAACAATTGAATCACAAGGACTTGTATCAAATAGTATTAACCTCAACCTGTTTTAAAGTCTGACCATATTCCTTTATGCAAATTTCCTAAATAGCTAATAAACTGAAGCAAAGGCCAAAAGCCTTTGACATATAGGTTGAAAATATCTGAGAACTGAGTTCATTAAAAGGGAAACCATTGAGCCAAAGCATGAATGCCTTTTCCATCCAAATTTTTCCACAATTTGTCAGTTTCTGCTGTGCACATTCTGTTTCTGAGATAGTAATTTAACACAAGTCCCTTCTCCAAAAATGAAATTCAGCGTCCTTGACTGGTACTGAGAGAAAAATGGGCAGAAAAAAGCGATCATTATCTTCCAGGGTCTAGAGAATAATAGGAGAAACTCACATAAAACAAGGGCTTGTTCTCTGGAGGTGAGGGTACGATTAATATATTTCAAGATATTAAAGGCCAGAGGGATGTTGTGAACAAATAAGCATAATTTAATTCTTAATGAATTATAGGGGAAAAAAAAAAAAAGCCTCCCAAATGACTAGAAGCAAAAATTGAGTTACTAAAATCTAATTTTAGCTTAATTCTGTTGCAAGCATTCCTAATATCTAAAAAATGAAATGAAATTGGTTAATTGTTTGATTTTGAACAATGCAATAATTAAGCTGTGATAAACAGGAAAACAGGTGAAAGAGCCCAGGTATATTACAATAGACCAAGGTTTAGAATATCTAAAATTAATGTCATGTGGGAAATAACTGAGCAGTCACTCTTTCATTTCTATGGAGATCTGCTAAGACTGAGACAGCAGCAATGTTTGGAGAAGTTAAAAGACAGTGGGGAAAACTGAATCCTGAGGTGGTTATAGAGCAACAGATTAGACAAAATGCATTTCCCAAGGTAAAACAAATGTTGAAATAAGTACACTTTACAGATACTTTCTTATTCTGTCCCAGAGTCTGCTCCATGTGCTGTAGTTTTAATGAAAGTACATTGGAGAGAAAGAACACAGAGGCAAGTTTCTGATTTGATTATAGCTGCAGTTTAAAACAAGGACATGAGATCATCCAGGTTAGGAGAAAAAAGACACAGATGAAAATGTGATGAGAAACACAAATGCTAAGGAGAGGAGGGTAGGATAGGGATGGGTGCTGGACAAGGGTGAGAGCTGGTAGGTACCTGGGAAGCAGGTACCTGCTGACAGCCTGCAGGGAGCAGATTAATGCATCATAGAATCACAGAATGGCTTGAGTTGGAAGGGACCTTAAACATCACCTCATTCCAACCCCATCTTATCTAGTGTAGGATGTTGTGATTCTCACATTAAATACGCACTTGAAAAAAATTATGTCATTTACTCATATGGCAAGTTAAACAGACCAGTTGAAATGCAGCCACACCCATCACAGGAATACTGCTCTCTGTCCCTGTGATATGAAAATGTTTCAAGAAGGCAATACTTCTGAAAGGATATGGTATATATTCAGAAAGAAGTATATAATACTGCTACTAAGGATGCTGTCATAAAGGTTGGAAAAAAAGTTGTCAGCTCATTATGGCACTGCACTAGGAGCTAATTCTCTCAGCAATACTCTATATCATGGTCTTGTCTGAAAGTAAATACAATGACTATTACTCAGTTAAACAATTACTCATTTGAAACATTTTTTGTTTTATTTTTCCTCCTCCTCCAATAACAATGGATGAAAATTTTCCCTACTATCAAAATAACCCAGATTAAAAAAAACACACACAAAAAAAGTGTTCTAAATTAACATAATAGTAACTTTGAGACATTTATTGATGGACACAGAAATCAAACAATTAAAAAGCTAATAAGGAAAAAAAAAATCCAACGCCCCCCTCATGTCCACATCTCAGTCAAATCACAAATATACTCAAAATATAAAGAAGGTTAAAATAGAATCATAAACTCAGCTATATTAAAATTAATTTGAAAGCATGAAATAATCACTGTTGGAAATTACGCTATTAAAAAAATTCAATTAAGATTCGTGACTCACTTCAATTTTGATTTTATCCCTTCTGCTCTAGAAAGTTACAAACTGCATATCAAGTGTCCAGTGGGGTTTGAGAGGCAATGACGAACATTCATTTCAAGACATTTCTTTTGGATTCAGGCAGTGCTGTCTGCGTGACAGAGGGATGGAGATACCTCACTGAATTTCCTGCATATTGCAACAGCATTGACCTGGTTTTCTTCATTAGAGAATGTTTGTGATTTGCTTTACAGTGTTTTGAGAAGGAAATGTTATCGATTTTTTTTCAGGAACATAATATTGTGGGATTTTACATTTATGTTGCATTTTTAGTAAAATCTGTATTTTGGAAGCAGCAGCAACATGTTTCTCAGTTTCTCATTTTACTATTCTTCTAGTGTTAGCTATAGTAGAAAATCCAGAACTGTTGAACCTCTGCACTGACATTGGCACAAACTGTTCAGCAGTGGAGAAGTGAGACATGCTGCTATATCCATTCTTCCCATTTTAGCAGTTATAGAATTTCTGCTGCTTTTATGGCACAGCCTCTCACGACCAGCTGAGTTCATGAGAAATCTCCCATCATGGCACCTTAACCTAGAAGTGATGTGATTTATGTCAGCATTATGCCAGTGTCAATGAGGATGCCTCTGCCCCACCTCCCCAAGTATTGAAGGAAAATAAGCTTTCTGTATGGGGCTTGCATTTTTATAGATGAGTATCTACATCTGTGTGCAGATGAGGAAGAAAGGAAGCAAAACAACAAATGATAGAAAGGAAAAAGAAATTTCAGTACTTAAGGCAGCCTTAATATCTCGAATAAAACTCTCTGGCAGGTGTGAGAGAGCTCTGAGACAAGCACAGTCAAATGCTAGATGACCTTCTCCTATATATACTCAAGTTACCTTGGAGTTAACCGAGATGATGACATAACCCAGACAAATTATTTAGGCTCCATTACAGATGGCAGAGGAAGATTTGTACTTAGGGACAGCATTTCATCTTGCCCATATTAGAGCACAGAAAAATGTGGTCACAGCAGCAGTGAAGCAGAGGAGGAGGATACAATCTCAACAGGAAAGTGAGACGACCAGCCACAGGAAGAATGCACAGAGAAGAGTTGCATTATGATAATGGTGTTTTATTGATTTTTCAATATCCTGAAAAGGAATTGTAGCAAGATTTTTAGGAGAAAGCGATAATATGTGTTGTCCCTCCAACATAAATTTTATCATTAGTTTTGAAAGGTAACCCCACATGAAGTACTAAACACTGTCTTTGCATAATTCTGAGCATAATAGGAATACAAAATGTGGTGTAAAATTAATTTAGATGTAATGAAATCATTGAAGAAACTCTCTTGTGGTCTATCAGGACAACTCCAGAGGTGCCAGTTGGCTTATAGAGGCAATTTAGCCTGACTGCTTCAGTTTATCAGTATTACTGTATAAAAAACACTGCTTATGGTGGGGATTAGTTGTTGTCTCATCTAACGTCATGTCCTGAATAATAAATATTTATGCATCTTGCCTTCAATATGATTTGTCGTATAAATGCTATATAATTTAGTTATTAAGATAAGATACTATGTGACAATATTTATATAGCAGTATCCTCCCAATCACTCAACTGCTTCTAAATGCTAAGGGCCAATTAGATGATTTTTGCTTCTGAGATCTGGTAATCATTTGTTGACAGATATTAAATGATTCATATAAACACATTCAACTATTTTCTCCCATAAAATAAATACCATTTTTCTTTTCTTTTTTATCTTTTTTCCTTTTAATGAATGCAGTGGTTAATTAAAGCTCAATATTTTTAGAGCACCCAACATTTGAATTGTACTACACATCACTTCAAAACTAAAAACACTTAATTTATAGTGCACTTTTAAATTAATTGCAAGTCCTACCACCAACATTGTATTTTTCTCCATGAGAAGTTTTTTACTGTGCAGCTGCTTTGTTCTTTGTATCACCTCAGCATTCTGGCCTACCAAAAGCCAACTCGTCAGAGAAAATACATTGCAACCCAGTTTCTCTGGCAAATGTCTTCTGTTGACAACATCTAGTGCTACACTTCCATAAAAGCTCCCTAAGCCTGCTCTTTTCCTCGGGGCCAGCAGCACAGCATTCCCAAAGCAGGAGCAGGGCTTGCAGCTGAAGAGTGGCTCTCAGCACTACTCATGAACTCCATGATCTCTTACAAAGGCTTTCCTCCCACACCTACCTATTGTTTTGTTTGTCTACAAAACCGAAGTGAAGTTGGTGAGTTCCCATTTCTTTTATATAAAAGGATAAAATAAAGTCATTTTAACAAAACCTCAACTGATTGCGAGTTTATGAATTGCATCCGGCATAATCCAAGGCAGAGATTCGACCTTGAAGTATTATACCCAGTTAGGTTTGAGGCAGAGCTGGAAATAAATTGGCAGAAAATGTGCATAAATCTGCTACAGTAGTTGCTTTGAAGTCTGTATTTACTACAAGCTCATGGGCTAATTACATTATCATAGTTTTGCATTGGCTTATACGATATATAAGCCAGCACAGTAATTTATAGCTTTTCTGCTAAACCAGTGCAGAGGCATCTTGTCAGGCTAGCCGGGTGCACCACAGAGACAACTCATTTTCACTTTAGAGAACAGTACAGCAACATCATGAAATTCCTGACATGATAAACCAGTGGGTCTAGTGCCAGATGGATGCTCACGAGCTGAGTTTGGGGTTGCCATTACCTCCAGTGAAGAGCAGACGTGGTCTGAGTGTGAGCCAGCCCTGGAGTCTGCCTGATGTCCCACCAGCTCCTCAGCTCAGCATGGGACATAGGCTGCCTTCCCAAGGTAGCTCCTTGGCCTGCAGTGAGACAGCCACGAGCCACTGAACCTCTGTGGAGATGTCATCCCATGAAGTGCATGCAGTGCCTGGTGGTTAATCCTGCACAACACAACATCTAATGAGCCAGGGCAAAGACCCCCGCCCCTTTCAAAATTATGCATTTTTGAGAGCCTTCTCTCCTTTTCATACGATCAGAAGGAATTAAAATATATTTCCATGGCATTATGGCATCATAAAAGAGAGTTATGTGGGGGATGCCAGCAAGGCTATTCTGGTTGTTTCAAGTTTTGGATGTGGTTTGTTTGTTTTTCTTTCAAACTAGCGTTGCTTCAAGCATCAAGCAACAACGGAGTACAAGTTAAAAAATACAATAAATTCAATCAGGTATAAGATTTTTGTATTGTTGATACCTATCTTTTATCAGGTAGATACTTTTCAATCAGTAGATTCATATATATACACATGTATGAATAAAGTACATGTACATATGTATGAGTGTGACAATTGCCCCAATTTAAATAATTTTCTATTTGTTATATGCTGCTTTTTTCTTCCCTACAGAAGGGACTTAGTAAACAAAATGCAATGCATAGTATTCTCGTCTTGCCTAATTTACATAGGCTTTATTTTAATATTATCCATTTGCTTTTCAAACTCAGACATGTTTACTGTATTTGGGCATTTCTATATGTACAAGAATCTGTCTTTCAATGTCATCATATGGCTTGCTGCTTCCTAATGATGTAGTTAACTGCAGAGAAACTTTCCCTAGTTTAAAAAACAAAGGAAAGAAGGGGGGGGGGGGGGGGGGGGGGGCGGGGAAACCAACAAACCAAACCCAGGTTCTTTCTTGCAAATATAAACATACCATATTTTATTTTTAATTTGCATCAAAACCCACAGAGAAATTGGAGGTGAATTTAGGCCCTCACCAGATTTTTTGCACTTTTTGCTGGCACATTTAATTTCCTGTGTTTAGCCCCAGCTATTTGCAATGCCTCCCACACTCGTTGGAGCAGGCATCCTGTTAACTAACTTCTTGTTTAAATGAAGGGCTATGCTGACAATTAAATGTAGGATTGTGCATGCTTCAGTGCCGTGCCTTATTATAATCAACGTGAGTAGAAGCAGAGTGCTGAAATTATGGGTTTTAGTCTGCATCTGCATGGCATTATTATGCTTATCAAGGTGAAAATGTCAACGCTGAAGAATGTAATTGTGTACCTTAAGCTGCAGCAATAGTTAAACTGAACTCCTGCCCCGACTATTAATGCATCAGAGTGCTACTCTTAAGAGGCACTATAACTCTTTATGTGGGCAGAGCATTCAAATAATGAATTTATTTCCTTCCTTCCTGTTTTTGGGGGTTTGGTTTCTTTTGCTTTTTTTATTTTTTTTTTTAAGACTTTCAGACATGAGGTTTTTCTGTTTGGTTGCTGCTTCAATATGGATTTTCTGGTGCAGTTTTTCCTTTCTAGCAAAGTCTGGGAGCAGAAAGCACAGCGTAGGTTTGTGCTCAGCTCTGCTGCCCTCCGGGAGGTCAAGTGTGAAATGAGTTGAGAGACACATTGACAGCCCATGCGTGAGCCAAAGCTACTCAGGCTAGTTATCAGTAATTCAGATCTGTGGCTCCACTCTGGGCTCTTATTATATCAAATCAAACCAAATAATCAAATAATTCAGCGAATTATCTGTGTTTGTTAGATTATCGTTTTGATCCGAACATTGTCTCATACCAATTATGCATGTTTTATTTGTTGATTTTAATGTTTAGTCATCTTGAATATTTTGATTTGTTATTCATTTATACTGAAAACCGAATGCAATGTCTTAATGCAATATATTACTTTGTTGGGTTTCATACACTTGCACTGCTTACAAGTCAGTCACTTGTAAGTTATCTGTAGATAGGAGAATATTACTTCTCTCTACACAAAGACAGAGGGAATATTTTCACCTCCAGTCGCTGTGATTCTTCTGAGCTGCTTAGGGTGGGCTGAACCCATAGAACTCGCTCAACATATATGCCAAAATACACCTCCATGCCTACACATTTGTTAGTATTTTCCAAATTATAAATTAAATTGAAAATTTCTTTCTTTCTTTCTTTCTTTCTTTCTTTCTTTCTTTCTTTCTTTCTTTCTTTCTTTCTTTCTTTCTTTCTTTCTTTCTTTCTTTCTTTCTTTCTTTCTTTCTTTCTTTCTTTCTTTCTTTCTTTCTTTCTTTCTTTTCTTTCTTTCTTTTCCTTCCTTCCTTCCTTCCTTCCTTCCTTCCTTCCTTCCTTCCTTCCTTCCTTCCTTCCTTCCTTCCTTCCTTCCTTCCTTCCTTCCTTCCTTCCTTCCTTCCTTCCTTCCTTCCTTCCTTCCTTCCTTCCTTCCTTCCTTCCTTCCTTCCTTCCTTCCTTCCTTCCTTCCTTCCTTCCTTCCTTCCTTCCTTCCTTCCTTCCTCCCTTCCTCCCTTCCTCCCTTCCTCCCTTCCTCCTTTCCCTTTCTTTCCTTTCTTTTCTTTCTTTCCTTTCTTTCCTTTCTTTCTTTTTCTCCCATCCTTCCATGATTTTCCTGTACAATAGATTTGGCAAGAAGACAGAGAAATATGTTGATATAGCAAACAATATTTTTGGAATAACTTCAATCTGCTTCAATTAAAAAAAAAAAAAAAGAAGAAAAAAGAAATTGCACAGTCTTCAGTATTTTCAGTATTTTATGAGTCATTGAGTCATTATTTTAAACTGATTTATTTTGTTCTAAGGTGCTATTTTTCTACTCTTGATCTGATTTTGTCCATGAAGAGAAATGCAACAGACACTCAAGAATCTGAGGATTACATACATGATCAAAGTTTGCTTTCCTACTCCTTTGTGTAAAATGAAGAAAATAGCTAGAAAATCTTTGCGTTTAGGAATTATTTGGTAATTTCCTTAAAGATAAAATTCATCTTGGCAACACAGAGAGAAGATTTCACTTCTTTTGTTGAAACACTTGGTAGCCTAATAGAAAGAGCAGCCCCCTTGTGCTTCTGAGCAGCTCTGAGGAACTCATTGCAGAGGTAAAGGAGGGTTGTGCCTGCACATTAGGCAGAGGGAGAGACTGGGAAGATTAATGCTTCTAGATTTACTCCCCTATCATTTGTGGAAGTGAAGAAGTTACTTGTACCACTCAAAATAAGTAAGAAAAATTATTTTGCCTTTGGAGCACTGAACCTTGTCATGCTTTCCAGCTGCCAAGCAGCAGATTTCTGCTCATCCTTATATGTGGACTACTGGGATCTGGACTCACAGAAATTACAGGTGATGGCATGCTTATGCTGCAGGAAGAAGACAAGGTATAAAGCTGAGAGGGTCAGATTTCTATTAAATGCTAAATAGTATTAAGAATGATTAAAATATTTCACTGCCATTTACCAAAAATGTGTATTTTCTTCTACTGAACTGGGAAAAGAACTGGGTTGCTTGGAGCAGTAGTGGATCAG
Source organism: Sturnus vulgaris (assembly GCF_052056855.1). Taxonomy (NCBI): domain Eukaryota; kingdom Metazoa; phylum Chordata; class Aves; order Passeriformes; family Sturnidae; genus Sturnus; species Sturnus vulgaris. The sequence continues at coordinate 66,251,123 of NC_142246.1, forward strand.
TGTAAGAATCAGAGATTTCTTAATAATAAATACAAAAGTTGCAGATGTTGAGGTTGTTTCTAATCTTGCTTGCATCAATATAAATCTAGAAAAGCTGCTTGAAACCAATGAAGTAAAACTAATACAAATCAGTATTTTAAAATGAGACAGTCAGGCACTTTTTACACATTACTGTCAGAGCTGTATATCTCCACTGATTTTATTAGAGTTATATATCAAGATCAGACTTTTAAATCATTCTCCAATCAAACCTCCTGTTGCAATGACAGGTAAGCCCTTTCTATTGCATACATCTAAATATATGTGAGAGGCCCTGATCAACTCTGCAGCTGGAAAGTAGAGTTTGTGTTTCTGGCTTTTTCTCTCTTACTCCTCATGGGGAATTCTCTGTGCAGGCCAATATTTCCCTACAGGTGGAACTTTTAACTAATCTCCAGGAGCAATGAGCCCTTTGAGAGAGAATCCCAGACTGATTAATCCCAGACTGACTCAGGCTGGAAAGGACCTCTGGAGCCTGTTTATGCCACTCTTCTCCCCACTTGGTGGCATGATCACCATGTCCAAGTGGCTTTTGAACATCTCCAAGGACAGAGACTCTGCCACCCCTCCCTGCTGGCCCAGCACAGAGTAAAGAAGGGCAATGTCACGTAGCTGGAGAGAGAATTTGTGCTGTTTGTGCCTGCAAGTCGAGTGGGAAGGAGGGGAGACAGGGGAATAGGCTGTGACATGACTTTGCTTTGAAGCTCCTATCAAGTGCAAATAAGGCTCATAATAAATAAGTCCCTGCTAGGGAGTTGTATTTTTTTTTTATTTGTAGTGTTTAGCTTGCAACCAAAAATCTGTTTTGGTTCAATTCTTGCAGCATTCAGAAAAGCACTGAAATGACAATTTACTTCTAGTTCAAGCAAAACAATGGTTTGCATGATTATCAGTTCAGCTTCATGGTTTGATTACAGAAAGCTTTGATTTTAAAACATTGAGTTTAACTCTGTCAAAGGATCATACCTCATAATTTTTTTATCCAAACCTGACATTTTCCTCATGCATATAACCCCTTTCTGCCCTTCCTCTTTCTCTCTTGCTAATAAACTGCTGACAAGCCATGTTTGATTGTCTTGTGAAGGCAAGAAGATCAAATACATACCGAATATTCACAAAAAAGAAAGGATATCCTTAGGGGAGGGAAAAAAAAAAAGTTACTTGTTCTGCTGGAAAGAGTTGTCAGTGAAAAACCAGTTCAGAGGCATCCTACCATGGTGAGGGAGTGAGACAAAGGGGCTCCTTTGGGGGTGCTCTGCTCACCCCTGTCAGTCCTGGGCTGGGCTGAGGGAGGCAGCAAGAAAAGGAGGGGTGCTGCTCACAAACATTGACCTCACAACTAGAGAGTAAAAGTTCCTGCTCAGGACTGAAGAACAAGGTCATTCTTCCCCAGCAGCACTGTTTTTTATTTGTTTATTCTTTTTCCCTGTTTGTTTGGTGAGGGTTTTTTGTTGGTTTTTTGTTGTTGTTGTTTTTTTGTTTGATTTCTCTTTGGCCCTCTGGAATTAGGGCCACTGGAGTGAGCAATTGCTTGGAAAGCAGTAAGGGACTTGGCTTACAAGTTTAGCCCCACCAGTGATTCCCCCAGATTATAGAATCATAGAATCTCATCAAGTCCAACTCTTGGCCCAGCACAGGACATCCCTAGAACCACACCAAGGGCCTGAGAGTGTTGTCCCAACATTTCTTCAACTCAGTCTTGGTGCTCTGTCCCCCTCCCTGGGGAGCCTATTCTAGTGCTCAACCACCCTCTTCACCCAAAAGATGAAGAACCTTCTCCTAATATCCAGCCTAAACTTCTCCTGACACAACTTCATGCTGTTTTTTTCTTGTCCTGCCACCTCTGATCAGCACAGAGAACACCTGGATGGCCACTTGCTGCTGCCAGCTCTGTACTGGGTGGGCTTAGGGAGCCAGAGAACAAAGGGTGGCTCACATCTCAGCATCTTTGACATGGTGAAATGTTACGTGAAAGCTCACACTGCAGTTTAAGAACCAATTTGGTAGCAGCAATTTTGCCTTGAAATTATGCTTAAATATAACTCAGTACATATTCTATAAACATGTTTTCATTTACTATTCTACACAACCATATATAGAAAAAATTGTCTCTACCTGGTCCTTGATCTGTATTTGTGGGTTTGATATTTCTCCTTAGTCTTTTACATGCCAGTTTAACTAATAAAAATGTTAATTTACTGCTAGCCTCAGACTAGGTCCTCTTCTGTCCTCATAATCCAGCCAGAACACAGAGGTAGCACTGAACACAAAAAAACCCAAATTATTAAACAAAAGAACTAAAAAGAGATTAAAAAAAAAAAAAAAAAAAAAAAAAAAAAAAAAAGTGGAACTTCTCTTAAGAAAAAGAACAAGCAAAAGAGGTCAATACCTTGAATTATTTACAGAGGGCCAGTAACTCAGGTTCTTTCTGCTCAGTATAAAAGCAGTCTGTTTATTCTGATAAAGCAACAGCTTTTTATGTATATCAAACTCCATATTCAGAAAGCTTACAAAGAAAACTGCATAGCCTCAAAGACAAATGGTTATCTGGAACATGTAGGAAAAGAAACTCTGTAAGTTGATGTTTGTGCCTCTCTATCTGCACCAGCACCCGTTGAATAAAGACATTCTTATTTTCATCATGAGTTAAGATACACACATATTAAAAAAAAATGTGCATACGTGCACACACACAAACGCATGTTGAATGTCATATTTTCAAGCTGAATAATGCAGCAATTTATTTGGAAATGAATGAAACTGTGACTCATGCTTGACTTGAGTTTAATTAAAAAAAAAATATTTCCAGCACCATGAAAGGACTGCAGCTTTCTAGCTGTTGTCTTGACCTATTTGACAGGTAAATCAGGTACAGCTTTGTTCCTCCAAGGTTATCCATTCCAGGGATATGTTTTCTGTTTGGTATGCAGGCTTGCAAAACCATCCTTTGAAGATGTGGAGTTGTCTTTCTCTCTCTAGATGTTAAGCTTCCCTTAAACTATGATGAAGTTTAGGGAAAAGAGTTCTAATCACCAAAGAAATCCTTTAAAGCATTGATGTTTTCAGCTGTTAGATCACCTTGTAACAGCAGCAATGGAGAATTAAAACTCTTGTCCACTTGTGTGTGAAGCCTTGGCTCTGCACACAGGCATCAATGTGACAATAACAGGACTCAAACACTGGATTGTAGCTGTTCTTGTGTCAGTCACTGTAAAAAATTCTAGTGCTAATTTACTTAATATTGCAACTTAATCCGTTACTGACGGAGCAACGCAAAGTTAGAAAGCAAAATATTTTATTATGTGCAAGTTTCTTATTAGAATAGAATAATCCAGCCAGAAACACTCTGAGATAGTAAATATTTGCAAGTTTGGATAATATGCTTGTCTTCATAACTGGCAGAATTGATCTTGCTGAGTGTTCACTTCACAGCTCAGAATTATCCCTCACTGTCTCATATATACAGATCCCTTTCCTTTTCAGATTGTACAGGAGAATAGCTGGTATAAAATACAAATTCACTGCAGGGTAATTTAAAATTTATTAGAAAAGAAGGCAAGGTTTCAGGTGGGAAAAAAACCCCAAATTAATTCTCAATCCTCTTTTCTGGAACTATGCTTATTTGTCACATAGACTCAATAAATATGATAACAGCATTATATTGTTAGCATCTTAACAGACATTCTATCTTTTAAGCCACTATCTAATGCAGAACTTCCCAAATTTGTTTAGCATACTTGGTATCCTATCCAAGAGTAATTTTAAAATCATTTCACAAGATGTAAACTGAACAGTTTCTGCAATTTCACAGCTCATTCAAGTTTGCTTTGTGTCATGCTGCCACTTCTACCTCTGAAAAGCAAGAGTTACAACCTCGAGTGGAACGCTGGCCCTTCAGGCTTTCTGTGGGCACTGCAATCTGCACAGACACAAGACAGATGTTTTAGTCTGGTCAAATGTCTTCTGAGCTATTGTGCTTGTTCATCAAAACACCTGTCAAGCAATGGCAGAGGAGTGTGAGTGATGATAGAACAGACCTTTCAGGTCTATTGCACACACCAAGGGCTGCTTCAGATGTGCTCCAGCCACTCAAGTTGCTTGCATTATGAGACATCAGTCGAATAAATCAAGATTATGCTCTATGGAACAGTAAAGCAAAAACTTAGGAATCAAAAATTACTTCAATTTAGATTATAGTACTGCTGACATTTCAGCATTTTTGATCTCTACTCATCTGGGAAATTATTTTGCTTTGATTTGGCTTACCTCCCCAGAGAGCTGGTGTCAGAGCAGAGGGACTTGTGTGTGCAGTGCAGTGCAAAATCTTCTAGTAAGCTTCCTTTGGTGATGCATGGGCATGGTTCTAGTCAACACACACCATTATTCCCTTTCCAGAGCCAGGAAACTCTGGAGCACATAATCTATTTTACTGATGGAGTGCAAAGTCACATAGTAACCACAAAAATCAAACACAGCATCTATTCCAGATGATTCATAATGAAGGAAGTATTTAACCAAACGCCATGTAAGGACAAGAACTTACTCAATTTAAGTGAAAACCTTACAAATATTTTTAAAATACTACATGGTATGGTGAAATAATACTTTCCTCTTTTTGGAGGAACTTCTAAACCATATGTTTTACTGAGCTTGGTACTAAAAACTGTTTATAGTCCAAACTTCAAGGAGTAGATTGCTTACCCATCAGCATAAACTTTAAATAATCCATTTGACCACTCTTAGGCTCTATCAGGAACATGCTCAGACTGATTTATTTTTTCCATGCAGACATGAAAACCAGGGCCACGATCCATGTCCCCACACAATTCCACTAGCACAGCTCTGGGGTACAGAGGAGGATGAAAAAGTCAGTGTAAGGAATAGAAACAGCCCTTCTATGCATCAGTCAGAGTTTCCGTGACCATCCCACTGCAGCCCAGGACACCAAAGGTGGAGCTGCTAACCACTACTATTTCCAAAATAATCTGCTTTTCACTGGCAAAGAAATACAACTTTTGGAGTGCAAAAAGCTTAGAATTTCATTTCAAAGTATAATTAACGAAGCAATTCACAACAACAACAACTGTTTCGTTGTTCTGTACTCACCACTCAGTAATTACCACTTAAAAAAAAAAATAATGGGTCTTTTAATGTGAACTCCTGACAGCAAAAGTACAGGGAAACTAACATATGAAGTTGTCCTTGGCCTTACTGATTTCCCTGGCAAAATATATAGCGTGGGCTTAAGGGATCATGAAGGGGAACAGCAAAGAAGTCTGCACATAAAAGAGAACAAGCATAACATGGAAAACTACTGGAAAGAGCTTGCAATTCTGTACCATGGCTGAGACTCACCACAGGAGAGCTACAGCAGGTGTAAAATACTCACATGCTAAAGAAAAGAGAGAAAAAAAGAAAAAAAAAAGAGAGAAGGATAAGCAAAAGGAGGAAGATGTGAGAATATGAGAGGAAGTAAATAATAAAGAATAAAGGAAGAGCAGGAAGTAAAATGGCAAAGTGAGAAGCAGGGAAAAAAGAAGTGCTGGGTTGCAATGCTGTAGTATTCTATAATGGAATAAAGATGGAATGAAAAATGAATTTTTAAAACCTGCAATTAAAACCAATGCATAAATTTACTTTCCATTTGAGATGAAAATGATTTCTTAAGCCTAGTTTTCTATTAGGTATTGTTATGTGAAACCAAATTTCCTTTGTACATTTTTTTATTTCTTTTTTTTTTTTTTTAATGATTTGGGATTTTTATAATAGTATTTAAATATTATTTAAATGCTTATCATGTATATCTGAAGCAACCAATAGAGATAATAACTAAGAGCTTCTTAAATTTTCTGACATTTAACAGTGCACATAATGCAGAGGCTTTATGGAATGCTGATAAATTTCCTTGACCTACTGCTGAAATTTGAATAAACATATCATTATGGGCTTTGAAACGGGGTTTTTATGTATAGTAGCACATTAGGACCTGATGTGGTAGGCTTTAAGTAGCCTATTAGAAAATCTTTCAGCTCACAGACAATTCCAGCTATTGTGGGGTCACCGAGGGTTAGAGATTTATTCCTGAAATGAATGGGAGTTTTGTCATTGATTTAACAGAACTGGTAAAGACATTTTGCTTTTTCATTTTTAATAGTTCTTCTGGACAGCACATTGTTTGAACAGAAGTCTCAATCCTATTGGAAATCTAGGTCTGGGACAGTAAAGCCAACACTTACATGGATTTCTGCCCCCAGAAGCACTGGGAACACAGTGTGATCCATGTCCAAAGTTTATCCACATGTGTTGCCTCAGACAAACACATAGGTGAATACAGTGAAAGAGAGAAAATCAGAGAACATCAAATTCCTCCAGGAACAGGTACTAGCAGAAAGCATTTCCACTTCCAAGCAAGGAAACAAAGCACCTCAGTCACTTCAAACAGCCAAAAAACGTGATGGCATCCACTTCCAAGCCATCCATGGACAGGTACATGCAAGCAACACCCACTAAATAACTTAGAGCCATATATTAGTAAATAGGGATCTGATATTTTAGGAATCGTAAAAAGAAACTGGTTAGTTCTGGTAAATGAATTCATTATCATTTATAACTGTATATTGGGGACAAGTATAATTTTATTAATCTTGTTTTTCTGACATCTTACAGTCCTTGAAATTGCAAAAAGAAATAGTAGGTAAGGATATGTTTGCACTAAACCAGTGAAATTATAGTCCAATTTGTAGTTTAATAGCTATCTTGTGTTGTCAACTTTTAAATTTTTATGATTCTGACAGATTCTATCAATGATAGCATAACGTAGCATATAATTAATATACAATAAAATACGAAATTGCTGTATACTATAACATAAATGCTGTTCTTGGAGAATTGATTCCGAATCTGAGGTAATGATTGGATGTTCTTTGCAGTCCCATGGCAAAGGGATGTGTCCTTACTAGACAATATGAGAGCTGATCTGCAGGGTTGGCAGAGCAGGGACACAGCAGTAATGTTTACTCAGAGAAGACTATTACACACTTAAAAGGTCATGAAGAGGATTGATATGGAATAACAAACATGTTCACTTCCTCATTTATTTCACTCATATATTAATGATATTATATTAATATGTTTATGATTATGTTCTATGAAGTATATTTATTACATATATTATATTATATTATATTATATTATATTATATTATATTATATTATATTATATTATATTATATTATATTATATTATATTATATTATATTATATTATATTTTTTTCTTATAATGTATTTTTGTGATGCATATATTTCGGATTGCAACCTGCCTTGTTAAATCCACAACAATTCTCCATATCATCCCTAAGCTGTGGTTAAAACAAATGTTAATTTGACATTTTCTGGGAAAAAAACCCTAATCTTTCAGAATAAGAGACTCAAAATTCATAAAGTAAACAAATCCAGGAAATCTACTGAGAAATACATAATTCCATGCATGTTTAATGTTGATTTGCAAAATGTGTTTTTGCTTTTTAAAATAATGTTAGATTTATTAATTTCATCTTTTAATTTGAGAGCCTGGGAGATAAAGTTGACCCTTTCTTCTGGACACTGTAATAACTGATAACATTCAACTCCCGTGCAATAATTTACTTGGTCATAAATAAAAAATAAATAATTTTTTTTTGGACATGATGAGAAATATGTGTAAATAAAGAACTTTCAGAAGCCACGTATATTTATTTAAAGACCTTTGTTTGAACTGTGAACAAATTTGAGAAATACTGAGTGTGTACCAGAATTGTTTTATTCAAGGGGGTCATCATTGGCTCTTGTTGAAATGTGTCTTAAAGGCACTCTATATTTTAAAAGGTAAAGACTAAAACAGAAATCAGCTTTAGAAATTTTCTGTGGTACCTTATCCTTGAACTGGAATTCTGTAAAAATTTAGGACTAGGCAGTCATCACAAATCTAAAATAGATGCATGATGGTGCAGTAATCGAACAAAAGGGAGTCATCTATTGTGCACTAGTACTTCATCCTTAAAGAGAAATTGTAAAATCTTTTAAACAAGTGGTTCTTGAACAGTTTACAACATTTGCTATTGGATACTAGTAATTTCACTGTGCAGCTTGCTTAAAGAATGGGGAATCTTGTGAAAGAAATTCAACTTTTTTTCCAGTCTGAAGAAGCTGTTGGTAGGTGTTTATATGGCAGGATTAATCACGGATGATTCACTCTGAATACAAAATGAAATAAACAGTTTTCCTTGGACTACTTTTCATACTACTTACCTTTGTTTTATATTTGAAACATGAAAGTTTTCCAAGTAAAAAAATTTGTTCTTCAATTGTCTTTTGGGATGCTTTTAATATTATTGTCTAATTTAGAATAGGAAAATTCACCCTTTTTTTCAGCATCTACAGAACATTTTTAAAAGTCAGTACAGTATCTGCTTGTCTGTGCATGCAAACAGAAAAAACTATCTGGGGAACATAATCATGGCAAAAGGTCATGTTTGCCCTTTATTTGAAATACTTTTAGACTATCAAGTGGTTTAGAAGTCACTCAATCAATACCAGAAGTCAAGGAGAGCAGTTTGTTTTATCAACATGAGGATATTTTGAGTTTTCTAAGATGGAATGGTGTTTCCTTCTGCATTTTAATTGAGATTTCACAAAATCACTGTTTTAATGTATTTGCAAGAGTGTTTAAGTTGCACTGCACTGCAACAGCCACCTGAGACAAAAATGTTTTAAAAATCTGAAAGATCCACATGAGGCCCCTTCGCTTCCACTTTCCCCTTCTCTCTTCAAAAGGCAAATCATCATGAAAGCTGAGACCATAAACACCTTCATATACATGTAAAAACAGTAAGGGGATGCTGAGAGATATACATTTAACCCATATGCACCATGGATCAGTTTTAATTTTCATGCTGGATGTTCTATTAACACAAGAGGAGCTTAAAGGTTAAATGTGGATACATATTGCAGGCACATTTCCTATAAACAAATGTCTTTGTATAAAAAACAGAGGTGATTAAAAGAAATAAGTCTGTCTGAGGTTCAGAGGCTTTGGAATAGATATTTTCAATTTATTTTGCTGTACAGTCTGTCTGAATTATTTTAATTTAAACAACTTTAAAAATTTGTTGTTATCTGCAGCCTATTGTCTAGTAAAAGAGCCCATAAACCAGATTGTTTTCATGTAAATAATTATACTGAAAACTCTCATATAAATCAGATCCCCAAATCTGCCTGCATCTTTGAATTTAAAAAAAAAATTAAAAAGACAAGCAAAAATAACATATTTTTGAATGACTGATGAAAATCATACCATACCAGATTGGATGAACACGGGCAAGTGGATAATAAAAAAGTATTAAAAATAGCATTGCTTTTGGTAAATTCCACATATCTCTTTTCAATCTAACAACTGAAAATTGTCAATTAAATAATGAAATGGAAGATTAAAATGTCTTGAAACTGTAAAAGGAGCATGAGTCCAGTGGGACCAGCGTTAATATAAGCTACCAGAGTCTGTGAACCATGAATGATTAGCTGAGTGAATTATAAGTGTAAACTGCAAAATTAGAGTTAATATGGGGAGATAGCCTACAAGAATATGGAGAATTGGGTCCATGTCTAAGGTGCTGCACTTTATTTGAGACTGGATTTCTGGAAAAACCAGGCCACACATTGAATTTTGATGCACACTAAAAGTCAGTGACTTTAATTACTCAAAGAACCTTAATAATTATTAAACCTCAGTTCTTCCACTATGCCTTTCCAGTCCTTTTTTTAAGAAAAAAAAAAAAAGAAAAAGAAAAAAGAAATGTTATTCTAAGAAATATGTGTACTCGAATGAAAAATAACTCTGTTAGAAAAAAATGTAAATGTTCAACCTGGGTGAGCATTTTCTTAAACTGTCATTATCTCAAAATTAGTATAAAGACTTAAAAACTGAAATAGCTTATTAATGGACTGAGACTCCTTAAACTTTTCATAATGTGAGTCAGGTGTGTAGAATCTTTTGAAAAACCTCAGTAAGTACCTATCTGCATCTTTAGGCATTTAAATGTCTTTCCCTATTGTACTCCTGTCAATTGATTTCAATTAGGGTGCTATGATTTAGAAATATTGTGGTTTCTTCACAGATATATGAACAGTATCAGGCACAGCCTCTGTTGACAAGGTCCAGAGGGGCAGGGCTACACCCTGTACATGGGTGGATACTGCACACAGGGGATTCTGCTGGACTGGGTGCTGGGCCATCTTGCCTAGACTCTGCTTTTGACAAGAAAGTTGGGACCAGATGGCCTTTGAGAGCTCCTTCCAACCCATCATTGCATGATTCAATGATTCTATGAAGAGCTTGTTTCAAACACACTTGAAGATACGTGGGAATTTATTGGGTAAAATCTCACTTTAGTGAGGTTGGAAAGTCTGTGTTTCACTTCTATGCACCTTTTAAGTTAGGGGGGCTCAATTTCACAAAAGGGAAAGTCGGGAAAATCCTTATCATTGTTGTTTTGAAATTACAAAGGGATATGAAGCAAAGCAGAGATCCTGGTGGCATTCCCCAGACGTGCTACAGGTGATTCCAGCTACTGCACTAGCTGGGAACAAAGCACTGAAAGCTTGGGAAGCAAACCATGGCTTGAAAGCTTACCATGGTTCTTCCCCCTGGTAATGGAGTAGCACCATCTATGTGCCATGAGGGTACATGGTATTGTTATTTGGGCTCAGCACAAATTTTGGGGCTCAGTGGATCCCAATAACTGAGCAACAGCTTCATTCCAACAATACTGTGAACATTATTGGCAGAGACAGGCTCTTTTCCTGCACTTTATGAAGAAAATTCACTGCATCTCCATTTTTTTTTATTTTCCTATTTTTCCACCTTTCCTGAAAAAAAAAAAAAAAATCCCAATTTTAAACTCCTATCTAAAGTTTCATCCTTAAGGATTTCATACTTGTAAACAAAACGACTGAAAGCTGACAGTTGGAAATGTCATGTCTGCTGTCAACCATTCATGAATAATTGACACCAAGATTACCCAGGGAAAGCTGCAATTATCCTGACTCATTAACATATGAACTAAGCCTGGTTTTGTTCTGTAGTTGTAGGATTTTCCTTTAACTCCTTGATGTAGAAGGTAAAAAAACCCCAGCGGGAGTTTGCTATACAAAGAATAAGTCTGAATGAATAAACAAAACCTCAGAACTATGAAGACATATTAGAATTTCAAGTAGTGTTTTGTTTAATCTTGTATATACCGTTTTGCTACTCTGCTATTTTACAGGGGATATCACTGTGACAGATTTGTGTGCTCGCCTAAGGCCTGGAGAACAGCTTTTTGCAAATAAAGGTGTCAATGGGAAGATCTTCTTATCCATGTTCATGTATTTGTACCCATCCAGCCGAAGGTGTCTAATCAGAAAGCTGAAATGGTTGATGTTCAATCACAATTTAAGCAAGCTAAGTTGCCTGGATGATAACAGCATTAACAGAGGGGAAAACATTAAAAAGTCTTAATTTTAAGACTAAGTTTAGCAAATCAGCATTAACCACTGAAACAAGCAGGCAAAGAAAGTAGTCAGGAATTTCACAAGCTAGGAAAAACATGTAAAGAAACAAACTCACAATATTTACGAAGATAATGGAAATTACTAATGGCTGCTCCCAAGCATGGTAAATGCTTTCTCTCAACCTGTACAATAGGACAGACCCAAAACTTTTAGCTGCTGTGAAAAGTTGTAGGGTAGCCTGAAGGTCTAGGAGAGGATCTGAATTAAAAGTTCTTTTCTTGTTAAAAAGCCCTTTGAACTGCAAGTTGAAACCATGAAGCCATTTTCCACAAGTAATTACCATTTCCTATGCCCCTCACTTCTGGTCCTATTGCTTTTAGAAGCTCAGCATATATTGGAGGCCATCATATCAATCTATGGAGTTGAATTATAACTTAGTTTATATAATGAGCTCTCTTTGACAGTCACACACAAAGTCATTGTTCAGAGAGGATAGCCAAGCTATTGCCTCTCAAGTGTAATACACTTCATTAAAATGCAAGTCGTTTCTTAAAACACACATTCACTGAACTCCAACCCTTCATAAATCTTGTAACATTTCATTTCTTGTTCACAGCTCTGAAATCTTTAAATTTGAGCCTCTGGTAACTTCCTGCATAACCTTAAAACACATATAAATTTCCCACTTTAATATTTTCCTTCTTTTTTGTACAAAAATTGCAAGAGAAAATGACAAACAGTTTGGAATTTCTTGCCTATATAGTCTTTGCAGCACACCTGTCAAAAGCAATTATTTAGACACTAGGTCTTCTCATGCTGTTGAAGACTTCCTGACATCCACCCAAATTTCCCATCCTTTAATTCTTAACATTTTTAAGGTTGTTTGATCACTTGACAATGAAAAAAAAGGAAAGCAATGATCTCCAGCATACCCAGACAAAGCTGCTTCCCATTTGTTGTTCCTTTCCCTGTTCCTTTCCATTTGCTCTCCAAATCCATGACTGGCTTTTTTCCCCACAGGCTGCCTGTGGAACTGTCTGCTCAGGAGCCTTTATGGCCATCAAGCACTGCTATTAGAATCACTTCACTTTCTTCAACAAGAACATTATGCCTTGTTCCTCAAAACTCAAACAGATCTTTAACATAACATGTTGGCTCTCTCTATATTTTTAACATAATATATTGTCTTCTACTGGGACAGTAAAATGCACTGTCTCAAGACATTGTACATTTTATTCCAAGCACTATTACTCCTTCCTAATTCCTTCTAGAACACACATGGAATAATCATTTCTATGAGAAAGGGGTTTTGTTGTTGTTTTTGTTGTTGTTTTTGTCTTTGTTGGTTTTTGGGATTTTCTTTTCATAAAATACCTTTCTGGATATGAAGAAGAGGATGAGTTATCCTATTGTCTTTCTGTATAAAGTGTCAATTGCTTTCAAATCGTAGTGATTCTGTACTGTTAGAAGTAGCAGGTGTTGAGTACCCTTTTTTCCCTGACCTAGCATCCTTAATTTACTCAATCTTACCTTTTAGACACTTTCTTTTAATGATTTCTTTCCCTTCCACTATTCTGTAGGTCCTGTTCAGTTAACTTGGATCATTCCAGTTCTCCAAAGGGGAGCACAGTGAAATCACAGATGCTGGACAGGACCTAGGATACCCTGGGCTGGGAGGAACCTTGGGGGTGGTCTCCAGTCCCACCTCCTGCTTAAAGCACTCCATCAAGACTGGGTAAGACCGTGTGTCCACTCAGGGGCTCCAAAACTCTGAGCACCCCTGGGTAACACTGATGAGGCCCTGTGAGTCTGCCAGCACCTGACTCATATTTCTGGTAACTTATTTCTAATTACAGCTTTAGATTTTTCGCCTTTTAATCAACAGTAACTGCACTAAGTAGGCACATTTTTAGTGGGAACTGAAAACTAAATAATCAGCTTTCCTTGGCATTGCTTTCTGATAATTTTCTCAACTGCTGGACCAACATTCTCTTTCACTTTCTTCTAACAGCAATAGAGAGTGCTTGCTGTTAATCCTGGTATCTTTTGGGATCTGCAGTTTCTGTATGACTTTATTTTTCTTATTTAAAAGGAGGTTACAGATTTTATATTTTCAATGTGCTCATTCATCTAAATGTAAGCTAAAAAAACAAAATGCATTTATATTTTCCATATATTCTCTATTTTCCAGATCTGCAGTTATCTGCAGTACTGTGGATGAAAGGATTTATCAAGTAAGCATACAGTGAAAAGTCTAAGAGTAATATTTGATATATCAAAAAGTAAAAATCAGTTTTCTCTTTCTTGCTCTGACTGCAAAATGGAATACACATTAATGTGTTACAATCTAATTTATTTTCTTTTTAAATTATAATCTGGTTCCAGGGTTAGCTTTTCATAGTATAGATTTGAAAAAGAAAATAATTCACGACTCCAATTTCCCTTTATCTTATTATATTGATAGTGGAGAGATGGGGCTGCTCAAGCATTACAGAGTCATTTTATGTTATTTTGCTGAGGTTATTGTTGTTTTATTATTAAATTATTTCTTCTACTGGGTTTTCTTAAATATGATGATTCATATCCTTAATACATTAAAGGATCGCTGTATAGAAATATCTGACCAGAGCCAAAGGACTGAATTATGTGTGAATAGATGAAGACACAGCTTAAGAACACAGAAGAGACTCAATCCACAGCATAAGTATAAAGAAAATTTAAAAAATAATAGTCTTAAGGATATTAGAGATCTCAAGTCTTATTTTCCTAAGCTATAGTGATTCTAGGTCATACTAAAATTGCAAAATAGTAATAAAAATGCCTTGTTATACTTAGAGGGAACCATCAATATTTTTGAAATACTTAAAATGCAATATTGGTAAAAAAACAAAACCAAAATCTAATTGAAGCCCCTTTATAGGTTGCAAAGGAAATATCTGTCCAAATGGTTTTCAGTTTCTCTCCTTTTAATCAGTTAAAGGGCCTCTTATTTTTTGAAACCAGCAGGTAAACCACTTCTCATCAGACAGAAATGCATCTGAAGATTGTCTTTTCAGCCATGTAATGCCAACAGCATCAAGCATTAAATATGGAGAGTTTCATTGGTGTTATTATTAAAGAGAATAGGACTTGTATGGAGATGGTGAAGAGAGCATAACCAGCAGTTGTGGGAAATAAAAGTAGTACTGCCTCCCACTGAAATGCAAACAAATCTCTTTTTAGTTATTTCATTTTTCAGCATTTATTATGCAAGTTTGTATACAATAAGGTTTAAACTGCGTAGTGGTTGGTCAGACAAGAGATACAGAATTATTTCATTTCCTTTGAGACAAATTTGTCTGTTAAAGGTCCTTTTCCTCGACATAAGTTTTTGTGATAGCAACAAAAAAGATCTACAAAAATAAAAACTAATATTTTATAACTTACAGCACAGGATTTGTGGTTCATCATTTCTGAAAACATGGAGTTGATAATAAGCCAATTTTACTTCTGAAATCAAAAGGGTAAATAAATGATGTGTATAGAAAACCATGTGAAAAAGTCTGATACTGCAAATGTCTAATCACATGGTTTCAGCAGGAGGTTAGGAATATAAATAGGAGTTAAGAACCCCTGCTGAACCTGGAGCATGGTTAACTTTATATGCTTGAGTAATATTTAAATCAATGTGAATTCAATATAATATTAAGTAATCTTATATTTAAAGGAATAAAGCTGAGATTATTCTTCTCGGTTATGTGCAGTTACTTACACATCATTTGATAGCCTTTTATTTTCATATAATTTAAATTCACATTTCAGTTTTCTGTATGGTTTGATGAACTGCATAAATGTTTGGTTTATTGATATTTTGTGAATAATGAGGTCCACTGGTACATTCTTATAACTGATAAAATACCCGCAAGCTCCACATTTATTCAGCACAATATATTCTTTGGATTCTGAGTTGCTAAATGAAAGACATTTGATCCTAATGATATTTGAGAATTATAAGATCACTTAGTAGTATCAATTAATTGTAATAAGTAGAAGCATTTGTTTGACATGTCACACTATTATTTTTTTAGTGGTATAAATCCATCTTATTTTACCAATTCATTTATAATGGTATGGTCATAATATATATAACTAGTTCCCATATCAAAATGCAAATTTTTATTAACATATTTTTATCATTAATTTTTAATGAATAAAACATTGTTGCTTTGTTTGACTACTTTATATTCACATATATTAATATTATATTATATTTTTACATATACTAATTACAGTCATATATAAACAAATGCAGAAAATCTCTAACCTGTTATGAGAAAAGAGAAAAAACCTCCCTGTTTTCATCCTTGTCAGACTAAATAAGGGTGTCCATGGTTCTGAATCCTGTACAGGAAATATAGGCTTCAGGTAAATTCAGGTTTCAAAGTCTGAAGTCTTCTACAACAGTATAATCTCTGGGTGATATTTTTGGTGAATAATCTCTGGTAACTAAGAAATATACCAAGCATGTTTTATACATGAAAAGCAAAAGCATCATCAGAGCTACTTTAATTGGAGAAGGCTGGATAGAAATAAAGTTCCAGCTTTAAGGCTGCCACAGACCTCTAGTTTGAAGAGTCCTACAGACTGAATCACTGATATTGAGAGCCTCTTCAAGCCACAATTGAAACTGAAAAAAAAAAAAAGTCAGATCTGTTTGCTATTGATAAGTGATGCTTTTAATGTGTGTGTGTGTGTGGGTGTGTGTGCTTACCCTTTTGCTTTATTTTCTGTACTGAACTGACACTTGACAAGCTTGGCTCTTTCACAAACACTTCATTTGTGGACAAAGGAAACAATAAAAGATATTAGATGGCACAGTTGTAGCATGACATATTAAAGTCTGTTTTAACTTACAGCTTTCAATTTTACACTTGTAAAAAAATTCATTTTGTTTTACACTTGCATAATATTCTCATACAGAAAGATGCAATGAATACACAGATTGTGATAATCATATTTCAGATGTGAGATTTCTTGCAGCAGAATGTGTTTCTTTAGCAATCTATAAAACTATTAAAAGATTTAGTCTGGGCAGATATCGTTGTCTAAAGTTACCCTTTTTTTTGTCCAAATCATCCTCTTAGTCAATAAAAAAATAACTATGTTTTCTGTCACTTTGAAGCTTTCAAAATCTTACACTGAATCTTATGGTACAGAAACATACCAAGGCAGGTGACACACTTCCAAGGAAGAAAATTTACATTTATATTGGCATTATAATAGTAAATATATCTGCATTTTCACTCAAACATAAAGCATGTAATAACTTCTCTAACAGTTAATTAAGACAGCATCATTATGATCCACTAACCTTTGGTATACCTGATAGCATTAAAACAAGAATGTAATCAAGGCTGCATCAGAGACTTCTTTTTGTAGCCTTTAGGTAGAAAATAATAGAAGATTGGTGTGGTTTTACTATTGATTTTAAACCCCACACATCCAGGAGTGTTACCCATAGGAGATCTATAATGAATGGTTAAAGCAATGATCTGATTTTTATTTAGTGCAATAATACTGATTCTTTATGTGTCTTAGGCAGTGCCGTCCTCTCATTTGCAACACAACTTTAATTCTGATCTGACAGTTTAAATCTTTCATCCAAAAAGTTCAGCACTACATCATCCATGTGTAACTTCAAATGTCACAACCATTTAAGGGCCAAAATGGTATTGTCATCCCTATTGATTTTATTTTGACCTTTTTAGCGAAATTTGGGACAGACTAAGAAAAAAGCTATTAATTCTAATCCGTAATTATTCTCAGGTATTAACAAAACCACTTAACTCTAGTAGAGGTTCAAATATATTAAAAAAGCTCTTAGCCATCAGAACTAAATAAGTAATATAAGGGAATATAACTAAATATACAACTAATATAAGGGAAATAACTGATTTAACAGAAGTCAGCCCGGAAGTCCATTAATAATTCCTGCTTTCAAATTTGTCTATAAACATTAACCCAGTAAAATGCCACTGTAAAAACCGTAACAGAGAAGATAAGCAAGAAGAATATCAAAAGAAAGTTCACATAACAGAGAAGATAAGCAAGAAGAATATCAAAAGAAGGTTCACATAATGGGAATATTTTTTCTAAAGTGTTTGTTGGTTTAGTTTTCAATATTACCACTTTCATTGGTGAGTCATAACATCAAATGCAGCAAAAACACATATTACAGAAAAATTAATATAATTTCAGGCCAATTGAATATATCAACTTAGTTATCAAACAACAAACTACAAATAACATTTCTCAAAATCATCAACTTTCATAACTTTGTGTCAGATTACCAGAGCACTACTTTTCACTCTATCTCATTTTCCTCTTACAATTATTGTTAATCTTAGAGAGTTTTTTTTCTTCATTTTTGGTTCAGGATATTATATTTTGAAGCAAGGTAGAGCTACATAATATGGAATCTTGCCAGCTTCCGATTAACAATAAAAATGTTAAGAGTATTGGACTGTAATATAATGATAAGATTAAACTGTGAAACAGGTTTGATTATAAAAGACCTCATCTGAAAAAAAGGTAATCCTGATGTGAAATGTTATATATTATGGCTGACAAGAAATAATAAACCAACTTATGCATATACTAAAAGTTAAAATATTCAATTATATTTTAGAAGACATTCTTATCAGTGAAACACACTTGCTCTACCAAAATAAAAGTTGCATAATTGGAAATGAAAAAGTTGTAGCTGTGTCCTTCAACTTTTTCCAAGGTGCTTGTTGATTTTTTTTCTGGAAGAACACTTATCTTATTTCAGGGGAGGAAAAAGAAGCCAACTTCTATTTCATTCAGTTATTTTCCTCTTAGCTATGCCATTCCTGTAAACATTTCCCGTCTAGATCAAATTTTAGGATAAGTATTAAAGCAGTAGCCCATGGACCTACATGAACATTTGCTTATTAATTTTGGCTATGGAAACAATGCAGCACACAGCTTTTCTTTACACATGTTCATACTGTATTTTCTGGTTTGATTAATCAGCCTGTTCTGAAGGTCTGAGCTTTTTGCTTTTCGTAAAATGTGGTTTCAGGTATCATGGTTGTTTTATTCAGGCTTTTATAGAGACATTGCTACCTCCTAATTCAGTTTCCAATACAAACACAACATATTAGCTTCTTAAGAATGATCAAATACAGTGGCTGTTTGAAGTAGATAAAATCAAAACATTAAATTTCCTGAACGGTACAAATATTTAACTGACAATTCATTTAATCATCTCAGATTCAGAAGAGGTTTTGTAAAACCCCTTTCAAACCTAGAACAAACTTTAGGACTTAATCCCACTAATCCTCCAAAGCTGAAAAACATAAAAAATATCATATTAGTTTGGCAGCGTGTCCTGTTGGTCGTGCAGGTCAGCAGACTCAGGCTGCAGAAAACAAACTGGCAGGTTAACAGGTCAAACAGAAAGCTGAGATGCATTTTATTGTGTCCCAGGATCTAACCAGGTAATTGCTCTTCAAGGGATTTGAAAGAGCCAAGGATCGTGGAGGCTCAGAGGTGTCACTGCTTGAGTGCATTGGTAACCCCACACTGACACTCCCTCTCTCCTGTGTCTGCTTTCCTGGTATCAAATTAACAAATCCCTCCCATCAGCACCTTTTAATTCTGTTACATTAAGGAAGTCTCCTGTTTTTCTGCTTAAGGCAGAAGTTCTTATTCTTTGGGCACCACCACTAGGTTTTCTGACCCAGCTGAGCATACACAGACTTATGCAAAAAAAAAAAAAGGTCATTGAAGGAAATGTGAATTTAGGAGCTGGGAGCCAAAAGTTCACTGTGTAGTCCTGTGATTCTTTGAACTGTGAGAACAAACCACTTGCTGCAGTGAACTTACAGACATTACTACTTCCATCAAAAGTAAGAGGATTACATCCTATCAGATGAATGGTAGGAGACATCACTATAAAAGCCACAATCTTAATGAAAATATCTAATTTTATGTTCTGCTCCCGCCATAATTTTCAGATTTCAGAAAAAAATATTTCTGTTTCTACTCTAATTCAATTGAAGATATCGTATTGGAGATTTTCATTTAGATAATGTGCATACCCTCATATTTTCAATTGAAATATTCATAGATTTTCTAGATCACTAGGGAAAACAATTATATTACCTGCTGGTATGCTGTTGATCCTTTATAGATGTTTAAGCAGCACTCAGCATTTATTTTCCATTCTGCTTTCTGTATCTAATTAGGAATTCTTTAGTGGATTTCACTGTGAAGAGCAGCAGAATACAGAAAATATTGAAAATAGAGAAATGTGGAGAATATGCTTCATATTGTCTCAAGTTTATTCTTCTAGACATGCTATTTTACATGAAATAACCCAGATATGACTGCAACTTTCTTTCTCCATGGACAATTTTTCTAGTTCAACAACAGTTGGTTTCTATGTAATACTATAATGGTTTTATTTCTGTTGAGAAAGCAGAAGTAAGGATTAATGTTCTTTTAAGGAGGCAGGATGTGTATGACACTCAATTTTGCCCACATGTACAAATGAACACAGACAGGTAGTATTTGTTAAAAAACAAAAACAAAAAACTAAAGGTTCAGCAGACCTTGATTTTGGAAGAACGTTGTTCATAAAGACTTTGGTGCATAACTTCACAGTTAACTGAAAATATGCTAGTACAGCATCTTTACAGGTTATTGTTACATGGCTTGCAAAAGTCTAAAGCTATTCCAAATGTCAACATAAATGCTAAGAATACCTTCAGGCTAGGAAAAATCCCACTGAGTCTGGGCTCATTTCATTTCATTTCATTTCATTTCATTTCATTTCATTTCATTTCATTTCATCAGACTTCACTCAAAGCAACTAAAAATATAAATTTAACTTTCACACGTAAAAAAATATATTTTAATTTTATCAACTGTCAGCTGAATTTTTGTATTATTTTCCTTACTTTCCAGTCTATGTAGCACTACAGTCTTGGGGAAGAGCTACTGGAAAGCTGCCCAGTGGAAAAGGATCTGAGGCTGCAGTTTGACAGTGGCTGGACAGGAGCCAGGTGGCCAAGAAGGCCAGTGATATCCTGGACCTGTATCAGGAACAGTGTGGCCAGCAGGACCAGGGCAGTGACCACCCTTTTGTACTTAGCACTGGAGAGGCCACACCAGTTTTGGGCTTCTCATGACAAAAAGGACATTGAGGTGGAGGAACACGTTCAGAGAAGGGCAGTGGAGCTGGGGAAGGGTCTGGAGCACACAAATCTGATGAGGAGGGGCTGAAGGAGCTGGGGCTTTTTAGCCTGGAAAAAGAGGGCTCAGGGAAGACTCTACAACTCCCTGGAAGGAGGGTACAGCCTGTAGGGACACTGCTCTTCTCCCAGGCAACAAGTGAGAGAATGGAATGAAACTACCTGAAGTTAACGCAGGGGAAGTTTGGATTGGATGTTAAGAAATGTTTATTCACCAAAAGAGTTGTCAGGCACTGGAGCAGGCTGCCCTGGGAACTGGTAAAGTCACCAGCCCTGGAGGTATTTAAAAGGAGGGTAGATGTGGCACTCAGGGACATGGTTTGGTGGTGACTCAGCAGTGTTGAGTTAATGGTAGAACTCAATGATCTTAGAGATCTTATCCAATCTAAATGATTTTATGATAAGAAGTCCCCTCCTTTTCAAAAAACTAAAAAAAAATTTTGCAATTGAGTTATTGCATTTTAGCAAAAGAAGCCAACTAAACATCACTTTTATAGCCAAAATACTGTAGTAGGCATTTTTTTATCCCTAATTAAATGTATCTTTTCCTCTCTATTGAACTTAAATATTTTTTGCTGCAGCCATTTTGCAATAGTGCTAATGTGCTTCATAACAGCATGTTCTGCTAAGAGTCTTGCTCCAGATCCTTGAAGAAGAGTCCTGTAAAACACAGAAGTTCTGATGCATATGGAAGATAATAAACTTATTTCCACCATGTGTATGTGCTGGAAATCAGACTCAATCACCTGGCCAGTGTGCATTTTAAATTTGGCAATCTTTCCACTCAATTGAGATCAGCAGATCGTTGAACATTCATGGGTCAGAACTTTTTATTAGAAGATCCTGATGTTATGTTCTTGCTTAAAACAATTCATCATTGCCCTTTCCATCTGAAGAACTTTTACCTTTTGAGAGTTAATTTACTATACAATGTTTCATTTGATAGGCCCTGAACCTTCTGCTCACAAGTTACTTAACATCACATTTTTCCTACTCTTTAAATTTCAAAATCATGGTTGATTTCCTTGTAATGAATAATTAATAAAGATAACTGTTCTGCTGGATGAATTAGGAAGGAAAGAGAATAGCTAAAAAGCTTCTTCCCTTCATAGTTGGGGTACAAAAGTGTTATTGCTAAAGAAGGGTATGAATAGATGCATAAATGTTCAACTCTTTCCCAGACCAGCAGTGGCTCTCTGGAGACATCCAGCCAAATTTAGTCACAGGGTACAGTCACTCCATCATTCAGTACCATACGAGCACCATACATTGGAGCCAGGGTAATGTATTTTATCATGGTCATATTATCTATATGTAAACAAAAAAAGTCCAGGTTTTTGGTACAGATAAACATTCAAAAACTGAATTACAAGACTTTACATAAGGAAAAATCCAAACCAGATACTTGACCTGATAAAGTGCATTATTTCTCCATTAACTTTTTAACATCTTAGTACTTCTGAGTTCTCCTAACATAAATTGAATTGCTATACTAAGCGATCATCACAAAAATTAAAAAGCAAAGCAACAAATAAGAGCAAAAAGAGAACATCTGCACTGCAAATGCTAACAGAAGCTAAGCATACAGCTTTTGTAATGAATTACTTAACATTGGCTGATGTCAACAGAGAGCATTGAATGTCAAGAATTCCTATAAAAGCAAATATCCAGCACACATCACGTTTTTCAGATTTAGTGAATTCCGTTTTGCTCCTGCAAAGTCCACAAGAAATTTCTTTATCCTTTTCTCTGGACTAAAAATCAGAGTTTCTCAGAGGAGTAAAAAACTGCACTTCTCTTTACTCTAAGCTAATAACAGCTCCTGAATGAATCTCTGCCATAATTTAAGAAGCCTAAGGCTATAATTATACAAATGAATTATTGAAAGGTAATTTTACTCTATTTTGGCCATTCTGTTCAAAGCCTACATATTTATGCTCATTCTCTGAGGTAACTGATTTGGAAAACATAAATGTAAAGCATTATGCAACAAATGATGGTGCCCTACTTCTGAGATTATTAATATTTTCTTTCTTACATTAAAAAGAAAAAAAGTACAGAATATTAATTTCAAAATCAGTAGGAGAAACTTCTCATTAGGAAAAAGCAATCCCTTTAAAAAACCCATTCTTCTCTAACATTGCATTACCAAAAATTGTAAGCTAATGTTTTAAATTTTCTTTTTATTGTTTGCCTCTGAGTTCTAAGCCTTGCAGGGCATTTCATTATCACCTTTCATAATCAAGAAAGAGATTTTCTCTATATGAATTCTGAAATAAGCATGGGCTCATATAGCTCCAATTCAGTAGCAGTTGTAGTAATACTTCTGATTAAAAGTCCCAGAGCATGCAGGGGAAAAATTGTGTATGTTTCAATGCAAGGAACATCCTCAAGTAGAAATCTCAGTGACCTGAGAGTGCTTTTTTCACTGAATATGATTCTATTAGTCCAGTGTTTCTTCAGTTTTTCAGCATTAGAAACTATCTAGCATGTTCTAAGTAGAATTCTTTCTTTTTATTATTGCAAAGGCATAGTTGCTGTGATAGATAGAAACAGAAAAGTGCATTTGGAAAAATCAATAAGAGCAAAGGTGTGAAGGAGCTTGTTCTTTGTCACTGCAGCTTGGTTACTAAGATGAACAAAAAACTTATAGAACAATGATATACCAAAAGCTGATTAGAAAATCAAAGGCAAGCCTTTCCAAGGAATATCTTCTCTACAAAATTAAGAGTTTTCTGGTGAATACACAAAAACCCAAGAAAAATTCCCTTTGACTTTTGGATTAAAAAAAAAAGTTATGGTCTTCAATTAATGGAGTGCTACATCCTGTAAGTTGTAACTATAATTCTGAGCAATTTTCCCCCTTTCTATGTGCCAAAGTTCATTGTTGTGGACTTCTCACGGTTTCCCTTTGAAGTTTATGGTCGCTACATCATGATGATACATAAGGGGAGTTCAAGCCTCAAGAAGGAGCCTCATGGCCTGTGGAGAGTAATGAGAACATTGTCACCTAATTATTCACCTACCTCAGCCTGAGGGTTTGTCTGTTCTGATGTTCAATTCCAAAATATTTCTGAAGCTATCAGCAATAAAACCCTTCATATTCTCTGCAATATTTCAGGTGGGTGAGACAAATGTGTTTAACTTCGTATTGTAAACAGATAGTAATACACTGACAGTATTTTTAGTCCATCTTTACATATTATAAAATTTAAGAAGTGATACTTCTCACTGTCACTCGTGATGCAGCTATGTATCAAAATAACAAAAAAAACCTTTCCAATATCAGTAGTACAGAAGGTAAACTATCACTATTTCCAATTCACACTTGTCTACCTAATTTTAGTCTTCAAAAACAAACAGAAAAGTAAAATGTGACATGTTTTGCTGAGATTTCAACAATACACATCTAAGTGTCTTTTTTACTTAAAAATATTCCTTACAAAAATACATATGCCAACCATTTAAATTTATTATATGGTGGAGGCAGTACTTTATGATTATGGTTGAAAGGTAAACTTTTGAATTTCTTGAGTTTGTGACTATTTTAATGTATTACCTTTCATAACATTAGGTTTTCTTAAAGCTCACAAAAACCCCAAAAACCTGTAAATACAGAAATGCCAGCTGTGTACACTGTATGAAACATGTTCAGGCCAGCTCTGTCTGGAACAAAGTGGATAAGTTAGGATTTTGAGATCTTACCTTGCCTGTTATATAATGTAGCTTATGCCCAGGAATGCTGTGCCAGCCTGAGTCTGAAACCAGCTGATTACCCAGTGGTTATGAGAGGAACATTGTTTAATTAACCAAACAGAGCTTTTTTACATTGTATGCTCACAATAAATCATGAACCAGCCACTGCAACACTCATGATGGTGCCACCAATATATGCAGAAAACAATTCAAAACAATTGGATAGGATGGAAAAGGAAAAGGAAAAGGAAAAGGAAAAGGAAAAGGAAAAGGAAAAGGAAAAGGAAAAGGAAAAGGAAAAGGAAAAGGAAAAGGAAAAGGAAAAGGAAAAGGAAAAGGAAAAGGAAAAGGAAAAGGAAAAGGAAAAGGAAAAGGAAAAGGAAAAGGAAAAGGAAAAGGAAAAGGAAAAGGAAAAGGAAAAGGAAAAGGAAAAGGAAAAGGAAAAGGAAAAGGAAAAGGAAAAGGAAAAGGAAAAGGAAAAGGAAAAGGAAAAGGAAAAGGAAAAGGAAAAGGAAAAGGAAAAGGAAAAGGAAAAGGAAAAGGAAAAGGAAAAGGAAAAGGAAAAGGAAAAGGAAAAGGAAAAGGAAAAGGAAAAGGAAAAGGAAAAGGAAAAGGAAAAGGAAAAGGAAAAGGAAAAGGAAAAGGAAAAGGAAAAGGAGGTGTTTAGAGGATCAGTGTACCCAGGACTAACAAAGGGAGTGAGCTACAGAAATGTGACACTGTGACTCCCGGGAAAAGCACCTCCAAATGCCCTCAGGGTCTACCATTGTTGCTACTCTGGCAGCACAGATCAACCAATTTTACATCTTAGAGGCATTCTTTAGTCTCATGGCCTCTCCTTGCTCTCAGCAAGGATGGCTGAGTTGACTTCTGCCCCTAAAGGTTGCTAAATCCCAAAATCATCATGAACCAGAGCTCTTAGACACGGTAGTTCATAGATCAATATATTAACACACACTGAAATCAATGGTGGTTTGCCTTAATATGCTAAATTTTGAATAGCAGCACTTTAGGACCAGACCCACTGCTCTTCAGCCAGTTTTGGGACTTGTAAGTGCCACTCAATGGATCTGATGGACAGCTGGAGGTGACAACCTCTTAAATTGTCCTAGCTTGGACTCCTAAAGCTTGTCAAAGAGAAATCATTAAGAAGAAATACTCTGACCTTCCCTATTTCCTAGTCTAGCTTTCTACACTTTTTCTCCTAGAAAAGAGCAAATTTTATTCATAGGTGGTGTCTGCAAATTCTTCCTCTCTCTTTTTGCCATATTTTTCTCAGTTAAACTGCAAATAAACAGTGAGTATTTTTCCTTGCCCATTGTTCAAGCCTTGTGATTTTGCTTAGCTAATCACCTTATCAGTACCTCTCACCTTTTGTATTAAATTAAATCACCTCTTGGCTTGTCATAATCTGAAAAACATAAAAATATAAGTGAAAAACCTAGAAGTTTTCAGCTCAACAATTTTTAATATGTGAAACTTATAATAGTATCAATGATTGTGATAATATTTGGAGTTCAGTTTTGATTCAGAGACATATTCTGTAACTTGGAAAAGTAGACATGAGTTGATAAAAAGAGCTAAAATATATATTTTGCATGAATGTCTGTTAAATTCTTTCCCTTACAGAAATAATGCAAAATGCCATTTATTTTATACATAGAATATCTATTAAATTAATACAAGGCAACAGGACACCTAAATAGCTAATTTTCCTGTCATAGTTGCCCAAAAGAATGAGCTAATTATAGTAGCCTTTCCTTTGTTTATGGAAAAATACGAACTTTGTGTTTTTCTGTTTGTTTGTTCCTATTTAAATACAGTTGTGGAGTGTGTAAGGTAGGAAGCAGATCTGAGCATGTCCAAGATTGCTCAGGCATTCAGGGTTCTCCAGGTTGAAACTACAAAAAAAAAATTTCTCCCAGGATGAGCTGCAGGAATTTGAAAATATTTTTGCTTTCTCTAATAGTTTGGAGGGTTAGTTGTGCACTTCACAGGTTCTCATGACAGCTGACTCTAACAAATTCCTCTTGCTGCTCTATCAATCTATGACATCAGTGATGCCCTTCATCTATTTTATTGCTACTCCACAGTTTTGGGAGGTTTTTTTGCACTCCAGCTGGCTATAGAGTTTGTGTGCCTGTACTGCAGCAGGAGCACACGGGGGGAAGTAGCAAACTCCCAGCTCCTGCAGGCTGCAACTTAAAGTACATGGAGCACAAACAATCTTCTCATGCAGAATGGCCTTTGGTTTCTGACCTGTACAAAGAGTTCCCAACAGCAAAAACCACAGAAACTGCCTGTTCATGTACTTTAGGCTGTCACTGGTATTCACACCGTTTCCCAAATCATATTTTGGCCACACTCACTGCAGTGCCATGTAAATCATAGAATTATAGAATGGTAAAGTGGTTCCAACCTCCTGCCAATGACAGTGACACCTTCCACTAGAGCAGACTGTTAGTCCCATCTAACTAATCATCAAAGACTGTCTACACATAAAATTAATTCTGGAGAAATCAATTGCATAATTGTAAAAATATCTGTGTGAACACAACCAGGTTAATTGGAAAAAAAATCCAGGTCTTTTTTCCTCTTTTTTTATTTATAAATAATTTTGCATTTCAGGAAATGAAGCTGCAGCTCTGCACTTGTAGCTATCTTTCTACATTGAAATTCTTTGGTGGTCTCTCTGAGAATTTTTACAGCCACTCATCCTATTTCAAAACGTCACTTTCATATTCTCTACATCCCGAATACTGCTTAGCATTACCCCTTGTGTTTTGTTGTTTCTTTTTTTGTTGTTGTTTTGTAGGGGTTTTTTTGTTTGTTTTTGTGGGGTTTTTTTGGTTTTTTTTTGTCTGCTCTGCTTCTCCCTGCAATGATCTACATCATTTCATGGTACCTCAAATGTCTTCCCTGAAGGAGAGAGGACACATCCTTCCCATCTGCATGCATGTTGCATTGCTTCCAAAACACAGACACAGCTCAGACATTCTTAATCTAGAGGAAAAAAAAATTAAAAGGTTTACAAACTTTGTAAGATAAGGCACAGAAAAGAACATATGGCACTGCCTGAGCTGGGCCAAAATTCAAGTTCTGTAGAGCTGAAATTGGGATAAAGGAGTTGGAAGTAGGAGTGAAAGCAGGTGGACCACACTTTTGAGACAAAAGAAACATGTCTAACCAGACTCTAGCTCACAAGCTACAAAGAACCAGGCAGGATGCCAGAATACAACTTCATTTCATGTCAACATGGCAACAGTGATAAAAATACCAATACTGAGACTAAAGATTCTTTTTGAATCGGAAACTTTTTTTGTTTGCTGGAAATCTGTTCAGGCAGTACATAAATCATTCAGACTCCTTTAGCCCTCTTCCATCTCCCCTGACTGCTAGAGAGAAGGAAGTTTCCTGGTGCCACAGGGGCACAGAATGCTAAATAATTGCTACCTTGCTTTCATGCTGCAAGTCCAGCCATACATGTGCAGTTACAGACCAGCTTTGCCTGTTTCATAAGGGGTGGGTATGATGACCTCGACTTTATTCTGATTCCATTTTTCATAAGCTGCTTGTTAGTCTCTTACCAGTTGCTCAAAATTATAATCAGTGCTCTGAATATCGATGCACTCTTCACTTTCCCATTTTTCTGGTTAAAATGAAGCCCCCCGCATCTCCCCACCTTTGCCACCATCACCTCACACACATACTTTTCACAAGCAATGTAGGAATCTGACTGTTCACAGGGGAAAGTCAGGTCACTTTTGCTAACCTCAGCATCACCTTCATTGTCTGCCTTGCCACATCCTCTACTCCTTACAAACAGTACACACATGCACAGAAAAAGAAACACAAAACATTGTAGGTTATGAGTACTTCGTGATATGATTAAAAAAAAAAAAGGAAAATAAACCATGCAAAATGAAGATATGGAAGAGAATTAAGAAAAAATTCACAAACACTTAAGGTGTGCACAATGGCATTGCCAAAGTGTCTTCAAATTTGTAAAGGTAAAAATCTGTGAAATTCTTTTGTAAAACCAAAAAAAACCCAAAAAACCCTATTTAGTGAGGGTTTATTTTTTTATCTATTTATGACCAGTATATATATTTGAAATGCTTTTTTAAATATAAGCATAACTTTTAGAGGTGTTGTTTTTTTCTGTTGTTTTTCTAGCAAGGCTCTCATCAACATAATTTCTCATTTATACCGAGGCATATAATAGTAATTTCCAAAGCATAAACAGGCAGTCAGCAACAAATGCAAATGACTGGAAACCATTACCCTTTTTTCCCTTAAAAGCCTGGAATGAACAACACAGCATGACACAATGGTGTCTAAACCCACTGCTGACAACACCAACTGGAATTTGAGAGAAAGAAAGTGTACTCACCATAATACCACAAGAAAAGACCCACAGTTTGATGCTTGTTTAATAGGCAGACATGGACTTCTAGACAGTATGAAAAAAATGTGTTATTTTTGTGAACATCATGAATATGTACCTTTACAAGACTCTACTTGCCTTTCTCCTATAGGTATATGGGATTTGCTCCCATGGATAAGTGCAAGGCTGCCTGAAGAACACTAGATGTAATTACCAACCTGACCTCATCAGAAACTGCATTTCCTTTCTCTCTCAAATTGTGCCCTCCTAATATCGTTAATTAGATACCTGGCCTCATGCAGCCTTCTCAGTGATAAATGTAATGTAGTGCAGCAGCAAAACAGCATAAAGACCACATCTGTGAGCAAAGCTCTGTGGATAAAAATGAAAAAAAAAAAAAGATTCACTGGCTTCAGGAAAGACTTTTAAAACAACAATGCAAACCATGTGTCATGGAAACAAACAAAAAGCCGGTCAGAATCAACACTAACAAAATATCTTCATGTGCTCATATTAAAAAAAAAACAAAAAAAAAACAAAAAAAAAAAACAAAAACCCAAACAAACAAAAAAAAACCAAAAAAAACCCAAAAACAACAACAACAACAACAACAACAACAAAAAAAAAAAAAAAAACAAAACAAAACAAAACAAAACAAAAAAAAAAAAAAAAAAAACAAAAAAAACCAAGAAAAGCAGAGGAGAAAACACCCTTTTATTTACTAACCCTGACACTAAACAGTGCAACAGGACTACAGCAGATGGGTTTTTTAACACTCTGTCCCCAAACTACTAATTCTCCCCAGTGAGTGTAGTTCAGAATGGAAAGAGACAAGGAATCCTGTACTACAACAACTCACAGACATTCCTTTGCCGATGCCAAAGCCACCACTTGACTGTAGGGTCTATTCATGTGTCCAAGATACACTTAAAACCAGCAGGGCAGCTGGTAGCAAGCCTTTCCAGCCACTGCAATATTCTGTTCTCTCTAGGTAATGCCTCAATCCCAAATGTCAGCATGAACATCATGATAATGTAACGTAGACGGAGCCAGTAAGAGAAGCTATTTCTCTGAATGCCCTCACAATGAGTGACTAACTCCTTGTCACTTTCATTCTTATATCTCTTTGAATCTATTGCATCTCATTTTTTGTTGGTATTTGGTTTTGGTTGGGTTTTTTTTTTTCTTTTTTTTCTTTCATTTTTACTTTTCCCACTGATTCCACTTTATAAACACAAAACCCTAAGAGCTCCTATGAAGAACTATACTTTCAAGTCAGCCAGATAGATCAATGTAATAAACATGGAGCCTCAGATTTCGTTATTCAGACATCAAAGTAAATTTGGTCTCAAGCACAGGATGCCAATGAATTAATTCCAGGGTATTAAAAGCTAAATGCACACACACTGAAATATCTGTGTACAAACAGAAAACAGACATGAGCAGATCTGGTTTAAGGTCAGTTTGTCTTCCTTATAACTTCTAATGTTCTTAAAGGCCATCAGGTCTTAGACTCTAACATTAAAATATTTGAGGTTAAACAAGATTATCTTTAAAAATGCCTAGTGCTTTTTCTTGTTAGCAGAGGCACACTGTACCCCATTCCATGTAAATTTGAATCTGGTTTAGAACATCTGTGATATAAATTATATTTCAGTGCCCAGAAGATACTGTTCTTTTTCTATTCATTTAATACAGAAGTTAGCTCAATTTTCCATGTCTAAAGGTACTTCTACTAAGAAAAATGGCAGTGTTCAGAAACTGAACAGAGCTCTTCAAAGTTTTATCTTATGCACATATTTTTAAGTTCTCTCATAACACCTATGGATTTCAACAGGAACGTTACTAACACCTTACCTTAAACATGAGTAGTCATTGTAGCAGGAGGCCTCTGAACAATAGTGCACATTAGCAGTGCTGTGCACTGCAATAATCAAATTTTCAGTGTAAATTTCTCCAGAAAAAGCAATATTCTCTCCATAAAGTCATAGCAAACAAAGTAAGTCTGATTCATTTTAGCCCTATTTTTAAAGCACTCATTTAAGTGTCTCCCTCAGGCAAAAAAGAATTTGCAGTGAAACAGTAAAAAGATCTCACTTTTAGTGTTTCTTAAATCTTACTTGTTTATTTTTTTTCAACTCCACAGAATTTTTAACATACAGAAGAAAGCAGATCAAAGTGGAATACTTGCTGTTTTCTTCCTACCTTGATATAAGCTAAATATAATATCCAGGATTCAAGAAAAGAACAGGAGCATAGTGCCAGTTGTCTGCAGCTGCCCCAGAATACACAGAACATTGTGGAAACTAAAGAATGACATTTGTTACCATTTTACCAAAAATATTTTATTTATATTTCAGTACAGCACTGACACAAGGAATTGCATTTGTTTTTAAATCTCTAACGTGAAATTATAACTTTTCAAGGTAATTGTAGTACAGTCATATTTCTCCTAGGTTCACAGACAAGGCATTTATGTGTATTAAAAAAGCATCATTTCACCTATTATGGCAAACAGATGAATGAAAAATCACACTAATTTCAACACTGGAGAAGTTTAAATGAAGGTTACTAATTCTTGCACATCAAGTTTGAGTCACATATAAATGCCTATTCCTATTTTAAGGGTATCTATTTGATAGGTGGAGACAAGATTTTTCTACCTCCTTCCAGAACTTAGGTAAAAGAAATATACTCAGCTCTGGGTAAATTTTTGTTTTCTGTTCATGAATGCCTGTAAAACTGAAATATGATTTTAATAATTGACAAATAATAACAGGGAGACTGTAGTATTTATTTTTCTTCCTTTTGAGTGGTCTAAACAAGGAAATATGTGGTCAAAATATTTTCATGTAAGATGCATGGGTCCTTTTTCTAGAATATGCAAAAGAAATTAATGGAATAATGCCACTCCTGTGAAAAGCAAAAATCCATTACAAGCAATCCTTTTGGAATCTTGCTAACAGAGTCACACAAAAACCCAGGTTCACAAAAATTTAGGTACACTCTGAAAGCAGACCATCATATATGCAGCTATGAAATGTAAATGGCTTCAGAGTTGCTTCAATATGTTTAAAGCTGACAAACATGCTGCTCTTTCTCATGAAGACTAATTTTTTCTGTCCTGTTGACTTTTATTAACATAAATACAAATATTAATCCTACACCAATAGCACAATTACTTTTGCAGCTCTAATTATTCATAAAGTATCTCTAATCATTTTACAAAATATAAATCAAGTTTTAACTCACACATCAGGGGTTTTTTTTCAGAAGCTTAAGACAATATAAAAGGATTAAAATGATGCAGAAACTCTGATGTCGAAAAAGTATTTCTATAAGCAAGTAATGGAAGCCAGAGCCTTATTATAAGCATCAGCAATGTGACAACCAAAAAATAGCTGTACACATTTCTGAGTGTGTAGGGACATGCTAATTGACAGTAGAGAGAACAAGTTTATAGGCCCATCAAGCCACATAAAGGAGAGTGTCTAAATTCTAAGCTTCCTTTCTCTTGGATATAATTTTCACAACAGAGGGATGAAATATTCCCAATTATATAAAGCAAATTATCTTGGCTCTCCTATCTTGCATGCAAGATACATTAGCCCTTTCAAAATGTTTTGTTTGATTGTTTGTTAGTTGCTTTCTGTGAGAAAGAGAAGGAAAAAATTCAACAAATACAATTGTACAGAAACCCCTGAAATTACTTCTTCCCATTATGGAACAAGAAGTTTTCATTTGATCATGAAAACTGACTTTTCTTTCTTCTGGTTTTAACTCATTTTTTCTGATGCTTATCCATCTTGCTTTTATTCTTTTATTCTTGTCTGTCCTTGCTTTTATTCTTTTGCAAACATCAAGAACTTGTAATGACTAAAATTATCCATCCAAGTTAAAATATATGCATGCTTTCTCTCCTCTCTTCTTCCTGCTTAGAATGTGGACAACCTAAAGCAGTTGAGCAAAGACAAATCTTTTATCTAATCGAAAACTCACAGCCCCTGGTATTCTTTCAATACCAGGATTCATTGGCTCTAATTTATCTGTAATTCTCAAACCCAGAGGCTACAGAATAACAGGAGTTAAGAGAGTTGCTTGAGGAAAAAAACCTTCTAGAAGTAAGTCTAGTTGTCAATATTGAAGAGATAATCTAATAATCGGTGATCCCACAGAGATTCATATTTTCATTCAACTTGGCTAATTTAACCTACATCTCTAAGGATCTGCAAATATACTTTAATGCTATTGATGGTAGGAATCTGACTGAAAGTAAATCTGTGACATTAGTTTGTGAGAGATTTAGATAGGCTCTTTGTCTTCTAAATACTTAATGACAAAAAGCAAGTCCTTTGAGGAAGTGACTTCTAGCTCTTGTAAAATAAGGTCAAAATGGGTCTTTCTTTAGGTCCTTTAGAAAAGAGTCCAACAAAACTTTAAAGATAAAGCTTACTTTAAAAATTTATTCACAGATCAGGAAGCTGAAAAAAGAAATCTATGGATGAATTACTAAAAAGAATTAAAAATTGGTACTGTCTTGATAGTGGCCTTTAAAGTTCCTCTTAAATATATATTCCAAGCAAGGAAGAATACTGTTTCCACTCATGAGTTTTGAGTGACAGGAGTTTTGTACTTAGCTAGGCATCTTTCTTTCAAACCTGTTAAATAAACAACTTATATTAATTTCTCTCATTTCAGCTTTAGAATAGAGTAAAATAGTTAGAGTAGAGTAGGGAGTGGAGTAGAGTAGAGTAGAATAGAGTAGAGTAGAGTAGAGTAGAGTAGAGTAGAGTAGAGTAGAGTAGAGTAGAGTAGAGTAGAGTAGAATAAAGCATTTTGGTTGGAATGGACCTACAAGGACAACCAAGTGCCTGATCAATTCAGGACTGATCAAGAGTCAAAGCATGTTACCAGGGACTTTGTACAAATGCCTCTGTGCTGGTTTTGCACATTTGACATTTGAAGAGGAAGAAAGTCACCCATGGAAACACCAACAGGCTTGGAGCATTGACCTTCTCCCTAGGGAATCTGTTCTCATGTCTGACTGCGAGAGTGGACTTCACTCCTAATAAATTAAATATCAGCTTCAACCTCTGGGAAACATTTATCTAGCTCAGAGTGAGTCTGAGAGCTCCTCCCAGGAGCCTTTGAGACTCTTATGTTAAACAATCCAACTTCTATTCCCCTCTTGGTTACTCGTGTTCCATGTATGGTGCTGTTTCTAGAGTGTTATACCAAGTGTGAATGATACTCAGCAATAAAAGAAACAGAGATGTTGATCCCATTTTCAAGTCAGAATCTCAAGCTATGCTTGAAAAAAGTAGCAATCCATGTTTTCAATAAACCATAATTGCAACATTATTTGTTATGTAAACGTCCAAACTTTAGGAATAAGCATCTATCTACACACATATATTAAATTAGTATTAAATGAGGAAGTTTGTTAAATACATAGCATACTGAAATTTCATTCTTTCAGTAACCAGCGAAAGTAAGAAGAAATAATATTTGCAGAATACTGCATGTGAGCAGTGAACTCAGGAGGTGCATCTTCTATTCAATGCCAAGGAACAGTAGTGCACATGGGCCCTGTTTACAGAAATGTTATCTATGTCCCAGGTAAGTCAGGCATGACATCCAGAAACTTTAAATGTTTTCTGACTCCATTTGCTCAGTGACAGCCAGACACTAGAAATCTTCTTATCCCCTTATCTTGTATGTATTATCCAATTCTGAAATCATTGAAGAATATACTAAATGAAGACTAGTAGGGCACCATATATTTTAAGGTTGGTTGGATTTTTTTTTAAACTCTCAAAGATCAGCCTATGCTTGGACAGCCATCACAGTAGCTATACATTACACAGGCAAGAGTTAAACAAGTTACATGCTACAATGAACTAATGTTCAGGTACATTTGGTGCATAATCAATAAAAATGATTTGTCAGATTAGTTGAGAGATGAGACACGTCGTGGAAATAATGAGTAGTGTCCACTGCAGGTTGCAAGAAAGGCCTGGAATATCATATTGACTAGACCGACTATAAATAAATGTTATCTTCTTTGAGGCCACCTCTATTATCCTCAGCTCTTCACTAACAATCATCTTTAGGTCAGGAGCAGTGCTAAGGAAACCTAAGATTAAATACAGGAGGTACTTTTACAAGCAAGGAAGGCTGACAAATCCAAATAGTCTTGTTCTGCACCATGGAGACAAACCAGCTTTGGGCTGAAAGTCCAGTTCAAAATCTGTGGATTTTATAACCATGGACACGATTCTGTATTCCTATCACTACACTCATTTCAGGCACAAGCTGACACAAATAGACCCTTTCTGAATGCATTTCTGAGAGTGTCATACTCATTTTGAAACTCTGTAAGTCTGCAGGCTGGAAGGAATGAAATCTATTTCTCAGATTTAGCAACAGAAAACAGGAGTGAATAAAAAACAATGTATGTATGATATGATGAGCATAAACAAATGGTCTCAAGCCATCATTAATATGCTGTTGGGAAACTGTAATTTGGCATTGTCTAATGCCTAGTGACTGAAGCAGAAACACACTGGTCTAAAAGAAATGCAATTTTTACTTGCAATGAAAATGTGAAAAAAACATAATTTTTAATTAAGAAGTCTCTTATTATGAGTCATTATGACTGTATTTCAAGTCTTTTTGGTTGCTTTTGATCTCCTAATATCACTAGTTGTCTCTTTAGCCTGAAGTTAATCTAAAAGTCTACTTATTCTCTTTATTTCTCAGTGTAGGTGTGAGTGACTGCACTTTGACTTGTGTGCATAACTTGTTTATTATAGCCCTGATTAAATATTTAATGCTATGGAGAGGTATGGAAATTTTTATGAATTGCTGACAGCAGTGGGTGTTGAGAGTCACTTGTCATTTAGAACAGATGCAAAGAACCCTTAAAAGCTCTTTTATGCAACTATGTAGCTGAAGCAAGAACAATTGGACAACTCTGAGAATAGATACCATTCTTTCCATCCCCGAACACCATAATTTTGGGAGCTAACCAGGTTCAAGGATGTGAATGGCTTAAATATAATTTGAAGGGAATTATTAAATTATCTTAGAGGACCAAACAGAAATATGAAAAGTAGTTAACAAGTACTAGACTTTCTCAGCAGATATAGTAGCATGTCTCCAAAAAAACTTTAAAAGTAAGTTTTCATTTCTTAGCTGAAGGATGGCCATAAACAAGGAATACTCCCTAAGTCAGGAATATAAGACCTAGGAAGTCTTCTGCACATAAACTATAAGAATTGCTTCAGTGATACCTGAGCCTAAATGTTTTGCTATTAACAACAACATACAAAGACTAAGCTTTGGAGAACGCTTCAATAGCTGGGTTACACTATTTCTCTAATTCATTAGCTATTGTCCTCTGAGGGAGAGTCACCCTGTTTTCAACTGAAAAAAACAATTGAACAATTGATTCTGTAAAATGCTACCTACACTTAAAAAATTAGGCATAGCGTTGTTGCTTACCATGTGTCTGAAAGGAATAATGTTTCACAGACATGGAGTGAACCAGATGGAATGACAAAGGAAATTGGGAGTCATTAAATTGCAGAGAGGGAAAAAGATGCTGTGGAAGAAAATTAAAGAGCTAAAAGGCACATATGCCACATAGAGTAAAAAAAAAAAAAGAACCAAGGAAAATACTTTTTTATCTCTCTGCAAACTATTATAGGCATAAAAAGTGAAAAATGTTTTGAGATTTCTTTTTTATTTTGTTTGAGGGTTTTTTTGCTTTGTTTTCTGAAAGACAATTTTGTCAAAAGATTTACGAGAGTCAGTATCAGTTCAGATAAAAGTGTCTTAAAAATTCTTCCTGTAAGCCATTTTCTTGTTTCATTATTTTATTCTCACAGAAACTGTTGCTTATTTTTTTCCTCCTTTGAAGAAGAAAAAGACTATCGACTACCACATTTAAGAAATAAAAAAAGAGAAAGTCTTTGAACTAAAATTAGCTACGGTATTTCAAGCTATTATTATTAAGTTGCATTCTTTTGGACCATCAAAGGAACGAGTCAGTGTAAACCCAGTAACACTTCTTAGTTCTTAAGATTAGCTGTAAATGTAAAGCTGGCATAAGTCAGTGTAAGTTACCCACAGCTGTAAAGCTGTGCTCATACAGGCTTGTCCTGCTCTCACCAAGTGTTAAAACTCAGAAGTCACTTTCTAAAGCTGGGTGGTTGCAGTGTATGGAAGGCAGCATCTGCTCCAGGACACCTGGACATTTGATGCTCACTAATCAAAGCTACTGGCACCACTCACAGGGAACAAGGCACCCATCCAAACCAGCAGCTCATCTCCTCCACTCTTCCCAGAGAGGGCTACAGACCATTGTAACTTAATTTACCTGTGATTCCTTTGTTTTTCTAGATCCTACTGCATTATTTAGCAACTTAAAATCACACAGATGTGGCTGAGGCTTTGTCTAGGTGTGGATTCGCCCTTCCAGAGAAGGGCAATGGAGCTGGGGAAGGGCCTGGAGCACGAGCCCTATGGGGGAGCTGGGGGTGTTTAACCTGGAGAAAAGGAGGATTGGGGGAAACCTTATCACTCTCTGCAGCTCCCTGAAAGGAGTTAGTAGCCAGGTGGGGATCAGGCTCTGCTCCCAGGAGGTCAGGAAGAAAGGACCTCAGATGATCCCAGAGGAAATTTAGATTGGATATTAAGAAAGATATCATTACTTTAAGGGTTATGAAGCATTAGACTAGACTACCCAGGGTTGAGTTAGATTTATTAAACCACATGGCTAAAGCTAAGACAGCACTGTTGAATGAATACACAGACATGTTGAGCAATAAATTCAAGGTTGCAATATGTTATTTGGTAAGAAGTGTTTGGAATTTGCATGTGTTGACCTACAACTCTGAAACTACTGAGAAAAGTTTATCTTGGGCACTCAATGTCGTATTTTCATTGTTAATTTTTCCTCATCCTGATAGAGCCCAAGGCCTACTGTCAAACCAGCTGTCCAACCATGCCATAAAGCTCTGTCTTCCAAACACATTTTCCAACTTCAGGTGTGCTTAGATACTGCCAATTCACTTTGATAATGTGTCCAGAAAGAGAGGCAGGAGGAGGGCTGCACCTGCAGGAGCTTCTGTGCTACCCCATGTGCTCTGCAGAGGGGCCCAGTACCCTGCTATCCTGTACTTGCTTATCCTGAATTGTCTGCTTAAATGCCAGACAAAATCACATGGAACTGGGAAATTAACCAGAAGTGAACAATCACCAAAGTGATCCAGTATTATTCAGTCAAATGAAAGGCCAAATAGTGGGTGGATAAATTTGGCTGAACTAATTCTTTAAACACTGATCAAACGCATGACAAACCGCAGCTTCTTTTACGTTGTATTTTGCCTCTTCCAACAAAAAAAAAATTGCTCATAGATCAGTTTTTAGAAGTTTTCAAGCGTCTAAGGTTCTAATTACCTCTCAGTGATACATTTTTGCAGAGTGTTGTTATTGCTCATCCACAGGATGCTCTATGGCCCTATATGAAAACAGCAAAAAGATTGCATGATCATGATTCTATACAAGAATAATTCTTCTTCACAGATATAAAATTATTATCTCGTGGTCACAAAATTCTCACTGGAAGTTCTTGCATTGTCATCAGTCCCATCTTCAAAAGTCTCTTTACATATTTCCTCTGATCCATTGCTTCACACAGTCTGAAAAGCACCAGATAGCAGAAGCCTTCTTAAGATCAACTCATACGAGTTAAAAACAAAACAAAACAAAACAAAAATTCAGAGGAAAAGAAACTTCAAATAATGACAATTTAGTGGCAAATAAGTCTGTTCTACTTGAAGAGGAAGTGAATGCACTACATAAATCTGTGAAAATTATTCACTCAAATCTAGCACAAACAGTAAATTTTGCAAGTCCACAAAACTGGGTTATCTTTCACATTGACTCCTTACATATGTAAAAACTTGCTTGTCTGTCAAATTCTTTCAGCAAAAATGACAGTCCAAAGGGCTTGTCATGTACAGCATCTGTTAGCAGATAATGCTCTCTACACCATTCCAATCTTCTTTCCAAATGATTTAAATGAGGAAGGCACCAGGCACACAGCATCCCTGTGCTTATGACAGTGCTTTGCTGCATTAGGAAGTATCAAGTATCTGCAGGCATGCTCTTTAATTATGAATTTTGATGTGCTATAAGCAAAGTCACTCCAATTGGCATTAGCTAGCACACAGAACTGCAAATTATTCTAAGTTAGACTGTGTTTTAATAGCAAGTGCTCATACACCATCCAAAAATCTGGTTTGTTGTTATCAGCAAAAAATAAAAGTCATTATTTTGGTAAAGCCGAGTAAGTAATTATGTGTAACCAGAGCAAGTAAGGAGAGGTAGAGAATAGAAACCACTAATAAATTTTCTAATATTTTAACAAACAGTCCCACTCAATCAAATGGAACACATCCATATTATCTCAAAAATGCAGACAATAGCTTTCCTTAGATTGCTTGCCTCTGACTAGAAGCAGTTTCAAAGTTATAAAGGTAATTTGTATCAACTCATTACTATGTCACCTCATTTCAAGTACATGCTAGATAAGTAGCAATAAGCTCTGGGTTAGAGGATTTCACATTATAACCATTAGTACAAACTCTAACAGCACCGAGCTCTTGAAGATTACCCCAGACAGTTATTGAGATTTAGGAGGTGCAGCTTTCTACTGATTTAAGACAGATTCTGTAGACAATTTTATCATTTATTCTAGAACTGAGGTAAAAAGCTAATTTGATGAAGAGCACTCATGAATTATTTCCTTCCTATAGGTACCATAATGTTCCCAGTAGAATGCTCTTCTTGCTCTTTAATTCAAGGTAATGATGTTGCTGCATCTTCTCTTGGCACTTAAAATGCAGTTTAATGCCACATCATCAGTCAAAACTTCTGTGTGATTTCCAAAGGCATTAAATTATCAGAAAAACTGAACTGAGAAGTGAACATTTCTAATGCATTATAACTTTTCTGGGCTTTTTAGGGGAGTTTCCCCCTCTGCTCAGGATTGTGAAACAAAAAAAACTTTCATACCATGTCAGAAAACCTTTTTCCATGAATTTCTGCTCTGATTTTCACAGGAGCTATGTGTATGAAACCATTTGTGTGTTCTCCATTGGAGTGACTCACATGGAATAATGTTCACAGGTGTCCCTCACCTCTTTCATTTACTTTAACTCAGTGGCTGATAAAATGGCATATTTATTGACTTACACCCTTCTGCAATAAATTATTTGATATAAAAAAATATAATCTACTGTGTATTCAATATGGGGGCTTTTCCCCTGTAGATCAAATCTGAAAGAAATAAATCAGCTTTTTTTCCTTTCTTCTTACAATAAATACCTTTTGGTAACAGTATTTTCTTTAATGTGCAGGGACAGATCAAATGGAATATTCACTCACTTTCATTTCATCACAGCCCACCTAAAAACATTGATCAAAGCAAGTGTAGAGTGCTTTAGTTCAGGGATTTTTATAAACTTTAAAATAACTAGGCTTTTATCAATCACTTTGTTTTCATAATTAGTCACATATATAATGGGGGGGGGGAACCACCAAAAATGTTTTCTTCTTTACATTGATGATCTTATGCAATATAAAGCTAAATTGATATATTTTCTAATGGAAGTACAATTACTTTAAGTGTTCTAGTATTTCCAAAATTTCAGCATCCAGTTTATTTATTTACTAGAGCACACACACTTTAGCCCACACTTTTTTCTCTTTTTCTCATACTTTATCACACTAAGCTCTAACAACAGCAGCAGCAAATGTAACTTCATGCTTTGAGCAGATAATAAAGTGATAGAATAGGCTCTGAATGATATGATTTCCTGTTTATGTCACTAATAAACATGTAATTTATGCTAAAATTTAAGAGATTTTTGATGTTGGATGTAAGATTTCAGCCCAAAGAGAGAGAGGTACAGAATTCCAGTGCCCATGTAAACACTGGGAAGCCCCATGAGACAATATATCTGCTCTGAGGGGAAGGCAGAGTCACTTTGATATTCATTAAAGACTTCCCAGGTCATCAGGCTGAGTGTAAGAAGGATGGAAAGGAATCCTGTGTTTCACTGTCTGTTCCTGGTGAGCACATGGTGTTCTTTTGCCCACCATGTTTAGATGGATCTGTAGGAGCAGTCACCTCCATAGCAGTACACCAAAGTAATAACACTAATACTAATAATAAAACAAAAGTCTCATTTTTACACTAACCTTGGTATTAATACAGAAATAAAATAATCTTTAGACCATCACTAAACATACAGACCTATAATTTTGTACTTATTTCTTACTTCTGGGAGGAAAGCTGTAGGGCTTATTGACTCATCATTTTCAGAGTATTTGATCCTGCTGTATGAATCTTTTAGCTGAACGAGGGGAGGTGGTGGAGAAAGTTGCTTAAACGAGTTTTGTTTGGTGATTTGTTTGTTTTCAGAATATTTGCTCATGACATATCACATTGTTAGACTTTGCTCTGTTTATCAGGAGCACACAGCCTAGTCAAATGAGTTTTCAGTTTGAAGAAGGCTGGTGTGCAAATTCAGAGGAGCACAGAGACTTATCAATGCTGCTCTTTTATTCATGGAGAACGTTAACAATGATGGTTCAGAGTTTAGTGATAAACTCACTCAACACATGAAGTTTCAGGACAACACTGTGCAATTACAGAGGAGAAGAAGCTTGGTTTGAGACAATTCAAAGAACACTCTGGAATTAATTGCCTCCCTTTATAGATTCAACCACTCGCTTTCCACCAGTAAGGAACAAATATGAGTAGATGTAAGTGAAAAAAACAACAGTTTACTAAGAAGCAGAACAGCAATAAGCAAAAAAAAAAAAAAAACAACAAAGAGTAAATGGCTGGTAGATACAAAAGACACAGAAGAACAAAAGGTTGGAGGACAGCACTGCCCAAACAACACTTTTCTGATTGTAAGTATGATCCAGGAACAGGATCAGCCTACATGGGGGATGCTGATGAGGATCACCCTGTTTTCTGCTCTGTTCAGATGTCTGCTCGGCTAAGCTTATGATGACAAGATTAGGTGACAAAAAATCCTTTTCCAACATAAAATGAACCTAAATGAGGGCATAAATGAAGAAATGACAGATAGATTTACTATCATTTTCCAGTCCTTCATGGTTTCCATTTCTCATGTTTTCTTTCTTCAAAAGTAATTATTCTTGGAATGTTCATTCTCAAATGAAAATGTCTTTTAACAACTTTGGCACATTCTAAATCACTTGCAATCAAGGAATTAATCAGAAAGGAACAATATTTAAACAGCGACAGAACACACAGATAGGGGCTATTCAGATTTAGGAGCTAAGAAATGAATTTGTTTCTATGAATAACCCTTTTTTCATCCACAAGATAGTGTGGCATTTCTCTTAGCAGTCTTAATTAAAGTGCAAATTTTACAATAAAAAAACAGAGTAAGAGTACATGAGAAGTAGTCCTACAAGGCAGGAAATAAAGGGCTTAAGTACCTAATTAAATATCTATCCTTGACAACCCTAAAAAACTAAATCCTAATCCAAAACTTACTTCAGCTTTTGCTTCAGTAATAGGGTATAGATATACTGATGACAACTATTATTAAGAACAAATG
This sequence comes from Sturnus vulgaris, assembly GCF_052056855.1. NCBI lineage: Eukaryota > Metazoa > Chordata > Aves > Passeriformes > Sturnidae > Sturnus > Sturnus vulgaris. The sequence continues at coordinate 66,293,703 of NC_142246.1, forward strand.
TAAAATATGTCACTTCTGTCAACAATTTTCAGAGAAAACAGGAATTATTTTATATGTGTAGCATGTGTCTGTTTGGCACAGCTCACTGTGTCCTCAAAAGAGTAATGATAAAATAATGAAATAAAAAGTAAAAAACATAAACTTTATATATATTATATACACACATTTATGTATTTATATATTTTTATATATGTGTGTGTTTATATATTTCTCTGTAGTTCTATTAAATGACATGTAGGCTTCTACAGTGTAATGTGTGACAGATAACCAGTGGCAAAGGGGACACACAAACCACAAATAATAGCAGACTAAGGGACAGGTTCCAGCTCTTCCAACAAAAAAGACTGATCTTCTTGATTAATTCCTTCTACCAGAAAACCTGGATACCAAAATTCACTAAAATCAAGAGCACACTTCCATGAGGTATTAAGCTTAAAGGGTTAAGATGCTGATGGCAATTAGCCTCATTGTTTATAGTCTTCCTGTTTCATCTTGCTGCTGAAAACTGTCTTTTGCTGAACAAGTTTTAAATGAGTGAATTAACATGACTGCTCATTTCTGTGGAAATCACGTTTACAACTTTCTAAGGATGACCCTTAGTAGCATAATAAAAACATGGTTTGTAAGCAATTAATGCAAATTCTGCCTCGTCAGCAATCTCTGTGCTCATAAGTCTTAAGCTAAAAACATTAAGCAAAGGTAACAGTTGATAGAGATTTTGAAGTGCACCACTAAATGCTTCAATATTTTGATTTAGAAAGATTAACCTATATAAATAATACGTCAAGAATAGTTTAAGTGTTTTGCACAAAAGACACCTTTCCCATCATTTATTGTTCTTTGAGTTGCAGATCAGAAGTGCTGTGCTTGAGGACAACAGTGCAGAGAAAGTTCTTATCAATATATTTAAATAGTTCAAAGTAACTTAAAGGGAGAGCAGCCTTCCACTCAAACACTCTGGCAAGGCATAGATTGGTCTTAACAGCAAATGAACCTTGCAAAGAACCTCAATTATTTATTTATAGAGTTGCCAACATGCGTCAATCAAAGGAGAGGACAAATGAAGAATACTAACTCTGGGAGTTTTGGCAGGCATTATATATCTGTGTATACTCCATAACCTTTTGATTTGAAGAAATACAGTGTAACTACAAAATCCAGTACCTACTTCATGCCTATTAACATTTGCTACCAAATGTGCTTCCTATTGAAGTGACATTTTCACCTGATAAAAAAGATGTTCGAGTTCTAATTCAGACACTCAGTTCAAAGAAACGTGTCTGAGCAAGATTTGAGCATTGAACAAGAACTTATTTTGTCATGTAAGATTCAAAAATTCATAGTTCACAAATCTCAGCATGTAAGATAACCAAATGAATTATGTACTGAAGTAGGGAAAGCTCAGAAAATATCTCATGGCAAAAATTATCTTTATTTCTCCCTGCAGATTTAATCTTGCCATTTTTTGAGTAACTTTTAAGCAGCTCTGGACACCTCCTGTAGTCATTGACTTCTTTGACCCTTGAGACTACAGGATAATGGGGTATTGAGACAGAAGTCAGTAATCTTTAGGAAGAAAAATAGTAAAAGTCAGTGAAACTAAAACAGAAAAAGAAAAAAAAAATCAGACCTTCTGCCAATATGTAATGGTCAATGAAACTATTTCAGATCTGTTTTCCAGTTAGCTGATTTCCCATCCTGAAAGCAACATTGCTCATATCTATCAGCAGAGAACAGCTCTCAAGTTTGTGTCCCTTCTGAAATCATGTTATGAACAATTGTGCTGGAAAGAAGGAACAAAATACACATGCTAAATCAGAGGTATCAAGGATTGCAGTGTTCTCTATTCTGATTATCTATATATTATATATTCTTCAGCAATACAAGTTCTGCTTCAGACAGCAATAATAACAAACATATATTTACATTTATAAACGTGCTATAAAATACTTTATATAAAAAAAAAGGGGACACAGAACACTGAGAAGTACTATGAGAAAGTTTTAAAACTGAGAAACTTTAGGATTCATATGATGCATTTATCAGGAAATTGCCAAATAGCTTCATGAATTTTTTTAGCCATTATTCATACTTGATGTCCAGAATCACCATTTATCTCTACTTTTTGAGAGAGACTTTCAAAGTACAATGGCAAAAAAATATTTATTTGCATTTCATGAGGTGCAAATAATAAAACAGTGTTATAACAAAGGTCCATGTGGCCTTGTGTCTGTCCTGCCTCTGAGTAGCTAAAATTGATGCCTACACAAGGTGTAAAACAAAAACACCAGTAATATTATTTCAGAAAATCTGCCCACTTTAAAAAAAACTGTGTTTATTTCTTGCTATGTCATGTACAGTGGTAATGCTTTCTTTTGTGAATTTTTCAGGGTTTCTTTTAAACCCATGTAAAGTTTTGACATTCAGAACATATGTAATTTAATGTCCCTCTGGTGTGAAAAAGCATTTCATTTGCTTGAAGCTAATTAGTTGTTTTATAAGCAGGATTTTGCTTTCAATCTGTTGTTTCATTTGATGTGCTTTGTGCTTGGATTGTGAGCACCTTACTGTCACTCTTATTTTAACACTCATGTTTTAGAAACACATAGCTTTCTCTACCACAATTGACTTTCTTTTTGCAATGATGAAGAGTCTGAGTCTAAGCAAGACACCCTTGTGGGAAAGCAACTCCACACTGTGATAACACATAATTCTTTCTGTAGGCTTTTAACTCACTTTCCTAAATGTAGGCTCCAGAGAGATGCCCAGTATTCAATACTGCTATTTTATGGGCATATATAGGGGAACTGCTGGCTTTGTTTCTCTATCTCTTCCTCAGAACCAGATAAGATTCTTAAAATTCTATTTGCTTCTGAGATGATGGTTTCACAGAGCTGTCAAACATACTGCCACTTCCTCTTTGATAGGAACAGATAATTTAGAATTATCTGTTTATAAATTTATCATCACTGTTTATAAATTCAAAACTACTTTTCCACCATAATATTGCTTTGCATTTATCAGTTTTGAATTTCATCTGCTATGTTTTTGTCCAAGCACTCAGTAGTGGGACTCTTAATGAAGCAACATCTTGTGTTTAGAATCTGCAGAGCCTTATCTGTATCTTTGCTGGTAACTCCCTCTCCACATGCAATGTCCAGCTCAGCTCTCAGACCATGTCCTCCAGCAGTAACCCCTCCCTGTCTTGATAGCTTATAATTTTCTAACACTTTTTTTTCTTATAACACACATTGGCATGAAATCATAGTTATAGAATGGTTGGATGGGAAAAGGCCCTAAAGATCACCCAGTTCCATGGGCAGGGACATCTTCCACCAGACCAGGTTGGTCAAAACTCCACTTGAACACTTCTAGGGATGGGGCATCCACAACTTCTTTGGGCAGCCTGTGCCAGCACGTCACCACTGTCACATGGAAGAATATTTCTTCCTAATATCTAATCTAAACCTGCCCTCTTTTGATTCAAAGCTATTCTCCCTTGTGCTACCACTATATGTCCTTGAAAAGACCCTCTCCACCAAAATAATAATTTTTATTCTTAGTTCTTTGAAAATTTATGGAATTATTTTTAAAGATTATTTGAGATTGAACATTGCCAAGTAGTTTTTGAAAGTAGAAATAGATTTTAACAACACTGTGTACTTACCTACCCAAGCAATGTCCCATCACACCCTTCTCATGGGTTTCTAGGGACTTGTAGAACCCTACTGCTCTCTCATATACTGTTAGCCATAGTATATGACTGAACTGAACCAGGCTTGTAAGTTTGAAATTAATCTGAAATGAGACACGATCCAAATTTTCATTGAATAGACCCTTTCGTGGGAGAGGTAATGTATCAAGAAATGCTTGCTCATGCTCACAATTAAATAAAAAGCTTATCCTTCTACTTGCATAATTTGCTTTTTCTAAGTGAATATAAAGACTATAGTATAAAATACTTCACCTGCATAAATAGAATTAAATTTTACATTAAAGCAATTTAACAGCCACAAAAGAAGATCAGAATTGGAAGAAGTATCAAATCAGTTTACAGGGGACAATATCAGAGGCTGGACTCTAGTTTAGACCATCTTCTTAAAAATATCATTTTCTTTTCCCCATTAATATCAGAATATATAAGAGTTTCCACACCATCTGTGATTTATCAACCACAACATTTGTTTCCAAGAGGAAACCCTGAACTAAACAAAGCATTACTTGACTGAAATTTCTACAGTGCTGAAGCACTATGTAGGAATGCAATGGTATTATTAAGAGGGTTGTTAGAGGTATGACACTTTCTCAAAAAGACAACGTTTTATTAGACAAACCCATATGGCCAACCTTTCAGCAAGATGTATTCTTCTCCCAGGCTAAAAAGAAAAAAATTCAAAGGTAATGCCAGAGAACACTAGATCTGAGATAAAATAGATATGGTAATTGGGAAATAGCTAAAACAAAGGGTTTTAGAAGTATTGGAACAGAGGAAATGTAATGGGAAAAGGTGGTAAGATAGTTTTCTCTTACAGAAAAGGATGAGACATTTATGGCTGGCAGCACATGACATGATAGTTTGGGAGGGAGAGGGGAAATGATCACATGCCATAAAAAGGATGTCTCTATCATGTTCATGTTTTTTACTATCTAGTAAAGATATACTGTGAACTTTTATAGCAAACCTGGACACATCTGTAAATTTTGTTTGACTGATTTATTATTTTTCTGGTTAAGGAATGAAGTGCCAAGGTTTTTCATGGGTTGGCACAATGAAAACAGAGAAAAAAGAAGGTTTTCTAGCTCATCATTTTGTTTTAAAATGGTTCAAATATAAAGCCTCAGTAAACGCTAAGATTTTATACTCACTGGATATGAAAGCAAGCCTACTGCTTAAAACACCAGATTTCCCATTGCTGCAGTTACATTCTTCCATAATAGACTTTTTAAACACTGAAAATTAGGCCTAACATTTTTGAATAATCTGTAAGGATAATATCCATTTAGAAAAAGGTGTGTGCATTTTTTAACCTTAAAAGAATATTTCCTGGGCTTATTTTCAGAACAACCCTGCAATAACAGGCTAATCAGATAAATATAACCATGGAAAGAGAGGTAGTATATCACCAGAGACACAAGATAAATTGCAAAGTAAAAAGACTTACATTTTTTTCAACATTATTAGAATTCAGGATGTTTAAAACCAGAACTGAAAAAAAAAAACCTAAAGTATATAACCATGATAACATGAAAAGCAAGTCCTAAAGACATTGCTAGATGCTGTACCTCTACTACAAAAAACAAAGCACTACATATATGATTTCTTCTTGTCTATAAAATTAAATTATATGACTTGATTATGGTCATTATGGCGATGTTCAGAAAAAAATTTAAAAATATGTAATATATTACACCTTATTGCTAATTGACTGGCCTATAGATTGACTATATTGCAAAAGGCACATCTAAAACCATTTTCTTGCTATGCTGTTAATATTATTTACAATACCTCAACAGGTGCTCCATCATAGAAACCTTTCTGCCTGCTATCATGTAAAAAAATTGATTCACTTCTAATTGAAGAACAAACTTGTTTGAGGTGTCTGCCTAATGACACATTTAATGAATAAGCAGCCATTCTAGATGGAACAGAATCTCTACTTTCAAAACAAATTAATATGTTTCTAACAAACCCTACAAAATAAACCTTGATTGTTTTTTCTTCTACACTGTGATAAATGTGCATTATAGAAAAGAAGTGGAGAGTTAAAAAAATCACTTAAATGTAAATATAATAGATTGTGCACAGCAAGTTTAAAGAGTTTCCATCCTGTCTCAGTGATTTACAGCTCCACACATTTGCTTTATCATTCTATCACGGTTTTCTGTTTGTTTTGTTTCTGCTTTGCATTGTTGAATTCATAAAGCCAGAGTGGAATGGAAATCTGTGATCGTGTCCTAAGGCACACTCTTCAGTACAAAGAAAAACATCAAAAAAACAAGTTTTCTTTGCTTTCATAACACGATAGTTTAAATTTATATTATGGATATCACTTGTTGCTCATTCATTTAATCCAAGCTAAACACAGAATAGTAGTTAAATGTGTTTTAATTTACTATATGGATTCAGTACCTTCACTCTGCACATGTGGAGACACAGGACAGAGGAGTGTTACTGATGAAGATGGCATCCATCCCCTTTTTGCTTTTCACAGTCAGTGACAAAAGAAAGATGGCCTTTTCCATAGGATAGGGAAGGAAAGTGGCAGACTGCCTAAGCTACAGGTTAAAATATTCTTCTGTTTATTTAGTCCCCGAATTATTTAATACAAAAGATGGAAACAAGCAAGGACTAACAGCTGTGCTCTCCTCTGTGGATCCCTGATTTACAAAGTACAGATGGAAAAAGAATCAGAGTCACATCATTTCTTGGCATTTGTCAGTATAAATCAACACATGCTATGGACTACAAAAGAACTAGGTAATAAACCATTCTGCTGTTTGTATTCCAACACAATAATTCTAATGCTAGTGTAGTAGCATCAGCTACAGGCACTTATGAATAACAAACTTTGTAGTATTTATCCTAAAAAAAAAAAACAACCTGATTTTAAAATTTATTTTTATCACTGTAATACCAACCATTTTGTAATCCCTACTCAGTGCATTAGGATTCTCAGTAAATAATCACAGCCAGAGCACCATAAATCATTTACAGTATATAGTGTTGCTTGAAGAGCCCCCAGAACAAATACTTGCCATCTGCGAGAAATGTAAATCATCATTTCAGAGGAAGGGCACATGTGACAGCCAGGCCAATGTCAGTCAGCCCCATTAATTATGAATTTATTTATTTATTTATTTATTTATTAGCATTTCTTCTTGAGAATTTAACCAGCTCACACAGATTGTCTCCAGGGAAACCACTACTAAATAAATTCAGGACCAACTTCATTCCTAGTAGAGCTGTATTAAACTACCTGGGGTATTTTATCATATCCTAATCAGCAGTACCTGTCTAACCATGAAACAGGAAGTTTGCACTTTTCCTCCATCCACCTACACTTTTGAAAACAGCATTGAAACCAGCATTGGGCAGCTGCCAATAATGCCATGTCAATATCTCATGGTCTTAGAAGAATATTAAAGCATCATCTCCCAAAACAAGCAAACAAACAAACAACAAACAAACAAACAAACAAAAAAAAAGGAAAAAAAAAGGGAAATAGGTATGTGGCCATAAAACAAAATCAGCACGGGGTAAATCACCTTCCCAGGGCTTAAGTTCCACATAGACACTGTTTTGCTAATAAGGCACAGAAAAGAAACAGACGAAGCCTCGTCTGGATGCCCAGCTAACTCTAAGCTGTGTTCCTTGAGGCAACAAGTAATCAACATAAGTTAAAGGCATGGAACAAGAATCAAGATGTTCTCCCTGATTTTCATTTTTAAAATAAATATTGATACACAAATTATTCTACTTTGTGTAAATACACTGGTAATAAGTCTATATGCCTATAATAAGGCCAAATTTTCAAACCTTTGATTGGAAAAAGAGTAGATTGTTGTAAAATGCTATAAAATATTCTTTCCTGCAGCTATTCAGCCTGATGGAGTTTGGACAAAAAAATCTCCCAAGAGGTATCATTTTGGGTACCTGGTAGATCAAAATGTCTATGGCAACATGTCAAACTAAAAACTGAATGCCTTCCATCAGAAAATCTATTTCCTCTATAAGCAGAATGTTCCCTACAAAACTGATTTCATCAGCACATAACATCTCACCCCAAGAAAACACACACACAAACAGATTTGTCTTTCTGTGAACAAACACTACATTTTTGTCAACTGTTTTTTACATTAAAATCACAATTTTAAATGACTTCCAGCACAACTGGTAGGAACAATCTCTGGACTTTAAGACATTTAAATCTATCAGCCAAAAAGGAGTCTATAATACATGCCATATAGTTTGGCTCAAAGTTTAATACCTGTTACTGTGAGAAAATCTCAACTTGATTTACAAGCTGAATTAATCTAAACTGGAGTTTGTTGTTTCCAGCTATTAAACTAAACTATCTTTCTCTTATATGCAACTTTTACTAAATTCCTTGTTCAATCCATTCTTTAAAGTCGCACTTATACATATTTCACGTTAGTTTGTGTTGTTACGGGTTTTTATTTAAATTTGCCCTATTTTATTTGTTTTGAAAATAGAGAGAAAAAACATTATGTTCCTCTGCATCTGTTGAGAAAATTTTCCTTATAGATAAAAATGGTAAAGCTACAGAATGTGACTCAACCAAAGGTGGTACCCCAGAGTTACAGATGCAGAACATGAGTCTACATGATTAAATCTGTTTGCTTAAGAAACAAGGGACCATGTCCAAACAATGCTTTAATGCCGTGATCCCTGAATTGATTTCATAGAGGAAGAGAGGGCCATTAAAACACAATAATTCATTCATTTACTGATTCCCACCAATTTCAGTCATTATTCCTTAAGTCATGGATAGTTCACAGAGCTGGGAATGCAGAGCACTCTGCAAAAGACATCCAGTAAGAAGTGTGAAAAAAGATACAATACTGGGCCTTAAATTTTCCCAGCAGAAACCTGCCAAGGAAGGAGCTGCCCATGGTATCAGCTGTCCTGGACATAAATAATTGCACTTGACCTCAACCTTCTCACAAACTACTGTGCTGGGCTGACATCTGCACCTCCCAAGACTCAGCCACATTACTGATCTGATGCTGAGTACTCATTCAGCTGTGTCAGTGCTGCACACACAACACACTCACAGTGAGCAGCTTGGAAAACCTCATCAGTTGCTCTGTGACTCTTTTGAAGAAAAGAAATCCCTGTGCTTGTCGGCCTTAACGTCTTGGTGACACCAGAAACCAGCATATTTTTGGAGGTCTGCTGAGAAATCAAGCACAACCTGCTTCACTTACCCTTTTTTTCCAATTTAAGCTTACAAATTATGAATGTTATGGTTCTTGAAAAGTCATTCTGGGGTGTACATTTATTAAGATGTTATTAAATGTACTGAAACACCCTAACACAGCATGAAGAAATTCTCGGAGCTCTGTTAGAATGCAGATAAGACTGTACTGAAATAAAATTATACCATGTCCCACTTTAGTAAGATTAAAAAAAAATAGGGTTTTTGAGACATGTTATCTTTCAATAGGATATAACTGTTGGCCAGCTAAAGCACGGCAGTATCAAGCACTAAAAATCAGCATTTTTTACATTAGTGTAGATGATTTAACTCAGGGTCTGCCACATTGAACTGAAATATTGAAATAAGGATGGCTCCCTGTAGATTTTCACAAATATTTCCAGATATTCATGCAGTAATAACCCTACATCAGACTCACACAAGTCTCTTTTCCCTACATGCCTCCAGTGTGCAGGATTACAGTACTAACACTGAGCATAAATGAAGAGTTACAATTTCCTATCCTTCTAGAAACAACTACAGTTGTCATTAGAAATGAAACAGCTTCCTTAAAGTGATGAACAATATTGAAAGGAAAGTGTTTAAAATACTAAATCAAAACCAGCTTGGTAATTTACATACGTGGTTTTTCTGTAACTTGAAGCTTTACTTTCTTTTATATTTGAAAAGTTCCAAATCCTTACAAAGACTGCCAACTCTGCTTCCCAAGTTCGCTAATAATTGACCTTTTTTATTTTATCTGAGAATATATAAATATATAAACATGTATGTGTTTATATATTACAAGGTGCCAACTGTCCTCAGCAGTGAGTTCTGCACGGAGAGTAACTCAGATCCCAGACATGGGTTAAACTACTGAACTTTTTACTGCTTGTGATTTGTAATTGCTCTGACCACATATCAAGCTCCAAACTGACAATTTCCCACTGCTTTCCCACTTCCAACACAATGTACTTGAATGCATGGACCTAAAAGTCTAACTTTTCTCTTTCCTCTGCCTGCTAGCCTTTCCAAAGATTTTTCTTAATGGAGAATTGGCCTGAAGAACCGGCTGAAACAACTGCTGATGATTGAACACTGTTCTCCAGTTCACAGGCAGCTTTCCTGTTTGCCTATCAGTTAATACAGCCAGGAAAGCTCACTGCTCAGAAGAATTGCTCATCTACACTAAGGCAAAAGCACACCCTAATACTGCAGAGATGACAAAACCCCCAGGCTCAGTCATGGGTTTGGATTGCAAGTATGTCTGTGTTTGATTATGCAGTTTTTGTCGGTCTGATGAAAACGGGAAGAAAACAGGCAGGAGCTTCCAGACAATACTGAACTGGAGAAGCAGCTTCCTGAGGAGCTTGCTGACCATGAAGTACAACTCTACAAAGCACTTTTTCCAGATGAATTTTAGTGAATCAACACCAGAAGAAAAAAAAATTAAAAAGGGGAAAAGAGTTAAGGAGAGTGACTTGTGCTTTTGGCACCTGTTTGCTTCCTGTGGTCTCCAAATGGAACGCTGTGCTGTTTTTGCTAATCCATCTCTGAGCTGACAGAGGTGCAAGTTGTAAGCCACAGATTGCCTGCTGTGTTAGAGAATGGCAGAGCTCAATAAAAACTATTATTTCAAGGCCTGTATCTCATCTATTATTAAACCCGTGAAAAGAGTTTTAATTTCCTGTGCAATTATATGGTGCAATGTCATATTTTAAGGGGGGTAAAGGGGGGAAGGGAATGAGGGCTTGCTTTTGATCAAAAACCTGTTTTTCATATTTTATGGTTTGGATAGCTGTGTACCTTGGGACCTAATTTGAAACTCAAATACATCTCTTCAGTCAGAATTTGAGTAAATCCACTTAACTATTTAATTATTCCAATTTTTCCTCATAAAGGAAGATGAACTATTAACGCCTTGCAGTTTGGAACACTGCAAGCCAATGTTGCCTTTTTATCCATGTGTAGATTTCTTGCTTATGCAAAGTAGCAAAGGATAATTAATGCAATTTTCAATAAATTCATTCAATTATTTGACTAATGCTTCCATGTCATATGTGACACAAATCAAATTCTCTATTACTTTTATTTGTTTTCTACTTAGCAGTGATTATTAAACAATCCATAACAATGACCACTTTACTATAAAAATACTGCTACAATTTATATCCCTATATTCTTACTGGGGATAAGCTCAAATGGGTTCTTGGAAAAGGAAAAACAAATCCAAAAGACTCCCTGTTTAAAAAGCAGTAGGGCTTCTTTGCACAGTGACAGAAGCAGAAAGCCTCAGTGGGGCTGGAGACTCATCTGTGAGACTGTGAAAAAGAAGCAGCTTCTGACCTTTTGTAACCACTCTCAGCTATGTGTTGTATCGTCGTGGAATTAAAATTATTTTATTCTGCGCTTCTGTTTCTGAAAGAATTTGGAATAAACATTTCAGGGGAAATTAGGTTTTTCACTGTTTACACAGGGACTGCATCTTTACGTGCCTCAGCGTTCAGCGTCCAAATGTTCTGTCACTTTGATTATATACAAGATAATGAAATATTGAATAAATATTCATAGGAATCCAGGAAGGGATTATGATAAAAGGAAATGAAACCACTATGTACAAGGCAAATAAGAAATGATTAGCTATCTCAGATCAGGATAGGTATAGCTGCAGGTCAAGTGTAGGAAGGAGAAATTCACTTCACGTGGTGCCTCAATCAGGTAGAGGACGAATCCCTACAGCCCATTTATGAAGTCTTAAAAACAAATTAAACAGGTATAGTTTTATATACTAGAAGTATATAAAAATATTCAAGGGCAGTTGTGTTATTTAATGAGATGTACATACATAAACACATATGAATATATATATATATGTGTGGGTAGATAGAAATGGACAGAAGGAATAGATCAGGGAATCAATCTCATCTTCTTTCTTAAATTGAGAGAAAGAAAAAGAGACATTGATTTCCAAATGCATTTTATAAAGCAGGATTCACTCTGAAAAAATTTGGAGGTTCTGTGTAGCAAAACTGAATACACAAACTAACAAATTGCCAAATTTGTTCATGTGAACCGAAATGTATGTACACAGAAAACACCATTATATTTTATGAATGGCAACAAAGGCAGCATTTCCACAGAGGGAGCATCAACATTTTCTTCTACTCTGTTAACCATTCAGACAGGGAACAGAAAAGAATGACAGAAGAGGAAAAAGTTAAAAAATGGTTTTTAATAATTAAAAAAACAAAACAAAACAAAACAAAAAACCCCATGCCAAATACTTTGAAATACAGTAAAGCAGAAAACTTAATATGGAAAAAAAATTTCTTGAGTTACGACATGTATGAGTAAACTAACGTTATTCATCTCCTCTTACTAGAAGAAAAGACATTACATGGTCAGACTGAAGACTTAGAAACATCTGTGAAATCTGTGCTCTCTTTGAAGTTCACATTATACATCATCATCTTTGATAGACTTAAGCGGTATAACTGTTATCAGAGTTTCTGCATAAAGGTGGAACTTAAATATTCTGTCTCAAATTGGCTGTTACAGCTCTGCTGTTTCCCACTCTTGCAGGCAGTTAGCTATCCTGGCTTTTTCTGCAGCTGCAGTTTATACTGAAAGTTGTAAAAACATGTTCAGCTGCCCCCATAACAAGCATAGGTGAAGGAATAGAACCTAATCCATTTTTTTCCCCCAGGTTCTCTAGACTAGGAGAAAGAAAGAAAGAAAAGAAACAAAAGTAGATTAAATCTACTAATACAGCATGTGTGTCATGGACACATTATCTTATCAGGCAGAGCTCTGACGAGGTATAAAACTCAGAAAGATACTATAGAGCATTGTTCAAAAGTCAAAATGAATGAAGAAACAGAAAAAGAGAAAACAAAGGTTTAAATCTTTCCCTTCAAATAACAGAAATGTTGAGGGTTTTGATGTAGTATTCTGCAAGTTTTTGGTGCCATTCTATGATTTACACTTCCACAACTCAGTTCTGGAAAGCTATTTAGCATTATTCTTCATTAAACTAATATGTCAGACAGTAGTTAAGCTTCTTCTGTTTGGAGCTTTGGCCATATTCTTTTTTGCAGTACCCACAATGAATAAAATGTTATTCAGTTATGAATTACTTCATTGAATTAAATATTTTATTAATTTCATGTACAATGCACATGGTTTATCTTCACTGTCATGTATTATTCTACTGAAAAAAGATGCTTAAAATTGGTAGGAACCTGATTTAATCACAGGGCCTTTTCTGGAACATCTCCATTACAGGGTAGCTGCTAGTAAAGACCACTTTCTGTAAAACCAACCCTTAACAAATTATTATGGTGAAGGTCTCCATTTAACTGAAACAAGCATATGGTGCATATATTTTTATACTTCTGTGCAGTACCAACTAACTGAGAGTGCAATTACCTGATAGCGTGACACGAAATGTAACATTATTCTTGCCCTTCTCATTCAGTCACCTGAAGGCTGGCTACAAGGGTGTGTTATTGAAATGCTAATGATCTGATTGTTATAACAAAACATTATCTCATTTGTACTCCCATAATCTTCCATTCTGGTGAGTCATCCAGGTGCTTTCTTGCTTTGGCTACATTTGGAAGGCCAACTCATGGTACACTAGAGCTGTACGGCTCAGAAAATCCTGAGAGGAATTTCACATTCTTGCCTTTTTTTACTGGAATCACATAAATTGCAAACCTTTAGGATCTCAAGGTGAGTTGCTAGCAGACATGGCTGTCAGTAAACAATACAATTTTTCAAGTCTTTATAGTAAAAGTATTATTTTTTGAAATTACTTAACCTTCTAGGCCGGTGCTGTAAAGGCTACTCAAGAGCAGGTAGGAATGTCATGAGGCATTTTAAAATGTTTGAATAAATTTAAAAATCAAGCTAAAAGGAATTCAAATTTCATTTAAATTAAATTAAGCCAAACCTTTTGGTACACTGCTTTTTGTAGCATAAACTACAAAAAAAAAATCCTACTGATATGCTACAAGAACTGAAACTGAAATTTTTCAGATGGGAAATTACCTCCCTGAATCTCTACCAAAAAAAAAAAAAAAAAAAAAGGTTTAAAAACTTGTTATAAAGTTTATAGCTAATAAATCTAGCCTAATGCTGAAGTTAATCAGAGAAATATTGGAGTTGTTTCCCCTACACTGCTCCTGAAATGTTCACATCTGTTAGCATTCAGAGAATATTTTCATAAATGCAGAAATCTTTAATCGTTCCTCTCTCTATAAAACTCCCTGTATAAATATAAATTGCATTATTAAGACAGGGAAACAAATTTAGCTCAGCCTGTAAACTGAGTGTATTTTGAACCAGGGTAGTGATCTAACCCAATCCAGAAGGTGAAAAACCATCAAGTTCAGATGAAATTTCATATGCCATGATTTCTCAAACTTTAAAATATTTAGGAATTTTATTATCCTTATGTATCATTCATATATTGCTGAATTTATTCAAATTCTACACATAATACTCAATGTTGACTGGCATTTCCTTTTTGTTTTGTCAAGTCAGGTCTCCATACACCACCACTCCTTTGGATGGCTGACACCAGCCTTAGGTCATTTGTAAAAGAAGGAAAATTAATATATTTGGTCATTTGGCTTCCTGACTGTGCTTCTCATTATAAATAGCAGACTGACTCCTGACTGAGTGTTTTAAAGACATGATGTGAAATGCCATAAAAGAAAGCACTTGGTAACTGTGCCTATTCCATGGCTGAGAGCCAGTGCAGAACGGTGGTTTTTGCCTTCAATTTACTGGGCAGAAGGAAAGACAATCACCTTTACTATGAAAAAACACATTGAAATAAGAAAATTACTCACCACTGATCGAAATATTACAAGCTAATCAAAGCTTGTAATATAAATTAGTTACTAGGTGATCATCCCTGCAAGCAAAGGAGTTTTCAAAACAGAAGAGTCAAAAATTATTTGTATGGCATGGGGCAGCAGCAAACATCACCAAAACAAAAACGCTGTCAACAAATAAACAGATACCAGCAGATAACTGGGTACTGACAGCCATTAATAGATAGCAAATTTGTTCTGCATTTGGACAAAGAAATGAGCTTTGGGTGATGATAAACTACTTTTCATTTTACAGAATGGATTAGTCACAGAGTTGAGCCATTTTATGTCAGTAAATCTAGAAAACTTTAATCTGAGGGTTCTCCAGGAACTACTTTCAACCACTAATGTTCTTTTCCATTAAGTCTTGCAATGCTGAGGAAGAACTAGGCAACTGATAGAAAACTAATGAGTTGATAATGTGCATATAAACAGATAAACAGGATGAGGTACGTAACAACAGGCTGATGAGCCTCCAAAAAAGAAAATAATAAAAACAAAAAGCATGCTACAAGACTGAGGTTGGAGGAATAAAATGTGAGTCCCTTTCTGACAGTGCTAAAGTCCTCCCAGACATCTGTGTCCAATTCTAACAGCTCTGATTCAGAAAGATGATGCTGCACCAGGGCTAGTTCAGAAGAAAGCCACAGATGAATACAGGACTGGAAAAGACCCTTAGCAGAGGAGGAAAATGGAGATCAATATATTTAAGCATTCAAAGAAGAGTATCTTGGCTGCATCTGTAAGTCCCTTTGTGGGAATATGATGCAAAATAAATTCTACATGAAAAATGGGGTGAAGATACAGCCCAAAAAATAACAGAAACTTTTAAACTTTGAGAAAGGACTACTGGTTTTTTTTTTGAAGCATATTATTATAATTAAACCTTCCTTTAAATGTAACAGAGACATCTGAACTTTTTGTTAGTAAAAATATTAAACTATTACTAACAAGTTGAAAAACTACACTTAATTTCTATAAAACAGACATAATGTAAGTAAAATAAATGTAACTTAATTGTCTTCAAAAATTTTGTCTCTTTAAAACCTTGAAGACTTTCTTTTAGTTACCACTATTTGACCATCAAGGCTGAATTTTTCAAAGACAGCCCCAATAAGCAGGAAATGGGGTTTTTTTACATATTTTCCTGTTTTGTTGAAACTAGATGAAAAAGTACCCTTGTTTAAAAAAAAAAATAAAAAAAAAAAGTAGCAGAATTTCAAATAGATAGAAAAGAAAATAAACACTGTACTCAGTTTGAAAACTTTACTAGTGTAAGTAAGGGTATATTAATTTCTGAGTAAATAGGAATCGCATTAGGATTAAAGGCCAATACAGTTTTTGCTACTTTGATACAGATAAGCATCAAAAATTTTATAAAGGAATCTAAATTTAGACCTGTCTTTTACAGAAAGTGAGACATGGAGAAATCACTATTTGTTTTAGAGATGTTTGATATCTACCATTTCAATGAAAAATGTAATAGCGGCTACATAAAGTGGATTTGGCATATTTGTCCTATATTTTGTGAAAGAGATGGATTTAGCTCCCTCATTTTTTTGACAAAAAAAGTGAGATCTTTGCCAAGTCTTGTCCAATATTTCCTTTCAATCACTTGTGTAGCTCCTCAAGCACAGTGACAAAACAAATGATTTCACAGGGTTCCAATTTTACAGCTACTGCCTGTAATTGCATGACTTTCTCAGTTAGCTGTAAAACTACTCATACTTATCCAGGCAATATTTGTTCAGTTTTAATAAGGTTTATCCAAACTTTCATGTCAATCTAATCTGTTGAAAACTCTGTTTCTCAGCCCTGATATCTCGTGAAGAAGGGCAGTTTTCTCTTTTTGTTTACCTATAGCTGGAAGGATATAACTCTAGGGTGCATCCTCAGTGCGTGAGATGAATTTGAGGTTAAATTACTAATACATGTGGAAATTTAGGGTGGAAATTGTTCAGTCCACAGTAGGAATGAAGTAACTACATGAAAGGCAGATCTGGACACACTGGCATCTGAGGGATCTACATGGCTAAAGACAGGTTAATATACATTAAGCATCATTGATATAAAATAACTTAGCATGTAATTTTGTGCAGGGCACAAAATTTGTAATTTTGGGCAGGATTACATATACCCTGAGAAATATTTTTTTTTCCTAATTTGACTTTTAAACATAACTATTTAACATTTTTTTCTAATTCAATAAATCTGAAAGTGCACACTGACAGCAAGGAACTGATTGACAGGAAAATATATTTTAAATAAGTTTTCCTAATTAATAATGTCATTCTGAATTTACCATTACAGTATGTGCCATTCTAATTTACTACCAGTTTTCAGTCTCCTAGACTGGATTTCTGTATTGCTGCTCCTGCTGCCTTTTGGTAGGAAGACCATTGCAGCAGCTGGTTCAGTATTATCAATTTTAATTAATATCTTCATTTTATGATACATCACAGATTTTTCTATGGGAAAAACGAAAACAAGCATGAAGAAATGATTTATTACATCACACTCTGTAAATAGCTATGTTTTAGCTTTTTTGCTCTGTAGGTGTCATTCTTTTCAGATGTTAGCAGAGAGAATCTGATTGACTTTTTTATTTTATTTCAGTTTTTACAGCTCACTATATCTGGCTGCCACAAAATGTACAAGAGCAATAAAAAATAAAGGTGGAACTTTACATAGAAACTTTATTTTAGTGTTACAAATAACTAGTCTCTCTCAACTCATATATTCATGTGGATTCCGTATGAATTAGATCAATACCCAGGGCACATAAATCCTGTGCCACACAATAGATATTGCATAGTTGTCAGTCCTGCACATCGCAACACCCCTCAGTATGAATCCTCTGAATATCAGCCTGAGGTCTAAGCAGACAAGTCCATGGGTCTCTGATGAACAAAAAATAAAGGCACATATTATTATTAATAGCTCTATAACCTGACTGATGTCTTGTATATACTTGTGCATTATAAACATCCTGGGATCATCAGCAAGAAGTAATCTAGTCCCCAAAACTCACCAGTCCTTGAGAAGCTGCTGTCCTGCAGTCCCTTTCAGAGCAGCTTTCTCAACACCAACATTTGGGTTGTAACTGGAAGAAAGGGAAATCATAGTTGGGAAAAGGCATTGGGGTGGAAAAAGAAACTCTTAAGATCATCAGGTTCAATCATTAACCCATCACTGCCATGTCCACAAGTGCCACATCTAAGCATCCTTTGAACACTTCCACAATGGTGATTACCTTGCTTCCCTAGGCAGCCTGTTTCAGTGCTCAACTCTTTCAGTGAAGAAATTTTTCTCAACATGCAATTTAAACCTCCTCTGGCACAACTTGAGGCTGTTTGCTCTTGTCCTGTTTCTGGTTGCCTGGGAGAAGAAACCAGTCTCTGGCTACAATCTCCATTCAGGGAGTTTTAGAGAGTGATGAGGTCTCCCTTGAGCCTCGTTTTCTCCAGAATAAACACCTCGAGCTCCAAACTCGTATTCCAGACCCTTCACCAATCTTGTTGCCCTTCTCTGGACACTGTCCAGCCCATCCAACACACCTATGCCTGTGAGAGACTGGTTCAATTTTGGTATTTCCTGTGAGTGATTTCTGCCTCTATGCAGGTAGCTCTTGTTCCTACTCATCCTCCTCTTATTTTTCTTCCTAACACTTCTAAACCCCTTTGGCAGATTTGCAGATGTATTTGTTCCCTATAGAGAACATTTAATAATAATCATATACTACCTCAGTTTTAAATCATGTACCACTGAGAGCTGGTCCAAAGGCACATCATTTCAGTCAGAAGTGTGTTTGTACAGACTGACAGGAAAAGTTGGATTTTTCATGTCCTGGTTTTTATGCTTAGATTTTAACCACAGTTACTTGTGCAAGTATACACACTTCACACTGATAGAGTTAAACATTCCCTGATTCAATTTTTCATGCTTTCATGCAAGCCATACACACGTGAGAATATTTTTGAAAGAAATCTCTGATCTCTTTAATAAAGCTGTCCAGGCAAATACAAGAGTAAAAAGACATTTCGTTCTGTGAGAAAAGAAAGGATTCATACCATGTGTATGATCTTCAGCCTATGCACATTTATATTTCTACTCAATACTTTAATTTAGACATTTTTATATAAGCAAATGGTAAATTTACCTTTGAAAGAAAGATTAATGTTTTCAAAATAGGAGATCTGAATTGTGTTACCCAATGAAGAAAACACTAAATTCATAATAAATGTCAATACTGTGCAGACAGATGTTTTCATCTCACTCAGTGCCTTTTGTATTCTTTGAAGCTGAACTGCAATTCCAAAAATCATATAGACACTTATTTTTTCTGAGACTAAAAATTGCCTAGATCTGAAGTGCCTTCTTAGGCAGCTGAACGCTGGGGAAAAAAATTACAACATAGCAGTAAAACTAAAATATCTACATTAAGTTTAGCAGAGACAATCACAAGAAAAATCAGGCAGTAAAATGAGGGTTCATTTCGGAAAACAAAGTTGAGAAGAAAGAAAAATAAGGCTTGAAATACATGGTAATGTATCACAAACTCGCATCTTTTACTGTGGATTTTTCAGCTGCTGATGCTGGGGCATGAACAAGGGTTATCAACAAAACTCTGAAAGCTCCTGTAAGTTATGAAATCTCATTCTTCATCTAAACTAGTTCATTGATAAAACCTAAGACTTCAGCTGAACCAATCGAAGCTGTGAGGAGACATTCCATCTTCACAGAATGACAGAATTGGTAGGGTTGGAAGGCACCTCTGGAGATCATCCAGTCCAACCTCGCTGTCAAGGCAGGGTCACCTGGAGCAGGTGACACAGGAAAATACCCAGGTGTGTTTGGAATGTCTGCAGAGAGGGAGAAGCCACATCTTCCCTGGGCAGCCTGTTCCAGTGCTCTGGCATCCTCAGGGCTCTCACATCTCTTGCTGAGATGGAACTTCCTGTGTTTTGGTTTATGGCCATTACACGTGTACTCATGCACCAGCTGCTCTTTCTTTTTACCTCCCACACAGAGGGATGTGGCTATTGCTGCAGTCAGTACACACAGAAGCACAGAGTGGGTAATGATACTTGCACATGCTGTGTGTCATAATATGTCATATCACTCCCTTGAGATCAGGAGGAGGTGAAGGGGAGAGGGTGTTTCATGAAACCTGACTCATGGAAGACAGAGTACATATTGTTTTTGTATAGGTGAAGAATATACCCAACATAATTTTAAAAGAATATTTCACTTTTAAAGGCTAATTTTGGTTACTCTTACTAGAAATACACATAAGTTTAATGTCAAGTCTTCAAGGGCTGATCCTTTGCTAGAGAATGTTACTAAGCATTATAATGAACATTATTGCTATCACCATGTTTGGATACAAAGCTCAGAAAAATTAGAAGACAAAGTTAATATTTTACTTATAAAATATCAGTAAGTGAAGGGAATTCCATCTGGTTAAATATTCAAGAATCCTTAAGAAATGTTTTTCCCCAGGATTTCCTGTTTGATTTACTCATCATTCTTACTTACCTAACTCGCTCATAAAACAAAGAAGCAAATGACATTAAAAAAAAAAACAACCCCCAACCAAACAAAAAACCCCCAACTAAACAACAACAAAAAAACAACAAACCAAACCAAACCAACCAACCAAAGAAACAAAAAAAACACAGAAAAAAACAAAAAAAACCAAAACCAAAACCAAACCAAACCAAACCAAAACAACAAAAAAACCCCACAGAGGATCTATTGGAGAATTACTTAAACTTGAAGTACAGCTAGGGAGTTAAGGTTACTTTGCAATTTTTCAAGACTATTCAACATATTTCTTATTTTCATATCCCATCTGTATAACAATATCTTTCTAGGTGAACAGGCCTTTCTTTCTAGGATTTTCTGTTATTATGTCATTCATGTGCATTTTTCTTTCTTCCCACTCACATTTTAAAAAGTGGTTTTACTAGTTTTCAAATGTGTCATCTTGGTAGACCTCTATGAGAGATCAGATCAATATTTCCCAATATTTTATTTTTAATTTCTTCAAGAAACTGTCATCTTGAGTCCTGCACATTTTTTTTTCCTCTTAATTATGTCTTGTATCTATTATTAACCAAGACAGACAGACAGAGACGGACATACATATGTGTGGAACTGGAAGTGCTTCTCAATAGGAAAGGCTTGTGAAAAAATTAATAGTATCTATCATTATCTGCCTTCTTTGACTAATCAATAAACTGCAAAAAATACGATAGGTGTGTCATTTTTTTTTATAAAATTCACTAAACCAAGCACATACATTTGGCCTACTAAGAAAAGTGACAACAAAATTGTTCATGGGTACTAAACTTTGTCATTCTTCCTTCATTGAGTAAGCAACGGGCTATTTTTGTCATTTTGTAAATGACATTGAAATGGGAAGCTTGTCATTTTATTACTAGATTTTTTTTTTTTTGCTTTGATTAGAAAGCAGCAGCTCATTAGCTCCTCTTCCTGTATATGTCCCCATCATCACTCTGAAGAATGCCAGCACTTGAAATAGGACTTTTTTTTTTTTTTTTCCTAAACTCAAGTGCATTTTGCCTTTGGACTTTACACAAAATTAATTATAATTTTCCCTTCTAATCTCTAGTACATCATTAGGACTCTGAGACTCAGAATCTGTTTTCTCTAACAAATGGCTAAATGCCAAACACCAGTGGCATTTTAAAATGGAACTGAGTAAATGCAGCAAAATACATTCTCCTTCTCTGGCATTTACCCTCTATTTTATCCTCATGTTTCTGAGAATGTCCTCTAGAATGACTTTCCTGGCATTAACTTTTTCTCTGATTAAGAAAGAAGGAAGTATTTTAATAAAAGCAGAAATTTCACAAGGGAGCATATGGAAAAACCCAAGAGGATGCACAGACACAGAGACACTCATCCAAGTGTTTTGGTCAGCCAGTGATCACTTAGGATTCTCATACCCAGACTACTTTCACTTACATATCTGTTTTTTCACCTTTCACAAATAATCCAATAGAAACTAGATCTGAAACATTCCCTCAGGGTGGCTCAACATTACAGAAGGTATCAGGAAAGAATGACAAAGTTGAGGGGTCCTTACAGGACTCTGTCTGTAGATATTTCTCTTTTAGGAGCCACCACCTCAACACCGCTGCTTTGTGAAAAGCTGCTGAACTACAGCATGAAGCTGTGATCCCTCAGCTATTCCTTAAATCTTTTTGCTTTCTCCTTTTTGGTGCTGGGAACTGAAGCCAGGAGGAAAAAGAGGAATTGTATAGAGGAGAATTTAGCTCATGGACCACAGCCTTGTTTGGATTTACAGCTAAGAATCTCTGCACAGTGAAGGAGTGTGACATGATAGAAGGCTCCAAAACTTTGCAAAGCTTTTCCTTACACCCAGGAGCATGCCTCTTTTTGCAGTTCCATCAAATCAAAAGGAAAGTTCCAGAGCATTCAGAAGAGTCCTCCCCAAATAGTAAACCAGTAGCACATTTTAGCCAAGGACAGGGACCTACAAGCTGACACAGCTAGTAGATTTGGATGAACATCTAACACGTATTGATCAGACAAACAGACAAGTGTGCCTTGTGCACGACACTCAAAAAGCAATCGGGTTTAGAAGGGCCAAGGAATCTTCTAAGCAAATAATTACTTATAAAAGGAATAAGCTTTTTTTCATCACCGTATTCTCCAAAAAGAATGTGTAACCTGGCCAAATATTGATTTGTTAGCAATGCCAAGGGATAAAGTCTTTAACACTGTTACAGAATTTCTATACAGCATCTGTTGACCCTCTGTGTTCTTTACTCTGGTTAATAGAATTAAAACACTGTGCAATTCTAATAAACTGAAGAAATCAGAAAAGCTTAAGGGGGTTTGCTAGTAAGTATAAGGTTTTTTTTTTTTTCATTTATTTTACCCAATAAATCAAAACTGACATATTCAGAAGGAAGTATCTGGGATGTTGAATACACAAAAGAAAGAAAGCATGAAGAACAAGTAAACAAGGTCTGAGGAAGTCACATAAATAGCAACTTGTCAATGACAATTAAAACCTAATTATTCCTGATAGCAAGTACTGTTCTTCCTCAAGGGTATAAAGAACACTTACTTTGCATTCTAAACGTGAGTGCAAATATAACTTTATACACTCTAATATAACTTTATACACTCTGTAGGAATGAAGAAGGTATAGATTGTTCAGACCACTGATGAAAAATGTGAACAGAGGGTAAACAGAATACATAGAAGAGAAAAAGTGCTAATTAAACAGACAGTAGCCCAAGTGCCACCTTAAATTACACACTATGAAACCCTTTTCAAGTCAGCATGATTATAAGCCAAAGAAAAATTCTTTGTCATAGATATATGCTTCAATCTAATTTTATATACATTTCCATTCAGAAATTTCCACCCAAATGGGAAAAAAAAGGGTTATTGTGGTAAACTAGGTAAACTAGAAAGCAGTTCTGAACATATTCTTCTCTTAGATCACACTGATAAATGCTCTCATTAACTTTAGCCTCAACAAGGTTAATTTAAATGATACCCAACAGCACCAAGATCTGTCTTATTAAAAGGACAGCGATAATCTAAAATAATGTTGTATTCATTAGAAAACTGAGGTTTTTCTGTTTGTTTGCTTTTAATTAGGAGAAACAGATTTATATTCATAATGTTTTCATGCCCAGACAATTGTATTAAAACTGCTAGGTACTATTTGCCTTTCATCACCCTTTTCCCTTATTGTCTCCAACATACTGGAATTCCTGCTTGCTCTGTTGCTCCTGACCATTTTCAGACATAAAATATTCAACTTTATTTATATTTTTAAACAGTATGACTGAACTAAAGTATTTTAAAAATGCAAAGAGTAGAAAAATAAGCATGCAATTTTTGATTATTATCTATTTTACAGTATGACCTCATCAAATCCCACTTCAGTTTATAGGATTATATTCAATGCCAAATGACCATGTCAATGTTTCTATTGTCTAGATTTCTCTTTAGAAACATCTATGTTTTCGTCTTTTATTTTTACAACACATCCTATCCAGATCACTGATACAGAGGAGATTCACTTAACATTTCAACAAACTGATAGGATCCAGACCCATAGATCATGAGGACCTATATAATTCAAATCCAAAGATGAAGTTCTTAAAATTATTATTGATCAAAAAATTTAGATGAAAAGCTAAATCACAGCCTTTAAGCCTCTCCAGAGTTTTTAATAGCAAACTGTCAAGGCTCCTAGAAACTACTTCTTGACATACTTACAGGAATCTCATTTTCAGGCATTTAGCTTGTAAACAAAGCTCTCCCCAAGGAAGCACAGAGGGGCTGCTCTCCCACGTATGATGCTTCAGATGCATAATCCAACCAGAATTTCCAGCAGACAAACATGTACTGTGCTTTCAAAGGAGAAGGTTGCTCCTCCACCTAGCGAAAAAAACCCCTACCTTTACCTCTGAAAAAGGGTTCAAAAGATAACTTCTTCCTTCATTATTACTGGTTTGGGGTGGAGTAGAATTAATTTTCTTCACAGGGGCTGGTACAGGGTTGTGTTTTATAATTTTATCTTTGAGCTGGAAACAGTGTTGTTAATACAAGGTTGTTTTCCTTAGCCAAGGTCTTTTCTGGTTGTCACACAATCCTGACAAGTGGGTTGGGAGTACACAAGAATTTGAGAGGAGACACAAGTTGGATAGTTGATCCCAGCTGTGAGTCCTGCTTTTCTGGAGATGAGTGAACATCTGTCTGTCCATGGGAAGCACTGGATGAATCCCTCGTTGTGCTTTGCCTGCAGACATTTGCTTTACCTGTTAACTGTCTTTTATCTCAATCTGTAAGCTTTCTCACTCCCACCCTCTGATTCTCTCCCCCATCTCACTCAGAGTGAGCGCCTGTCTGTGTTGGGCTGAGGTGCTGGCTGGGGTTAAACCATGGCAGTTGTCACTCTTCCTGACGATTTTCTGATCCCCTTCTAGGCCCTAGGGAAAGGGCCTGGCCTGAAATCTATTTAGCTGAAGGCACAAGCTATCAATACAGAAGTCTGTTCTGGATTTCTCTCAGTATAGTAGGAAGCATGCTGCCCTACAGTCTTCCTAAAGATCTGAAAAGATACAGGACAGATTCCAAGGCCTTCAGTTAAAGAATTAGACCACTGCAAGTAAAACTCAGTGCTTATGTAACTTACACTAACATGTTTCACAATTAACCATCATAATTAATGCACCAGTCCTAAGGAAAAGGTGATTGTTAGTAGTGAATATTCTAGAATCAGTTTCTCCTGTCATTACATTATGTGATAAACATTGCAACTATCTCTTTGCTCTCCTGAATTGTTTATAATTTGTTTTGGTTGAAGAACCAAATCTATGACTTATTCACATATACATGCCCTCCCAAAAAGTCAAAGTGTTTGGCAACAGAATGGCACTGTCTGAGGGGTTTCATTGGTAATTTTCATCTCACTCACATTCAAGACAACTTTTATTAGGCTTCAAATAGCAATACTATTTTAAAAATGGAACTTACTTATTTAAGAGGCCAGAGTTTAAGCCATATTGAGTCACACAATACTAGATCACAGCTTCAGATAGAGATTTTGAAGCTATTTTCAAGTGCAATTTTATAGACACCTAAAGGTTGACAAGCCATCAGGAAATACCCTTCAGATCTCTCAAAATGTATTATGATAGTAACTGGGCTTTGGTCAGCAGGTTGGGGATGCTGTTTAATGCTGTCATTGATGGCCTCTTTTGAGAGTGGACACTTGTGACTTAATGAAATTTTTTATGGTTTCTGAATACTCATTTATATGAGAGAGCAGAAGAGACTATGGCATTCCAACTCTGCCTCATTTTTGTCCTTACCTGGGAAAAACACATTTACTTGAAAGCAAGTTTTGATCAAAATCAGATGTGAGCCTAGGAAAAAAAGAAAAACAAATGAAAAAATTGCATGTATATTCTCAGACATGATGATATGGTATTTTCCTTTAAGATTCCAGTTGTTTAAATGCCTGGAAAAACGCTCCTTACTCCAGCCTGCTGCATGTACCAAGTGTTCAACATTCTCTCGTTTTGCTATACATAGGCACAGCAGGCTCCTCCATTGCTACCATTTAAACTCTTTTTCGCCTTAAAGAAGCAATCCTAAATGTCAGGCTTCCTTACCGTGCCTGCTCCAGACAATCTGGCAGCCTCCTGTAGGAAAACTCCATACTGCATAAAAATCAACATTGCAAAAAATCTATTTTATCCTTCACAATCCTGTGCTGTCCCCCTGGATAGAAAGGAACCTTATCTTATATTGTCATCTGTCTTTCTGCCCTGCCCCCTCTTCTCTCCAAAGTAGAGCAGTTCCACTATTATAAAATGTAGTATCATAGACCCTTACAAAGAGTTCCATAGTATTCTGTGTGGATCTTCAGAAAATACATTTTAATGAAGCAGAGACAAAAGTGAGAAGAGGAAAAATAAAAATCATCAGTATAATAATAGGAGGACTAATGTAATCACTGGTGAAGTGAGAGATGCCTTTACATTTTTTATTTCATTAAATTATTCTCTGTGATTTTTTTTAATAGATGGGGAATATATTTTACATTTACCATTGACAAAGAGACCAAATTGGCTTGCCTTCTACATTAATGATGTAACACTGACATTACTGTCTAGATTATTATTAAAGTCTGTACCTTGATAGAAGCTAGAGTCCTATTTTTTTATGTATTCTATCAATAAAATGTACACAAACATCTCATCTTGCTAGTACATGATTAATTAAGCAGAAATACATGCATTTAATATATTATGGAATTAGCTGTGAAAGTCTCTAGTTATGATCAATAAGCAATTTGAGTAATCATTCATCTGTGCATTGAAATACAGTAAGAACAAAGCTGATTTCAAGACCCTTTTCTACATATATTCTACTGGGAGAAGACAGATTCTTCCTTTCAGTAATGTTGTTGTCAGGCTTCTACTACTTAATATGCTTATTAAAAAACACAATGACTGACAATATAATAATGACTAGAAAGAAGTCAAAGTTCAAAATCTCTAGATCTTCCTTCCTCATTCCTCTCCTCTTTCCTTCTTGTTGTGTAATAAGTTACTATTTATTTTTACTCATGAAAAAGCACGCACAAAACATGAATCTGCATTCCTTTTGCACAGGAGGCTTTTTCTCAGGAAAGAGGAAGAAAATGAAAAGTTGATACGACTTCAGTTGTTATTGATTCTAAAGATACATTCATAAAATTAAGAAAAAGCTTCTAAAAATCCAAGCTAAAATAAATGAAACAGCTCCAGACAGCAAAAATCAAAGCTATGCATCTTTCTGTATCCAGTAGTGAGTGAGCTGTTGAGTCAAGTACTGGATCAAGATGCTATAGGTGTCAATATTTTTTTAATAATTTTTTAAAAGTTCACTTAGTTAACTGTATAACCCACAAAATATTCTGCAATCTTTGTCTAATTCTTATCTGTTCAGACATGCTTACTTTCCCTTTCCTACCCCTCTCCCCTTCTCCCCCATTATAAATGCAAAAAAGAAAGTCCTCTTCTTTTGAGAAAGTAAAGGATTTGGCTGATAGCAGTCAGTCCTGGAATCTTATTCCTCTGTGCTCGACAGGTGAAAAAAGATTAAGGTTAATTCAACAAAAAAGAAACACAAGAGTTTTTTAGAAATCTTGGATCTTTGGGATTATGAAGTTGGCATAATCATGTCTAGTGTAAACCAATTAATTTAGAATAGATTTTGAGTAGCAAAAGAAATACATAATCAATGATGTATTAAAACCATCTGAAACAAAGTAAGTACATTTTTATCTGATCACTGATGTCAAGATCATCCAGGGAAATTCAAAAGATATGCAGTAAATGATCTAGGTGAATCTGTTCTTCAGCTAATATCTTTGAAAGAATCAAGCTGATGAAGGTCTGGATACTTTTGAAGTCAACAAATGCAGCATCCTTTTCACAGTGATTCGGAGACTTATTGATTAACACTCTGACTGAGAAGACTTGTGGCTCATTTTTCTACATGGATAAAGAAATTATGGATGTAGATCACTGTGTATGTGTAAATGCCAAACACAACAGAAGTGCTCAGGCTGTCAAGAAGGAAACCTATGTGCACATTTTACATTTTATAACCATAATACAGAAGAGGTTTATTAAGAGTAAAAATTAATGGCCTGACAGTACAGAATTGTTCCCTTTAGTATTGTATGTTTTGGAACATGTTACACAACCCAGTAACAAAAGCGTTAAATGATAGGAGCATCATCACTTTCCTCTGGGAGATTATTCCTCATATTTAACTGACAGGAATTGCTGTTGCCCTCACATTAAACCTATTTTCCCCTCCTCTTCTTAAATACACTGAGTTTTTAGTGTCCGAGTCTTGAAAAAAAACCACTTTCCACCTGTGATTTATACATTTACAAGAGTTGAAACCTCTCTCTGTGTTTCTCTTTACTGCTGTTTTGTCCTATTGTGAAAATTTAAAACCAGACTTCTTGTGAGTTTCACAACGGTGACTTCGTTTTTGGTAGAATATCACTGTGATCTAGATGATCCAGGTACCAAAAGCTGTTTCACCTCTGCATTCCTTCAGAGCTTAAAGTGAAAAAATAAAAAAGCTCTATGTTTGGTTATTGCTAGTTCTTCACTGCTTTTGGTTGTTGTTGATGCTCTTTAAGAGAATGACAAAGGATGTCCGTTTTCAACTGAATAAATAAATCAAGCATTTTTCTGTAATGTTTTCATCATCTATAATTACTTGCATACCTGCAACAGAAGCAAAAGGCTTCTTTCTTTGTATACTTATCAAAGTTGTTTGGTTTTTTTATTGTTTTTTCTTACATGTAATAGGTAATTGCTTCTCAAGTTATCAATTATTTTCCAGTTTCCTTTTAGAATTTGAACTTCTATCTTCTATGCTTTTCTGTTGCATTGCTCACTAGAGTACTTGAGGCAAAAAATGTTAAACACTTTGCTCTCTAATTCTCTATATATCGTTTAACTATAAGGGGTTTTGACTATGCTTGCATCTGCTTCATCCACGTAGGGATGTTGCAGGGGATATTAAAAAAAGCTAAAAATGAAACAACCCAAGCCAATCAAATTCTACTTTGTGTGAGAAAAGTTAATGTTTGGTAAACTGGATTTGAATTCATAGTGCACTAGTTCTCAGTGACAGTTAGTTCACACAGAAAGAACAGACCAGGACACAAAACAGAAGATAGTATAGACGTTCTGACTAAATTTATTCCTTAATATAGGAGCACCCAGGCTAAGAAGTCACATGTCCATGAACTGCATACATATTTTTCAATGAAACAAGTATTAGCTCATCTCCAGAACTGTGAATCCGGAGAGACATGGTGTTCGTATGCCAGACTTGAAGGCCCCCAATACCTTTAGCAGATAAATATCTGTTGTTAGTGCAGATGGGGGAACGAGTCAGTACACATAGGGAAATATAGAGCTATGAAGTCTTGTACCAGATTTTTAAGTGACCAGTGTGAGAGAATGAAGTCTTATGGATAATGGCTTAAACATGGTTTTGAAAGACGTTCTGGGCATTATGGGAATAGTGAATGAGGAAGCTGTGACCACATAAGCGCATCTATCCCTGAATATATTACCAGGCTGTAACGTTGGACTCTGATTTAAGTCAACTAAGAGAACTTGAAAAAAGAAAAAGTAACACCATTAATCAATTGCCTCTGCTCTAGGGACAAGGACACAAGACTCAGGCAGGAGAATGTATCCAAAGAAAGCCAAACCCAGCAGCTGAGCGGAAAATCAGCTGGGGCCAGGCTGGGGCTGGGGGAGGCCGTAGCCCACAGGCTCATCTGCTGAGGCCACCTTTGCACACACTGCCCACAGCCAGCCAGGGAGGACGAGAGTTCTGGGGCTGTGGGGGAACCTCTGCTCACAGGCAGTCAACACCCATCCTCCCTCACACAAACTGGCTCCGCTGGAAAATCCCCACTCAGGGAAGGCCACATCCACGGCCCATTGCCCTAAGGGACACCTGAGGAGGGGCCAGAATCCATCCAAGAGCCCCAAAGCGCTGCCCAGACTCACTGCTGACGCCTTGCAGCAGAGCCAGAGGCTCCTGATGCAAAGGGATGCAGCAGAGCCAGAGGCTGCTGCCACAGCCTGTGCCAGACTTGGCCCTGTCTGGAGAGCAATCTGGGCCTTCCCGCCTGGCCCAAGTGTGTATGGAAACTCTGAACTCCGTGTTTGTGGGGGACCCTGAGCACCAAGAAACAGAGATGTAGAGAATCCACAGTATGCCACCGGGGATCTGTGGGTGCTCTCCATCAGAGAGCAGGATTCCATTGGGATCCACAGAGTGCTGAGGTTTTCTACTTCATCTGCCTCTGCCACTCTCTTTCTCTCCCCCCACCTCTATTCCACTTCTATTTTTCTCTCCCTGTCATTCTGTCTCTCTCCCATTTCCTGCTCAATGAAACACACACAGTTGACTTTGGCACACGATCTCCTTTGTACCCTAATTGGGGCAGAGCCATTTCTGATCATTTTAATCAGTGGATCACAACAACAAGGGGCTAGAAGCCCTCCGGTCTGGGTGCTGCTCCATGCCACTTCCACGGGCTTGGGCTGCTGAAGGGGGGCTGGGCTGGGCCCTTTGTGACGCAGGGGCGTTCTATCGGGTTCCTGGGTGTTGTTGGGCGTTCTGTTGTCCTGGTGACATGGAACAGCCCCAACCTGCAGGGGTATATAAGGGGCACAGGGCCCTGCGCTGCCCAGTCCCAGGAGTGCCTCTCACACAAGAGGAAGCAACTCCCGGGACCTCTGTGCCTCACAGCACACTGAAGATGGAGAAGGAAATGCTGAACTCCTACTCCAAGGCAGCCAGCCCCATGCCCAGCAGGCCAGAAGATCAGGCCATCAGCGGGCAGTGGCTGGCAGCAGGCGACAGTTCTGGCCTGCCAGCCTGCAGCAACGTCACCACCAGCTGCCATGATGGATCCCCAGCGGAAGCCGGCATTGGGCAGGAGCTGACCCCAGAAGAAAACTGCGACACTTACCATCTGTCAGACTGGGATGAATGCACCATGGAAGAGCTGTCCCACAGCGATGCTCCTTGTCACCAAGAAGCGTCAGACTGGGAGGAGTCCATGGACCTGGAGCCTTCTGAGGAGGAAGGCTCCGTTCAGCAGGTGGAGTCCGCAGGCAGTCGTCACACACCCTCTCTGCCGTCCAACTGGGAGAACGACAGCGACGCAGACCTCATGCAGCACAGCTGGGAACAGACCATCGGGGACAAGCTCGTGCTGCATGAGGAAGACGAGTGGGACGGAGTGAGCGTCCTCGAGCTCACTGAAGACCAGGCAGAGCGAGAGCGACGATGGGCAGGTTTGTCCGCAGGCGGGTTCCCCGGGGCTGCCCCTCGCGAGGCCTGGGTTGAGCCGGCAGCAGCCGAGCCAAGCTCCCCAGGGCCGTGCTGCGCCTCCTCCCCTGCCCGTGTGGAGGCGCCCGTGGCCATCAAGAGGCGGCCATCGCGGCTGCGGCGGGCACTGCGGGCGCTGCGCCGCCTCTGCCGCTGCCCCTGCCTGGCTCCGCACACCGAGCAGTAGGGGCCGCGGCCGGCGCCAGCCCGGGCCTCTGCCATGGCGGCCGGCCCGCAGCCATGCCCGGCCTGAGCGAGCCACACGGGCTGCCTTGGCCTGCGCACGGCCCCGCAGCCTCGGCGGGACCCGCCTGCTTTGCGCCATCCAAGGCACTCAGCCGGCCCCAAACCTGCCTGCCGCTCCTGTCCCACCCAGCGTCGGGCACCACCACCACCATCGCCCTGACACCGTGTCCCCAGCTGCCACATCCGGACGACTCAACACCTTGCAGAGAGAGCGACTCCACCACCTCCCAGAGCAACATCGTCTGACGCTGGACAGCTCTTCCAGGAAAAGCTCCTGCTTTAACATCAGACCCTTCCGTGTTAAAAACTAGTAGTAGGTAAAAAAAAAAAAATAAAACCCCCCCAAAAAAACCACAAAACCCCCAAAAATAAACACACACAAAAAAAGATTTAGACTAGGAATAATTAGAAGAATATGAAGAATAGTAAGACACAGTAGCATTAAATAAGTATAGGAATTAAGAATAGAAAAAAATGCAATAGGAATAGGAATAGGAATAAGAATAAGAATAGGAATAGGAATAGGAATAGGAATAAGAATAAGAATAGAAGAAGAGGAAGAAAAGCACATGAAGAAAATGAAGAAGGAGAAGAAGGAAAAGTACAAGAAGAAGAAAATGAAGAAGGAGGAAAAGAAGATAGAAAAACTAGTAGTAGAAGTAAATTATTACAATAACAACTGATATAAATAAAATATTATCCTAATAATATTATGAGTAAGTCATGTTGAAATAAACATCCCCACATCTTTTAGAGTCATAGTATACTTACGGGTTGGGAAGGACATCAAAAAACGTCTAGATCCATCTGATCATCTTACGCACTCTTTCTCTCCCTCTCAGTCCTCTGCACTCCTCCTTGCAGGTCCCCGTCCTCCTTATGCTGGGGCCCCCACACACGCATGTCGTGCTCCAGGCAGGGTCTCACAAAAATGGCCCAGAGGGCCACGCTCACCTCCCTTGGCTGCTGCCCTTTGCCCCTTTCCATGCAGCCCAGCCCACGGCTGCTCTCTGGGCTGGCAGCACCCACTGCCGGCTCGCGCTCAGCTTCTCCTCCCTGCGCAACCCCAAGAGCTTCTCCTCAGCCCCTGCCCCGCTCGGCTTCCTGTCCCCTGCAAAGGCCCTGCCGAGGGCAGCTCCAGCCACTCTCTGTGCCATTGGAAAAGCCATTGCAGAGCCCCGGGGCCAAGGCACAGCCCTCCCTGAGGCACACCCCTCATCCCTGGCCTGCAGCCGCCCATGGAGCCGCTGACCACAACTCCCTGCCTGCGGCCATCCAAACAATTCCTCTGACCCCGCACAGCCCAGCCTGCAAAGCCAGGCCTGGCACTGTGGGGCTCAGGGGGGTCTGTCCTGGGGCACCGGGCCTCACAGGGCTCTGGGCTCAGCAGCGCTGGCACACACTGAAATGGGATGGCAAATGGCTTCAACGCTGCCAGCAAGGAGATTTGCACATTATGGCTAAACTGAATAAAGAGGCTGAGACCACCCCAGCCCACCCCTCCTTCACCTGACTGCAGCTTTGGCCTGGCACTTGAGCGGCCTAACAGCACCTGAGGTACCATCAAGGTGACACCATTGATCAATTGCCTCTGCTCTAGGGACAAGGACACAAGACTCAGGCAGGAGAACGTATCCAAAGAAAGCCAAACCCAGCAGCTGAGCGGAAAATCAGCTGGGGCCAGGCTGGGGCTGGGGGAGGCCGTAACCCACAGGCTCATCTGCTGAGGCCACCTTTGCACACACTGCCCACAGCCAGCCAGGGAGGACGAGAGTTCTGGGGCTGTGGGGGAACCTCTGCTCACAGGCAGTCAACACCCATCCTCCCTCACACAAACTGGCTCCGCTGGAAAATCCCCACTCAGGGAAGGCCACATCCACGGCCCATTGCCCTAAGGGACACCTGAGGAGGGGCCAGAATCCATCCAAGAGCCCCAAAGCGCTGCCCAGACTCACTGCTGACGCCTTGCAGCAGAGCCAGAGGCTGCTGCCACAGCCTGTGCCAGGCTTGTCCCTGTCTGGAGAGCAATCTGGGCCTTCCCGCCTGGCCCAAGTGTGTATGGAAACTCTGAACTCCGTGTTTGTGGGGGACCCTGAGCACCAAGAAACAGAGATGTAGAGAATCCACAGTATGCCACCGGGGATCTGTGGGTGCTCTCCATCAGAGAGCAGGATTCCATTGGGATCCACAGAGTGCTGAGGTTTTCTACTTCATCTGCCTCTGCCACTCTCTTTCTCTCCCCCCACCTCTATTCCACTTCTATTTTTCTCTCCCTGTCATTCTGTCTCTCTCCCATTTCCTGCTCAATGAAACACACACAGTTGACTTTGGCACACGATCTCCTTTGTACCCTAATTGGGGCAGAGCCATTTCTGATCATTTTAATCAGTGGATCACAACAACAAGGGGCTAGAAGCCCTCCGGTCTGGGTGCTGCTCCATGCCACTTCCACGGGCTTGGGCTGCTGAAGGGGGGCTGGGCTGGGCCCTTTGTGACGCAGGGGCGTTCTATCGGGTTCCTGGGTGTTGTTGGGCGTTCTGTTGTCCTGGTGACATGGAACAGCCCCAACCTGCAGGGGTATATAAGGGGCACAGGGCCCTGCGCTGCCCAGTCCCAGGAGTGCCTCTCACACAAGAGGAAGCAACTCCCGGGACCTCTGTGCCTCACAGCACACTGAAGATGGAGAAGGAAATGCTGAACTCCTACTCCAAGGCAGCCAGCCCCATGCCCAGCAGGCCAGAAGATCAGGCCATCAGCGGGCAGTGGCTGGCAGCAGGCGACAGTTCTGGCCTGCCAGCCTGCAGCAACGTCACCACCAGCTGCCATGATGGATCCCCAGCGGAAGCCGGCATTGGGCAGGAGCTGACCCCAGAAGAAAACTGCGACACTTACCATCTGTCAGACTGGGATGAATGCACCATGGAAGAGCTGTCCCACAGCGATGCTCCTTGTCACCAAGAAGCGTCAGACTGGGAGGAGTCCATGGACCTGGAGCCTTCTGAGGAGGAAGGCTCCGTTCAGCAGGTGGAGTCCGCAGGCAGTCGTCACACACCCTCTCTGCCGTCCAACTGGGAGAACGACAGCGACGCAGACCTCATGCAGCACAGCTGGGAACAGACCATCGGGGACAAGCTCGTGCTGCATGAGGAAGACGAGTGGGACGGAGTGAGCGTCCTCGAGCTCACTGAAGACCAGGCAGAGCGAGAGCGACGATGGGCAGGTTTGTCCGCAGGCGGGTTCCCCGGGGCTGCCCCTCGCGAGGCCTGGGTTGAGCCGGCAGCAGCCGAGCCAAGCTCCCCAGGGCCGTGCTGCGCCTCCTCCCCTGCCCGTGTGGAGGCGCCCGTGGCCATCAAGAGGCGGCCATCGCGGCTGCGGCGGGCACTGCGGGCGCTGCGCCGCCTCTGCCGCTGCCCCTGCCTGGCTCCGCACACCGAGCAGTAGGGGCCGCGGCCGGCGCCAGCCCGGGCCTCTGCCATGGCGGCCGGCCCGCAGCCATGCCCGGCCTGAGCGAGCCACACGGGCTGCCTTGGCCTGCGCACGGCCCCGCAGCCTCGGCGGGACCCGCCTGCTTTGCACCATCCAAGGCACTCAGCCGGCCCCAAACCTGCCTGCCGCTCCTGTCCCACCCAGCGTCGGGCACCACCACCACCATCGCCCTGACACCGTGTCCCCAGCTGCCACATCCGGACGACTCAACACCTTGCAGAGAGAGCGACTCCACCACCTCCCAGAGCAACATCGTCTGACGCTGGACAGCTCTTCCAGGAAAAGCTCCTGCTTTAACATCAGACCCTTCCGTGTTAAAAACTAGTAGTAGGTAAAAAAAAAAAAAATAAAACCCCCCCAAAAAAACCACAAAACCCCCAAAAATAAACACACACAAAAAAAGATTTAGACTAGGAATAATTAGAAGAATATGAAGAATAGTAAGACACAGTAGCATTAAATAAGTATAGGAATTAAGAATAGAAAAAAATGCAATAGGAATAGGAATAAGAATAAGAATAGGAATAGGAATAAGAATAATAGAAGAAGAGGAAGAAAAGCACACGAAGAAAATGAAGAAGGAGAAGGAGAAGAAGGAAAAGTACAAGAAGAAGAAAATGAAGAAGGAGGAAAAGAAGATAGAAAAACTAGTAGTAGAAGTAAATTATTATAATAAAAACTGATATAAATATTATCCTAATAATATTATGAGTAAGTCATGTTGAAATAAACACCCCCACATCTTTTAGAGTCATAGTATACTTACGGGTTGGGAAGACATCAAAAAACGTCTAGATCCATCTGATCATCTTACGCACTCTTTCTCTCCCTCTCAGTCCTCTGAACTCCTTCTTGCAGGTCCCCGTCCTCCTTATGCTGGGGCCCCCACACACGCATGTCGTGCTCCAGGCAGGGTCTCACAAAAATGGCCCAGAGGGCCACGCTCACCTCCCTTGGCTGCTGCCCTTTGCCCCTTTCCATGCAGCCCAGCCCACGGCTGCTCTCTGGGCTGGCAGCACCCACTGCCGGCTCGCGCTCAGCTTCTCCTCCCTGCGCAACCCCAAGAGCTTCTCCTCAGCCCCTGCCCCGCTCGGCTTCCTGTCCCCTGCAAAGGCCCTGCCGAGGGCAGCTCCAGCCACTCTCTGTGCCATTGGAAAAGCCATTGCAGAGCCCCGGGGCCGAGGCACAGCCCTCCCTGAGGCACACCCCTCATCCCTGGCCTGCAGCCGCCCATGGAGCCGCTGACCACGACTCCCTGCCTGCGGCCATCCAAACAATTCCTCTGACCCCGCACAGCCCAGCCTGCAAAGCCAGGCCTGGCACTGTGGGGCTCAGGGGGGTCTGTCCTGGGGCACCGGGCCTTACAGGGCTCTGGGCTCAGCAGCGCTGGCACACACTGGAATGGGATGGCAAATGGCTTCAACGCTGCCAGCAAGGAGATTTGCACATTATGGCTAAACTGAATAAAGAGGCTGAGACCACCCCAGCCCACCCCTCCTTCACCTGACTGCAGCTTTGGCCTGGCACTTGAGCGGCCTAACAGCACCTGAGGTACCATCAAGGTGACACCATTGATCAATTGCCTCTGCTCTAGGGACAAGGACACAAGACTCAGGCAGGAGAATGTATCCAAAGAAAGCCAAACCCAGCAGCTGAGCGGAAAATCAGCTGGGGCCGGGGGAGGCCGTAGCCCACAGGCTCATCTGCTGAGGCCACCTTTGCACACACTGCCCACAGCCAGCCAGGGAGGACGAGAGTTCTGGGGCTGTGGGGGGGGAACCTCTGCTCACAGGCAGTCAACACCCATCCTCCCTCACACAAACTGGCTCCGCTGGAAATCCCCACTCAGGGAAGGCCACATCCACGGCCCATTGCCCTAAGGGACACCTGAGGAGGGGCCAGAATCCATCCAAGAGCCCCAAAGCGCTGCCCAGACTCACTGCTGACGCCTTGCAGCAGAGCCAGAGGCTCCTGATGCAAAGGGATGCAGCAGAGCCAGAGGCTGCTGCCACAGCCTGTGCCAGGCTTGGCCCTGACAGGACATTCCATCGAACTCTTTATTTTGTGGGACCCTCACCACTATGGTGATTGGAAGAAGCAGATCAATGGTACTCTCTTTGTTTCTATGTAGTGGTGGTATTTTCTACTTCATCTCTCTCTGTCACTCTCTTCCTTTTTTTTTTTTTTCCTCTTTGTCTCTCTCTTATTTTTATTGTGAAATAAAATCCATACTATTAACTTATCCATATGGTATCATTTGCAGCTTAATTGTGGTTGAGTCATCTCTCTAACAATTTTAATAACCAGATTGTAACAACCAGTAAAATTATTTTACCCCATGTAGTATCACAGCGCAACTTGCTGGAGCAGACCATCCTTACTATCTTACTATGTAAAAAATGATTTATAGCTACCAAAGAAACCAAATCTTTGTATAATAATACATGCATAGGGGAATATAACCTGTGATTGTGTGCAGGAAGCAGTAATTCAAAGTAGCAGCGCGTTGTATGTCTGAATATGTGCTGACGCGAAAGAAGGAATTTGATGGATACAGTCTCCCTGCAACCTGTACACTGCCTTCTGCTTCCCTCCTAGGAACCAGAGGCACTGAAACACTCCTTGCTCCCATGGCCAGAGGATCATCTCATTTCTGTGAAAAATGTGGGGCACAGATTTCCATCTGTTTTAAAGGCAAAAGTAGAGAGCTACACACCCAAGAGACACTATTGCTGTTTTAGGCTTTTCAGGGCAGTTGTTATCTCTTGATTTAGTTTGAATGAGGTTTTCTTTCTAAACTTAGCAGCAGAGGCATGGTGATTATTTTACTTGCCACTTAATTGTCTTACAGCAAGGTGGATAGATACAGACTCCTTTAACAGACACGAGTACAGACTATGAACAAGGCACCTTATTTTATCTAGCCCAGCTGTACTAATATTGTTCTTGGTTGTAAATTACAGCTGGATAGTTCCCACCCATTTCCATTAACTGACATTCTGCAGTGCTCATCTATTCTGGTCCCTCAATACAGAGGATTTTTTGCTTTGAGACTCTTTTAAGTCTTGTCACTACAGGATGCAGCAAAAAAATTGGAAGTAGCAAGTTTCCAACAATTTTGAAGAAAATATCCCTCAGGAAAAGTTCTAGTAAAATGTTATTACAAAAGTCTTTCTAGTAAACTTTAACTTTTTATATATAATAACTTTATCTTGACTGAAAAAGCATCCATACATCCTAAAGATGGACACATTTCTTATCTCTCACAAAACTTCCTTCAACTCCACTTCCTCTTTACCTGATAATCTTTGCAGTACCAGTCTGAATCTCTTCCTAACATGCAAAAAAAAAAAAAAAACCCAAAAAACAAAAAAAAAGAAAAAAAACCCTAAAACAAACAACAACAAAAATGAAACAAACAAAAAAAAACAAACAAAAAACCCCCACACAACCAAGAACCAAACCCAACATTTATATCCTGGAAATTTACTATTCTCATTTTTAATCAGCAGAATAAAGGTTTATGCAGGCACACTAACATACTAAACATGAGAAGGATACTAATGACATTACTAATGATACTACTACTAAAATAGTGTCTCTTGTTTGGGTCTGCCTTGTTGAAAGAGCACTGTATTGTTTTCAAAGACTTGCAACTAAAATTAGTAATCTTGAAAACAGTACTGATGGAATAAACTACTTGTAGAAATTTGATTTTTCACTGCTTGAAGCACTAGAAAAATAGTTTTAGTCTCTAAATATTTTTATCTAATGGGTCAAGATAGGAATAATATGGAAATAAGTAAAAAACCCACCCTTTTAAATCCCTTTTGTTCTTAAAATATTTACAAATTTAAGCAGAATGCTTATAATAGGCTTCTTTATACACAGATTTTCTTGCTGCAAAAGGAACTGGGGAAGGAATCTTTTAACAGGTAAAAATTTTAAGAATAAAAATATTTGATATAATTCACATGATCATAGAATTGCTGAGATGGGAAGGGACCTCTGGAGGGCATCTTGTCCAACACCTCAGCTCAAGCAGGATTTTCTGGAGCTGGTTTGCCAGGACTCTGTCCTGATGGCTTCTGAGTATCTCCAGAGAAGAAGACTCCACAGACTGGGTAACCTGTGCTGGACCTCAGTCACCCTCACAGTGAAGAAATCTTGCTCTGACATTGCAAACCACATTTTTCATAAAGCTCCAGTTTTCCAATGCTTTTATAAGGCCTCAGATTTGTAGTCTACACAGGCTTCATACTAACCTGGGGTTCCTTTGGGTAAGCAAAAAATAAATACATCAAAAATTGTATTTTTGTCGTTGAGAAGTAATTAATATTATATCTTATGAGGTTTTAATTTTATTTCAAATCTGCAGTAATAGCAGTTACTACTTACTATTTTAAACAGTTCCAAACTTAAAACATGCATAATTTTTTGTGAAAGGCCTTCACTATTCATTATGATTTAAAAAAAAAAAAAGTTTGTGAAGTAGATATGAATTGTACAATAGTAGGGATTTCAAACTACCCAGACATTATTGGTTATTCATTGTATCCTTGAAATGACAGATAATTTTTAGGTTTTTTTTGAAGTAGCATAAATCAGAGCAGTATAAGCTCCATCATTTTTGAGCTGTAAGAGCTCACTTCTCTCCAACAATCATAAATTCGGAACAATTACTTCATTTGTTCCATGTTTCTGGTCATAGCCAAGCATCAGAATAGAGACTTCGTTTTATTCATCAATAACCAGAAAACCAGGAATTCACCCACAAACAGAACACAAAACCTGACCTGTCCTTACTGACAGCGTTGACAACTGTCCCTCTATTTTGATACATCTGATACAAACTTCAGAGTTTCAACATAAGCAGTTGGAACATAAGATATCACTCCTATTATCATTGATAAAGATTGGGAATTTTTAGAGATACTTAGCAGAATGCAATATGTATGATCCCAGAGCTTTTCCTTAAAAAAAAAAAAAAGGAAAAAAAACTAGAGCACAAATATATCCTATTAGAATTGATATGATGGGATTTATTAGCATCCCATGGCAAAAAAAAAAAAATAGGAACTGTAAATGTTTATAAGTCTACACTGGCTGGAACTTCTCCATGAAGAGTGGGTGTCAGCTGTTTAAAAAGAGACAAATTGGGAAGGTTCTGTTCTGCCCTTGATGTGTGCACAGACTTTAACTTCAATTAGTGTCATTAATCATGAGGAGAATCATCTCCCAGGCTTACCATAATTTGATGCTGGTGTCCCACCAGGTGCCCCCTGCACTGAGAAAAGACACACCCCGGCACTGACAGTGACTTATGGGCTGGCTCTGAGCTCAGTCAGAGGCCATATGCTTCAGCTGAGAGATAGCTGACAACCACGACAGGACATCAATTACTGTCATCCAGACACCTACTGAAACACACATGGGCTCATCCCAGCTTCCTTGTCATATCACCACAAGAACTCATTAAGTGTTCTGTATTTAAAGCCCTTGCTTTTCTCCAGAAAATGCAATTAATCTGATTGTGGCTGATGCAAAGGCTTGGGTCATGCAAAGATGGTGCCTGGCATAGGGCTCTGTGGTTGAGGCTGGCACCACTTGAAAAACACCCCTCAGAAAGCTGCTTCTGCAACTCACCCCCAGCTGAATCCAAATGGAAATTGAAAGATACACCTTGACTTCTGAACTCCTCCTATAAATAAATATGAGAAACAGATATCTAAAAATCGTTTTGTTTTCTTGGGTGAGGCTGAGGTCTAAATCTGTGTGAAAACTCCAGCTGTGGCTGGGCAGGAATTTGGAGCCCAGCTCATGCAGAACACCTGCCACATCTCAAACTGACTGGGGTAGCAAGGCGGCAAGTGAAATCCAAAGCTCAATTTTTGCTCCCCTGGCTGGTAGTGACAGTTTAAAAATATGCAAACCCCACTCCCAAAGTCTTTTTCTCACACAAGAAAATGGGTGCTTTAAGACTTTTACCCTAAGTACTTGATTATTACTTGCCTTTCTGGAATACAATTTCTATCATTATTCAAGGATCCACTCTAGAATTAGAAAGAAAATTACACTGTGACTCAATTCATTTTGTTCACTGATGTGATTTCTCAGACATTAAGTCCCAGTTAGCATGGAAACTGGAAGTGGAATAAATGCAAAAAACCCCAACATACTTAGAAAGAATAAAACATACAAACAAAACATTTTCTTAACTAAAATGGTTTTTATAGATTAGAAAAATGAACCTTAGAAAATCACCTGATAAAAAGTATTTATCAATTTCCTGTACTGTAATAGGACAATCGTTTTTGATGTTTCCCCATTGTTTTTATTCGATGTATTTAAGTAGCCTATGTTAAACAGTATGAAAATGTATCTCCCACGTTAGAAAAAAATGTAACTTTTTTTGCATGCTACTCATTTTTCTCCTACATAATGAGTAAAATATTTGGATTACAAGAAAACATTAATGAAGTTATGTGATAAAGAAATATAATTTAAAATTCTTTCAAAGGGCAATTAAAGATACTTATGCATTGATACTATAGAGTTTGACTCGATTTAAAAATTCTGATACCTATTTGCACTTTTGAAATGGATATCATTTAGAATTACACTTACCATGTACAAACAAATTATGCAAAGAAATTACTAGGTATCAGTGACATTGTCAGTTTCCGCCTCCGTTGTGTGAAAAGTCCCCTTGGCGTTCTAATTGTGGGTGAAATTACCTCCAAAGGCGTTTGCTGTGGACTAAATCACAATTATTGCAAAGTGAAGGCAATTACTGCAGAGCAGCT
The DNA here is from genome assembly GCF_052056855.1 of Sturnus vulgaris. Taxonomy (NCBI): domain Eukaryota; kingdom Metazoa; phylum Chordata; class Aves; order Passeriformes; family Sturnidae; genus Sturnus; species Sturnus vulgaris. Next base: position 66,335,517 of record NC_142246.1, read on the forward strand.
GAGGCTTGGGAACATACGGCCCTGAAGCAACTTCTCTGTGTATGTTGGCCCTAAGTGATATTGAAAATCCATGTGATTAAGGCTCTTTAAGGGCTTTAAAACTAGGATTAAGTTGCCTAGTAAGAAGTGGGTGCTTTTGAAATGTGCAACTTCTAATAATATTGTACAAGCATGATTTTAAAAATATATCTTTGCCATCTCTACGGAACTTTTGTGGTTCACTCTTATGTGATCTTCTGACAATTTTGATGTTATTTTTGGGGGTTTTTTTTGCTTTATTTTGTAAAATATTTGATTAAAATAATACAAAACATATATTAAATTTTCCTCATTATTTGTGAGTCGAGGGTAGCTAGCAACCTAGTCAGCATATTAAGTGTTTCAACCCACCCTCCTTATACGCTTTTGGGCTTTTTTTTGTTATCTGTAAAAATTTTTTCATCTGTCAGCCCTGAAAACTAAAGCATGAGATCTGTATCTCACAATGGGTTCTTTCTTTTCCATGCCTCATCAATCCTGGTAATAAAAGACAACTTAGATTTCACTTTTACTTGAGGGTAGGTTCACTCTTTGTGAGTGTGTGTGTATGTGTGAGCTTTTTTCTTCTATATTATCACTCAAACATTCTCATACTACTTGCTGAATGGTTATGGGGTTCAGAGTTATACACACACAACAGACACAAGATGCTTTTGAATTGCTGATGGAACTGCTTTATGAAAAAGTCCACAGGAAAAAGGAGGGTGTCATTTCTTAATTGCTTTTGAAATCTCCACTCAATCTCGAGGTTTAATGTTTCTTAATTTTTTGTCGTTAAATTTACATTCATAAGGAAGCCTGAAGTAAGTTTGCTACTTTGAAATGATGTTTTTATGAAAGGGTTTTAGCAGGGTGTTGTTAATTTCCTTTTTATTTCATTGAATATGTTGAAACAGGGTTAGACTGAAATGACCAAGGAACATCTACAGCTGTCCCTATTTTAGGTGGAAATTCAATCTACCGTATCAGCCCCAGCAAGTCACACTGTCTGGAACACAAGGTCTTCATCCATTTGACATAAAGAAATATATAACTTCTTGTTACTTACTATCCCACTAATATTTATATGAAACTGAAATTGCCTCCTGAAAAAGCCACACTTGCAGCTCTGATTTCATAAGGTCTTTTTGTTTTAGCAAAGTAAATTATTAGAGAATGAAGATAAGAAATGCATACAAAATTTGTGATCTTAAACAGCACAGGGACTCTTAAAAGACTGAAATCTCAGCAAAACCAGCAGGAAAACTTAAGCTTCAAATAGGCATGAAACTCAAGAGGTATCCTGGATCCCTCCAAAATGTATGGATGTGATATATTACCATCACTTCTGTCCACAGACTCTGCCTGCTCTCCCGTTGCGACCTTGCAGATCTCCCACCCCTTCCACATGGTGCCTCTAAGAACTCCAGCTGGCTTCCACCACCTCCTGACAGGGGAAATTGTGTTTACTTTCTTTATCTCACCAAACAGAGGCAAGGTTCTGTGGCTCAGTAAAGCTGGCTATGCAGAGAACCACTTGAATTCAGTTATAAAAGGTCAGCAACGATTTTGAAAAGCAAACATGGAGGAACAAACAGCTGATTAATTTCTGACTGGTATTAAGTGTCAGGCAGATACTGCATACAGCACAAAAGACAGATCATCAAGCTTATCCTATTTCCATGAAAAAATAGAAGCACTCAATAATTTTAATAAAGCAAATGATTTCAGACAAGATCCTGATGGATGGCTCTTGGTGGGGAAGGGGAGATGACCATCTTGCTGAATGTTAGTGCCATGATGCCTGCACACTAATCTCACTAAATACTGACTAATTCCCTCGAGCTTCCACAAGTGAAAACATTGTGAAACACATAGAAAATATGCAAGCACATAGAAAACCTTCCCAAAATATGTCTACTTGACATTAAATCTTTCTACTTAAAGATCACTGTGCTAGTTTTGTGTCAAAGTTTTCATACCAACAGCTGCTTCATTATAACATGTAATCACATACCTAAAAATCCTATACATCAGCAACGAATTTCACCATAACTGCAGCTATCTGCAAAACAAGGGATTAATAGTTTCCAGTTGTCAAAGGAGCTGCCCTGTCTGGTCATGCAGGACCCACTCTGGCGGTCACACTCCAACACCTGAGCTGGGACTGAAGCCCCTTGGCAGCCACCTCCACACTCACACCCTGTGTATTATCGTTCTGTGTTAGTATCTGGTGAGCAGCAGTCTACCAACTGCACAACTTTCAATATAGTTTGTGGACATATTTCTGTGCTTTAACATTTATACTTTCAGTTGTCAATTGGAAAAAAAAAAAAAAAGGCAGGTTCTACATGTGAAGATGTAGCTTTCAAATCTTGAGGACAACCTCAAGTACAAACTGGTAGATGGCCCAGCTGAGAGATGGTACAATAGAAAGAAGTTATTTGTAGAACAGATTTTTATAGGGTTTTTTGGTGTTTTTTAAAGGATTTTATGTGTCAAATATTACACAGGAAAATTTTGTAAGAGTCCACATGTGAAATTATTAGAGAATTTACCACTAATTAGTCTAATGGCACCTACTGTTAAGTATTTATAACCATTAAGAAGGCAGAACCATCAACAGCAGTATGATTGAGATTCATAGAACACAGAGTCTAGAGATTAAGAACATTTTCTATCAAAATTAGGTACTCTACGGATATAGATATAGGAATAGGGAATAAAAATTGATTGCTAGGAAGACTGAAAGAGTAATTTCACTTCGTAATCTGGTATTACCTGCAAGAAGGTGAACCTAGCAAGCAATTTTTAAGAGTAGTTAAAAGTTTAGGCACCTCAAGAAAAAAAAAATTAAAACTTCACGAGTGATAGTCCTTTACCGTCATGAAAATTCATCTCAGTTTGAAAAACCCTTACACAAATGACGTTCCTTCCACCCACTGCCCACCTCACCTGGGCTACCGGCTGGCTCCGGGAAGCCCGCGTCGGTGAGTGGCCCCTCCCCGGCACCACTCCGGGAGCCGCAGAAGGGGTGTAGCAACAGCTACGCCTGGGCGAGTCGTCAGGGAGGGATAAAGAGGCGCAGGAGAGACCTTTTACGGTTCTGGGTGAAGGGATTTATTGAAGAAAAAGGTAACAAGTATACAGATTGGGAGGGGGAACCGCAAAAGGCAGTTTGAGGGGTTCTACACCGGCTTAAGTATGGGGGAGGCGCAAGGGGAGGGCACAGAACTCTGGCCAATAACGGGAAACGGGGGAGGTACAGAAGGCGGGGAAAGGGGTACATTGAGCCAATAAGGCAAACCGAGGGTGGGGATACATACAATACAACCAATCATGGATACAGAAGGGAATGCTTGGCACAGAAACTTCAAGAACAAAGGGAGGGGCTACAAAGGATGGACATCCCGTGGGGCAGGGTTTAGGGTGAGGGACAGGGAAGGTTCCAGATAAAGGGGAGGGGTTTAGGATGACTGACTAGGGCAAAGGTGGGAAAGGGAAAAACCATTATGTAGTTAACTTAGGGGAAAGAAACTGGGATGAACCATCAACACAGAAGGAAAATTAACATTTCACAACACAACACACAAACACTTAGATTCCAATGTGATTTCAAAAATGATGAGGTAAAAATGGCCCAGGTCAACTTAAAAGTTCTGAAAATTGGTGTCATTATAACTATTACATATCAATTTCATTTAATACCAAATACATTCAAGATCATTTAAGATTAACAGGCCACTGCTGGTATTCAAAACCACATTTGGAATATTTAATTCCATCTTCATTCATTGAAGACAGTTTCAAAGTTAACCATCCTAAGAAGAAAAGTCTTTGCTGATGCATTTTGATAGGTTAATGCTAGTAAGGAAAAATATACACACATTAATTACACATCTATGTAAATAAACAAATCTCAGTGGCACCCCAGTATCTGAGAAGGCACCACACGGACTCCTCACAAGCTGTGTTTCAGCTTGTGCCCATTGCCTGCCACTGAGTACCACTAAAAAGAGCCTGGCTCCACACTCTTACCAGGCACATCAAAATTCACTTTTTACTTAGTGTCAGAGTCATACCAAAAGAGGAAATACTCTATACCTTTTCTATGGCATGACATGCACTGATGTCTACTGTCTTCAACAAATTACATCACAACCACTTTAGTATTACTCAAGACCAGAGGCAAAATCACAGAAAAAAATCCAAAAATTCTTACTGGTAGTACTTCTTCAGGTTAAAAAAGATATATTATAAAATGTAATTTATAATAATCACTTTTTTTTTTAGTATACATATTGCTATGTGCCTAACTTCACATTTAGTGCCAGTGGAAACTCAAGGCAAATACTTGGAATGGCTATTCTTAAATATCTGTGTTTCATGTAGCATTTTAATCTACTTAATCAACAGTGACATATTTTAAAACATCAGTTACTTAACTTCTTTGTAAGAGTTCTACTCTTACAAAGCAAAAATCTTTTGGTTTAGTTTTCCTGCAATGTTTCCCAGAAAAGCTTAGTTTCCCTTCTAAAATTCGCTATGGTCAATGGCATTGCAAATAAGCTCATTAATGCATTTTGCATTCTCAAGTGTTACATTTGTTCAACAGATTTTAAAATATGTAACTCCACATGCTCATTATGTTCGTCAGTTTGGTTAGGAGGCTGTCAACCTTGTCAATTATATTACTTCAGAGACTTGCCTTTTATTTTTTCTCCCATATTTTCTAAGCTTTCTGATCATGATCTACAAATTTTTTTTCTATAGCCTCACTTCGTCTTCAAATAGCCTTTTTTGAAAGAATCTCCCCTTTAATTTTTCATCAGACTTTGTAGTGCACAGGTAGTATATCTTTATTATTCCCGTGTTGCTTTCCATCTTTTATGGATTCAATTTTCACTATGTATTATATTCTGGAGACCTATTGTCCTTTTCACCTCCCTGGTTCATTCTTCTATTCTATCTTTTTTACCTGTAAGCCCCTTCTCCCTTACTGTGACCTTTTCCAGCCTTTTGAAATCTCCTCAGTATGTGCCTGTCCTTCAAGTCACACTGTTACCCTTCAAATAATTTTGCTGACTGCAGCCTGGACCTGTGTTTGAAGACTTTATTCTAAACTACTTTTCAGACATATTTTAATTGTAGACAACCCAGAAAAAAAAAAATCAAATATCTTTTAATCTGAGAACCAACCAAGCCAGGGGAACGATCCCATGCCGTTCAGTGCTCTGATTACTACTAAAGAAGTGTGGCTTTCTCTGAAGAGTTCCAATAGTCAGAAGGCAAAAGTGCTGAACTTCATTGGAAAGGAGACTGGAGAGCAAAAAAATGAGGATACTCAAGCAACTTACTTAAAATATAACTATTTAATCAATGTTCCACTTCATATTTTCACACGATCCTAGCTGAAGACTTTCAATCAGTTTTGTAAAACCTGTGTGTAGCCTTACTGATGAAGAGATGGAATAATGCGTTCAGTACTTTAGCTCTACTAGCTGCCACATGCAGATTAGGCAAGTTTGATCTTTCAGCTTTGATTCTGTCAGAGAACTTTACAGGTAGTTAAGCAATAAGTGTAACTGTATTTTATAGGATATAATGCCATTTTCTGGGACGCTATGCTGACCTCGTGTTCACCAAATGCTCGTAAATGAGCAAACGTTCTTAAAGGCTGCAGCCATATTCTGTCACTTCTAATTTTCATTTCATGCTTATCACTGCAATTTGAACTGTGAAAACTTATAGATCAAATACTGAGCAAGGAACATGCTGTGTCCCCAGGAAGAGCCTGGCAGATCCTGTTTCCTCCTGGTATTCTCCCAGTTGCTGAAAAAATCATATTTTCAATGTACAAAATTTTATACATGCCTCAATACCTCAGGTGTTTGCCTTTGACTGAATTTGCTCCTTCCTCATCTTTTATGGTACAAGCCTGATCTAGCATCAAATGAATAAAACATTGGTATCAGGAAATAGAAAATAGGGTGGAAATTTTGGAGGATACATAACATTGGTCTAATCTAAACAGAAAACACATTTTATGATAACTGTTCCATTTCTATTGCTGATGATGTTACAATAAAAGACACAACTCACAAATGTTCATTTGCCTAGTGAAACAACAGTACCTATGGTAAAGTCATTTGAATCAGTAATGAATCTCAACTTTAATTTCCTTTGTTAGCTTTCAGCTTTTAGACTTGCCCTTTTACTAGTTTTATCATGTTCTTTTCCACCCCTTTTCAGTTTGGGAATTGTTTCTTTGTAATTAAGAGTTATGTGCATATATCTGTGACTCTTGCACATTTTCAGCCGCTCTTACTTAGCATTTGTAGGAAGCTCCAGTCTGACACAGGAGCTGTCAATAGTTGGAACTAAAGTTTTGGAATTTATAGAAAGCTTGCCATTTTATGGTGTAGGGCCAGGAACTTCTCTGATACAATAGGAGCAATACCAAATAAGCACCTTATTATGTCCTTAAGGAATCATTTTTAGGGTAAGACTAAAAGGAATGATAAACTATAAATGAATAGCTACCATAATCTTAAAGTACAGTTATATTAACATATTTGTTTGAAGCATTAATTTTCAAAACAATGACATGCCATAATTGGCTCCAATAGTTTAATGCTAAGATAGGAAGAGGCTTCATAATAATGATGCTAACTTCTAAAAAGCTCTGTCAGTTCCCTTTATTACCAAAGACGAAATTTCAGCTCACAAGGAACATTATTTCAATACCCATGTAGTGATAATCCAGGTTAAAAGAGACCTATTCAACTCGATCCATTAAGCTGAAAAGTGCATTGAAAAGTTCTATTGCAATTTATTCCTTTTTTGTGAACTAGGAAAAAAGGAACCTTGCATTACGTCTCATTTTAAGGCGTTATATGGATTTTTTTTTTGTTTTCTTTGAAGGTTTTATATCTCATCATATATTTCATCACAGTACATATTTTCCTAATAAAAACACATTGTTTCCCCCTTTTGAGAGCTAAAACTGTACAATATTGTTAGAACTATTTTCTAACTTCAGTTAGAAAAAAATATCAAAATTAATATAAGCTATATGTATATTTAAATTTCATTTAAATTTCATTCACATGGTATACTCAGGAACCTAATTGTATCTACAATAGCTTGATAGCAATTTCATACCTCATCCATGGAAACACTGGTATTTCTCTTTCCCAAATGAAAGGTACAGGACCAGAAATGCTCATGAAAACTTCGGGTAACTAAACCAAGACAGATAAAGTCCAAAGACAAAAAGCTGATCCCTGAATTCTACATGCAACCATTCATCTACTTCTTCCTTTGATCCAAGTGGATCTAGACATGAGAGACTTATTTAGGAAGCACAGTGTCCTTTTCTCTAGCAAATAGTCTAGCAGACTGAGGAGAAACAAAGTCCCTAAAATTAATAGCAGAATTCTTCATACTTGGATTTAAATTGCAGTCTTTTGTAGAGGAAGATAAAACCAGAAAAATGAAAGTGATTTTCAACTCTTCAAGAAGTATTTCAGTATCTCACCAAGGCAATAATGAAATGGGGGGAAAAAAAGGATAAAAAAAGGTCTTTTAAGATATGTGAAATGTATAAATCAATGTAAACACTTTAACAACCAATGTAAATAACTAGATATTATCAAGAAAGTCAGAAAGTATAACTGAACACTAGCCTATCCCTTAATACAAATCTCACTGTCTTGTAACGCAAGCCTGGTATTTCTATTCCAGTGGAAAAAGTTCTTCATAATTTTAAAATGGAAATTATAAAATTTTTAACTGTATGCAAATAAGTAACATTTCCCTTTAAAGAATTAAGATAAAAATGGGAAATAATAGATGCCAAATTTTCTTGTAAGGTTCACCTAAAATTTTTATTTTTATGAATTACATCATTAGTTACTACTGTATTTAAGAGAATTGTTAGGCATTGACCATTTACTATAATTTTTAAAAACATGAAGAAATGAAATTAATTGAAGCTTAACCCTTAAGTATTGGTGAATAATTTAATTTTCTTTCAACTAATAATGTAAAATAAGCTATTTCTCTGGAAGATTACTACTTTTCTATCCTTTTGTCTTACAGTCTACCCTTATTTCTAGCACTTTCAACATCCCTCAATATTAATTAGGAAGAATACTGTTAATTTGCTTGGTTTCTAATAAAAATATTGCTTCTTTCTAGCACTTTCAATATCTCTCAATCTTAATTAGAAAGAATACTATTTATTTGCTTGGTTTGCTTGGTAAAAATTTTGCTCCTATGCTCTAGTGCATAGTGCATCACTGCCTACAAAAATTCTCTTAAATCTAATATGATTTCTTGAAGGCAGTAAGACTTGTTCTTTCATATACAACACTGTATTGTCTCAACATCTTAGAATACAATTGATATATATTTCTGTTTATGATTGGGAAGGTGAATTGTGTGTTTATGCCAATCTATATAAATGACAAAAGCTTCAATGTGCCTTTCTCTCCAGATGAAGCATCCATACACCTGCAGTAAACATTTAATTCAGCTAGTTAAATCCTGAAACCAATTTAAACTACTTTATAACTTTATCTCTGTCAAATGACATTTTTCATACTCTATTTTACTTATTCTGAGTTATTTATGTTAAATTATATCAAGAGGAGATTTAGAATGAATGACAATAAGTTTTCCATGGAATAATCAGACATCTGTTGTTGTTTTTCACTCAAAGGCATTTTTCTGAACCCAGATTTTTAAAAATCCGTCTTCCATCTTTTAAAAATCCATCTTTTTACAGTGAAGAAACAACATAGAAATTATATTCTGTAGAAGATTACTTTACCCCATAAACCCAAAGATTGAGTTGTGAATATATTATTTTGAGGTTACAGTTCAAAGAATGGAAACATAATTAAAGGATTTCTCATCTACCTCTGTGGATTGTGATTGAAAATGTGTGTTGGAGAAAGGCTGGCCATAGCTGTTAAAGCAGAGGATAGTCAATTTAGGCATCATTATTCTTTTTTTTTTTTTCCTACTTGTCATTACAGTCCTTCAATCTTGAGTTTTTCAGTGACTTTACTTCCCTACCAGTTACAACTGAGTACATAATCACCCAATCTCAGCAAAGTATAAAATATCTTGAGGTAAACTATATTTGTTTGCTTTTAGCTTGTTTTCCCAAGGAAAATGTAGATATCCTCTGGGTCATTTTCTCAGTACACAAAGTATATATACTGCAGGCACTTGCATGCATAATTGATAAGAAGGGAGAGAAAGAAGAAGAGATTCTTAAGAGAATTCATGTAATCTAATCACATTTTTGTGGGAAGTTTCAAAAAAATATATATAAATAAGCTGTCTCCAGTCCTCGTGTCATTCCCCTTTCACTTCTCACTGACATATATCGGAGACACAATGTTTTTCTGGATGTGAAAAATACTTCTACTGTATTCAGAAATACATGCCAACACAGATTAAAAATTTACCCAGTTTGCACAGCAGGATATACTTTTAATGCAATGCAAATTTTGCTTGTTAAAGGTCATTTTCTTTCCCAGAAGGTTCATGAGCTCAGCCCTAGACTGACCCCTAGTCCTCTCTGGGAATTGGCTCTGCAAAACTGACTAACCGTGAAATCCATACCAAATCAAGCACAGATAATGTTTTCAGAAAGGTAGGCAAATATAAAGTGTTCTTCTTAGACACATTAGGACCTACATTTTATACCTGAAAACAGGTATCAGAATTGATAAATGTATTTATTTATTTAATCAAAGACCACATTTAGTAAACCTGGAGCTCAACTACTTGCTATCTAAGTATCAATGGTGTGGGAGAAAAAAGGCCTTTTTGATTTTATTATGGTGTCACTATAGATCATATGCTGGCACGTACACTGAATTACCACTCACTCCCTCTCTCCACTAAGAAAATGTAAGTCATTTTTTTCTAGTGAAACTTTAGACATTTAAAATTAAAACTAGGGGCAATTTTGCACACAGCCATTTTCAGAACGTAGCTATGAAAGAAACAGTCAAGAAAAAAGAAAATCAGAAAACCTCAGAACTTGGCTGATATGGAAACACAGACAAAGAAACTCTTTGATATCTGGAACTATGGGGATATAAAATTAACTGCTTCAGTATGAGGCACAGGAAAAAACTGTGTTCATGGACTTCGTAATTTAAAAGATTGTGCAATTAAAGATCTGTATAATTCTTCATAACACTCTAACTGCAGTCTCCATAAAGCCTATAAACTAGATGGCAGCATAAAATTATTAGACCTGCATTTACAGCTTTGCTTATTATAGCACTGTTATTTTCACACCATTATTAATAGAACTGAGGCTAAGTAAGCATAGATCCTAAGTAGTAGCAAGCATTTGCCTGACATTCTGCATCACTGCTAGTCAACACAAGCTTTTGGAGAAGAGTAAGCAAGACAAAGATCTTTCTTGGGGAAAAAAAAATTGTGGGGTTGTGGGGTTGTGAGGTTGTTTTTTCAGAAAAAAGAACCCCTGTTGATGCAGTTGATGCATAATAACAGGAGGTTAGAAAACTTGCATTTGCCCTTATTTCTTGATAACACTCAGAGCTGAAGTAGAGCAATGAAAACAAAAGTAAACATAAAAAAACCCCAAATATCTGAAAGCATGCTTGCTTTCTCCAAGGGGAAACCTTTATTTGGAATCTTAAATGTAATGGTAAAGACAGTTACATCATGGCAGCATCTCGCATGCTCTTCAATACTTTCCAATATTTATATCTAACATTATCTTTGTAAAACTATATAGGAAGAAAGAAAGAAAATTCTCATTAACTATGAAGGGAAAACCTCCCAAACAATAGCTGCAAAATGTACTCTTAGTTCTATTATTTTTTTTAACACTTATACTTCCCTTTCCCATGCTTCACAGGCAGGTGTTTATCTTATCTGGATTAAAATTGTCAGATCCCACAAGCTGAGTTGACTCTGCTCAGCACAGCTAGACAAATATCCCTTGTGTAGATGCTGTGCCAGCCACAGAGCCTCTGCTGCCCATGGGCTCCCCAGGGCTGCTCGCTTCTGCTGGCTTCTGCCAGAGCTGATGGCTGGAATTCCATGTGACTGCTCTTTGGGAATGACTGATTAAGCTTATCAAGCACTCTTCAGTTTTCTCTCACACCAGGTTTTGTTTTTTTTTTTTTAAATGTGAAAATGTAAACAGGAGTGTGAATCATAAGCTCAGCTCTGTTCCCATCTGCATGGCCAGCTGGGCAAGGGAGGGATTGTCCCCTCTGCTCTGCTCTGGGGCAGCCTCACCTCCAGGGCTGGGGCAGTTTGGGGTGCCACAATATAAAAAAGACATGAAGGCATTAGAGAGTGTCCAAAGGAGAACACAAGGATGGCGAAAAGCCTTGAGAGGAAACCATGTGAGGAGTGGCTGAGGGCACTCAGTCTGTTCAGAGCTGGGAAAAGACTGAGGGGTGATCTCATTGTGGTCATCCACATCATCTCCTCTTATAAGGAGGAGAACGAGAAAAAATGAATGTATTAGGAGCATTGTCAGACATGTTCTGGACTAGATGTGCATGTACATTTGAATTTTCTAGGCAGTTTGAGTGTCTTTGAAAGTCCTCATACAAACACACTCTAAATACTGAAAAAAATTATAGAAAACACACACTTAAATGATTTTCCCCATTATATAAAACCTGGACAATTTAGGTACTTTCTCTTAAAGTCAGTCTTTCTCTAATGTCTCAGATTGGGCACTTCTACCTTTTTGGAAACCTTCAAGTCTGCCTTTGAAGATAGTTCTGCAGAACTGGATGCAGGAGGAAAAACATGGAACCTTTTACTTATAGAAAATCCATCTGGTTTTGTTTGAGGTGTCAACATTTCAATACAATATTCTTATGGTAAGGTAGTTTCATCAACATAGACTTCTCAGGAATTATATTCTGTTGTTCGTTTATGTTTACTTGAATAGAAGTCAGGACATTAAACTAATTAACTCAAACAGACATACTTGACAGCAAAACAGTGATTTAAAATGCTGAAAATGTGAGATTTATCCTTGCCTTTTGAGGTAGCATTTCACATTTCAACTTAAAGAATTAAAAGGTGAGCATGTATTATTTTCTCAATTTTTTCAGTTTAACTATTCCCATTGTTCCATTCAGAAATTGTCAGAGATGTCTGAAATTGCTAATTTATTTATATATTTATTTTTATCTCCAGCATGCAGAATAGTGATTTAAATAAAGTGACTCACTTCTGTATAACACAATTCAGCAGCAAAATGTATTTCTAAAGGGAAAGAAATTATTTTAAATACTTCAAATAAACTGAAAGGTTAATTATTAAAAAAAACCAAACAAAACCAACAACAACAATGAATCTTCTGAAGCAGACACTAGGTTTCATCTCACCAAGACTGAGTCTACACTCTTAGCACATCATTCCTGATTTTTCTGGCTAACGTGAAAAAACAATAATTATAGTAAAAATATAGTTGGGGTGGGGGGAAAGTCCCATGTTGGTAATTCTGCTTAGAACTGTTTCACAAATTAGTATAGTAACTTGCCTGACAAGCGTGTAACACCCTATTGTAAATCACTGGCACAAGTTCAAAGTAGATAAAGGAATAATGAAGACCAAAAAAACCTGAACAAACAAAAAGTAGCATCAGCTGCCTTTACTAATCCTGCCTTGTAGAAGCAATGGATATGTTTTGCAACCACAAGATGTAAACAGCTGATCTGCCTGGGGATGGAAGAACAGCCACAGAAGAGAACCTGCACACCCAGAGCAAGAAGCAGAAGGGATTTCTATACCTCCTCCAGAAACAAACAGCTTTGTTAATTTCTTTTGGGGTAGGAAAGGTTGGGAAAAAGATATGAAAATGTTCATAGAATTATAAAGCTCTTTAGGTTGGAAAAGACCTCCAAGGTCATAGAGTTGAATACCCAACACTGCCAAACCCACGACTAAACCATGTCCCCAAGTGCCACATCTTTGTGTGATGTAGAGGAACGTGGTTCACTTCACTAGAGACTTAAAGGACTGGCAGTCTGAGTGAAGACAAGAATATCTAGTAATTCTAGCTTTTACCCTAAGTCTTAGCAAAATGAAGAAAATACAAAGCACATAACTTTGATCCTTGTTTCCTTCATGATATCATTAAGCAATCTTCAATGACTACATTTTCATTCAGGATTATATAGTATTCTCCTGCTTACACACTGTGTGGGAAAATTAAACACAGAATCTGACTTTTGATTTTCACATGATTGCTTAATACTTATTAGGGAAAAATGGCAATGCATAATTTTTAACAGCAAGACGTCAGGTATACTTCATCCTCATTTTAATTACTTATTTAAAGACAGAATTCTTTCTTCAAACTAACTTGTAATGCATATTATTTGAAAGGAACATATATTTTACAAATGTTAACTTACACACATGCTAGAAACACTCTCCATTTTCATGCTTATTTAAGAATAGTAGGTGCAGGAAAATTTCAGCCCTTTCACATACCTAAATACAATTCCAAAATATGTCAGGTTGATTGCTCTATTCATACTTCTCGGTTGAATAGTGAGTCCACTGTGCGTGATATCAAAAACCATTCTGGGAAAAGAAAAAAATAAAAAGAAGACAGCTTGCCTTTTGCCCTCTAGTAAATTGAATTAGAAAGGGTCTTTTGTTGTTTTAGTTCAGAGGAAGGTTAGGTGTTCTGAAAGAGAAAGTGTGGAAAGAGATGCCTACAAAACACTATTTTATAATGCAGCATGTGCCATGAAATAGAGATCTTTGAAACCCGCATAGCAAAATTGCACATCTTTTGTTTCATTACAGACTTAATGATGAACCACATTTTCCAGGCAACCTTACTCACCAGGTGTCTTTTAGTAAACTTCAGAATTATACGGGACTTTATCATCTATATTAAAAAGAAGAAGTCAAGTAAGGTGCTCTTCTAAATGATACTAACATATTTTTCTTGTGTTTATCCACGGTTGAATTTTTGCAAAGTTAGTTTCTGGAAGAATAGGAAGAGGCATGTTGAATATCAATGTGCTAAAACTGTAAAGCCCACAAAGCAATAGTTCTAGTATGAAATTTCATAAATACACATTAGAAATGAAAGACAGAATCTAAATTCCGTTTTGATAAATTATCAGTAAAGCAGAAAATGACAATGAAAAATCCTATCCTTTTATACTGAATTTTAATGATTCTATGTTGTTGCAAAACCAGAAGAGTACATATTTAAAAAACACATTCACATAAATTTAAGAAACAGGTAGAGTAGGGAAAGGATAGGACTGGAATCAAAAGGCAAAGCTGACAGGAACATGGAAAGGGAGTAGAAAGCAGAGGCAGGAGTAGGTCAAGAATATCATCAGACAAGAGATGATAAGTGATATTTACTGCAGACAACAAATGTCTGTTTCAGATTTTGGAATTTTGCAGGGTTTCCCGAGTCACACCATTCCTCTCTTACCCAGAAAATAGTTTTTGATCTAAAATGGAAAAACCATGCTTGTTCCTGTGATATAAAGTAGCGTACACAAAGGAGAATAAAACACACGATTTTGCATCACACACAGACTTGTGTGTTGCTGTTAACTCTTGTGAACATTAGTGCAGGCACGTTCTGCATTAGAAACCTGGACTTTATCCCACAAAGTTGCCACTTAATTCAGGATAAGTATAAGAACCGAAGTTAATGTAAATATGCACTCATCTATTTTTCAGGATGCTTACTCTGAGAGGCAGAGATTTGGTCAAACTGACCGTTCAGAGCTACTCTGGAAGACAAGGAGAACAAATTTACCTGCTCCAGACGAGTCTGACCTACCTACTTTCCTACACAAAATTTTCAGTCTAAATTCTCAGTGTTTCTCTTCTACACCTCTAAAATGAGGACAACATTAACTTGCTTAGGAATTCTTCACTGGAACTGCCTGCTCGTTGTTCCCTAGCAGCAAGTGTCATTTCATCCACCTTGAAACCTGCAGGAGAAAGAGATGCCATTCCTCCAGGCAGGTGTGCATGCCTGTGCACCCAGCCCCACAGTGGAGCCTCCATGGAAAACGTGTCAGCCTCCCCACAGAGCTCCTCCCTTCCAAACATAACCCCCCAGAGGGTGGGATCCATCATCCATACAAAGCTGTAACTCCTGAGTTTTGAACCAGCACCCCTTTCATGTCCGTGGGATGGGAACAACGATACTGTGAATATCTACACATGCATTAATACAGGGCACTCTGTGCATGGACTGTGAGAGGGGAAAGAGAGAGTGATCACCTAATTAAAGAAGCTAGCACTCATGGAAAGGCCAATTAAGCTTGCATTAAAAAAATCTTCATTAAGGTATTTCTTACATTTTACAAGAATGACTTTGCTTATTAATAATATTCTTTTTTTCCCCCCGAATATGTATCTCTGTATATTACATGTGTACATACAAATTATTCTACTTAATAAAAAGATTCTGGTATTAGATATAAAATAGAATCCTATCTGCTCTTGTACCAATTCACCAACAGCAAGTGAAAAAATCTAGGGAAGCAATGGAAACTAGCAGAAGATTGAATTGCAATTGTGTTGGGTTAGAGGATCCATAGAAAAAGAAAAGAAAAAAAACCTGCGGCATTACAGAATGAAACCACTGCCAAAACTAATTTCCAGCAAAAAGACACATCAAAGCTCACAGTTTTCAATAGCACACCAGTCATTAGGATTCCTGAAACTATCTAATTGACAGATAATTTGATATTTTCGAGGTGAGATATCTTTAAAATCACAGACACGATCACTGGATGGACAGCTAATTCTCAGCAGATGAAACAGATTGAAAATTGAATCTGTATGAATCTGATGAATGTATCTCTCCAATTACCAAGCTAAGTGTTCCAACAATGGGCATAAGCAGGTATATGACAAAATTCTATGTGAGACTGGGAATGTTACCTTGGACGTTTAGCTGAAAACAGCGAAATAAATGAAAACACATTCTCAAGAAAATATTATGTATAGCAGAAGGGCTGATAGGATTTTTAGCAGAACCAATTGTATACTGAGTTGCTAAAATATGTATCAACATTAGAAGATAAATGCACAACACTTTCATATGCCTAGAGTTGAAAAATCAGAGAAAGAGCATTAAGCAAGCCTGAAGTCATCTGTTATACTCCTTTCTTTTCACATTTACATGAAATCCTTATAACTTCGGTGGCAAGAGATTGAATATGTATACTGTTTCCCTTGATAGATGAATCCATTATCCTCAGTTTAGAACCAGCTGCCAGTGGAAATATCTGCATTAGCACAGTCTCCTATAAAAACATTTTTGAAGTAAGAAAAACTTCTTACAGCTGACCAGATGTTATCTCTAATGAACCAAAATATTTCCTAAACTTCTGTAGAAAGGAAACATTCTCATTATGGGAGTTCTACTGAGTTAGTTCCATGAACCTAATGAATCATTAGTCTTCTTTTTTTTTATTTAAACTCAAACTTAGTTTCAATAGAAAATGCTGTTTGTCTTTTTGAATGTTTCGTGTAAGGCAACACCATCTTTGTTAATTTGTGAAAGAAAACATTTTAGTTCATAAATATATGAAAAGCAGCTGTGTAATTCAGACCAATATAAAACTTGTAAATACTAAGAAATTTATAGACAGTTCGATTCTGTCTGAAATGTTTAATCCATTCAGCAAAACTAATGTAAGGTTTAGCAGATCTCTTTCACAGTATTATCTTCCCCAATTCCTTTCTATCCCTCCCCAAATTTAAAATTTTTATGTATTTTGTATACATTCTCAGTCTACAATCCAAACACATAAGCTGCTATCGAAATTACTTAATTTAAGAGAATAGTTCAGCCAGAAGCAGCTGTGGGAGTGAAGAAACCACAGAAACAGAATAATTATTTCTTTTGGGGAAACAAATACCTAGCAGTTACTTGCTGTGATAAGTTGAGGGAAAAGGTAGACATGTAAGGAGATGTCTGCTTTCAGCTTACAGGCTCGAGGCTGCCAAAGAAATATGATCAGGACCTTAGTGTTAGTTTCAGCTATGGTTTAAACTCCCTACAGCAAAGTTCCTATATGCTGGCTTTTATTTTCAGATGTTGGGAAATATTGCTAAGCATTCTAACAGAGCAGTGACAAGTGACTGTTTTTTTTTTTTTTTAAAGAATATTAGTCTGTTTTTCTTTTTTTTTTTTTTTCTCCTCTTCAAGACAAGATAACAAATCTAATCCTCACAGCACCATCATAATACTCTTCCCTTCCTCTCTCTACCCTGACACAGAGAGTGGTGACATCTGTAATTACAAGTGCCAACACCCGGGTGGTACACAAGGCTTTTGGTACCAGGCCACTTCTTCATCTTGTGGACAATAATGTTAATCAGAAAGCAATCCAGGCTTCCACCAGAGAAAAAATCATGACCTGCCCTATTTGAATTAGTGCTGAATAACTCCCAGATGAGTTAATACAGCTGAAGCCTAATTAAATCCTATCCCATGCATCTTGACTGTGTTGCTCTGTGTCTAGGACAATGAATGAGCACAGGTCTTTTAGGGATAGTTCTTAGAAAAAAAAAAAAAAAAAAAAACTTAAAAAAATTAGAAGCCTTCTTTTAGATTAGCTATCAGTCAGAGTACAAAGGCTTCAGCTGTAGCTGTTGCAATTTGTCCATCCAAAATGAACCTCTCCATGGAGATGTACTCGTAAGAGCAAGCTGTGTCAAAAGTTCCTATTAAGCTGCCACTAAAAGAAACTTCAGAGGAAGAAGCTTTCATTTCTGGCATCCAACCTGAGGAAGTTAGAGAAGAAATGCTGAAGGTAAAGGCTGCTAGGAACTTTTATAAAAATGCCAAAGACTTGTTAAAGGAGAGATCATCTGCTATCATCTTTACAAACAGTAAAGGAATTAAACTTTATTTTAAGAAGTGTCCTTCTAAGTCTTCCAGGCTACTTAGTTAGCAGTAAGACAAAACAAGGTTTTAGGGTGCAGAAGCAAAACCAGGAATCAATTATCTAGACAGACTCTGAAGGAAGAGACAAAGTTATCCACAAATAGAATAAATTTCTGCACTTCACCAGCGCTCACCTCAGCTGATCTGTCCCAGAAAAGTCTCATGCTTGTGTACCTCCTTCCCACTCAGATTACAGCTGAACATGGACCACAAAGGATCCTAGCAGCTATTGCTCTCACAATAGGCAAAAAATATCCCTTCTAGGAAGAATCAGACCCCATGTTGTCTGCCAATCATAAGACACTGAAAGAAGCACAGAGAGCTTATGAGGAAGAGACCTGCCCAGCCTGCATGAAGCATGACCCCAGGTGTGCTTCCTTCAGGTCATTCTCTGCCTTGTTCAGCTGAGCTGATGTATAACTGCCCTAAGAATTATCGAACTATGGACAGCAAATACAGCAGCATAATGTAGCTGCCAATTTGGAAGCCATCGGTACATTAATAATATTTTTTCTTACAGAGAGCACCAACAAGAGCATTAGGAAAGAAATGATGGGGCCAGGTGGGTGTGGAAGCCACAGGAAAAGCAGACCCTGGAGAAGTAAAAGTGGCAGGAGCTCACAGCCCCAACACTAGTCTGTAAAACCTGAGCATTGCACACATCTCACATGCTGCTTCTCTGGACATCCAGGTGAGAGGCAGCAAAGAAATCCTGAGAGTCATTCCAGTGGGCTTCAACAGAGGACAGAGAGGATATCCCAGATCTGCAGGCATAGCTAAACTGGGAAAACCCAGAATGGTGGGCAGGGTTTGGCCCAGGACCACCACATTCCACAGCATCCTGCAAGCAGATCAGGATTGGAGAAGCTGCCTGTACAGCCAGCAACTGGGCACCTGACTTTCAGCCCCGAGCATGTGAAGGCATGAGCTAATGCTTACAAATATGTGGCCAGGGATCAATGAGTCACAACAGTTTTGTCTTAAAAAGGAATCTCAATCCCTTTCTCTAAACGTTTTTCTCTAAAATTTGCTGTGCTGACAGCAGTGTTGCAATATTAGGTGTTTATATTATGTTTAGGTGCATAACCTCTTCCACAGGCAGTTTTCAGATACTTTTTTGATATCTCCACACATGGTAACTCAGCCACTTCTTTGGAAAGCCTGTTGCAATGCCTGACAACCCTTCTGGTGAAGATTTTTTTTTTCCTATTATTCAACCTAAACTTCCCCTGATGCAACTCGAGGTCGTTTCCTCTTGTCCTATTGTTTAACAACAAAGAAGCTTAAGGTGTTTGCTATGGGAAAACATCCTTGAGGTGAACAAAGGCAGAGAGTCGTCCTTGGATCAATTCTAGTGTTCCAAAGACCATACATGTTTTAGGTTCATCAGAGAAATTACATGTGTCTTAAGCTACACAGCACTCAGTGAGCCCTGCTCTGATAAGTATTTTGTTTGCAAAGTGCTGTAAGTGAAAGCACATTGGAGAAGACCAATTTCTCCTCAGCAGTGCGACCTTCAGAATGAAACTATCTCCTGTACAGTCTGAAATGCTGCCATTTGAAATTGTTTTTTGGAAAAAAAAAACTGGTTTGTATCAAGAAATAAAGAAATTCTCTTATATCATTGCTATTTAGTCTTTTACATCCAGACATCAAAGGATGTTTAAATAATTTTATTTTTAAGTTAAACAAAGTTAAAACTATAAAACTTTGGTACTTCTGTTTCAGGCCTGCAGGGACATTTTGCAGTTACTCTTTTCCAAGAAGTATAGCTGATCAGTCTGAGTTTTTACTCCATAAAAGGGATAGAAAAAGGTCTTGCAAAAAGAAAATTTATGAATCTGTCCTTCTTTGTAAATCCTAGTCATAATTCCTTATAACCTCGTTCTTTCTTATTAGTGCTTGTGTGCACATGCATATTTCTAACTTATTTTATTATATTTCATTTAATTCTATTTGATATTTAAGAGTAAAAAGGGTTTAAAAAAAACCCTACTTTAAAATGCTCTGAAAATTCATTGTTGTCATCTGGAAAGCAGTAATACAATCTCTATCTAGAGTGCACATTCTTAACAGCAGCAGTTTTGGTACCAAAAGCTTCTCTGAAGTATCTGTAATGTCATGGCAACATGGTACTTATATTGCATATAAATTCAATTATTTAATAGCTTTGAGTGTAATATCTGCCAAATCCTATTTTATTAAGTAAACAAAAAATTCTTTGTCCATACATGTGTATTTCCAAAATGGGTTTAAATTCTACAATACTGTTTATAATTAATAGAACAATATTATTTTTAACTCATGAATCAGCTTTCTAAATTTGCTTTTGGTAAGCAAGATAAATGTCGAGCTTTACAAATTAACTTAACCATGTTATTGGGGGGAGGATAAGGTACAGAACTGAATATTTGTGTTGTGGTTAGTGAATTTTCCAATTACATCGGATTTGCAAAGGATATGTACTTTCAGTAATCCATAGATTTTTAGAGTTATGTAGACTTTCAATGTACAAACACAGACATGCTACTTGGATTACTTGAAAAAAAAGTATAGAAAGTAGATGGCAAGACTGCCTGTAATATCAATGAATCAAGCAGAGAACTGTTTTTGTGTTTTTATCAGATTAGGATAACATCAAAACATACAGTTAGACAATGATATTTATGGATCCAATCCAATGTTCTGAATAAAGGCCCTGCACTGTTTCTCTCTATTCTTTCAGTATGTAATCCACATTTTCTCAACAGATCCCTTTACCAATCCTTACTTCTTTTGCCTCAGAGCAAGCCTTTGCACTTTCCTAAGACGCGGTCTCCTGTCCTGCATGAACATTCTCACAAACTCCTCTAGAAGTTGAATTTCACTATTTTCTCTCGTTCTACCCCAAAAAAGGTACTTAAATAAATTATTATAGCTTTTGAATCCACAAATTTGTGCTAGACTTTTGAGGTGAAAACCAGGCAATACCATATATAGGCTTTCCATGATGATACAGAGGTACATAAGTAGAAGTGAGTCTGTAAATGCAATGAGAAACTCACGCTAAAGAAGGCTTTTTTTTCCAGGGATTTTCTTATCAAATAGCACTAATTCAGTTTGACAATATTTCCAGACCAAAATTAAACTTGAAGCTGAAGAATTCAAGGAAGGAATTCTGAAATTCATCAAAATAACTGAGAATATTGAGTAAGGTATTGCTACCTAAGGTACCATGTCACTGTTAAAAAACATTTTGGAAAAAGGTCTTAGGGTGAAAAAAAATCATGCTTTCTTCTACATTCTCTGTCAATAAATTTATTTTAAAATCAGTTTAGTATTAATTGATTTCTAGGTGCAAATACCATCAATAACATTGTCATCATTATTTCCCAAAATGGCAATGTATGCCACATGCAAGGTAAGAATAACATTGATTTATGAAAGAAAATAGGATTTCAAGTGCAGCTTGAAGATATATTCGAAACAAACAAGCTTTTCTCAGGTGAAGGAATTCCATGTTATTAAAATGTTACTGAAGTATGTTTAAGAAGAGAAAGCAGGATACTGTGTTTTTTATTAAAAAGCAGCTTCTATGAAGAACATTTTCAGCTGTCTGTCTTCTTTTGGATTTAGACATCAGATAATGAATAGAAGCATCCTGCTTCCCCTCTGCATTGAAAATGTTACTAATGCAACACTCATCTGGACAGTGTGATTCATTCCAAGTCAGTATTTTAATTTTGCCATTTGGAGAAACATGAGAACACAATGTGTGGTGATTAACTCTCATACAGATATTGCTGTTGCTACGTACATATTTTAATATTTATTTATTCTAAAGTGTGGTCTTGAAATATTTTGGACCTTTCACCTCCTTCCACACAAATATCTCTCATTTTGACAAATCATTTAATATAAAAACTGTGTTAGGAATAATAAGTACTAAGTCACATTAGGTAGTTAAAATTATCCTGAGTTTTTAATACACTTGCAAACATTAAAATATATTTACAGGTGTGAATTTTGAATAAAATAAAAGAAAAATACTTCAGTGTCCAATTTTATTAGTTGAAACATCTTGGATAATTTAGATAATTCCTAAAATTCAGTGTTTTCTAAGAAATCAGAAGGTCTGAGAAACTTCGAGGAGAATACTGTCTCCCCTTTGCAGACCATATTACCTCCTATCATTACTGTTTTCTTGTATATGATTAACTAAAGTGTTATTAAAATTCCATATCTTCATGTAGTATCACCAACTGCTTTTTGTAAAGTGCATTCTGATTTGTACATTAAAGTACTGTAACCATAATTATAAGGCTTTCTTAGCCAAAAAGTTAGCATCCTTCAAGGAATATCCCGACATATTTCAAGGTTGTTAAACATGAAAATTGGTGGATGGGATTTTTTTTTTAATATGGTCCAAAATATTAATACTCTTTCTTTCAACTTCTACACAGAGAGAAATGTTTTATTTTTCCTACTACATGAGAATGTTGGACATAAAAAGGGCTTTCAAATTTTTAAATATGAGCATTCATATTTGATACTTGCATGTAAAAGCAACTGAAAGTTTATGAAAATAATATCACATAGCTACTTACTCTGATAATTTAATACCATCCCCAGTTACTATGATAGTTATTTATATAAAGAATGCACTTGCATTCATGTGTCTAACATGCAGGAAATTTAAGCAGGTTCTAGAGAAAAAAGCACTGATACTACAGGTTGTGTGCATTCTCTATTCTGTTTAAATCCAGGAAGCTCACACGCCTACACACGAGTAAGGAAGGAAAAAAAATAAATTCCTAACAATGGTTTAGTGAAATATCCAAACAAAAGACTGCACATAATACAAGCTAAAACTCCAAATTATGAAGGTGTTCATAAACACCAGATGTTATCCTGGTATGTGTGCATTAGCAAGAAAGGTACTGATGAAGTAAAAAGGCTCAAAGAATTAACTCAGGAACAGATACTCAGAATCAAGAGATCTAGCATCTTAATACTCACCTTAATACTTGAGAAAGCAATAATAAGAGAACACTGTTACAAATCAAAGTCTAAAACTTTAGTAGCAAGAAGCTTCTTCCTAAATCATGGTAAAAAAATAGATTTTCAAAATACTAACAAAAGAATAAAAATAATAAACTAAACAAACAGCATCGGAATGGAATTGTATCTGACTATGAATTTAGCTATTTCTAATCTGATCTCACCCTTTAAACAATGATTTTCTACTAGTAACTTTACTTCAGAATCTCCTGAGGAATCACTTAATCCCATGCAGTCAGCAGACATGCACAAAACCCACAAAGTTATGGCTGAACATTAAAGGACAGTCTGAAAGGGTTTCAATGCAGATCTATTTTAACCATTAGGAACAGAATTAAGTAACCCTAGCACCTTGCAATGGTTAGTTCTCCTAATTAAATCAGTCATGTCTGCATCACTTATCAGTTTCAGTCCAGAGGACACAAAACTCAAGACAATCTGTAAAATGTATACACAGCTGAACACAGTATTCCTGGGTTTTCATCCCGGGAAATGCTGCAGTAAAGTCATGTATCTGGTCAATAAAGGTCAACACATCCTGAGAGCCTCTAAAAAGCAATCTAGACACTCTAAATAAACAGCTGAGATAAAATGGGAGCCATCAAGATACAATTAGGAAACAGCAGGTTCAGGAACACCAGCAGAATGCAGACCATTTGAAAACAGCTCCATTTTCTCTTTTGAATACATCTGATTTCTATTTAAAGCTCTGATAACACAGATACAATGACCACGTACATAAACTAATATGACTGCATTTTTTCCAAGTTACTGATGCAGGCTGAGAGGGCAAAATTTTTTTCTATAGAAAGTAACTACTCATATGTATAACATTTAACAATAGATTTCATGTAGCAAAATCCAAAAATGATACATTTTACAGTGTATGGTAAATTTAGAGGGTTCTTTTTTTAGTAAAGCCTCACCTTTAGTACCAAATTAAAGCACGTTTCTTAAGATTGACCCTTAAACGATTTCCTGTATTCCTCTGCAAAAGGGAAAATTTCAGTGCAAAGTACCTAATATCTGACAGTTAGGGCAAGTTACAAGATTGGACATACAGAAGAAAATGTTTTCAAGTGGTTTGTATTTACTTGATTTCATTATTTCTGGGCCTAAAGCAGAGGAACTATACACTTAAGCTGGGGAATTAAGTATGAGAACAAACACACATGTATACACAAATACTTGAAACACAATTTTATATTTATTAAACCAGACCAAATCTAAACACCATAAAAAAATCCACCATTGATCTACTGCTGCATAACCTGAAAGGCACCTTACTTAGCAACTGCAGTCTCAACCCTATGTGTTATCCAAAAAGGTACCTCAATTATCTCCTCTACAACTATAGGTCAGAGAGAAAGTGTGCCCAGTACAAAATGGACTCATTGAAACAGAGAACAAAAGAAACATGATCTCGTCTCTGCCAAAAATATAAGGTTTTTTTCCTCCTCTATACTTTAGGATTTCATTCTGGGTTTACATAATTTTCTTTTGGTTAACATTCTTTTTTCTTTTTTTTTTTCCTTTTTCTTCTTCTTTTTTTTTAAACAGGCCTAAAATTCATTACTATCTTTTGTTTTAAAACTTAAAAAAAATAGTCATTGCCATTCAAGTGCAAATAAAGCACATCACATCAGTTTGTTGGATGCCATCTTTTCCCCGTTACAAGCTGAACTACACAACACTGACAAAATAGTGGCATCAGTGCAAGCCTTCAGAGAGCAGATGTTGGGTAGAAGACCAGTAAAAAGTCACAAGAGATGGTCAGAATTACTAGCTAATCCTCTTAATCCATGCAAAGAAAACACAACAGTTAGTGTCCTGCAACAAATGAAGTCAACTTCTGAAGCTCAAACAAAAGGGGAAAAAAAGAAAGACAATTCAGGAAAAAAAAAATCCGATATCACAAGGTGCACAATATAAACACACGTAAAAGTTGTCCTGCTTATATACAGAAAGCTCATCCATGGGAATGAATTACCTAAAAGCAGGCATGTGGTCTTTACCAGAGGAATTTGCACAGCGGGATGTAGCTCAGATTTCTTCAGGTGAAAGTTACATGCAAAGTCTCATCAGAGCAGTCACTCCTCTGATTTTAGGATATTTTAGGACAACTGAGTATCCTGGTGTCTGAGACAGGAAGGCTAGTACTGCTTGGACAATCACCTGACTTTTGCATGGCTAAGGTTGCTGAGAGCAGCCCTACCTTGGGTGCATTCAAATATAAAACAAGTCGCAGGAAGAAAGGATTCCATTGGGATCTGTCAGGTGTACGGGGGCATTTTCAAAACTAATCAGCCAGGATACACACTTAATTCTGGCTCTTTACAGGTGATGCAAACATTGTTTACAAAGGTGAGAGAGAGAAAAGAAGTGACACTGCTGCACAGAGCAGAGTTCCTCTCCTCCGGTGGTTAAGTAGATTTGCCAAGACAACATGCTTTGTTACTGTCTTAGCTCAGTAACTCACAGCAGATTAGACAAGACAGCACACTATGGAGCACGGAGGGAAGGGGATGAGGGGTGAGCACTCCAGGATTGTGCTCGGCTACCAACTGTTATTAATCCACTGGATAAGCATCAGCACACACAAGTCCCTTCCACTTTTGGACCTCGTCCATCAAGAGCTGTGATAATTGGACATAGGTTAGGAACAGTTTCAAGCAAAGCAAACAACTTAAGTATGTCTATATATATTTAAGAGTTTAATTTTGAAAATATCTGAGAGAGCACATCTATTTAATAAAGAACAAGTAAGAAAAAATCCCTAAATTCTATGTTATTACATATTGCTACATTCATTAATTGACTTGACAGTTGCTGTAGCATGGATTTAAGACAACTATCAATAAGAAAGCCTTCACACTTTCCTACTGATCTCACCAAAGCATCAGTCCCTTCAGTAAAACATTGATTGTATTCCAGCAGTTCTAATCTAAGGCTTTATTGAAGGGGTTATGAAGATATTGTCAGCATTCAGACACGGACACATATTTCCCAAATACAAGTGAACTAAAAAGAACACAAATATTAGTATAATAGCATGCTCTGCAGTCTGCAGAAATTCAGTGCTTACATTTTTATTTAGACGAATGATGCACAAGCAACAGGAGTGTTAATTGACACAGACATTTCTCATTTCTAAAGTAGCTCATTTGGTGGAGCCACTATCAAATAAAATTCTGTAATAGTTAAATTATAGGGCATTTCAAGGCAGCAAATTGATCAAAATGGTTATTTTTTTTCTTGCTCTGAACACAAACAGCAGATAATTTTAGTGTGCTTGCATGCTTTGCACTTGAAATATAATACAAGGGTCTGTATTCTAAACTAGATCGAGGATCCCTTTTTCTTCCTGCATAGTTTAAACCAGGAAAAGTAATAAATATGTTGAGCTATACAAAGAATGTGATCCTATCCGAACTCCTGCACTTACTCTTTTCCTATCCAGATTGCTGATGTGCCTTAGCAGAAGCTGTATCCAACTGAAATGCCTTCTAAAGCTCTGGATAAAAAGCAATATTCAAAGTAGGATGTATGTACCCTCTTCCAAAACATTATTTTCCTCTTCTAATTTTTGACTGAAGGTTCATTGATATTTCCACTTGTCAGGATTTCCATCTACACTAAGGTCACTATGACCACAGGATTGCAAGGCAGACTTTAATCACATCTAAGCAATTTTACTGATCTGATTGCATGTATTTCTCAAATAAAATTGTACAAATTCCAGTATTCACAAAGGTAAAAATTGAATGTACCAAGATACTGCTTCCTAATACAACAAAGGAGATTTCAAAGTAGGAAAAGGTGATAATAGGCAAGAAAATATTCACATTTACCTCAGATATCTCTATTTGTTATAGTGGAAATATGAAATTCTTCCCCAGCTTGCAAAAAACAAATATTAAACCACAATAGATTTAAAATATCTAAATATGACTTCTAAATACTTAGTTTCCTGATAACAACTCTTACTTTGTGTCCCAGGCATGCATACACATCTGAAATTTGGCCAGTAAACATATGCTTAATCTGATTCTTGACCCCTACCACAAATTCCTGTTAGACAATAGCTCAGGCCAGACAAAAATAAACAAACAAACCCTGTGCTGGAAACATAGAAATCCTCTCCTGGGTTTCCTGGGCCAAGGCAAAAGAAAATGAAGCATGTACACAGAGACAATCTTCTTTCACTGGCAAACCTAATACATTTCCCTTCCCCATTCAAATCTGCCTCTGAACTTTGCTCCATTTCACAGACCTGCCATGTCCTGGGTATTGCCCTCCTCAGGAAAAACAAGAAACAGGAAAATACTGCCTGACACTACAGAGGAGGGAAAAGAATTGAGAAGCCAGGGAACAGCTGCAAAATAATCAGGAAGAAAATGGGCATCAGAAATGAAAAGCATGTCCTTTAAATAAAGGAAGTCCACTTCAGACTAAAACTATTCTACACTGTTCCCTACACTTTTAGTTGTATAACTTCGCTTTCAGGAGTTTTATAACCAGAGTGTGGATCAGATTACTGTGAGTCAATAAAAAATGGTATGTTGGATGTTGATCCCATCTTTTCCTTAACCCTCTACCATCTCTCACTCCCTGCTTCTGTGAATACCAACTAATTTCCCCTGGGGAAAGTGAAGTGTTTAGCTGAAATGGCTTTACATTTTTATTTATTAAAAAAACCAAAACTCTCGATACTGTTTATTTAAACTCTACAGGTTCTGTGAAACCCCGAATTATATTCCCTCTAGTCTAAAATGGTTTGACTTAAAGTGCATTTTTCTAGTAGCTCTCCGGCTAGCAAGCTTTCTGCTTTTTTTATGTTTCCAGATACAGAGACCCAAAAGAGTTTTTATTTAACAACAGCTCAATAATTACCTTTTCTAAATTCCCATCTCTCCACTATTGTTTCTGGCATATTAGTTTTCAAGGTCTCAAAGTTCACAGCAGGTTTTTTTGCAAGAACAGTGATAAAGTGCTTGCATTATGAATAATAATTTTATTCTCTACTACTATAGCTGAATACAGCGACATAGAAGCTACCTGGTTTCAATATTCCATTGCAAATTCCTTAGGGTTCTGTGTCAGCAGCAACATATTTAGCAACCTTGAAGAAACCTTTTCTTTATGTTGATGGTTTTATTTATTTAAAAACTGTCCTCATCTGGGTAGCTACATAATGTGCATGGACTTACCTGCAAGAAGATCCAATCATATGGAAAATGTTCTAAAAGTCTCAACAGCTGTTAAATCAGATTAAAAAATGAGCATAGTTTCAAATGCTCGTTAGGTATTGTATTTTAATGAGACAAGCACACCACATTCTCATTCTCCTTTGAATGTCTTTTGATCTGGCATGTGGAGATCCGAAGGAACTTTCAAAGGCTAACATTGTAGCAAGCATTTGCTTAGTTGTTATTAATTAATTAATTAATTAGTGTTATGCTGAGCTTCTGCTATTTGCAATTTGAAGCAGGTGGTTTTTTTGGTTTATCTTTTTTTTTTCTTCTTTCTCTAGATAACTACTTTTGGCTGTACATACTTTTAATTTCAGGTTTAGGTGATTATATGGAAATACAGCATGTTGCCAAAATCTTAATTTAAAAGAAATATTTTCATGGACATAAATTGCTTATGAAAAAAAAGGAGTAATAGCTATTCAGAAGCTATTTTGTTTCAGTTAGCAAAATAAAGTAGCAATTTTATGCTTCAGCCAAACCTCACAAATGATGTGCTATTTCATTTACTTAAATGTAAGAATATTCTACACTATTCCTTCTCCCCCTATATAGGCTATATAATGGAAAAAATACAACAGACTTCACAAGCTATACTGTTAAAATATCCATCTAAAAGGCGATTTTCATTAAACAGATTTAAATGTTGTGACTCGAAAACAACTTCGCAACAGTCTTCCCCCAGTATGATGTTTAAAATATATAAATTTGTAGTTTGAACTACAAAACATTGGGGGGGGGGGTTAAATTAACTTCCCAACAATATAAAATGAGGAATTCTTGCACACAATGAAAATTTTAAACTCAATCAGACCTTCTTAAAATAACAACTTCTGTAAATATGCATAAGTGACTAATAGGTAATCTCTCTTCATATGTCACAAACATACATTTTTATTACTGAACTTCAAACTTTATCATTTTGAGATGTTTTCATAAATTCCCAGACATATTTAAGACCATAAACAATCACTGGGTTTAAGTTAGACAGCAAAAATTTCAGTAGAAATATAGTTGTTATATTTCTATTGTTGATGCTGTAAATAAACAGCACAGATTCAGAACTAAATAGTTTCCAAATACTGAATTATTTCTTCTAACCATAGTGAAGTTAGTCTCAGGTTCTAATATTACTAAATTAGTTACAGGAAATAACTTCATGTTGAAATCACCTACCTGAGTTTCAACTTGTTACAACTCCTTAGGAATGCTTATTTTTTTAATGCAGGGTACTTTCTACCAGCTCTATATTTATGTCACAATTCAGTAACTTTAATACAACCTAATGCAGTGTGGCTGGATGGACAAGGCAGCAGGTAGGAAAGGCTTCAGCTCTGTGAAAGCCTTCATGACTCCTGCACTCATGCAGCCAAGTATAAAACCTGCAGCTCATTTAAATGGATAGAATTGCACAATATCTCAATGAGCATATTTGCTGATCAGAAAGTGACAGGCTCTGAATATATTATCAGCTGTAGCAGTGAGGATATTCCATTGCTTTTCCTTATGCTTGATGGGCTATGCCAGTTAACATGCCTGATTTCACATTCTGAAGCTCCTCTAACTTCCCAAATTAGGTAGGGTGGAAAAAGCATTAACTGAGTCAGGTTATTCTGTTCACCCACCTGTTATGAAAAATAAAGAGTAAATACTGAGCAGGCTGGGCAGAAGAAATTCACTAACCAAGATTTACCCTCTATGAGAAATAAACGAGAATGAGTTCTCACAGCTGTGTTATCTATGTTTAGAAGTTCTTCCATAACCATAATTTTTAGCTCTCTCTAGCCCACTAAAAATAATCTAAAACTACATTTTCAAGGTTAAGACAGCCTTTAACCCTCAAGAGCTGCAATCCAAATTTAGGAGGGTCATATACTTATCCTGAATCACAAGTTCTAATTTTGAATATTGAGAATATTATAAAAAGATTTGAATACAGACACTACATATGCAATACAAGAACTAAGGCTTTACTGAAACTTTGGGAACAATCTGTTTAACAAACCACTTATAAATTCAGATGATGACTGAATTCATTCCAGGCCCACTTCTGTATTTGATTTCTTTTGTGGAGTATTCAAAATTTGAACAGATACTGATGAAACCAACAGATGTTAGATGCAGAGTAAGCTATATTTTGTTATAAATTCAGACTTTACAAGAGCCAGTAAAAACTTTACATTGAGATGCATGTACATTTCTTAATGAATGAGCTTGGAAATTCCATAGTGTCTACACATAATTCTAAAATTTCCATATCATTGAAGCAAAATGAAGATTACATTAAATTAAGTTTCTGGAACTTTTTTATCCAGATATATTTCTTGTACTGCATGTTCACAACACTGGCTTAACCTATAATTACTAGTTTAACACATAATAATTTTGGTGTCATTTGCCCTTCTGAAAATGTCTTAAAATGCAAATATACTTGCAAGAACAACATATATTTCCTGTCACATTTTATATTAATCACCACTAATACTAATAAAAACATCATATTAATAACTAGAAATAAGTTAAAGCTACAAGACTGTTTCAGGGGAAAGGACAGGAAAGATAGGAAGATTTAGGGTCTTTGACGATAAGGAAGGATAATTAGAGATTATTAATATACTCCAATTTTCCTCCCCTCCAGTGAAATTCTTGTAGAAATAGGTCAACTGAGATTGATTTTGCAGTGGCTTTGAGCTGTTTTCACACCACATGCCCATCTTTTCTAAGGGCGTAAGTACAATCTAAGTGCTAGAAAAGTATTTACAGAGGGCAGAGTAAAGTAGATTTTTCAGAGATACACAGCTAAGCGAAGTAATCTATCAGTGCAACTGCAGTGCATCTGCAGAACTGGGTCAAAGGAGGTTGAGGTCCCATCATGAATTGGGTGGAATATCCAATCCCTTAGCAAATATCTCTGCATACAGATAAATATGTTTCTACACTACTTCATCCTTGGGAACCTACTTAAAGACGTTCAGAAAATGTGTTTCCACACTATTGCAAGTCAGAGAAACCATCTGAAAAAAAAAAAAAAGAGATGCAAGGACTGAAGAGAAGTTCAGGTATACAATTTTCTCCAAAAGTATCAGGCTATTTGGGTTAGAATGCATAGATACAAGGTGAAAAACAAGAACTTAAGAGACAATTTCTTTCCAGAAAATTACCTGTGGGATATAATGGATTACATATGAGATATGCTGCAGTGAAAATGGCAAAAGGTTTTCTTTATCTACAGTTAAAGAGCCTTTAGAACATATGAAATTATTTCTTTATGCTTTTCCCAGCTCAATACTGCATTCAGGTTTGGACATTGCATTTAAAGACTGATACAAACAAATTGGAGACAGTCCAAGAAAAGCACTGGAAATCACCCCAGGTCTAGAAAACAAGATGTATCTTATAGATTGCATAAACTGGAGTTATTAAAAACAAGATGAGAGACCAATAGGGAAGATACTGATACTCAAACATATAAAAAGGCCACAAAGGAAAGGAATACATTATGTTTTCAGTGACTATGGTGAGTGGTTAAAGAAACTGTTGAAGATTCAATTTAGATGACGAACAGAGAGAAAAAAAAGCCAAACAAATTCTAACTTTTTAGAAAGAGATTTCAGTTTTCTGAAGAAATAGAAGAGATTTAACTGGAAAAGTTACAGAGGACTTCAAGGGCATGATGTATTACCATCTATAGCATATTACATGCATGTTACTAACAGTGCTTTGGGATCAGCATCAACATTAACCTGGCCTCTTGCAATCTACATCCACTTCCTTTCATTTCAAGAGCTTAATAAAAACGAGGTAATGTCCCATTGGAGATAAATTCCACTCAGTTCCTGCTTCAAAATAATCTATTACTAAGTAAGATAAACTGTATGCAACTGGTTTTATTTTCTCTGCAGCTGCTTCAAAGAGAGTAAATAAAACATATTCCTTAGTTTTTAAACAAAGAGGATAAAATAACTTCTTTCTGAGAGCTTCAACACACTGAATATTTTTAAACAGAACATGATGTATATTTACAATTTGTAAAAACGAGACAGCTCTTCTTGAAATTATGACTAAAACTTAAATACTTGCCACAGTAATTTGCCACACTAAAATTGTCTAGTGATATAGAAGGAAGGAAAAAGCAAACAAGCAGAGCATAAAATAAATGTTTTGAAAACCTTCAGAAATGGTAGAGAAAAAGGATAGGAGGATTACAGGCAGGGTTTTGGAAACTATCTTCTGGGAGTTACAACTTTTTTTCACATGGTTGCCTTACTATGCCAGTGCTTAAAGGGCACAGTCAAACCAAAGACAATGAACCTTTTGGCTGATTAAGGACACAAGAATATTCAAGTAGTAATAATTAAAATCAGAGTCCTAATACTTATACACTTCATCTCATTTGGACTAATCAAAGTGACAGAATTAAACACTTGCTCCTGCAGTATCAATGATTAGTTGCATGTATAAATTTTCAAAGTAAGTTCTGCTATAAATGTAAACTTTTGAAAAGGTAACAAAGATGAGATTAATAAATAGGCTTGGATGATCCATGTGATGCTTGAGTTTGGAAAGATTTATACTTCAAGGCTATTTAAAACATTAATGATCGATTTGCTCATTAGAGCACTATATGACTGGCTGTAACCATTAACAGAATGTTAATAAAAATTACACATTAAAATCTTTTTGGCTTCCATTTCCAAACATTTTGTATAAACATCCGTATTCTAATATAATCTATTGACGAGGTTTTTTTTGCCTTTGCTGAAAATTTAAGTACCAATAACTAACACTTTTTGTAACATCAATGGTAGACTACTTAAGAATTCCGTGCATTATTCATGCATTCCATTTTCTTCTAAATTATATTTTGGTTAGAATGTTATTCTGAGCTCATTTGTCATTTCATTAATAAAAAGGCACGTATGATATGAAGTAACTTGCAGCATTTTTGCTAGAACATCTTGTTCATGTGCTTTAATCTTTTGTGCTTAATAGCCTCATCAGACTGAAGTACTCAAGCCACTGCTCTAAATATTGTGCTCTCAGCAGTAGCTGTCAAACTTGGATTTAGTTGCACTAGTGTTAGGCAAAGTTTTGCACTGGTACCTGCAATTTACCTTCACATAATTTTTGGTGCCAAAAATATACTCTCAGATTTCAGATGAAAGTCAGATTTATGTTTCTTGATGAAACCAAAAAGCTCAAGCATTACTTTTCCCAGTAGCTCTCTTTAAAATCAACACAAAATCAGAGGGGGGATAAAACCTGCAGAGCTGGTAATTTTACACAGTGTTACATAAAGCATTTTGGCTTTCAAAATTACAATCAAATGTGAAGAAAAGGATTTGAACAGAGGCAGATAGGTATCAGGAGCTGGAGTTGGGAACATTTAAATGCCTTCTTGTTTGCAGGAAATACCTTGGGTGATCACTTTGGGATGCTGGCTGTGCTTACCCATCGTGAGGACATTTGAGACCCGGTCTGTGCATCAGTGACTCTTGGCAACAGATGGACATTTTAAGAGTCCTAAGCCAGTCTACCTACCAGCAGGGAAGAGAAGAGAGAAAAGTGGAACTATTGGTTTAGACATATTTGGTTTATAATCCTCTTTGCTTCCCCATACCTGAGTTCTAAATTGAGGAGACTTCTGACAGCACTGGAAATTCTACCTGAGAGAGCCCGAGTTTTTCCTTGAAACCCTCCCATACTGTAAATCAAAAATATCTCACAAAGATAAACTAAACTACCACCTACTCCAAAGCGTAGAAACACTTTTTCCCCCCCTTTTTTTTACTGCAGTTATGCTCCACTCAATTTACTCTAAAAATAGTCTTTGTTTTCCAAACTCTGTTTCTACTTTAAACACTGTAATGATGATAGCTCTTGTCAAATGATATGCATTATATAACTTGGGATCCTCTCTACATGGTCTAACTTCAGAGTACCTTATTATCTTTAAAAGGTATCAGAAAATGCCTATAAATTAACTTTTATTCAACATCTTTTACTTTCCTTGAAGGAGAAGTACAGAACAGAAAGTATCCCTGTTCAGAACAGGGATGAGTAGAAGTAACTGAGGAATGACAGAGTATTATTTGATAGGTTTGCACTTTGTCATCTTTATCTCTGTGATTGCTTAAACTTACCCAACAATGCCATTTCCAGTGTGCCATAACCAGGATACTTTGCCCTAATTAATTTTGTCATAATCTTACACAGAGTTAGCTGACATTTTGTGACTTCCAGCCTTTTGACATAGTAATGAATATAACCTTTAACATGTTACTTCCAGGGTAGTGAACACCACTGACTTCAGTACCTCTTCTGGCTGAACTTGTCAGCAAGATGAAAGCTCAGAGAATACAACTCATCCTATGAAATGTTAAACTAACCAGGCCCATCATCTATAAAGCACTGACTTTACAAAAAATGCACACCAAAATACACTCTCTGCATGTAGGTTCCAAAGTACAATCTGTAGCTGATGGTGTTTAACTTTTGTTCATTAAATGTTACACTTTATATTTGGTGTTACACTATTTATTTAGTGTTACACTATCTATATAGTGTTACACATATTCTAACAGAAACATCACAAGATTTGAACTTGGTGTCATTTTTTATATCATCCCAAACCTCTTTAAGAACAGCTATTGCTGCATTTTCTCTTGAAGCATAGCCAAGAAGGAATTTGTCACCTGCAAATAAGCAGTCATCAAGATTGTAATTTCCAATGGTGATGGAAAAAAGCATTGTGTCTAGTTGAAAAGATAAAAGAGATAAGAAAATAATACATAACCAAAAAGTTGCTGAAAAAAATTAACTTTCAGCCCTCTCTGAAAAGAACCAGGGGGTTTCAACACATCATTTTTCATCAGTGTGTGAATTTCTGGTTGATTCTAAGTAATTTTCTCACTGATTCCCAAAACTATGCATCCTACAGCACTGCACAAGAAATTAATGCAACCTCTGAAATTACAGAAATAATTTAATCTTCATTTTACAGTAATGCTTCCAAACCATGAGGATTTATTTTCTCTTTAAACTCCATAAAACAGATTTCTTCCTCTGTTCCCTAGAATGAAAGCCAGGTTGGAGTCTTGTGTATATATCTAATAGCACAGGCCTACTGTGGTTTCTTCAAGGCATACAATAGATTTTGGGAAATGTGGATGAAATGAAAGAATAACTGTAAGAAAATAGTGCTTGAATGCAGATTCCCCAAAGCCCTGTCACATAACATTAGAACTGATGTGCTCCTGTGTGATAGCTAAGGGAAAAAAAGATTAAGGAAAGTGGTACATGGTATGATTCTGATTAATTCATATTGGCTTTCTGGGAGATTCAAAGGCAAAGACGCACACACAAAAATGCTAAATATGATGACATTAAAGCCTTTAATGAATTCAGGTGAAAAAAAAAAAATCTCAAAGGTTTTTTAAAAGTCTTACTGAATAGAAGTGTATTCCCAGCAAAGAGTTTGGAAATCTGCCATGGTAGATACGGGTTAGTAAGTCAGAAATTTATTCAGGACACAAAGCTAAGCACCTTGCAAGTCAAAATGCTAATCCTGAATTCAGTCTCCCCTTTAAGAGTCACCCAGGGTGCAGTCCCTGCAGAGCTGATAGGGCAGGGACTGCACAGTCAGACTGGGTAACACTGGGCTTTACCTGCTGGGAATCTGGAGGTGTCCAGACCCACACACATCAGGGAGTGTTCGTCTTGTGCTGCAAATATTCTCTAGGGAGGCGAGAAAACAGGAAAATACGATCTCTCGTTGCACTTTGTGAGTCAGAGTTTGTTGAAAAGTCAATAAATTATTTTAAAAAAAAAAAGTTATCTAAAAGATGATAAATTAGAAACAGTTTAACGTATGCAGATAGCTACAAATGAATATAAAAATAACATTAGCAGTAGTAATGGTGAAATGAAATTCTTTTTTTTATATATATTTGTCTTACCAATAAGAATAATAATTATATTTTTCCACAGAGAAACTGCTTTTCACCTATTACCAGGGCACACACTAAAGACTACTTAACCCTGTCTTTGGCTGGGTCAATAAAAGCAGCTTTTAATTATTTATGTCCCATGAAGCCTCACAGTAATTTTCTTTTACAGGCAGCAGTAAAGACCACAATTGCATGAATTGAGTATGATATTTGGAAAACTCTCACAAGCTGATTATTTCACAGTGAATCAGTTTTGAATTTCTTTTTCTTCTCACCTAGGGATTCTCTTGGGAATCTCAGACTGACCTTTGGACATGGAAATACACAGAATTTTTAAGGCAGCAGACTCTGCTTTGCAGATACTGCCCAGGCTGCTCAGATTGCTTCTGTTATTCTTGTGCACATTAAACTTTGGATTTTAATGCAGCTTCTAAAAGGCATTCACAATATCACCAAAGTAGAAATAGATATAGTTGATAAAACAACGGATTCAAACTCTTTACAGAAAAAAAATCTCAGGTGATCTGGACTGTTGGGACATGAAGCTTGAAGACTGACAGAAGCTACCAGAACCCATTTCCATAAAGTCTGTAATGTATTGATACATTAAGTAGTAGCAGAAGATGTGAAAGACAGAGAATGCTGGTACCCCAGTGTGAAACCAAACAAAATAATTACACTTTTCCCCAGTAAGAGTTATAGGGCAAAGCAATACATTCTAAAGCAATGCATTATAAAGCAATTCACAGTCCTGGGAAAACATAGGCCTGGAAATAAATCTAAAAAAAATTTAATTACTTGTTCTAAGCCTGTAGCATATCTCGCTAAGTAGTGAAAAACATCATAAGGGCACTATGAAATTGAAAATCTTGTACTGTACAATTTGTCTTCATTAACACACTTCTATTATTTTGTAACACATATCTAATCTTTTGCTCACTGTATGTCCCTTTCACATTTTCCAGTACTTCAACGGTATCAGTGGTTTCAATGCTACAATGTTAATTTACTGGATTTTTCAATGTTGTGTACAGCAAATTGTTACGTTTGCCAAATTTAAAACAAATAATTCATTACTTACTCCATCAAGGTGAACTGAACTGTCTAGATCTTATTCTTGACCTTTATTTCTTGCTGTTTATATTATAGTAGCATGTGTTTTTACTGATATTTTAACAATTACATCTTTCTTAAATTAAAAATCACTTTCAGTAACTCAGCAACAGTCTGGTTTTGTACCCTCATTTTCTAGTGCTCCTCAAAGCTGAAGGGGTTCTGAAATAGTTTTTTTTTTCTTTACTTTCATTTGATGAAACAAGCAGAATATTTACACAGAAACTATTATTTCTCATTGCAGTGGCTGTATTTTGTGGAGTTGCAGGTTAGCATGATCCCAGATATTTCATTTGTACTTCATGGGGCTGGCTTTATCTCCCTAGGAGCTTTGTGCTTACCAAACATAATATGATGAAGTGTTATTATGTTTCCTCATCTGGAAACTGACAACTTTTCCTACCACTGAAATGTACACTGTGCATTACAAATCCCTCCAAGAACCACAGGAAGGAAAGAACAAGTGTATAGGTCAAAAAGGCATGCTTTAGGAAACTTGGGAAGAATGAGTAATGTCATAAACAAAATAGGTTTACAACTGCCTCTGAGAACTACTTCATCAAATCGTCCTCCTCAGGGAAATAACAAAATTAACTACTGCTCTGGACTGAAAAAAAAAAAATCACCAAACATCCCTTTAAGAAACTGTTTCCCCAAACATTTGTGGGCTTTTTTTTTCCGTGAAAGTTCCGGAGTGTCAAGAAAATACACATTTCTATTCATCAAAGAACAATAAAGTATTTTTGCAAGAACCTGGTCTTTTCTCCTGCTAAGCCTAAACATCTATTTAAAGGCTTCAATTGATATGCAAATTTTAAAAGATTTTTATATTAACTCAGGTCCAAAAATTACATAGGGAACATCCTGGGAAGCTCCTATAGAATTTAAACCAGATTCCATACAATAAAATACACACTCTTACTCTTTTGACAGGCAATTTTCTTCAAGGCATGACTTGTGCAGACCCTTGTGAATCACTGTTTTCTTTGGGGGATGAAAATATGCCTCCAGCAGGTTACAGTAGCTGGTCCAGTTAGAAGAAAAACCTGGGGTTCATTTCGCTCTAACTTTTGTATTGGTTTGTTCTTTTAACAAAACTTGTGCTTTGGAATTTCATTATATTGTACAGGTGAGAGCTGAAGCATTACTTGGATTAAAATTATAAATACAGATGTTGTGGCTCCACAGCTGTAGTGTCTAGTCTTTTATACATAAGTGCTATCCCAAATACATTTTCTAAGGGCTCACAAATTAACACCTGACCCTGTAAGGACTTTTTGACTGATGAGTCAAGATCAGTAGATCTTTAAATCATGTAGGGATATATTTGGCTGACATAAGTAGCAGGACTGGAGTCTGACTGGGCAAAACAAATTAAATAAAAAAGCCCTTTATCCACACTTCTCAGATGGGAAGCCACAGATATGTAACATTAAGAGAATATTAACAAATATTAACCTTTTCTTTTTTTCTTTAGACTGTGAGCAACTGTTTAACCCCATCTCTGTTCAATGACAATTCTCTTCACACTGATCATTAAAATGGTCCAGTTAAACTTCATGAGGAGGAATGTGTGTAAAATTAAGCACTGCTCACTTAGGATAAGTACAGTTTGCTCAAGGTCATATGAAATTATTAACAAAGGTGGCATTTTGAGACTTGTTAAAATATAGTGCCTTAAGTATCAGCTCCTCTTTTATTTAAATACCATTTTCACCCACAGGTACTCGTGGCTAGGGGGTACTATTTGACTTAGACTTTTCTACATTAGGACTAAGGCAGAAAAAGTAGAATTCAAAAAGCAGATTATGTCTTTGAATTTTAACAATGCATGTGCTTGTGTATATATAAATTTATACACACACACATGTCCTGTGCATATTTATGCTCTTCCATATCTCCAGTCAAAGTGTATTTGAGCTTCTTGCTTCAATTTTGGATCATTTTGGTCCTGTGAAAAGGTGTGTGGGTCTAGGCAGAAGTGAAGGTGTCCATTTCCATTAACTATTTGTAAAGTCAAATGAGAATGATCTCAGTATCCACTGCTGCACAATTGGCTCTAACTAAGGTTCTGCAGGCTACCACTTGCATCCACATATTTGCATTCCCTCCTGAGAGCAGAGCCCCATCTCCTGGGGCTTCTACTGAGAGACTCCACTTAGCTCTAGCATCCTCCCACAGCACGGGTGGGTCTGCAGGGTGCTACAGATGCTGAGCTTTCATACTGTTAATGCAGAACCCTGTCATGCAAAACAGTAAGAAAAAGACTAAGAGATCACCTAGACAGTGTCTAAGGCACAGATACCTTCTCATCATTGCTGTGACTGTGAGAGTAAACTACCTGTCTTAGAGTTTCATGAATCTATAGAGATTCCTTATCCTAGGTGGAACTATCCAGCTTTTAAGTGCCAGGATTAGGATGCAGCCAAATAGAAACCTCCTCCATGCTCATCCCTATTGGATACCCTGGAAAGAACCAATAGTGCTTCGTGTAATCATGGCAGATTTTAACTCAGCTTTATTTGAAGTTTGATGATGGTTGAACTTATTCACCCTAATCATTAAGAAAAAAAAATATTAGAACTGCTGGGAGAATCAAAACTACTGGAGTTGCAATTGTCTGAAAATCCATTAAACACCATCAACCACCTATTCGATTAAAATGAATACTTGTTCTTCAGGATATTCTTTATATACTTGCATTCTTGAGGACTGTTATTATATTAAATTTGAACATAACACTCCAGAATCAGAGTCTCAATCAGAGAGGCTTATTAACTGTTCTGAAATAATGGATGCAGGCACAACTCAACAAATGGGATCTACAATGAGTAGCAGGCTGCTAAAAGCCTTATGAACAAGTTCTTCCCAACACTTTCTTAGTGATAAGAGGATGAGGAAGGACTCTCAGAAAAACTTATATTTGATGATATCCAGGATGATTTAAGATTATGATTCTAACAGGAACTGCTGAAGTCTTGCACAAAAGCTCTTCCTTGTGCTACACCCTCCTATACCTGAGCAGAACTTGCAATTTCTGCAGCTCCATTTTGGGTTTAATTTTAGTATTTAAATTTCAGATTGCAGTGTGTGCAGATGTTTCACAGAACACAAGATCTCCCCAGTTAATATTCTGATCAGAGATTTTCTATGCCAAGCTACTTATTTTGCCTTGCTTTGCATTCAGATACCCATAAATGAATAAAATACAGTCATAAAGGTACTATTTACTAATCTTAAATATTGCACAAACTGGACTTTCCTTATCAAGAAAATAGTGGCCTCAGCACTTGAAACACCACAAGATAAAAACTTAATATTGTATTTTGCTATTTATGTTTCAAGCCCTCACTTTCATGATGACTCATGTACTGGACTGAGCTTTGAATCAATGTCATCAAATTCAAAAGCACCTTCAAAAGCACACACGTGGGAGTGACAGATGGTGAATAAACCTTTATTTTCTTGGCACTCTCCTGGCATTAAACCAGATGGAGACATTTGCAAATAGCGGATGGTAAATCCTTGGAAGGGCAGGCATTCTCATCACTTCTGTGTTGCTCAGAATCTGCAGGTGTGCCACTATTTCAAACACAACTTTTGGGGTTACATTTCTACTTGCAACACTCTATCTAACAGTTCCATATGGACTCTTTACCTGTTTCTTTTCCCTTCCCATACAGCCCACTAGTGCCAAGGATACTTTCCAGTATGATTCCTGCAGGACAGCCATGGAGTGGAGATGATTACCCGGAGAGGCTGGGCAT
The DNA here is from genome assembly GCF_052056855.1 of Sturnus vulgaris. Lineage (NCBI taxonomy): Eukaryota > Metazoa > Chordata > Aves > Passeriformes > Sturnidae > Sturnus > Sturnus vulgaris. The sequence goes on from NC_142246.1 coordinate 66,376,636, forward strand.
TCTTCATCCTGGGGATGTTGACAGCCCCAGTACGATGAAACCCTCAGGAACGTGGTCTGACCTCAGAGCTGATCCTGCTGCTCACAGCAGGATGGAGCTGTCCCCCCTGAGGTCCCTTTCTGCCTGGAATTGCCCTGTGGTCCCTGCTTCACACAGTGACTGTTCAGGTGTGGGTGCAGGGTTCCTCTGCTCACAGTTTACACAAGGCTGTACCACCAAGTCTCCAAGTCCACTCTTGACTCTGATGTCGTGGATCCCTAACATAACACAGTTAAACCAAACTATCACATGCTTTTTCTGCTTATATCTACATATTTTAGCAGAACTTAGTCAGCTCCAAGTCTGCCTTATGAATCAATATTGCAATAAGAAAGAACATTTTAAATTGTATGCCAGGTTTCATTAGTCCCAGACCTGACATGTTTTTATTCTTAGTTCTCTCATAACTTCTCCTTCATATTTTTCAGGATCTTTTCCCACAACAGTAAGAAACACAGTGCCTTTCAGCATGTGAAGAAAAGACAGCTGATATCCCACTGTCATTTTACCCCAAACTCAGTGGCATGAAACTACATTTCTTTTAAAGAGCTTTATCTAGCATTTCTTGCCACACTTCTTATTTCCAGATGAGTCAGGCTATTTGCTGTATCCCATTTATCAAATAAATTGAGACACTTCCAAGAACAGAATTATTTATTCCCTGTTTTTTCATTTGTCCTAATTGCTGCTTCCTTCATCAAACCTACAGATAAGAGCAGTATAATCTGTCCATGCCAATTATGGATACCATGAGGCCTGACTTGAGCAACCTGGTCCAGCAGAAGGTGTCCCTTCTTCATGATAGGGGAGCTAGAACAAGATGGGTTTTTAAAGTCCCTTCCAACCCAAACTGGTCTATGAGTCACTAATAAAAAAATACCTAATCAAAAGTTAAAATAAGCAACCAGAACAGACAATAATCCACAGTGGTTTTGGATTCTCCACGCAGAGCTACTCATATCTCTTTAAACTTCCTTTTTTAGTGATTTAGGCCCAATTTATCTGCTGGCAAAAATCTTATATATAAATATAAATATATTATAAATATATATGTTGAGTAGAGTTCCTATTCTTTTGACTAATATTGGAAATATATAGAAAGGAAAGGAGATCACTCTCTCCTCCTATTTGAACAGAAACTATTGCATACCAGTGTCTAACAGCTGAATGAATCTGGGACACAATGTCTGAGCTGGCAATGCACTTACTGAATGCAACTTTCATTGATGAAATTATTCAGTAGTAGCCTGGGAATATATATGTTAGGTTAATTGCAAAATAGGATACTTTCAGTCCTGTGTGAATTGGAACATTGTGACTCCTTCAGAGGTTTTGGCTGTCATGTTGCAGTTGATACAAAACATATATACTTAAAGCAAAAATTGGATGTGTTAATGATTTTCAGAATAAATTTTTTTCCTGGTTTTTCAACTATGCAGGTAAATTTCCTGGGCTGAATTGAGGGTATAGTTAAGGATATCTTATCCATATAACCACCAACTCATCAAAACTATTTCTCTCCAATTGAGAGAGAAATGTTATGGGGGACTGTTTAAAAGACTTTACAGAGCTAAATGACATCTGTAAACATTGACATTTGCCTACAGCAAGCCCTCCTCTTGTCCCCTGCTGGAGTCACCCCATCACAGAAGGCCACTGGGTTGGTCAGGCAGGACTTGTGCTGCTTGTCCTGAATCACCTCCCTGTTCTCTGTCTCTTAGCACAGCTCCTAGGAGGGTCTGTTCCATGATCTTCCCAGGCAGAGAGGCCAGATCATTCCCAGGGTCCTCCTTTCTACCCCTTTTAAAGATGGGCACCATCTTCCCTTTTTCCACTAACCTGACTGCCATGACTTTTCAAATATCACAGACTGCATTGAAAATTAAATTTGCCAATTCCTTCAGGACTCTGGGATGCATATCACCAGGTTTGATGTATTTTCAGAATTCCTCATATGGTCATAAATCTGATCTTATCTTACAGTAAGAGAGACTGCTACCCCAGCCCGAATTCTGCTCTCCTTCCACTTGAGAATTTGGGAAAAGAGGTAGCTGGTGAAAACTGAAGCACAAAGTTGTTGAGTACTTCAGTCTTCTCCTCATCAATTGTTAACATTTTTCTAGCATTTTTTATCAGAGGGGTACACCTTCTTTGACCTTCTTTTTCTGGTTAACATACTTTAGCATGTATGGAATGAAAATACCTCCTTAGGTCATTATTACTGAATTAATAGTGCCTTGTTCATATATTTCCTTCTGCGTTTCAAGAACTTTGTGGGTTTTTCCTTCTGCCCCCCCAAAAATTGTGTTTGATGGTTTTAGCCATCAAACAATATCAGCAATACTAAATGATAACAGATTAAATAAAGAGGGAATCTTTCTATAAGTTCACCATTCCTAAAGTGTTCCAGTATTTATCTGAACAGTTCTTTATCACGTATGCAGATGTGTATAGAGTAATTTTAATGTAAGAGTCAAGACTTTTAGAAAATAAGTACCTAAAATCAGCTTCCTATATTCTATTTCAGCACTGGAGTAACTGGTCTTGTTATTAGACTTCTATATCTTGGCTTGACAGATACTGCTAAAAAAAAAATCTTTTGCAATACAGCTTTGTGTTTGCTAGTGGAATTTATGAATCTCCAGAAGATAAAATCTGAGAATAAACCATTTATCTTTGCACACTTTGGACTCAATTAGTTTTGAAAATGTTTTTGTCTGACCTATCTATATTCTAAAAGCATTCTCCAGCAGTATTAGTTTATGTTTTAAACATGTCCATATGCCACACGGGAAACAAAAGCAAAATCTGACAACTTATTATTTCCAAGGAATGTTTCATTTTCTCTTCATCTATACTAACACTCTGAAGGCAAGAATTAAAGCATGTAACAAATTAATCATACAATGCCAAAAACAATCAATTCCAAACAGAAATTAAACATTACTTTTTACAGTCAAGTTTTCAAGAAGACAGTATCATATTTGTATAAAACAGACTGCTGTACCAAAAAAAAGTAATACTTTAAATTACATATCCTTTTGTTAAAAAACAAAACAAAACAAAATATTTTTTGTATGATTTATACATTATTGGCACTGCAAATACCTTCCTTCAAACCTTTTATAAAATGCAACTGAAAAATCCTTTGGAGAAAAATCACTTTTTTTTTTTTTTTTTTTTTTTTTCCTCACAAAAGGAGGATTTTCAGTTCCTTTCTAGTCCTGAAAGTGGAAGTGATAATTCTTTATGCTAAACTGACATTTCTTCACTGGGAAACTCTCATTAGATCAGGTAATGTTACTTCATTTTGCTAAAATAATATTTCTTCTTTATAATTTGGCATTGACATTTCAAAGCATACAATGATGACACTTCCAATTCAGTATTTCAGGTATTCTCATAAATTGATTTGCAGATGAAATGACTTTCTTTTTTTTTGTCTCAGAAAAAAATCCACACTCTGTTTAATACTAATGAAAATGACATTATAGAAAAAGCAAAACCAGAAATGTATAAATCTAGGGTTTGTTTTTTTTTTTTTTCCCAAAAGTGGAGTCTATTTTCATTGACATTATTGGATTTTTTTTATTACAAATTGTATGTTTAAACAGATTAAAGGCACAGCATTCTTCAGAATATAATTTTTTTATTGGATAATATTGGTTATATGCAGACATTGTCGTTCCCGTAGATTCAGAAAAAGTGAGCATATTTTTTATGACTTATCTTGATTTATTTTTAACTCCATATTGATATTTACTCCACCACAGAAAGTTGCACTTTCCTTATCATTTGAGCAAGTATTGTGACTAGCTTCGGGGGAGAGGTGTGGGTGCCCACACAGGCAGTGCTTTGCATTTCCTGCCAACCTCCTGGGTCACAGGGGTCCCTGACACCCATGGCACTGTTTGGTGCAGGAGCTGCACCTGTGGATGGAGCTGGATGTGGCTGCTCTGTGAGCTCCTGGAACAACCCTGTGCTGACAGCAACAGTGAAAGGCACCGTGGATTCCACAGGGTTTAGTGTACACCAGCATAAAAAAAAAAAAAAAAAATCCAGCTACTCACTCAAAATTCTTAGAAAAGCAATTTCTGAAATAAAAATCAGCTCAGAACACAGATGGCACAGTAGGACATGTGAATAATAAGCTGACAGAAGTTCGTAAAATGCCGTCCTTTCAATGCAATCTGCCAGCACCGAACATAGTAATTCCTTAACTTGGGAAAGCCATTCATTATCAAAAAAAGGTTCAGCTTGAAGGATGAAACAAGGGCGATTTAACCACTGTAAAACCCATTAACAATATTAATGGGAGGCAAACAAATAGTATTGGCACTAGACACTAGTAACGACTTTTCAAAATAAAACCAAACAATGCTGCTAACTTCTAAAACATAACTTGGACACACTAGAGTCTCAGAAGTTATTATCACTGTAAATAAGACTGAAAAAGCCAAGGAAAGTAAGAGCTACAGAGATTGGCTTATTAACCAGTAGATGACTTGAATATCTTATTTTCAGTTTTAGAAGAGGCAAAAGTGGATGTCGAGTCTGTATTAAAAGATAAGAGATAGAACTGAGGTAAATGTTCAGGTTTAGAGAGACTAGAGCTGTGCAGCCCCAAACCATTGCTTAATCCTATCAGGCTGATGAGCAAAGCTGACAGCTGATATCAGGAGATAAAAGTGTCTTAGTTTTAATTTTTAGTTTAGGTTTTACTCTGCCACCTCACTGAAGGCTGGGTTTGGAATTGAAATCTGAGAAAGCGAGGGATGAAATTAATGCTGTAGTTAGCAAAAGTTATAGAAGATAACTGAAAGCAGATCTGAGTACCCAATATTTCATTTCCAGGCTTCAACAGACTCCTGATCTTGGGCAAAGTCTACCAGTAGAATTGGAATGAGCTTGAAAAGCAATACAGCTGAAGAAAAAGTTATTGATTAATTTTTCCGGTCTGCAACAATAAACAGATTGCTACCATCAGGAGGCTCAGAAACCTTAATTTAGGAGCATAGGTCTCATTTCAAACCTGGGCTTATGGTCGTTCTTCAAAATAAAGTTAAGGATGCCTCATGAAAGCAAAACTTCAATTTGACAAGGCAACAGAAATCAACTACTGGCAGATGTGAAGTGATTGAGCTGTGGAGCACCAGCATCTGGGGCAGCTGCATCAAAGGGCACAGACAGAGCTGCTCTCACTGTCTTTCATATTCCTGCCCACTCTCCTCATCCCATGATTGTTAAATGGCCCAAAAGGACCTTACAAACTAGTTGGGCAGCATGGGAAGATTTACTACCATCACTACAGCTGTTCTGATTATATTTTTGGTGAACTGGGGACAATTTTAGTCAACCTTAAATAGGACTGTTCTCATCATTGTGAAACAACAGGTGAAAATATAAAACTGCTGGAAGATGCCTCTGGGTAGGATCCTCTACTGTTTCTTTTTATTGTTTGTCATTCCAAGCATCAGAGTGGACTAAGTTTGAGGCTGGATTTGCAGCAAGAGATTTTTCTGTGAGTGCCATTTGCCCTCTCCCTTCCTTAAGCGTCATTTTTGTTTTCTCCATCAGTAATTTTTCCCTACAAGAGTGACGGGATCAGCAAGATACAGTGAGTGAGGAGACTGACAGAGTAAACTACCTTTGTTTTGACTTTCTAGGCCACAAAGACAATTACAAATGCACTTATTTTTGTGGGTACATGAGTCTCATTTCCTTTCAGCAGCTCTAAGATTTTATAGATCCTAAAATCTACAACAAAATTCATAGTGGGAAAGACTCTTGCCCACTCACTGCAGTAACAAAAAACAAACCCAAAACCATAAAGAAACAAATTAAGTGTTAACCCACAATATGTCCTGTTGAGTAAGATTTTTGTTAACAGCTATATTAAGCATTATTATTGCTTTTTAACAATCTGAAAAAAGGAATACGGTCTTTACTGTGACCTGTTGGAATACCTTAGTGAGCACAACAAAAGCCAGATATTTAAGGTCTCTAGGAAAGAAATGATAAATCCATTAGTGGCTATTAAGCACAATGATCTGGAATGCAATTCCTCAGGAAATTGCTAATGCCATTGAGTGCACATGTAAGGAAAGGATCATTCTGTTCTGCTTCACTCCTTCAATATTTGTTTATAAGAAGCTGTTGAAGAGGTTAAGATATTAGGAGAGATTAGCCTACAGTCTAAATATAGTGCTTGCTTTGTTCTTAAAGCTCAATATGTGATCCTGAGATGCATCATAATCATTAAGTTTTCTGGTACATCTAAGACATCAATAAAAAATGCAGGTGATGGTAAGGTAATGTGGAAATACAATCAGTAAGTGTTTGACTCTTTAAGCCCTGCTAAAGAAAAGAATGATAGTGAAAATCCTTATATTCAAACAAAAAACAAAAACTGAAAAAAAAAATTGTATATGCTGACACCTACCTGCTGTGGAACTGAAGATATCAGTTCTAGAGTAGGTTTAGATTAAATATTAGAAAGAAATTCTTCTATGTGAGGGTGGTGAGGCACTGGAACAGGTTGCTTAGAGAAAGCTCCGAATCCCCCATCCATGGAAGGATTTGAGGCCAGGTTGGATGGAGCTCTGAATAGTCTGTAGTGGAAGGTGTCCCTGCCCATGGCAGGGGGTTGGAACTGGATGATCTTTAAGGTCCTTTCCAATTCAAGCCATTCTGTGACTCTATGATGATTTTATTAGGTCTATACAGTATTACCAAAGCTTAGACTAATTTGAATTTAGAATGGATTAGGAGATATATGCCCAAAGCAGTTTTCAAGCAAAAGTCATTAGTCAAATATAAATGTAACTATGATTCCTTGGAAGTTATATTTAGGGATTATATTATACAACATATCAATCATTAAGAAATTAGAAAATTATGGGTGATGAGCTAAAAAATGGTAGGATGGTAAATGATATTGAGGGCTGGCATTTTAAAGAACGATCTCAAGCTATTCAGAGGAAGGTAAAAAATGTATTTCACTGTTGCTTGTAAAAATGTTCAGAGGTGTCACTCTGCTCAGTTCATCAAAGAAAATTTGAAAGGTGACTTGACAGCAGTATATGAGAACTTCCAGAGAGAAAAAATATGGTTTTCTACACAAAAAGGTCTCTAGCACAAAAAGGCTTAATACAACCCCATAGCTGGAAGCCAAAGCCAGAAAAATTCAAAGTAACTATTAGGAAAAACCTACCAAGAAAAGTAATTCATTTTCTACCTCTCGATGTCTTCAAGTGAAAACTAGACATCTAAAAAATACACTTCAGTCAAGCACATGCTATTTTATGCAGTGCCTGAATACACCTGTGAAAAAACTGTTTGCAGCACACACAAGATCAAAACACACACTCCCTGGTGTCAAGGTTAGTATAATATTTTATACACCTAGTTTCAGGAACTATATGTATGTACCACTAAACACAGTTCTTTTGTTTTATTTTCTTTGTCATCAAATGTTTTTAAATCATACCAATCCTTGTTCCTGGAAACATTTACAGAGACCACTCCCCCCTTAGAGATATTTATATTCTAAGGTTCTGCTTACACCATTCCTTACTGTTAACAGCCTGAAAACTATACATAACTGTTTTACACTTCAACTTACTCAATTTACCTGGGATTTTTCTTTTTCTTCTTTTAAATATGCATTCTGCAAATTTGTTATTTGTGCTCAAGAATAAAGCTTGAATGTTTCTTTTTAACTGTAATGTAAGAAATTCAGGTTTTTTGTTGTTCAGTTTGATAGTTCTATTACTTTCCACCCTCAGAAAGAGTTACAGCATGTTCAAATCACTATAATTCTTTTTCCATGACTTCAGTTCACCCTATAATTCTGTTTCCAATTATATGATGTGTAAAATACATACTCCACAAAATGTGTGAATATTCTCAGCTCTGTTACAAACTAATCTAACTTCTTTGGTATTTCTTTCTCAGTACCAAATGTATTATGCCCAAAAAACTCCTTGAGATTGTTACAATACTATGAGTTTGAAAAAGGCAACAATTTTCCCTTTCATCCACACTTCTTTTCTGAAATGTGAATGCATAAAGTTCTCATAGACCATTCTCAAGCACAGTGCTAAGTTCGGCACACTGCTGATGTGGACCCTCTGAATTTCACATTTACTGTGAAAATAGCTTGATCTCTTTCTTTGAAAGCTTAACACCTTTAGATTGGTTGGAACATCAATTACTTCATTATTATTTTTTGAAAGGATCTTAAACAATACATACATATTTCATGCTGACACCGTGGAATATTAACAATAAAAGCTCAGTCACACTTGTGATCAGTCACCCACCTTTCTTCAAATACTTTCCAGGCAGTGCTGCTACTCCTGCCAGTACAGCAGCATGCACATCACATACCTGGGAACTACTGAGTGAAAAGAGTTTCAGTCTCTGCCAAACCAATAGAAAAGTCTAATTTTGACTGAATTACATCATGGTCCAAAATAGCATTATTGAACTGTTCTTTGTTCACCATGCCTTGGATATTAATAAAGGAATCCAGGCATGCTAGAAGCCTTAGAGAGCTAGTGGTAGAGTTTTTGAGCATTAGCCTGCATTAGCAGATTAATTAAGCAACTTAACCACAAAGTTTGCTTGCTTTTGTGCTATCCAAATGTTTCCACTGATTCAGGATGGAGATAGTCTATTTGGAGAACCATGGTGCAATGTTTATTGAAAAAATACTGTATAAGCTTAAGTTCATCGAATGGATGATCACAAACAACAAAAATTATCAACTGCCATCACAGATTCTTGTGCCCCTACTCTTATGGAATAGAGTTCATTATGAGTGGTCTCATGAAGCCAGAAAGATTAGTGGTGGAGCAAACTGACAGCAAATCACAGTAAAAGTAAAAAAGGAAGTGGAATCAGAACATACCGAGTTGGAAGGAAGCCATTGGGATCATTGAGTTGAGCTCCTGCTCCTGACAGGGCAGATTTGAACAAGTGACAAAGCAACACAAGTATTTCCTGTCCTAATAGACAAATCTTCTTTGTGCTGTGTGAGCTCCAGCAGGAAGAAGATGGCAGCTGAGCCTGCGAGGTTTTACCCTGTATTATCAGAATGAATTATGCCTCTCTGCAGGTGACTTGGAAGAGTTTTTGTTACACAGTTTACACCAAGATAACCAGAGCTTGCTTCTCAGACACGTCTAATGCCTAAATATTTAATACCTCAGTTACTACTGGTATTGTTGTACCATGACCTCTGTAATGGCTGAAATCTGCTGAATAAAATGAGCAAATTATGTCTCGTGATTTGATGAAACTCCTAATTTTTGCTCTTCACATTCATATTAATAGTGGCAAATTTTTTCTTCAAGACTAACTTTGTGATATTTATTTACTCTGTGCTGTCTGATTCAAAATAAAGAATTTAAAATTTCTTTTTGCTTCAGTCACAGAAGATAAGATTACATCATCAAGTTTAAAGGAAGCAAGGTATAAGGTAGCTATATTCAATTAAAATACACCACAGCATCAGATAATCATATAATATTCTGAGACTACTATCTGGATTGTGTTGCCATGTAACAGATGAAGGATCCACATGTAAATATTAAATTTATTAAAAACTAGCTATGGAAAACATAAGAATCATCAGACTTAAGCAGCCACCATTTCTGAAAACTTGAAGCTATTTTTTACATCTGTGTCAGAGATACAAGAATTATATCACCTATTGGACAAGAACATTGTTTTAACATGAAAGATTCTATTTTATATATAAAGTATGCATAAAGCCAAGCCACTGTATTAAAAAGTTTCTATGCAGTGAACAGCTTCTTCTTCATCAATTGTAAATATCTAATTTACTATCCTAAGACTAGAAAGTAGATTTGCTTCACTCATTACTAAAATGGACTTTCACAAAACCATTATAAAGATCACTTTGTTACCTTAATATCCTACAGTGGTCACAATTTTAGTGAAAGAAAGAAGATTAAAGAAGGATTTTGTGCCCATTCTCTATATAGTTATATATTAGTTTAGAGATCTAAACTAATGATTGGAATTGTAAGAGCTGCATTCCATTAGCTAAACACTATAGTGTTTATAAGGGGCTACCATCTTGATTATATAATATTCTTAGAATGGCTGTTTATAGAAGTTTAGCATTTTAAATTGATGAACACTCACTCACTGTTTGCTAACTTACAGTGCACTATTTTTGAAACTGTGAAATGCCGTGAGTTTCTAGAACCTTTTTCTAATTCAAAAGTCAATACTGTAACTTGTGTTTATGCTGAAATAGGAACAGGTTTCAAAAAATTAATAACTTTAAGAGTTTCCAGAATATTATTAAAGTACTGTTGCAATTGGAAGATAGAAATAAAGTTCATTCAAAAAATTCTATGTGGACTATAAACATTACCTTTAAACAAAGTAAAAATGTTTGTGAATGGGATGGTTACTGCCCAGCTGTACAGAAATGTGTCTCATCGCTCCACAGAGATCTAAAGTGATTGCTGCTTTGCTGTAGCAGGAACTATAATGACAGGCAGACTTTTCTAAAGTCTTCATTCATTATTTAGCCAAAAAGTTTTCCAAATTTCATTAGGACATTCAGAAGCACCATGTAATCAATTTCTTTGGATCCATCAGGATAAGCTACTTCAAAAAGTAATCATGGATGTGGGCAGTATTACCAAAAGGCAAAGGGGACACTGTTCTCAAGGCTTTGTGTGCCACTATCCTCAAACCACTGAGATAATTCTGGTAAATTTGTTCATTCTGGTGTTTATTTGTTTATTTACTATGGCAGGTTAGTAACTTTATAAAATAACTTTGCATTCATATTCCTGTAATTCAGTCGCTTAGAATCACCAGGAACATTTTCACAAAGCAAACAAATAGAGACAAGGTCTGATTCTTTCTTTCATATTATTTCCTGTTGTTACCCTTTCTTTCAAGGTGTGGGGTTTGATCTTAGGTAAATAGGAAAACCTCTACCTAAAGTAATTAGGATGGTAAGATGGTATAGAAAGGAATAAATTATTTCAAGCAAAATGTAAAGATATGTAAACAACTGCTGCATTTCCTTACATATCTTCTCAAATTAAAAAAAAAAAAAAAAAAAAGGGCAATTTTTTTCAAACTTTTTTCAAGTTTTCTTATTTTTTCCACAGCCATTGTGAGCTATGTAACACAACGTTTCAGCTATTCATATTGTAGTTACATGAGACAGTAATTTAAAGATAACCAAATAAAGCTGATGCCTTTGCTCTCCTTTCTATGGATTCAGCTGTGGGTTAGGCCAGCAATGACAAGTTGTTGGTAGTGCAACACACTAAGGGCTAAAATATTCTTGAACCCAGATAGGATAATTTTTTTAAAAGCAATACACTGTGACAATCAGGTGATGGAAAGTCTTTTCCTCGTGGATGCAAACACTGATGATAAGAGGATGAAGAGGAAAGATTTAGGGCATAAAAAATAAATCTCTTTGCTTCCTCTTGCAGGAATTAATAACAATAATACCTTTTCCAAATTACAAATCAAATTTGAAATATTATATGCAGGCTTTTCTACAGTATCACTTCAGTCTCACAGAACACCTTAACACAGCTCTTCATTTTCAATCTAATATAGCAGCTAGGAATGCAGATACACGTGTTATTGTTTTTAATTAAAATGCAAAGAATATTGTACAACACGTGTTCGTAATTTATTAACTTAAAAAGTAATATGTTTCAAATATGTGACTGAAACCTGTAGAAGAAAATGAGTCATATGAATGAGTCACATGTAACTAAGAATTGGTAACCAAGAACTGGGACCAAAGCTTTTTCTGGTCTACTGCTTGAAAGATCTGAAGAGTTTCTGGCAGTTTTAGTACACTATTTGTATCTCAGTTTCATCAACAGCATCAAATTTCTGCCTCATTTTACCTTAAAACAATATTAAATAAAATCTGAACGGTAGAAAGTACAGTTTTGGTTGAAGAGTATGTCTGCAGGAATTTTCAAGACAGTTACAAAAATGTAGCTAAAACTTCTTTGGCATTCAAACTGTTATGGAATGGGACTTACCTGCTTCTTGGATTTAATTTTTTTTTAATTGTTATGTATTTCTCATGGAAAAACCCAGATTGTTGAATTGTCTTTCTTGTTAAACCACATTTCTTGTCATCAAACGATGAGATCCACAGGGTTTTGCATGGATAGAGGTTAGAATTATAAGCTACTATTTTCACTATGCAGACAATGCAATAATGGTGAGTAAAAGAAAGAATACAGGCTGGGTAGAACCTAAATCACAAGTGCCACTTGTGATTTTAAAACAGTACATCCTGAGCACAAGATGGAAAGTACTAAAAAAATCAGCCAAAGTTATGGATGTATGCAAACTCCCCTGAGATTCTAAGTTGGTAATCCTAAGATGGTACTAGCAATGCAAAATTCTGCAACATCTGATGAATATCTTAAAATAATGTAACATCCTAAAATAATGCAAATTTAGATGAAGCAAGAAGAAAACCTATAGTGATACTCAATAAAAAACTTTATTTGAGGTAAAATTATGGAAATTCCTTTCTTTAAGCTATTTAAATTTGGCAATGAGCTAGAGAATAAGTTGAAAGAAAAAACCTGTACTGAGAAGTAATTGAGGAAGGATACATTGACAGGATGACAGATCAGTTTGTTTTTAATATCTGGGATTTCTAAAGCACAGTCAATAATATTCTGCGAGAATATGCCATGAATGCTTTGCAGAATATATATTAAATGTCAGGAGATAATTCATATGTTGCACTATGTAAACTTTTTTTTTTCAATGACCAACTGAATTTTATAAACAGCTGATGAAGTCTGCAGTCAATTCCCAAGTCCTAGATTCTACTCTGCCTTATGATTTTTCAGTGCCTGAATAGGATTTACTAATATCTACTTCAGAAGTCTTGCAACTCCACTTCTCCCAAACAATAAATACATTTAAAGAATTCTTATGGGTCCTGTAACATCTTAACACAAGCCAGTAACATGCATATTTACATTGCTTAACATATAAATTTCTGATGTTTTACATCTTTCTGATGAAAGGCAGGGCACCACAAAAGTTAAAAATCCACAAGCCATGACCCTTATTAATGTTGCCATTGGCTGTAGGAATGGAACACACAGAGATGCAGATCATTTTTTTCCACTGCTTCAGAGCATATAGAAATGGGGAGACATTCATGATGGTTTGCTAGATGATCATCAGAGCCATTTAGCTGTAAAATCTCTCATTGGGTTTATATACCACTCTGAACACAAAAATCCCCCCTTGATTGAAAAGCTTACTGGAGGTATTTCAGAGAAGAATAGCCCCTGTGCTATGGAAACTATTCCTATGGAAAAAATTCCATGCTGCCACAGGTAAAAGGAGAGGCTTCAGTGCTAAAAAATCACCAGAGAGGAACAGCAGAGGCGTAATCAGCACAGACATTCACAGCAAACACAAGGTGAGCATAGGAATCATGATACTGATATCATCACAAATAAACAAGGAAGCAGGAAAGCATCATAGAGGGATGGCCCTTGGCTGCCTATTAAGTAGCATTAGGAAATAATGATGATTACCTTGAGCAGATTACAAAGACTGTCCTTCTTGCCCATTCGTGTGGTTTGGATTAGCCCCTTGGACACAAATATCATGATAGGATAATTTATGATCAATAATACCAAATGAACCAAATAATTAAGAAACCTAACTCCATTACATCATTGAATAGGCTTTTTCATTTACAGTGCCTTACAAACACACAGAAATACAAGTTCAAACATCTTTTTTCAGGGAATTCTAATGTATGTCCCTATATACCACATGTAGTATTCTCTCCTGGAAAGCCAAAGCAACGCCAGTGCTACTGGATAGGGAGCACTCTATAATAACATAGCAGCAAAAAAAATGATACCTTGACAACTTGTAACACTTAGGTGAAACCTCGTATCAAACACTGGATCAATTTCTTACTAGGAAAGGCTAAGGAATCAAAGCTACTTTATGAGATAAATCAAATTATAAATTTATCCCATATCTGACATCTTATTTCAGATATATATGCTGAAAACAACTGATGAAATTGGTGGTTGAATGAAATATACATACTTATACAGGATACTGAAAGTTTCATCTACCTTTTAGTTCTGTAAAGCAACAAATCTAAATAACAGCTTCATAAAAACCAGTTAAATACTGAAACACATTTTTGGTATTAATATTCACTTTCATGTCAAAATCACTCCCAGAAAATCTCTTAAAGCCTTTTCATATAAGTTAGTGATCCAAATCATGAAATCTATTTAGTATATATCTAGTAATAGAGTGAACATTTATATAGAAATATTTCTTTATAAATACAGCTTATAGTCATATACACTGCAACTTTATCACAAGTCTCACACTACTCAGCTTTTTCTTTCTCAAGAATATGTGATATGAGTTACATGATAATTTCAAGTTTCAGTTAAAAGCAAAGGCATGAGTTTCATAAGCAAAAAGTATTGAATCCAACATTAAAATGCAAAGACCATATTTTTCTACATGCTAACCAAATTTCATGCTCCATTATTGACAAAGCAACAATAATTTATCATTTTAATATTCATGGAGAGGTGTGGTAACATATCCAAGAAACAGAGCAGCGCCTTACCACTAGTTTAAAAAAAAGGAAAAAAAAGAAACCTAACAAATTACATTTTTAATGGAGATACATCTCTTGAATACTTAATTCTCAAGAGTGTAATTTCCTGTATTTTAGAAACTTAGTACTGTAGGCACTGACGTAGGATGTAGCCAAACAGAGATTCTGATCAGATTTGAAACTTCCTGAACTTGACTTACACTGTTATCTCCTTTTGATTTCCTACAGCTGGTCTGAAGAGGAGTAAAGAGCTGATTAAATTGGAGACTGAAACATTTTCAGCAGGTGGAAGTAGAGAGTGGAAAAAAACCCAATGCTTGCTTGTACACAAGTCAGGCAGTTTTGAGGGTGATCTCTTTTTGAAAAGCTATGTCAGCTCTTGCTAAAACCATGAGCAAACTCTAAAGAATAATTTACCACAGTTTTAGTAAGTTATATAAAGTCTGTGAAAGATCCAGAAGTTTTTTTTTCATGAGAACTCAGTTCTATTTAAACAATCCCTATTTAAATACTCATGTCATGTTTTTCCTTTTTGTCTCTGAAACAATTTTACTTTTAAATTATTACCTGCAAAAAAAAATCCCACCAGAAAACAACAAAAAACCCCAAAACAAACAAACAAAAATCCCACACCCACCAACAAACTGTTTCATGCTGAAGATCCCCTATATGGCTCTTTGATTCAGTATTTTAGCTAAATTCTGACTCAGTCCTTAGCAATTTGGACTTCGAGCACTACAGAAAGTCCTCCTGCTGGAGAGGACAAACTTCCTCAAGAGTGCTGACATACAAAGTACCTTAATTAATATATTTGAACCTTCTGCTTCTTTGTGTTGTGACAAAAATGGCATTTCTTTTCACACACATCTTTCTTTACTGTGTCTCTTTACTGATCTGCTACTGGAATTAATAATTTGGCTGGCAATCAGTGAATCATCATTTATATGATACCTTAGTCGTTCTTCAAAGTCAGCTTTTTGAGGTGTTAAGAAAATTTGTGAAGTTATTTAAACCACTTTCGAGCATTAATAATTCCCCCTGTTGCAAGAAATTTGCTTCTTTGTTAGCATCCAAAGAAAAATACTGAAAAATGTTTACACTACAAATATAGTCTTTAATAGTTCAAAATCAATCCTAAAATGTGCATGCATGCAACATTGTATAAAGCACAATTTCCCCTACTTTTAACTGCTTTCTTTTGTTAATAAAACCAGATATTTAGTACAATTTTTCCATGAGTTCAGCAAGTCAATGATCCAAAAGACTCTGTAACTCCAATCTTAAAATTACTGACTAATTTCAAACTACAGGACTCAGTCTTGTATTGTCATGATTAAAAATATTAGGTACAGAGTCCAAGTTTTAAATATTCACTCAAGCCAAACATTTTGATCCACGTTAGTGTTACTTCTTAACAATTTCATTAAAACTTAATTGAAATAATGTAAATGGAGCAGCCAAAAGTACAATAAACCACACTGGTTTTGTTTTGTTTTTTTTTTAATCTACTTTCTATCTTGAGTTTAGTGAATCAATTTAGAATATTAAAACAAATAAAAACCAAAAAAACCCAAAAAAACTCATGTCTGTGCTTCATTTCTTTAGTGGACAAAAGCAAACCAGCAGTGAATCAGTTAATCTAAGCACTTTTGCCCACAAATGGTATGCCAATAAAGGCAATCTGGAACACAGGGCTTTTTGCAGCCTTATGGTACAGATACCTAGAGAGATGAGGAAAGCTGATTCACCTTAAAAGCAGCAGAGTGATGTCATCACAAGCTTTTTCCTGTAAAACAGAGTCATGACAAAGATAAACTAATCCTTCTCATTGCCACAAGTCTGCATCCAGATATCTCTGATATCCAGCATGATCTCAGAGATTGTAAAACTAAAGAACACAGTGAGGCCCTTTATCATACAGTAAGAAATAAATGTCCTTTTTAATCATAAATGAATATATCCATTTCAAGCTTGTCATTTTTTTAGTCCAGTTATATATATATATATCAAAGCAAAGTTCATATACAAGACAGGCTGAGGCTACAAGCATGTAGTGCCCTGATAAAAACGAGACAACAAATACTTTGGAGAGGGAATGTGGGAAACAAATCTCTTTTACTTTCCAACTCCTTGAAAATTGGAAGCACGTGTATGGAGGTGGGTGTGCACAACTCCTCAGAAGCCAGAGCGTATTCCTTTGCTGGATGTTTCCTGCTGTAGTACAGGAGAATCCCTACTGTGGAGGCAGTTTGCATCGCAAGACTGGCACAGCAGCCGTGCAGTGCAGAGCTGGGAGTGACACTGTGTGCCTCTACCCTCAGGGCAAGTCAAGAGCTGCACAACTTTCATCTCTGCTAGCAGACAATTCTGCCTCCAGGGCAGGCTTCTATCTTTACAGCAGGTATTTTTTTCATGTCAGCCCCACAGCTGAGCATCTAAAGCCCAGCAAAATCCAGAGCCTGGAGTGACGCAGCTCTGGCTGCAGCAACAAACCCAGTCCATACCGTGCCTCCCGGTACGAGCTCTGGCCACCCTTTTATTTGTTGCAATGGTTTAACTGCTTTTTCCATCTCAGTCCAGTGTGTGGACCTTCGGCTGAATTTGAAGACCTATTTTTGTGCTGCTGGCCCCTCCTGGCAGGCACACTGTGAGCAGCCAATTCGGCTTTGTTGTGCCTCAACAATGGGGAGGGTTTGCACCTGTGCCAGGTGCAGGAGGGAATTAGAAGAAGCCTTGTCTCTGGGAGAGCTTTGCCTGACATGGGACAGGCACTCAAGTGCCCGGAGAAGCCTCTGCAGTCAGATTGGAAGGCTGGACTGGGCCAGTGGTCTCCTGGCAGCAGGAAGGCTTTGGGAGAGGCCAGGGGCATAAACAGAAACTGCAGCACAGGCCTCGGGGATTTTGGAGATTATGGGTTTGTCTCTTTGAGACTTGCTTTCTCCAAACTTGCTTTTGAGTCTGGGCTTTTTGGCTCCTGTGTTTTTGCCCTGGCCCCAGCCTGCCTTTTGCCTTTCTTGTCCTTGCTGAGTCTTGCTCGCCCTGGCATCTGTCCTGCCTCCCTGTGTCCCTTACCAAGGCCCTGCCAGCTTTGTCTCTGGGTCCCTGCCTGTGAGAAACAACTGCTCACTTTAAAAATTAGCAAAGGTTTATTAAACCTTAACAAATACAGCAAAGGACCGGATAAGGAAAAAGGGCAGCGTGCTGGGAGCGCATGACCATGTAGCTCATCACAAAATGGATATTCCACCTTTTATACCCCTGTGGTTGTATCTGCCAGCCCTGGCCCCTCACAAAGTCTGCTGGTCAACTCTTAGCCATCCTTTGATGAGACCTTCTTGCACCTTGATTGGAGGTGAGGTGTTGTCATGCCCAGCCTTCCCATCAACAAGCTTCCCCCATTCCCAGCTGCCCCACGCAAGGGGCACACAGGCACACCCTCCCTCCACAGCTCTTCCACAGCCCAGGCTGTCTGGTGATAGCAATGCTGAGAGGGGAAGGGGACTATGGGGAGAACAGAGGGTGTCTGAACAACAACACCATGATAACATAGCCATACATCAATAAAACTTCTCTTAACATACACACAATATTCACCCCTTAACTGCGAGGGACAATCCATCACATTACCTATCTATAATCCTGCCTGAGCCCCTTATGTCTGAGCCTGCCCTCCTCCAGTCATTGCCATGACCCTGTCCAGGCTTCTGGCCCTCCTGCCCCTCACCTGGTGTCCAGCTGCCCATCACCATGGGAGCTGTGCCCAGGCAGACAGCATGCACAGCCCCCGTCTCCTGGATGTTGAGGGCACTCCCCAATCTCCATTGGTAATGCTGTTTTTCTCTCTGCCTCCCCCACATTCCTTCCCCATTTTTCTTCCCCTCACTCTGTGTTTTCTAGCTCTCTTTAGTAAGGAAATTCCTTTTTATTTCGTTTCTTTTCATTACCAATAAATGGTTCTCAGATATATTTGTCTCATTTGGCTTAATTCCATTCCTGGCCATCTATTTTTAAAAGAGCTCCTCTCAGCTCCCTGCAGTAGAACACAACACACACACCACGGTGGGCATGGGAGCCCCACAGAAGTTCCCTCATCCTGGGACATGGCCATCAGTGCCAGCAGCTCGCTCCTTGGAGAAGTTGCAATCCCAGTTTGGAAGCACACTGGCAAATGACACTTGGCATGCCCACTGTCGGCAGGGCAGATGCTGCTCTGGAAATAGACGTGGTTTACATATCAAGAGTTCCCGATCTGTATCATTAACACTGTAATTTCTGCTTTTCAAGGCAAAGCAATTGGCACTGCAGGTACCCCACGGCACTGGGAGGGAAATTTGGAGTCAGTGTTGTGTTGCTTCCCTAGAAACAATGGGACTCATCTGTGAGAACTAGTGAAATGAATACATAAAAAATCCATAGGACCAATCATATATACTTAACCTAACTGGAAGGAAGGACTTTAAAGAAGAACACAACTTATTTGTGCCAGAAACATAATTTTTAAAAAGAGCATCACAGACAGCTGTTTCTGCAGAATATGTAGAACTCTCCCCAAACTTCATATTGCATTAGTTAAAACTTTATATTTTCCAAGTATGGCTCAATTTAAATATAATCCATTCTTGGCCAAAGTATGAAATTTTTCTTTTCTAAACTTGTGATAAACTCTTCCACCTTTATTCAAATTAAGCAAAGTTTTGCATTACATTGATTAAACCACACCATATGGGGCAACAACATTTGTAACAGCATCTATTTGCCTATAAAAAATATTTGTACAAATACATATATTTCTGGAAAAACCTATACCTACATTTAAAGTAACAACTTGTAGCACCCCCAGAGATAAGACACGACTTGAAATAGTTCAACCTATGGTTACTTGTGTCTGGTTTTAGTGCATTACAAGTGTTAGAGCTGTTAAGGTTTTGCTGCATGATCTGCTGTTTCAAAGCCACAAGGACATGATCTAACTCAATTATAACCCACAGCTGACCTGTGAAGCTGTATTAGCTGAACTTACAAAAGAGCCACCAGTACCACAAAGTAACTCAGTAACACATGAGTCTGATTTTCATGGTTCGTGTGTCATGTTTCACAGGTCATGGAGAGAACTCTAAAAGGGGATTTTGACAGGCTAAGTACAGTATGTGAGATTAATAGAGCAAACAAAAACAAAATAATGCTTTTCTGCTTGCAAGTACAACAGAGAAGTTCATTCTTCTAGAAAATCTTTATACGACATCACAGCATATCCTTCTCAGTGGAAACAAACACTTTTCTTCCCAGATGTACTGCTTTCCTCAAACCACAAAAAGTGCCATTTACATTGCTGTTGTATTGTTTGCAATGATTTTACAAGACAATCTATGTCAGTTTGTAATTTACAAAGAAATCGAAATGACTTTTAAGCACTTTGTGTAAATAAGACAAAAACTATCAAATGCCCCAAAAAACCCTTCAATTTCTTTTTCACCTATTGTATTCCTCATATAGTCCTAGAAAGCAGTGAAAGATGGAGAAAGAATGAGCTAGAGTACACGTAATTCTGAATATTTTACGATGTTGTTAATTAAATGTGTTATATTGCATAGTTCCCAGCAATTCAATGCTGTAATCACACAGCTGTATATACATATAGAAGCAGACATGTGGCTTAAACTACCCTTAAAAAGTGCTAATAATATTAGCAGCAAAAGCTAATGAGCATTGGATCCTTTGAAGACATTTCAAGACAATTCAAAATGGAATGTGACCCTACTGGCTAGCAATTTCAGCAGTAGCTGCTGCACAAACATCTTGAAATTACTGATTGCCAAGCCTTTGCTTTATATTTATTGTATGTTTATGCATGTATGAACATTTCTATATATACAAATATTTGTAATGTTTTTTTTCTCCATCATTGAGATACTTTCCCATATGAAACTGCTAGGAAGAGTTTTTATTTGTAGGTTGGACTTGATGATCTCAAAGGCCTTTTCCGACCTAGTTAATTCTGTGATTCTGTGATTATTTATGCACTGACAAAGTTTTCCTTGAGCTATGGAGGGCAAATCTTCCACCATAATATGAGTGTGCTCACTGCCACTGTGAATGCTCAGATGGAGAATAGCTCCTCAGACTATGCATCCTGTGTGTAAGCATGTGTAAAATTGTGCTTAAGCATCCTCAAACATTTGTTTAATCTGAGGAGGTTTAGCCTAAAGACTTTTAAGAGAAAAATTCAAATCCCACAACCTTGTCTAGGTATAATAACTGCAAACTTTTGGTCTGAATTCGTAGAAGCACACTTTCACACAGCACTCAGTGATTTCAGCATGAGCAGCATCTGTTCAGTGCATGTAAAAGTGAGACCATATGAATTTGTCACTGTATGACATGAATTCAACTCACCTTAATCTGAGAAGTCCTTTTGAGGTGCAAAAGGACCAATAAAATAGGCTTAGTTTAAACAAATGCTGCAAGACAATTCCTCTGCAGTTCCCTGAGAAAAATCCTTTCATCACTGACATTAGAGATACTTCTCAGCAGGAAAAACTAAACTTATTTTGATTCTTTTCATTGAGAGTTAGCAAGAATCTGAATTTCTAATAGTCAGTTACCCAAATCCCTAGATTTAAGACAGAATTTTATTCATCATTTCATATACATGAAAGAACAGCTCCTGAACAGAAAGGAAAAACCCTATGATTTTTAGATATCCTCACACAATTATTGCTGATGGGACAAGATTATTGTCAAGAGATGACTTACCTTAAAAACAGATAGGGTTTATTTTTAAAAATTGGCTTACTGGAATACTTGAATCTTACATAAAACAACATGATACTTACAGATGTCATCCCAGAGCAGCTACTACTGTAAAACTAGAAAATAAACATTCAAAGCAGAGAAAATATATTCCATTCCATTCAAAGTTCTTAGTAGGGTGATAAATATTTTGGAAGTGATTATGCATTTGCTAAGAGAGTCTATTTAAAGCCTTTAAAGGAGAGTGTAACTGCCCATGGATGTTAAGATTCATCTCACCTGGTTTCAGACTGTTGCACTAGAGATATTAATTGTTAAGCTAACCACCTTGAGCACTCTCTAAAATTTAATAATAAATTATTGAGGATAAACAGACACTGTGTGTGATGTAAATGATCTGCTGCAGACATCTACCTCAGAATGAGACGAGCTGTGTCTTAGAAGTGCTTACTTTTCTTCTTTTGATATAAAAGTTATGACAGTAAGTTACTAGTCTAGTTTAAGCAAAAGTAATGTCCACTGTTTTGTGGGATGTAACTTGTAAATATGTAAATAATCCCAGCAAGATTGTCAACATCCTAGATCAGGTGTACCTCACATCTGACTTGGGTGTCACAGCCTAGTGGGACAGGCTAACAATTCAGACACAGTAGGGGAACAAGCATAGACCCATAAAAAATGGTACACTTGAAACCCTAATTACAGTAAAGAAGGCAGAAGAAGTAATCAGGTTAAAAATTTAAATGTTTCATGGTTGTGGTTCTATTAATGAAGCAAAATTTAAAATAATTTTTAAGAATGTAAGTTGATTCTAAAAAAAGTTGGCTTATTACTTTGGAAATTCAAATACTTCTTAAGCTAGATGAGTTTTCAAACAAAACCTGCTGTTTTAAAAAGAGAGGTCAAAAGTTTTGCTTTGCTAATACCAAACTGAAATGGCCACCATTTCTAATAGACACCATTTGTTTAAATGTATTTAAAAATGTTTTTCTTTTATGAGATAAACTTTGCCAGATACTTGAACTTGCAATGATTTCAAGCTCCTGTTCTATTAAGTGCTTACTTGTCCCTCATAGATACACTTTACACAGATTCATAGTATTTACTTAAAAATCCAGAAATACTGTCAGAAGGCCTTACATTGCCTGTAGAAGGAAAAAAACATGTGAATAGTTCAAAGTATACTTTTCCTTGTGCCAAGTAATTTCCTAAAATGAATAATCTAAAGACCATATTCAGAAATAAATTGCCATATTTAAAGACAAGATTACCTCGATTAAAAATAATATAGGCTATATGAAATCAAAATCTACATTTAAATGCAGCTAATCAATGAAATGTGAGAGAATGTAAGTTCAATAATATTCAGAATAAAATATCCTGAGTCAATAGTTTAATTAAAGTCTCACTTGCATTGACTGGGCTTTAATATTTGGTCTCGTACATTTACTGAAATGTCAGCAAAAGGATGACGGAATACTCAAAATAATTAAAATACAGTAAAAGAGATAGACCTAGTGATGCAATATTAATATTATTATTAGTATTAATTCTGTGTTTTTCTTCTTGAAATAAGAAGGCCACTAGATTTCCACTGTTCCAGAGTCCCAAACAGCCTCCCATGTGGAAAAATATAATACAAGATGGTGATGTGAAACACCACATACACTCTGAAAACCTTACACAGTCCTGAGTTTCTAATAAGGCTGAAGAACTGTAGAAAGAAGTTTCTTTGTAAAGCAGCTCCAGTATTTGAAGAACCTTTGTAACTTTGCAGACAACTCCCATCAACTGTTTAAGATTTTTCCCACAAATACAATAAATGACAGCATTCATCAACAAGACCACAGAAGACAGCAATGAAAGAAATATTGCTAACTTGAGGAAAAAAAATCAGAAGAAATCAAGGAATGATTGATATGGGAGGTTGAGAAGTACATGTTCAGACTTAGTCAAGCAGGAAGACCTTTGATGAACTGAAGAGGGAGGCTTACTAAGACAAAAGAAAGCTCAATTCTCCCTACAGATACTGAAGTTGTGCAACAGAAAGGTTAGTAATGTGCACTCCAATAACTCTTATATTTGGGTTATTGTTCAACTCTAGCAATGTGGTTAGAATCACCATAAGCAATGTAGCTTCAAGGCAATCACAACATCAGAATAAGAAAAAGCACAAATACAACTCACTAAATCCATTACAAAAAAAACAAAAACAACATGGTGATGGCATTTAATGGAATGAAATTTCAGTCCAACTCCTGGCCCTTCACAGGACCCCCCAAGAGTCACATCCTTTGCTTGAGAGCACTGTCCAAATGCTTCTTGAGCTCTGTCAGGCTTGGTGCTGTGACACTTCCCTAGGGAGCCTGTGCCAGTGCCCAGCCACCCTCTGGGTCAAGAACCTTTTCCTGATATCCAACCTAAACTTTTCCAGACACAAATTTCAAGCCATTTCCTCAAGTCCTGTCACTGGCCATCAGAGAAGACATCACTGTCTGCCCCTCCACTTTGCCCTTGTCAGATGCTGAAGACCCCCATGAGGTGTCCCCTCAGTCTTGTCTTTGTGCCAAACCCATCAGCCAGGTGCTCACCCACCCCATAAGGTGCATGGTTATCCAGCTGTGTGCTGAACTTCTTGTCCAAAAGGGTCCCATGACAAGCAGTATCCAAGCCTTGCTTGTCCAAAAAGATTGCATCTACTTCTTTTCCTAAATCAACTAGGTGGTTACCCTGAGTAGAAGGAAATTGGATTTAACAAGCAGGACTTCTCCCTCATGAAGCCACGATGGCTGTGACTGATGACTGTGTTTTTCAACACTTTCCACAATAATCTTTGCCATGATTTTACTGGGCACTGAGGAGAGACTGACAGGCCTCTAGTTTCCAAGGTCCTCCTTCCTGTCCTTCTTGAAAATTAAGGCAACATTCTCAAGCTTCCAATCATCTGGGACCTCTTCAGAATCCCAAGATCACTCTGGTCTTGAGATCCAGTGAAAAAAATCATTGAGAGAGGATTTACAATGGCAGCTCTTTGAGGATTCTTGGATGAATCTCATCAAGCCCCATAGATTTGTGGGGGTCCAGTTAGAGCAGCAGGTGCCACACGAGCTCAGGGTTAACTGGAAGCTGATCATTCTTATAGTCATGGCCCTTCAGCTCAGGGCACTGAGAGACCCCTGGTTCATTCTCTGTGTTGAAAGCAGAGGTAAAGGATGCATTAAACACCTCTGCCTTGTCCATGTCCCTGTTTGTGAGGTGACCATCCTCATCCTGTAATGGGCTGATGTCAATTCTACACTACCTTCTGCCATTACTTTTTATATTATTCTATTATTAATAAAATTTGAGGAAAGACAGTCAAGAAGTTACCAAACACAAGTTATTCTTCCACCAGCAGTAAAGTAAAAAACTGGAGGTAACTGTAATGTCTCTTTAAAATATGAGAATTTTAATGAAGACCAGAGTTGTCATCACAGGTTAGAGAGAAACAAAAGCATCTCAAAGAGCTTTGGAAAGGCATTACACGTTGTGGATGGATGCATGGATGAGCAAAATCAACAAATAAATCTGCTTAGGCATCTCAGTGTAACTCAGCATTGCTCTGCAGTGCATGGAGAAGTAGCATGGTGAGTAGAAACCACTAACAGAAAAAAATGAATTAAAAATTAACTATAAACTTAAAATAATCTGACTACCATTTCTGGAACCTTAATCTTTATAAAGGAGAACTCCACGGACCATAGCAAATGTCAGCCATTATTAAATGTCTTGAAATTAAATGTAATTGTTCCTTCCTCAGGGCTAACCAAATTCTTTTCAGATTCCTGCTGTATCTGCATCACTGGGGAAAGAGAAAAGTGATTTAAGACAAATTCCAAGTCAGTTTTCCTTTCATTTTAGCACTTTGAATTTAATAGGAAGATTATGCAAGTCTCACTGCCTGTTCCTTCCATCTCATCTCAGTCGGAGTGGAAGAGTTTGCATTATTCAAGGTCAATTAAGCCATGCAAATGCATTCTAATTGATTTTACAGTAGTAATAATAACTCTCTCCTCAGAAGGATGTGCTGAATTTCTTTTAAAACAACAACAATGAAAAAACTCTCTTACAATAAAAATAGCAAAGGTGTTTGGGAATTTACTGCTGAAAATAACCAAATAGATATATGAATATAATAACCTTGAAGTCGTAGTGGTACAGGTTTTAGATATAAATTCCTCAGGATTTGAGCCATAGCTCTAGCATTGGAGCATCAATGATGTCAGTCATAAAAAAATGTCTCACATTCTGCTGCTTGCATTAAAAAAAAAAAAAAAAAAAAAAGTGCTCTTATTTAGTTAGCAAATTATAGCAATTTTTTGAAATCAAATTTACAAAAAATGCCTTGACAACATTCAGTCCTGAATGTAAATTATAGAAAAACTGAGATACATAATTTATTAACATTTTTAAACTCTTACAGCTATGTATTTTGATAAACATTGCTTGCAATGTAAACTAAACTTGAAAAATCTGATATCAATGAAGATGGCTTTGTCAGTATAAATGTACCATTATATCATAAGAAGACATTCCTAGTCAATGGGATTTTTTAAAAAATCCAAGCCTCCCTGCCCAGAATAAACACAGGTGTATTGGTTGTCAAAGTTCAGTTCTGCAGCAAACATCTTGTGTTTGAATAGCATGGCTCAGCACAACCAGGGCCACAGCTGTGGCACTGTGAAGTCAAGTTCTTGAATATAAGCTCTGTCATGCTGAGCTCATTTTTAAAGAGCACAGTATTTACATACCAGTCACACTGACACAGTCTTACCTGGAGGATCTATATGTTGGAAAAGGCAAGGAAACCACCTTAATCTGCTTTTCTGCTGCATCTGACATTGTGAACACATCTAGTCCCTTTCAGAATATTTGATCTTCTCTTGATGTAGCAAAATTACAGCACAGAGAAATTACCCATCTGAGGCCAGTTTGATCATGTACTTCTGCCTGTTCTATTCCAGCACAAAAGAGGAGTGGATAAGCAACACAAGGCAGACCAAAGAAAAGGGATCATGCAGAAATGCACCATTATTATGAGGGAGAGAACCTCTTCCAGGTGAAACAACAGCCTACCTACCTGCATGGCCAGGGCCCTCTTCTCCACACCAGCATAAATCTGCACTTGAGAAGGAGCTGTGGATGCATCTGGGTTTTCTATCAGGTGGGTGGCAGCCAGTATTTACTTCATTACTGAGCCTGCCAGGTGATAGCAATGCAATGTGAATCACTCCTGAAAATACAAGTATCTAACTTTATAAAGTTTTGGGTTTTTTTTTAATAAAGTTTATAAACAGTGGCTATTCCTCTTCACCAAACACATTACATTGTAGAACTGAAACTTGAAAAGCTATCTAAATAAGAATTGCATTCAGCTGAATGCTTGTAATAAAAATATAACTTTGAAAGCCATTTCTTGGGGAACAAGGATCAGGAATTTGAGGGTGGGGGCGATTTTTTTTTAGTAGAATTGCACTTTTCTTCAAAAAATATAGCAAAAAGGTAAAATGAAAGTAATTAATTTTATATTGTTGAGATTTAGCTGGAATCTTCCATGCTGATGAGATATTTTACACATAGCACTTGGAAATTATACATCATCTGAACACTCATTCTATTTAGCCCATGTCCCTTTTAATAAACATTTAACAATATTTGCCACATATTTGTCTTAAAATCACAGATCCATGGATTCATTCACAATTCCCTCTTTTATGCAGGTATAATTGTGAAAAATGCAGATGTCTCATTGAATGTGCACACTCAAAATTATGTGATTGCATGCACATCTGTACAATATTTAAGACCATATAATACATATAAATAGAGTCCTCAAGCCACTCTGAAATGCCTAACACCTGGCAGATGAGATAGTGGCTCATAGGAGTTTAAACACTGTATTTTAATTCACTTTTCTGAGGCAGTCAGGCTACGTAATTGCTACCTCATAAAGTTGAAAACATGACTGCAGAAAACATTCCCCTTCAGATACATCTGACAGAGTGCACAGGTAATGTTCAAACACTTGTGCTTGATGTCTTTTGTCTTAACATATGCCTCCTTCATCTTCCTGGTTACTGTTCTCTGGGGGTTTTTTGTGCCCTTTCACATTCTGATGCCATTTGCCTGGCCAATTACCTGGCATATCCTCATTCTCTATGATTATTCTTCCTTTCCCCGTTATGTTTTTCCTCCCTTTGCTTCATTTTGTTCTGAAGATTTCATCCTGTACTTTCCACATCCCTCTGAGTACGCTCGATGGAAATAAGTGCTTTTATTCTGCATTACCACCTGAGTCTAAATTGTGGTGGCATCTAATGAAAGAAGCCAGGCCTCCTTGTCTTTGGGAGTGCCTGTATCAGGTATTCCCATGCTGTGACCACAAGAAGCAGATAAAGGGGAAGTTCTGTGCATGTTTTCCAGGCTGAAATTAGAGGAGTAGGAATGACAGCTTGTTCATGTGTGTTTTTTCACAACCTTGGTGGCACTTCTATGCAGCTCTTCCCACTACTTACAGTTTTTCATACAAAAAACCAAAAATATAAGATGCACCTATCACTAGAGGCAGCAGGACTTGGAGAGGGAAATCTAAAGAAAAATGTGGTCTACAGCTTGATATATGGAATCTTTAACATGTGCTCATGTTATAAGACAAGTAAAAATGGACAATGTTTTAAACAATGTATCAAATGTGATTCTAATTTAGCTCATTAAAGGTGAATGAATACCAAATTAATAATTTATATGAGGAGAGGAATGAAATATTCATCACATTATGGGTTTTCTACACTATTGTGTGCCACATATAATACAATAACAGTGCTGGTGGGTATGCTACATTCCAGGAGCCCCATGGAGCTGCTGTTCATTCCTCACAATGCTGTAGGACAGGTGCTGTGGAGTCCACACTTATAAACACGTCACTGAATGATTGCTTCTCCTAATGGGAAAGCTTTAATGAACTGTGGCTTGTTGGGAAACTGCCAGGTTTTCAAAAATGAAACATTTCGCTCAAAGTAAGTCAACTTTGGCACAACATCCACTGGGAAAGAAGACAAACTGCATTAATAATTTAAAAGCTTGACTAGGGATGTCAGAACAGGTACTTGACTATCACACATTGGTGTGTCTGAGGGGTTTTTTTAACGCTTGTCTCATCTTTTTTCTCTTCTACATCCCTCTTCTCCATCCCTCTTCTCTGCCTATGAAAATCAACTTCTATGCACACACATTTATTAAGCCTTTTTTCACAGTTCTTAAATAAGATGGGGGAGAACTTGAAAAGCTGGGAAGTTTCACAGTATAGAAAACTGGTTTCCATGTTGCTTCTCTCACTGCTATAGTTAAAGAGGCTCTGTTATCGCTTAGGGCTGAGGTCTGTCTTGTCAACAGAGAAATAATTTCCAATTTCTAAAATATAAAAACTGCACAGAACTGTTATATTTGTCCGATATATGGAAAATCTAGAATTATTTCAGAATTCCCTACCATGTTTATTTTAGTATGTTTTCCTGGTGGCTACCCGCTGTTAAAAACCATACTGGCTCAACAAAAAAGCTGCATAGTCTCACTCTCTATGCATAAAATCGTTCCACTGTTCCTACTGATAAAAAGAGTTGCTTCAGAGCATGAAGCATTAAAAGTGTGTAGGGTACTGGGACAGTGCTTCTGGCAGCAGTCTTTCAAATAAAGTGGTCTATCTCTAGTGTTCTCTTGTTTGGGTCAGGGATAGCATCTGCTACTTATATAATTCTTTCTTTGCATATGTTTTGCAATAAGCAGGTGTCTCTCAGTTCGGGTATTTAGAAGACAAATATATATATATGTTAAGTGGTAGATGTTCAGCTTTTTTTCTCTCACTATTCTAAGTGGCATATTCTAACAAAGTGGTTTGTAAAAGCTTTACCCTAAAAAAGCCGTGTTATTCCACAGTGTGGATTATCACCCATTAAAATAATGAAATCAATCACCAAAACTACAGCGGAGTTTCTGTCTGTAGTTGTATGTATTCATGATAGTTATACAAGAAAGCACCCACTTATAAAAATGGGCCATTTGGGTGATTAAGCAGATGTGCTCTTTGCCCTATATCAGGACAAATTTCTGAAATGAACAGTCATCTGCTTCTGCAGATGGAGAGCTCTGAGGGAGGATTAGCGTTTTCCCATTGCTCATTGTAAACAACCTCAGCCCCAGAGAGGCACAGAATTATCTCCAGTGACTCACTGTGCCCGTATGACCAAGCTCCTTCTAAATGAATGTCTCTGAGCACACAGGAGCTGACCTGTACAGAACATGTAATGCACGGAGTAACAATTTCAATGAATTCTACACACATATGCAATAGAAGCTTTCCATTATTGTACTTGGCAAGAAGCAACAAATGCAGCTTATGATCTTAAAGTAAATTAATTGTTGATTTTCCCCCATATAAAAATGAGAAGAAAACCCCATACAACTAGTCTAATTATCACTGTGGTACTGAGAAATAATTTAGTTCTTTAAATGATAGCTACTGAGCCAGGGAAAGTCACTAAGGTAGGAGGAAATACAGTACAAATAAAAGATTAGCAATCTGCCATTTTACTGTCTTACCACTAGGGCACAATTGACACTGGTTTGTGTTACAGATAACCACAGAGCCACAAGTCATAACATAGTAATTATAAGTTGGGCCAAAACCAAACAGAAATTTTTAAATCTCATACAAGAAATATGATGCTCTCATCTGAAGGATGAAGACAGTATGCAAAGAACAAGCTGCTGAAACAATCAAATAAAACCATCCATCATTCATTGCACCACTTTTTGGGATGCATTTATAGTGCAACTGCCTGATGAAATCAATATTGTATACTACAGAGTAAAAAAATAAGAGATTAAAGAAGACTACATTTAATCTTCAAGGAGCAGAGAATGTTCTTACTGCAAATTGTAGTACTGGCTTCATTCCTCTCACTGTTGATGCTGTGCAACCAGCTGGGTTGAAAATTGTAAACACTCAAAATTAGTGTTGGACACCCTTTGCCACAATACACATGCAGAAGTCTAGGGCTAATGGTTTTCTGGAAGCCCTGGGGAATATGTTAACATTTTTGTAGCTGACACAAAACTGCAGAGCAACAATAGCAAAAAAATCAAAATAAAGGCAGAAGTTTTCATAAAATTAACTTGCCAAATATATTGCAAAGCTGCTAATTAGTACACAGTGAGAGGATGGTACAATATACTTTGTATCTTTACATTAAGAAATTAATAAAGCAATCAGAACAAATATTACAAGAGAACTAAACAAATAAAACCAGGCAACAAAATCTTGTCTCTATTATTTAAATTCAACACTTAAAAATCTTTTGCTTGAGTAAACTTTCCTTGCTTACATTTTTTTCCCTGAAGAGGTTCATTTCTTCAAAAGAATAAACTAAACAGAAATAAATGGTAACTAATGTAAATATTGTAAAAACAGAGTCAAGCATAAATTTGGAAAGCCTTTTAAAAACTCTAATAAAAAATAATAAGATCCATTATAACCAATGCTCCTTCAGCAGCATCAGTTATGACTGCTAACAATGTACATTAAAGCATCTGTAGCAGGTAGATTTAACAAACAACACATTTAAATTGATAGAGTAAATTAAAACTAATTAATTGAGACAAGATTCAGAACTACATATGGGAATACAGGCATAGTTCTTCAAGAGCTTGTACAGTAAAGCTGAATGCCACAAAACTGTCTGATAGAAAAATACTCTTAGCAAAAAGTTCCAGCATTTTTAAACTACTTGTGTTATAAACCAGCCATTGTTCACTTTTGGAAAGGCATTGTGAATAGACTGTCCTCTTTTTGCAGGAAAAAGCCCAAAGTGAAAAAACATAATAAGAAAATGCATTTTCCCCGTACAAAAACCAGGAAGAAAACTCAATACAAATAATCCTTCCCTGGATTCCTTTAAAACCAGTGTGAGGTTTGTAGCAGCTCTGAGTACTTTTGGGTGCCAAAGCTGAAGCAAGAAGGGAAAGGTGCTATCAGAAACTCCAGACATACAAACACAGATATCTGACAGGTCTGAAGGCAGACTCCTGAGCCTTGCTGCTAAATCCATTCTTATCTTTTTTATTCTGCCAACACAGAAAGGTGCTGGGGACCTCCAGGAGTAAGACTTTGTGAAGTGTAGCATTTTCTGAGATCAGGTACAAGACCGGTGAGTAGATGCTGTAAGCAATTACTGAGCAATTGTACTTGTGGTTTAAATCACTTTTAATCAAAGACTTCACAGCAGAAAAACTTCTTTGACTGAGCATAATCAGAAGTGTACACACAGGTGTTCTGTTTTAAGCACTTTCTGTATTTAAAAATATGCTTTCTCAATATTGTATAGAGAAAACCTTGTCCTTTGTGCCATGCAACCTCTGTTTACTTTGAAATCAGTAATAAAAATCATGGTGCTTCCAACCAAACTATGAATTAAGCAACTACTACATGCTCTGAAAATCCTGTCATAACAAGTTCTGTAACAAAAGACACATTTACTCTGCAATCCTGGGAATACAGCATTGGGATTGATGCACATCTGTTCTGTCCTCCCTGAACAGTCCCTGTATTTCTATTCTGATCAGTATATGCAGATCTCTAACATTTTATCTAGATTTTCTCTTAGTTTTGGGTCATCTTTTATGTAGGCTGGTATAAACCCAGAAGTGAGCTAATAAGGGAGAAACAAAGCTTCAGTACAGATTAGATGCACACCATAAAATCTTATTAGTAAGATTATCTATCCTTGCCAGCAGAGTAAGGTCTAGAGACCTGTCATGTTTGAGATCCACACTGCACTACACCTTTCCACCAACAGACCTGGTCACTTAGGCTGGGACTAGAGATATCCTCCAGACTGCAGGGAAACTATTTCTTTTAAAGAACAGGAAGGAAACACATACCTAATCAGCACATGAGTCAATAAGTGGAAAAAAATTAGTAAGTACTTCTTGGCAAGTCTCTAGCTTTTGATAGCCTTTATGCATACTACCAGGAAACTACCACATATTCTAAAGAGCTCTTTAAATATATTTTTTTCTCCATCACTAATTGTCTAGCTTAATTTTCTGATAATTTCAGTTACTTCAAGTATAATTTAAACAAGGGTTAAATTTGGCCTCATGTGTCCCATGGCTTGCCGTGAGAATGACCCACCTTTCCTGGCATTTTCTGTATTGTACAGAGAATGAAGACTTTCTTCTCTTTTGGGAGTCCTTTGAACTTGTATAAAGTAGCTATTCCCAAGTGATTATGTTCTTTCTCAATTGATGCAACAAAAGAGCATCACACAAAAAAAGAGTCCCACAGTCATTTTTCTTTTGAACACACAGGTGATGCTGAAAACATTAATGCACATGTGCAAAAGCTCTCATCTCTGGCTCCTCTCTGATACCTATTAGATTCACAGGAGAGTAAAGGAAAAGAGATATTAAAGCTCCCTGCATCATCAGATTGAATGACTCTTTTCACTTTTAGTATTGCAAGGATGCCACTGGTAGCTGGAGAAAAAGAAAAGTGTACCTGTAGTTCTTCAAATTGTTACAGTTTAATGCAAAGTCTAAAAGAAAGTCTAAAGGGGGAAAAAATTCCACTTACAGGCAAGCACAAGTCACTGCTTTTTCCTGCCTTGCTGTACTACTCCAGAGAGGAAGGCAAATGCCTTTCAGGCTTCTCCTTAATTTCCCTATCTAGGAATATCTTTGGTTCTTTATGATGACAATTTCTATAAATTCACATCTAGACATGCAAGCAGAATACCTATGAAAAATAGATATTTAGTTATTGAATGGGTAGAGCTTTCTTAAATAAAAATTGTCTCTGCATTCAGTCTCACATGAAAAGGGAAGTTTACACAAACCATCTGCCAGTGTCCCCATTTCTGGGCATGCTGATCAGCAGAAAACTTTAGATTACATAGGACATTTTTCAAAAAACATCCTCTCACTGGAGCAAATTGCAAAGAAATCATACTTAGTCTTGCTTCAGATCGGGTTAGAGCCACCTCCTGCCTTGAGATCCTCACTACTAGTGCTACTGTGCATGTTAGATATCATTTAACCACCAAATGCAAAAGGAATCTCTGAAACTGTTACTGCCTTCAATGAAATGATGCCTACAGATCCAGACTTGCCCTGGTTTATTCTTAGTCCTCAAACCTCAGTTTGCATTCCTTTCTACTCAGTGCCCTGTTATGAGGAGCAGGGCAGGGTGGTCCAAAATGTGACCCCATAGGCTGTGCAGCTGGGACACCTTTATAGCTAACAAGGTTAGCTAGGACACCTTCTCCCTCCCATTGGGGAAATTCTATAGCCCAGATTTCCACTCCTTGGGCAAGTTTTCCAATCAATAGGCCATTTTATAAGAGTTGGCTCTTAGAGCTCTCTGCCCTGGCTACATTTCAGGTCAAACTTAGTGCCATTACAAGTGTTCATTTTGGCTTGAGGACCACAAGGCCTAATGGATTTGCACTTTCAGCAGACTTAAAGAGGTTTAAACTTCAGAAATTACAGTTCAAGCGCCTGATTCTTACATGACCTTACACATCTGTCAGCTGGAGCTCTAAATTTTTGGAGTATGTGCTGCAATATAGCTTTATTTATAAACTATACAGACAGTCCCAGATGAGAAGACCTTAGACTGCAGTAGGCTGAACTGAACTGAGTCCTTTTAAACTCAAATAATTCTTCGTTATTTATCAAAAAGGCCATCAGAAGAAATGCTCTGACATCTACTTGTGAGAAGTTTACTTTCCCTGGTAACAGAAGAGAAAATTAGGTTGTCTCTTTCCTAAAATGTAAGCATCTCTGTGTTTGAAAACTGGAGATGGGAAATCATTAAAAAATCCTCAAATACAATTTTACTCATAATTTATCCATAATTTAATGAATTCGTTATTTAATTTGTCAAAATGCTAACATATATATCTATAAGGTGACTTATCAGCTTGTTTTCATCTTTTTCCAGAAGAAAAAGATGGATTTGTTCTATCCAGATGAACTGCAAAAGTTACAGCAGTATCCAGCAGATATCCTTCAGATTAATATAATTATTCAGGCCTTAAAGGAAGCTGCAGATTTCTGATTCAAGATGAGACTGTAAACAGGAAATTATAATAGGGGAAAAAATTCATGTTTACTGCTAAATACATGGATCCATTCCAAGCATTCTGGACATTTTAACCATATCCTGATAGACATGGTAAAATGAGGCAGGATGTAACTATTTTTCAGACACAAAATCAAATTGTCAGAAATGTTATTAAGTCTGCTTTTCTCATCAGAACATGAAAAGCTAAAATGCTAAAAACATTCTTCTAAAAATCAGCTACACACCTGTCTTTGAGATGTCAGCTTAGTATTGGTAATTTTATCAATTGTCATCCCCTGTCTAAACTGCCTGTAGAGAAGAAGGTGACTGAGAAGTTTATGTTAAACAGCTGTTATGCCATCTGGCATCTTTGACTTCCATGACCCTTTTCAATCTGGCTTTCAGCCTAGGTAAGGTACAAAGACTATACTGGCTTAATTGGTCTGTGATCTACTCCTGGCAAAATACAGAGGTCAAGTTTCCATGCTGATTATTGTAGATTTGTCAGCAACCTCTGCTAGCATGAACCAGTGAGGTTTGCTGACTCCTGTGCAGACCCTGGCAAGGATGGCCAGAAATCACTGCAGTGACCTCTCCTCCCCAGGGGGTTTCAGAGGGCAGTGCCCTACAATTGCTCCTCTGCCCAAAGGGCTCTCAGCACCAGGTTTTTCATCATTCCACTCTGCTGCCTTTCTTGTTCGATGTTTACATGAAGCTTCTCAGGGACAGAACAAGACCATTTGAGCCTGTCATTTCATCAAAACACACACAGCATTTACCTTTGTTCATTGTGCTTGTTCATCTGATGCAGATGGTCAAGTTGACTCATCTGCCAGAGCTGGAGGAGTTTACAGATAGGGGCAGGCAGACTGGTTTAAATTCTACTTTCACCACCTATTTAATTTTAAGAAAGATATTAATGACTGGGTGAAAGCAGAAGGTGAGGCTTAGCTTGGAATCTGATAAGCCACAGCTGTAGGTTTAAAGTTCAAAAGAATTATTTGGCTCAGTAATGCAGAAAGGCCGCTCACAAAAGAGCAGGAGAGCCACAGTTGGAAATGAAGAGAAAGTAAAACAGTGTCTTACTCCACAAGGAATACTGCAATCCTGAAAATATTAATTTAACTATTTACCCTATTACCAGACCTTTCTAATAAACTTCTAAAATACATGTACTATATTAGGGTCAAAGTAGTCGTATACGTTGGTTTTTTTGTTTGTTTGTTCTTTTTTTTAAATATACACAGTTCTTGAGTTTCCAAACCAGGAGTTTCATACTTGAAGCTGCTTATGAGGTATTAAACAAAGCAGTAGACACTGCTGGAAAATCAAAACTGCCAGTCATTACTTGCTAATAAAAAGGATACTAATTATTTATGAGAAGTTTGGGCAATTATTCAATTATTTTAACTTAGATTATCAATAATTCACTGCTGAATCAAAAAATATACCTAGTTTTTCCACTGACCTCTCTGCTGAAATAAAGGTATTACTGTTATCAATCTATTAGACTTCCTTCACAGATCTTGGAAATAACTTTGCAGCACCTCATAAAGCACAGGGGGAAGCAGCAACATCTGAGCCATATTATGTTTGTCAGTAATGGCTTTCCAATGAAATTTGCCATTTCTTCTGCAGAACTGTTCTACACATATCACCTTAGGAGCTAAGCAGTGTTTAAACCTAACAGCCTCAACATTTACTGAAATTTCATATTGAAATGTGCACCCTGAAGCAGAGCTTTAGATAAATACAATCTACAGAGCAAACTATTTTAAAAATAATAAGCAAGCACGCTGCAGATCTGCAGATAGCAAGCCCCAAAACAACCATTACCTTAAAAAGAACACATTTAGAAACAGGTTTTTAGACTGTACCCAAGATCAGACATTTGCCTGTTTGTTATTTTACCCATACACTATCCCACATGCATTTATACATTATTCTATTTGAACCAATGTTCTTATTTCTCCTCCAAAGCCTCTCCTGCCCTGTGCTTTGTTGCAGCAGGCCTAAGGTATCAGTGGGTATGAAGTGCCAAAGGATCCTGCAGAAGGTAAGAGCAGAGACCTCAGGATGATGTGGGAGAAGGTAAAACACAACAAAGGGTTCTGGGCCCTCACAAGTGCAGAACAGAGTGGAAACCACCCAGCCTCTTTACTGTGCACTCCTGCTGTGAGGTTTTAATCTTCTGTAATTCAAGTATTTCTAGCAACAACTAAAAAAGCCCCTCCAAAGTCTTACTTCCTCTTGTGAGATCTGAGGAACAAAAGTCTAGAAAACTCTTAGTGACTGAAAACTTCTACCTCTTCAGACAAGTGACAGAGTGTGCTTCTCTGTTCTTCTCTAACCAATTTTATATGGGAAAAACTGAAAGGTAAAGCATATGAAGCTTGCAGTCTTTAGGAGGAAAAAAAAAAATTAGAGTTCCCTGAACAATACTGACAAAGATGGCTGGACAAATACCATTTGGCTACTCCTGTGTCTTAGGAAATCAAGTAATGATGTTATCTGAGCACCATTATGTCCTTCCAAACCATTTAAGCATTTTTTTTCATACATTTGGCTTAATAAATAATCATTGGAGATATTCGGGTTTGGAAGCAGCACTACAAGCACAAAGTAGAATTTGAGCATATACATGGTTCAGTCTATTGGATTTGACAAGACCTGCTATATAAAACAAAACCATTATTCTTCCTCAGCCCAATATTTTGTTTATTTGTGGCATACTGAACTACAATATTTTAAATCAAATAGTAGGGTGTTTTTTTCCTCCTGAAAGTAAAGCAAGATTATTATCAACATATAAAATAAATTCCATTTTCCTGCAAAAAATTACACAAGTGGGTACCTACTATACATAAGGCATACCAGGGAGTATATCTGTCTCTTGCACACAATACTAAGGTATTTCTAAACATTTAATTATAATTACAAAAAAATTTAAAAGGTAAGCTATTATATTAAAAAATAGTCAAGCAAAGTAGTACATGAATACGAAAAACTAGTTAAGATTAATGTAAAAGATTTGCAGACGTGGAAGAACAGACATGAGAGGCATCAGCTTGCTCCTGTTACTGATTCTATGCATTAATCATGAAGATATGATAAAAGCCTTTTAGTGACCAAGATACTAGCTTAGAGAAAAGTGATTTTAGAAGATAAAGATTTCCTTTTTCCTCCTGGTGTCACTACAGGGCTGAGTTAAGGTTGAGTGTCTCAAGTTTCTGCTTCTGTAATTTAAATCTATTTCAAGACTTCTTTCTAAAACACAGTGTAAATATATTTTAAAATTTATCCTTGCCTATCTTTTTCTAAATAAATACTGTTGCCTAAGTTCACAGTTTTGAAAGGTTTTATCTTTTTTTTTTTAAATTTTGAAGGACAACACCTTTCTTCTCCTCCCACCCCAAATTCCATATTTTCCACTTTGTTTTTGCTTATCTTGTATTTCTATGTATGTCTTTACATGAAAGAAGAATTTATTCATTTGAAAGCTCATTAGTTAAGACATGAGTTTATTGGTCCTTTAGAGAATTCCATTGCCCTATGTATGCACAGAAAGCTTCAGTTTCTATAGCATTTTTTAGTGAAGAAATCAGTACTTAATTATTTTGCTTCTACATTGATGAAGTAATGTGAAATGTCCAACAGAAGTCATAAGGAAAAATAATATCAACTTTAATTTTGAAAGTAGTTAACTGTTAAGATGCAACCTCAGTTCAACATGTTTGTAATGAAAAAAACTTATATTCCCACCTACATATTTGACAGCAGGAATTTTAAACATTTACAGTTACTTTAAGCAACCAACTAATGGAACTAAAAAGCATTCAGAAAGAAATCAAGTCAGGCTTCTAATTCACTGACTATATAACAAACATGAGAAAAGCAGCAAATTATAGTGATAGCTTGAATAATATTAGTTTTAGTTGGAAATGTACTGCATTAGATAGACATGTACTGCGTAAATAAATTATTTAAGAATTCTAATTAAAAACTATTAAGAATTAAAAGACCTTTATTTTTCTTCTGAAAACTTCAAGTTTTCATCCTGCTATTAATATTCAAGCTTTTCTCATTCTTACTAAAAGAGTTGAGTACTGCAGTGGAAAAATCCACTTTCCATCAGAATAGTCAAATGTTCCACGGCTGCAAACCTGAGATTCAAAAGTCTCATCTACAACACAATTACATATCAAAATCATAAAGTATCTCTATTTCAAAAAGATTTTCAATACCTAGCAACGTGAAGATAACTCAGTTATAGTATTTATAACAGAAGTTGATGCCATTATTTTTTTTAAAGCACTGACATTCAGTACCAAATATAAAGGAAACTTGAGCCCTCTTTGAAGACAGACAAGGCCACACAGTCTCCTACTTGCACACAGGAGCAGATATTCCTGCAACATGAGTGATGAAAACTAAAGACAGAAGCCAAGGAAAAGCCAGGTGAAAAGAAGGCCTTCAAACATAGTTCATAATTTATTCTATTAAATCGAACATTTATATATATATATGTTTATAGTGATAGTGTTTAATTTGTAATTAATTTTACAGTTAAAAATAGTTGTTATACTTTAGCTAAGACTTTGGGGTTCGTAACTGAAGTTTTAACTTTGTTTCTAGTTGTCATTTTCTCCCAGAAATCCATCTCTGTCTAAGGAAAGTTTTCAACAGGGTCTTCATCTTAGAAAGTCAGCTTTTGCTCAGACAGGACTCAGTGCTGGTTTAACTTATGTTTACCTTATCCAAGTTACAGGAAATTGAGATGATGTGTAGAGGGGGGAAAAAAAACCCCAAAAAATAACTTGGCCTGACAATGTGATTTTTTACAGCATGGATAAACAGATAAAGCAGTAAGGTAACAGTTCTGAGTATGAAGAGATTGAACAAAGTTTCCTATTTTCTGTGAATGGGGTATTTTGTCCCCAACTCCAACAACAAAGAAGCATCATAATTTATGTTGTTTGGGTTTTGGGTTTTTTTTCCATTCTGATTAGTACAAAGAGGGCTAAACACTGCTGGTCAGTGAATTAATATGTCCAAGATTGTATGAGTTAGAAACTTTAGCTAGTGAAATGTTTTCCAGTTTTAAAAACAGTTATTGCATGAATGCTCTACACTTCTCAATATCATACTCTATAATTTACATAAAAATTGTATTGGCACTTTATATCATAGATTATATATATATATGGAAGATATTTCTAAGTGTACACTTTGAACATACTAGCATTTCAAGTGATCAAAGAACCACAGAAGTCACAACTTTTAAGTCCAAGCATGTCAGCAATATCATTTAAGGAAAGTGATTTTAAAATGAAAAATTGCAGTAAATGTAGTGCCATATCACTCAGGAAATCAGTCAGAACATCAGGCCAAAATGACTGCTCACCAAGCATCACATCCTGAAGGCAGCCAGGGATGGAGTGCTTGTCTTAATCCCATTTATATGGCTGTATGGGGCGTGACTGGCAATGTCCATCTTCATGTGTAAGAGAATTGTCAGAAATACACAGAACACGTGCATTGTTCTCATACTGAACATTGTCCAGGCCTATTAAAAATCGTGACACATTTTTGGCTTGCCTAGTTGTTAACCCACTTGGATAGATGACAGCTGCATCTACAAATGCCCAATGGATATTAATGCTTCCACTGCTAAGTGCAAAGAACTGTTGAAACTGATTTCTTGTCATTTTAAAGACTGAGCCATTCTTACAAGAGAAAAGAGGAATTAAACTCCCTAAATGAAAGCTATGCAAAGTATACATCAAAAAGCATGGATCTTCCAATCTGCAGCTCCTTTCCATGAGGGAGGCCTGACATCACAAGGTTGAAAAAAAAAAATAGAAAGTGAGATGGAAAAACAGAGTTAATCTCGATATTTATTTAAATACATATTGGGTTTTCATTGTTCTCTATTTGTACCTATATAAAGTTTTTCAAGTTCTTTTATTCTGCAATCTTGTGAAGGGAAAAAAAAACCAACTAACCAACCAAAAAACAAAATAAACCCCACTTTTAATTATTTTAGTTACTTTATGTTAAACAAGCCTGAATTAAAGTAAACATCTAAC
The DNA here is from genome assembly GCF_052056855.1 of Sturnus vulgaris. Lineage (NCBI taxonomy): Eukaryota > Metazoa > Chordata > Aves > Passeriformes > Sturnidae > Sturnus > Sturnus vulgaris. The sequence goes on from NC_142246.1 coordinate 66,417,338, forward strand.
TTCATGACAGTCTGTTCCTGAATTCAGTGGCTCAGGAGATGAGTTCAGAACTGCTTTGCACAGACATCAGAACATTTACACATCGAATACCTACAAAGAACATCCTACTTGTGATTAGAGTCAAAATGCTTTATAATAATTAATTCCAGATTTTTTTAAATACGGAAACCTATATATCTTTAATATTTTGATGTCAAAATCCACTTGCCTGTGAACAAAGTTATCCTAAGTAATCTCAGTATGTAATTTCACAAGAGCTATCATATTATTCAAACATAAGCACAAAACCAACTTGCTTCCATAAACTAAGAAGAAACACAGCTTGGAAAGACTTAATATTTCCTGTACTTGATGCTGCCTTTCAAATATTAAGTTAAAATTCATGTTCCCTTCAGAAAACGCTGTTTTTTATTTGATTCACCATAATATTACTAATGCTGTTAATCTGCCCTAATATAGTGTTCATCAATACAAGGTATTTCCAATTGCAAAAAGTAACCCATTCTTCATCACAACTCAATATTCCAGCAAGTAAGATTACATCTCAAATATTTAAACTGGCAATTTGGCTTAAGTTTTGATTATCTAGTAAAGAATTATTTTAAAGCTCTGAGCTTATGTAACCAAAAATTAAGACAAAAGAAGAGGTAAAAAGAAAAACTCATAAGATGGGGTTTTTTGGTTGTTTTTTTTGGTTTTGTTTTTTGGTTGTTGTTGTTGTTGTTTTGTTGTTGTTGTTTTGTTGTTGGTTGGTTGGGGTTTTTTTGTTTGTTTTTTTTAATATAGCGTTTTTTTTCTATTCCTCAAACTAACCTACATTATTTATATAAGGTTTGGAATAGCTGTAGTGAAAATTTAAATTTCCAGACTATAAACTTATAAATCTCTTTAAGAGATATGGATCCATTGTTTCATTTAGGCCAGAAGTTGGTGAGTTCAAACAATTTTCAGAGATAAACCTTAAATGTTTGTCCACTAATATCTCTGATGGCAGATTCAGTTAAAGCTCCACTGGGAGAAAATATTTCTTTCTCAGACTTGGCATGAAAACGGACTATATAAAGTATTGGAAAGGACACTGAGCTGTTTTGCCAATATTAAAATAAAGCTCTCTTGTCACCAGTAATATTTCCTATTCTAAGCACAGCCAGTGCCTAGCAGGCATTCTTCAAGTCATGTCCCACTCCTCATACCAGTAAATATTATGAGTGGAGGGGCAGGAGGAAGGGCAATTTCTTTGCCTTCCATGTTAGCCAAGAAATGAAAAAAGCCAAAGAGGAATTATCTTCTTTAATGATGAAATACCCAGGCAAATCATTGGGAGAGTGCAATGTCGCAGACATATTTCATGGTATACACTTTTATATTTTGTAAGTAATCCACACATGAGGAACATTGAGAGCAAAAGTCGCTGTGCTATTCCTTCCCCCAGTGTTGCCATTTTCTCCTGGGACACTGGTAACAGTGAAAAAGCTTTGATAAAGTACCCTTAAAATAATATTTATGTCTGCACTGAATTCATCAGTGGCAGAAGCTGGAGAACATAGAATGTCAGCTCACGTGTCTGATAAGGTATGCAGTTTATGTGAGCAATTAATGGAATCACAGAATCATTAAGGTTGAAAAAGGAGTCCAAGATTATGGAGCCAAACCATCAGTGCTGTGTTCACCACTGAACCGTGCCCTGACTGGGCATTAAACAAGCTGATACCATATAAAGGTATGAAATCTTACCATTCAGGAGAACTTGGGAGTCACAAGTGGCAATTATTTTGGCAGAAGAAGAAAAGACAATCTGGAGGTGCAAATAGTAAAAAACAGATATTATTTCAATGGAAAAACTACAAAAGTTACCCAAGATACAGAAAACTTAAGCAGAAAAAAAAATAAAATAGCAAAGCATTTATCACTATTTTCCAGCACTTATGTAAATTAATCTATAAGACCCCAGTGAAAATAAGTTTTCCATGCACAACTTGCCAAAACAAATTAAAATTTCATTAATGCTTTGGGGTTTTGCCAAAGAAGTATTAACTAAACAGCTTTATGTTTGTGGCATGAGTGTGATCTCACGCTTATTTAGGCCAATAAGCTATAGAATGGCAGGGCGAAACTTAGAATTTTCTGTCATCATTTGCATTGTACATATCCATTAAAATGGATGTGGACAAAGAAATTATATTTTTGAGGAAGGGAAGAACATATTTCCACGTTTTATCTACTCAGTGCACAAGTACCTTCCTCCTGCACATCTCTTCTATGATACCTCTCCATCTTAACTGCACTGATCACACTTCCCCAGGTCCACTTCACTTTTTAAGTATCCTCTTTAAAATGCCAGAAGTGTCTTTTTCTTTTTCATTTCCTTCCTTTCTGTTTTTTATTGTTACTTTTCATCTTTGCAGTATTTTAAGGGATTCTATCCCATCATATATGTGAATTTTTGTGTTTGAACCTTTTGCCCCCTTCTGTTCTCTCTGTGGCTGTGATTGAGACAAGCCCCGTGGAAAGGGGGGGAGATAAAATACTCTTTTTGCTTTGAATACACTGCTTTAGCCTTCCTGATCTGAACAACTAATAAAACATTTTTGTTTTAAGCTCACACAAATGGAATCAGATTTTGTTTCAAAGAACCGAATCATCTTCTTCTCAAGCACAATCAATCTCCTACAGGAAAACCACGTATTTATCTGCTACACTTCTTTGTACACTCTATTTATCAATCATATATCTTCACATGGTTTCAGGTCTCAGCTTTGACTTAGATTTTTAGCTGTAGACTTGCAAAATTTTTTCATCTATCAACTTCCAACCAGTAAACCAGAAATTATGCAACTTCTCTGGATTTTCTGCCACCAGTTTTAAAACAGAGTTGCAGGATTGATGCTTGTTACAGTTTTTAAAGCCAGTTTCCCAAAACTTTTCTGGAATTGCATTCTGTGCTTATTTTCCTTAGGATGCTATGATTTATTGGTCAATTTTAACCCAGCTTGAGAGAATGATAGAGATATCAAAAAGACCAACTTTCTACACGCTTGCTGAAAAATCAGTAGGAGCCTGAAAAACTGATAAAGGGAAAATATCCACTTAAATATTTCCAACTTGAAAAGGCAAGTGTGACTTCAATAGTCAGCTGTGTCTTCTGGGTTCCCAATGACAACAAATATCCTTGCTAAGCAGGCAAACGATTTACCCTTAATTAAGGGACACAAGGACAAGTCTTGAAAAGGCAGAGAAAGGATAATTGGGCAACTGGAATTCAAAGGGAATAAAGGAAGAGATGGAACTACTGCAGTACAGGGATCAAGGAAAATAGACTTTCCTTTCTACACTTCCTGTTCTCTACCTCCTGATGGGATATTTCACCTTGATTGAGATACCAGGCTTAACACCAGTGAGTGGCAAATTCTTTAACAAAGCAGATTTCTCTACTGTCCTGGATGACAGATAAAGAAACACGAAGGAAAACATTTGTTTCTTTTTTGTCAAAAGCTATAGAAAACCCATGTATTCTTATAATAGAAGGAAATTCCCCATTTGTGGATGAAAAGTGTATTCTGTGTTGGTGAGATCTCCAATATAAACATTATTTTCACTCACAGAAGTATTTTCAAAGTTTTCCTTGTTATAAACATGAGTTTAACTTCTTCTGAATTCTTCCGAATTTTAACTTGCTAAGTGTGCCAGATGACTTCCATTCATGTAGAGTACTATGGACCCTTGACCATTTACAAATACTAGGAATTCAGAATTTTTTTCAGGTAACCCTTCAGCCCACTACGATTTTCAACACATTATCTTGATCTAGATGTGTAGTTTATTTAAATATTCTGGACCTATTACTTTCATTGCCCTAACATACATTGTTCTGTGATCATACAGTTGACCACATGATCACCAATAATTTAAAACTTAGAAAGGAAAAATATAAAACATTCCAGCCTCATATTTTTCACCCACTATTTCCTTATTCACTTGGGTAGGCACTGGAACCATAGTTTCCTTTAGCTTTCCCTGTCTTTAAATGTGATTTCAAAATATTTCCATAAATCTCAATATTTCTTATTAAAAAAAATTTATGTTATTATTTTATATCCATTCCCAACAATATTTATTTCCAGGTTCCTCTTCAACTACATTTTGATTTTCAGGTCACCAAAAAGCCCAGGTAAATGATATATGTTGGGTATCTTTTTATTCTTTTTGACATCAGACAGGCCATTAGTTTGATTTTAGGATGTTCTCTTTCCAAAACTACCTTATTACCCTGTGTTCTTTTGTTCCAAGCAAGTTTTCCTCACAGAATTCTTCGTACACCAAATAACAGATCCTAATTTTAACTAATAATATTAACTTCATAGATTTTTTTTTGTTTGGTTGTTTTTTGTTTGGTTGTTTTTTTGTTTGTTTGTTTTAAAAATTCAAATTTTTATCATTCTAAAGCTTTTATTTATCTAGATATGCTATCTTGGCTCTCACAACCATTTCTACACTAACTAGTAAAATGTTTAACTGTAGCTAGTTCCTCAAGAAGTAAGTCTTAAAATTCCTTCTTCCTCAGTGTTATTCCAAAAAGCAGATCTGCTGACGTTCTGTATGGGCATGTTACTTAACTCCGTGATACTGAAGTCCTTTTTGTATATTCAGAGAGATTGCAACAGCAGCAAAGTTTACCCATGGACAAGTTACCATTGAACACATTGAAAAATTCGACATCAATATTTGTTGAGTGGCAAAAACCCTTTTCTAAAAACCAGAACTGTTCAAATCAAAATCCAAAATGTGATATAAAAACAAAGGCCAAAAGTGATTTGAGTAATAAAGATGATTAATTCTCACAACATAAGGTGAGAAGTGAAAACAGAAATTACAGCACTGACATAGGACAGCATCTGCATTTTTCTTAGTACAGTCTGTCCCTAAGCAATCCTTTAGCAATGTGGAACTGTAACAGGGTCTGGGTGAACAAAAAAAAAAAAGGTGATAATTAAGTAATTAAGCACCATCTTGCTCTTCAGCCTGTGATGTTCTTGATGTATTCAGTGAGACTAACACATTACCTCCTGTGACATCCAGGATCTCACTACAACTTCCAGTCATGCTGACAGTAGAGCACTCAGGTAGCTCCATATGCACAAAGTGAAACAATATTAATTGTAAAGCATGACTGGAACATAACTGCAGGGCCAACTATCTGTAGCTGATGCAAACCAAGAACCAGTGAAAACATTATTTCATTCTTTCTTTAATTTCCTTCAGCAGTTTAAATAAAGGCCATAATTTTCAATTTTTACTCTGCTGACAATTGAAAAAACTATAAGCACTGCTTTCTTCTGACACTCAAATTATGAATTAGGATTTTACTACTTTGATGCCCTCATTCTCAAGTTTTCTTCATGCAATCCACTCTTGGGAGAATGTTCTGGGGCTGACTGTGTAATTTACAGCCAGGCAAAGTGTAAATGATAAACCTCTAGCACTGTTTCACACAAGGAGATAATTACAATCTAACACTGGTTTGCATCCACTGTGAATAGGTGTAAATAACTGAAGAAGATATGAGCTTATGGAAAATATAGTAAATACCTTTTCTTTTCCATGAGTCTTTAGTTCAATATATTGAGAGGTTGAAACAAACTGTATATCATCAAGACAAAATAGTAATATTTAAGATTAATATCTACTGTAAAAACTCGAAAGGAACTTTTTAAAAATTCTTATGCATAATCATCTTTGTATATATTCTGATAGGGACTTATTTTGTTTCGTTAATAATGCTCTAAGAAGTATGATGATAATCACATTTCTCAATTGAACTCTCATCTTGTCACTTTTTTTCAGTTTTTTTTTTGCCTGCTGACTCATTCACTCTATATTACAAAAAGAAATCATATAATGGTTGGGGTTGGAAGGGATATTAAAGATCATCTAGTTCCAGCCCTGTGCAATGGGCAGGGACCCCTTAAGATTCTCCTGCTCATTTCCTCATTTGATGGAGGTGGAGAAGGTTGTAAATAGTTTATTGTTAAGCCTTTGTTAGCATCCTTCACCATACCTAAATAAGACCCCCCTTTATTTAAAGAGCTGTGAAGATGTGTGCTGCTGTCCTGCTGGCACTGAAGCGCTCCCAGGGAGGGCTGTACCTCCTGCCTTGTGCTGCAGGTCCTTCTCCTTCACACTTCCATGCACGGCTGTTCACCAGCTCACAGCAGCTGAGCAATAAAGGAATTAAACGGGCAGGAGCGCAGGACCACTGGAGAGCAGTACCCTTCCAACACAGACAAGGTCTTTGAGAATGACTCCCTGTAAGACAGGGGTCATGCAGAACCGGGTCTAATCAGATGGGTTTGCCTACTGAAGCATTTTATTTGCCTTCTGACCATGTGTTGTGGTTTAAGCCCAGCCAGCAGCCAAGCCCCAGGCAGCTGCTCACTCACTCCCCCACCAGAGGGATCCGGAAGAGAATCAAAAGGGTAAAAGTGAGAAAACTCGTGGAGTGAGATAAAGACAATTAACAGGTAAAGTAAAAGCAGAACACACAAGCAAAGGAAAACAAGGAATTCTTTCACCACTTCCCATGGGCAGGCAAGTGTTCAGACATCTCCAGGACAGCAGGGCCCCATCACATGTAATAGTTACTTGGGAAGACAAATTTCTCCCCCCTTTCTCCTTCTTTCTCACATTTTATATAAAGAACATGATACCATAAGGTATGGAACATCCCTGTGGTTATTTGGGGTCCCTTTAATTCTGTCAGAAAACGTGGGACAGAATAAATAGTTTGAGACGTTTTGTCTTAAATTGTTACCCATGAGAGAATATTCTTGTTTGCCAGCAAAGCCACAGGAATGAAGGAGACTCTGAAAGTCAGTGAAGTGTTTGATGATGATGAACTGCTGAAGAGATAGCACAAGGAAATTCCAGATTTGTAAAAGCAGCTGGAGGAAGTATGCAAAGCTAACACAACTACTGTGCTATTCAACATCTGGAAACAAAAGGCTGATAATCAGCGTGGCTCAGGCAAGTGGCTTCCACAAAGGCAAACCCAGCTGAACCGCCTTTGAGAGTCCCACCAGCAGCACACGTGAGCAGGGGAATTTATTCCTCCATTAACTGGACAGCAACTGAGGAAAAAAGATTCAGAAGGGTGAAGCAAATTCACAATTGTGATTTTGCCTTACGGGGGCAGAAGCTGATCGTGACAGAATCAGATTACAATCTAGTTTGGAAAGGACATTTATTTGTCCCCTGGTTGTGCCCTCTGCTCAGAGCACTGTCACTTCGGGCTGAGTGAGCATTACAGGGACATTCCATGGAGATACCAACCATGGGCCCACAGGCTAAATTCAGGCTCTGAGTGAAACTCTGGCACCATCCAACCATCCCTGAGGAAGCAGGTGGAGGAACTGTCCCCCTTTTCCTCACTTTGTATTGTCCAAGCCAGTTTTAGCTAGCATACTTGGGTAACGTTTGCCAAATCATCTCAACTGGTATCCGTGATCTTTAATTAGGAATGGACAAATGCTATGTGATCTATAGTATGACTGGTCCAAGAATCTTTTTATAATTATATTTCTTGAGCAATTAAAACTGTCTTTTGAGACTGATATCTGCAAAAAAGAAAAAATACTGAAAAGTCTTAGAGATAGCAGTTTTTTCTGCACACATTTTTCATATTAAGCTATTCATTAAAACAGCTGGAGCAAGCAGGGGAAAGTATAAGCACAAGCATGGGCAATTTAGCATATTGTTTTACTCAGTGTAAACACATGAGGGTTTTTTTGAGGCATTTACTCAGATGTAATTATTCTAATCTTGTATTGAGAAAGCATGTGTAGGAAGTGTTTTTTTCAATCAAATGATCAAGAAAGATAATCCAAAGTGCTCTACATCCAATGTTGCAATTAATTCTCTTAATCTTTAGCTTTATTCATGTTAAAAGCACTTTGTAATTCTGTGAACTATACCTCATCCTGCTGTAGGTACTATTTTGTATATCACTGCTGGAACATAATAAAGCAACGGTTCAGTTCTGTGTAATACTGAAAATGATATTAACGCAGTTAATATCATTCTTTCCATTTAAATGAGCTGTATTGACCAAGATGCTGGTTTTCAGCAGGCAGTACACCTACAAAAGTCTGTTGTGATGACTAAGTTATGAAATAAAGAATGATACAACACGACAGGCCAGCATTTGGAACAATCTTTTAAAAACATATGCAGTAAAAGTCAAAACATGCCTAGAGCAAAATTTTGCCACAATGTTTATTAATTAGAAAAGCCAGGTCTTATATGTGATTTGGGTATATATGCCATGTGTCTTTCAATATGTCACGGCAGACAGAACATTTTATAACCAATGTACATGCCCCTGTGTACACTACTAGAGAATGATAAATGTGTTTAATCAAACTGATCGACTTTTATGACACTATTAACATTATAAGATGTGCGTGTAAATGGATACATATGCAGAGATGTTCCTTCGAGGGTGTCAATTTATGTTTTCAGATGCTGCATATACAGCTGAATGTTTAACTCCTTTTCAAACATTAAATTTCATTTGGAACAAGTACACCACTCTGGTTTAAATTGTTGACCTTAAATAGCTGAACATTAAAGTGTCAGCCATTTGTCTGAAAATACTAAAATGGATTCTGGATGGCTTCCAGAATCTCAAAGAATTATGTGACAATGTAAAATGGATTATGTATTTTTTCCAATGATGAGTCCAGCCTGTCAATTTCATTATTTCTCTTCTTGCTGTGTACCCAGGACATACATTATGCTTTGGAAACCTAAAGGTCAGCTTTAGGTGGTGCCAATTACACAGAAAACTCACAGTGCTGTATCGGCCCATTTGTTCTGTTATTTCTGCTGGCAATGTTGAAAATGAGTAACACTTAGTGCTCTGTCCAGTATTGAGTTTCTGATTCACCCTGACAGGATACCATTAGCAGTTATTCAGGCTTCAGCTGGATACTAAATTTTGTTATATTATCTTTTAAGGTAATACTGAATAATACTGAACAATTTTGTTGGAGTATTACATACAACTCAATTTCCTCTGATGTGAATGCAAGTCAACAATGTGCAAGAAGCCTCAACAAGACATAAAGCTCTTGTTCTGCTTTATTCTGTAAGAATATTTAAACAGGAAAAATCCATTAAAAATAATAAATAACAGCTGCCTGTGTTATTTACTAATACAACTAACCATATAATTAACAGAATCTACACTAGAGATATCTATATATTGTTTTGTTGATCAGGGAAGGGAGGTGAGGGTTTAAGCTCTCTTAAACCTTATATCCAGCTGAAAATGTTCAACAATCAGAGAAAAAAAAATTGATCATGGAATCAACAAAGCAAAAAATCCTACCAAACACAACACTGTTGTATTGTTGTGTTACTGTTGTAACCACTGCAAGTTATAATATCCTAAATATTGTATTACATCTTAAAGTAATTATTTCACAAAGTAAAATTACAAAGCAAGAACCTTAACCTCTACTCTGTCAGAAGGCTTTGAAGTTACAGAAGAAAAAAGGTAAGAGACTCTAAGGAGAAAGAGAAAAAAAAGGAGAATGGTCTTTTTAACATTTTGAGTCCTCCCACAGTTAGGCTGTAACAATACGAGTAGACTTAAATACCTAATACATACTTAAATAAAATAACTTTTAAAAGGCCCAATATGCCTCTAAGTATTTACATATTTTTAAAGGACTTAAAATTTTATAGTTTAGAAGTAAGACGCAATATTAAAAAAAAAAAAAAAGGATGTATACTGATGTACGCAGTATAAAAAAAGACTGAAATTTTTGTCAAGTCTAATCCTCTAACACCTAAAATAATTTTCTTGACAGCTTGTTGTCTTTAGGGAAAAAAAAAAAAACAAACCTGAAATTACCTGAGATTGCTTTTACTTACCAATCATACAGAAATATCCCATTTTTATAGAAATTATCATAAATTTAAGCTCCATAAGCTTTATGGAGTACTCCTGACTTCCAAATCTTGTAAAATACAATTTTTGAGGAGTCCATATAAACAACAACAAATGATATCATGCCGATCTGCAGTCTGAATGCATTAGCTCAAAACAATTGCTTTCATTTAAAGAAAGGGAACAAACAGTCCTCCTTCAGAAATGAGTTTAAAAAAAGAATTGGTACATCCAACAAATCTTTTTAGTCTCATGAAAAGAAATGTATGATTTCTTTTCATTACACACTACCTTTGCAACCCATTAATTTGGGGCATATTTACTAATTTATATGCACCCCTAAATGTTTCCATCCTCCCAAATATGCAGACTGTTGATCATCTGTTGACACCAATTGTAAGACCCCAGTAATGCACTATGAGGTTACTAGCTATTAAAGTTTGCAAGAATCAAAACCTCTCCACTACTAACTCACTATCTTTCAGCTCTTTTAATTCTAGTAAATCTGAAAAGGCAGGTTTGGAGATAACTACTCATTTAATCTCCCACATTTTGTCCCAATAGCTAAACACCACATAATTTTGACATCCAAATAAGAGTAATTTTCAAGCAGAGTTAACAACAGTCAAGTGTATCTGAAGCTTCATAAAAAATTCACTTTCATCAGGATGTTTACTTCACTACAGGTTAACAGGACTAATTTGTGAAAAACAGTTGGCAAGAAATTCTGTAAACAAGAGTTAACTTTACAGACTTGTGATTAGGGAAGATGTGTGAACAAGGTGCAGAAAAGCCAGCTAGAGGCCCCAAACCTTGCTGTCATACTGATGAAATTAAAACAATTTTGCAAGAAGTGCTTATTTTTGCTAGGTCTTGGCAAAAAAAAAAAAAAATACAAAAAACACAACACCTTGACAAGTGATGTGCAGAGAGAAAACACTTGTTTCATTAGCATTGTGCATGTGTGTGTGTGTGCCTGTACTGGCCCACACATGTGCAGTGCTCATCAGTGTATCAGGGTTTTTTTCCATGAATTACAACTCAGCTTGTAAAAAGTGCTAATAACTCAGAAGGAAGTATGCAACCACCACGCAAGCTTTTATGTTTTAAACATAAAAGTCATTTTAAGTAATGACTGCATTACACGAAGCCACAGCAAAACATTAGCTCACTGCCACCAGTTTCTCCCCATTCTCCCAGTCAAGCACGGACCCATTCTGAACCTGCTGTATATTGTTATGAAATTGGAAAGGTAAGATGTGCCTTACACAAAGGTGACAGAAAAAACAACGTTGTGTAAAACTGTGCCAGACCATTACTGATTTTCATCAGTTTTGCATTGCTGGAAGCAAGTTAGTGAGACAGTATCCAACCAGTGGGGAAAGAAATCTCTGCCTATGTTTAACACAACAGTTTCTAGGGTATTTGGGGAAGCAAATGGTGTCAATATACAGGTGGTGGAGGGCAAGAAAAAACCCCAACAATGTAATTCATTGAAATGTGCATTAAAATCACGGCTTAGAAAACCTGATGGAAGAGACAGTACTGCTGACTCTGGTTCTGCAAAGACAAAGCCAAGCAGCATCAAAAACACCTGTGAGAAGTATATCAGGATTCCTGGATGAGACATCACTGGCACAGGTCACATCATCCAGATATGCTGACATCCAGGATCCAGCAAGACCTGGAAGAAGGCCTTTACCTCTTTCTGGCAAAGGGAGGCTTGCCTAGGTTTTTAATTCAGCAATTTTTTTTTTTTTCTGAATCCTCATGGAAGCATTAAAACTATGTTTCTCTCAAACCAACGTCTCTTTTTTTTGCTAGGAAAAAAGCAATGCAAATGTTTTCCTTAATTGAGAAAAATATATTTTATTACATGGCATGAAGATTTCTGCCTCAAGACTATTTTAAGAAGTGGTTTAATTTCTAGCTTGCTATAAAATCAAGATAATTTTGTGTATGAAAATATGAAATTACTATAAGCACCAGTGACATCTGTACCTCCCTCATCCCATCCCCCCACCCCAGAGAATATATTTCCTCAACATTTCTGTAATCAAGTGCACACATGTGGAACTGATCTTTCTTATATTTAAATATTTTTCTTCTTAACTCTATATTTGCTACTTCAAAGGCTTTGAAGTTGCAAAAAAAGAGAAGGAGGAGGGATGTGTAAGACCCTTCTTGGAGGACCTCCAAGGCAGTCTACACCAGAGGAAGATTATTTTAGTTACACTGATCAGATTGGAAAGAGACATGGATTTCTCCAAAAATATTAATTTGATATGTTAAGCCTTGTCCAAAAAACAGGTATGAGAGACTTCATACATTTCATCATTTTTCTGATCTTTTAATCCATATTCATGCCAACAGTCCCATTACAGAAAATGGGATCAGAGTGCTTAGGTGGGTAGAAAAATATATTAAAAAATGGTTTACTTGCTTGTATTAGGATTACTCACTCAAGAAATGAGTTCCATGATTATAATCATAGCTAGCAACATTCCTCATGTGCTTGAGAATTTCTATGATCCAGCCTTGGACAACTGGATGAGCTAGGGATTTCCATAATCTTGTCATAAAAATCTATGCATAAAAGATTAGGAGATGGTTTAGCTTTGATCAGTGAGGCGCTGTAGCCAGTACCCCCTCCCAGCATCCTTCTAACAAATAAAATCATAATACCTTAAGACAGCTTTACCTCTTTCTCTTGTCAGATTGGCATTAAGATGGCTATCTTCATAATGCTGTGGAATAACTGTGGAATTAAAGATTAACTTTCTCTTTTCCTCTACAGAATCCTACCTTTCCAATTCACCAGAAGGATGGCACTAGTAGCTACAACTTTGCCTTTTAAATGTGATATCAGCAGTAAGAAAAAACAATTTGATATTCCTAAATATTAAATACATTCCCAGAAGTTAATTTCTTTGTTTAGCAGAAGATTCTAGAAAAATGTTAGATCAAATATTTTTTGTCTCCCCCCAATCTCCAAAAAAAAAAACATAGCTAGAAAATGTTGCTAAAATGAAATTAGGAGTACTGTTTGGGTAAACTCCTTTTTTTTTATGTTTATATGTAACTTTTTTCTTGAAACTAACAAAATGGTACCAATGTCAAGTAGTCATAGCTACTGATTGACACAGTTGCTTTTTTCGTCTCTTCATGAGAAGTTTTGCAAGTTTTGCATTTTGAGATTGTAAACTAGTGCCCAAAAACGTCTTCCTTTAGTCACTAACAAACTGAGTGTTAAATGGATCAATAAATATATAATAAATGATAAATCTTGAGCCCTCATCTTTGAAATTATTTGCAAAATGTTTAAGGCTTAATAATTTCCTTTTCTCAAAAGCAGAAGTGTTACAAAATACCTGAATGGTAATGGACGGCACAAAACTTGATTTAATTCTGCTACAGAAGAAGGACACATGATAAAACCTCCCTACATCCTGGCCTGTGATATTTAATGTCTCCTTAAGTTTCCTCCCCATTGGCTCCTCCTGTGCATTGTCTCTACTTTCTTTCCATGTAATTCTTAATGACCTGCTTAGCCACTAGTGATCTTCCAGGGTCATCAGAACCATCAATCTCTCTGAAAACTACAAAGGAAAATTAGGCAGCAAGAATAAATTTTGAAATAATCTGATCTTGGATGTCATTCTGGGATATGCAAGGAGGTGGCTGCCACAAACTCAGAGCTGCTGGCAGTGCTTCAAGAGCACACAGAACATGCATGACCTGTCTAATGGCTGGGCAAGGGCAAAGACACTGCTTTATGCTAACTCATGAAATAAAATATCTCTACTGATGAAAATACTGATCAGAAGGTTAAAAGGGGTCTAAAAATCCCCAGAAGATTACTGATTGATCAAAAATTCATCAATCTAAACTACTTAGTGAAGTCCTTAAAGGTTGGGTTTTTTTGTTGTTTTTGGGGTTTTTTTTGGGGGGGGGGTGTTGTTTTTTCTAGAGATCTCTCACATCCTGCATAAACTGTTCAACTTCCCAGCTATCTTACCAGATCAGGATAAATCTGTCACTCCTGCTAATAGTAATAAGATGTCACACAATATAGAAGAGATAAAGACTGAGCACACGACACTACCTTGATGCAAAATCAGTGGTAAAACAGGATCTGAAAGCAGGGAGAAAGTTGTTTCTGGTGAGAAGAATGTCTAAGAAACCCTTCAGATCTAGAAGAATAATAAAGAAAAATAACCTAGGTTTTGATATGGTAGAGCATCAAGTATAAAAGTGTCTCAAGTATAAAATACAGAGAACCACTAAAATTTGCTTTTTAAAATATCACGAATATCAAAAGAGGAGAGATGTGTGAGCAGGGAATTAGAAAAAAAATAAAATTAAAACTTTATTGGCTTTATAAGCTTTAGTGACTTTTGATGACATCTCAAAGCTGGATTCCCTAGTCACGATAACTCTTGGTATGCTTAGAGATTGTAATGTAAATTGTAGACTTAGTATTTTGGTTTCTTCTGTATCTCTCCATAACCTACAGAGCCCAACAGGCTCTATTTGAAACTCAGTTATTTTCATAGTTTAGGTACAAAGGTCCCCAAGAACAGAAGCAGTGTGAACTAGCTTTTCTGTGCACCAGCCTGAAGGAAGTTGAAAAAAATAAAATAAAGCCTGAAGAGATGAGACAGTCCGGAAGGGCCCCTTAAGCTGATCTCTTAACAGAAAATTATTGTTAACTTCTATTCTCTAGCACAAAAAAAAAAAAAATGCATGCAAGACAAGAGACTGCTAAACACTGAAGTATTATGTATGTACAGATGGGTTTTTTCCCAATGAAAGACTATTTTTGTACTTTATAAATCTTCTGCTTACTTTGGAAGCTCTCAGAGATAATTTGCAAATGAGTTAAAGCTGGGCCTTTAAATAAATGCTGATATTTTATTTCAATCACCTGCTTCACAGAAATAATACCTCACCTGATATTACAGGAGTCAGCGCAACACCGGTTTTGTAAAGATTTTATGGGGTTGTTTCCAAATCTGCCATGATAGTCAACCTTCTCAGCAGATCTCATTCTGCTTAAAATGGGGTGAGCAGAAAGTTTAGCAGTCCTAGCCTGAGGAATAGCCTTGCTCCATACGAGGCCGCCAGGGGAAGCTGGTCCAGCTTTGAAAGAGAAATGCTGGGCTCCTCATCCTTGGTGACCCATTCCCTTTATCCCTTTCCAGGGATTTGTGCCTCCAGCCCAGCCACAGCCTGATCTGCACTGGGGATGCACAGCTGCTCCTGTCTGAGGATATGCTGCATGTCTTTCCACCAGAGATGGGATGAGAAAGGAAAAACAGATCAATAACATCAGCCATAGGTTAATTGTGCAAAAATCTTAGTGCTCAGACACCATTTTGAGTATTTTCTATTCCTGTAAGAGATGCAACTTCTACGTGTTGTCTCGCTTGACAGTTATGGGAATTTATTAATCGCAAGCCAAATAACCCATTTCATTTTCCTTTCCTTGGTCACCATATCCAGAGCCAGACAAGAGACAGCAGTTCCTCTGGCCAGGCTCACTGGCGATCAATCTCTGCTGTTATTGTAGCCTCCTCGGTTGTAATGCTCAGCAGGGAGCATGTGTTCCTACATGCTCTCTGAAATATTAATACACAAAATTGTACTGAGGTTTTCTGATAGCAGCAGATTGGTTTCTCTGAGGTTTTCTGATTAGAGGTGCATTGGTGATTCCGAGAAGCCGGTGGCGCCGAAATGGGTTAAACCTAATAACGTTTTGAAAGCTGATAGCATAATTTAAGAGAGCTCAGAGTCACAAAGCTGCAGACCTAGCTGACCCCAGCAAATTACAGTGTTTGTTAACGTTCTGTTACAGACATCTTCTAGTCAACCAAAAGCAGATATATTAAGTGAAAAATTGACTTGTGGCTCACAAAGACAGGCTACCCTTTCTTCCTGTTTTTGCGCCAATTGGTCTACTAAAATGTAAAGGGAGGGGCATCATGGCTTCTGTTTTTACCAGGGCTCTTGGGAATGCAGTCTTCAAAAACATTAACTTCAGCTTCCAAATAAAGAAACATAATTGCCTTAAAATCTTTATCATCATAATCTTATATGATGTGCGCCCCTTGGGAAATCTAAAAACAATTTAAGGAATGGAAGACATGGGAAAAAAATCCTTTTACTTTGAGCATGATGATTATAATCATATAAGCTTTAGAATCAGTGCAACTGGAATACAGAGTGATTAAAAAAAGCACTAAAATTTATATTATGCTTTCAGAATCAGTGTTAATTAAATGAAGTGTTGGCCAACTCACAGTGTTTTAAACTGAATCTTCTTACTAAATGTTTAATGACAATAAGTTGGCTTAGGAATATTTATTGCAGTCTTTCGAGGAGGGTTTTATTGAAATTCTGTTTCCAACCAGGGCGAGCTGACAGCTTTAAGAACTCAGTAGCTGAACAGGGAAAAGGGATTTTCATCGTTACTAAGTCTAAATTAATGCAAACAATGAACAGAGGTAACAGTCTCATGACTCCTCTTATAATCTTGTTATGTTCTGAAGGAGGTGTCTGAATTCCCATGCCTCCCGTATTCAGTAATGAAAATATTCCCCCAGGCATAGACCAACACGAGCAGCAGTCAGCAGATGAAAAGACCCAGCAAAATAGGAATAAAGGTGCAAGATGTCAATGGTGCATACCTCTGGTTATGTGTTAGCTGACATTCTTGAGACAGAAACTATAAGGCTTCTACTCAGACTATTGCATCAGCAGCACCATTTATTCACTGTTTGCTGGCGTTCAATTTATAACTTTTATTACAAAACAATAGTCTGAGTTCAGGCAAGGCCAAACACTCCATTTGGGCAGCTTTTTCAAGCCCAGAACTTTGCAGTCCTGACAGAACCCTCTGAGGTAGCTAATCCCTCACAGCAGAGGCAACATTATCAAGGACAAAAGGGGGTATGGGCTAAAGTCACCTGCATTCTCCAGGTGTGCTGCCTCTGCTCTCCCTCCCTTCTGTTAGATGGACTGACTGGGCTGTCCCGATGTTACAGAGAAACAGGGAAGCAGGGGATGTTCAAAACTGTCCTGGGATCTGTGGGGAGCCAGGGGCTACCTGGCAGTGCCTGGGCCTCCAAGGGGTTTAAAATGTGCACTGTTGCTGTGCAACATGATAATCTCTCAGTATGTATTCTCTCAATATGTTGCTCTGGAGGCAATTGATTCAGATGTAAAACTCCTTTCGCTAAATAATTTTCTGACATGTCCCTTTCAGGAAATGAGAATTTAAGTACAATAAGCAACATGAGTCACCTGTGATGATCACAGACAGAATTTGCATGCAAATTTTGATTAAAGCTGGGAGTTTCTGACCGTCAGTGCTGCCTGTGCACAGAGCCCACCTGCTTTAAGAAAAGGGAAAATGCTCTGTTGAGTCTGCATTCTACAAAAACAGCATACTTGGTGAGACTTTTATACCCATTTGCTTTAAAGTTTGAGCCCTCACCTGAATTCACTGCATTCGTCTTCCATGCCAGTGACTACAATGTCACTGCTGTGAGCACAGTGTCACTGCTGTCACTGTGCCTGAAGGCCCAGTTCTTTCAGTGGTCAAAATATTTTTTCTCTGAGAATGTATCTGGGGATATCATAAAGATGTCACACTTAGCCTCAGGGGGAAGCTTACAGCTCAGCTCCTAATGGCCTCTCAATCCAAGGAAAATTTTGGGAGAAGGCACCCTGGTCCACAATTACCTACAAACTCTCTCATAGACTTCAAAAAGAGACCTAGGGAGTCACTTATCTTTCATGTTGCTACTCGTCGGTATAAAAGTTAAAAAAGAAAGAATAGTTTAAAATAATCCTTGATATATCTCATCAGTATGTGGGAAGGATCTGTGTTATCTGCATTTAGATAACCTTCTAATTCAGAAAAAAAAAAAACAGCATTAAAAAAATCCCAAACAAAAAAAAAAGCCCAAACAGTACCCCACCCCCTCAAATAAACAAAAAACCCCAACCAACAAACCAAACAAAAAAACTCATGCTACAAGTGAAAACTATGCACTGCCAAATTGTCATTATGTAAAGATTTACAGGAAAGAAACAAAACAAAACAAAAAAAGCAATTACTGGAAAACTTTGAATCACAATGCTGCTATTAAAGAATCCTAATTTTCATATAATGGCAAGTGTCAGTAGTAGGTCCACTTCTGAGATTGCAAAAACATCAGGATAATGCCACAGTGAAAGATGAGATCCATGTGTTGACACTATTCAATGACTGAATTCTCACTCCTCCGGGCTGCAAATTGTTGACTGAGCAGCGAGAGTAAAAACCTAATTATCTTCTTGAAGCCTTAACTTGGCACAGTATTCTTCCTTCATTTTTTAAGTTTCTCCCTCTTCTCCATAATACAGATGGAAAAATTAAGACTGTCCTGTTGGTGATGGCAGCCCAGAATTTAGTACCACTTTGAGACAATGCAATACATTTCAGTGACTATCAAATGAAATATAAAACGTTAAATCAACTTAAAAAGAAGTTGTGTGCTTAAAGCTGTAAAAGCTTATTTTGTGTGAAATAAATTTAGAGGATAATATATAAATCAGTTGGGGTTTTTTGTTTTGTTTTGTTTTTTTTTTCTTTTCTATTCCTGCCTGAAAATATGCAGTCAGTGTGTGACTATAGATTTTTACTCCCAATTCTTAACCACAAGGGACCTTCTACTGTGAGCTAGAATAATGGCAATTTCAGTGATAAAAAAACTACCACCACCAACAAAAAAGCAGCCAGTCTGATTCCCAAGAATTTAGAGTATGATAAAAAAAGTTCCATGCTGTTCCTCTTAAGGCTTACTATAGTATTACATCGGGATTTTTCTTCTTTTTATCTTCATAAAAAATCACAGGCTTAACAGGGAAATCATGAATCAAGGCCAGCTAGAAAGATAATGTCAGTGAATTAATGCTTCAAGGAGAGGATAACTGGTGCTGTAATCCTGAATTCCAGAGTGAATGCCTGAACACCACCTGTGCAATCTGCACGACTTAGACATGGCTGCTTTCATATGTAACTCCTGCCTCGTGATAAACTTTTCATTGGAGAGAAACTAAAGTTCAATAATTTAGTGCATTTTTGCATGAAATAGACATAATGTGAATAGATAAGGGCTGGGCATCAAGACAGCTTTCACTGGTAACACAGCCCAGCTAATGCTGGTAATCTTTGCCTGACAGGTCTTGAATTCTTTTAAGCAAAGTGGAACAACTTCAGCAAAATAAAGGCAGGATAGCTCCCTCTGTGCTGCAGATCAGCATAATTAGGGTTCTCTGGACAGTTGGGATAAAAGGGATTAAGAGGTCTCAGGCAGAGGAATGATGTGAATCCAGCTCTTGGTGATGGTTTCAGCATTGAGATGCTGCATGAAAAGCACCTCCACTCAGTGATGAGCTAACAGAAGGATAGAGGTTGTGCTTTTGGTCTGAGAACCCCCGGTAAACTGAGATTTTTATAACATCAACTCATTTATTTCTGCTAAAAAATATAATTCTGCAAGGTCTGGCTGCAACTTTGAAAAGTCTACAGAAGAAGAATCTTGCAGCTGCCTGCACACTCCACCATAATAGCAAAATATGTATCTTTAGAATATAAGTTTAAAGCACTTTCTCATAACTTTTGAAGATGCCTATCTGCTGTGGAGAAAAGGAAAAATTAGATTAGGAACTGAACATTTCCTTAGGCATCTTTCTAGGAGAATAGACACATCTTGTTTAAGGTGAATGGATAATGTATTCTATTTTCATGGGGGAAAGAAGAGAAAGAAAATAAATTTGTTGAGTTAAGTTTACCATTTTCTCCACAAACATAAAGACAGGAATGAATATATTGACATTTCTTTGGGTTTCAAGATCTGTGAAGTTTTCATAAAGCATAGAAATGATTAGAAAATATCTAGTAATACTTTTTTCCATCATTCATTTTCTCTCTGTTCTTCTGTGTCAGAACTTTACAAAGAACATGTCTGTTTCTTCTACTGCAATTAGAGCTCCTATCAAAAAATTATTAATTTAACCACAAGAAAAAAAATAAAAAGAAGAGAAAATGCATATAGTCCAATAAAAAGCATAAAGATTTGCATATGCAGCTGATGCTCCCTAAATGGGCTGCAAAACAAACAAGACTGTGAATCTTAATGTGTAAGTATAAACAGCTTTAGGAAGATTCACTAAAGGATATGCTTGTATTGCAAATGACAGTGCAGATCAAAATAATGGGATGCCTCCTGTTCCCAGAAAAAGCTGCAATGAACTGATTGGAATTTCACCTTGAGGTCACCTCTAGTCTCAGTTGTCTTCCTTAGTATGCATACTATTCAATAACCACTGTGATGCTAGTGGCATTATCCCATCAGTATTGCAAAATTCCCAGTGCAATCTTTGCTTCATATCTGAAAATGTGTGCATTCGGTGACAGGAAAAAATATCTTAAAGCATACAAGATTTATATAGCATCCTCTAACCTAAAGGATTTCAGTAATTTTCAGAAACTACAGGCCCTCTAGCAAAGTTAAAATATGACTTATCACTTGGATGGGTTGCAACAGCTCAGGAACATACAGAGCTCTTACTGACAGGTTGGTCATATATGGAGATGGTAGTAATGTCTTACTTGGATGAAATATTTTTCATAAAATTTTACTAATTTTTCACTTCAGTACTAAGAAGATGAACCCTCTAAAAGTTTTCCTCTCCATGTTGAAGAAACAAGGTTATTATTTCTTCCCGTAAGAACTCCGAGTTGTTTATCCAGTATTCAATTAATTTACCTTTGAAGGATGAATGTGACAGTCAAGTTTGTTCAAATGAGGATCCGGAGTTCCAGAAAGTCTGGAGATAAGATGTAGTATTCCGCTGTAGAAATGCAATTCTACTGTATTAAATTAACTTCTCTCAATATTCATACTAATGTAAGAACACTGTCAGTATCATTCCTAAAATCTTCCCAATCCACTTCTTTCAAGCTAGCTGTTTAGTTCTCTGGTGAATTTTGTTTTTTTTTTTTCTTTTTATTGTCAGCTACAAAGATGTCACCATCTTCAGTTTTGTGGAGTAGTACCACAAGTGTAAGTGACCTGGCATAGGATGCTATATCCTAATTTAAAAAGCAACTGTAAATAATAGAATTGTCCAATCTACATCAGCTTTTGAGCTTGCATTATTCTACTGATATTATTGCTGCAGATAATAAGTGAATACTAAAGAGTGCGAGTGAGTGAAAAGATGAGAAATTTGAAGGTAATGTGCTAGCAGCATTATTAAATAGACATCAAGCAAAAAAGCCCCCCTGAAAATAAAAGTAGTACTCGGGATCGAAGGACAAAGTATCCTTTGATTATTACTGTGAATTAAATTCATCATTAGAATTAAGGTCACATTTAACTGTTTGCTACTTTAGACTCATCTTTTGGTGTTTTAAGTGCATCTTTGGCTGTTCCTCACCTAAAACCAGCAAATAACCCTATTTCTTTATAAAGGCCATTTTAAGCAATTTCTGTCCTAGCATTTAGGTATAATTTAAAAGCACAGAATTAAACTACTTTATTAGGATTATCTAGTTAGCCATGAGGCTAACTTTTTTTTTAAACTCCCACCATAGTATTGCATATGACAGGTGAAAAAATTAAAATGCTTATGCCTCTGAAGAAGGTCAGTCATCCTCTACTGATTTGCAAAATGTATGGTTTGAAACATTCAAACTCCTCCTTTGCTGCAAACCAAAGCCAGTGTTATAACTAGACATGGTTCAATGAATTACATTTCATGCTGTTGTTCAGCTCTGCTGAGCCCAAGTTGCCAAAAGACAGACAGTAAATTTGTACATAGGCTTGATCAGAAATCAGTGAAATCACTGAAGAAGACCAAAAAAAATCTGTGGGGATTGCTCTCAAATATTTAACTCAGAGACACTGTAGATGATAAATACTTCCCAGTTGTGATGGGAGGTAACATCATAGAAAAATTAAGGTTGGAAAACACCTTTAAGATCATTAAGTCTAACTCTAAAATGAGGCACAAAGGCAATGGAGAATAGTTTGGAAAATTTAGGCTGGATGTTTGGAAAACATTCTTACTGGGACACTGATAAAAAAATCTCCCATAAAAAGCTGTGGAGATCAAATCACCCCAAACAGCTGTGGGCTTCCAATGCCTGCAGTTTTCCAAGACTGAGCTAAACAATGCTACAGCTATCCCTTCACCTCTCTCCTTCTCTCAAATAGGACAGAACATCCTAAGATTTCTGTTTTAGTGAACCACATCCTTCCTGTGATCCCGAGATGTGTCCCTGCTTATCAAATGGCCAACTCTTTCCAGTGATGCAGCATTGTAGAAGGAGCTCATGTCACCAAGCAATTACTGGTTCCAGCACAAGTCAGAGAAGTGGAGGAAAAGAAATAATTCCAGCTACAGTTGCAGTGAGTCCAGGTCTAAAAGATATAGATAGAATTTGCTTCTCTGTGCCTCCTTGCCTTGTTATTTCACAGAGCTGAAGCAAAGCAACCAGCCAGACTGCTTTCTTCTCTGGATAATGACAGGATGGCTTCGAGCAGCACTAAGAAATCTTGCCACTCAGAATCACACATTACTGATTTCCCAGCAGGTGATCAAGAGCATCCTCCCGAGGAACATTTACACTCTACTTGCATGTTGCAGAAGTTTTCACACATCTGAAAAAGAGTAAAATTAACTCTTGTTGAAGTTGAGATGATAAACAAAAGCGCTATTGACAAGCACTACTAACATGTAGTAGTGACTGCACAGTACAGTGGTACAGTGATAATTAATACACCATGCTTTCTTTCCTACGTTATACACTTTGAAAGCAAACGAATGTGATTGATAAGTTTAGCATTTTTAATGGACTGTGTCATTTGAGAAAACTGAGAGTCACTGATGGGTGAGGCTGTGAAGTTACAGAGTAGTTGTATGCTAATACATATGACACCAAAAAGTAACTAAATCACCAACTTCATAATGAGACAAGGACTCTGAAGGTGAGATTCAGACTTTCAATAGACAGAAAAAGCACTCCAAGAACAACCTTAATCCTAAAACTCTCTCTCTGAAGTGTTGTTCAGCGTTAGGGCTCCAGGCCTCTTCTTAGAGGAGATGAATTTTAAAGTACAGAAATTTCTCTTGTTGGCAAGAAAATTGAAAACACTGTGGCAAAATCAGTAAGGCTAAATTAAGGAAATAAAAAGGAGTAGAATTGATTTGTTCACTAGTTATCAGAAAGCAAAAAGTTTCTCTCACAGAGTTTATGTTCAGATGGCAAGAGCCTGCCAAAACTCTCAGATAAAACATACAAATTATGATATATAATTCTATGATATACAATATAAATTCACCTGTACTATTAATTTTGTTGCCAGCTATTCACATCTCTGCCTTTTACATCTCAGCTTCTGACAATCCATAGAAGCGTTTTCAAAAGGGCTGGGTTGCAAACAATATTTAAATTGTGTTTTAGATTTAACCTCAGAAGTTTAGATAGATGAAAAGTCTGACTCTCACAGCCAAAACAAAGCAGTGCAATATTTTAGCCCTTCATAGAAAGCACTAAACCATTTTACTAAAATCAATACTAGAGTATACAGTAGCAAGGTTTTGGTTTTATATCCCTTCCCTCCCCCATTCCCTTGGGAGTACTATACTGAATAGTTTACTATCCTGCTGGACTATAATACTTTAATAGTAAGTAATATGTCAAAGTGATGTTTTCAAGCACGGTAATACTGTGATTTTATATCAGACCACAGGTTTCAGAATAATCAATGTATATTTATAATGACTTAATTACAGTGATGAGATATGTCTCTGCTGCCATAAGGAAAACTGTAAAGAAGGGTATAGTTTCAATTATCTGTACCATAACCCAGCTAAGTGCAGTTTTGGAAAGTTTGCTATTAGCAAAACTCATTTTACCTCAGTGGAAGTAGCTTTTCTCAATAAGAGGCTCTGGAGATATCCAATGCATCCAATGCATTACAACAGGCTTAGAAACAGAACTTGTTGGAAGAATCATCTCACCTGAGCAATGATCAAGGCTTTCACTAACTGCTATGTGGCTGAAACATTCATTTGGAATATCAGAAACAAACTATTTCTAATCTTTGTAACGTGCTGCTGTTGCTATAACCTGAACCTCCTGCTTTGCTTTTAATTCATGGAATACCTAAACCAAAGTGATGGTAAAGGTCTAGCCTTAGACTGCAATATTGATACCCCTTCCAAATTTCTTTATGGATGCTTTCTGGAGCTGAGAAACAAAGTCACCCTTGAAAAATAGCCTGTTTGTTTCTTATTTTATTAATACGACAGCAAGAGAGACAACAATGTTAAATTTGCTGTCGTTTGCTCAGGCAATTGTAACTTTGAGATCCACAAATTTATGTCTGGCAACCTGAAGTTTGTTAGTAAAGAAAGTGTTCATATAAGATGTTTTGTACAAATTCAGTTATACATATCACTTAGCTGCATTAATCTACTTAGAAGTGAATAGAAAGGATGAGGGGAAAAAAATAAAAAGGTATGTTTTGATCTTCTTGGTGGTAGTCCTGTGAGAAAGGATAAACCCCAAGATTTTCCACTGTTCCAACATGTAGCTTCTAGTTGCTTTCCAGTTCAGTGTTCCAAAGTTTAGCTTCTACTCAATGCAAATTAAAGCAGCATGGAAAGAACCCTTTAGGACAGAAAGCAAACAAGAAAAGATCATCATGCTTTCCATGGCACTTGAGCAATTAGGCTGCAATGAGTCTGAGCACAGGCAGCAGTACTGGACAGAGAGCTGGCTCCTGCAGGAGGCTGCCAGCCATTCCTTCTCCCCATGGATACCACTTTCCTTGTGCAGACAGGAATCTACTCAAATGTACTCATAAAACAGTGAAAATACTTCCTGCAGTGTGGGTGGAGTAGCAGAGACAATGTGTGGTGAACTGACCACAATCCCCATTCCCTGTCCCCTGGTGCTGCTGGGGGGGAAAGAGAAACCAGGAGTAAAGTCAAGACCAAGGGCAAAGGAAGGCTAGAGTCAAATATCACTGCCAAAATGCTCATTTTTAAAGGCAACATTTCTGTTTTCTAGTAACACCAGGTGGTTTATTATTTATACAAGGTTTTTGTTATTTCGCCAGAAACAAAGAATATAAATACCCTAGAAAAATATCCTCACATATCTCTTCACTTCTGTCTTCCAAAGGATAGACTCTTATACATATTTATATTAACATAATGTTAAGGATTTCCCTAAAAACTCAACATCAATAAAATGTAGTAGCGAACTCAATGTGTAAAACAAACATTTTACCTTGATGTGCAAATGTGACTGTCACATTAAAAAATGTGACTGTCAAAGATCTGAGAAAGAAGGAGCCCCAAAACTAGACAGTCTCTGGAACTGGTCTGTAAATTTCTGTATCCTAATGTATTTTTCTGTCTTTTATTTATCTATTTTTAACTTTCTCATTTTCTGCCACTTATGTTACAGCCACCCTAAAGTTTGAAAGAGAAAGGTGCTTTTTAGCCACTCTCTTTTTCTTGCTTTCAGCTTACAAATCTTTCATTATTTCAACAAGACCACCATGCTAAAAGTAAGGACCCAAGTGCTCCTACCAAACCGAAGAAGAAATAAAACTGGCCTCTTAGAAGGTGTTTTAGATGACTTTTGCAAGTAGTATCCATCCTGCTTTAAAGCACATCGTCTCTTTCTTGTCCTGCTCTCTTTCCATTTACATAAATGTCATGAAAAAAGTATTTTATAAAATTGATGGAAGGGGATTTCAACCACATTTTTAAAAACCAGTCTTTTTGGGCAAACTCAAATAAGTTCAGTCTTCTTTCCACTTAAAGCAGAAATGAAAAAATCCCAGAGAATTAATAAAAACATTGTGCAATACTGTTTTCCCTTTTTCTTTCTGATGTCTATATTGAATTCTGATCCACCACTGTTCAAGTATATGAACATGTCATGCTTTAATGTTTCTCTGTACTATGCAGTGAAGTATTCAAGCAACAAACCTTCTTGCTTTCATATTTGCAATAGCTTATTATCACTTCTCTGTTAAAGGTGCTAAAAATTTTCAAAAAAGAGATGGCTATCTGTAATGCCAGTCTGAAGGATTGAAAACTCAGGTGGTTCCCTAGTTTTCTGGAGACCTGTTGTGTTTTTGTTTCCTTTTATTTTTCATTTGGGAGAGAAAAAAAGAAAGAAAAGACTAGAATCTGAATCTCAGCTTTTCTGATATTTGATGCACTTAAAGTTTCAGAAATGTACTGGGAAAAAGTGTGTGGTAGGTCTACTATTACATACAGATTTGAAATGTGTACTTTAGGATTAATTTTCTTTCCTCTAAGGATTTTTTCACTCCTCTATTTAGGATAGAGTATGTTATTGAAAAGAAGACAATTATTTTTTGGTCTTTTATTTTCCAATAGTTGTAGTGCTAGCCTGAAGCTTAGAAATCTCGGATAAATCCATATTTTTCTGTAGACTAATACTGTATAATCTTGGAGAATCATTTTGTCTGTCTCTTACAATCCTGTGTCTTTAAAGTGAAAATAATAATAGTATTTCTCTGTCAGTGGGGTGTTGTTAAGGGTGTAGTTTCCATGAGGGTGAAAACTACACCAGTGTCCTAAGTACCTTTGTAATCATAGATAAATTTTAAGCAGGAAAGACGTTTTGGATTTATAATGAAAAGAGAGGGTAACTTATTATGGCTGAATTTATCAGCCTTGGATGGGGGCAGCAAAAGACCAGATAGCATTGTGGCACCTGAGAAAGGAGCACTGGGGTTCAGGGAAGGCCCAGAATGATATTGGCATATCATGCAAATCAGTAATGCAGTAAATACTGATGTCACACAGAGAGCATTGGAGCAAACAAATGCAGCTTCAGTATCATGGAACTTTACCACAACACTCTACTCGTGTTAATGCATTTTGCATGCAGCTGAAATTATATTTCTGAGAAGAGTCACTTTTCCATGTTCTCTAAAGATTATTCCTTTACTCAGTGTTGAATCATGCATATCCCTTCCTGAAATCATTTCAATCTTCCCTCTCAAGCTCAGCTGTATTGAAATGCATATTCTGTGTGAATGGTGCCTTGGTGCAGCAGTTACTCCATTTTGATTAGGACGTGCTTGTGAGCCTCCACAAACTAAAGCCCATTTTAAATAGAATTCACTTCTGATACAAACCTGTCTTCTTGTGAGACAAATGTCTCCTGAGATTTCTGACATCTTTTACCTCTGGTGAACTAGATAGAGAACTTTGAATCTCGATCAAGACTGAAGGCAGAGAAGAAAGAAAAAAAAAATTAGTAGATGATAAAGACTTATTCTGGGATTATTTCTCCTAATATACAGGATCAGGAATGATGTATATTAATTCTGTGCTGTGGGAAAGACCCCATTTAAAGACCCCATTGAACAAAATATCCTAAAATAAATGAGACAAAGGAGTGGTTCAAGGAAAATGCAGAAAGAGGAGGTCTCTTCTCTGTACCAAAATTTTCCAGATGATGAAGTTCATTTTCCTGTCATTGCAGCAAGGCTCTTTTTGTGTATATAATCATCTAAACAGTATAGAACAACATAATTTGGTTCAGTCATCCATTCTTTCTCTTTTTTTTTTTTTTTTTTTTTTTTTTGACCAGAAATGAGAAGCATGAGATGTAGAATATTAAATCAAATGTCTGGGCTTCCTGCTCCTTAGAAAGTGATCCAAGAGGACAAAGGGAGTGAATAATATGCAAGTTATAAAAAGATACCATGAAGATTTTTACTGCTTATGTACTTCTTTAAAGGATCTCAGTTGGAAAAAATAAAGTGAAAGGCTACATCCCATCAGGAAGGAACAATACAAAGAAGAAACAGGTGTGCTCTTTTGTTTTTACCTATCTACTAATTTCTCTCTTTTGTTGATACTGTCAGGTAGTGTTTAGTGAGCTGACAAATCCGAAAGAAACTGATAAAGCAAGAGATAACTGAATTAGAACTATATACACGTTCTTGCAAAGAAAATGTCTTTTTACTGTGCTTGTTGTGACCAGTTAACTCTCATTACTGTCCATTCATAAAGCATTTGATAGACAAGTTTCTTTTGCAGATATATTTTTACAGGAGCAGAACTGAGCACACTGGTGCAAAAAAAAAAAAAAAAGCCCCTTGTTGAATGGTTCACACTGCACATCTCTGTTATCAATTGCATCTTCCACCAAAAAAAAAATTCTCAGAAAATATGTTAGAGAATGAATGCTAAGTATAAAATAACCTCTTATTTAGAATTAAAATAGTAAGATAAGTTATCTAAAAAATACTACAAAGGTCTCACAGGAGTTTCCTGCATGATCAACATTTCTCCTGACTAACAGCATCTCAAACAAAAATCAACTGCAAACAAATACACATGAAAAAGCAAAACCAATTCGCAAATAATTTGTGAGCAGTCAAAAAGACCAAATTCATGGCATAAACAGATCTCTAGTAATAGCCTAGCTCTAATTTGGAATGATACCAGCTGTCGTCAATTTG
Source organism: Sturnus vulgaris (assembly GCF_052056855.1). NCBI lineage: Eukaryota > Metazoa > Chordata > Aves > Passeriformes > Sturnidae > Sturnus > Sturnus vulgaris. The sequence continues at coordinate 66,445,874 of NC_142246.1, forward strand.
CTGAGAATTCAGATTTTGGCGTGGAAACTCTTCTCACTTCATCCATCACAGTCTGACTTAAGAAGGTTGGAAGATAAAGGGGGAAAAGTAAATAAATTCTGCTTGTTGCCCAAGGCAAAATTTAGTTTGTTACTCAGCTTGTTGCAGTATGCATCACTTTTAATGAACTTTTAAATTAAATCCACTTACTTTTTTGTCTTTTCTTTAGCTCGTGAAAGAACAAAAACATGTTTATATGCCTCTGAGTTCATGAAGTCCTAATATGAGTGGTGAAGAATGAGCCTGCCATGTGTTGTTAATTCAGAGGTTAAGGTGGCTTTTGCCATGTGTGTCTGATCTTCATCAAGATTAAATGAAGGAACGATTATTATTCTCTCGATTATCAATAAAGGAAATTTTGTTCAAAGACTATAAATAAACAGAAAGAAAGAAAGAAAGAAAGAAAGAAAGAAAGAAAGAAAATATCAGGATTTAATTGCATTGTGTGAAAGAGTCAAAAGACATCATAGTCCACAAGAAGAAAAACATGAAATCTAAAAAACCACATTCTTTCAGAGAAATCTCCCCCTTCTGTAAGTAACCCACTTAGTCAGCTTTGTTTGACTGCTCAGGTAAGATTACCTAAGAGAATTTTGGGCAGTTTTGACAGGTAAACCTTGAAGTTGGGAAAGGGGGGAATAACCAACCTTCATGGAAAACTGCTTCCATTGGGCCCTTGTCCTGATGGTGGCACTCTTCACTCTTGGATCCACTCACTCGCACCTGCCACCTAACGAACAATCAATAGGGTGGATTTAGCGTTCAGAAATAGGTAATCTTAAGAAAAGCTTTCCCCATTTTTTATATGCACCCTTCAAAAAGCAAATTTATAAATGTGCTGTTTTTAGAAACGATGGATTTTAATAGTGAGAGAGTGAAATTGTGTCATTCCAATCTCAAATGTTCTCTAGTCTAAAAAGACCTCACTTCACTTTCTCTGAATTTTTCTCCTCCCACTGTGAATGGCTTAGAGAACTGTTTTCCTACTCCGTGCTTTTATTTGATTTTTTTTCATTCTCCTTTTTATCAGGCTAAAATGTTTCTGCAATATTCATGAATTCAGCAGCAGCCCAGGAGTGGGTGTCAGGTGTTGCTTTGCTGCTGTTTCTCCTGCTGGGTCCCCTGCTCAACTAGAGAGTACAATCACATTTTAGAATTTAACATTCTTGAAGTTGAGGAGGGTTGTTGTTGGAGGGTGCTTTTTTTCCGTGTGGGTGAGACATGCTGGTTGTTGTGGTGGTGTACTTTATATCTATGCCTGAAGGAAGAAATGTTCTGAGTATGATAGGGTTTTACTTTCCCATATTAGATTAAAACTATATCTGAGATACATATATGTATATGTATCTGGTGTATATATATATTTATGCATGTATGTTTGTGTCTGTGTGTGTATGGGTCTGGAAATTAGGGTCAAAAATCTGTGAACAGTTTGAAGGATAGCCCCAAACTGCCATCAGAAATTTGAAAAGTGAACATTACTGCACATGTTTCTACTCACATGGTGGAAACGAGCATGTTGAAATTTACATATATATTGGAATTTCTCAGAGGAATTAATCCCATTCTCAGACAGCAGTTCAGTTTATTCCTCTGCAAACCCTTGTGCAGATCAGCCAAACAATTTGTCTTGTCAAATGATTCAGATTAAACAGATACAACAAGCCCAAGTATGACTAGACATACATTTTAGAATGATATAAAAATGATATGTTCTTCCCCTTCCTTTCTCTAATTTTCCCTCTTCCTCCATCATAACATTGAATTAAGGGAATGAGTAGTTCTCAGCCTAATTGACAGCAGTGAGCTAGTGGAAAGATGTTGCCTTTATGTGATATCAGTATTCCACATCCTCCCTCAGGTTTAGAGATTGGTTGTGCTAGCTGTACAAACCAGTGAGGACAAGCAAATCTCATGGTCTTGAAAGGTGTATTTAGATGGATAAGTAAGAAATAGAGCTCTAATGTTGAAGTAAATAATGGAAAGAACTGAAATATAACTATTAATTATCTGTTGTTGGGATTTTTTTTCCACTTAGAGGGAGGGTAATGGAGAGTTTAATTAGAAAAAAGAAATAAGGAAGGCAATTACTGTTCCATCCCATCACTTTCCTCAACATGATTAACAGCTAGAATTGTGTAGGCCTTAGGGCAGAGTTGAGTCTTGAGTATTTGAAAGAGATATCATTTTTATAGATCACATCAGGGGAAAAAAAAATCATATTTTTAAGTCATAGCCTACACAGATAATACAGTCAAAGAAAAATTACAATATTAGAGATTTTTATCAGTTGGAACAGTATTACATCTGTGAATTCTGTCGCCAGTAAGTCTGGTATCTGCAACCTTAGGGAATATAGGATATTTATGATAAAAACTGGTGAAAGTTAAAGGCAGCTGAATTTTAGCAAGTGCAAGTAAAGATTATGTTGTAACATTTTGTAAGATGAATGATTAGTATGGGTAGAAAGAAAGTCAGTGAAGAAAGAGGATTTGAAAAAAAATAGCTTGCAGGACTAAAAATTACAGAGAAGTTAATTCAGAATATACTAAAGGAGGAGAGAACATAGAACTGTATCAGAAAGCAGCCAGTGAAGTGAGAAAAGTGAAATCCATTTTGGAGAAAGGAAAGAGTGATATTCAAGATAGGGTGAGGTAGATTTCACAGCTGAGAAATTAAAAAAGGAGTAAAGAGACTGAATGGCCATCTGCATTTTCTTTAGCATCAGAGAAGGTTCTTCAGTTTCAGGTTAGAGACAGAAAGAACTCATGTCAAAGAGGCCTGAATAGAAGAATGAAAACATGAGTTTTAAAGCCAAAGAAAGGCTATGAAACAGTGAAGTATGTTAATCACTGTGGTGTGCTCTCTCTGGGTGATAGGGCACTGCAAAACAGGTGAAAATCCTGCAAAGATACTCAAGGCATGTGAAAGATGGTAGTGTGTTTGCCAATCTTGTTCCATTTATCCTTTTTTTTTCCTTTTTTTTTTGGCTGAGGGAGATTATTCTCTATGTGCTCTGATGTTGTTAAGATGCCTTTGTGGAAAGCATTCAGTGATTCAGTCTGCATCGTTTTAGAATTGCTGCATGCTGTGTTATTGGAAATAAGTTATCCCTGCTTTTAGAGGCACAAAGTAAGCTGCTAGACTGATTTCTGGTGATGCACAATGGGCCTTGTATGGCTTTCCAATGAGAGGCAAGGTTCCTTCTTCCACTCACTGGTAGAAGGCAAAAGGAAAAAGGTACACTGTACCCCAGTTGTTACAGGCTTGTTCTAATGTGTCAAATGTATTTTTTAAAGTTTTCTCTGCAATCATTCTCATTGCTTTACAGGCACTGAAATGATGTCTGTTAAGGACAGTATACATTGTTATTAGTTCCTCATCTAAATGCTATGTGAAGAAATTGTTATTTTATCTGTCCTTGATGTGCCTAGGAACAACACAATGACCTTCTTTAAAGTAATTCCCATGCAGTATTCTAAATACAATTTTAAATAGATGTACAGAGAACAGCCATTTCCTCATATCCAGAAAGTAGTAACACTGCTGCCATCCTCTGCTTTTCATTTATGTACACTTATCTTACACTCCTGCACATCTCTCCCTGCGTCTGCCTGGGCGTGTTTTTGAGGAACAAAAGTGGAAAACTCTGCAATAGGTATCAAATATTATTTAATTGCCTAGAAGTAGGTAACAATGTGTGTGTGCCTATGCGTGTGGCCAGTTGCAGAAAAGATGTAATAGTCTAGGAGGCTGATAACATGCCAGGGAGCTGGGGATTGTTCCCTTGGTGGTATCCAGATGTATTATTTGCAAAATACATTATTTGTGTGCGTGTGCACAGCTGGTTAGTGACGGGTGCAGCCTGTTACGTGTGTATAAAAATGAGTAATCCCATCTCCCTTCAGAAGATGTTTCTCCACCTTGCTAAACAAGAATACAATCCACCAGACTTAGCGGAGCTATTTCAGGATATCCTAGAAAGGCACGGCAGAACTGTGAGAAAACATAGCTGGCATCTGGAGTGCAGAGGCAGAGAGAATGGCAGGCACAGAGCCTGCTGCCTCTGCTGAGCTCTGCTCTGCTGAGTGCTCTGTCTCCCCTGTTTGCCTGAGAGCTGCAATTGTACACACAGACACTCTCGCTCCCCTCCCTCTGTTCAGCTCGGAAGCTGAGAGAGAACTATTGATGTGCAGTGCCTTATCAAAAGAGAGGGATAAAAATATCTCAGTTTTGGCTGAAACATTGCGTGGTGAAAACTATCCAGCCTTGGTTGAACCTGATCTCTGCAAAAGATTGGCAGCGAGCGATTTCTAGCGTCAATACAACTTAAAGTGCACACAAAGATGCAATTTTTGTGTGAGAAATTTATGGTTCTTTTTATTATTATTATTAATTTTTATTTTTTTATTTTTTATTTTACTCTGGTTTCAGTACCAGATAGAAGCAGTGATTGCTGCTATATAGTTACTCACCTTTCCAGTAGATGGTAGTACAGATGTGCTTAAAAGACTATTACATTTGGGACTGGAACAAACGGTATGTAGATATTTTCAAATACTGAATAAGGAAGAATTTTTAGCTGTATCAGTTTTAAAACTAAGCCATGTAAAATTGCCATTGGGGGAAAAAAAAATGAACATCAGGATCTCTTTTACTCTAGGCACTGATCTATAGGAAGCTACTAAAAGTTTTATTTTGATAGAAACCAAGGTTGAAATGCAAATGCACATAATTGAAAGGATCTCTATAAATCATTGACACAGCTATTTATGTAGTGTTCTATAGTCTATGGTGCACGATAGTATCACTGAATGCAAAAAGCTGTGGCTGTGTTAGTCTGTGTTATAAACTGCATGTATTCGAATTTTAACTAGGCTTCACTTAGTTATTTGTAGAGATAGAGATAAAAATCCTTTGTGTGACCAGCTTTACAGATTTTCCCTCATATATCTGTTATTTCTGTCTGTGCTGATGTTATGATAAACCACTAAACAAACGCATGATAACAAATGCAGATCATTAATGATTTTATTATAATTTTAAAAATAAGTCATAAAAGATACCTCTTAGAATAACAATTTGACTTGTAAGTTTACTAAGGGGTATTTTACACAATATTTTAACTCTTTAACAAACCCTAACAGAAGAAATATGCAGAAAAGGAAGAAGAATGGTTCACATTTTTATCTAATAATCAAAAGTCAGATTTTATTGAAGCTATTTTATTTGTCACACAAATGTAAAAAAAAAAAAAAGAAAAAAAGTGGAAAAAAATGTCAGTTGTTTAATGCATAGATCTCTAATTTTTTTTCCTGACAGGGAATATTAACATTTGATCTGTTAATATCTACAGAATATTTTAATAAGTCATGTCAACACATAAGATCCATGGGCTGTTTTTATTGCCATTATGGTTGCTACTGATTCATTTCAGAGCTACATACATGTTACTACATACTGCTTGTTACTAGATACACTAAACCCTGCTTAGAATAAATCTCCATGAGCTCTCTGAACACTGACATCAGCAACAGCTGATGTTAATCAATATGGCTGTCATATTTCCTCCAAAGCACTGAAGCATTAAAATAGAATTCTTTTTGGGATACATATACACACATATACATACATATGTATATACATATGCATATAAACATATACCTAGAGAGATAGGGAGGGTATAGAACCATTATTTGTTTTATTAATATTTTCTGATATAATGATTGCCACTGAGGAGAGTCCTATGCAGGACTTACACTTGAGGGAAGAGCAGTGGGTTAATTTTAAATGACACACTCAAAAAAAGTAAAGATTGGTAGCAAGGCAGAAGGCAAGTAATTATGTGGAAGAGCATGGATTCTGCTCCTATAACCTGTTTCCAGCAAAAATAGTAGAGATATGGCAAAAAGAGCCACTACCTTCTGGATGATGTCAAAAGAGAAATTGTCTTGACAAATGAGGGAGATTTTAAATGGGAGTTTTCTCTGACCTACAATACAAGGAAAGGTTATGCTAATATGTTAAGGCACAGGACTTTGCTAATGGCTGAGCTGTAGACGAGGCAGTGCAGCTCAAGACGAGAGTCAGGTCTTTGTACTTCTCTCTCCCTGAGTGACTGAGAAACACTCATTATCCTGTCCTAGGTTATCCTATTATAAATGCTCTTAGCTTATTATAAATGTTCTCTGATATAAATGTTGCAAACAGTGATCTTGGAGAAGAAAGTGTGAAGTTTCTGGCACGGGGAGGACAAACTACTTCTGTTTCAAAACTAAGAACAGCAGTTGTCTTGTCTGAGCCAAATTCTGTTTCATGAACAGTCATCTAGCAATCTATGCAATTAGCTATAAATATTTCGATTTTTTCCCCAAAATATATATTTTTTTCTGATTAAAGCTTAATTTGGCCCTGAATTACTCTATATATACTTCTCCCCATGAACAGTGAACTCAAAAAATACTGCTCTATTTCAAGCACCTTGAAACCCATTTCTCTCTTCAGCTAATGAACTATGCAAAGGAGCCTCAGTTGCCTTGGGGAAGCTTGTCAAAACCATCACAAGGAACCTTTATAAAGCCTAAAGGACATGTATCATAATGTATAAAATTTGTCATAGCATATCATTATTACCTTTTGGGAGGCTTGTTACAACAATTACGGATGATTAAGCCATATTAAAAACAAAAGGCAGTTCCGTGACCAGTAGAACAAAGAAAACTGAGTTTACCATGGTTTGGGGTGGGTTTTTTTTTTGGTTGTCTAGTTTAGTGTGATAGAAAATGAATCTTCATTAAAGATTTTCCTGACATAAAGATGTTTTCAGGAGACCTCTGCAGGGAGGATCCTTTGGTGTCCAATACTGCATTTATGCAAGATTGTGTAGGTGTCTGTGGCTGCAAAACTCAGACCCGTGTAATTATTTCTGAGACCTCTACCTTCCACAAATCTTGCTGCAATGAACTGTGCAGAAATTATCAAAAGTTATTGGGGAATGTGGGAGGCACACAATGCCTTTAGAAAGGTACATAATTGCAGTCTGATGATAACTGGAGAACAAGGCTGGAAAAGTGCCTGACATTCAGCCTTCCCTACTTTTTTTACTGTCCTGAGTGCTTCCTTTCCCACTTTCATTTCAGACTGAGAAACAGTGTGAACATGATTATGTAGAAGAATGCATGAAACTCTCACCTGGCAGAAGGATGGAAAGGGCAGTTTGGCCCAAGGGAGAAACTCATACTCTGCACATAAAGTGCAATGTCAAATACAGGTGTGCCCTTTTCTCTGGTCTCCACAAGCCTTGCACAGTAAGCAGTGCCAGACTCAACAGGAACAGGTAGACTGCCCTCAGGCAGGTTCTGGAAAGATGAGATTTGAAATCTTTGTCATGAGGAGGGAACAGCACTCTGGTCATTAGCTACTCGGCTAATGTGTAAAAAGCATATTAGTTTTGTATCCTGCAGCCAACCTTGCTCAGTGTGTTGGTTGTTTTGAGTCTCAAACACAAATGCTTAACTGTCTCTCTGCACTGTGGGTTTCCTTTTGCGGGTTTTTTTTTGTTATTGTTTTTTAATTGTATCTAAGCCAAAGATAAATCTGATGTCTGCCTACAGTGCGTTTTGGAGCACCAGGCAGCAATCTCTAAACCCATTGTGACCAAACCAATGGCAATAAAACTCATCAGTGCAGCCACAATAAGCTGAGACAAAGTGCTGCACTAATAGAGCTGTGATGCTATCAAGGCAAACCAGTGGCTGTTGCACAGGAATGCTCTGCACTGCACCATGTGAAGATATTCACAGTAGTTTGCATAACCTTGCATTTCTAGGAGGATTTCATAGACCTGCATTGCTGGCTACTATGAGGGACAAGTTTGGTAATAATGGGTATTGCTCCCACTTGGAATAAGAAGAAGGAAGAAGAAGAAGGAGAAGCAGCAGCCCTAAGCACCACCACTGCTGAGTGTGTCAGCTTGCAGATTCTTGTGTAAGCTGGCTAAACTTCAGCTAACCATCCACACCAGAACAGATTGCAACTCACATTTTAATTACTTGTTTTTTTTTTTTTTTTTTAATGAAATAGAATAAATCTAGATGCTTGCTAAAATTCTGATGACTGTTGGTAACCTGATGGTGCACATAAATTTGGCTAGATAAGCTTTCACCATGAAACTTTGAAGATTCTGTTGTCCAGAAATTATCATTGTAAATTAGTGCTACCTAATAGACACTGCAATTAACTTCTGATATAATTATAGACCACCTTTTTAACTCTGCCAATTGTTTTGATCTTCAGGAACAACCACACCAGCTAGCAATTTCTAACACAATGGAATAGCAAGTATACAAACCATGTATCACAAAGAAAATATTTTTAATGTGTTTATGCAAAACAAATCACTGCTCTGCTCCATCTTTTCTACCTTTTTGTAATGAAAACCATTGCCTACAGTTATTTACTTAAATCACGTCTTTTATTATCCATGTTTTATGCCAAATTTCCTTTTTTGTGATAGCTATTTATCATAGCAAAAGCAAAACAGAAGCACTTCAGTGTGGGAGTTTTATAGGAGGAGGCTTTAGTGAAGATGGGATTGATACATCAAAGTCTTATCCCATGATAACAGATGTATTTAAATATTTACCTTCATTTTTGTCCTTTATAGTTAATAAAATATTTCTCTGACATAAGCTGCTAAATGTATTTCCCCTTTTTTATTCTTATTAAAATTGTGATTTGATGATATATTTGTAAAGCTGTGAATAGTTATTAACATTTCTTTAAAGGCTTCAATATTTGAATGGCCAAATTCCAGCTTGAGTAATTTGATTCTGCCTACTTAAATTGCCCTCACAGTTTCAATTAGATAACTTATTCTTCTATTCTTTATTCCCTAAAACTGTTCTGCAGCATTGCTGCCACTATTAAACAGCTGCTCAATTTTGCCCCAGAGGTGACTTAACTGATCTCTATAAACAAAATAAAATACATAAAACAAACTTAATTTTTTTTCTGGATGAAAGTTGGTAAATATAAGTTTTATGGTGGGTAAGTATTGTTTTTGAATGCCCATGTTTATGGTCATTTTAAAGGTAATGATATAGAAATCTTTTCCACAGTGTCCTATTAAGAGTGCTCTGGAAAGAACAGGAGAATTCATATTCCATACCTGTTCAAAGTCTTTCCAAGGACAAGCACCTAGAATATTGTTTTTAAATTGTAGGTGTCTTGCCATATGGGTATAAGAATGACCCCACCAAAGAGATAAAAGAGTTGTAAGCTAAATGTGACTATCTGAAGATGTCTCAGAAAGGCAACCATGTATGGCATGTCAGGCATACTGTGGAGGACTCCTCCTCACATGCTTTTGGAAATCCTGGCAAGGCCTTTAGAAGGAAATGCAACTCCAGATATCTTTAGAAGACTTTTCCATATACTAGAATCTCAGCCTGAAGCTATCCAGTTGCTGCACAGGAATTTTACTGTACCAAGAAAATCACTTTTTTTTTCTACATTTCTTAAACCTACGAGACTCTCTTCCTCGAAGAAAAGGATCAGAAGTAGCAAAGACCACTGTCTGCATCATTTAAGAGAAGTTTTAGCGGGGCCACAGACTGACAGTGTGCAATGCATTAAAGATTTTTTTTTTTTTCCTATCCAGACCTATATTTCTGCTCTTTACAAGGGACCTGTTCAGATTACAGTGGTTACTGCAACTCCAAGGTAATGTGATGCTACTGGGAGGTCGCGTGGGAAATCCCTGTGTAACTGCACATCAATAATTAAGCAAAATTTCAGAACAGGCTTTTGGATTAAGGTCTTTGTAAATTAAATCCTCCCTTCTTTCTTCATACAAGGTTTCTAGAGATAAATCTTCAAATAGGACTAGGACAGGTAGGCCCCAGGCTTATAAAAGCTATATATATACTGAAAATATTTCTGGGATCAATTAAAAAGGAATGTTTAAATATAGAACCTGTGAAGTTGAAGGAATACTTAAACATTTATAATTTTGAGTGTTACTGTGGCTGAACAGGACTTCTTTTTTTCCCTTTCCTCCTGTTTCCTGGGGTGGATGACATATACTTGGTGAATACCTTAGAGCAGGCATTCCTCTGGGTTTTTTCTGCTATTCTGCTATTTCTGTCTTGAAGAAGACAACTTGCACTCCTAGAGAAAGATAAATACTCTTCTGCAATATTTCTTTCTCTTTGGGGGATATAAGGCTTTTCACTTTTCTTGATGAACTGATGAAGTTTAGAGCATCACCTCAAAGACTTTCTGCACTTTGAGTTTTCTCATCTTCTATTTCTTCCCAATTCTGCTTTATTTCTTTTCCTAAAGTTTAATCTTCATCCGCATATTTTTCATATCTGTGAATCTTCATGCAGTCCAATCTTTTTTCTATATATTCTATTTCAGACAGTGAATCTCTTCTCTTCCTTTTCCATCCCCATTCTGTGTCCCTTTCAGCTCTTTCCCAGCCCCAGGCTTTTCCCTGCCTCAGCATTAGGGGGAAAATGCTGCCTACCAATCTCTCCGATTATATTGAGCTGCACTTCAGGATACAGATCTGAGCTTTAGCATTACTTTCTGCCTCCTGCTTGTGCTGAAGGGCTGAGACAAATGAGACAACAATACTCAACCCTGGATGTTGAAAATAGCATTGCAGAAAATGTCAGGGCTACAGAGTCTTAATGCAACCTAAGAACCTGGAGCAAATCAGGCAGGGCAGTTTATGAATCAGCCCAATATCCAACTAGTAATGTAAATCCAAAACAAAATTAGGAGTTTACTAGAAGTATGTAAACTACAAAGCATCAATATTTTAAATAAAACTCTAACCAAAGCATACCAGGATTCCTCTTAAAAATCAAGGTTGCCACGCTATTATGGGAATATCTGTCTTTAATTAATAAAAAAATGTGGCTTTTTATCCCTTCCTCTCACCAGAGGATAAGCAAAGACAGCATGAACCATACCTTGGTGTTGTTGCTGCAAAGACTGATAGCATCCGTCTCATGTGCCTCATGTGTGTTCCAAAAAATGCTCTGCCATGGATGTGGGCTTTACTGAAAACAGCAGCTCTTCCCATTATTTCTTAAATAATTTTTTTTTTGTCTCAAAGAAAACATGTTCAAATATTTCCAATCTGCCTCATTTCACTGTTAGGCAAAAAAGTTTTGTCCATAGGGAAGAGAACACAGTAAATGTCAGTGCTAAAGGATGGTGGTTTTGGGAGCTGTCTCACTCTGTATCACATTTCCTAAAACATTATCAAAGTAACACCGTGCAGTTAGAACAGCTGAGGAAAAAAAAATGCTCTCATAGAAAGATCTTATTTTTTATGGACAGATTTCCTTATAGATCACATCTGCTCAACATTAATTTGGAATGGAAATTTTCACAAAGCAAGGAGTGTAAACTATTAATCCCTTTTTTTCTTGGCCTCCACAGTTCCACAGTACTTGAGTTCAGGTTGTTGCATTTGGTGGTTTAGCACCAGCAGGAAATTAAACTCCAAATAAGCCATTCCCCTACCCCACCTGTTTTGGTGAGGGGGAGGCAAAATCAGACACTGTGGGTTGAGACAACAATTTACTGGCAGCAAAAAACAATGAAATAAGAAAGGCACAGTAGCAACAGCAGCATTAAGAGCACAACTATTAAAAAAAAAATAAAAAGATGTTTTACTCAGAAAAAAGGTGTTCACCACCTCATATTAGCTCCACATGGCCACCAGGACCATAAGCAGGAAGGTTCTGCTCCCTGTAGGATGTGTCCATGTGGCTTCCCCAGATAGCAGTGAGATCTTCACTTTCTAGGAAACATTATAATCACCATAATTTTACAGCCAAGATTTCAAAGAAAACACTCTCACTATTACAGAAAGGATCTAAACTGAAAAACCTCTATATTTTTTTCTCTGTTGATAGCCACTCAAATGCATTAGTTATTACTGAGCACTTAATAACTGTATTTGCATTATGTATTCAATTTGATTTTTAAAAATGAGAATGCTTCAGCGCATTTACCATATGTTACTTAAGAAACCATTATCTATGGTTTGAGATAATAGAGAAGTCATATAATTTGCCAATTATTCTGCATTTTTCTGAAAGCCTATAAAATAAAACCTTTCCAATTAGAGTTGAAAAGGAGAACAAAATTCTGCTCATGATCGTAAGAAAAAGAAAGGAATTTTCAATTTTAAAAGAAACCACTCCACAATCATAGTTTATCTATTTACTTAAATACTAATTTTATGATTCTCCAAATGTGCCAAATAGATAGGAAAATGTGAATTGTTATTATTCATATATTTCTACCGTGTATCTATATACCAGCACATCACTGAATGTTAAAAGCAAACAAAACTATTGTTTAAATTCTGCGTTTGGGTCATGGTATTGAAGGTTACACTGATGTAGTGTTTGTCAGTGTATTTCCCACATTTAAATATCAATTTATTTTTAACCTCTTTTTTTCCACACAGACAAATTGATCACATTGATATCAAGAAATATGCAATTATGGCTCAAAATATATGTCATTTAGTTTTAAGACTGACCATGGTTAAAAGGATCCTAAACATTTCCTGAACAGTAATTTAAGGTGCAGTTCAAATTGTAGTTACTGCTGTTCAGTGTTGTGTTCCCTGCAGTTTTCCACTGGCATATTCTTTCTATGGTGTAATATTTGGGATTTGGCAGATCACTATAACATGATATGGACACAGGATAATGTGACCTTATTGCCTAGTGGCACATGAACTCATGGCACTGTATGACATGCAGTAGGGAGGCCCAGACTGTGGAATCTAATAATGGACAAAATTAAATGCTTCCTCCACTTAGACACTGGAAGTACCATTTCCTAGTTAAGATTTATATGTTGGTGTATAACTACATACACACATATATATATATACTTATATTTATATATATATATGTAGGCAAACAGTTCTTCTTCATAAGCAGGTCTTGGATTAAATGAAATGCAAGAACCTAAGTCTGAAATACTTCCAAGTTTGAACACACCTCAGACTTTGATTTTGGGTGTGAGTCTTGCCTTCAGTGTAGAATCAGTGATGGTGAATCCATCACTTGCTGTTTGCACCTGCAGGAGAATCCTTGCTTGTTTATTTAGTCTCACTCCCCAAACATAAGGCACCTGCTTGTTTACCATAAAGGCAAATAATTACTGACCTGGATGCCTAGTAACCTATTTCTGCATTCTTGCTATTAACTAATAACTGCAAGAAATGTTTCTGGCCTACAAAACATTGCTTTTTATTTAGGTGGCCTGAATGTATCATGCTTATCAAAGCTCAGTTTCACTGGTTTTTGTTGTGATCCTACATTACTTATAGACACAGATCTAGAGAATCTCCTCTGAATTTATTCACTTAATCTTATGAGGCCCTCAGATCCATGCAGGAAGATTTGAAAGTGATACAGTAAAGAGGAAAATTACAGCAAGAGTCAAGCCTAAGCTGTAAATTGGACTCCTAAGCTTCTTTGGGGTTTCTGGTTGGCAGCTCTCCAGCACTGGACAGTTCTGGTCATGTTTAGCATTTTTCCTGTATTCTTCTTGTAATTAAGTTATATCAATTCCATCTCATGCAAATTGTGTATGTAAGAAATATATGGATTGTATATCCAGATATGAATTTCAAAAATCGGTAAAGACAGTCATGTCACATTAAATAGCACAAAGGGACAGAAGGTTCAAGTGGCAGGCTTTGGCAGTTTGAGCAGATATCCTTAAATCAACAACATAAATTTTAATAAAGCAATTGTATTACACCAAATGTCTGTGTTAATGGGATGCTGCTTCCAGACTATTTACAGAGAATGCAGGAGAGAAGCAAAATAATATTAATACATTCATATTTTTTCTAACATCTTTGTTTTTTAAATCTTCTGCAAACAATCCAGCCCAAACAAATCTTTGTTTTTATAATCTACTCAATTTCTAAAATCCTTACTGGGTAAGACTTTCCAATTAAAATATGATTCTTTATGCTTTTTTTTTTTCCATAGGAAATATTTATTCAGACATTGCACAGTGTTTTCTTCAATATATGACTTTAACATTGCAAGAAATTAAAATTTCCAGAGTCTTGTTTAAGCTCATTTCTAATAACAATTCACAGATAAGTATCCATTAATTTATTACATCATCCAGGGGCACTAGCACACTGGGACACTCTTTGGAGATGTAAGCAGACTAAAAATTCTAAAGATTTTCCCAGATTCCCTTTTTTTGAAATAAGATTGTGATGAGGTGAAGAGAATCATAAAGTTCCCTGATTTTTACACAAGAAATCCCAAGACCACGTGTACACCTAATCTTGGTTCTGGCACCATTCCACAAGCCATAAGCAATGGCTACCAGGGCAAATTCTCTAGCACACCTGAAGCACTCAAGTAAAACATTAAAAAAAAAAAAAAAATTGGTGGCAAAGACTCAATTTGTGCTTTGCAGGGGCTGCTTCATACCCACCCTGGGCAGTCTGACTGGTGAAGTGCAGCAGGCAAGCTCTTGGAGTGTGAATCTTCCAGTTGTGTTTCCCTCAAAAGAAGCTCTACTCAATCTCTGAGGCTATTCCAGAGCTGAACCAATTTATTCATAAGTAGGGGTGGGTCAGGAGATTAGCTTTATGTCATCCCAAAGCCACTGGCTAATGCCTGCATGGCATACCAGGGCTGCTCAGAGATGGGGAATAGTCCACTGGAATTCTCAACACCTTGAAACAGAGTTTGGTTTTTATGTGGATGAGAATCTGGAAGAATGTGGGGAACACATGAAAATAACTCGTTCCAAGCAGGGTTCATGAATAGTCAGTGAGAGCTGCTCAATGGACATTAATTAAGGTCCAACACTGTGCTGATCACACCCCTTTCCCCTTTCCCTTTCTCTCCCCCTCTCCTTCTCTCTCACCTCCCAGAGTCAGTAAAACTGTATAAAGAAGAGAGATTATGATGTCTAAGCAATCATCTCAGAGTCAGAAAGCCACAATGATATGAAAATTGTTCTAATTTTAATAAGAAGTTAAAGAGATTTCTTATTATGAGAAATTCTCAGATTGGGTTCCTACTGCTACAATATATACAAACACCAATAAATATTCCAAATCAATTTTTTGTATTAACATTAAACCAGATCACCTAAAAGAAAGGTTATTGCTATTTAATTCTAGCATCTTTACAAGTGTCCATTTTAGCTATTGTCTCAGGTTACTGAAATTTAACTTAGTTTTGTAAGTATATATATTCTATGTTATAGAATTAGTATAGTGTGAGACTAATTGAGATCACCACGGGAGTTAAGATTATGTATTGATAAATTCCAGAGTGATATTGTGCTTCAATAATTCTCATCAGTGCAGCCATGAAAATTAATGCTATTTCTGTATTGCACTATTTTCTTCTAACAGTTTGAATGGAAAACATCTGATCTGGAATTGTTTGCAGTGGATAAAAGCAGCCTGCATATTAAAGGATCTGACATATTTGTAAACCAGCAATTATGGCATATACCCAGCAATTTGAAATATTTCTGAATTGTTCAGCACATCCCAAAATTGCTCATGTAATGAAAGCACATGAAAATGTTATTATCATTGTTTCTAGTTGTCTTTCATTTCCCACTGGAAACTTTTTTGTCAGCTTAATACATTTTTGTTTGTTTTCAGCTCTAGCTTTATTTGGTTTTAGTCATGGAATGAAAATTAGCTAATGACACCTTTTCTGAGTCTGCAGAGGCTTCCTCTGTCTAGCAAGAGCAGCTTAGTTGCTCAGTGCATGATCTCAGAGTGACATTGAGTGTTGCTGCTCTATTTTTTTAATTAATATTTATTTTAGAGGAGGGGGATCCCAGATGTATCTACACAGGACTGTGTGATCTATACTGTCTGAATACTATTAATGGCATTTTGTATCTTAAAAATAAACACAATTGACTCTTCATTGCTTTTTGGTTTTTTTATTTTTTATTTTTAAATTAAAAGAAGAAATGAAATAGAAATCTGAAGAATCTCTTGCCAAAGGCCCAATTTAACAACCCATAGTATTTTTAAGAGTTGAAGACAGAAGTGACTTAGGGATTAGGAGGAATAGTATCATTTTACCTTTGGATTTTCAGTCTGAAGCTAGTCAGGTTGGTGACAAGTATTAACAGAAGCATCACTTAACAGCTTGGAATAGGATACAAAAGAACAGTCACAATCCCCCCTACCCCATGCTCCAAATGTTCTGTAGACACTTTTCATGCTGGAAGCATAGAACAGCTGTAGCCACCCAAAAAAACAGCTCTCAGGTGACCTTCCTGCCTAATCCATAAGTAGTGCAGAGCTGCTTTATTCTCTGCAGCATGGCCACAGAGCCAGGGACAAGCAGGGATGGCTGCAGCATCTCCATCGTCAGCTGCTGCCAAATGAGCACCTCGGGAGCTCAGACAGGCTCTTAGAAAATGGAGTGGCTCTCCGGATGCCCTGAGCCACAGGGGACCGGGCTGGCACACTCTGAAAGAAGTGCTGAATAGGGGAGGCTTACCTCAGAAGCAAAGCAGCTAGTACAAAGAATTTTGATGATAATGCCCCAATGAAAGCTTATAAAGAATTAAAATATGACAACTGTCATAACAACAGAAAACATTGTTATAATATGAGATTGTTTCACTAATTTGTCCTGGCATCCCTGAGGATAAGCAGGCACTTTGGTTCTCCGTTTTTCATTTTGTTTGTGCGGTATCAACCTAAGAATCTAGACAGCAGTGCTTTAAAACACAAACCTTGTAGAAGAATATCAAGCTGTGTGCAAACATACTGGAGATAGATTTGCCAGTGCAACATATTGTCTCTGGTACAATCACTCAATTACTAATAAAACCTCTGCAAACAAATGTGTCTTCAGTTTAAACAAGAATATAATAATACATATACTTTGAAACTTCAGAGCCTTCATAAACTAAATAAATCATCAGGCCAAAGCAAAGAAAAGGATTACTCTAACTCCAAACCTAATGATAAAAGTAGTTTTTAAAGATGTCCTTAACAAAGGACAGAAGAAAGTGTGGACAAAATCAGATTATTTAAATCCCCAGTAATTTCTTCAAGGCTTGTGCAACCTTCTCAGCCCAAAGAGATCTCATCCATGACTGAGTCTCCTGAGCATTATTGCACTACAACCACATGAAGAAAATATAAAATTATTAGCACAGATTTAAAACCAATCTGAACAAATCATATCCATAGCTGACACATAGGGAAAAACATATATTTGTAGCAAAAATATATTTGTAAGTACAAGAGAAATACACGTTCCTGTTCTCTTTCTCACATAAATTCACAGACAACCTGCTGGCATTCATAAATGTTTTGAGAGGAAGAAGTTGTCTTCACTTTCCATTACTCAATTAAAAACTACTGTCAAAGGTACTATGTTTCAGGAGCTATGAGTCCATGTAATGTCAACTTCAGGTCTTTAAAGAGTTTACAGAGCTGCTGTATAGAAAAGAGTAATAAAAATTAAACTTGATAAACAAGCTGTCATTTGTTAGAGTTTTTGCTGTATAGATTTAAATTTCTCCATTCTATCAGGCCTCTTTTATTAGTCCACACAGACGTTAAACAGACGATGTCTGTGTAAATTTCCTAATTTTCCTGCAACAAGGATCTCTTGACATCTGTGGTTTTCCATTTAATAGCCTGAAACATCAGCAGCTAAGAAGTTTACAACATAAAATGGTGAAAATTCTCAGCATAAACTATTTTTATAGTAACTGGTGTTTGGTATAGTCATGGTTTTGAAAAAAAAAAGTTGTTTTTTGTTCACAGCTTTTGACAAGGAGAAATTGCTTTCATATTATTTCCAAGATTTACAGGAATAAGAGTTACAAATATAAAATACAGATTTTAACTGCATAAAGTATATAGAAAAACTGAAAACACACCTGGAAAAAAAGCCAAAACATTTCAGACATGCATCTGTAGTTAATTTTGCCTAGAATTTCCTTCTTTTTATTGAACTCTCTTCTCCCCCAGTTTTCTTCTGGAACTCAATGTTTTCTTTATATTATTACTAAGAGTTTCTTCATTCTTCTCCTCTTGCTCAAAGATTCTTTTGCTCAATAAAATTTAATCTCTTTGTACTCTATTAGTCTTGAAACTTCTTGAGTATTTTCGATCTACGTTTTAAAAACTGTTTCTCCTCTTATTTTGTGTCCCAACAGTTTAAAAAAATTGAGTAGGGGGAAACAAAAAGTTTCATAATTCTCCAGTTGAAGATAAAAGGAAAGGAGGGAGAGTACTGCAGATGTCAATTGCGAAAATTACCTTGTCTCCATGATCAGGCAGACCTTGGATTTATTGAACTACAGGGCACTCTACAAAGTCTATTTAGTTTCTCACATTTGTTTCACAGCACTGAACTGAAGGAACAGAATTATTTGAGCACGGTTATTGATTAATATTTTTTATTGCTGATATTGTTCCAGGCACTCCAGGAAAAAATATAGGCATGTTTAAAAGAAAATAAATACATAAATAAGATGGCATGCTGGACTCCTTTTCTCCTGCTCTTTCTCTCCCACCACATGTGTATCCATTAGCCCGGCTCTGGAAAGCTCCCTGAACAATTCATAACGATAGCAGGCACTTAGGAAAAAGTATAGAGATATTTAAAACTAAAACATATACATAAATAAGATAGTAAGGCAGGCTGTATGCATATGTCAGCAGAGATGTGAAAGTTGTCTGAAGAATTCTGTCAGTAGTAAGTGTGCCACAGGGCAACTACGTGAACACTCAAATGAGATGGACCAAAATAATTCCTTCCCTGAGCACTGCCCTGCAAGAGCATGGCTTAGCCATACAAAGGACATTCACAGGACAGCAGAGGATGTCAAAGCTCTGCCTGGAGGAGCACTGGCTCCTATTTTAATTTTTTTTTCTTTCTTTTTCTGACTATTAAATCATACCTGAAATGCTATGGGAACATTTAAAAACTAAAAATTTCAGACTCACGCTAAAAAGCTGTGTACTTAAAAGTACAGAGCTTTGCCGTGTTTTCATGGTCTTGTCAGTTTAATTTATGGCAAGAGAAAAAAATTCTCCTTAAACTCTGTTTTCTGGAGTGACTTGGGTCATGGGTGTATTCTAGGCCCCGGTGTCTTGTTACTACTTATTAAAAACATTTTCTAAAAGCCTTTGGCTATGTCACAGAGACGCTGTGAGTGCCTAGTAAGACTTCCCAAACAGAGAGTGAGTCTGCAGCAGCTGCTGTTTCTCGACTCACACACTTCCCAGTTTCTCACTAGCGCCTTCGTGTAGACAAACCCCTCCCAGTGACTGCAGCAGATTTTCTGCATCAAAAATGTCTCTTATTTGTGTTGCAATGAAGAGATTTCGTACTTCGGTGTCAAACCATGTCACTACAAGACAAACAGAAAGCACTTTAATCTCAAACTCTGTCTACACAACGTTCTGAAGGTGTGATGACAGTACAGACATCCCCTCTAGTTTGAATTTAGCTAGCATGGGAAATGAGAAGAGCCTGCATGTGGAAGTGTAAACTGGTAGAAACTTGATGGGGACACACCCTTGGGCTGCTAAGGAATGAAAAGGAGCCACTCTTTGGGGTGACAGATTCCTGACAGAGGAATCATCCTGTTTCTGGCACTAATATGCAAATAGTGAGATTTTCAGCCAAGTGATCCATTATCTTCCTTCTTATCTCTTCTCTGACCCTATAATGAACAACCCAGTCTTCTCCCAGATTATATTACTGTCCAGATTTTATATCTGCTTATAATTTCTTGAGATTTTTTTTTCCAAGTCTGTGCAAGTTTGATGCTAACAAAGCTTCCTCGTTTATTTCAGCATGTCCCCCTTCTTTAAATAAAATAACCTGATTTTCACTTAGAAAATATAAAATAGTCCTGTCAATAAGGGGCAAACAGTCAGTGACAGATGTCAAAAGTAAAGGCTATGTTAGAACACGTCAGATGTTGCCTCATGTCAGTTTCAGTCTATAACCATTGTACCCTTTGTACATGGCCCTGCTTCTGCAACATAATCAAATATATATATATTTTAAAAACCCCACAAAAAACTAAAGATTATAACTAATTTCAAAATGTTGAAATTCTTAAACAAAATCTGAACATTTGCAAAAAATTCTCAAGTGCTACACTGACTAGAAGAAAACTGTTTCCCTGCTGTAGAAAGAATGAGATTTAATCTTGTTATGAATTAGAATAGAAATATCTAGAAACAGAATTTCTGGTAAAACAGAAAATCAAATTTTTTTGAGCAGGACTATTAATCCTTATGCTAAGTGTGGCCTGTATGACATGAAAAAGAGTCAGGTTCAGCCACCACAGGAGCTGGAAGTTCCACTTGTTTGATAATGAAGAAACAAGTAGACGTTCTCTTTTGTTACAGTGCTAATTCACAGATTGTTCCATCTAACAGAATACTAATTACCTTAAGTGGATTTCACAGTTGACAGAGACCTTTGCTGGGAAGACAAGCTTGACAAAGGCAATTGAAACTTAGCTAATGAAGAATACGAGATCCACCTTTGAGGAATGTTAAATAAGTGCTTTGCTTTTCATGAAAGGTACCTCTTTTATATGTAAAGTAACCATAGAAATGTCAACATTTCATTTTTAGACACCTTGCGAAGTTCTGCAGAGGGTTATCAAATTACCTTTAGGTTTTCCTTTTCTGTAATTACATTTATTCACAGAGCATTTCCTTGCAGGGAAGCTGTGTGAGCCAATCCTGAAAAAGGCACACTTAATGTTTGCTTAACACAGCTTAATCAAACCAGTCTTCATATTGACAATCACAGGATGGCAGAAGTTTTTTCTTGCAAATGAGGGCTATGCAGATGTGTGTTTAGTTATTACACAGTTGCTTGAAACACACAAAAGTGCAGGTGAGAGCCAGGAATGAAAAAAAAAAAAAAAAATGTTCTTTTGGGATCATCTTGCCTCGGGTAGCTCAAAATATGCAAATAACTGCTGCCTTTGGTGCTGCTTGAGCTCATGCCAGGTTGGAATTAATGTGAATCTGGGATGCTTTAGAAGCTGCTGAGAAAGATGAGCAAAACCTTGCTGGTGTGGTTGGCCAGGGTTCTGCTTGTTCAGTCAGATCAAAACCACCCAATCCGAAAGCTTTAAGGTTAAACCCCTCCTTTTCATATATAAATTTTCTTCCTCAGTGCAGAAGATCTGATGGTTCTACAGCATTCTAACACACTGCAGGGTACACTGACGTGGTCCTGTGCTGCTCTGAGTATTGTATGGCTCACCTGCATTTTTCAGGGAATTAAGTCTTTAGGTTTCAGCACCAGTAAGATGTTTGATATGCACATAAATTAAAGTTGTTCACGTAGTGGAAAGTTTCAAAGACTTCTCAAAGCCATAAAGCAGTTTATTTTCCAGTTATTCCAGGTTTTACTGAAGAAGCCAATCAGAGAAAGATTCCTTTGAAAATGATCTAGTTTAGAGTTGTTGCTCTCCCTTTTCTGAATCATGTCCTACATGATAGTTTCAATTATTTATTACAAGGCAATGGTAAAAAAGTGTTAATTAGCAAAGATGAAAAAGACCGACTCAATGGGAGCTCCTGTAAAGGAGCTCTTATTTCTAATGCCTGAGGTGACCACTAATTTACAGCTTTTGATAGCTTGCATGCATGGTTCACAGAATAAATTGGTCTTGGGGAAAATACACAGTACACCTTATTCACTGTGGTTAATAAAGAAGATCTAGCTTTTGCTGTTATTTTGCTTTTATTTTTTTTTTTTTTTTTTTTTTTTTTAGTTCGAGCAATTTAGTTTTGATAAAATGGTTTAACTTGTCAGTGTTAGAAATTAAAATATGCAAAGAGAGAAAGAATGACACTGGAACTGCAAGATTTTCTCCATTCAGCTGAAATGCCCATACCCAGCCCAAGAGGTCAGCTCTAAAAATAATAATGCTTTTTTTCTCATTTCTGTGCCAATGTCAGCTGGTCTTTTGCTTCTTATTAAAAGCTCTTTGCATTTTTTGTTTGTCTTAGCAAGAGTAAGAAAGAGGAAAAATAACACATGACTAGATGAATATACTAATAATGGAAATTATACAGAAGACTGAAACTAAAATTTCTCTTAATCATAATACATCAAAAATATCTTAATATTTTAGTTTTTATATTTAATCACAGCTAGACCTACACAACAGTGTGAAAGAAGTTTCTTAACAAAATTAAGTATTTCAAGTAATTAGAATACTGAACAAGGGTAAACAATACAATTGTCAAAGGTCTAGTTTGACTCTTTGTTTGCATGTAATCTCCAATGGAGACATCAACTTGTTTCTGGAAAGTCAGTACACAGGAATTCATATTTACCACTGGTTGTCATAAGTGGATTTTATACAGATGTGGCTGATATGTGACTTGCATGTGAAGGATTCTCTCTCCCTCTCTGCCCTTCCCTTATTCCCAACTCTCCTAGTCATCACCAACCAAGCAAAAAAAACCCCCAAAACCCACAAATCCAAAAAATCAACTAAATCAGTCTACTAATTTTGTTCATTTATTTTGGCATATAGCATTGTTAGGTCAGGAGAACCATGCAAAATTTTTAGTGACCACTGGGGAAGACTAGGAGTTCCAAGGATCCAAGATGTGCCACGTATTGCTCACAGCAAATGCTTTAAGGAAAGCAGGATTCTTGAATTCTGAAGGGGTTTTTTTGTTTGTTTTTTTGGTTGGTTGGTTTTTTTACCTCAGGTCATTGGCTTGGTGTTCAGCTGGTAGAAATTACTGGAATATATTTTTTCCAATGATGTCAGAAAATGTGAAGTTTTTTTAACAAGTGCCTGTTTCATCAGTGCTAACCCAGAATCCAGACTGTCCATTTACTTCTTTCCAATTCTGCTGTTCTTCCTCTTGCCTGTATTCTTCATGTTGTTTCCCAACATCACAGCCATGCAGGACCAATTCAAACCTCCAAGCAGATGAATTCACATGAAAAACTCACTCTTTTCTAAATTCTTTATGTTTAGATCTTCCAAGCCTTTCAGATCTTCCTCAATTAACACCTCTCTACTTAGCCTATTTTCCTTATTTGTTCATTTTGTTGTTGTTGTCTTTATTAATGAGATATTAATTGACAGTCTGTGATGTTTCTCATGCTTCAAGGTTTTTTTCACCTCCTGAAGAGCCTTGCTGAACATAAAATGAGAACAATGAACAAAGTCATTGTGAGAGTTAAACTAAAAAGGACTATGAAATGGTAGAGTCCAGAATCAACAGCAGCAGATAAAAGATTAACATGATGCTGCTGTTGTGATGAGTTCATTATCACCATGTTCTAGTCAGAAGAAAGGTGTGAAAGGAGATGAAGGTTTAACAAATTTAGAGTGTGATGTGAAAATAAATGAGATAATCACAGTCTATGATAAATTGCTATGGGCTTCAGGATATTTAAAATCCAGGAACAACTGAAATTCAGATACTTCCAAATTAATTGAAATATCTCAACTGTATAGAGAGAAAAGTAAATGTATTGGTCTGAGTATCTGAGGTGCATGTTCTCACCTGGAGAATTTTTCGAGCTCAGGTTTTTGAAAAGATGTAGTACTACTTGATTTTATTGTTTTAATGACAGAAAGTAATGATCTTCTTAATTGTCATTATGTTCTTCAGTTTTTTAACGTTCTGGAAAATATTTTGGATATTTAGCATTGCTGAAGATAGAGTTTTCCAAACAGTGATTGTCCCCATTATCTTATAGAGGCTTCCAGACTTATTTCGTTGCCCTTTATTACTCTCTGTGTACTGATCAGAAGTCTCATTAAGAGCAGATGCATAGTTCTTACATAGCTGAGGCTGGATGCCATGAATTTCATACCTGTTGCCTGTGAAAATTCACACCTGCCTAAATTCCCCTACTCTGGTTAAAACAAAAATTTTTTTTTTTATTTATTTTTTTTTTTTTATTTGCATGTCTGCCCATGCAAAGTCTTTATTGGACCAAAAAGGGAAAGGACTGGTAGGTGATTTCAGAGATTGTGCTCAGATATTTCTTTCAGCCAGGGCCAGTGCCAAGATCAAGCAATAAAAATTAACTTGAAAGCACAAAAAGTAGAGGGTATAATCTGCTGGTGTTGAGGTGGGAGCATTTTTTTATAGTGATTCTTTTCTCTTTCACTTTCTGGTGGTGTAAAAAAAGTGTCACTCAGTTTTAGAGATTGGTTCTGGGAGTAGGCAGTAGGCTTCACCAATCAGGAAATTAGAGTCCCTATCATGCAGCTTCTCTAGTGAATCACAGAAGGGAGTGAAACAAAGCAAAAGGGGATTTATTAAAGATAAAATTTAATTAAAAGGACAGAATATGAAATATAATAAATATTAAAATAAAGACATGCCTTCTGGGGCAGGTAGTGACATGATCATGGGATTAGTTTTAATAAGGTGAATAACCCTTCACTAATATGAGTATTGGGGTCAGAGTCTAGCCAAAGCATTTGAATATTTTCTTGGGTTCAAATGATTCTTTTCCAGATATGAAACAGTCAGCTTTTTTCTCTTCCAGCTGCACATAATTTTGAAAAATTTTTGGTGGAAAAAAAAAGAGATAAGAATGGAAAACTACAAGTTTTTGTTTCATAAGGAAGGGGAATTAAAGCCTCTTCCGTTTTAATTAAGTTCTTCGAGTTTCAGTTGAGATACCAGAAGTACCAATGGTGCACCAGAAGACACAAAAAAAATGAGTTAACTCATGTTCCTGTACAAAAGTGGATGACAAGTAAAACTAAAATGGTAAGGCACATTATGCAGATTTTTTGTGACTGGCAGCTAAAGATTTACATAAAATTAAAATAACCTTTAAAATTAGGACAACCAGGTCACTCTAATGTGATCTGAATTACTGAGCTAATGATATTCTTATCCTTCCATGTCTTATAGCCACTGCTGCTGAAAATCCAAACCTGTGCAAGAAAAGTTAAGTTGGAAGATCTACCCTGAGAAAACTCCCCCTTAGTTCATTGGTGGTACATCTGAAGGCAAAATACAGCTCTCAAGTAGATACTTAAAGACAGAAATGTCTACAACTAAAAACAAACAAAACAGCTATAATTTCATATTAGTCTTCCTTCTACAGTTCAGTCTGGTGGGTTTTTTATGCAGACAGAGATTTGATTTTGGTGCATATTCTTAATATACTGTAAAGAACAAGACTGCAAAGTCATCAGTTAAACAGCAGTAATGAAATTAGCAAATAATAGTTAATTGATTTTCTGAAAAGTATAGTCAGGATCCAGCTGCATAAAAGGTACTTTTATGCTGTACTACTGGCAAAAACAAACCCTAAACTGGATTAAGTGGCCAGCTGGGGATACTGACCCCATAATTGAAGACCTGAGTGGTAAACAAGTATTTTAATTATCTCAATGAAAAGAGTGTCCAGGAGGAGAGGGGAGGAGTGACCAGAGTATGGTATTCTGGCAGTCTTCTAAAGATCCAATCACTGCTCAAGACTATATATTAGAGGAATCATAAAGAATATATAATCTTTAGGGTTTTATAATCTCATGTTTTCCATTTCAGGCTCTCCAATGGATGTCAGAATCCAGGCTACTAGTTGTAAATAACCAGATATGCAGACTTTGTTGCTTTCAGGACAGGAATTTTAGCTCTGTTTTATGAGTGTGTCTCTTTGCCCTTTGTGTGGGATGCTGTTTTTCAGCGTCTTTTAATGATAAAAATGGTGACACAATTTTTGTAAGGCTTCAATAGGGTTCTTAGATGTGATTTGTCTAAATTTATCATTAAACAAATTATATATGCTCGCCTACAAGCTTCTCTTCCTATTAGAGAATGCTTCCAATCAATAAATACACGAATCTGCTTGCAGCCTCTACACAGCTATAGGTACATATTTCTTAAGTAACTTGATTCATACACTCCAAACATTGGGCAGTGTTGCTCACAGTGCTGGCTGTGGGATGCATTCATCTCAGTGTTTTGTGCAATGATTTGGATGTAACAAAACCACTGCTGATAAAATGCAAAGATTGGCTGAGTGGTAAATAATTATAATCGTGCCTTGCATTTGTCTGGAATGATCTGGATTACAATGGTGATATTTCTGTGACTTGTGCTGGGTCTGTGTGTGCTCGGAGGCAGCCAGAGCTCCAATTCAAAGGCAGGCAGCCTAAGCAGGGTATTTGAACTCAGCACTGTTCATTAGCTGGCTGAGCTCACAGCCCCGCTGCTCCTCACTGCACACACCCTGTTTGGCTGCTGTCTGCCTTTGGAGTGTTAGCAGAAAGCATTCGTGTCTTCCTTAAAATCCCTTCACCCTTGCTACTCTGGGCTCATTACAGCAAAATCAGTCCTAAAAGGAGAAAATGCAATTCTTTTAATCTTAATGAAAGGGAATCGGAGTCCTACCTGTGGTACAGGGGACTCAGCTAAGGTTCCTAAGGACACACATCTGTTGTGGGGTTTATACTGGATAAACAGACTTAGGTATGGAAAAAAAATAATTAAAATAAAGCGATCTTACAGTCTTCTAAACTCAGAAATAATGGACAGGAGAAGTTAAGTGGTGATAATCCTTTTAGGTGGCACTGAAGGTATGGATGCTTGTTTTATCCTGACTATCCGCACTAAAAAAGAAAAGCTGAAAAATTATGAAAATAACAAGTCAAAAATACTAGACAAAATTTTTATAGTGAAAAAAAGTATGTATAATACATAGTCTCTATAGTGAAAAAATAAGAGACTGAGGTCTCTTTGGTGTTTTCAGCAAAAGCATGAGGCAAAACCTGGTTATAGACTTCGATGTGAAAGACAAGAAAATACTGAACTTTGAAAGGTTCTTTTTTATTTCTTGAAGAAAAGTCTATCAAACACCTGAGTACCATGCAAACAAATACATGATTGCCTCACACAGGGGCACTAGCTGATGTGATTTTAACCTAATGACTTAAGATTGGCTTGTTGGAGGCTGTAATCATATATTTGTTCATGTATATGTTTGTAAGCAGTGAAGAGTAACTTGAAGCAAATGAAAATCAAGATTTCTGTTTCTTTGAGCAAAAGACCTGCTGGAATGAAATACCTCTGGTACTGAAGAGTTCAAACTAAATTAGCTAATGCTCCCTTCTACATTTAATATCCATGAATCTCTGTTTTCCTATGCTTCAAGAGCATATTAATGCATCATTTAAAACTAGAAGCATTTTTATGTTTTTAATGACACATTTGTCCTGAGCACATGTGGTGTGTGACCATGTGTGTTACTGTGATATATTAAAACTCCTGCAGCAATATCGTGTTTCCCAGATGCAATATTGCAACCTGTATTTGCATAAGCACTTCAGCTATGGAATATAGTACATTTCCTTCTCTTATCAGCACAGATTTGCAGAATTCACTTACATAGAGAATAAAAGTACTTCAGGTTCCATAAAAGTTACGCTTATTGACTATTTTGATTGCTGTGGTTTTCACCTCAAATTTTATGTTTAAGTATTCAATGCATTTCTTCCAAATCTCTCGCAGGAGAATTTTACCTAAAATGACTCAATAATCAAACTGGCAGTTTTTTACTTTTCAGTTTTTCATCCTGGATGTAACTAGCTTATTAATAATTAGCCTATTAGCACTACTGCTTGTTAATTACTGTTAGTTAATTGTTTTTTTTAACTAGATTGCCAGTAAACCTTCCAATTGTCCTGTATAAAATATAATCTAAAAGGAGCACTTTTCAGTTGCTTTAAAAATCAAATCTAAAAAGAAAAGACTTTCTCATAGGTCTGTGTAGAAATAGAAACATACTGATAAATAAATGTACTGGGCTACATACAAAATTAGATTTTTAATTTAAAAAAAACCCCTTATTTGCTTTGCTCAGCCTAGAGGAAAATGTCAAAAGGTCTGACATACTAAAAAAACCTGCCACTCACCCAGTAAAAATCATCTCTTTTGAAGTTGCTGCAGTTAAGGCACTCTTAATCTTGGGTATCTAAAAAAAAAAAAAAAAAAAAAAAAAGAGCTAAATTTTGAAATATTTTTGGTTATATAAAAAGTTCTTATTAGTGGAGTCTGACATGGACACACAATATGATAAATATTAATAAGCCACTTAGAGAATAAATATCTAACAATTTAGTAAATACACAGTTTCTAAGCAACTCAAGTCATCATGTTCCTCTCCAGGTTTGCATTACAGGTCTGTGTTCCACAGTCCTTCTCCTCTCTAGCACATTTTGACATTGACTGTTCAGCAGTGATATTTGAATTGAGTTTTTGCCTAGGAGCCATAAGTTCAGAACACCATATACTCATTTTTAGTACAATCTGTGACCACAAAAGACACACAATATACTGTTTTTCATTTCCATTTTGACTATGCAGTACAATTACCACAGTTCAGTCACCTTGGACATTTCATGCCACATTTCTGTCTTACATTTTCCCTATTTCCTGAACTCTTCTTGCGATACCCTTCTTCATAAAATATTCTATGAAGGCTTTAAATGAAAGGTGAAATATGGAATTATTTAAATCAGGAGAAAGGCTAAAAAGCTGCAGGGTAAAGCTGCCACTCAAAGGGAGCTTGGCAAGCTGGAAAAACCTCATGAAGCTCAGTATAGGAAAGAGCAGAGCCTTGCACTTGAGGCTCAGTATTCCCACACACTTCTGCAGTCGGCTTGCTGCTGAGCCTCGGGGTTATCCAGAGAGGCTGGAATACACCTTGGAGCAGAATAAAAATGTCCATGTCTCTATCTCTGCACAGTTTCTTTCAGTGCTGTGCCCGAAAGAGCTACAGTGGCTCTCGGAATCTGAACATGCACAATAGAGTTGCACATTCTCCCTCTTACGTCCCCCTCCAAAAAGTGTAGAGTGCAAAAGAAAGATGTTGTCTCCTCATTTTATTGTTTTTTAAATTCTTTAAAATACAACTGAAAATAATGTCTTTCTTCCATGATTAGACCTGAAATGCCACGAGACTACACAGCAGGTTGCTCTTTCTCGACTATAAATTTTCCTTCTACTACTTCCCAAGTTCTCTACTAAACATGGACAGCTTGTGAAATACTTCAACCTGTCTGGCTTCTGACAGGTCTTCCTACAAAACTCTGAGCTATCCAAGAACACTCTGTAGCTGTCATGACTATCACTCCACAAACCTTTCTTCTACAGAAAAATCCAGTGGGAATCACAGAATAACAGCAACATTAGCCAAAGTCCCTCTTTCTGTGGAAGAGGTCACAAGCAGAATTTACTTTTGTGTCATAACTCTGAATTTCAGAAGAATGCTGATCCAAATTTTATATGAATGATCAGACCACTTCAACCATTAGAATACATACATACATTTTTTTCAAGAAAACACAGGTAAAGATCACTGTCTAAAAAAATAAAACACAGCAGAACCTTACTGCTAAGTATGTTATTTAATAGTTATTGAAAATGGCATAAATTGAGCATATGGGGTTTTTAATCTACTGCTAATAGGAATAATAATATTGATGATGATGAAGGCAAATAGTTTGATACTCTTCTATCTAGCTTTGCACTAGATATGCTCTATGACTTGGACACCACTGTGGAAAATCCAGGTTGCACAAGGAAATATTGAATTTGTGTCAAGAAAACTGCTTACATAGTAATACAGTTATTGACTCAATCAAAAAATGCAAAATGACTGTGCTTTATAACACTTAGAAGATCATTGGACTTAGTATCTCTCTTCTGACTTATTAACCTTTCTACAACCATGGCAATATATACTTGTCAGGGGTGGGTTTTTTTGAGTTTTTGTCTTTTATTAAAGTTAAACAACAAAACTTGGACTTCCAGAAAGTAGTTATATTGGGATTGCTGGATATGGTTTTAAGGCTATGAAGATTTAAATGTGTTCCAGTATTTCTAAATTGCTGGAACCATAGAAATTAAATGTACTTTTCTTCATGGCTTCCCCACAGTTTTCACCATCTGGTTTTTTTTAAGCGCTCCAACTTCCATTAGGTTAAAGATTTTACAGCTCAGAAGGCTTTTCTAGAGTTTCTGATGTCGAATTTCTCTGGAGTCACATTAACAAATTACATATATGTGTAATATGCTTTCAAAACGCATAAACCTGGCATTCCTTGAGAGGATTTTCTTGCCAGTACATTGACTAGGAAAATGTTCCTTAATACTATATATTTAAATTACCGCTGTTTAATTAAATATTATTGCTGAATTAGGGATTGATTTGTTATGTCAGGATTTATTGGTCCGGGCTCTCACCCATTGTAGCCAAGTTTTCTCAGAATAAAAACAAAGTGCAGTGACCTTGGATGCTGGCAATGCTGGATGCCAGCTGATCTAATGGTTAAAGGCCAGAGGAATACAAAATTTATTCCAAATAATTTTAGTTGCCAACAGCAGATTAAGATTGTCCAGGTAGACCTACCAGCTTTGCGGAGAAAGGCTTTAACTTTTTAGGAGTTATTTTAAAAGTTCTATGTCCTCAAACTACCTCCAAAAAAAAAAAAAAAAAAAAAAAAAAAGCAACTTTTGCTGCAGAACTCTTGAGCTGGAGTTGTCTTTATTTTGGGGGAGATTAAGCACTGCTAGTGTAATTCACTGTTGCATCCACTGACTTCTGCACTAAAAGCGTGGGCTTTTATTCACCTCTCAATTGAATTAACTACACTTCTAGCAAATGTTTGGACACATACCTTTTGCTTCTTTGGAATGAAAACTGAATTGACCTATTGGCAAGAAAATCTATATACCTCTAGGGTTATGAAAATAACAAAAAATTGCACCACAAGAATTTCTGAAAACTAATAAAGAAGGTGCAGTGAAGAGATAGATATATTAGAAACACCAGCAATCTTCTGGTTCTCATGTTCAAATTACAATTTATGAGAGAAACTGGCTACAGTAAAGTAAGAGTGAAACCTACAGAATGAAGACAAAAGGTCTCAGTGTCTAAAACATACATTGAGATCATATTATTCTCCTGAGCTTCCAAATTCACAGGGTTAGATTTTACTGCCATTAACTTGAGCAATTATTGAAAGAATTTCTACAGTGCAGCAGAACACCACCTAAACTCTCAATTCATTATCATCCTGCTTTCATCAAATTTGTGGTTTAGACATGATTAAGAAATAAAGCTACAAAAACAACAGAAAATAACCTGCTATTGTAACATTTCTAGCCAAGAGGAAATCAAATACTACAAAATAGTACTCAATGACATGCAGATATTCGAGTCTGTGCTTTGGACTCCTATGAATTTAAGAAGGAATGATGCTTTAGTTAAAAAAAAAAAAAAAAGAACAGTAATAACAAAATTATTCTGTGCATACTTACCTGAGATGACTGATATTCATGTAATGAATGCATCACTGAATGACTTTCTGTCCTAGCACCGTCAGGAAAAAAAAGAACCTTCCATTTACTGTTAGGAAAATAAAATTAGTTCCACCCAACACTGACCTTTGACTAGTTTAACTTTCCCAGAACCCTTTGGTATAATTATTTTAAGAAGGTGATAAGTAATGGCAGTATCTAATACAATGATGTCTATAACACATCATGTCCTATCCCAACAAAACGATAATCGTTACAAAGGACTTGCCTGCGGTGTTCTCTATTCCCATGGCAGAAGGTAATGACTGAAGAAATTCAATATTGGGTCTAAGTTGCTGCTTCTTCAGAAAGAAAAGGGATGAACATCTTGGAGGACTGAAAGAGCTGCATAATCAATGGCCCCTCTCTTAAGGTGCATGTGGTGAATGGAAAACAATAAAGCAATAGATGTGTCTGATGTTTGAATTCAGGATCCATCATTTCACAGGTTCACAGTCATTATTTGATCTACATTAATTATGCTGAACATTTGAATTAAGAATAAGAATAATTAAATAAGAAAATGAGCTGAACCTCATTTTGGCTACAGTTAGGAAATATTTTTGAGTGCATAACTTAAGTTTGTATGACAATGGAAATACGATTACGTCCAAGAATAGGAAACAATATATGCATCCATTATTTTCAGATGTTATATCATAGAATAAAGAAATAGTGAAAAAATGGCAGGTGATCTCCTGACCAAAGAAAAGGAAAAAGACTTTTTTGATTTTTTAAGGAATCAGTTTCCCTGTCCAGTTCACTGCTAAGCTGTGGATACAGTGGTACCAGCGCAGCACCAAGAAGGGCAGGGGGCAGTGGCTGGAGATAAGGACATTTAAGCCGGTATTGCCTTCAAAGAAATTCACGTGGCACCCTTCTCCAGGAGGAGAATTCCTTCCTTGGGGAGAGTCTGTGCTCCTCATCTAAATGAGAGAGCAGCTCCAACCCTGCTGTGCGTGGGCTGCACCGTGACCCCAATGCCTGTGAAAGCACTCTGGCTGTGACCACTCTCACCCCTAATCTGATCCCTGAAAACCAAGCCTTAGAAGATGTATAAAGTACTTACTCACTTCTGAAACATACTTTAAAGCTATCCCTTCGAGCAGATGGAGTTTATTTTGTAATCTCTGTACAGCAGCTGAGTGACAAAAAATGTACTGCAGTGCAGTCCAGAGTCAGTGTTTCCCATTTAAAGGGAAATATTATCAAAATGTGAATAAGAATTTGAAATATTATAAAAATTACTTTGTCTAATCGAGTTACCATTTCCTGTCCAAAGGGAAATGTTAAGTTATTGTCAATGACGTTTGATTACATATTTGCTAATTTATTTTCCATTAATGGATGTATTTGTTAGTCCCTGAGATAGCCTCAAGAGCTCAGCGCTAGAAAATCTTTGACCGTCTTTTTTACAGATTTATAAATGCTTTTGTGATCTAATCAAAGGAACAATGAATTATGATTTAAATAAGCATTCTAAAAAGAGCTAGTGAACAGTCTAGTCTATCTTTGCACAATCTATTTTTGAGTAATTTTGAATAAGAATTAATTCCTTATTTTCAGTCTGTTTGAAAATAATTTATGAACAGAATTAGGACAGACATTCTTGAATATGTTAATTTTTGTAAGTTGTTTCCCCAGTTCTAATAAATGTTAATTCATTTTTTTTTAATAAAATATACCCCCCTTACAGCCTGAATTTCTCATGGAGAAGAATGTGACACAATCTGGAAGCTCATTTTTTAATCTTGTTTTTCCAAAAATTGGGATAACTGAAAGTGGGGAGTGAGGGGGAAAGAGGCTCTGTACTATGCTGTACTAAGAACATAATATTATTATATAAATTCTTTATCTATGTATTACAATGAAACATCTGTAGTATCATTTCATAATGACTTTAGTTTCTTAAATTTAACATGTACTTGAAAAGATGAACAGAAGACTTGGTGGTGTACTTCAGTTACCACTTACTAATTTCCACATAATAGATGCTTTAGCTGATTTTACTTGCACTTTAGCTTTTTATGGTAATTGCCTACTTATCCTCTTCTCATCAACTAATCGTGAGTAATTATTACATCTCTAATTGACCAACAATAACTACTGTATCTTCTTTTGCTAATTAAAGGCTTATTTAGGAGACTATTTAATTTGATCTAGTAACTTTTTCTTCTTGGTCAGCAAGTCAACCTATTTATTATATTATTATTTTTATTTTTATTCTGCTTGTATGAGGCAGTGCATGCAGAGCTCCCTAAGAAGATTATGTATAACACCTTATATCTGCCATAAAAGGGCTCAGCTGAAGCTTATGTCATTGTTAAATGTCTTGTAAAAGGAATCTGTGACAAAGTTTCAGTTATGATATGGAAAGCATTCTATCACTCAAGAAAAACTCAGGAAAAGAAAATTATTTTTTTCCCGTAGATAATTTGTTAGAGATCTTATTTTAATTTTAGCTAACTCCCAGCTTACACAGTCTTTAATGAGATCCCAAAGATAATATTGTGAAGTCACGGCTCTTTGTTCATAATGCAAAGATGATGGTCACCATCAGGCAGAGCTGTCCTCAAGCCTCTAAAATTAAGTGATTTCAGTCATCTTGGAAGCTGGACTGAAGCAGAAGAGGGAAAAAGGAGACCCCCATGGCTACCCTTCTACCACACAAGCTCTACAAAAGCGCTGGTGCTGCTGCCATGCACAGAAGTAAGAGATGTGTAGGAATCTCAGGAGAGATGCTCTGAAGATGCTCATGGAGGGGAGCCCTCACACCTGCATCAAAGCAGTGTCTGGGAAGTCTGGAAGCCTCAGGTATGCCAGAAGCCACCATAACCAGAAAATGACATGATTTCACATCTAGTACCTCCTGTTGCCACTTCTTGCCAAAGGCACAACACTGCTTTGGTGATGCCTAGTCCTTACACTCAGCAAATCTGTGTGTAGGGATGAGCAAATGATGTTTAACCTCATCTCAGCCTAATTTAGTTCCATGAGCTACACTGCAACTCACAAGTTAAAGGCTTGTGTAAAACCCAAAAACCACACTTCACATAGTGCTGACTCAGACACTGAGGACTGCAGAGTTTCTTTGTTCAGGTGTTAAAGGCCCACAGTTGCTTCAGCTAGAGCTCCTAAAGTGCACTCCCACATAATTCCCCAATGCAGCACAATTTATGTATGCTCATGAGCCAAGACAATGTACAGGAACTTGTTTTGTTGACAAAGAACAAAGAGGTCAACAAAGAGGGACTCCATAAAGCATCAGCTGGGAGTTAAAGAACTGCAAAATAAAGTTCTTCATATTTTCCTCTTAATTATTGTTAATAAGTTAAAAAAATAAGTTTAAACAGAAAACATTTGCCATAGTCTTACAATATCTGAAGGGGGAAAAGATAATTTTTAAATATACCCAAGTGTTTTTTTAGTTTTGTTTTGGTTTTTTTCGCAGTAAAAATTATCTTTCTGTGAAGAAGACAAGGACATTTTTTTTCTTTCAGAAATCTCTACAAATAAGTGTATTACAATAGAAAATAAGGCCAAAGAAATATGCTTGGCATAAGGTTGAAAAGATTTAAACTGTGTGGTATGTAGTATAATAAAGAAAGTCTTTTTTTACTGAAAAAAACGAGCTGTTCTGCCTGACCTTGGTCAAATTAGAGTGGTTTTCACTCGCAATAAACTACTGATGTTGTCTCTGAGAGGCCACACCTTCCATAAGCAGTGACCTTCATTTCCCTTCCAGCAGCCTGGGAGGACAGGGAGGCCCTTTGAATGTAGGCACGCTTTTTTCCCCTGCTATTCTGAAAACGAATCTGTACCTTATTTAAAGGAGAGTGCCATTTTTGAATCAAAACTAAAGCAGCAACCATTTCACCTCCCATGTAGTGCTTCTGCAGTCCCAGAACTGCACAGGTTATTTTTGCCTCGGTGTGTCAGTTTTGCTGCATAAGGGCAGCTGTTTATTTCCAGTAATAGGTGATCCTTGGAATCTCTCCAAGCTGTGGTGGCTGTACCTGGCCGTGTGCTTACAGGAGAGGGAACTGTCGTGTCGTGTTTTATGCGTGTCCTTGGTCTTGAACATTTACTGCCAGCTCTGAGCAGCTTGGCCTCTTCTTATCTGTAAAGGCAGAAGAGCATGAAGTCTGTTTCTGAAGGAAGACTTGAAAGAAAAATAAATCCAGGATCCTTCTAGCAGCTGGAATGGAATTAATTGGAATAATTAATAAATGCTAAATATCGTACTGAGTTGGAAACAACCAGTTTGAATATGAGGAAGCTTAAAAAAAATCTGTAAGAGATTTTCTGTGATTGGGAGAGAGAGCTTCAAAGTGCTTTTTGGCCTAACACAAAATTACTTAATACTAAGTTGCATAGAATAATAATTGTAACATACAATAATTTAATACTATTTCAAGCTACAAACAATTAAAAAGAGAGATGTAGAATTCAGCATGAGCCTAAGGAGTAGCAAATCCTCATAAATAAAGCAAAGGTTCCCAATGCAGTGGTTTGTAAGAACGAAGTAGACTCAGTTCTCCCTATGTGGACCTGTTTCTTAACTTTTTCAAGAAAAAACAAAACCACTGAGGAGCTGCAGCTCAAAAACATGGCTGGTTCTGAAGTTTCTCGTTGGAAATAGAACGTTTCTAGCACCCCCAAGCTAATTTCAGGATATTGCAGAATCTGCTTGTGAATTCAACACCAAATTAAAGGTGACTGTGCTGAATCTAAGTCACAGGCTTTATTTAAATTAATTGATTATTAAAAAGAAGCAGTCAGACTGGGTTAGCTGGGTTTATTAATTAATAGTGACTCAAGCATCTGCAATTTTTACACACTGCTAATTCTTGGGTTTCATAAATGTGTAACTTATGAGCTAAATCTACAAAATTGTCCCCTACCACACAGCTGATTAATATCTTACTCAATGTAAGGTTTCATGCTAATAAATGTATGTTTAAGCAGGCACTGCAGCTGAATAAAAACAATATTAATAGCTATAATAGGAATAAATAATAATATAATAACAATAGAATCCGAATAAAAACAGATTTCCCCATTTGTTCAATCGAGAGTGGCTGACTTGAACTCAAAGCTGGAAAGCGACTGTGTAAATAGGTAACTTCAAAAGAGTATTCATAAAAATTTGGATTCAAAATATCCAGAAGAGCTTGTTTTCATGCTCAGAATATCAGTACATTTGAAGCTACACAAGATGCTGAGGGAGAATTGTAAAGCTGAAGGGGAAAATTGCTGTGATAGGCAAAAAGGAGCTATTTCTCATTTTATATTGAAATTCAAACCATTTGGGGCCTGAGTCCTTAGGCAATTTTCTGCATAGGAATTTATTTAATGATGTTATTATTTTCCCCTCAAATTGATGAAATGGAAGACATTATACTTTTAAATACTCCTTTCATATGCGGAAAAGATCAGAGAACAGTGAACTCCTCCAGATCTGATTTTCTGCTAGAGCAGAAGAGGATTTCTGGCCAGCTCCGTGCTGTAGGAAGCATAACCATCCATTCACAGAGCATAACAGCAATGTTAACATTCCCTCCTCACTATAGGCAGCTAGAATGTTTTAGTATCAGAGGATCATAAAATATGCTGAGTTGGAAGAGACCCATCAGGATCATTGAGTCCAACCCCCATTCCTGAGACCATTGCTGAAATGTTTCTGGAGCTCTGTCAGGCTTGCTGCTGTGACCACTTCCCAGGGGAGCCAGTTCCAGTGCCCAACCAGCCTCTGGATGAAGAAATTTTCCAAATTTCTATATACAACTTAAACCTCCACTGGCTCATCTTCATGCCATTTCCTTGAGTCCTGTCACTGATCACCACAAAGAAGGGATCAGTGCCTGCCCCTCCTCTTCCCACTGTGAGGAGGTGGCAACTGCAACGAGGTCTCCCCACAGTCTCCTGCAGGCTGAAACTCCATCAGTTCAAGTTGTCCACCCAGCACTTTGCTCATGAGATCCACTCTATTGGCAAGCAGCAGATAGAAGAGGGCATCATCCTGAGTAGGCTCCCTTAGGAACCTTGTGGCCTGGGTGATGCTCCCAGATAATTTCTGACAAGTTGAAGTCCCCCATCAGGACAAGAGCAGTTGGTGTGGAAGCATCTCTTTATTCCACAAAGAATAATTAATCAGTGTTAGCATCCTGGCTGGGAGGTCTGTAGTACACTCCCACCTCCTCGTTTTTCGTTTGTCCCTTGATTTTTATCCAGGGGTTCTTAACTGTGCCATTGCCAGCTGTGAGCTCCATACATTTTATTCCTTCCTTTGCATACAATGCCAGCCCTGGCCCCTTTTGGCCTGCCTATTCCTCCTAAAGAACCTATAACCATCCAACAGGACACTCCAGTCGCAGGGAATTTTGGCACACCATCTCATCACTCATCACTGGCAAGCCAGTAAAACCACCCCATTAGCTAAGGCTCACTGTAATAATAAAAAAAAACCCAAAAATATAAACATAAGCATTTAACTGAAAAACATATAAATGTAATACATGGAACAGAGTCTTCACTGTTTGAAAACAAAATACCAACATGGACTTAAAAATCATGTTTTCAAAAGCAATCATGGCCAAGACAAGCTAAGTTTATCCTTCCAGGCTAGTTTATATCGCACTTATTTCAGTTTCCCCAAAACCAAGTGCAATGAAAATCAAAGTACTGTGCATTTTTCAGTTTTGTACTAACAGAAACTGAAAAGGAGGCAGTGTGGTGTGGTCTGTGAACTAGTGTGGGTTTGGCTGCTCAGTTATACAGGTCCTGGAAGAGTGTAGGAGTGCAGGCACTTTATTCCTTGTATACTTTATTCCTACCTTCTTTGCCTCATTTTTCATGGTTGAACTTTCCCAAATATTTGACCAAAATCTGTTCCAGCCTCTCATTATCCTGGTCACCTGTCTCTGTTTCTTGCCACATTTTCCTTGCCACATACTACCCTGTTTTGCTCTGCTGTTCTGAGCCTGCACCCGGTGTTCATACTGAGGTGTAATGGCTCATAATGCTTTCTGCTTTATTCTCTTTTTTTTTCCTAAAAATATTTGGAGTTTGTGACCACAGAGGAAAATTAGGCTGAATTTCATAAAAAATACTCAAGGATAAGATTCTCA
This sequence comes from Sturnus vulgaris, assembly GCF_052056855.1. Lineage (NCBI taxonomy): Eukaryota > Metazoa > Chordata > Aves > Passeriformes > Sturnidae > Sturnus > Sturnus vulgaris. Next base: position 66,484,469 of record NC_142246.1, read on the forward strand.
GTGTAAGAGTTAATTCATTACCCACTGTTATGTATGTTAAATTGCAATTATTTGTCTTCCTTCATTTACCCTGCTACATATATCAACACAGATCTCAATCTGCTATTTTACCACCCAGTCCTTGCGAGCACCTTCTGCATCTTTTTGTCATTACCCTTGCCTTCATTATCCTCAGTAACTTAGCAAACTGTGTCACTTCACTGCTCATTCTCTTTTTCAGATCGCTGATGAATACATCCCCCGGGGACTCCATGGTGATTTTCTTCCAGTAAGAAAACTGACCATTAACTCCTACTCTCCATTCCATAAGCTGCTGCTGTGCATGGTAAGTGTGCAGAGTGGGAGGCTTCTTTATATACTTACTATTTTTAAAAAATTATTGCATTTAATTTATGTCTAATATATAAATAATATTTTGATGATATAAATATATTCCCTAGAAGAGACTCAGCATTGTGTTCTTAAAATGAAATTTTCTTTTTCCTCTTATTGGAAGTATTTTATATTTGCCCTCTGTCAAACCTTGACATTTTTGGTCTGCTTCTATTTTTTATGTATGTGAATCACTTGCTTTTCAATACCAAACTGTCAGAGACTTGTGTATTTTGAAAAGAAGCCAAGTTTCAGTATCATTATACTTACACATTCACCCTGAGGCATAATTGTTCTAATACACAGTTTTCATCCTGCAATTTAAAGGAAAGTTAGTGTGTCTTTCTGCCTTCCAGTAACTGTCACAGGATTTTCAGTATGCATTGGATAACACAAGACCTTTCCTGTTCCCATGGAAATCAATAGTAACACTTCATACCCATTAAACTCTATCAGAGATAAAAAATAGGATCTACATAATTAGGACCCATTTTTGTTTGATCACTAGTTCATTTGAAATCAGGAGAACTGTTAGTCAGGAACGCACGGGGTGGGTTGCCATGAGCTGAATTTTTTCAGACAACAAAAACAAAGGTGAAATGTTGGGATCCCACCCTTTGGGACCCATCCTTCTCCCACCCCCTCGCCAGGCAGGCATGTCACGCTGTGCTGGGGAACTCCAAAGTGAAGGAAAAGGGATTCACCCAGGCCCAGATGTTCCCCCGGGGCAGTGATGCCTGATGCTCCTCCAGGAGGAGCAGAAGACACCAAGCAAGCAAACCCAGTGCTTGCTGAATGAGAAGTTCACTGAGTCCAGGCACCAGAGACTTCAGCAAAGGTAAACTCTGGAGGTTTTTCCTCACCTGAGCACTGTTCAGCATCATGACACCTAATTCAAAGTGTGATGCTTCCATGGGTGCCAAAGGACCAGCCCAGGATAGACAGTAAAAGTGATGGAAATTCACCATCCATGTACTTATTTTGCAGGTTTCTGCATCAGGGTGGTGTTCTTCTCTTCTTCTCTTAGGAAGGTTTCTTCTCTTAGGTTCTTCTCTTAGGAGAGATTTAAGGCAGTTTCAATCCTCTTCTCTGAAACAGTGAAGCCAAGGATCTGGCATTTTAGGTGTACTGCCATCATCTTTTCGTTGGCAAAATAAATTATGTTTAGATGAAATAAAATTTGGGGGAAATAGATGCATTTTCCATAAAAATCCTCCAGTTTTGAAAGATTTACGAAAGCTAGAGCATCATATACAGGATTAATCATAGACTGTTGTAACTACAAGGTAATATTTTAAAAAAAGTGAAGAAGAATTTGCCAGATTTCCCCAAACCTGAAAGATACAGAAAGTTCAGAATCAACCCAGAAGTAATATGGCACACTAAAAAGGCAGAAAGTAACATAAAAATACAATAGGACTCAATAACATAAATTTATTTACCTCTCAAAGATGTATATAAATACAGAAGTATTGGTCACATACAGTGTATTTAGGAAGTTAAGATGCAACTCTCACAGTAAGTGCCTTAGGATCACTGCAAGGTTTCTCAACAGTGTTTTTTGATTCCAATGAAAGTAGTTTAGAGCTTTGTAGAAACACACAACTACTCTGCCTTCTTGCTGAGAGTCAAAGATGCAGCTCTAAGTAATGAATTGTAACTGCACCCCATGTAGCTACACTGGTCAACTCTTGCTGTCTTCAATATGTCTTTAGTTGTTTTCAAATAAACCAGTGTAAGTATCATTTTCTAAAATGTTGAATATCCAGTTATTTCTTTAGCTACACATATCTTTATTTTGTATATTTTTTTAGAACTAAAAGGTAATCTAAAATACACTATCTAAAAATAGAATACATGTTATGCACATGCTATGCACATGAAGTAAAAATCAAATCAATTTTTTTGCTGTGTATATAGTGCAATCCTTTTTCTGACTTAATGAATATCTAAAAAGAATGGAAGCAAGCAGGAAGGCACTAAGTTTCCAGTCCACCTGACCCCAAGCATAATTTTAAACACCAGTCTCAATTCTTGCAGACATCATTTATCCTCAGCTGTAACCCCATATTCAGTTTTAGCATTACTTGTGATTACCATGTCCTTAACAAAAGGTAGGCAAAATAAAATTTCCTTATAAATCTCTGAAGCAAAATAAAATAATTTGCACTGAAAATTGATGTATAAATTGGTATATAATTGGTATCAATTCAATTCTTCATAAAGCTCACTGTGACTTGCAGAATTTCAGATTTGTGGTTCTCCTTATGTTCCAGCCGTGCTTGGGATCCATAAAACTCTCAAATTTAGAAACTAGCACTTCTGTAGAAGATGTTCTGGGTAACTTTACTGTGAATGTTGCCAAAACGTGAATAAAAGCCTCTAAATATAAAATAATGACCTGGATATGCTGAAAGCATCATTGTATGGACATTTTAGGGCCACTACAAATCCTGCAGAGCCTACAAAGCTAATTAAAAATTCTGTTCAATTGGGAAAAAACAGTATGACAGAAATAAGTGCCCATGAACAACCATTTTATTTTTACATTGTGTTGTTTGTCTATGAACTGGAACACTCTTAGTAATTAAAATATTCCACGACCACCTCCCTGCCTGTCTCACTTTTTTTTACCTGTCTTGCTCTCCAATTTTTCATCCCTTAGTTTGGTTTTTTTTCACAGCAAACTGTTGATCCTGCAAGCTGTAACTTTTCTGTTATTGAGCCTTAAAAAAATCTGTATTTTACAAGTCTGATTTTGTACTGAACAGGTCTAAAATAGCAGAACAAGTTATTAAAATAAGCATAATTGTATAAACAAAATGTTCTGCCTGTTCTTTAGAATGTATTACACCTATGAAATGACTAAAGGAAAAGAGCACATTCTTAGCCCAACTTTTACCTTACCTGGTTATCATAATATTTTTACAGTTGTAGGAGACAACTAAAAAGAAGCAAAATAATTTAAATAGCGATTACTACCCCGATACATTTCACAGATCTTCACTATCTTCTCAGTTGTCAAGTACATGGACCTATTTTGGTGCTCTGCATTCAGTATTTGTTTTGATTTCTTTTCAACAAAATCACTGTGAAAAGAGATCTGTTTAAAAAGCTTGCAATACCATATGGAAAGGCATTTTTTAAAAAAAGTACTTTTTTAAACAGAGGAGCCAAAATATCAGAAAGTCTGCCTGTATAAAAATACAAGGAAAAGCAAATGAGTTTTAATAAAGCTACTGAGATGGAATTAAGTTATATAAATATAACATCATATGATAGGTCACATTAGTTCTGGTGGCCAGAGAATAATTTTATTCTTCTGAGCCAATGAGTATCCCTCAAACAAAGCCAGTGACAGGGATCAAACCATAAGGTAATCTCTTGAACTATAAAGTGTTTTTAAGGGGTAGGACATGTTGCAGTGGGTTGAACACAGCCTTTACCTGTGGAATAATCCTGGTGGATGTGAACAGTGTTATGCACAAACACAATAGGATGAGTTACAAGATGGATATGCATCTATTCCCAACACATTTGAGGTAATTCTGCTGAAGCTAGCAAGACAGAAAAGCAAGGAAAGTTCTGATCCTGTGACTTCTGCTAACTTCTTTCCTGTAGTACCACTACTGCTGTAAAACAGGAGCAGCAGTAGGTGTAAAGGAAAAATAGTGCAAGGTAAAGTTTAGAAAGTTTCTTACATCAACAATTTCTCCAATAATTTTGGTGTGACTGACATTACCCTTTTTTTTTTTTTTTAAGACCAAATTGGAAGGCAATTGAAACATTTCCATATGATTCTCGTTGAGTTCCAGAAGTAGAATAGGTTCAGGTTTTTGTGAATTTAATGGAAAGTGTGGTTCAAACCAAACCTGCAGACAATTGCATGAGATAATTGTGATTGTCAAGAACTTTATATTCAATAGATGAGGCAGATATCATCTACTTGATATTTCATCACCTTCTTAGCCTGGGTGCAAAGAACAAAATTCAGTTCCAGAGGACTTCCCAGGAAAGCTTTGTATTTTCTTTATCTTATTTTTATTATTTTTATTTTAAACTAAAGTAAAGCTTGTATGCATCTAACTTAGACATGTGAAGGTTTAGTACAGCAAACATAAAAGAAGTGCCTTTCAGTTTTGTTTTGTTGTTTTTTTTTCCTAGGTAAAAGTAGATAAATGTCAAGAAAAGTCTTTAATTTTATATTCTAAAAAAGAATGATTTATGGGGAAGACAAATCAAATTACTTACTTATAGTGGGAGATTTTTGAAGGTAGTTCCTCGGTTCTCTAAAGGTAACACTGAAAAATCTCTGATTATTCACCAATTTGTACTACAAAGTTAGGAGGCAGAAACCCCATTATTATTCCATTCTATTAAGAAGAAGAAGAAGAAGAAAAAAAAAAGACCATGAAGAAAATTAATAATGAGAAACATGGAGATGAAAAGAAAAATATTCACCTTTACCTCACCTATGAAAACCCCCTGGAAATTTCAAATGCAGAAGAAAAGACAGGTAAGCTGTGCCTTCTGGAAGAAACACTGGTAAATTCACAGAAGCAGGGTTTTTAAAAGCATGATGTCATTCCTTTGGATTCTTGGTCCCTTTGGTTCCCAACAGAGCCAGCCACATGTTTGCATCTTTCAGCATGGAAGTGCAGGCATGAGCCTGACCCTCTGCATAACTGAGCTGGCAGGACTATGGATATTTTCCTGGGGCTCAGTGCTCTGTGGTACTGCACTATTTGCTTTCTGCATAAAGAAAGATGTCAGCTTCAGCTCACTTAATTCAGCAGCCTTCTGTCCACCCTGGTGCAGCAAAATTTACTCCCTGATTACCAACCCTTAGATGTCACTGGATACCTCAGCATGGCAGAAAGGTGCTGTGGGCACACAGCAGGTGATGTAGGATGGAAATGTGTGCAGGTCAATCCAGAGGTCAGGATCACAAATCCATAATGCAGAAACTGAAATGCCATTTAGGAGCCCACAGCTGGGAAAGGTTAAAAGTAGGGGGGACAGAGAAAATGAGCTGAAAGCAGAGTCTAGCTATTTCTAGTTTATTGAGCTTTGAATTATTATTTGAACATAAAAGAAAATACTTTTAAACACTAAGACAGTTTACACCAAATGTAAAGGAAGTTTATTTTTTGGGAGCTCTGATGAAGTTTATACTATAAGGAACGTGGCTGAATTCCTTAAATTCTGGGCATGTATTGAAACTGAATTGAGGAAACAAATTCTGTATCATTTGTAGTTAAAAATTCCGCAGAAAAGCTTTAAGGGCTCACTTGCTAGATAAAATGGCTCTGCAAAACTGTCTCATATACATGATCTTTCTTAACTCATACCTTTCTATCTTTCATGTGCCCAACACAATGTTCCTTGAACATCTGCTTGAATAGTCCATTATTTTAATTGATTATCATTGATGGCTAAAAGGAAGGTAAAACGATTGCACATCCCAAGAGAACATGATCTATATTTGTTTAGATCTGTAGAATTAGCTTGTCCAAAAAAGGAACTGTTAAAAAGTCTAATAAAACCATAAGATCAGTTCCTCAAAGTGATGGTTAAATCAATAACATGTGCAACCTATTATTCTGATTGACATAAGCCTTGAGTAGTCTGTCAGCAGAAGGTTATGCTATGAAACATAATTAAAGAAACATAAAATTGATTACATATCTCGGTCTTGAAACTGGAAAGGATTTCTGATTATTTTTCAAATATTGAAGTGTTTCTCTTCTGTTTGCACCAAATCAGTAGAAAAATCTCTTTTGCAATTTTAACATGTAACTCCTAAATTTGCTTTTATAATAAGAATGTACTTTTGCACCCTAAGAAGTGGTTATGAATAGATAACTGATATTCTTTGAAAATACCAGTTTGAAATGTATGGTAATGAAATTCAGATTAATACTTCCTAATACATTCCCTGCTTAAATTTCTGTATCTCTCTAAGAGCACTACGTGTAAATTAAAACTGTAGAATATGAGTAATTTCTAAAATTATTTAAGATAGGTTTACTCTGAAGTTTTCAGGACAACAAGGCATGTATCTTACTTTCATGTAAATCTCTGGGATGATTTAGTTTTTAATGGGTCTTGAATAAGGTAGAATCCCTACAGTGTTACATCTGACAAAGCCTTTATATGGAGCTATGTAAGATGCCATTGTGAAAAGCCTATTTATTTTTCTTTTTGTAGAAAAGAAAGTAATTTTATTGGTCTTTATGCAGACATCAGGATAAGATGATCAGAGATCTGGTCTCAGATGTATGTCTGAAGATATTTTAAATAGGTCAGTTAACTGTTGTACAGATCAGTTTGCCTTTTTGTAAAATCAGAATAATACAAAAGATAAAAACCTAATAATGCGTTATAATAATATTTATATTATCAGCAGTTTTTTATTTGCAAGCCTTCTTATATAATATGCCTCAGTTACACTGAAGTTGTATGGCCACTGTCACAGGACTATGATTAATCAATGGCTATAATGAAAAGACTACCTGGATCTCATTTTCTTTTCATTATACATTTTTATAATAGCGTAACTTCAAAGCTTTCAGTGTGAAGACATTGTATTCACATACCCTGGCAGGAGAATAGAGATTGTTGTATATCATTCCCACCCAGTGCTTCTCCTCTGACTGATTTTGTTTGTTGGTAAAGTGTTAAATTGATGAGAAAGTAATCATTATTCAGCATCATAATCAAAAGCCATCTTTGCATAGGACACTTGTCTAATTTAATCTTTTTGAAATCCATTTTAAAGTGCCTTTTTTTCCCCCCCTAAATGAAGCTAATGGCATTTCCATGAGCTGCATTAGTTCTATCATTTCAATTGCATCAGAGTGGTTCATCGTACACATTGTGCAAGATGAAGGGAGGGAAGCAGAGGTAACAAATGGTTCCTAAATTCTCATCTGCCTTCACTGATAGCCAATAGTAGCAGCTGAAGAAAATAAAGCATTGTGCACAAATTCTGTAAGGCATGCAGGCAGTCAAACTGAATTTCAGGACTATCAAGACTGCATGTTTCAATCAGTTTTGACATCTCTTGGCATTTCTCTTCAAATTCTGCCTTCTATAAAGAATTCCTTTACTTAGGTGTTCTTTCTAGTTCACTTTCGAGTATATAGAAATGCATCTCACCTCTTTCACTTTGGCCACCTATATTAAAAAAAAAAAAACATTAAAACTTATTTTGCATTAAAACGGTCTAAGAACATACACTGCATTTTCAATTAAATTTGCCATTCTTATACCAGAATCTTGGAGAAATTACCAACATCCCCTCTTCTTATTTGAGATGATCTGAGTTTCCTCAGGATTTAAGGGTCGTTAGCTGTAAGCACATCAGTACAAAAGCTTGGCTTTGCTAGAGGTCTGATGAAGTCTCTGGATATGTAAACTTTCAGAAAAGGAATTGGTAATCCTGTGTTACAAAATCATGAAAAACCTCTGAAGACTGGAACAAGGACAATGTATTGGAAAGCCTTCATCACTTTTCTGAGAAAAGCACACAAGGTTCTGAATGTCAGAAACTGTGAACATTGCAAACAATCCACCATGTCTGGTTTAGCTGAGACAAGCCTCTAAGAGCTCATTGGAAGACCTCAACTGAAATATCTCCAACAGTTGTTACAGTAATCAAGAAACATATTTTAATTTTAATCTGAAACTGTTTTCAGTTTTCTGTCCCTAGAATTGCTTATGACTACACATGCTGATTGAAAAATTAGCAAAAACCTTTAGTAGGTACTAGAAGAGTGTTCTTATTCATATTTCCTTACTTTCCTGCTGAAAAGCAGACATTTTGAATTTCAAGTAATTCCTGCAGTTCCTTCTTGAATTAATTTTAAAAATACAGTGAAACCTGACTCAACAATTGATAATGCTTTCATGAGTATTGCACACAGTAGAACAGTATATATTTCCTTTATTCCATATTCTTCTGAGGGTTCATCTAGAACTCCTATCATACAATTTTAAGCAAGGAGCCTGGTTTAAAACAATGTTGCTCCAAGTCTGCTCAAAACGTGCAGCTTATATTCTTGTTTCAAGAGAAATATTGATCTATATACATGTAACAACACATTGGAAATACAGAAAATGTGATGACCTAGACAATTCTCTACGAGCTGCCTGTATCATCAGTTTACCTCCATGAAACTCTATAAAATTTAGTATATATATATTTTTTATGCTGTGACCCAGAGTAAGCCTGCCAGGGCATTGCAGCCAAATGCTGTTTTCATTGAGAACAGTAGCAATTTGGCCTGTGACTTCAGTTAATAGATATACTGGTATTGCCTAAGATTGGGCCAAAAAGAGATAACAGCAGTAACTGTTAGAAATTCTCCCAGCAGATGATTTCCTATGTACAAATACTTTTTAAAGTCTATCCATCTATATTACACATATCTGTGATTTAGCGTAGTTGGAAGGGAAAATGAAATGAAGTTTTAAATGTCCTTGCTGGACCACAACAATTGGGACTGTGTGCCATTATACTCAAGTTAAGCTGAATCAGAGCTGGGAAAAAATGCTAATACATAATCTTTAACATGAATCTAGAAAGTGTACTTGCTATGTTTATTTTCAACTTTTTCAAACAGTTATTTTCAGCTATTATTCAACTATTGATCTCTTGCCTATTTATGGAGCAGGGACTATGAGACTGCAAAAATATTTCTCAAGGTGCCAGATCACTGTCAACAGAATTAGCAGAAAAAGATCTTTTCCCTACTGTAACAAAAGGATAAAGAAATAAAATGCCAAAAGCTTTTTTTTGCCTTTCTTTTCTGCCACCCCCAGTGTCTGGAATTCTTTTAGCCACTTCAGTTTGGAAACCTTTTCTTCCTCATCTATTTACCTCTGCAGATTATTCACTGCTGGCAATTAGCAACCAGAAGAATCCTGCTGAGGAGAGCAAGTTAAAAGGGGACTTAAGAATGACTGTGCCTGGGAAACAAGCAGACAATCTGGAGCAGCAGACTTCCACATTTCAAATACACTCATTACAGAGATGAACAGCCAGAACAACCTCTCTTCTTAATTCCTTTTATCTGGGTCTCCAATCTGCTCACAACAGTGTTTAGTCCAAAACTCAGTCCACTTCAGTGGACTTGGAAAGGAAATTACTAAGATTCCAGCCTTCATTCTACCCCCCAAAAAAAGAACGATTTAGATAATGGCTGGCTACATCTGGATAATAACCAAATATCACTTTTCACATCCAAACCATTTCAATCTGTCATCTTCCAGGAAGCCCTGGTGTCTACATGATGAAAAGAGGAGGAGGCCTTTTCCTGCTGCCCAGCTTTCATCTGCAACAGGAAGAAACTGAAAATATTTTCAGTGATTTCAGTAAATCAGAATAGTCAGTCTTATGCACTGTGTTTATGAGAAGGAAAAATTATCTTACCTCTGTGGATTAGCTTGGGACTTTTTCTTAAGGTTATAAAAGCTGCATAAACACAAGGCTTTGGAGAAAAAAACATTCCCCAAGTGCAGCTCTTTTAGAGATGCTATTGCAGAAAATGCATTTTTGAACTTTCAAAGATCTTAGTGTTCCTATTCACGAAGCCTGCATGATATTTTAACGGAGTGAATAAGTGACAAAGACTTTAGGTAAATTATCTTTAAAATATTGCCGGAACACTGTTAAATAAAAGATGGCTTTTCAAACAGAATGTAAAATGTCACATAAAATATTATCTTTAAATAACTGCTTATTGAGGGAAAGCAAAGCCAAAAATGCAAAAGTCTCTTTAGGAATATTCACTCCTCACAAACAAAATCTGAAAATACAGAAAATATTTCAAACCTCAATTAATTTCACAGCTTCCAGCATCAAAATCCTGAACATACTTCTTCAAGTTGCCTGATTCTTTTTGGTTTGACTTTAAACTACCACAGCATAAGTCCTATGAGGAATTATGCATTTTGAAAAGTGAGATAAGAAGGTTTTTTTTTTTGTTTTTTTTTTTTTTTTTTTTTTTTTTTTTGTTTTTGTTTTTTTTTTTGTTTTTTTTTTTTTTTTTTTGTTTTTGTTTTTTTTTTTTTTAAATAAACTAAACAAAAGTGGTCTAAATTTCTCAGGATCTTCCTTTGTACTTGCTCCAGCAGGTTGGCCTCTATCACTGAAGCTGTGATTTTGCACTCGTGATCCTACCTACTTTCTTGTTTTGAATAGTTTTTTGCCTCCCAAAGTGCTGAATCTTCCAGACCAACCAAATTAAGAGACAATCAGAGTGAGACCATTCTGTCATCATGTTTAACTCTCATGCACTTTGGAGTGATTTCTTAACAGGATTTTTAATAACTTGAACATTTCATAAGCAACACAAAAATGATACCTAATTAGAAACATTTAAGGTTAGTCTTGAATTGCGACATTAGATTTCTCATCTGAAATTTCATCTTGTTTGGAGATAATTCCATACAGGCCTTTGATTCTGGAATATTCTTCACAATTTGTTTAGGTAAGAATGCAAAACTGAGAAAGAGAAGAGGTTTAGGGTAGATATTAGGGAGAATGCTTCACTGTGAGGGTGGTGACACTGGCACAGGCTGCCCAGGGAATCTATGGATGTCCCATCCCTGGAAGTGTTCAAGGCCAGGTTGGATGGAGCCCTGAGATACCTGATCTAGAGGAAGGTGTCCCTGCCCATGGCATGGGACATGCCCAGGGAATCTTTAAGGTCCCTTTCAACCCAAGCCACTCTGTGATTCTGTTGTTTTCTGCCTTTGCAAATGCTTTCGTGGATGCTTTGAATGTGTCAGGCATGAATAAAAAGCCTTTTCTTAGCTGTCCATTTCAGGTGAAAATTACAAGTTGCAGGCAGGCACAGAGGTCACTGGCTCCAGGAGCTGTAGATGTGCCATCAGAAAGCCAATTTCCATAGAGAGAGGCAAATCCAGTTATTATTTAAATGAATGCTTCAGAGGGATGTGTGTGGTAGAGGGGATGTAGATTATTTCCCAAGCAATTGACCTATTTGGGAGTTTCTACCTCTTGAATATCCAGAAGAGGGTATCCATGTATAGTATAAGCTGGACACCTTCCCTCAGCATTACCTACTGCAATAATAGATCAGTGAGTTTTGCAGCCTTTGCCACTTCAGTAATGAGCACAAAATTCTGACTGGAGGTGATGTAATTGTGGGACATCAGGTCAGCCAGTCTTCATATTAATCCTTTGCTCCTTATTTCAGTTAAGAGCAATGAAACTGAGAACAGATGTAAAAGATTGAGATCATTTGTTCCCAGACCACTTTCTCAATATTCTTTATGTCTTTATACAGCGTTTTATCTGGGTTTCCATCACTCCTTTTGGGGATGATGGCAACTCAGTCTTTTAGGAATGACAGATCTATAGAGATACGTGCTCTTAGATCACTGTACTTCAAGGTTCCAAATAACCAGTAATTTCTTAATTGAAGCATGCCTAAATGTTTAAATTATAAAGCAAACTACACTGGTTTAAGCCTGCAATAAGGAGACAATGCTGTTTTCATTCCCTTTCAGAGTAATATTGGGCAGTGGTTTTCTTTAGGATGTAATTGCTTGGAAAGTTCAAGTGGTCAGAAGCATCTTTTCTTTAAAGACAGAAAATATTAACTACTTCAATTAAATCAAACCTTCTAAGCTCACACAAAATTCCCTGTAATCATTTCCATGACATGCAGATTTTTTGCTTGTATTAGAGAGAATCTAATTTTGCACTCTAAGTGTTCCAAAGGACTATTTGCTGCGCATGGGGTAAATGACTTGCATTTTTTGTTTTGTTTGTTCATCTGATGCTGGCAGAAAATACAACTGGAGGGGGAATTGTATGTTCAACATGAACATACTCCCAGTTTTTATAGTTTCTCCTGAAAGGGCTGGAGATAATAAGAAATAAGGCTTATATTTGCTTTTTGCTTTACTCATGACAAATGCAGAGAGGCTGAAGCAGTCAGGGGATACGATATTAAAAGTCAAATTACAATAAAAAACTGCAACCAATGATTCTTTATAGCAACCAAAAATTAAAAGCAAATAACAAAAAACACCCTTTGGGGGCTTCGATTTGGTAATGTCCTAAAATATGCACATAGATTTACGCAAAATAATAAACCCACTGAAACTGAAGATAAAGTAAAATAAGGCCTACGCTTTCCAGCTTTAAACTGAGTTATAGATCAAAACATATAGGTGTATTTCACCAAAAAAGATGCATGTCCATCTGTAATTGTATATATATATATATATATATCAGTGTTTCTGTGAAATTAAATATGTTGATAGACAACAGTTCCGGTTTTGTGCACACCTTCCTAAAGAAATCCAAATTACTCCATCTTTACACATTACATTAGGACAAGTAAAATATCCCATGTTTCCCTCTTGTCAGCACTTTCCAAGGGTTTGTCTCTCTGTCATCTTTTCCTTCCTTACTGTGAGAAAGTTCCTCTGCATTAAAAGCAACTCATCACTGGAAATCTAAAATGCAATCTTATGAAGCCCCACAGAAAAACCTTCCTTTAATTAAAGCTGTACCCCGTTGCTGATTTTTTTTTTAATTGACAAAAATGTAGATTTATTTATTTAATAAGACATTGAGAGACAATTTTTTGTCTTTTCTTCCTCTGGGAAGTGTTTTATTGTTTGCTTCCTTTCTCTTGCCTGCTTGCTGTGTAATTTAAGACTGATGCCTCCCTCTGGGAAACAAAACTTGATCAGAGAACAGCCTGCACTGTCACCTAAACAAATTATGTTTTAGTCACTGCTGATGTTGGCTCTGTCATAATGGAAATGTATAATTAATGTCTTTGCTTTTACTGCTTTGGAAAGACAGCTCCCTGAATCTGGTTCAAGAGAGGGAATTTTAGGACTGCACCCTTTTCTCTTTCTAACCATTAACACAATGGATCCCTAACAACTGCCTCTAGAAATGAGTGATCAGCTCCCTAATCTCTGCAGCTATTTCTTATATTTACAGTCCAGGCAATTTATTATTACTAAATAATAAAAATATGCTGTGCAGCAAGAATTTGGCAAGGAATAAGAGAGGAGGGAAAACTCAGGAACACAGGTTAAATCCTACATTTCTCCTTTCAGCAGAGCTTGAAAAGATTAAGCTATTTCCATTAGTTTCCTGCAGAGTTGCAAGCAGTGATAATAGACATGTGCTAATTTCACTATTGCACTGTGCTATGAAGCAGCATTTTAGATCATCTTTCACCTGTGACATGACTCCAAATACTCCCAATTAGCAGGTCTCCTTTTTGTTTTCAGTTTTTGTTGTTGAACTTATAGCAATGACTAAACATCTGGTATTATGACTACAAATAGCCTCCATCTCCTCACCTCTGGGATGCAGTGTAGCTTTAGACTATTTGTACTTTGATCTAAAATTCTAAATGACCAAATTATTCTTCTGTAATAGGTCCTAAGTGACACCAAATGGATGGTCTCAGCTTTTTCTTTCCAAAATGGACATCTCTCTCAACTCTTTTAGCTACTGCACTGCACAAAAAGCTCAACACAACAAGATAACAGAAACAGCATTTTCAGGACCGAAATAACCTTTGATTTCTACAAAGATACATAGAGACCAGAAAACACTAAAGGCAGTGAACCGTGCTTTAAACACGTTCTAGTGACATCAGAAGCTCAGCATTTTTATTTAAATTCATTATCACTGTGTCTGGAGCTGTACAGAAACCAGATCAAGGCAGCAAAGGTACCCATCCTCAAAGAGTTGGGATGTAGATTGGTTGAAAACCAAAATGGGCAAAACAGGCTTGGCTTCTAAAATTAAACTGCAACTCTATTCCATTTCTTCGTCAGGTATTTCTAGACATCATCTGCATACAGCTTCCTATTTCCACAGAAATATTCCCACATTCTGAAAATCTCTAATTCCACTGTTGGTGCCACTATTCAAATAACATTTGTAATTATCTTCATCACCATCATCTTCTTATTTTAAAAATGGAAAACTGGGATGGAAGAGTTAAGTCATTTGCTGGACTTCTTACACAATTTTTTTCGTCTTTGATGAAAAGATGAGAAGAAATTGTAAAGCACAAGGTCTTGAGCTGTTGCAAATTGGGTTACTTATTCTTAAGCCAGAAATAGCTAAGATTAATTCAGACAAGCCTTGAATCTGTCCCCAAATCTTCTGACTTCTTGTAACTGAACCACTGAAGTATTCTTGGTCTATTTAAAGTCCAAGGAGGCAGATAGACACATCTGCTGAGTGTGATAGTCTTCATTGATGTGCCCAAAGCTATGAAAGTTGCATTAAAAAAAAAAAAAGTTTGATACAAGTTCAAGCTAACAATGGTTCTCCCTAAGGAGAACCAAATCTAAAAGGCTATATCCTTTTTTTTTAATGCTAAAAGAATAGTTTTTGGCCATTAGTTTAGAGAAAATAAGTTATTTTTAAAATAATCGAGACTCAATCAAAAAAATTTTAGTATTATACTTCTTGTGTATGGATCTCTTGAGAAAGCATCTGGGACAGAAGGAGGATAGGGTAGAAAAAGTGACTTCTTCTTATCAGCTTTATTCAGAGAAAACTAAATCATCTAAAGATTACAGGCCAACAGCAAATTACCTTCCTGATCTTGACTTAGGCTGGGTTTCAGCCATTCTGAGGGACATAATCTTCTGTTCAGGCATTCAGGTAATGAGAGTGGGGACAAGCTTGGCTGCTGGCACTGGCAAGGCACTGATATCTTTTGGGGAATGGGAAGGGGAGAACAGGACCTCCCTTGCAAGCCCTCTTGACCTGGTCCCTCCAGTTTTCTCCTTTTCAGCTAGTGATAAGTCATTTAAGTCCATTTATATAGCAGCTGTCAAAGACAGATTTTTACGGTATTTTTACACAGAGCTGCAAATGAGTGAAGCCTTTAAGAGGGTGATAAAAGCATTTTGGGGTGCACGTTGTACCTACAAACACACTGGTGAGGGGCTCAGTGGGCAGCACTGCTGAGACCTGGGTGTGCCAGCAAGGCAGCACAGCCCAGCCTAAAACCTCTCTCCTCTTCTGCAAGAGCAGCAGATTGGTGAAAACAACACCATTTATGGTCTGATATGCCTGGAGAAAAGGCTACAAGACATATTAAAGTACAGAGAAGGCCACTTGGGCCATGATGCTTTCCTTGTTAAAATCCTCCCCCTATTCCAACTCGTGCATCACATCAGTTGCCTCCTTCCTCTGAAGTGAAGAGCATCAAAAGACAGATATTGGAACACAAGGAAAAGACTAAAGAGGATGCCTTGCCACAAGCTGAGAGTTTTGGGGTTTTAATGTTGATTTCCCCACAGTAGAAACTTCATTGTCACTAGCTATTCAGCACAGCAAAGGGACCAAAGTATCAGAGCCTACAGCATCAATAATATTTGGGACCTAAAGTTTTGAGACCCTGGGAAATTTTCACTCAGCACTGATAAAAGATAACACAGGAAGAAAACTAGAAGGAGGTTTGAGGATGAAACGACAACAGCTGAGAGGCACTCATCACCATCAGAAAAACAGGCACAGTTTCACACAGACACCTATAGGAAGTGGCTGGCAGCTCTGTTAAAAGTCACAAAATCTCTCTCATGACATCAAGGGCAACCCCATGTAAGCAGAGAAACACCAGAAACAAGCAAACCCAAGAGTTACATGCATAGACACACATGCATACATGACTAGAGAAGAAAAAAAGCCAAAGTCTCTCTGAATGTTCGAATAATTGGGAAGAACACAATGCCCCTGGGGAACCAGACTTTTTCTGAAAATCTATTACTGGAAATCCTGTTTGCTAAACTTAACAGTCTGACATGGGATTCCTCACATAAATCACTGCAGTCAGGCAAATGTAGGAATCCCTCTGAGGTCTTCATAATACTGTCAAGAGATATCTGTGTGTTAACCTCCCTCCTGTGCAGCTATTTTTGTTCTCCTTAGTTTGCAGACACAAAGGGTATAATTTATTTTAATTATTTGTTTTCAAGTTGAATGGCTGCAGACTCTGAACAAGAAATATTAGACTCCAGCATATCAAATAACATTGTCAAGATGCTATTAATTTTGGTAGGCACACTAAGAGAATGACAACATTTTCATTTAACATTGATAAGCTGAATGTATTTATTTATAAAGGTAGCACACCAACCTATATTCCAATAAAATCTATTCGATAATATTGAGGCAGAGATCTGGAGCTAACGTCATTATCAAAGGAGAAAAAGACACAGAAAAATGAAATATTATAGCACATTTATCATTTACATGCCTTGTGAGGTTAGGACTTTTAGCTTTCTCACAATTTTTTACTGGAACAGGATAAAGACAAATGTGCTATAAAGTACCTTTGTTTTCACAGTATGAATAGTGCCATTCTTCCCTCACTGTGGGCAAAGTTAGAAACAGAAGTATGTCTCAGTGACCTGTCTTTTATCTGTGATAGGTTCCATCTTCATCCTTGTATGTGCTGCAGCACCTGCAGTAAATTGCTTAATATACATTTAGCTCAATTTGCATCTATGCATTATCCATACAGATAGTTTAGAAAGTCCTAATTCGATGTAAATGGGGAGCAATATCACTGGAGAGAAGGAAATTAAGCTGAAATAAAAATATTGCAAGATGAGATCTGGGACTGAAACCTCACAATGATCGCATAGAACGACCGTGAGGCTCCTTTATTATTTTATAATTACAAGGAAAACATGGGCTTGACAATTAAGACTAGGAGGGTGAAAAAATAGCTCTTAGCCATAACAGCTGTCTCAGAAGACCAATACCATTGAGACTACCTTGTACTGTGCCCTGTGCTGGAAGCAACCATGGTGCCCTCTTGCCTTCTTTCCTTCCACAGGACCAGCTGTATTTTCCACAGCAGGCACAGTGAGGTTTGACTCACTCCCACTCACCCAGGGAGGCAGGCAAGGGAGTTAGGGAAGTTTCCAATCTTCCAAGCTTACACATGGGAGTCCCTAATACAGGCTACTGGGTTGTTTTTGTGTGATGGATAAACCTTAATTCTTCACCATGTTTACATATGGATCAGGGGTTTCTGTGTCATGGACTGGAAATTATGTGTTCAGTACTTATTATTGCCTGAAAGGCCTGTGGATTTATTTTTCCTTGTAACACCACTGTATATTAATGTAACATTTTCCACCTGAATCCCTAATGGTAGTTTCACAATTAAATGAAGAAAAATTTACAACATTCTAAAATATTCACAACCTTGATTTGACAAAACACATTCCACAATTCAGTCGAGATCAGCTTGAGCCCTGCATCCTTTTTGCTTCCAAACACTGACCAAAAATTGTAATGGCTGTCCCTTGGGAAATGCCCTTTATAACAGAGCCTATTTTCACCATTAATTGGTATCTAATACCACTACAGTCTTGTTTTCATTCAGACAAGCCAAAGTGCTTAATCTAACACGAGAAAAAAGCCTCTCCAGTGGCTTTGCCTCTCTTGTCCTGCATTCTGTCTGTGAGTGGCATGGCTCTAAGGAATACTTTATTACTGCTGCAGACCACTCCAAATGATTCAGAGACCCTTTATATCATAGCCAAAAAACAGATGAAGAAGAATTAGGTCCTCTGAGACCTAGATATTATCCAGTTCAGCTGAAGCCATTCTCACTTGGTTTGTCTGAGAGTGATTTTGCATTTTAATTTTTAATAATTCTTTAATCCATCTAAAATGGGGGAGAGCAAATAAAGCAAAATCCCTCTACTCCTTCCTTCCTTCCTTCCTTCCTTCCTTCCTTCCTTCCTTCCTTCCTTCCTTCCTTCCTTCCTTCCTTCCTTCCTTCCTTCCTTCCTTCCTTCCTTCCTTCCTTCCTTCCTTCCTTCCTTCCTTCCTTCCTTCCTTCCTTCCTTCCTTCCCTCCTTCCTTCCTTCCTTCCCTCCTTCCTTCCTTCCTTCCTTCCTTCCTTCCTTCCTTCCTTCCTTCCTTCCTTCCTTCCTTCCTTCCTTCCTTCCTTCCTTCCTTCCTTCCTTCCTTCCTTCCTTCCTTCCTTCCTTCCTTCCTTCCTTCCTTCCTTTCTGCCTTATTCATTTTCCCTTTTTTTTTTTTTTAATTCCATATTCTGGTTTTTGAAGCTGTTGATTGAACACATTAGTATTTTTTTATGTACTTTGAAGCACTAAATAGGAGCTTGCTAGGAACTGGATGTTTTTCCTATTCTTCTCCCTTTTTTACGAAAAAAAGATCTTCTGTGAAGACACCTCTTTATATTATATTGAAAGTTAGAACCAAGTGGAAGCAGCCAAACTAGAATTAAGGTTGCCCTGTGTTCGTTATAGATTCTCTCCCTTTCTATTTCACCTCCTCCTTCTTCTAATCTAACTTTTCCATCCTATTTCTTCTTACTTTCAATTATTTCATTTCATCAGATTTCTTTATCACTCTTTGTCTTACCATGGTCTAGTTCCTGTATATTCTTTACAGAATGTGTATATATTACTGAAAGTCCCTCAGAACCTTGAAACATTTTCTTTATTGTAAAAGCAGTTTTATCTCAGTTTCATAAAGAAAAAGATTAATTTTAGCATAAATCTGCTCTGTGAGGAAAAGTCCCATTTCTAAATGCACAAACCAGAGAGAACACACCCAAACCTCAGCAGGTAGCCATTTTTTTTGCCAGCAATTTAAAAACAAAAGCTAAGAAATCCAGATACAGAGGGGGAAGCTGAACAGTGAGTGTAGGAGAAACGTCATTTTCTTCAATCTTCACAACTCCAAAGTCTGAAAAATCAGTGTGTCCTGAGCCTGTATCTTACACGTAATTACGTGTAATCTGAAGAGCTGAAGTGGAGAGGATTAGTTTGCTGCTGGTTCCAGCGAATGCTCACAGCCTGATTATATTTTCAGGGCACTGGTGGGCAGCAACAGATGGTGGTCATTTCCCTGGCAGGCCATAGCAGGGATAATTACCAGACACAGTTCCAAGGTTTATGATATTATAAACCTCTCTTTCATTTCTCATTCACTGCATGTGGAAAGTATGGCCTTTTAACTCCTTTCTTATTGATTTTATACTAGTGCAACACCTTTGCCTCCAGTTATTTTGAAATGATTCAGTGGTGAAGTAAAACAAGAAATAGACCTTTTAAGTCAATAAAAATAATAAAAAAAATCTCTGATCTTACTGCTGATTTTTTTTTTTGCATTTGAAGAACAGCTTTGTGTTGATTAATGAAATAAAATGCAATAATTGCTAGCAGAATTTGATGCTGTCCTTTTAAAAATGCTGATGTTTAAGATGATTCTGAAATAAATTAGTTCAGTGAGTTAACTATGCCTACAAAACCAATAACACTTGGAATGTGCCATCTAGAATCCAGAATGCCTGTTTTTAACTGGATTAGTCTGTTCTGGATTAATTTCAGTACAGCAAATAAGGAAGATAAAACTCAGGCCTTTGGGAGTAAACAATAGACGTTAAGGCAAGTTAGAGCACTTGGGTCAAGAGCAGGCACAGATTTTAGCAGAACGTTCTTTTTCACACTTTTTTTTTAGAAAGGGGAAAGAAATTAACTGCTCTTTGTGACTGTAATAACATTGAAGAGACTCAGTCTTCTGATAAACTTAATTAAATGTGGTCAAATTGGCTAAGTCTGAAATGTATTACATTTCCGAGGCTCAACATCTGAGCAGGGAGTTTTACCCAGTCAGTCCAGGAGGACATGGAGAAGCTTCGGGATGAGGCCAACTCAAGTTCAGCAAACAAAAGCAAGAAGTTCTGCACTTAGGGCAGAATAACCTTGTGTGTCAGTACAGGCTGGGAGCCAGCCTGCAGAGCAGGAGCTGCTCTGGAAACACTCTGGCAGTCACTGGTGGTGCTTAGCTGGAAAAGAGCTCCAAAGTGTGCTCTGACAGCAGCGAGGAGAGCTGCACACACACGCTGGGAGGAGAGCAGCCAGCAGGTCATTTATTGTCCCTTTTAACTCAGCGAGTGATGAGCTTCACCTGGAACACCAGGGTTTGAACTCCCCAGCTTGAGATGCTGAGGATTCTGAGAAAATCTGGAGGAAGGCTGTGGCAGTAACATCCCTACAATGC
Source organism: Sturnus vulgaris (assembly GCF_052056855.1). Classification (NCBI taxonomy): domain Eukaryota; kingdom Metazoa; phylum Chordata; class Aves; order Passeriformes; family Sturnidae; genus Sturnus; species Sturnus vulgaris. The sequence continues at coordinate 66,504,924 of NC_142246.1, forward strand.
AGGGCTTGCAAGGAGAGGCAGGCAGCTGCACTGGTTTGGCTCAGAGAGGAGGTGGCTGTAGAGTTTGAGGCTACACAGCTGCAAACAAAAGGCAAAAAAAGCCCAGCTCTTCTCAGTGTGATGGTAGAGGAAAGGGATTGTTGTGATGGGAGAGCTATCCCGAGCTCCAACTCGTCCTGGAAGTTCTCCAGACTCCAGCAAACAAGGCTGGCCCTGGCTGGCCTGATGGAGGGTTGGTGGCAGCTGGGGTTTGAGAGGAATGCTCCTCAGGGTCACCTCCTTTTCAACCAACATCTCTACCATTCTCTTGCAAGTTTTCTTTCATTTTTTTCGTGCAGTACTTTGATGATGAACCCGTGTCTTAAGAAAGTGCTCTCCACCCTTTCCTTGAAGTGGAAATGTAATAGGTGACACATTTTGCTATGGATTTTTTTTAGAAACCAACACTGGCAACAGTGTTGGAAAGCAAAGAATATAAAAACCTCAGAATACCAGCATCATGAGTTGATTTATTCTCTCAGTTTCTAACCATATATTAGCAGGCCATGGACAACTAGATCAGCACAGGAGTCACTGAAAAACAGCCCAAGGGTAAACAGATGTGCTCAGAACTCCCACCTTCTACACATCTAAGGTATTTGGTGTCTATTGAGAGAGTTGTTTCATATAGAAGCTGAGAACTGCAATTTCACTTGTATTTGAAAGCCAGAAAGTAATACAAGATGGGATGAAAATAAATTATGAGAATTTGACAGAGTAGAAAAGATAGAGAGGGTAGAGAAAAAAACCCCCACATTTTCTTTTCAAAAAGAAGAAAAAAAAAGTAACAAAAGTAACAATACCAAATTAGCTGATAGGAGAAATTCTGGAGTCTCTTTTGCATCTGGCTAGACAAATAACCAATGAGTTAACATGCTTCTTTTAGACCAAGTAGTTTTCTAAGGTTATGATATATTGCCATGGAGATAATCTATTCTGTATGCCCAGTACTGCTTTTTCTCTAATTTTGTTTCAGGTACAAAAACAATTATACCACCTTGCAAAATTATACCTGATATGTCAGTTACTATTGGGAGGTGGTGAAGAAGAGTTTGTTGTTTTGTAGAAGCTGCTAGAGAAAGTAAAAAATGTTCCCCTCTCTCTTACTGGAGGCCCTTTGAGACATTCTTGTGGAGTCCTGTCACAGTGACCTCTCGCGACAATTCCCTTCAGATCTCCCCAGAATTGATCCTTGGCAAGCTCAAAAGCAGAGAAAATGAGAACTGACAGAAGATACTCTTCCTAGGAGTAAATATATTGCCTCACTGAAGCTCTTATCCTTTACTGTCCCTGAGTAATAAGTCCTGAAGTTGGCTTGTGAAGTGCTGCAAGAAAATGAAACTGTGGTCTGTGAGATACTAATATTTCTTGAAGGAAGGAGGGGGATCATTCCTGTCTTCTGATTAATGCCTCCTGCACTGCTCTAGTCCATTAGAGACATAAAGGTGCCTTTAACAGGCCCCTGAGCAAAGTGCTTTATGCAACATACTCCTGTCCTTGACACAGAGACAGGGAGGATCTTCAGCAGCATCTCCAACTAACACCAAGTACTCAGAAACAGAGGAATGTCTCCAGGGAGCTCTTTCTGCCAAGAGAAATTAGAGCAGCTCGTGGTTATTCCAACTTAAAGGAGAAGCCAAGCCAGGCTCTGGGCTGTGGGGTGGTAAAGGTGGCTGAGTGGAAAAGCCATGGCAGAGCTTCCCTGCTCTGTCCTCCTGGGACTGAGAGGGCATCCCGCTGGTCCCAGCCATCACTGCCACAGCGAGGGGCAGGTTTAGCCCCTACCGAAATCATGGAGGTGGCAAAACTTCAGGAAATTATTGCATTTTATTTGTTTAGCACAACTGAAACCATTTAAACCAGGAGGATTGATGTTTCAAATGCGTTTTCATTTCTAAGTCAGACTGAGACAGGTAACAGCATGCACTGACTATTGCTAGACTACTATTCAATAGTAGAACTTTCAAACACAAGTGGTACAAACACCTTTGTGGTAACATTTTTAAGTGCATGTGTGTGTGCACCATATGGCCTGATCTCCGTATGATCTCCTCTGTCATTTTATTATGGTTTTCTTATAAGTATTGGAAATTACTTTTATTATAAAAGGTCAGCCCACCCACACAAAATAAAAGACTCTCAATTAAACTGCAGAGGTTTGGCTACAGAAAACAGTGGGAAGATCTAGAACAGAAAGGATGATTGGTTATGAAAGAAACAGTTTGAGAATTCTAACTGACAATCAGAAATTTTGGGAAAAGGAGAAGTAATAAAGGAAGAAGGAAAAGATTATTCTTCTGTAGTAATTTTACTAGACTACAATCCAAGATTACCTTGATAAGAGCATGAGTTCCTCATGATCACTAGCACAAGAACTAGCATAAACCCACAATAAGACTTACAGAGCTGACAGCTGTTGGCACTCTTCTGGTCTGTCACTTAACATCTTTATGATAAGCATCATGTTGAACCTGAGTACTTGAGCAAAAAGATGATTTCCCAGTAATAATCCATCAAATATTCCACCAATGTCACATTTCCCACAAGGATATTTTCCTTCAAATAAGTATTTTGCACCAAAGCACTCAAAAGAGAGCTATGAACAGCAAAATTGTTAACTAGTAGTAATCTACTCATCTTCGACCTCCACAATTTTCTTGAATTTAGGAACTCTGTAATATTCTGTGTTCCACAGAAGCTTTTTGTGAAACAATTTTCCTACTGAAGGTGGAAGCCAATGTCAGGAACTCCGTGTTTCTGTTTATGGAACTGAAATGCCTGCTGAGCAACTCGTCCTCTGCTGTGCTGTTGTACTTGTCTACTTCTATATGCCAGCTATGGTATTTTCTGAAGTGTATATATACCCTCATGGTATCTAATCACTGACAGTCAAACACTCCACTTAGGTATGGCTCCAGCAGTGCATAGGAGCCATAAAGAAAACTTAATGAGCTTCCTGGGGTTTGCCTGTAATAGAGAAACGTGCATGTGGCATAGAGCTGCTTGGTACTAAATCTGAAAGGGATGAAAATAAAGGTGTCAAATCTAATATGGGGAAACCTTTCTTCAATGGGAGAAAACTATCAAGTGCTGAATTCATAGAAAACCCTTTTAAAGTGCTAACCTAGAGATTAATGAAAAGATCTGAAACTCTAGAAAATGTCTGCATTTAAATTGCTTCTTTCACAAGTGGTATGACTAACAAACTCCTTCCTATAGATTTATGACTTACATCCTTTTATCCCATGTCCCTCTCTACAGTAATTCTACTTCTCTCCTATGCATTCCAGTATCTTTCTTTGCCACTTTTGCAATACTAAGACCTTCCTCCAGATCCTTTTAAGTCCTCATACATGGGGATGTTCTCCCATCCCCATCCCATCTCTCCCCAAAACCTAGCAAGAAAGAAGAAACAGCCGTAAATGTGAGACACAATTTTTTGAAATAACTCATCTAGCACAACCAAACAGATCTGCTCAAACTCCCCTTATCCTTTCCCCGAATTCTCATTATTGACAAAATGTCTTCCCTCAGGACAACTATTGAAAATTGAAAGCAATTCAAACCTCTGGGAGGTTTGAAAAACCGTTTTTCTCTCAAAATTAAACTCCTTAATAGGTTGAAAAATTACTTGGGAGAATAATAAATGTTTGCAGAAGAAATAAAACTGGATGACCACAAAAAATAACTACACATAAAACTAGGAGCCCAAGAAAGCTGATTTTTACCATAACTTTGAAGCACAGATGGAGGCCCTTTGTTTTGCCATCCATTTGTTTACTGTTTTCCCATCATTCCTGCATTTGTTGCTTAGTTTCATCCCATTGCTCTTTTTCAGTCATCTTCCAGAACACCCCACGATTTTCAGAGGGAGCTCTGTGTTACATCTCAGCCCCACAGCAGCTGCAGTGTGGTGCTGTGGAGCTGGGGCACCGAGGGAGAGTCCCTGCAGAGGCTGTGGGCTCAGTTAAAGTGGGACTTAATTCCATAATTAAGAGCTCCAAGGGGATATCCCAGGACCCAGCAACTACTGGTAGTGAGCTACAGCATCATGTCTGTGCATCATCTTCATGCCCCTCGATTTCCATGGGTAGAAAATCCAGATATGAATACAATGAGACTGCAATCTGTTCAATTTACTTTCTGAAACAGATTCCTATTCACAAGTAAGTTTAAATTATTTAGTTTGAGGTGTGCTGTAGATAGAAACATTCCTATAGAAACTTTTAAGAGTTCTGTATATTTTTTCCTATTGTTGATTTTCATTTAAAAAACAAGAATCTCCTTTCTCTCTTTACAAGTCCCTTTTATTATCTTTCTACCTAAAAATGCAATAAAAAGAGCAAAACCACATAAACATGAGATACATCGTAATAATTTCTTTAAAATCTAAATGCTTTAAGATCAGACAGAGAAGTATATGTATATTTTATGAAGTTTGCAAACATTAGATACTCTCTGATCAAAATATGGTGTGCTCTATGCTGAAGAATATCTGGGGTAGAATATTTTCTTTTATTTCAAATATACACTTGAACTTTCTACTTAAACTGAGAATTAAGTCAGCCAACTCTACAATCCCACAGGCTTCCTTGTTTCAGTGATGAATGGCATTAGCTGCTTAAAATCAGCTTCTCAACTACACAGCCTTAAATAGTTCTCCACCTAAGATCTATTCCAATCAAGTGTTGGGGAAAGCTCTGAGATTTGAGGCCACTTGGTCACTGTGCAACACTTTGCTACAAGCTAAAGCAAGGAGAAAATAGAAATAATCATTACATAGTAAGTTTAAATGAGGCAATAATTTGAAGAAAAACAAGTGCAATCTATATTGCAAGTTCGAAGTGATGCAAATAAAAATTTCATTTTTTTACAAGTTCAGAAAAGGTGAAAATGCTGTAGGTTGGGGTAGTTGGTAACGATTGGGATAAAACTTTTGCTGTTCCAGAAAATTATAAGCTCAGCTCTGTCAGTGTATAACTACTACTGACACCACCATGAATATCAAGTTTATCAATTTTTAAAATCTTGAAAATATCCATTTTAGTTTTCTTTCCCACCAAAATTAAGTAGCTATAAATTAAGAAATCTGTAGTGACTCCATAAAATGATAGCAAGATTTGTTTATCATGGCTCATTTATTATCTCCAATTACTTTTTAGAAATCTTGTTTAGAAAGCTGCTTATAAGGCTGTATGTAAGGAAGTGTCAAATAACCATATGATGCTGTTAAAATACAACTTGGAGGAGAAGCTCCCTATTTTAATAAAAAATTTATTTTACATTCTTGATGCTTATTTCCCCATCAAATCAAAGTTAATTTCTCAAAAAAAGATATTTATCCAATGATGTTGTTCCTTTTCAAAGTCATCTCTTTTTTCCTCATAAAAAATGTTGTTGTTTTATACTTTTCCTACCCATGTAAGAAAGAGAAAACAGATGAGCAGGACTGGATATTATGTTTTCCAAATTTGAATCTAAAAATTGCTAGCAGCAGTAAAGAACAAACTGGCAAGACTACAGAAACATACTAAGCAAGAATTCAAAGATAACCAAATAATCTCACTCACATGAGCAGTCCTACTACAAACAACGGGAAAAGTCATACCAGAACACTTATGTAACATTTTAAGTTGCAATCTTCTTAAAAATTCTGAGAAATGTGGTTTTTGCAAGACACATTTGTGAGGAATGTCATGTAAAATCTGAACCTAATTGTTCTTAATAAAGACTGTGGAGATGCATCATTCCCTCACTTGCCTCATCAGTTTCTTGACCTTCTTTTGCCCTGAAAAAACATTGCAGGTATGAATAATAATTCAGCTGGTTATGGTAGACTTTAGTGATACACTTAGTTCCTTTCACTGCCAAATGTTGCAGATTTACAGTACACTGTAAAGACTAAAGTGCAGGCATAATTACCTCATTTCTTCCTTATGCAGATGATTTCTGAATTCTTACCACCTCCACACTTATGACTCATTGCTCCAGTCAGTCTCCTGAAGGAACAACCCAAGGCACGTCGAGCAGAAGCCGTGCTCAGCCAAAAGAGCAGGCATGCTGCTTCTGGTTCCCCTCCAGGTACTGAGCCTCGGAAGAGCAGGGAACCACATGATGTTTCTTTTCTGAAATGAAAAAGATCTGTGCTACTGGCTCGACCAAAAGCAAATCTTTGCACTGTCTCTGCTAGGACCGTGTCCCCTGTGGATCACAGTGCCTTTCCATGCCGTAGCTTAAGGATTCTGTTTTTGAACACTGTTTTAGCATCTTATGATAATCTGATATATACACAGTTGTAATTACATTTTTGACCAGTGAATTATCCAACTGATAACAAATACATGAGAGATTATCTTATCTGATATACCTTTCAAAGATGCTCTGGTCTAATTCCTTCATTTTTAATAGGCTGCTTGGACAAGAAATTCTCAAATCTGTACTTGCACATCGATAACTACAATTTTACTCGGTCAGCCATATTCTGAACTCCTTTCAGCTTTCAGAATGGAGTTCTTTCAGAATGCTAACAAGACACACAGTTCATAGGGAGTGTCCTCTTTTTGTACACACTGGAAGTGGTAAGGTCAGAGTCACCAGCTGGACTTTGCATTCTCATGACAAAGGCAGACTGTCCTCTCTGACTCATCCCTACATGGTGGTGAGGAAGCTGACAAGAGGTTCTTTTCCCTGCCTCTTTTTTTATTTCATTCTCTCACTCCTCTTGCATTAATAGCCTTGTTCAGCACAACAAGATTTTTATGCATGTGTTTCGTTGTTGTAAGTATTACACTATGATGAGGAAGCAAATCCTTTTTTTCAGGGGATGTGTTGAACGAATATTCTTCAGGGGATAAAAGCAGGTCAGCTATTTCAGTAGGCAGCATCTCCAGATGCAATTCCTCTATGAATTATATACACAGATATAAACTCACAGACACTTCTTAACTGCACTGGCATTTGTAAAAGAAGAGGCAGCAAACTGAAGAAGCTAATTTTCTATGGCAATGATCCTACAACGTGAGTTGTAGCTGTCTTGTACAGACTGACTTCATTTAACTCCTGAAAATAGGTCTTGTACACACTGACTTCATTTAACTCCTGAAGAAAGGCTTACTTTGATTTCAGTTGATGTGGTTACTTTGGTTTCTAAATCATGTCATATATACTGTATTTAAAGAATTCTTTTCAGAGACTGCAAGAAAGAAAAATTGGCAGGAAGGTATAATTATGAACAGAGAAATTGTTCTTTATGATGTGAGCGACAAAAAAAGTGTCACAATGATCTGAATTAATGAAAGTCTCCTGTAATACAGGAAACAGTAAAAATAGAATCTCAAATACATTAAACATATGCCTTAGGAATCCTTTAACAGATAAAATGAGTTTATTTCAGTTGCCAGAAAGATAAATGTCGTTCAGAATATCTGTATAAACATAAATACAGCCCACAAAATTTACTAATAGTTTAAATATTCATTGTCAAACAAGTATAGAGATGGGGACCATAATTATGTCATGTGCATATCTTTTTCAGTGCCAGATTGCAGTGCCCACTGATGGCAATCACCATTTTGTGAACTTAAGCTGTTTATCTTGACTGAAGAGATAACCATCTCTTCCTCTGAAAGTAATCAGAAAGTTTTCATCAGACTTCAACAGTGATGTATAAGGAGTAATTCTGGAGGATATTATGTCCTGTGGGCACACTTTTCCCTTACAGTCTCTCAAACAGTTTATTTTCAGTCTAAGATTATTTGCTCCTACTTTATACCAGCAATATTGCATTTTGAAGTCAATGTGTCTATGAAAGCAATGGAAGGGAAGAATTGCAGACTTCTATTGCTCCAGCTATCTCCCACCCACGTATTCAGGTATCAAGAGCAATGGAAAAGCATTAACACAATTTAGAATTTTAGACTTCTAAAGCTAGCAGTTCTTTGGCCTATGCACAGAAAGATCTGCCTCAAAATTAGGACCATGTTTGGAGAGAGGAGACACTGGAAGTCAAGGCAGATGCAAACCCTCAGCCTATTGTTATCCACATTTAGTGTGAGTGGGGAACAGAAGTTAAACTCATCTGTGCCCTTCTTGATTTAAGGTAGTATTTTTAGACATGAATGTTATTTTGTCATCTGCAGATGCTATCCCTAATTTTAAGGGATTGGGATGGGACTGCAGTGGGGGCAAGAGTAGAAAAGAGTTCAAGAGGGAAGTGGAGAAGGAAGGGAATTAAGCAGCCAAAGGTTGTATGTAGTATTTACTGGGAAAATAAACATGTTTTGTGAAGAATACCACTATGAATATTAACTAGAGGTCAGACAAGCAGATTTAGGAGTGTATTTGTGAGATGGTAACTAGAACATCCTCATGACATGCTTTTTTACTTTGACTGTGATATCATTAAAGCTTCTTTTATTTGTTTCCATCAGCTTACGTTAAGTCATCACTGAAGAAAAAGAAAACAATCTGCTTTATTTGCTTCATAAATATAATTATAAACTCGCCAGAACCAGGTTAGCTACAAATTAACATGACAGCTACATTCACTTTCACATGGATTATTTATGAAGAAACTTTGATGGAATAAAGCTACTGATAGGACCAGGTGTTGCCATAGAAGACAATAGAGTTGCTATAGTGACAGGCCACAAGAATGGTCTAAAAGGTATGATAAATGACAAACATCTTGCAATTTGCAAGCCAGAAAAGCTTGGCATTTAGGAAATACTTGCTACATCTGCAAATTTATTTTCTCATATGAGAAAAGGCAGGTAGATTGTGTCAGAGTTCACATTAAGCTGATATACTCCCTTGGCTGTTTTATGCCTATAAACACTGTGCTGATCTGAATGTCTGTGGAGGAACTGACTTACTCCCTTCTGCTGTGCAGATAGAGATAGTGCCTCTTCCCTTCCTCTCAGCATTAGACTTAACAAATTTCCACAAGATGATTCTCCTCAGTACCTTTGGAGTTACCAGTGTATGCTATCTGTGGTGGCAATGGATTTTAAATATTTAAAGTTCATTCACCTTTTTAGATCTCTGAGCTGCCATGGAAACTGGTAGCAGATTTTCCAAATAAATAATACAACATAAACCTATTTTATACATCAGTTAACACTTCCAGGCTAAACAAAACAAAACAGGGGAAGAAAAAAAAACAACTTTAAAAAAAAAGCCGACATAAAAACAAATTCAGAACCTCCATAACCATAGTAAAGAAAGCCTAGAAATTTTAGTAGAGCTGTTAGCAAGATCTCAGAGCTGTCTTTACAGTGTCAGAACTTCCTGTGTGATAATTGTTGCATTCATTGATATTTACAGATATTATAAGGTTCTTTTTTTCTTCCACCTACTGAACTGCAGGAGGTCAGAGACAGTTTATGAATATACTGACAAGGCTTAAGACAAGAAGTGGGAATCATAAAGCTAAGAAATAGTACTTTTGAAATAGCATAGTGTTGAATATTAGTGGCAAATTAGTATTAAACATTGAAGCAACACCTGCATTACTACATCCCCATGCAGAAATCTTGAAGTCATGGCAAACTAGTCAAACAATATTTGAATGCTAGGAAAGCACATTTCAAAATGCTATTGTCTGCAATGGACTCTTGTACTCTGCAGTTCTCAGATGAATAATATATTTAAGGTTCAAACTAATCTTTTAAATTGCCTTCTGCATTTTTGGTCCAGGGCACTTGTGCTGTTTTCCAACTTGCTTTTTCTCCTTTCTACATCTTGTGGTACAAATACTAAACTCAACTAGAAATGGCTATGATTGACTTCTTTCTCTAAGGCAAGAAACTTCTATACTTCTGAACTTGTAAAACACCAAGACATGAACAAGCACCGAAACCTATACATTTCAGAAATCATCATTCTTCACGAAATTAAATTATAGTTTGTTACTTCAGACATATGATGTGTCCTGGCTATGTGAAAGAAAGCCATCACCAAAATAACTGTATTTTAAGGACTGGGAAAGCAGCACACCCGACATGAGTTTGCTGCAAGCTGCTAGAAATAAACCCTACAAAATGTTGAGTTGCATCTTCTGTAGCACGCACGGTTATGCAACAAGCATCAAAAGCAGGGGAAGGTGACAAGGGAAGAGGAGTGTGGAGCTCTGGAATGCAACCTCTACTCCAACACAAAGGGCTGTTTCATTCAACCAAGGTCAACTTTGCATTACAGAAATCTGCCATCATCCCAAGCAGAGGGAGGAGGCAAAACTCCCACTGGCTGAACTGTGAGCAAGAAAAAGATTGGGGTTGTGCCCCCCATGATGCTGCATGTTACACAATTGGCCTTTTGATGTTCACTTCAGTGCAGCCTCATTGCATGCCTTGGAAGGAGTGATGCACACAGGCCCCTCCTTAGGGGCTGTCATTACTGGGTGGCTTCTTCCCACCTTCACCTCCATCACAAAAGAAAATAAACACCAGGGTATCCCCCCCATCCCAGCCATGGGTCGTGCAGTGGGGGATGTACTGTACTGTATTACACAGCCCAAGACTCGGAATATTTTAAAGGCTTATGAAAAAAAATTAAAAATTAACAGCTTTCTATCTCAGTATCTCTCCTCCAAACACACTGGAATATTCATGTTCTCTACTTTCCTCTCTAAATTCTGTTAATTTTATATGAGACACCACATAAAGCACTCAGTGGTCACATGGACATAAAACTGAAAATTCTCTGTTTTTCATTTCTCCATATCAATAGAAAAAAAAAAAAGAAAAAAAAAAAAAGACTTAACTAAAACTACAGAAACTGCTAGAATTTAAGAAGGCTGAAACACTCTTATAACCCCAGAAACTCGTGACCTTGTAGTTTGCTTTGCAAAGACAAAGCATATCAGAGGTCTGAATTCAAATGAGCCAACCAAAAAAATATTAAGAACCAAGAAATCTTCTAGACTTCAGTGAAATCTGTCTTCAAAGACTAAACATGTACAAGTTATATATGCCTGCAGTATTTCAGGGTTTTTTGTTTGTTTTTTTAAAGACCAAACACAGACATGAAAAATATTTATCATCATAGAGGAAAGGAAATGGGTTGTTAATGCTATATGAAAATGTTATTTACAGAGGAAAAACAAAGTGCATTATAGGCAGAAAGCCAATGTTTTTTGAATTGCTTTGCAAAAGTGAATATTCTCCAATCAAATGTTTTTTTAAGTATGCTTACTTTGATTTTCTTTTAATTTAAAAAAGTCCCTTTTCAATAAAGCCACTATTTTTTTAGTTCCTCATAAGATCTTGGGGTTCATAGGAAGTGAAGACTGGATAATAGCAAAAGATTAACTAGCAACAAACATTTTTATTATTTACTACATGGAAGTTTAGCACAGGACACATCTTAGATTTAAATTCTCAACAATTTGAAGACAGAACAGCATTTAAAAAAATAAACCATCATTCACCTCTAGGTAGATTTAGAATCAGCTTTTTTTTTATGAAGACGCTAAAATATTCCTCTATTTAAGAAATACTCAGAGGCTTTATTGCAATATATTTAATAATGAGAGAAGTGGAACAAAACATTTTGTTCTGCCTGGTACTGAATAATTTAGCTTTTTATTGATCTTTACAGACTTATTTTCAATATTTGGTCTTAAAATACAACTACTGAAATCACTTCTGGAGCTGCAAAAGTCAAAAAGGAAATATATACAGACAAGTCTTTCAGGAATACGAATGTAAAACACAGTTAGGAATAAACTTTTGGTAAATGTTCTTTGCCAGACTCCATCAATTATTCTTACCATTTTTCTTCTAACAGACAATAAAATTTTAGTGTGATGGTTCGCAAAAAAATCCCAAACAGACTACAAATAATTTCTATTCTTTTCAGATTAAAAAGAAAAAGATCCATTGTAAAATCATAGTTCACTTGCAATCTCTCCATATCATAATTCAGCTTTTATTTTTATCATTTCCTTTTGTGCCCTATGTGGCAGAATTATAACACCGTATACTGAATAGAACAGCTTGAAGACTTGTAAAGGTATTTCTTATTATGTCAAATTACTTTTCTCCCACTCAGAACCATCCAAAACCCAGCCTATTTTAGAGTGCCCATGCAAAGCACATATATTTGAATTTTAAAAGGAAGGCAGAAAAAAAAGCTCACAAACAAATCTTTAGACTTCCTTATGTGCCTTACTTAGAGTAATTTTATCATTTGGTCTTTCTGTTGTAAAGACTGTGTTTTAGTATACAATGTAAGGTAATGACAATTTATTTTTGTTTTGTTTGCAGAACAAGAAAGTAGATATAGTAGATAAATTAATCACTGTAAAACATTCACTGAATTCTGCAATTAGAGCTTTCTTATTGAACGACTGCATTCCTACAAATGCTTTTATAAACCTTTATTTTTAGATGGAACAGCATTACCCACCTCACATAATGCATTCTTTATGCACCAGGAGCAAAAGAGTAGCAAAATTAAATACACAGTCCACAAAGTAATAATTTTGGATTATTACAGGTGATCATTCACAGGGATGGAGTCTAAATGGGTACAATAAATGCAGGTACATGGCCTCTGATTGCCACGCTTTCTCCTGCTCTGTGAGTGAGATGCTTGCAAAAAGTCCTTTCTCTGAATATGCATGACAAATTCTTAATAAGAACTGTGTTTCTGTGAAAATATACCAAACGTGCACTGGGCCAATAAAGAAACTGGTTGCAGACTCCTTTATGGCTGTCTCTTCTAAATGTGTCCAGTTCCAAGAAAGGGGAGAGCTCAGAGACACAGGCTGAATTCAGAGCTGCTTTAGTTTTGGGTTCATATAAACATCATTCCTTGAAGAGATCCCTTTCAAGCACTTTGGTCTTTCAATCTTGGATAAAGTTTCGAAGCATATAATTCCAACACACCCAAGCTTTGAGAAACCTAGTAACTGATTCATGATCATCTTTCTCTAGGGAAAAAGAAAAAAAAATTAAAAAATTCACCACAGATATTCTTTGGATGAGCATTTTTTAAAGTGCAGCAACATTTCAGTGAAGAAATATGATAATTATTCACATAACCTTTTTTCAATGAGAAAAAAAATACATACTTTTAAAAAAAATGTTGCCAATCAGAATATGAAGATCAAGGAGAAAACATCCCTGTAAAAGCAAAAAATAAATTTGACAAACAGCAGGAGCATATGAGGCATTTCTACATATATTTGAAATACTTTTTGTATTGTCAAGAATCAGCTTACACCAAAGAGGTTCAAAATGAATCATACACAATATAAGGCTGGAAAATGTTGAAGTAAGTTTGGACTATTCTTAGGAAGTTCTGAAATAAAAAAGCCAAATAAGAGGCTAAAAAATGAACAGAAGCTTCAAGAAAAATACAATTAAAATTTCATAAAATTAGAGCTTCATTTTAATGACAAAATATAGTTCAACTAGGCAATTTCAAATAGTTCCTCATATAGATGCTTTCACCCTGCCAGATCATGATTCAAAATCAAATTATTAGAATATACTTTTTCAGATTGCTCCTATTCATCACTATTTGATCTCACTCCAGGGCTGAAAGTGTGTCTTGAGATATTAAGTCAATTTACTAATTAATGTTCAAAGATAAAGACTTCAGATGCACTTCATATGAATGCATTTCTCCTACTAAAATAAAATGGCATGAGACTCTTAATAGTTTTAATTCTTATTTCCACTAACCTGGTTATGAATTATGTTCATTTGACAAAATTTTTGCATGTAGAAGACTTACAAGTCTTTGATGCTCTAGCATAATGAGGAAAATCCATTTCTTGACAGCTTCACTTACAGAAATCATAAAATTCCTTTTGTGTTGTTCCATGTACAGCATGTGTTAAATTACTGGGAGTTTGTTGATGCCTAATTATGATGGGTGAGCACTGTAGTGGTGCATAGAAATTATACAGAATGGGTCAGAATAAATCTCCACTTAGCTTTATGATCAGAATTTAGGTATTCTCTTCCAGAAACACGGCTGGATCAGGAGGTTGGAATGTCATCAAGGCAACTGTAACTGATGTGTCTGTGCTTAAGTGCATTTAGAAATAAGCTTATGGAAGGGTAAAAGGAATCTGAGCAATTAAAAAATTGTTTTTTACTTATTAGAAGTAATTTCACAACCATGACTGCACAAGTTCATAATTTAGTTCCACTGTATTCTTTATCATGACTTAATAAACAAAACACACATATGCACAATTTCAATCAACCACAAAGACCTGACTTTGAAAGACTACACAATTAGACTTTGTCCAAAGGTCTAATTAAAGGTCAAAACTCCTATCCATGGATAGTTTTGAGCCCTTATTATACCACAGTAGATCCAACATGCTAATCTAGTTTATGGTGAATACAAATCATTTCAGGATCTATGAGATTTGTGCCTATGCTTATTTATTCATTCCATACCAAGGAATTTTGTTGCATTAGGTATAAATATTTGCCTTGGCTTCCTGACTTTTGTGGTACCTCATCAATAGTTATCAACCACAAACCATGAACTTCCATTAAAACTTGCAGAGTACTCCTGGCTAAACAGAGTCCTTGGGTCTAAGGGTTTTTTCTTTCCCCTAAGACCAGGAATGCTTTCAAAAGTAATGGATCAAGCTATGCAACTTAATTTACTATATTTTTAGTCAATGACTTTTGTGTCATTTTATGACGTCAGAATTTTTGTGATCAGCTATTGACGAGGCTATGCTTAGAGAAATTAAGTTCCTAAAAATCAGCAAAAAAGGATAACCATTAACTCAGACCTCAGGCTATCTCAAGACACAAATTAATCAGCTGGTTGCTAAAGACGTTAAAAAAACCTACCTGAGTAATTATATATGGCATAGCCTTTGGCTATTTATAGCTGTACATTTATGGCTATAAATGTAATCATATTCTATAGAATACTATAACGTGATTCATGTGTAGAACCTTGCTGGGCACTATCTATAGCCTATCCTTTGGGAAATACAAACTCAGAAATTCATCTGAAGCCTGACAAGCTGGTGGTGTATTTTAATTTATGGGAACGATGGCTAAAGGTGATCTGAACAAACAATTGAGAATTGAAGCAGTAATTAGTGGAACCAGGGAAGTGTGGAACGATTAGGGATAAATAAAATAGAGTCATTTTCTAGTGGAGGATGTCAGAAAGGTTCTTAGGGAGAATCTTAAATGATTTGAAATTGTTTTATGAAAATTCAGTATTATTATATGGATTAATGATCCATTAATGTCTATCATTTATAATCATAATAAAGTTTACTACTCAAAGCTACATAAAATAATGGTGTATTTGATATATCACCACGAAGATGGAGCACCAAACTACCGCAGTTAACTGCTTATATATGCTGGGCAATAAGCTTCTTCATTACATCGTAAAGTAAAAGTCTTCAGGACTCACAGTTCTCCCTCATATTCAATAGAATACCTGAGTTATGCACCCTGTCCTTAGGGCTTAAACCACCTCTTATGCTTTCTTCCTTTTGAAAATACCATCAGAGGAGGATGTGACTTCATTTCCTCACTCCTAGAGCTTCACCAGCACAGTAGCCCCAGCAACTGTTTGTGTGAAACTAAAGTGTTATTTGAGTGGTCATTCAGATATGAGAACCCACATTCTCTGCACTTTGTGACAAGAATGCAGTGCCAGAAAATAGATTTTAAAATAATTAAAAATATTAAAATGTCCCTTTCTTTCATGAAAGGATTAGTAAGATATTGGTAAGGAAAATAAATACCAGTGCCACAGTGCAAATGCACTGTCTATATTCTGCAATAACCATTGCCAAATCTTTATGCAGCCTTGGTTACAGCTGGGGAAACAGTGCATGGATCTTAAAGCCCAGCCCTAAATTTTCCAGCACAGCCAGATGTGCTAGACTAAGATTACAGAGATATTGAAATAGTAGCTCAGCTTGTTGCGTGCAGAAGAAAACTGAGGTATCCAGTAAGGCACATCACAAGATCTTCATTTGGGAGCTTCTCTCAAAAGGGAAGAAATCCTGTCATTTGCAGTTTTGTTGAGGTGGTGTGGACTCCATCTGCAACCTTCAGAGCAAAACAGGTGTTCCCATCCAACAAGGGATTGCAGCAGCAATATGTTAGGGACAAATGAAAGATTTTGTAGCATAACTGTTGCCAGATTTCACTCTTTAGCATATAGAAGTGGAAAATACAAGTTAAGCAATAGTCTTTACCCCTCCAAAAAAAAGAACACGGGATTTGAGAATATAGTATGAGAAGTATAATTTTTTATGGGACAAGTGGCTCGTGTCAGATACAGCTGTGACCTCCTTGAGTGGGGGGGGGGGGGGGGGTCACATTTCCATTGTCCATGGTAATATAGTCTACAGTGTGTTCAGGTGTATATTTCACAGCAGTAATTAGTACTGTGCTCATTTTAGATGAACATTTCCTGCAGTCTCCAAAGAAACTAAAGCCAATGAAATGGTTTAATTCAGTGAACTGAATTTAACCTGATCCTATCATAGTGACATTGATTGCGGATGTGTTGCAACTATTCTGGGATAAATTAGACCTGATTTGCATATGAAAAGAAAATCTGAGATGCTTCCAAAGTTCAGAAATTGAATTTGATTCATAGAATTTTTGAAGCAAGAAAAGACTATCTAATCTGACCTGTTGTGTAACAGCACAAGGCATGATATGCATGCAGATCCTTGTTCTGATTCAGCCAGTTTATGTGCAGACATGCCTTCAGAAATGTAAACTGTAACTATTTTGATATAAAGTCTGACAAGTGTGCCTAAAATTTTCAAAGTTAATATTATTTCTAGGAGATACTGGCATTCATATTTCTCATCTTGGATAGAAATCCCGAAAGATCAACTTCTGGTAATATTGTCTTCTATTTTGTCACCCACTGCAGGTGTATCTGTTGAGTAGACAAAAACAAACAACAACAAAAAAAAAAGACAGTCAATTCTTTAACAATTCTTTAATATTCTTTCATAGTTCTTTTCTACTGCATCTGACAGGGAGCTAAAATGAAACTCTACTACTTGAGTGCTACCAGAATAATTTAGTTCATAATGTAGCTACAGATCTCATTCAGGCCCCTCAGTCTGACAGTGCCACATCTCAATGTCCAATGTTAAACAATAATAACTCTGCATTATTTAGCTCTCTACCACCGCACAATGCATCCATTAGCAAACTGTTTCCTTGAACAAATGGTCTCTTTAAAATTTGCTATTGTTTCACTGTCATCATTTAGACATTAGCCTCATATATTCTTCAGGAAGGGGATGTCTGACCACCACAAAAACAAGATACGAGTCAAGATATAAGATAGAGGCCTGTTGGTTTTGTTTTGGTTTTCTTTGCAGCTGCATCTGGTTTTGTCTTGTTATTGCCACAAGTTTCACAGCATTTCTTCTAAGATCTGTACCTTTTCTTTTATTTTCTTTTGTTAAACTGGTAGCTTCTGTTTGCTAGCACATGATTTTGTTTCCCTCAGGAGAACAGCAACAAAAAGGCAAAACTAAAAGGCTGTAAAATATCCTTGCTCTTGCTTCTGCTGTAATAAGCTCCAGCCCACCTGGTTACAAGGCAACAGGTATCTCTTCTAACATCTCATCTTTCACATGTTTTTAAAGGAATGTATTTCAGACCTTAGAAACTTTCTAGATACAACCGGTAGCACTACTATGGGATAATCCACTAAATATCAGAGACACAGCACCATTCATCTGCTTTGAAGCCAAAGAATGGATAAGCCCAATAGCACAGTATTCCTAGGGACAGGATTGTCACTAATGAGCAGGAATATTGGTGTGGTGCCATGTCCCTTTTACTGGGCTCCACTGCAGAGAAGATAATCAGGAAAAAAAGGACAGATCTGTGATGTCCCTAGGTTCCAGAAGCTCCTATTTGCCAGTAAGCCCCACCAGGGCAAGAGGCTTTAATTTTCTCTAATTCATGAAGCAAATCAGCCTGGCCAATGGCCAGTTTTAGAACAGTAGCTCAAAGCTAGCTGACTCCATCACAGTACATTACATTATGCTAAACCTGCATTGTGCTAAATCAGAAGAATTTCTCTGAAATTATGAAAGCGAATTCTCTTAAAATTTCCTACTAAGAACTAGTAAATAGTAAAAAAAAATTCAACATATAAACAAAACAGAAATCCCCCTAGCTATAAGACTCTATCCAGCTGATAGATTTTAAAAGTTATATGTTCAGTGCTGACTCTTAAGCAATATTTATCTATGGTTTTAAAAGGTTAAGCATTAAAGATGTTGAACTAAATTCTAATTAACTGTGGGAAGTCTTGCTCCAAGATGAGTGGGATAAAAAACCATTGACTTATTACAGAACTTGAAAGAGAGCAAGGAAGAGGGAATGAAGGCCCTTGAAGTTATTATTAGGTTGCAAAATTTGTGAACTCAACATTATCTGTGGGCAATCCAATTTAAACCCAATTTATATCAATTTTAAGTGATTTTTTTCTCATATAAAACTAAATCAACGAAATATTTAACTAAATTAATAGAAGTGTCCATAGAGAAGTTGCATAGTTTTAAAAAGAGCTCTAAAAATGACATCATCAAAAGCAATGCAGCTCATGTGAAACCAAGTGATAAGATCATCTGCTGATGAATAGGAATAAGAGACACTGTAGACACAAAGAATTATTTGATCAGTTTGCACACAATCTGTTCTATTTTTGAGTATGTGGTAGAGGCCCTAAATGTTTTATCCCTGTTCTTTGGAAGTCCTTTTGCAAAGCTCACTGACATTGGTAAGGACAGCATAGGCCCCTGCTATTGATTGCTTCCTCCTTTATAAGGCCACAGGCAGGCTCCCAGTGACCTAATGCAAACCCAGATCCTAAGAATATCTGGCTAATTAATGGATGAACTGTGACACACACACATTGTGTATAACCACAGTGAAATCACCAAAATTTCATTGGTGACTGAGTTAGGCAGTTATAGTCTAATTGCCTTAGAACCAGTGTTACTTTCTGGGCTTAATTCTTAGAAAGGCTGTCAGCCAGTCCTCACTACCCTGTGTAACAGTTCTGGACTTACTCACACATCAAGACTTAAAACTTCCAGGAAATCATCACAGATGATGGAACGGCGTAGCAGTGTCCTCTCATTACCGAATTTCTATCCCAGATGGCTTGGCAGCAACACTCCTCCCGTTCCTGCTGCCAGACAGGAGCTTCATCCGAATTACCTCTATCCCAGGCTCCTGGACACCTTCCTGCACTCCCTTCCTGCAGATGATGTCTTCACCAGGCATCGTTCCCCCCATCCTTCACCCCGGTGGAGCACGATGGGGACAGCTGTGCGTGCCCTAGGGAGGCAGGGCGGCAGATGTGGCTGCAGGGACGCGGAGCCACGCGGCAGCTCCGGCACGTGGGACGTGCTCACAGCAACTCCTTCAGCGTCCCGAGCTCTTGGCAGGTAAATCCACATCCAGGAGCATCCAGCCAATAGTTCTCCATGCTGAGCATGAGCTCCTTGGTGCTTTGATTGATCCACCTGCAGCGTGAGCGCCGCGGGGTTCGATGCGCGCTCAAAGAACCCGGGTGTGTAATTAGCACGACGAAACAAAGACTAATGGACTGACAGCAACAGTGGGCTGGAAACATGCAGGAAATGAGAAATGCAGAATTTTAGCAAGACAGACAAATCTAACTGGAACTCGTTCTGGCACAGGCCGTCGCCACAAAATGCACATATATACACACACAATTCTTTTTTTTTTTAATCTTCACTCATTTCCCTGAGTGTCCCAAAGGCTTTGTGGTTTGAAAGATGACTCCTTTTAGTTTTAAGTTGTACCTGGAGTTGTATTTTAAAATTATGTCTAGTCATATTTTTATTTGGCTTAAGAACACTTGGGGCACTTGGAAAAAGAAAAATCATAGTTTTCATTTGCTTTTGTTCTTGAAAAGCTGCTTTATGTACCCTATGCAACAAGATGAAAACCTAAAAAAAAGGGGAAATTAAATCACGGCAATAAAATATTAAGACATTTCTTTGACTTACCCAATAAACGTGCTAGTCCAGATAAATAAAAAATGTGTATATTCTGTAGTATTTTCTTAAATATGACTTTTTCCCCCTTCTCTCTCAATTCTTCTATACCAGGGCACAGCCTTCCAGGTACATCTTTTTAATTTCTGAAATCAGACAGCAGGAATGCAAGTTTTCATGTGGTACCAGTTTGACGTCACAGACGTGGCCAAACTTCTCCTTTATGCAATTGGTATGTTCTGACATGCACTTTTCTAAAATAAATAGGAGGCAAATATAGTACAAATTTTGCACCAAACGAATCCACTCCTAAATTTACCAGGAAAGTGAATGATTTGAGCCAAACATATTAATGTAAAATTTTTGGTCAAATCTTTAATGCAGAAGAAAGAAACTACAAAAATTTGAAGAAGTCAAATTAAACCTCAATTAGATAAAAAAATTCCAGAGAACATTATCAAGAAGTACAATGACAAGCTAATAGTTTAAATTATAGCATTTTTTCAATCAATTATCTATCTTTAGGCTCAACAATGTAAAGCAGTGTAAAAAAAAATAAAAGAAAGGGAAAATTGATGCCTTTGGTCTCAGATTCAGATGAAAGACTTTCATGCTGTACATCTTCAGTAAGTGGCTAATAACTACAGGATATTCAAAGATGTCATCTACTTATCCCATGACTACCTGAAGTTTTCCCCTTTGTACAGAAAAATATTTACTGCATCTATCAAAAGCTGATTTCAGGCAGCTACTGGGACCTCATCTGGAATGTGCTAATTGGAAAGAAATGTGCACACAAGTGTCCCAAAAACCCAGATGATTGCCTTGATCAGCAGTCTGGGTAATTAGGACTCTATTTCTGGGGTTTCATAATTTGGAATGTAGTGTTGTAGTACTGTCACCAATAAGGAAAAATGAAAAAAAAATTTAAAAAATGGAGCACAGTCTTGTATTACATGTGGAATTCATTGTATCCAGATAAATCTATCTGCATTTTCTTTGCTATTGCTTGTAAAATCTTTATGTTTCTTAAGAAATACCCTTACTTCACTTTCAGGAAACAGGGCAACATTTTCACACTCAGCAGTTCCCTACAGAAATCCAGGCTTTCGTAAGAGAATTAAAGAAACAGAGAACAGGCGCAAATGAACAAAAGGGGTCAAAGCATGAGGATTTTTAGATAGATCTCAGAGAGCAAAATCTGTCCAAATGGGAATAAACAAACCTTTCAGTGTGGCAGGTCTTTCAAAAGGTTTAACACCTCTGATTTATGCTGACAAACTCACATGAGTCTCTTTTCTGTGTTCAGTGCTACAGTAAAATCCCAAATAATATCCAATTTAAGAAAGAGCTAGTGTCAGCTGCCAATCAACACAAGTTCTGCTTTACTATGTATCCAATTTATTCTCCAAGAAGAGCCCCAGGTGTAGTTTGCTGCTCACTTTGCTTTGTATTTTCCTTACACTGTTGCAGCTTGGTTTTCCTTGTCTTTCCCACTCTGGATGAAGCTGTTGCACCATGCCCATGCAGCACAGTGCTTCCTGCTGGTGTTCCAGAGCTGGTCACCATTGTCACCATCTCAGTACATGGTGATCCTGGTACAGGCTGCCAGCTCCTCCTTTTCATGTGCATTGATTTTATGCTGAAAGAACGACAAGTGCTATTGTTACTTAATAAAATGACTATAATAATACTACCTTATATTTCTATAATTCCCCCTTTATGCAAGAGCCTTAAAACATTTTTTTGGTTGGTTGGTTTTTGCTTGTTTGTTTGGGTTTTGCTTGTTTGTTTTTTTTGGTGTTTTTTGGGTTTTTTTTAGTTGTTGTTTTTTGGTTGTTTTTTTTTCCTGGATATAATTCTACGAATTTTTTTATCTTCCACTTAAAAAAAAAATCCAACTCCTTTTAATATACAGCATATCTACTTATCAGCACAAAACAGTGCTGCACCACTTTTTCTCAGAAAGCTGTGGATGCCTCATCCATGGAAGTGTTCAAGGTTGGATGTGGCTTGTAAAAACATGGTCTAATGGAAGATGTCCCTGCCCATGGTGTGGGGTTTGGAAGAAGGTGATTTTAAGGTCCCCTCCAACATTACCAATTCTATGAATTTAAACATGTCTATATGGCTACAGCAGTTACAGAAAACAGTATCACAAGCATCCCAGTGCAGAAACACAGCAGGAAAATATTAGAAAGTACCAGCATGGACCAATTTGCTGCTCCTATGGTCACTGCTACCAAGAAAATGGGGTCACAGGTCTGGCGACCCACCAAAGTAGATTTAAGGGAAATCTGAGGCACTGCCTCCAAAAATAGATGAAAGGACCTCAAGAGTAAAGACAGCAGTGCCTAAGATGCTAAGGTTCTCTTTTAATCCTGATTATATCCAAAGAGTAAAACAAGAAATGTACCAAGTTTCGATTGAAACGTGGGAGAAGCAGGTGAGCTGTTTAGCACAGATGCCAACTGAAGCAGCTTTTGCCTCTCTAGCTCCCAACTAAAAGAAGGTTCTGACATGGTGAGAACTTGCTCTCTTTCACCCCCCTGACCAAAATGTCCTAAATGTGCCTAGTAAATTTCTTACTTTCACTTGACCCTTTTGAGTGTTTTGATTTAGAGATTGAAATTCCCTGACAGCACCAAGCAATAGTATTTCTCATAAGTGCTACAGCAAAGTCTGGAAAATGAAGGGAGAAGAGATGGGATCACATTATTTCCACAAAAGATATTGCAATATTGTAGGGAAAAGCTCCCTTTTTCTATGCACCTCATCACCTAGAGTTATAATTTCAGCTGTTTCTTGGGAGGGTCATTTGCATTGTGCCACAGGAAACCCTGCTCACCTACCAAATAAATGTAGGGCATCATAAGCTTAATTGTAAAATTAATTAAATTTTGGATACTTTTCCACCCAAACTCCTTCTGTACCTAACAACTAGCAAAAAAAAATTGTTATTCTAAATATGTGTCCAACATGAACCCTTGAAGCTCTGTGTGTGAACATCAAGGACAGCACGTGACCCTAAGTTTGCTTGAATAAGTTTTCTCTTTTAAAAAAGGCTGTTACAGTATTGGCCCAGTTCTTATCTCTTGCAGACAGTAGCCCAAATCTTCCCTGTTACACAAGTCCAATCTCACATTGATTTCAATGGGTTTCAGCAGAATAACTGAAAAGAGAATTTGGCCCCTAATCTCTGACTATATCATTTAACTAGTAAGTGTTTGGCTAAGATTAGATTTAAAGATAGCCCAGGAGGATAATTCAAGGACTTCAGAATCTTTACTTACACCAAAGTCTCCTTCCTTTGGAGAAAACACAAAACAAAATAAAGTCTCTTTAGAGGCACTATATTCCTGAAAATCGGGAAAACCCTTAAGTAATTTGCTGTTTCTTTTCCTCCATCATTAACACAAATAAGAAAAAAAAACTTATGCTCTAGAATAGAAGTTAGATTTTCCTTTTCTGAAACCTTGTTTCAAAATGTGTGTATGGATATGCATGATTGTCT
The DNA here is from genome assembly GCF_052056855.1 of Sturnus vulgaris. NCBI lineage: Eukaryota > Metazoa > Chordata > Aves > Passeriformes > Sturnidae > Sturnus > Sturnus vulgaris. The sequence goes on from NC_142246.1 coordinate 66,528,500, forward strand.
CAGCAAAGGAAATAACTTTCTGCTTCTCTTTAATCTTATGTACAATATAATTGGAAACAGTAAGTGCCTCCGTACACATTCATTTACAAAGATTTTCTTTTGATTTCCTTTGAGTTGGTTCCCTAAAACACATGGGCCTAGTTTCTCTTGTGGGCTATTCTGTGCTACAGGTAAGCAGTTTATGAGCTCAGGGATGAGATTTTTTTTGCAGTTTGGGCTGTGTACACAAGGAAAATTCCTACAGCCTCAAGATTATCAGTACTTGCAAGGACAGTAAGTTTAAATGCTTGTTCATCATTGAGGAGGTGGCTTATTAACCTTTGTTCTACTTTATTCTTTCTCTCTTGATATGGTCTGAGACTTGCAAATTAGCAAGAATTAATCCCCAAAAGCAGAAGTCACCAAGGAAAAAGGACTTGTTAGAATTTCACAGCCACAGCTTACTGCTGGCTATTTAAAGACAAGCACAACATTTCTTATGCACAAACAAACAAAAAACAATCAGAAAATAAAGTCAAACACTTCTTCACTATCTAAAATCTTTAATCATACACCACCTCTTGATTTATATTATTAAATATTATGAGGTGAGAATAAACAACGATGATTTCTATCCAGCATGGATGAGAAGGCCAATAAAGATCACAGCCACATTTCCAGATTTTGGAAACTCATCTCAACAGATGCAGGAGATAATAATTTTTATGAAGTAAACAAACAACAAAGTGCCCAAATCTTGGATCCTTGATGCAAAACAAACCAAGAATTAAAAAGCAAATGGCAATTCTGCCATCATCTTGTAATAAAACTACACTTCAAAAGCAAAAGGAGTAGGCAAATACTAAGAGCAGGGGATCAGTGAATTAAAACAAGTCTCAGGAGTAATGGGTAACTCAGAGCCACTTTTACAAGCTTTCTTGTATTAGTTTTTAATCTATTATACCTCTGGAAAGAAAGTCTACCCCGGGTTTAGGTGCCTGCAGAAATGTAACTTGTGAAGAATACTTGCAGAAGCTCTGCTCTCTCCCAGCTCTCCAGAGAAGGCACTGATCAGAGCCACAGGACCAGCTGCCAGCTGAAGGTCTCCTGTTCCCTTTTCAATTTACCTCAGGCTGTACTGACAGCCCTGACACACACATTTAATTAGCAAACTGCTGGGGCTGTTACAGATGCCACAGCCTGACTTGTCCCTCTGGCTGAGGTTCTCATCCTGGGAGAGAGTTTCTGAGCTGCTTTACAGGAGCACTTCAGTTTGAATCCATCATCACTGGCCGGGCGAGGTGAGCCTGGACTTTGCCTTCAGGGTAATGCCCTGACCTTGGTGGGAATCACATCCTGGGCAGGGACAACAAGCAGCTGGTGGCACTTCAGTTCACCACAGGTGCAGCTTTGGCAAGAGTCTCAGCTCTGGGAGGCTCTGTTACCATCCTTCATGCACCACCACGAGCTGTAAATTAGGGTTTCTAATACCTGTCTGCAGCTCTTGCTGCTCTCTACTCTTAACTTGTCCTTAATTTCTTATCCAGGCTCAGCTCTATATGGAACATCTATATGGGAACATCCCAGTGTTGTCCTTGCCTACTGGTGGAGCAGCATAATAAGTCCACTTATTTTACATTTGTGTGGTAGGGGCTCCAAAAGCTATTCCTAAAAACAATTTCCACAGAAATAAAACAATTCCCACTTAGGCCCGTATGCAGGATCAGACTCACTGCACAATTGCAGGGAATTGCACTCTGCCAACACTGTTAAATTGAGGACCTCTCGTTTCCTGGCTCTGCTACTGTTGGACAGCTTATGTTCCTATTGCTTTGCTTCCATCTGTGCTAACAACAGAATCCTTTTTGATTAAAATGTTGCTGAGTTATATTGTAAAAGTTCATTTGAACTGTGCACTTTCCTTCCTTAGAAATACTCCTCCTCCATTTGGATACACATTTGTGATTTACACCTCCAGCCTGAGTTATTTCAGAAAGAGGGGGGGAAAAATAGATCTTTTAATTAATGTGCAGTTTTTCAAGCAAGGGGAAACTTAAGCTCTGGAGGAATAGGCTTTTTCTATTAAGTGCATATATATATTGGTTAGGGTTTGTCTGGTTTTGGGTTTGGTTTTAGTTGTTTGGTTTTTTTTAATAATATAGTTAACAAAAATTTCTGAAAAAATGCCTGGAGCAAAGTGAAAGTGGAGAATATCCACCCATGAGGATGTGCAGGCTCTGATTTCAGAGCTTTCTGAAATTTAAAAAAAAATAAAAAAAAAAAATTCGCTAAAGATCTTTTTTAAATGAGAGACAGAAGGAATCATAACCAAGTAAATAGAAACTGAGGTCCTAAAGATTGGATTGACTATATTTTACGGAGAAATCTGAGGACATTGTGGTCTCCACAATAAACCTACCTTTTTTTTTTTTTTCTCCCTGTTTAAATCATGAGAAACATATAACTTTTCCTATGTTCTGAGCAAGACTGATGGTTTCATGGACATTCCAGTTTCTAATGAACCCATACTAACTGGAAAGCCATATTTGGTGCAGCAGGTAGGGACATACCTTTTGTCATAGCAAAGACTGTAAAGTCTATTTCCCAATTAAAAGAGAAAGGATAAAAATGTAACATATTAAAACAGGGACTAATAAGGAAATTACCAGAGGAAATTAAGATAAATTAGTAATTAATTAGACTGTAATTAGGAGATAATTAAGAAAATTAAGGAATTTAGGATGTACATTATATGTTCTAGCTAAAACAATAGTTCTAGTTCAAAATCTAATGTCATTAAGCACTTTTGTAATTCTCTGGGACACGTTTCAGATATTGAAGTAGCAAAGTTGGCATTTTCAGCTGGGCCTTCAGCCAAAACAATATCTCTGTGCTCAAGAATAGTGGATATATTCTTCTTCAAGCAGAGTTGGATCTGTTTCTTGGGAACTGTTCAAAATTTGGGGAATGATGCAATTCCTGCACTGCAAAAAAGAGCGGGTCTGAGTCCAGGGTTGAAGTGCCTTTAAATAAAGGAAGCCAGGATTTGGTATTTTGTATCAATCTTGCTGACAGCAGAGAATATTAATGTAAGAGATGGAGACAAACAGAAAACATTCCCGGCATTTCCAAGTCTCAGGATACGCTCATGCCGGAATTTTATACCCAGCCTGCTCCTGGAATAGACAGTTCCAGGAAGGGCTACTTGGCTTGACACAAAGGCAGGTTTCACAGGTGCTACAGGTGATAACAGAAGCACTGCTCTCTCTCAGACTGGTGCCCAAACATCTCCTGATAGCAGAAGTAAGATCCTGCTTGTTTTCCCTGCTCTCCAGAGCTCCAGTGCCACTCAGATCTAGCGTTTACTTGGAATATGCATTATTTAGTACCTTGCATTCAGCCCAGGTGCAGCCAAGAGCAGGCATTACGTGCAGTTCAGAGCTCGTGGATCCAACCAAGGCATGCTTTTGTGTCAAGGTGTTACCCTTTTGCAGAATATAAAACTCCATCCACACAGTGGGAAAAGGTCTGTTTGTAACAACTCTATGGCATTGGGCTTCAGCTATTCCAAAGCAATCCATTTTCTGACATGCTTAACCAGGAGTAAATTTCAGTTTCAAATTATTAGGCTCAAATTATCCTCTCTGCCTGTTATTCCCATCTGACAGGAATTCTTCTTAGACCATAAAGCTACAGAGCTAAAGACTGAGTAAAAATTAAAAAAATGAGCATCCACTATTTTCTCCATGATGAAATAGCTCTCTCTCTTCAATGAGTTTAAACATGCAATTATGTTTGAAGACTGATGTCAGATAAATGCTGAACTTCTGTTCAGGCAGTGAACTATATCATTGTATTCACTAGGTACTGCTTTGAGCCACAGGCCAGCTTCAGGAATACTGTCCTTGGTGCTGATAAAGAGGATTCAGTAGTTTGTAGGATGTTTCTGGGAGGAATCCTGAGGAAGGAGTACCCAAAAAATTTGCACGAATAAACAAGGGAAAGGTTTTGGTTTTGTTCTGTAATTCTGTTCCCACTCTCTCTTTCATCAGAAGTACGTCAAAATGCATGAAATACATTAATATAAAGAATCTATTATTTACATGGCATTAATTACCTGGATGGAAAGCACACTTGCCAAAGAAATCTGTGTAGGAACGATGGGAGTGAGCCACTAAAACACAATCATCCTTTAAATAAATATAACTACAGCACGATAAATATAACTACACTGCAATAAATAGCAGCAGCATGCACTACAGTCAGAGAGGAGGAGTAGAATAATATGTTCAATTGTAAATCACTGTGCATGGAAATTTAGGCAGGCATAATACAATTACCCAATTGGAGGTCAAATGCAATTTCACAGGGTGAATAGCAGACTATGACCATGTATCTGTTTAATTTTTTTAATTTCAGAATGATCCAGCTATTAGTTAACATTTTGAAATATATTTAATTTTTCATATGCTGTTCCAATGAACACAGTTAATTAATATAGCAGACAATTGTAATTTGCATAATTTTCACAAGTAACACTTTAGTTAATTCTTGGAGTTTTTATTCCAGCCCCATGTTTAAACTACAAAGGGAAGGGTGTAAAGTGGACAGACTATTAATCAGAGTACTCATCTGAAATCATATCAAAACTACCTATCATTATAAAGGGAATATGTAAATTTTCTGGGAAGGAACAGTACTACAAGTAACAGAGACAGGGCATTAAAATTATTTTTCTGACAAATATATATACATATACATACATACATACATATATATATATCTATACATATATATATAAGGAAAACTTCAGAGATATCTTACTGGCCAATAAATCTTCCATGAGATATAAGAAACAAAATAAATTCAAATTAGAGAATCTAGGTTTTAGCTTTCAAGTCCACACCAATTATGTCTCCAAGAGTTCTGGTTTGTGGTAAGTCTCAAGCTGGGTCTCACAAAAATTAGGATCATGCACTTTAAGTCCTTCCTCATGCTTTGGAACTAGTATTTACTACCTACATTCTTTATTGTTATTTACTGGTACTCAGAATTTTGTTTTATTCCCTTTCCTTGGAGGATTTGATTCTGTAGTGCACACAAGAAACAAAACAACAACAAAAAAAATAGCCAGTGTTTTTGAAAATGTGAATTTTTTCATCATGTTGATTCAGAGTCAGAAACACAACTCTAAACAGAGGTGCTTGGGTCAATTTTACCTCTGAGACACTGCTCAAAACAAACCAACATTAATGAAAATGTTTCTATCCTTTCACTGGCCAGTTTCTGTGTCAGCTTTCAAAACCAACTAAGAATAAAAAAAGTGTTTTTTTGATGATGAGGTTTTAACCATTTTTTTAGAGGGTCACATGTGTACCTGACTCATGGTATTCAGATCGACACAAATAGTTATCACTTGCAAAATATAATGCTTATCACAGAAAATTACATTTATTGTTCATCACCTTAAAAACTTTTAGTACTACCCCCATAAATCCTGTGTTTCGTCAGTAAGACATTGAATTGGATCAGTGCTGGCTCTTCCTGACAGTTCTGCACTACATACCTGTCCCATTTTGTTAGTTTAGTAAAGTGCTTCCCAGCTCAATCCCACAAGTACAGTGTGGTCTCTGCTTAAAAAAAAAATTAAATAAATAACAATATGATCCATCTGATACATATTTTAGAGCCATTCATCCATGCAGCACTTAGTGACTTCTTTTGGCCAGGAATCAACAATGAGAAGCAGTGTGAAGCAATATTTTCTGCTGCATTGCTTTTGCATTGTGAAGACTGGAAACAAATTAAAAATACAGGTCGGCTTCATTAATTTAAAAAGTTCTTTGAAAAAACATTTGCTGCGTTCATCAGCCATTCCATGGGTGGGGACATATATTCTGTACACCTGAAACAACTAGGACAGTCCAGTGACACACTGGTGCATCTGGCCACGTTGTTTTCTGAGCCTGTCCCAGAACTAAAGATTTTTCTTCTGAGTGCAGACTGATAACATCATTGGAGTCACAAACCTACAAATAAGAGGTGAACTTGGCAACATCATAACTGAAACCATAGGGTAAAATTTATGTTTACTGTACATAGCCTAGTTGTTCAAAGAGCTGAGCATGTTGGCACCGGTCCAGCAAAGCACTTAGAGGACGGCTGGGACTCCTGACGTGCCAAGAGCTCACCCCAGCAATCTGGGCTTTGCTGAGCCAGGCCTGAGAACACAGCACCCCGTAGGGCAGAACCCACCCCGGGCACCTGGAGCTCCTGTTGGCACTTGCTGATAGCAGGAGTGGTGGTGACCTGCTCAGAGGGACCTGTGGTATATCAGGAAAACGAGGAATTCCTACCACGGGAACTTCACCTAAGTTAATGAAGCTTTTACTCTTTCAACACAGATGTAATTTCATTTGGCTATTCTGCCCATTTATCATTATTATTATTATTATTATTATTTCTCCTTTTTTATTTAAAGCATTTTCTCAATGGCATTGATCAATAATTGCATAGCAGCGCTTTGGCCACTGAAAGAGGAGATTTTGGTCTCTGAGCACATCTGCCAGCTGCCCTTGAAACACCATTAGCACCTTGTCTGATTGGTTTTGTTGGTAATGAGCTTGCACTGTATTGGTGGGAAGAAGAAAAAACAAAGTTTAAACACTGAACAGCCCAAACTATTAACTTTTCTAAGAGGTTTACTTATGAGATCCTGGGAGAGTTTTTTCTCCATGCCAAAACTGAAACTGTGGGGGTCAGCACCTGGATGCATTGTTGGTGTGTTTCTTTACAGCTTTGATTAGTAACAACCTATCCCCAGGTCTGAGTATGATGAAAGGGCTTTAATCCCTTAAATACAACATCCTGCTTTGCAGCTAAGAGCATGCATACTTTTTAGCATAAAACCATCTAGAGGGATTCTTACTAATGGAGAAACTGATAACATGTTTATCTACTAGATGGCCTTATGTGACTTAAGAGAATGACTTGATGACCTCAGAACAGAAGACCCATTATTTCATCCTAAAATTTCTAAACCTCTGAGGGAAACTCTCAATACACTGACAAGAAGATTTCACCTAGGAATTCTTTCCTATTCCCATTTCACAGTTTACTTTTTTTTTTTTTTTTATTTAGACCATTCATCAAATCTTTTGACGTTTAGAACAAGGCTTTTCTACAAGACAAACAAGATCCTGAGCTAAAAAGCTTTTCTAAAAGCAGCACACTTTCTCATCTTGATCCTAATAACTTGCTAGTAATAAATGACAAGAGAAATTCAAAAGGATGATAATCTGGAAATAAAGAATGATGGGAAACAAGATTTTTTAACAGCAGGGAAAAAAGCAAACATGATTCGTTTCCTAATTTTAGATAATGTTTCCCCAGGAACCCATAAAAACAGTAATTCTTTTAGTATATTTTTAAAGATAAAATTCTATCAAAAATCACTGAGTACAGTCATTGTCTTCAGACTTCTGCTTTAGGGTGTTCCTCAGTTCTTGTGAGATTTTTTTTCTGCAATATTCAAGTACATAAATCAAAGTTTTAATCTGAAAGCTTGTTATTTTTGCAGTGATTTTCTCTCTTGACTTCCCTCCTACATATTAGCCTGCCTCTTCATCATAAAGTAATTTTAAATTTTCTTTCCACTTTTGTTCCTCCTCTAATACCACTTTTTTTTAGAATAAAGGAGATCCCTGCCCTTAATCTTTCTACTAATAATTTTAAAATAACTTGTTAGTCCTAACAAAGCTCCATTCATACTTCAGCCTGGCCCATAAAGATATTTAAGTGGATATTATATAGATATTAACTGTCCAAAAAAAACAACCAAAAAAAAAACAAAACAAAAAAAAACAAAAAAAAAACACAAACAAAAAAAAAACAACAACAAAAAAAACCCAAACAAACAAAAAAAAAACAAACCAAACCAAAAAAAATCTAGCAAAAGAAATGAAAAATCAAGTGTTGGATATCAAATCTGCAGCTGTTATTCTGTGACTCTGCTTGTACAAGTTTGCTTCAAAATCATTAAGAGGATTTGTTCCCTGCTCCCTATTTCAACAATTTCTCTTCATTAATATCTCTAAAAGCATAAGTAACCAAGATGTTTAAAGGGTTCTGCCTCTTTTTTTCTTGTCTCCATTAAGTGTAATTTTCAAATGAAACTGATATCTGGAGCCAACACATATTTTTGATAGAAGACAGAATTACTGCCATTTTCCCCCTCATGCCTGCATCCTCCTCCTGTCATGCTCATACCTCACCCCTCACTCCTACACATATATTAACAAGAGTAGTGGGACAGACAGCCCCAAAAATGATTTCTAGAAGAAACTCTTTCCTATGAAATTTAAATACTAAAAAAAAAAAAAAATCCATCCTTCAAAGGTAATGATGCTAGGAGGGAATTCTTTTTTTATCATTTTTCAGTAAAGCTGACTACTTGCATATGATTTGCAGAATTCTCCTTACCTACCAAACACAGACACAGGATATAAATTCGTATCTTTCTGCCACCATGAGATGGCTTAATGCCAGATGCTTCACAAAGTCCACAGTCATATCTCTAAGCAACCTGTATATGAAAATGAAGTTTTAATTCACCTGGTGACACTCCCTGCTACAACACTGTGATTTGTTTTCTTTAACTTTGGGATAATAATAAACAGCAAATAGAAATTATTTTTTGAAAATAGAGTTGCTCAGTGGTTGTATAAAACTCATATTGTAGTGGTAGAACTGGATGAGAGCAGAAGGATGAACTTTATTCAGTGCAGCTGAGAAAAGTAATAGAAAACTTCAGCCTAGAGGAAAGGGAGCCTTGATGTTTTCCATCACTCCATCAGTCTCTTCCACCCTGCTGCCCCTGAGCCATAACTCACCTGCAGACAGATCAGTGGGACTTAATTGTCACACATCTTTATCTGTGCAAAGAAACAAAATCAGAGAGAGGCTCACAGAGAGAAGAAAAAAAAAAAAAAGCATCTAAATTATATATAGAGCAAGGCTGTAAATCAGCTTTCCCTTCTGTTTCCTACAGACTTCCACCACTCCATAGGTCACAGCCAGGTTAGTGCTGTGAAGAGACAGCTTCCTCCTTTGGCTCAGAACCTGAGCTGTATGTTGGCTTAATTTAGCCACTTCATTATAAAAAAAAAAAAAAAAAAAAGAAGAAGCCTTGCTGTATGGCACTGTAACTTTAATTTCCTCCAATAAAAAATGTAAAAGCTTATTAAAAAATTCTCATTCTGCTCCAGAGCCCCGAAACTAAATCATTGATTTCATAATCTTTAAATTTTAATTAAAACTAAACTCTCTCAAAACAAATTAGAAATACATAAATATCATGTGTTAAGAATACCAAAGGATTGTTCTGACAAGGTACAATGTCAGTCCCCCTGTCTCTGTGGATGCAGCATGGTACATAAATGTGTTTTGAGGTTTCCTTAGTCCCAGCTTCAGCTCATGATCAAAGGAGCTTGTCAAGTAAATGTCACAAAATTGTCACTGCATTAAAAATGAACATAACTTTTTCTTATTTATTTTTTTTTTAATTGGCTGAGGTTATTACTATTAGAAACTACTAAATGTTCCAGAATCCACCAGAGAACGCACTTAAATAAGAAAGCCCTGTTACCCTTTGTGCTGTGTTCAGAGGGCTCCCTGTGGTTGGTTTTTGTGGGGAGGATAATACCCCCAAGGGGTGCTCTACCAGGACAAATATCAGGAGAATCTGCCTGGGAATAATGGGAGTAATGAAAACTTTTTTTTTTCCCTCACAGACCACTCATCAAGTTTGTTTTGTTTTTTTTTTTTCTATCTGACATACAAAAAAAACCCCAAAAAAACCCCAAAAAACCCCAAACCAAAACAAAAAAACAACCCTGAACATTATTTTATATGTAAAATGTTTCCACTACCACATGTATTTCACAATATTGTGCATTCATAGTGATAATAGTTTTTGAATTGTTTTACAGAATGACAAGGAAAACCATTAGAAAATTTGTAAATCTTGACTTAAAAATACCAGAAATCTTGGAGAAGACTGAAGGTTCAGTGAGAATTGCTACTGCAAACTGTTATATACTTGGATCATGCAGCTTTATGGAGACAAGAAGCCTGAATGATCTTAATGGACTTATTTTCTCCAGCAAAATCTTGGCACGCTGAGAACCCATTCAAGTTTGAACCTCTGGCAATGATACTTTGCATTTATTGTCTTGGTTTCCTATGTTGCCCAAAGTCTGGGTACAAGCAAAACATATTTTTGGTGAAGATTTAGCTATAAAGATACAGAATAAAATAATTGTGAACAAATAAGTATGTGTTCAACAGAAAATATCCCAAGGAAATCCTCATCAACCCTCTTGATTATTAGCAATTAAAATAATTTTGAATTCTTCTACTAGCTGCTCAAATATTTTCTAATTTTTATAGGGAGGACTCATCCCACTCAATCCTCAGTCTCTACTTGGGAGGATTTACTGGGTGCTGATTATTTTTAAAATATTTTTGAATGCTTTAGGAAAAAGCTCTTAAATTATTTTCCAGACTAAAGTAGGGTGAAATACTGTTACAAACACACAAACAATGTTGCAGGCAGTGCCTTGAAAAGCTTTAGCATTCCTAGTCGAGAAGCTCAGACGTGAAACCGGGGATTGTCTCTCACTACAAGGACTCGTCTTTTGCTGGGTAGGGGAAAAACCAACAGCTAAGGCCACGCTAAGACTTTGATCACACTTTGCATGTGCTCAGCATTTCGGCAGATGATGCCTCTGAGGAGCCCATCTGCAGTGACCTGCTTGCAGGCAAGGGCTGTGTGGAATTCCAGCCGTGGCTGCTGCAGCTAGATGCCACTGTGGCACAGAGCACTGGAGCTGCAAGGGAAGAAGGATCCTTTTCCCTTCCCTTCTCGCTGCCTGCCAGGCACGCCGGGGGAAGCTGAAAGCAGCCAAGCTCGCACACACACACAGGACCAGGAGCTGGACAGGTTCAGAAGCCTCAGTGCAGGGAAAGGTCGGGAATCAAGAGAGGGACGGGATGTGAAGGAGTGGGAGAAGGAATTAGGCTCAATAAAATACTGAGAAAATAAGCTAAGATTATGATTCTGTGAATTAGAATATAAGGTGAGCAGGAGCCAGGGAGTGGTTCGAGATGCTGTGATTTCATACTGCAAAGCAAACAGGCAGAAAGGAAAGAGAAACCAGGTCTGAGTCCAATATTCTTATTTCTATACAGTGCAGAATAGAAACCGAGAAAATTGGTGCAGAATATTTGTCTCCTGAGAGTCTGCTACCTTAATGACAGAGAGATACATCCTGTGGATCTTGATTAGACACAATTGTTCTGCTTACTATTCAAATATTCAAAAACTGAATGAAGAATGAAAGTGTGAAAAGAAAAAGCAAGCCAAATCTCAGGCTCCTGTTTGTTCCATGCCTGGTAAAAAAAATAATTCCTTCACTTGCATTTCGCTCCTTTTGTTCCAAGGAAGCATTTGTATTAATCTGTGTAATATTTCACATGATTATTTAAATGAACAATGAAAATCTTGTGCCTGATGTGATAAAGTTTTGACTAGCTTTCTATACGTGGGGGACAACGAAGAAAGAAATTGTGCAACGTATCTTACCTCTGTGAAACACTAAGTTGTATCATAAAGATAACTGAAAAGAATCTGAAAAGCTGCATTTACTCTATGCAAAGAAATGTTAACCTCTGATAAATGTGCCCCTGAAGAGAAATTAAACAATTTCCCTTAGAGCTGCTGTCATAGCCTGAACTTCTTGTAAATAGTATTTGTTTGAGGGAGAGAGCTCTAGTCACTTTATGAAGCTAAGCCACTCAGCAGTAGTACTCCTCCAGTTGTCCTTGACAGCTATATTTTTTCATGACATTATTTGCTTGGATTTAGAAGTTTCAATGTTTTGATCCTTATTACTGCAGATCTGTAAAACTGACAAAAATACCACAATATAAATTACCAGAAATTGAAGGGATGGAGTCTGATGATTTCTGCTGAATTTAAATTTTCAACACTGCTCTGAAAATATAGGAGGAGCATTTGGTGAGTCCTCCCTTCTACACAAGTGGCTGAAGTGGAAGTTGTGCTGGAAAGTTATGTTGAGCACTGGTGGAGACTTTATTTTAAGGTAAAAACCCCCAAACTGCCCTATACTTCACTGTAGTAGGTAAAAATTTACATACACAAACAGGAAAACCACACCCAACCCTTCCTTTGCCTCCCTCTCCCTTTGAGTTTAATATATTGCCTTTTCTTTCTGCAGTTTCACAGCATTTAAACTTTCCCCCACCTTGGTTTTCTTCATGTTTCTTCATTTCTCAGCACTCTGCTCCCTGACCTGTACACTCCCCGAGAAACAAAGTGGGCTAGCAGGAGATTCCTGCTGGAAAAACACTGTCAAACAAACCTTCAGGGAAAGGAAATTAATCTCTTTTTTTTAGGTTTGTCCCAAGGATTTCTTGCTGCAGAACATATGCTGTCCTCTTTAGACAGCCTCACAGTTTTTAATACATTGCAGAGACCTTGAAATCTCCATCTGATATACGGCTGCTTCAATCTGTGCTTCTTCCTATGTCATTATAAACTTGACCTTAATTAACCCTCTTAGTGAAATGGAGTTTGTTGATTCTCAAGGACAGTCTCATTGAAAAACAATGCTGCAATATCACTCAAAAGCTAAAGTAAGTCTGCTTTATAAAGGGATTTGTACTAATAATCCTTGAATATTAACAGCTTCTTATGCTATGTGGTTTATATAAACTTATCTATATAAGCTAGGATTGAGCTCTGTCTTTCTCAGCCTTTAAAAAAAGTCTACATTTCCTTTAGTAAAAACTAGTTCTCTTTGGCAAACACTACATTGATTTTGTAAAATAAATAAATAAATAAATAAATAAATAAATGCAGATTTAAAATCAAATATAACAGCTTAATTTGACAGGCTGTAAGTAAAAACAGTCACCATCAAACTAGGATATCCAGCAAACACAATAATTTCTACTGTGACTTGCTAATGACAATGTTTGTCCCTTCACACTTTCAGAAGTTTTATAGAGAGTAAATATATGGGGAAGATCCTTAGGGTGGATAATTCAGTTCTAAAAGTCTCAATGGAAGAGTTGGGTGTGCCAACAATGGCTGCCCTGCACCATTTGGAGCTCTTGGAATATGCTCAGGGCTGATGGTGAGAAAGGTCTGTGTTAGCATCCAACCTCCATGCCAGAAATAGGACATAAGGTAACAGCTGCTGATCTCTTACAATTCACTTTAAAGGCAGCATATTCTTTCTTATGGAAATGACTGAGACCACTCAAAAACTAAATTGCTTGCTTTGTGCAGAGTTTAAAAGTATAGGCTTCAGAGCTGATGCTCACACATCTCTTTGTCCTTACACATCTCTGTGCCTGTCCTCACCTAAAGAGCTATAACAAGCTGTAATTATTTCTCAGACTATTTAGGGACTAAACAGAGATTATGAGTTATTTTAACAATGAAAATATTCATACAGAGTATGCAAGTACCTGAAGTTTAAAAAAAAATTCCAACTGATATTTTCTGAATGGTAAAAAACATTAATGTTTTTATCCCCATAAATTACAAACTATTTTACAGATGTACAGTACAATTATTACCTTGCCATGAAGTACATTTTATCCTCTTGATTCTGAATAACGGTATGCATATATGGTACATATATAGCACAGTATGAATATATGATAAACAAGGAAAATTAAGACATTTGCATACTAGGGAACCACAGATAAAAGCTATCATTTACCAGTGGGTTACAGTGCAAGCATTTCTCGGTTGTTGGTATTGTACCTGAAAATCACAGAACCTTACATTTTCATTCAGGTCTAGAGCATTTCTCATTCCACTTATTTTTCTACTGCTGTGCTGAAGTACCTAAGTGAAAACCTGAATATTTAAATATTGTGTCCACCACAAAGCATGTGCTCCCACAGGACGTCAGTGGGTGATGAGGAAGGACTCTGCAGATCTGAGCAGGTGCTTCAGAGGGGGATGCTGTGGATTACAAGTTTCTAGTCTTCCACCAAAGCACAGTGCTAGGGAGAATGGCCGAAATTCCACATTAAGGGGGAGCTCAGAGCACATAACCCTTCCCCTGCCAGTATTCCTGAACTACTAATTGCATGGACTGGCAACTTTGGTTCATCCAAAACTCTCACCTGCTCTTTTGTAGAGACTCCTTTCCCTTATGGATACAGTAGGGAGAAAGAAAATTCGTGTCATTCTTTTGAGCAAAAGTCAGCAGGGTAGGGAGAACTTTTTGATCTACAGTGCTCCCAGGGACCACCACGCCCCTTCCCTTCACTTGTATTTTCTGTCATTAGAGTGTTCACCTGTTGATGATCATGATGTTGGAGATTTCTCTTATATGCCTTCCATTATTAACTATTTTGCTTGAAAATTAAAAAAAAAAAGGACATTAGACCTTAACTTGCTGATGTTAACGAAGAGAGAACTGTGTGTTGTTCAAAGGGGAATAAATCTAAAACATAAAATTAAATGCTGCAATTAGCTTACAGTCAAATGCTAGGCCTGTTTACAAGCATCACTTTGTCTACCTGTCACTATAAAATTAGTAATCCCAAGTCAGGCAGCCATGTTAGCACAGAATCTGAGTCATTTCTCTCACACCAAAATTGCACACTATGACTGTGACACACAAGCAGAAAAACCTCACTGCTGGTTTTTGTCTCTCACAAAATTCTTCCAGATTTTGTGTGTTCACAGTAACCTGGAAAAAATATTTAGGATGAAATAATAAATTTGCCTACAGCATAAAAAATGCTCAGCTGTTCAAATACATCTTTACTGCAAAGACTTAATGAATGGAATTGTTTTAATCATAGCAGGAGACTTGTTCTCCTTGACTGCTCTTCTTACCAACTCTTCCTAGAATCAAATCATTTACAAGCCTGCCACATATTTGATTTTTTTAAAATACTGTAGGAAAGGAGAGGGTCAGTGCATGCTTTGACTTAATTACCGTGCCTTTGAAAGCAAAGAGAAACCAAAAAACCCAGAACCAAATATTAAATCCCCCAATGCCAAATCAATTAATTGTGAAAAGGATTTAGCATGGTGAGTATTCCAAGTCTATTCTATACCACTGGTTTCCTTCTTCACCCTGGGCAATGATCTCCTGGCCACCACTTCCCTGTTGTGCACACTTGTATGTCACTAAAGGCCAGACTAAACCACAACTGAGTGTGATGAAGGTGGGGACTGTGAATCTGAGTCCCTTGTTTCCAACTCCAGATTTATCATCTTTATTTGCCATTCTGGCATAGACAGAGCGTATTTTCTCTTCCTCCTATGACATATAACATTTAGGACCTAGGACTCAATTTTTTCAAATATGTCTAAGTGTTTAGCAGTGCTTAAAAATGTAATGTTCATCTATGTGGATTGTGGAACTTTTTGATTGATGGCATTTTTCTGGAATATTGAACCACAACAAGGAATCCACAGCTGGAAATGGTTAACTTTTGGTTTTGGTTCCCTGTAATAGCATATAAATTGTGCAAGCTAATTCTATTTACGTTCTCAGATAGCCTAATGTAAATACATTCAAGAAAATACTTACTTTTTCTCTTTACTTTGTTTAAATTTTAAAAGAAGACAGCTGTTTTAAAATCAAAATGATGAAATATACAATAAATGTGGGCAAACAGCTGAGTGTATCTTTCCTATTTTTGCTATTCTAAGATGGAAGAACTTGACAATTTTCCTTAGGTAACCAAGTTTTGACATGATTTATTTTAACCCAACTCTATTTTTTGCATGTTTGTAGATAAGAAAACTTCTCTTTTTCCAATTCTAATATCTGTAAGAATTCCATCTGATCTATCCAACACTAAATATACATTTAATTGCATCCAAAAATGATACATTTCCTTTTCAGAACATTCTAAACATGCAGAGGCTGGCAGACTGAAAATAACATTTACAAATGAGAAGCCCATGCTGTGCTTTCAATTTTTTTAGTAGGAAAAAGAATGACTCCCTGAAAAATTAAAAAAATGCACGAGCAGCTAACTTGCTAAAGGTATGAGAATTTCAGCTGATCATTTCCTGAATGATACCTGACTATTAATTTTTTAGCTGAAAGATCATTGACTAAATATTTTACAGAGGGAGAGTACATTTATCATCCTGCATGGGATGAAGGGTTTCTCTTGAATAAATATGACCAGTGAAACAAATGAGGCAAATATTAACTCGTTTAACAGCATTAAAAGGACAGGCAGCACACATAAAAAACTTCTGTGGGAATGAGCCTATCCTTAGGAAAGCACCTCATGAGGTAAAATGAAAAAGAAAAAAAAGGAAAAAAAGAAAAAAAGAGAGTGATTTCTATTAATACAACTCAACATCTCTTCACTTGATTTCTCAGGGCTGATGCTGAACAAAGCCTGCAGGAATTTGTTGTTGTTTTGCCTGAGAATGAGGCTTGACACTGTGTCCTACAGATGTGGGTTCATATGCAGGCACACACCCTGGAAGGTTGCATTCTAAACAAATCTAATTTTCTATCTTTGTTCAAGAAAGCCTTCCCTGTGATCCCAGGACCTACTTTATTTTTGAGTAAGTGTTGTAGACACAGACACTTAGGTGGTGAAGAATAAGTTTCATGTTTTCAGATTAAAATTACTAAAATCATGTCAGGCAATGCAGAAATTCCAGACAATGCCTATTAATCCATTATTAGAATAAGAACTGCATTATTAATAAGGATTTTCTTCTTGTTAAATAATACACTTCCATCTGTGATACATGGCCACCTAGTGACTAATTTAAATTGATTGAAACATTTATGTGATACATACTGTTAATTACATTTCACCTTCACCGCTTTAACATATTCTGAAACAACTGTAATGGATGCAGCACTCACTTGTGACTGGTGGCAGTGAAATGATAAAAACTTGGTGAAAAACTGGGCTTACTATTATATTAAGCATTATTTTAAAAATGTCAAAGACAGCTCCATTATTTTTAAAAAGGTGGGCATACATTCTTTTTTGGAAAAAAACAAAACAACAAAACTAAACATTTAACATACTTAATGAGGAACATGTTTGCATACTTTAAAATTTTAAATCTAAGTTCAAGAAGGAACTGGATTTTTTTTTTTTTTTTTAATGTTCCCATTTCAATAAAATATAAACTTCTTAGATCAAATTCAGCTGAAACCAAGTAGTTTTCAGAGCTTGAGAAGTTCGTTCCTTTTGGGTTTGGCTTTTGTGAGGTTAAGTAAAACTGATTATTATTTTTACATTTCAA
Source organism: Sturnus vulgaris (assembly GCF_052056855.1). NCBI lineage: Eukaryota > Metazoa > Chordata > Aves > Passeriformes > Sturnidae > Sturnus > Sturnus vulgaris. Next base: position 66,545,829 of record NC_142246.1, read on the forward strand.
CAATTCCAGGTTTTATCCTAAACTACTAATACTTACACAGTCCTACCACTCATCCCTGTTACTGATGCTTCAATTTCATGTGATTTTTTTTTCTGATGCATTGCACCACATTTCCAAAATGACAAAAAAAAAAAAAAAAAAAAAATCCCCCCCCCACCCTAACCCAAACCACCACCAAATAGTATTTGAAGTTGCAAATAGGAATTTGAATTCTGCACATTGAGCTGTCAAGTTATTACATCCATACTGAATGCTCACAGATCTCTATTCAAACACAGAGAGATTAAAATCCAGGCTGCTTATTTTGAATCTTATCATCTGAATTATAGATGCTCATTGCTAGGAAATTTTGTTTACACTTACCATTTCTTCAGAGTGTATTGTGAAATGCACACAACTGCTACTAGCCATCATGAGTGGAATAAGCAATAGAAATGGGAAACTTATTTATTACCTTGCCCTAACTGATTTTGTTGCTGTAATTCCCCTGTTCTCATTAGATTCAAGAACTGCACATTTGTACTCGCTAGTGAGCTGAACGTGGACTAGAGAGGTAATTTGAAAAGTGATGATGACGTTTGGATTGGTGGTCTCTTGGACTCCTGCTTCCAATAAAATAGCCGTACAGCAGCAAAAGATGAAGAAGGAAAAATATCCAAGACCTCCAGGTGGAGACGATGGAGAAGGAAGATTAAATAAGCGTACAACCCCGACAGTTCCTTTTTCATTCCTGACAGGTCATGGCATTTGAAGGCTTCTGTATCATTAGTCGTGACACAGTGCACTCGCCCTCTCTCTCAAGCTTTCCATACATTTTCTAGCTCCTTTCCCTTGTAAAGTTTAAATGTACAATTGTTTTAGCATTGTTTTTTCTTTGGTTTTTAATTAAGCTTGAGTTTTCTTTTCTGTCATTGTGAAGTCAGTTTATTTCTGGGCTAGTTATGAATGAAGCTTTGACAGTGAAAGAAACTAAATTTGCTACTACAGAGTAAAAGATTGTTTCCACTATGTATCAAATTTTCATTGGTGATACATTCTGTAACATTACCTATTCTCTGTTCATAATTACAAGTTTAAAAAAGCTCTGGTGAGGATGAAAACAAACAGCAACTTTCCCCAGCTAATTATATTTGACCTTTCCTTGCTGTGCAGTTTGCAGCATAAAAGTGCTGAAAGTAGCAGGAGTAATCTCAGATAATGGGTGTTGTTCAACAAAGAAAATATTTCAGAAGTTGCAAGCAGTAACAAAGGAAAGTGGTGTTTTCTATCACACTGCTTGTACCAGTTATTTGTTGAATCACTACCAAGGTGGGACCAGTTGCTGGTGTGTTTCTGTGTTAGTGCTGCATTCCTTCTGTGACTCTGACACCTGGAACCAGCCGAGGCACACCACTGACCACCACAATTAATTTCCTCTCCTCTTGGAAAACAAAACACCCTGAAAACTTCTCTTCTTATCCCTCTGTGCTGAATAATAAAATCACAGAATGGCCTGGGTTGGAAGGGACATTAAAGATCATCTATTTCCCATGCCCAGCCATGGACAGGGACATCGTTCACAAGGCCAGGTTGAAATGAGAAATTTCATTTCTTCCTCAAAATATGTAACTACAATACAACACGAGAAAAGAGCATTACCTACCTGATTCTTATTTTCAGACTGGATGTTTCATAGCTCATATTATTAGACCAATCATCAATCCATCCAGCTTGTGACAGCCAGGGACAAAAGGAGGAAGGAAACAGACTTAATTCTCAGCCTGGTCATGTTTGGAGAGGTGATGGTCCTGCCCTCTCTGTAAAGGAGAAATTATGAGGCTAACAGACTCCTTGATATGAAGCTCCAAAACCATCATCAATTCATCAGCTTAAATAATTTAGATCATACAGATTTGCAATTTACAACACACCTTCCTCAGATCTGATTTGCATTAACAGTGTATCTTTAAAAACACTCAGATGATACAGAAAATACTACTGGGAATACAGAGACTATTGGAGGAGACTGGCCATAATTTTTTGCATTTTATAAAAGGATTCCATAGTTTAACAAAACAGATTATCAGGAACTTGAGAGTCATTTTCTGGTCAGAAGCCTTCTTGACAGTCATTTGGACAAATGTGTAGAAGAAAACAGACTTTTTGGTAAATCTCTACTGTTCTTTTGGATTAGTTTTAGGGCAGTGAGCATCTCCAGAATAATCAGTTTTATGAAATATAATGTCAAGCTCACTAATCACTTGCCATTTTTACATATTATCCTTCAGAGCACTCATCTAATATCTCTGCATAAACCTGCTGCTGAGACTATTTTTATTTATCCTTTGCTAATGGAATTTGTATCAATATGCATTCCTTATTGTAAAACAACTTATATATTCCTTAAGAATTACAAAACACCTTGTCTTTTCCATCTTTGAGTTACTAAGTGCCAAATAAAGAAAGTATTCACAATCACACAGGTCTGAACAAAGATCACCATGAAATGTTTCATCTTCCAATTAAAAAGCCAAGTAACAGTTATTGATAGAAGTGGGAACACAATATGAAGTACAAAAATGGAAATATAAGAGTAGAAGCTGCTAGTTAAATTTCTATTTTAAAATTTCTATCACCCCTACAGTTCATGCCACAAGATGTTGACTTGCTGGTGTAACAGTAGAAGAATATTAATTGTTTCTAATGAATTTTTTAAAATTCCTGAGCACAAGAAAACCTTGCTCTGTGTACACTGGTTACACAAATCCTTCCCATTGAATGCATATTTATTTAGTGTCTGACATGTAAATTATTCTAAAGGGAAAATGTTGTTTCAACACAGTGTGTTGAACATTCCAGCTCTCTGAAAGTGAAATGCCATTGCTGTTCCTAATTAAGCTATTTTTCTTTTAAGTTTTCCAGAGGATGATGTGAAGGATGGCAATATTGATGAAGATTAATTTGACTGAAACTAACAGCGATAAAGCTGTAGATAAGGTTATTCTGCTGGGTGGCAAATGAAAATTACAGCCTTTTAAAAGCTGAATACTTAAAACTCTTCTCATTCTTAGCATTAAAATGGTGTACAATGGGAAAAAAAATCAGGAAAAACATATTTCAGATATTGGATATGTTGGCACTCCTTCACTCAATGAAAGAACAAAGTAAAAATGCAATGTCAATTTCTAAATAAACAAACAAATAAATAAAATTTTCATATTATGTTAATGGATTTTTTGTTTTGTCTGGGAACTTGATAGATTTATATAGCCAATATTGTTAAAAATATGGTGAATATGGTTTTGTCAGAGCACTCTTTCTAGAGTGCTGTAAGGATACCAAAAAATTCCAATTGCTTCAAAAATAAAATTTTCAGAATAAGTGAAAAGGTGAATAGACACTTTCTTGAGTTCTTGAGGCCAGTGATGTCCAGTGGACTTTTTCACCTACACAAAACTTTAGGGTTGTTAAAATTCAACTGAGAGCAGCATTGAAAAATGGCTATGAAAAACAACCAACAAATATCTCAGCCCAGATGATGTTACATTTTGGAGTAAATAATTCAAAATCCATAAAACAAACTGATTTTCCAGATGCTGATAAGTGTTGTATAAATAGAAAAATAAAAGTCTACTCACAATTTACTTGCTACACATTTGTTTACATAAATCTTGGCCAATAGCAACTATAACACAATATTGCCACTTCCTAAAACCTGGCTAGCAAGTTCTTCAAGGATGGTCTTCTCAACACCAGGCAAAGTAACCACAATTGCATTTTTATCAAGAGATTTAGAAACAAATATATAGCTGTGTGAGCAGTAAAGATACAGTTTTCTGAGAAGTCAGAGTAAGTCTATTCTGTCGTCCTGTGAAATCATAATTATGCATACAGCCAGGGGCACAAATAAGGATATAAATAAAAGTAGGAGTTGAAAACTCAAAGTATTTATGTTTCACAGCTACTTAACTGAGCAACTCATTTTCCTGAGTGTAACCTCACACTATAACAAGAGCCAAAACAGCAGCAAATTAAAACCAGGGCAGTTACCTGGAAAGAAATGAAACCACTGCAAACATTTTGTACGAGCATTTTACACTGACAATGCAGAAACAATGCAGGCACATCTGCTAATGGTACCTTTACCTTTAGGTATGAATTATAGCACACATTTCCTCCATTAACTTAGTCAGATGGTATTGAACTGTGTGTAAGTCAGTGTTGCAACTTCATTAACCTCCTCTTGCTCCAACAGTCTCACAGTCTGACCATTTAAATAAATTTAGTTTCACATTTGCAACAGTTCTGTAGAGCTATGGCTTTAATGTTTATTTCCTCCATATGTACAGGTGTAGAATTTAATCAATCAAGTGACATACATGGATCTGTACATATTTGTATACACATTATGTTTATATACTTTTCATACTTAGTTCAAGTATTATTAAAATCAATAAAATCATTTGTTGTGTATACTTCCTCGTGAGTAGTGAGAATACTGTGACTACGACTCCTCATATACTGTGTATAGTTCATAATGCAGAGATATTATTTACTACCCAGAAATAAAAATATCTTTACAGTCAATTTTTTATTATTCAGACATACAATACAGCCTGTAAAGTCACAACACCTGCTTATACTCATAAAAAACCAAAATGCTTACTGCATAAATAAGATGTGAAGATGTATATCTCCCACTTTTCAGATGCTTTACACAAATGCAAAATTTCTCTAATTACTATAGCTGCCATCACCATCAGCCATCCATTAAGAAAGAAACTGTCTCAGTCATCCAGAGATCTGGATGCCTTCATAATGCACTACCCTCAGCAGCATCCAGGTTTAGCACAGAACCATCTCAGAGCCATCAGGTCTTGTTAGAAGGACCTGTGTAACAGGGATGTGTCTCTATTACATAAGACACAGCAGAACCTAAAAAGCTCAGCATTACATGGCACTTGGCACCAGGCTCCAGCAAGGAAAACAGCTGGCTATGAAAAGGCAAAATGACTTAACACGAAGTTGGTGCCAGTCATGTCCAGCAAATCTTAAAATGCAAAACTTATTGTTGTCTCCTTATATTGATTTTTTTTGTTTAATGTACACAAATACAGGAGATCCTTACTTAACTTGTTAAATAAACCAAACCCCATAAGAGAATATTCAATGAATTTCCTAGGAAAGAAGAATATTTCCTGAATATCATTAAGCAGAGCACAGTAATACAGAAGCAGCCATTTAGCATAATAAAGCTCCAACTCTGTTAAGCCTCTTGAGACTTACAATTTTCAAACAAAAAGATTTCTCCACTCTCATAAAATCCCAAGCCAGAATATAAACAAAACAAACAGCAGACATCCATCCATTCAGATCTCTCTCAGATACTTGTCATTTACAATTTACATGCTATTGAAATTCATGCAAGAAAATGAAATGGTGATTTGGTGTGTTTGCAAGTCAAAGGAGAAAATAATTTTTTTTTCCTATCTGCCCACTTTTCTTTTCTCAAGTATTCCAGAATCCTGCTGGAAACCATGTGTATGCCTTAAGCCCCCTTGAGGACTTGGCTTTCAGGAACTGTTATGGTTTGGAAAGATACAGCATCTTTAGTTTTAAGGAGCTGGAATCTTCCCTATTCCAAATCACATTAGCAAGCAGTTGCGGTCAATATTATCCATGAAAAGAATGGGAAAAGGCAGAAATTTAACTACATTTCAAATTAAAAACTTCACATGCTTTATAGGCCATACTTGTGGCTGAATAACAAACTGCTTTAATTTCTGAAGTCATCGAGGTCACTATGCTCTTTGACTTTTAAACAAAAATGAATCACTTAATCTTTGACAGCAAAGACACCAAGATATAATCTTTGACACTAAGAAATGTCTCAGGGCAGTGTTCACTTTGGTAATTTTTTTTCTAACACAATAAGTAGGTAGTAATCAGATGAAAAGTAAGTTGTGAGTTTTGGTCCAGCCGCCTACATTTTCCCCAAAGCTGTAATTCATGTTAAAAGCCATATTTAAGTTGCTACTTATCCGTGTTCACATGTTTTAAAGTCTTTGGCTCAAGTGCAACTCTCATGAGATACTGCAATGCCATTATGAATGTTTTCTTATCAAACGAAAGACCAATTTTAAATCAAGATCCTTTTTAATTAAAAAAAATAAAATAAAAAATGGGGCTATTAAAGTCCTGACTTCACATTACTGACCAATTTCAGCACCACACTTTCCATCAGGTCTGCAAGACAGAGAAATGCCTGCATCTTTATTTTCAGGGGAAATTCAGTTACCCCTTCACAATTTAGCAATACTGAATAATACTCTTATGATTACCAGCCTCTTTCTCTTTCTTCCTCTACTTTAAGTTGCAGAGCTCCCTTTGAGAGAGATGCTGGCCAGTGATGCTCCACAAGCCAAGCATCCAGAGTGTCAAGGAGCTGTACAGACTGATCTCATTTGTATTGATGGAACCACATGCTGAAAATGCCTCCAGCTCAACTTTGGTAATTTACCTCTACTGATGCAATTTAGTTGACTATCAGTACTGACTTGACTTTTTTTTCCATGTAAACAATGTAATTACTCTACAAAATGGAAAATATGTAAATGCTATGATTTAACTTTACACAGCAATTCTGTACTTAGCTGTACTATGTCCCAGAAGGTTTTGCCACTAGATCATTATTTACTGATGGGCTGTAGGGGAGCCATAGAATATAACCTCCAAAGGCACAAAGATGAATATTTAATCCAGGGTTTCTGCCCATTAATATTTTATTAAATCCCGGCTATTTTCCACCGTCCAGAAAATATTTTATTCCATTAATGATAATTGTGAATCTCAATGGATTCAGGTTTTAGCAGCTTCTGGATATTACAGTGAAATAATTCCTGTGCTGGTCATTAACAGCAAAGATGGTGCTATTTGCAGCTTCAAACCCCAATACTCATTTGTGAATAATTCTCTTTTAACCTAGTCCTTACAGGCTAGGACTTGGGTTCAGAGGTCACAGTGATAATAGTGTTTTTATTTTTTTTTTCAAATATCAAAAGCAGCACTTAAGCTTCAGTTGCCTTGTGGTGTGAGAAATCAGGACCTTCCTCTGTTGTGAACTGAGACAACTTTTACAAATGATAACTCCTCACTCACCCAGGTCACACTAACTGGATATCAAACCCTGTTTTTTTCTGGCCCTGTGCAAAACAAAGTACATGATGATAACACTAGCAACAAAGCAATGGGCACTAAATTGAATTTTCTAGATCAAGCTCAGTAGAAAAACCTTTCCCTGTGCTCTTCTATGACTGGAAGACTGATCACAAATGACTTTATTGAATGTCTTTCACTGATATTTGATTATCTAAAACAATAAAACAAAACAAGGCAGATTATTGCCTTGGGAACAACACATTTCCTTCATTACAGAGGTGCCAGAAACAGAAACACACGTTTTGCCAGTCCTGCCTGTAGGACTGGGATGGAAAGAAAATTGTTAACCAAATGTTCAGAGCCAGTACACACAGAAAAAAACCTTCCTTAAGCCATTAAGCTGCAGAAGAAATTGCACTAAGAAGTTTTCTGCTATTCTTTTTAATAGCACTTCTATACAGTGTAGAGAGCTGTTTAGTGATTGTAATGGACTAACCAAGATCTGTCTGCTGAGAGATATAAACCCAGCTCCCTGTGCTGCCTAAGAACTTGAAACCTTTTCAAAAAGACAGATCCATCATCTAAACCCCAAAGGACCTGGTATGGTGTCCTTTAACTCCTTGCAAGAGCAGTTTCATTTACAGTTTCACTCACTGGTGTAAACCACAGAGACATCTAAGCCACATTTGATGAGCAAATGTTTATCATCTCTGGCAGCTTTTGATCTAAAAATATATGTTAAAAAAATGTTCAGTTTCATTTACATTCGTGCTTACCTGTCACTTGGAAGGTTATTAATGCACATAAAATCAAACACATTTTGTTTTGAAGGCTAAATCTTCAAAACTGTAATGAGTGCAGAAGTTACATAATTGATACACATGTTCATTAACAAGCTTATTTTAGCAGCAGATTTTAGCATATAATGCATTCTATCCAAGTAACAGAAAAAGAATTTATTACTTTCTTTTCCTGTGAGAATATTATTATTCAAAACATGTTTTTAATAAAATACATGCATTTATATATCAACATATTTTGGCTATTATGTGTGTCTATATACATGTATCTAATTTCTATATGCAAGAGGACCCCCATGTACTTCTCACTTTGCACCATATGGCCCATTTATGTACAAGATTAATCCCATTCTAAAGGTATATAATAACACATTTGTCATTGCTCTAATGTTTCATAGATGTTTGCAATGCTTTGGTTTTATTTCATTGCCAAATATGGTCTTTTTTTTTTTTATTGCAGTTTTAAGTTCCACTTGACAGTACAGGTGTTCAGGCCTTGATCTCATGCTCACTTCAGTAAATAAAAGCTTTCATCTACCTAAATGAAGTAGGCAAATCCGTCTCCATCATCCTCAAGAGTGCAAACTATCCTTCCCTCACTATAATTTTGAGTTCCTCTCTGTGTTTCAGCACGTGGTGAGTAGATGCTTTATTTCAGAAATCACTTTCACTTTAACTTTTTTGAAAATATTTTCGCTTTACAATTAAAGCATTTCCTTGAGAAATTGTTCCATGTAAAACTAATTTTCTTAATATTTTTCTTCATTATTCTTGAACTATTTCTACACTTAATTCCAATGCCAATAAAAGGAAGATTTTTGCTACAGAACAAATAAAATATTTCTTTTCCCTTCTCTGTCATACAGAGACACAAAAATAAACTGACAAGTTGTTTTCAAAAAGAAATAGAGTCATTTACTATTTTTTTTAACCTAAGTACATAGAGAATGAACTGGTATGTATTCTTGTATTCTGTCTCATTTCAGGTTTCAAAATGTTTTGAGAGCAGTGACTATGACCAGTAGAGTGTCAGCAAGTCAGGTTGACAGAGGTATGTAGAAAATTGAAAAAGTACAAAAATAAATCAAACATGCAGGGACTTTTGTGTACTTTCATCACAAATCTTGCTATATTCAGCACAAAATGGTCCTAAACAGCAGTTCTGATGTAACAGCTGATCAGTTTAATAGATGGTAAGCATTTTTGCCCTGTTGTGATGAGTGACATACAGGGGCCTTTTATTCCAGATGGGAGCTGTATTTTTGCCCACAAAAAAGACTTGTACAAAACCTTGTGTTTAGGCAGACTCCTAAATATGATGGTCTATTAATTATTTAGACAAGGTAGGAAGTTATTAAGGGTTGCATTAAATACTGTCACCGTGCAGGTGTGAGCAAAAACATACACAGAGCATTTGACTGATGATAGGTGGCAAAGGCCTCACATATACTCACAAAGAACAGACTTGATAATGGCAAAAATGATCATTAATTAAAGCACAGAACTGAGAGATGCATATCTAGAATGTCATTAGCTACAAAGCCTGCATGGGGTGAAGTTGAAGGATATACATATATCTAGAGCTAATGGTCTATGGCTGGCTCCTAAAGATCTTCTGCCTGATAAGGATTTTGTTTCTGAAAGATAAAAAGTGGCAAGAGATAACTCACTTGATGGGGCACTTCTCAATTTGCATCCGGTCTTGGACTACAGCAGAAATAAATGGGGAATATGTATAACAAATTTGGGGATACATTTAAATGTATATTTCCTATTAAGAGATTTTTTTAAACACTCAGAGTAGTAAGTGACATTATTTCCATAACTGAACATGCCCTACACTGCCTATTACACTCAGTTTTTCCAGTCATTTTGAGTGTTCTGTCTTGAAATGTTACAGATTTGTGAGAAGTTTCCTCTACTAAAAAAAAAAAAAAAAAATTATCACTTTCTTTATAAAGATGACAATATCAAGTTTTATAGATACATGAAAATAATGAAAATGTGTCTATATACGTGTAGGTGAGCTGTGGTTTAAACATAGCTTCACATTAATAAAAGTTGTGTTTTACACTAAAATCCCTTCATGTAAAAAAGCACACTCACCTCAAAGATAGGCTTATTGCTCACAAAATTCTTGCCATACAGTCATATTACCTTCATTCTTTTTATGTGTTTTCATTTACTTTTTCAGAATATTGACACAGAACTTTAATAAGTAGTTGTCCAAAGCTTATATTACCGGGCAGAAAAGTGCATAATTAAGAGAGAGAAGAAAACACTTATTTAAAAAGCTAACTGTTAAAAAAACCCACAAAAAACAACCAAAAACCTATCAAGAAAACCCCCCAAAGCCCCACCCCTTTTGTGTATTTGTGTCCATTCAAAAGTTGCCAAAGATCTTGTGAAAAAAGTTAATGACATTGACTTTTAAGCAGACTGCAAACTGCTTGAGGAATCCAAGAGTGATGTGGTTATTCAATTACATCTCTATCATTCATCTATGCACCAAAATCCTTTTAGGTGCACAGAAAATTTCTTTTTTTTATGCAAAAACAACATATTGTGTCATGTTTTCCTGAGAGACCTAAAATCCTTTTTTTAATAATTTACTTACATATATTAAAGAAAGAAAATATGCAAGATAATGATGAAACAAGCAGTCTTTTGTATGACTGCTATAATCTACCCATATCATGACATGCTGTAATCTATGAAAAAAATGTTTCTTTCTAACTCACAGATCTAAGTCTAGTAGGAAAATAAGCAAATCCCTCCACATTTGTTCTCCCAAGCCATGATATGCCTCTTCTGCAAACTCTCAAGTTACCTTAACACTCCTCAAGATTGTTACAATAATTAAGAAGCAGAGTATATATGTCTACACACAATTATGTACTCCTAATTTCTTTAGATTAGAGTCTAACTAATTGATAAAATTACATCAAAAAATCCAAAACTAAAATTAAAACAAACAAACAAACAAACAAACAAGCCCAAACAAAGAAACGATAAAAACCTACCAAAACCAAGAGTGGCCACTGTGTTTTTAAAAAGTTACTCATGCTTTAAGAGAAATTTTAAAAATAGAAAAATAGTTCTACAACTAGTTATTAGTACTTTTCTAATTTCATATTTATTTAATATTATTCTTAAATCTTATTCTAGATACTTATAGTGGCACCTTAACTTTTCAAATTAAGAACTTTAAATATACATATATATAAAAGTAAAAAAGAACATACAAAAAAGAGCAGGTGTTTTAAATGTTAAGGCCAACAGAATTCCCAGTCCTCCCTCCAGAAAACTGTATCCATAAAGAAAATTACATTTATTTAAAATAAATCAGATAAAATTGGACTATGTGACTGAGGTTGACAAAAGTATCTTTATCCAAACCTGGAAAAATACAAATCCTAGCAGTCATCATTGAAACAGATGCCAAAATTGAGGCATGATTACAGGTTTAGGTGAATGCACAAGGAAGTGTTTTCTACCTGCCTTCCTCCCTAGGAATGAAATGGGGAACAAAAAAACCTCAAAACCCACACACAAACCCAATCCCAAATCCAAAATGTAAGTATTGTGCTAAAATCTCTGAACTGCTTTAAGAATGCAAGCACTGAACTTCTCTAACAGTTCCAACATTATGCAGAAGCAAAGAATAAATGTAAAGCACTGAAGACAACTTTTTTAATATAACTAAAAAAGAGGTACAATGTAGAAGGACCAAACTGACACTATGAAATAAAGTTAGAAACAGGTTATCATGTCCCTGTCCAGAATGCACATTTCTTTAAACTGCAGATAAGCATCAGTGATGTTTTTCCCTCACAAATCTCGGGAGCAGAGAGGGACAGAGCTGTTGTTACACTGCTCATCATCGATATGAAGCTGGCCTGTTGGAACAGAATATTACTTCTTATCTGCCCTGGATATGCATATGTGTGGATCTGCTGCTCTCTCCTATCTCTGCTCAGTGCAGGAATTATAAATACTCACTTCTGCTTTATCAGTGGAGCTTTAAGCGGTGTCCTGCTGAATGGTTGTGGAGCACAAGATAAAATCTAATTAATTTTTTAGGGAAATTATCAATAGGGATTCTACCAGCTATAGACAACACATTTCAATGTTCCCAAGACAGACTATTTAATGCACAGAGAATGCAGAATCACATGCACACCTTTTAGCCAGGGCAAGGAAAATGCCCCCATTCCTTGCTGATAGCTGCTAGAGACCACCAGAAACAGAGGAGGCATTCATTAAGGTAGCTCCTGCCAGAGAAATGCCATGAAATGAAGGGCTAGCCCATATCAGATCCAGACAATTAACATCAAAATAAATACCTGAAGCATTATTTTCTCTTTCTAAATCAAAACTCTTGCACAGTAAAAAAAAAAAAAAAAAAAAAAAAAAAAAAAAAAAAAAAAAAAAAAGCAAGTAGCCAGAGGTTTCAATGAACCACCAGGGATCATTTATATTTGCTTCCCCATTTGAAAGCTGAAATATCAAGTCCTAGCCAAACCAGTCCAACTCAGTTTTATAGAAGTTTGGGTACAGAGATAGCTTCCTTTCAAGGAAAACTGAATATTTTGACCTTGAACTATGATGCTGTAACCAAAACATTCAAGAACAAACGTGAAGATTTTATCAATCTCATGTTCAATTCTGTATGAACAACCAGTGATGTTAATGGTGACAATACTCAAAGATAAAAACAAAATGAGAGGTCAGGTGCTGTTTTTCTCCAGATGCACACGAGGCACAGCACAACGCTGCTTGCACCGCAACCCCCTCGGGACCAGGGCCTTTACCGTGGTTTCACAAATTTGAGCACAGCTTGACCCCTGGCTCTGGTGTGGATTCCCAGGCACCCCCAGAAGTCCAGGGAGCAGGCTGGAACACCCCCTGGCCCCACTGCAGGCTGGCCCTGACCCCGGCACTGTGATGACCACAGCATCCGCTCTGCCCTGCAGCGCACACCCGGTGCTCCTCACCTGCGCTCACCTTCAGCTGCCAGCCAGGCACAAAGCACACATTTTTAATGCAGGAAGACAGAGAGCAGCATCCAAGTAGCAAAACACAACAGTTAGAGGGATTTCTTTATCTTACCTATTGCACTGGAGTCAGGAGATCAGGCCCCCATTCTGCCCAGCACAAACTTTCTGTAGCTGTGAAGAAGAAGAAGCAGCTGCACAGCTGTTCTTCACAGTCCTGACTGCAGACATACAAGCCAAGCCACAATACAGCTAAAGGGATGCTTAACATTTGCCAGCTCGGCTACAGAGCACATTACTTACCCCCTCCAGTGCTTCCTGAAGCTGAAATACAGTTATGTACCCACAGATGTATACAAATAGATGGTTCAGTGAGTAGTTTACTTGAAAATGTTCTGTTTTAAGCAAATAGAGAAGTAAAAGTTGTGCAATCAATTTCTTTCCTACTTATTCAAGCACTATGGAAATATAATACATTACCAGCCTGCTCTGAGCATAAAAAAAATTTCTTGGATTCATGCTGGCGGTAAGTGGCCCTTTGAGGATTTGGGTGTTCCCCCTCCAGATACTATCCTTATTCTTCTGGTTGATCTAAATGTTATCAATTTCTACCTCCTCAAGTAAAAAGCAGTCTAATTCTCAGGCAGGCAGGATTGAGGTGGAGGGAGGATGACAGTCTGTCTGTCTCAAAATTTATTTCTGAATTCATTTATGAGCCCTCATAAAAGATGTAAGAGAATTATGAAGGCAGAGAAATAATGAAATAGAAGTCTTTTCCAAACTGGTCTCACTATCCCACCACGTTCAGATATCTGATTTCCATTGTGACACACTTTCTTCTGCATTGATGAATTTTAATTTCTGTTGCTCTAGGGTAACACTTCAGGAGCAGTGCGAGTGGTCATTATATCACACGCATATTAGAGTCTACCTCTCTTTAAACTAGATGCCTGAATTAATAAGGTCCTTTTCCTGTACTGTGCTGCCACACTGGCAAATACTTTCTGACTGAGTAAAACTAAAGTGAAAAAAGTGCTTTCCCAGCTGTCTTGTGAAGTCAAGATCAGAGAGCAGCATGCAGTCTTTTGATATTTCTTGTCGGCATGTGCATTCTCCACAGCTCTCCATATTGCTGATGGAGACCTTGCTCCTTGACAGCCTTCAACTTGACAAGGGGCAGAAAAAACTTCTGCCTCTCCCCCAGCACACCCCACCCCCCCAAAAATCAGAAGGCACCAGCATAACAGGGTATTGAAATATATGCTATTTCTGCCGAGTACACATTTAGCCCAGTGAGGACCAACACGCCCTGCTTGACATACACGTGCAAACATTTGGAATGATGCTTCAGCTTTCATAACTGCACTCACTGACCTTTTGAGCCCTGCAATTTTATCTGCCCTCTGCTTTGAAGGTAGGGTATAATCAACTCTAAATATGGGACCTGATTTATTAAGCTTGGTTTTGAAAGATAGGTTGAAGTATAATGATGTTTACCTTTGGCTGAAGATGGAAAACTGGACATCTACCAAAACAATGTATGAATTACTGACAACAATTTAGTTTTGTTCTTTACTGCAGGGTAATAATTTTGCCATATGTTGCAGTACAAAAGATATAAAAAAACCTTTAAAAGGTTTTTAAGAGGAAAAATGGAACACTATTTCCTTACAATAAACTAGCTTATTATACATCATGCTTCCTATTTTTATATCAAGGAATCAAAAGGCATAGTAGTGCTACAGAGCTGAATATTGTCTGAACACTATCCCAACACATAAACTCAAACTTCAGTGCAAAAAAAAAAAGATATATGCCCATTTCGTTATGGTACAACAATTTCTTCATGAGTTGTCAAGAGCAGAACTGTCAGTCAACGTCACCGAGGTATTCAAAGGACTCATTTGCTTGGGTAAAATGCTGCTCTACAGTTTTCTGAAGCACCTTTTCAAAATATAGCTTGGGCATTCTAGCCCAGCAATAAGTTTCTATATAAAAGTATGCTAACTGTGCAGAGGCTGCCAGCAATTTTGCTTTCTAAGTGCTCAGTCAATAGTGCCTGATAAGATCAGCAACACGGCCAGCTTTTCAATATGAACCAATTCTATATCTTATCTTCTCCCAGGTGTCTGGCTGTGATGCCAAGCGAAAGGGTGATGAAGACCTCAAAACATGAGATGAATGATAGATGCCTGCAAATTTAATTAACAAACAAAAGTCCATGGATAGCTATTTAGTCGGAATATATAAGACCTGGCAAGATATCCATGGGATCTCCTATTTCAACATAAAAAGAGACACTTTGGCAAGGGAAAAAGAAGGTCTAGTTTCTAATTTTTTTTTTCCCAAATTTGGAGCAAAACTCTACCCCACCACATGGCTGGTTTGCCAGACTGGCCTGTGCTTGAAGCTACTGCTCTGTTCCAGCCATGTCACTCACATGCACCCAAACACACACCAAGTGGGCATGTCTGCATAGGAAATACCTCCCCAGCCCTGTGACAAGCTCAGTGTGTTTATTTGGATCCATTTGTTTAGTTAAAAGATCTCCATTATTTCTTCAGAATAGATATGACTCAGTTTTGGAAGGCAAGAGATAAGGAGGAGAGGGGAAAGAAAGTAAAGAACTGTATAGGGAGGAGGTTAAAACCAGATTTCTTAGAGTTTCTAGAAATTTACATACCAAATGTTTTTTTAAAAATGTCTACAGAACTTTTTTTGTAACTTCTTTTCATTAATATCTTAACAATATCTAATTGTAGCAGTGTTATTCTTCATGTTTTAAATTTTATTCCTTTCCAGGTGACAGCAAGCAGCAACTAAAAAAGGAGTAAGTTATGTTTGAAAAATATATTTGCACTGCTGTTATTTGCCTTCTCCATCTCTCTCAGAACTGGAACTGTTGGCAGCTTTCTGGAAAATGAGTTTTGTAGCATGCAGCAAATACTGGAAGACAGAAATGCATTAAAATTTGAGACTGACAGACAGCTGGCTGGATTTATAGGGAAAGTAAGTATAGTGGTGGTAGCATCCATGTGAACTTAATAGCAGAAAAGTGAGAGTCATGGGACATCTGGGATCAGATCAGGTTCTGTCAACCAGAAGATGATATTACACCTTTAAAGCCATCAGGGCTCCCAGTCTGGTAAGGAGACAGAGGATTTAAAAATGCATCTGTCTAGCATCAAGGGAGCCCAAAGGAGTTTGGGCACACAGAAGGATTTGTAAAATTGCAGCAGTTTAGGATAAAGTTCAGCCTGCTCTTCCTGGCTAGTTGAGAAATAGGGGAATGCAGTGAGAACATGGAAGTTCTTTTCTCTTTATATATTTTCCAATTATTCTTACATTGGTTTTCAGTTTGCACATTCTTAGTATGGATTGGCATGCCTATGGCAATTTAATGCCGTTCCTACTCTTTGTAGCTATAGCTTTGCTTTACCTTGTTAAACACCAAAAGAAATCAAGTAAGGATCACTCCAAAGTCACACAATGAAAATAGGACACAAAGCAAAGGATGTAAAACATCCTCTTGCCATGGCAAATATGACAGTGTACTGAGGAACAGAGGTTTCCATACTAATGATGTCACCTCATTTACTTTATCATGGAGTCATTGCTACACTGGGTTAGTTTCACTACACCAATAATTTTATTGCAGCTGCCAAGGTGTGAACAAAGTATTCCACTTCTTAGGGATTTACATTTCAGGGAATAGATAAATTATATAAAACACAGGAAAAGGAAAGCTGAATTAGAATTAATAAAACAGATTACCTCTGGAATATAGTCTAGAAATAATTAATTCTACAACTTCAATATTAGAATTCATTATCTTACATGACCCTCCAAAATTATCTTCATTTTTTGACCCTCAGAGAAACTAAAAAGCTCTTCCTTTCTGTCATATATTTGAGAAGGTCCTTTAGGATATTGGGATTTGCATAGATTCTACATAATTTTTTCTTTCCAAGTAGTTGTTTAAATTTTAAGTCTGTTACTGATGACTTTAAACATTATTTTTTAACATTTCCCTTGCTGAGAGTTTGCATGGACAAGATATTCTCAGATATTTTTACTATTACTTTAATGATTTCTTGCTGTAAGTAAATCTCACCACACACTTATTTTCCTTAGAACATCTAATCTGGTATTAGCAAACAGCACCTGGCAAGTGCAGTGATGACTGCAGGTCTCTATTTCAGGTGTTCCCACTGCTGTTCCTTGCCCCTCTGTCACACTTCAGCTCCTCTGAAGGCAGCATAATTTGGCAAAAGAGAAATGCTGGAAGAGATCTACTCACTCCTCTGTGAAGCAGGGTAGGAATTGCTTAAGAAATGTCAGAACTTTCCCTACAAAGGTACTGGAGTTATTGGGAAGCCTAATAAGTAAATTTAAAAATGACCCAAACAGAAGACATTCACTAAAAATGGCAGAATAAAGATTACACCAGGTATGATCCCAAAACCAAGTAAATGCTTTTCTGTAATTGACACAGAAACAAGGACATTGATGATGATCAAAGATAAGACAGCCAGGTGAAATGCCTGATAGTGAACCTATATCCTGAGATGAGAAAAAAAAAAATCCCCAAATTAAAGTTGATCAAAGAAGGAACAGGGAATGTTCTTAAAGGAAATTATATTGAGAGGAGAGCATATCATAAAACAGCAGGAAAACTATCACATAAAATAACAGGAAAGCTGTAGATCTTATACTTTGCTTTAAGAATCAAAAGAAAAAAGCAACACTAGGCAAGCAAGTTTAAGAACATTAGTTTTATCCCAGTTCAGCAAAATATTATACCTCAAAACTTGTATACAAAAGACAGCCATAAAAGTTAATGGAAGTTTGGTAAATTTGTGTTGAAGTTTATTGAAAATAAATAAACTGTTCCAGAGTAATGCAATAATGGTTTTAATGAACAAGATAAATTTATTAAACTCAAATAAATTTAATCTAAGCTCAAATAAACTACTCCATGTCCAATATTGTTCTACAACACAAAGGATGAGATCGGGTATAAAAGACAGATTGTAGTACAAGAATTTCAAACTTTGTGAAGCATCGAAAAAGAAAAATAACATTATTTTGCACTGGACTAAAAGTTTTTCAAGTGCTTCCACAAGGATGAGTCTCAGAAGTAACAATTTGTTAACAACAACAATTTTGTGGGAGAAAAAACTGAAAGGACATATAAACTATGTTAGTCAGGAGAAATAATCAAAATTAGGTGTAATGGTGAACAACTCATGGGAATTATGGAAGCAGTAATATTGTGATAATACTCAGAGAAAGTGCAAGATCTTTTACTCACCAATAAAAAGAATTTCTAGTTTTAGATATGAATTATTTGGATGTGACAAAGGAAGACAGACTTGGGTTTCTTTTTCAGACTGATTGACTGAGCTATTAATTCAGTGTAACTATGGGAGAAACAAATATAGTTTTGTGAGGTGGCAGGTGATGTATTTCCATGTTATAAAGTATCATTAATGTCACGGTACAAAAGGCCTTGTGAATCAAAACAGCTTAAAACAGTGACATCTACCCTGCCCATAGCACTGAGATAATGAAAATATGCCTCTTAGAAAGCAGAGAACTCAGTCATCTCCTGCACTGTCACTTTTCAATGAGCACCAAACTCATTAAAACTAAAGATGATAAGGCAGCACTTTCCTGTGCCTGGAAAAATTCCTCACACCAACTGGAGGTCATAAACAATGCAATGGTTATGAAGAAACACAAGGTTCAGCCACTTGAAGGCAAATGGACAAAGTTAACCCATCAGGCTGCTAATTTATGCTTTGTATTTAGGATTTGAAGACAATTTCTAACGAAGCACCTCTACCTGAATGGCAATCCATCATCAGCTATCATATCTAAAGGCCTAGAGCAAGCTTCCACAATTCACCTTGCATGTCCCAAATGAGCCTTTTTATTGTTGTTGTTGTAGTATAAAGCTCATGTTGCATTTTTGAAGACTGTGTAAAGGACCAAAAGATCATAAATGTAAGGTACCTAATTGGGTAATTCTTTGTTCCAGTGTTCCATGTGTAAACAGACCTCTCTGAATTTTCATCCCATATTCCCTGGGCTGCAGGGCTGTGTGTTACCTCAACACTCCAAAGGATTAAGAACAGAAGCTGGTTAGAATGTTACATCATAGCAAAACAAAACAGGGTTATAATAATCACCAAAATTAACCTGTGCCATTTAAGATACAACTTCTTAATATCTCATATTGCAGCAAAGATTAATCCATTTTTGTTTTTCTATTAAAGTACCCCTTTGGAAAGGATACAACTTAGCATGCCATGGAAACGGGCGTATTTACTTAGCAAAAGAAAAGAAGCACAATATTCTCTGATTCTACACAAATGTTTTGAAGCCTTTCTTTCTTCAGCATCATGACAGAAGCTTCTTGCTGCTCAACATCTACTACCTCATGATGGGAAACACACTAACACAATTTCATTGTTTGGATTTTCATTGCTTTCTATCCTCCCATACGTGCATTTCTCAACAAGCTCTCAGCACTCTATCATTTTGCCAAAAGCTACCAGACTGAATAAAACTTTGTCTCAGCCACCACAACAAAACAGGGGATTGTCCCAGTCCAGGAAAATGTCCTAAATCAGACACTGGGCTGGGAGAGAGTTTCAATAATACCCGGAGTTAGTTTAAAACAACAATGTGGTCAAATGTTGGTAACCAAACCAATAATTCACTTTCATTTACTATCAAGGAAGATAGCAAGGAATAAAGATAGGAAAGGAGGAAAAAAGTGAAGAATTACTGAAAGCAAGAAACTCTATCACCACCAGGAATCTGCAGCACCCCATGAAGAGCCTTTTTCTTTTGTATTTCAGTGGGGATAACTCTGCCAGGATCCAACCAGTGGCACTTTCTAGCACTTTTCCACAGGGATCAAAGTAGACAAACTGGCCAAATTTGCAGCCACAGGCTTGACTTTTTATAGGTTCTGCATATTTTTCTGGATCCTCTGTCAGAATCTAGCTGACATGAAGCCACCTGTGGTACTGGGAGAGAAAAACATTAAAAAAAAAAAAAAGATATTTTTCAAAAGTCAGTTAAAAACTCCTTCTGCAACAGGAGCAAGAAGCACATGCTCAGCTTGGAAAGTCCTAACATTGATCTTACATGATCTCTTCATCTGATTCTGTGTAATTAGAACACACTCTTTCCAAATATGTCTCCTTAGCTAATTATAGCACTGAAAAGGAAATCTCACAGCAGCCCAGAATCAGGCAGGGGAAAAGGAACTGAGGGTTTAATCACCAACCTAAAGGCAAAAGCAGTACATTATGCAGCATGATTTTGAAAGTAGTTCTACTGATTCCCTATCAGGGGTTAGATACCTGCAGTCACGTTTACCTATGGCATTAATCAGTATATGTCAATGGAGACCTGCTTGGAAAGAATCTGGCCTGTTTTAAGACATAATTTAAAATTGAAAATTCATCCTGGAGTGGTTCAGAGAATTTCAGTTTCTATCATTGTTTTGTATTGTCATTTTCAGCAAGACATGAAGGTAATGGCTAAACTCAAAAGACATACAAAAACATCACCATTCTAGATGCAACCTAAAAACAAGGACATGTATGTAGGGCCATATGTTTCTGTATGACTTTTTTTCTCTGACAATGCCTTTTAAAGCTTTGGAAAATACACCAGGTAAATCAGTATATTGATTGCAGAAGTACTTCTTTTACAATTTTATCTGCACTTTTAAAGTAATCACACTATTATTTTTTATTTCAATATATCTGACACATTGGGTGTGATATGTGATTTGTGGAAAATTTTGACTGAAAGAGGATGGAACCAAGAATGATTTTTTTTTTTTTTACATGGTGCTTTTCCATCAGCTTTCATATTAAAAAAAAAAATAGAAGAAAAAGAGCATCATGAATACACAGAGGTTTTAAGGAAAAATAAACAAACCATAGCACAAAATTTTAACATCGACTGGAGACCTTTTATATGCTTCCTTGTTACTCATCAGAGATACACAGTAGATATTCCAGAACTACTGTGAGGAGCAGAATAAAGAATTTAAGCTTCAGTAAAAAGTTAGGGCATAATCTGAACCTCAGAAATGTCCAAGTGAGCAGATGCTGTGACGTGGGGGGTATTGAAATGCTGTTAAGGAAAAATCTTTTGTGTAATTTTGTGCATGAAAAAATAAATTCCCAATTTTTTGCCTGAAAGCACTTGGTGCTGAGAAGAACTCTTCCTAAGTCATTGTTGCCACAAGTGTTTTTAGTCTTTCCTCCTCTTTCTGGCACAGAAATTGCTATTCAATCTCCATCTGCAGCTGTTGGGCTGCTTCACTGTCCAAACAACTGTCTGTCCCAGAAATAGTGTTTTTGTTGATGACCTGGATTTAATCTTCTTCATCCTACTCATACCAAAAATAAGCAAATGCCTTCAGCTGAAATTGGGTAAAACCAACTTTGTTTGATGAGAAGCAGGACAAGAGGCCTTTTGGGGCTCATCCCCCAGTGCACATTATGAAATGTGCATCTGAAGGGAAGGATCCCTGCAAGCCAGAAACACACACACACATTGCAGACCTTTTTTCACAGTGCTCAACAGGAGAGAGTTCCTTAATTCCTGGTCACAGGTCCCCTCTGACCTCCTCCTGGAAACATTAATGATAAAGGTGATAACACTTGATGAATGCCTCGTAACCCTGAACATAACCTCTAGATTTAATTCAGCCATTCTCGCCTCTTCAACTTTCTGCCGGAGTCTTGAACAAGAGTTATGTTATCTTGGCTTATAACTTTGACCTGTGAAGGCTGGGGGCATGGAGTCAATCAATTTTTCATACTTGAGACCTATGTGAAAAACTATTTCATTATGTCTTGGCATTCACTTTTTGAAATATTAGCTTTGAATATTGCAAATGCGTTTTACTCAAAAGTACTATGAAAAAAACCCAGAGCTTTTCCAGCTGTAGTCATGTTTTAATCCTCCTTATTTTATCCAAAGGGGTGAGTGGGGCTGTGTGGAAAGGTGGTCTAATATGGGGGGAGTGAACCAACAAAAATACTCTCGACACATTCAATAGTAAAACATAAGTGTGCTGATATATACAAATCAATATTTTTTTTTTTTACATTTTTAACTTCCAAATTGCCAAACTAATGTGGTGTTCTGATTTTATTCTCACATTTCACGTGTTACTTGAAGTCATAAGCAACAGAATAAAGAGGAGAAAAATGCACCTAACAATTCATCTTTGCCTATCCCTCTCACAAGTCTCTCATTATGAGCAGCTCTTACTTCCACTGTATGTATGGTTATAGGTATAAATTAATTTAAATATCAGAGCAGGCCATTAAATAGGTAGCCAATTAGATAATCTTCATTAGAGGAAAATACTACTGTTTAATTAGCTTGTTAAAAAACACCCCCATACACATACCCTGAGGATAAAACCTCCTGTAAAAGAACAAAAAGATATTTAGCCACTACAGCTACCAACTTTCACAGGTATACAAATGCCTTTCTCAGAAATAATGTGTAGAGTGCACTGTGAGATTTACACCTCTTGAAGTCACAGGATTCAAAAGTGCCTGACACCTGTTCTCTTGGCCAGTATGGCTGAGTGCAAGAGAGCAAATTCTGGCCAGATGCATATTGGAGGAGAGAAAATCCCTCTTATCCTTCTTGAAAAACAAGATACTTAAAACACTAATCACCTCTGAGCAACCTGCAGAGGATCCAACTTACCTGGCACAGATGCAGCTGTTCCAGTTGCTTCCTTGTCCCCATCTTCCCAAGCTACACATCTGCCTTTCCATCTCCGACATTCATTATTTTCAAAGATAGATTTTAACTTTCCTCCTAATGAGGAAAACTATGCAGAAGGATTCATTGACCCTTAGAAAAGCCTGTTCACTGTCAAGCCCAGAGTCAATGCTTAGAAGCATGATTTATTTCTCTCTAGATTTGAGCTGTTGTTAAATCCAGACAGGAAGGATCAAATGCCATCATTACTCTGCAAAATAAAATGAGATTTGCTAAATTTTATGTAGGACCTGGATATTCTTGCAAATGCTCCTGTAAATTTATATTACCTTAGTAGCAGAAGAAACCTTTCCTAGTTTTTCATGTTACCTATAAAATGCAGTTCTGTGAAGATGGAGACATCATGCAGAAAGAAGTCTTTGCTACACTATAAACTTTCTGGACAAAAGGAAAACCTACAATCATAGAATATCCTGAATTAGAGGGACCCACAAGTACCATCAAGTCCAGCTCCTGACCCTGCACAGACAACCCTCAAAATCACCCCATTGTGATTCAAATACAGATTATGTGAACTAGGTTTTGACATAAATTGTGCTGGATTGAGAAGTCTGGAGTCTGAACTGCACTTCATACAGCAAAGAGTTAACTGAATCAGTCAATATCAGTAAGGATATTTCTGAACACAACTTCGCAAAACCCATTTTATCCTTATTTTTTCAAGCCCCAAAAGAATAAGGTTAATAATGATAATGCTATAAATCTTTAAACACCAACCTAATTTTTTTTCAGGTACCAAAACCACTACAATTAATAATTTCAATATAGAAATATCTTTCACTAGTTCTACCTGAGAAAATCTCCCAACTAGTTTGAAAGAATCTAGTTGAATGAATTTTAACAAGACACGTGGCTTAGGACAAAAACTCCCTGCAAGTTTCTTGTATTGGTGCCAAATAGTAATTCATTTGCATGCTGTCTTCACCTAATTTTTAGGCAATCAGCAAACCTGCTTGCTGCAGCAGACATCATGATCTTTGGCCTCATATAAAACAAGGGATCTTAAAATGAGAGTTACAATTCAGGCATCATATGTAGGATTCAGTGCAAACATAGGTGCTTATCATCATTTTCACTGTCAAATAGCATCCCAACTGCCTTCACCTGCTTTTCCAAAATATGTGCCTTGTTTCATCTGTCAGCCCTGCAGTGATTTCTTGAATACTCAAAGCCTTCTATCTATTTAGGCAACTGAATCCCAAGTGGCACCAAGCTCATAACCTACCAACCATCAGCTGAAAATCTAACATGTGTGCATTTGATTTTGAGCCAACAGACATTACTCACAATCTCATCTACAGCAAAAGATTATCACCATATATTTTCCAAAGGCTGAAAGCATCCCCAAAACCTGAACTTTCAAGGATAAAAAAATACTAAACCTGAAAGACCGCATTCTCAGTTTTGTTTTTCAGGAATTAAAATTTTGCTTCAACACTTGCTTGAAGACCTACAGTAAATCTGCTCTGTAAATCTCACAAGTGACTAGAAGGAATTGCCTTTGAAACTGAGGCATAGCTCACATCCTACTTAGCAATTCTCTCCTATAAAATTGCATCAGGATGTCTCGTTACAGGCAATCTTTCAGCAGCATGCAAATATGATCTTGGCTTCCAGAGTGCTTTACAAGTTTCACAGTACTACACACCATTTTACCAAAAAGGGTGCATTCCCAGCATTTGGTGAGGAAATAGCCTCCAGGCAGAAGACAGCTCGATACAGACGTTCTGCTTTTCCACCAGCATGTTTTCTTAATTAATCACAGCATATATAATTATTATATAAAAAGGTAAATAAGCTCACACCAGCTTCCCTATAAATGCTGATGTATTTCAACTAAGCTTGACAGAAGTCTAAGGGCATCAAGGATACTGAAGCAGATGATGCTTTTTTGGCTTGGCACCAGCCATGGGCAGCGTGAGAGCCACCCACCCCAGCTGCAGCTCACAGATGTGTGACACTTCTGGCAGTGCCACCTGGGCACTGGTGAGGGGAATCCAGAGGGGAGACAGTGCAGGGATGTGCAGCTTGTGGTCGTGGCAAACCTACAGCATTTGGGGTGAGAAATTAAGTTTATTGAGGGAGAGCAGATCACAAAGGTTCCAGCCTAAAGTGACATCTTACACCTCTGCTGGACGATTGGTGAAGCCCAGCAGCAGTGGATGAAAGGCAGGCTGGGGACTGCACTGTAGGAACAAAACCAACTCTTTGGTCAGGGCAAGAGGCTGTGAGACTTCACTGGAATATCTGCCTGTGAGATTGAGTTTGGGGGACCAGTTCATCTCTGTCCAGTTATCAGTGTTGCTGCCCTCACTCACCTCGCTCCAAGCATCAGCTCTTACTTTTCTGGGGTACTGGGGCTCCCAGCTCTTACAGAAGCCTCTGCTCACAGCCCAGAACCCCAGAGTGAGCTGCTCCCCACTCCTGGCTATATTTTGTTGCAGTTATTTGTACCCAGGTATCTCCCCAACACAGAGATAAAGCAGCCTGTAAGAGATACCTGCATATTGCCCCCCTCAACTATGTCACATGAAGCAAAATAAGTCACGAAGGAGGATATTTCTCCCTCCTTCCTCACCTTAAAGGAAACACAAATGACTGGTGTTACACTACATAGGCAGGAGATTTTCCTCTGCCTAGCAACTGCTGTTTTCCCCTCACAGCATATGGTCTTGTTCAGTTTTTCTCTCCTAGCAGTGAACTAATAGACAAGGGGAGGGCCTCTGTCTTTTCACCAAGGGAAAACCAGAAACCTAGTCCTAACAAAAAGTAGACACTTACCTTGGTGCCATAAAAAAGTGTTCATGCCCCATGAAACAGAAGGTAGATCCCTGTCTCTCTGGTTCTCCTGTTTGTTGCCTCAGATTGTTAAACAGAGCAAGGGCACTCCTACTTCCAAGCACCTGCATTTAATTGCAGCTTATTGCATTCCCCACAGGGAAACAGGAACAGCTGCAAAGGAACACTGTACTGATGCAAGAGCAGAAAATACTCTTTTTTCCTGAGCAGGAAATGTGCTCCTTTCTACAAAAAGCACACCACTCTAGAGAGAAATCATTAGGAAAAAAAAAATCTAATACTGCTTGGTTTTCCTGGTTTTTCTTTCTTTGTTTTCATTCAATCAAGTTAATAAACTGCTACTGTAAAATAAATTTTTTAAAATTTAAAACTCTATAAAGAATATTTAAAACTTATTTTTCAGGAAAAATGTTTTTGGCTGAGCAACCTTCTTGCTTTTTAATTGAAAGATTTTCCATCACGCCTTGGCAGGTTATTGCGACTTAAATTGAAGTGAATATAATTCAATAAAATTAATGAATAAACTAAGTTTAGGACTACATTCCAAAGGAAAAAATTGGATACAATTGAGGGTTTCTCCCCAGCCTGTTTGTTAATTAATAGCTTATTTATGGAGGACTGGCTAAAGAAACTCTGGAAGACCATGTACATTTTTAGTTTTGCTGCATTCAGACCCTTCTTTCTTTTCAGCATTTGCTCCATTTATTTGTCTTCTGAACAAATACTTGATAGTGTGTTATAAATTAATGCAGAGAGGCTATCTTTTTCTGCAATTTTTTCTGGATTGTTTTCCTTTGTCTTTTTAAGAAACTACCTGGAATGGAGAAGAATGCTGAAAACCTTTATCATTATGCCAAGCCCCAAGTGCAGAGTTTGGCTTTGAACTTGGGTGCTCTCCATCAGCTGACAGAATAATGAGCAAATCTTCATGTGACACAGGGCTGGTTTGAGAGCTCCTCCAGTTTAGGAGAGCAGAGAAAATCCTGACAGAAACTCTGTCCTCTGGCTTGATAAAGTCAGCAGAAAACAAGACACACTGATGGGAGGAACCACCCATGCTCATCTCGTGTGGAAAAGCCAGCAGGAAAGCTTCTCCTCGTACATTAAATTCAGGACTTCCTGGCCTAACTAGGTCACCTCTACTGAAATCAAATGGAAACAATAATCCTAGAGTTTGGGAGCCCTAGGGCTTCCCAGCATGGTAACAACAGCTCTTTTAGATTGCAAATGCTTTTTGGGCTCAGGTTTTCAGAGACATTTGCTTTCTCTGTATCAGCCTCTGTACCCAGAGGTGGCACAATAAACAATAAAGTTACAGCATTGCTCTCTGTCTGGGCCTCCTAATACAATAGGTGGGAAAGAACAATTATGTCTTTGCATACCCCTCTTGAATTATTGAGTTAAAAAGGGAGAAGCTTCACCCTTTTTTCCCCACAAACTACTAAAGAAATAGAATATTTAACCTCCCACCTGCTTGCCCAAAATAAAAAGAATTAAAATGGGAATGTTTTCTTATTCTCTTTGAACATTGGATTTGAACAGACTGTAATACTGGGGTTTGGTTAGTTGCATGCACTGCATGCTTCGTGTTATGCTCCAACTTCCTTATTTATTTATTTTAGACAACAGAAACAGACTTGTTTTTAGTTTAAACTATAGACTAAAAAAGTAAAAAAAAAAAAAAAAAAGAGCCTATTTGACAGCCTCAGTGTATGATGATGTCTCTGACAGAATAGGCACAAGCCAAAAGCAGCATTCTTCCCTACCTTGTTTATTTGCATCAGCCTTAACTTTCAGATAACTCTTTTGGAGTGAAGAGCAGCTCAGCTTTAGCAATCCTTCTAGGCTTTGCCTTAGGTCTTGCAACAACTGGGAATTTTCAGATGGGAAGAGTGGAGTTTTCATTTAGAGAGAAAATAGAACACACTAGCTCTCAAGGAAACGTAGAAAACCTTGGAAAACAGTAGGGAAACTGCAGAGGAAGAGCATTGGTTAGTACTGGAAGGATATTTGTTAGTACCACCAGCCCTGAATTAAGCTTTAATATTTCTTTCATTTGCTGGACGTGCCTCGGGTTAATTCATTTTCTGCCAGACCAGGCTTTGGTCTCACAGTCACCAGCAGGTGTGACAGGCTTCAGGTTGTGACAGATGAAGTTGTTCTCAGGTGCCAAACGTAGACTGACATCACATTTGCTTCCTGTCCAAGAGTATTTCCCTTTACCTTGAAAGGTAAGGCAATTTCCCACTAGGTATTAGTGGGATAGGAGCAGTTCCCTCTGAAGCAGCTCACTCTTCCCATACTCACACCTACCCTTCTCCTCTACTGAGCTTTCTAAAACCCCAGTCATTCATTTGCTCATAAGCCTGACTGAGGTAATTAATCTCCACACTTATAAAATGTAATAAAAATGCAATTTTATGAACAATTAATATTTTAATAGTAATATGGTGCCATCACTTACTCTGTGGCTATATCTCATCACCATCCTCAAAAGCAAGATCTAGAAGAAAACATAATGTAGAACTAACAGGATTTCAGACTGGGTTTTTATCTGAATTATCACAACCAAGAGCAATAGTCCTTATTTGTTACAACACCAGCTCCAAACTAAAATATTCCTAAAGTTCTGAGGGGCATATGAGTTTAAGCAATGTCATTGTGTGAATATAATTTTTTATAATTACCTGCATACTGAGAATGAGATGAGAGTCCTACCAGCTCCATTCATCACATATGTATTTGTAATTGAAAGGTGACACTTGGCACCTCTCCTGCTTACTTTCTATTTGTCACGTAGTTTTTCATATTGACAAGCCATGTCTTGTCAGACCTTGTGAATATTATCTACACTGGTTAAAAAAACCCTGACAATTTAAAATAATTATTCCTAAATAATCATTTCTGCTGTTAGTCAACTAGTTAGTCCCATTTGTTCCCAATTCCTTTCCTAGTATCTGAAGCTCAGGTGTCAAAACCTTTGAGATTACCTGAAGCTAAGAAAACACACTTTTACTTGGCACTCAAACAGTACATTCTACTTGTGGATGTTGGAGGCAGCAATTCCATACCCAAGGCTTTTTGTCTAGCCCAAATTAAATGAATTTGTGTATATGCACACATCATTAAAGTACCACATTTAGAATTTATCCAAGATCTAATTGCCTGTATACCAAATGGAGTTTTTATTGCTCTCTGTAATAGGAAATCTAGATAACTATTTTTGTTTGCTTGTATGCCTGCCAATATAGAAGTTGACATAATTCAATCTTTCAGATTCTAAGCAACCAAGATGATTAAATTACTTGCATATTATTATATCTTGACAGAAACTCCCTCTCCTGAAATATCATTAAATCTGAGGAGGTTTGTTTTTTTTAAGAATATTGAGTTGAAACAGAAAACAGTCAACACAAATTTTCAGTCTAAAACCAGGGAAATCTACAAAATATTTAAAAGGTGAAAAATGAATGACAATGAGTGATGGATTTCTTGGTTACTACCGAGGACAAAGGAAAAAAAGTAGGTGCATGGAGGCCTTTCCTGACAAACCCTTATTAAAGATAGGTCAATTTGAAAAAATATTTTGTGTTACTTGTAAATGTATGCATTACAATTATAGGAATTGTTTTAAGCTTATTTGAATATTTTCCTGATTATCCTGTATGTTAAGGTTTTACTGAAGTTAGTGACATCATGCAGCTACTTACTCCTGTATTTCTTGGAAGCATGAACAGCTGAAACACTTCTATTACTGCCTCATAACAAAAGTGCTATAAAAAAAGGAAAATTAACACCCTGTGTACATCGAGTGCCATTCACTGCATTCAGATTTCTCTACACAATTCCTCACTGAGCCTTGACCAAGCACGAGTGATAACCTATTCTCTCAGACTGTCTAAGAATATAATGTAAAAAAAAATGTAAATTCTTGTTATCAGTTGAAACTAGGAGATCTATTCACGTGATGTTTGTCAGCTAAGGAGTGTAAACCCCTCTGCCTCTCATCCTCCCCTTCACCTTGTCCTCCCACCCACTCTACCTTGAATGCTGTTTCTCTTGGAGGTCATTATCCTAGCCCTGGATTCTGAAACACTGACATGCTCCAAATAATAATTTAACATCTCAATTCTGGGCTACCCAGAACTCCAGGTGTTCAGGTTTCTTGTGTACAGCTGCCCACTTATAGACCCTTCTGATGCCTGCAACACCATTAGACCAGCTGGCATGTAAAAGTAATGCCAAAGTACATAATACTTCTCTTTGGTACCTACCAATCAATATTAAAACCCTGAAAAAAAATGAGGAATTTACTTTAATAGAGGTCCAGTAAACCTACCAGAGATGCTTACATGTTATCTTAATTTAGTTGATAGAAAGCCTGACCTGAATATGAAATAAAAGAAACTATTTTCGTGAAAATTGTCAAGTCTGGAAAATATGGAATGTTTAATAAACATCCTTAAAGGTTTTATTAAACCTTAATAAAATACATTTTCAGCTAGGATAGAATCACTCACTCTTCCTTCTTGCATAGTCAGGACACATGCTGGCTGAACCTCATTTACATCTCATTTATTACCAGCAAAATATAGAATACTTTAAGGAAGTTTCAGGTCTCTCCTTCTGGTCCCCTCAATCACTATGATCACTACACACCTCAATTACAGAAGGCATTATTTTATTGCAGAGATCTGGGTAATTTTCTAGATGAGATGTGCCAAATTACACAGTTGTAGGAAGCAAATCTAAAGAAACTAAAACAAATCCATATTCTTCCCTCCTCATTCTCACACAGCCTGATTTGCACAACTCTTTGCTTATAAATCTATTATTTTTATTCAGTACATATTCATCAAAGTTCCATATTTTACAATCATAAGATCACAGAATGGTTTGGGTTGGAAGGCACCTTAAAAGTTACCTAGTTCCAACTCCCATGCCATGGGCAGGGACAGCTGGCCCTAGACCAGGTTGCTCAAAGCCCCATTCCACCAAGCTAATTTTCATTTAAAAATTCAGTACACATTTAAAAAAGCTTTTAGACAGTGTGTGAATAGCAAATTCAACACCCATGAAACACACCAGAAAATTTCTCAAATAGCTCAAAACCTTAGGCTAACTTTGTAAATATTGGTGTAAAACAAAATAAAAACCTTAACAGATACAAATCCAGTGACAGCTAATTAAATTGATAAGAATGTCTTTCCCTGGAGATTAGTGCTTTCACTGATGATTCACAGATACTTTAGCAACAATTCCTTTACACAGTCATGCAGATTCAATTTTACAGATAAAGTACCCTCAAAGAGCCTCAGCTTGAGGTTGTCTTTTCAGAAGCCAGAGGGCAGTATTTCAGATTATTTCAACAAAAGTAAGACAGCGATTAGCAACTTCTAAGTCTTCATTTATACAGTTGCTGAGATATACACATTTTAGCTGCATCATGTGCTTACACAAATTCATCGGCATTTTCCCTTTCCTTCTTATTGACTGCAGTCTGTTTGCCTTTTCTTTCATTTTTTTACCCTAGCTTTTCCATCTGTTGGCTCTTTTATCTCCATCTAACTAATGAAGGTTTGCCCACTTCATTTTAGAAGTTTCAGCTATGACAGTTGTTCATGCTCATTTCAAGCACTTCTTATTTATACCTATTCTGACTTTGCTGTGCAAGGACTTGGGACTAGAACTAGCCAGGAATTTATTTCATAAAATGGCCCTCTCCTTAAAATTATTCTCATCAGCTCCGAATAATTAATGGATTAACATGAGATTCAGATAAAATGAATTTTCAAATAGATGTGGTAATGTTTGGTTGTATTTCTATTAAACTAGCTTTTTAACAACATTAGTGTATTCAGAACCTTTGAATTCATTATACCAGAACTATGTTTAAAGCACCACACAAGCCTCATATTTATTGCATGTGGTTTGCCATAGAGGTCAGCCCATACAGGTCCTCTCATGTGCTACTTTAAATAAAGACATCACTCGATAGGTAGGGCCAGTTTTAGCAAGTCTGTATGAAAAAATATAGCTCTGACATCTGCAAATATGAAGAAATTTAAGAAATTGTATTTAGTAAATACAGTGTGCTAATCCTGTTGTGGGGAGTCTATATTGCTTTTAATATGCAGGAAGAAGGGTTGCTAAAACATTTCACTTATTAAGGGAGGTTAGCTTCATAATTTTTGTCTAACAGTAAAATAGAAAAGCACATTTATGTTTATAAACAGAACTAACCCATATGTATTCTCTACACACACATTATTAAGATAGGACTAAATTTAGGTAATCACAGGCACATTTGGTCATTTACAATGGGGTTTTTCCTTTGTTTACTATGGGCACTTCTTACGTGAAAAGAATTAAATCAGACTGCAAATACAATCTATCATATAATTCGTTCTCATATTACATATGGTTTGAGCATAACATCAGAACACCTATTTCTTTTATAAAGGTCCTTCACATTTTATGCCTTTGCTCTCTTTTTATATTTTACTATATCAAATCTTAGTGATTGGTTATTTTGTTCTCAGTCCCACTGGGCCTGTTATCTGTAGTTAAATACAAGCCTCCTTGATATTAGTAGTGTGCTGATGGATTGTTGCTTACCTACCAGGCAGCACTTAGAGAAATGGAGGTCCTTGAAAGCAAACAGCATCAGAGCATAAATCAGCTAGAATGAAGACAGGAGTGAATATAGATTTTTGTGGTTGGAACGCTCAGGAGATTGTTCTTCGAAGTCCACAGATTGGAGATTACATTCATATTGATTTATCGTCAGACATTTATTGATCATTGGCTAAATGACTCTACAGATAAACATATGTATCTTTCCACTTCTGCCACTAAACCTCACCTTACTGATGATGCTAAAATAAAAGCATAATCCTCTCAAACTTAAAATGTTCATTAAGTGCTGCACAAAATTCTTTGGAATACAATGGACGTGAAACAAATTACCAAACTTCCTACTCCCCTTAGAACAAATGAAAACTCAATTAAAATATTCCAGATTTACTTTCAACATTTTAAGTAAGATATTCTATGACTATCCCTGGAATTCTGAAATCTCTTTACAGCCTTTTCTGTTACACCACATGCACGTTAACAAAACAAAACAAAACAAAACCAAAAACAAACAAACAAAACAACCTAAAAATATGCAACTACTTCCAATTTTCAGTCCACAGGCCATTGCTATGAAGAATTGATGTCATAGACAACAGACAACCTGATGAGTAGGAACTGTAAGCAAATTCCTAAAATTATTTTCAGCCAGTCTTACCAATTCATGCCCCATAGTATCATAGAACAGATCCTATATTCTCTGGAGCTGAGGCAGTTTACTATAGTTCAGTACTGAAACTTTTTTTACTTAGGGTCAGATTTTTTTCTAGGTTTTTTCAGAAACGCTTTTTTCCATTTGCATGTTGCACTTAGAAATATGAAATTCAAATGCGATCACACCACAGATCTATTTTTGCAACACATGTAAATCTAACATTTCAGAGATACAAGTCTCCAACTAAGTGAAACTTACTCCTCAGTGTCGTCTGCCTTCTGCAACACTTTGATTTGGTGAAATCCCTATGATGCTGCACTCACTCAGTTCTGGTATTTACTCAAGAGCAACCAAAGCACCAGCAAAGTTAGCAATAATTACCTGGCTATAAGCCTGCAAAAGCCAAAACGAAACAGAGAGGAAATACACAAAGAAAGAATCAGTTAAACACAAAGATGAAACCAGCATCCATGCAATGAACTGCCAGCCTAGTTTTAATGAGCTCATGAGTTTTGTTCTGGACATCAGCAAAGATTTTCATATGCTGATAAACAGAGAGGGTGACCTGAGCTCAGTCTTTGATAATCAACACTCTTTCCCATCCAGACTGGAAGCTTAAAAATCCCAGGACAAACCATTAGAAATACTTTCTGCTTCATACACAGTCTCTCTCACAAGGAGTTTTTGGTTCTCATATGCCATGGCAATTTTTCCCAGATTACTGAGAAAGTCCTTTGAAAAAACCTGTTGCTGGAAGAAAATCCCTTGCACTTCTCCGAGCCATCTGGTCTCCTGATCTTTCTCTCTCCTGCTGTTACAGACTGTAATTAGTCCCAGCTGAACAGGTTGATAATCTCTTTTAAGAGCCAGAATCACCTGGGGCATATATATTTCATTGCAGAGCATGGACCAATATTTACAGATTAAAAGGAGCTTCCTGTTATCTTCCTTTCCTTGTTCTCAGAATCCACACAAATACAATTGGATTGGAAGTTCATAGACAAGAAAATCATTCACCAAATTTTATAATTCAGGTAGTGATTAAGAAAACACTTATTATTAATTCAAAATTCAAAATGACATATACTAGAGCTTTCCCACTGGGAAAACAAACATTAATTGAGAGGATAAAATATTTATTTGCAAATAGCAAGTATTGGTTTTGTAGAAAATTATGTCAGAAGCCAAGGGTTAGAATTTACCACCATAAGGGAGATTTTAAATTAGGAACTGTTAAGTCAAAGAAATTGTGCCAAGTTTGAACTCTGAAAATGCACCTAGTGATATTTAAGGTAACTTATGTATTGTACTCCACTAGAATGTAAATGCCTGGATAACTGTACTATATCAGAAATGCTTTTAGAGAACTGCAGAAAATGAAATACAAAAAAATAATGACCACTTTGGAACAGAAAAGCCTATTGCTTACACTTTATTTTATGAGAAGAAAAAAAAAAAGGAAAACTAACGAGACAGAATAAACCTATTTTTTTCATTTCATGGTTATAGCTCCAGTGAAGTATCTAAACCAAAACATATTTTGTTCATTATTGTTCATTACTTATGCTGTTATGAGAAGCCAGCGACAAACCTGACTTACAAGAGTTAATGCAAATTGCTCTTGCCACATCCATACATTCATACTATTAGAAGTGTGGAAGACTCATAATGAATGTTGTGGCTTTTTTCATATTTGCTTCACTACCACCATGAGGTTATAACATATAGCAATTTGAGGGGGAAAAGGAAAAGAAAAAAAGAGATGTAATCCTGAGGGAAGGAACAAATGTAGATGGCAGGAATTGCCTGCTTTACAATGACTGGGCTACACTCATACCTTACCCTACTTCTCCCCTCTCCATAAGAGCATGCACATATTTTGAATATGAGTTGAATTTCACACTATTTATGGTGTAATTACCGTGATCTATGGTGGAGACTTACAGAGTCTTGGGTGGCCCTGCCATTCTCAGACTGGCAATAAGCACTCTGCAGAAGCAGAAATAGTGAAACACATCGACTGCCTCAGAAAACAATGCTGTGCCATCACCTAGGATAAATAGGACCTGCTTTTTCGGTGGCTGGCACACAGTCTTCTTTCCCTGACAGCTTCAAATACCACCATCACTCAGAGGCACCTGAATTAAACACTCTAGGCTGATGCTGTGGGTGCACAGTGCTCATTTGGGTCGATAACGGCACCGCGCTGTCTTGGGCACGTCTGCCATTCCACAGTGCATCAACACTCACACACCCACAGCTGGAACTGACCCCCTGCCCCAAAAACTTGCTTGTTTTAAATGTTTCTATTGAGATTCACAACGAATAACACAGCACTGCACATGGCAGGAGGGAGTGTTTGATGAAAATACTGATTGGCAGCCATGTGTCCCTAGTTCTGCTCCTGATTTTGCAGCTGACCTGCAGTGAGAGACAAAATGAACCATTTTTATCACTTTGTACCTTTATTTACCTATCCAACAGATAAGGCAACTGCAATTCGCTTTTTCTTTGAAAGCAATTGGAGATGGATGTGGAAACAGCAAAATTTATACATTGAGAACAAAAAACCTCAAACAGGGGCACAAAAGCCCTTGATGAATGCCTTCTTGAATAGCATCTTGATATCATTTCTTCATCCCTCTAAATAATTGCAATAAAAATAATGTAATTCTTCTATAGAATTTGATGATGCCATTTGGTTCTGCAGTTTTTGTGAAGACCTGAATAATACCGTTCAAATTCTGTCTCTGACAAAATGAGTCCAATAACTATCAATCAATCAATCAATCAATCAATTCTGCTCAGATTTTCTACAAAAGAACTATGGACATACATTATAAGTTGGTACAAATACTAGTACGTGAGTATTAGTAAGACAAAGTATTTTACTCTGAAGGCCTCCTAGGCCAAATTTAACAAACAACTATACCTGAAAATGTGTTTCATATTAGGGAAAATGTTTGTGTTGTAAGTGCTGCTCTTTTACAGTCAAGTTTATATCCCATGTGCTATCATGTGGATAAGTAGTTTTCTCAGCCTTAATTTCTTATTTTCCCGTCTTATTTGAATAACAGCTGGGAATGCTGGCATATTATAAACTGCCAATCTCTTCAGAAGCTGCACTTACAAGCATTAAGTAAACATCAGTTATTAAAATTAAGTCTTCAACATGCTGAGAAGCACGCATTTTTATCTCAGATTACAAGTAAATGTGTTAAAAATGAGGATGGTGAGCTTTTTCCTGCCTACCCCTCCTGCTAAGTGAAAAATGCACTGATTACAGTAGTTCAAGCTGTCCATCCCATTGTGATGATCAGAATAGTTTGCTGTGACCAAGAAATACATCTGGACAAAAGATGTATGTTTTTTTGGTAAGATATCTTCTCCATGCTGTTTACATTCTACATGATTTACATACAGAAATGTCTTATATAAATACTTTTGTTATACAAATACCTGTGTTGAAATGCTTTGGAGTTGGAACAGAGAGAGGTTCATCTAGATACCTTGGGGAGGGAAAAGCCATACAAATTCTAGAAGCTATGTTTGATACCTTGATAAAGCTTATGATTAAGAAAATACACAAAGCAAGAATAGGAGCTGAATGTGATTGAAGTACAGTAAAGAAGATAAAAGGAACAAAGCCAAGTTTAGGTGGACAAACTACAGAAGGACATATCTAAATTAGTGAAGGTGAAGGAAAAAGTGAGTGGAATATGACTCTCCATCATGTCCTGGGATTAGAAGGAAGTCTGGCCAAAATTAAAGAAGGAACTGTAATCTAGCTATAATCAGTCAAGGGATATTAAATGAATGGATTGCCAGTCTCATTTGTTCAGCAAAGAGATTAATCTCTGAATAAAGCAAATCTGCATGAAAATTGTTAGAAAGAACCACCAAGTTTTGGCTCCTACCCTCTAGCATGACAGGAGCTATGTTCCCACATACCTCATACACTGGAAGACTGGCCCGAGGATCATATTAAAGGCACAGAAAACACTGTTGAGGGCAGTTCTCCTCCTGTTTCTGTGTAGTATTTTATGTATATAGATATATAGCAGTATTATATATGTAGCAGTACTGTAGATATATGTAATAGATAGAAACTGGCAATATTCAGTGTGAAAGTTACGAATATATTTGCAGCCTAATAAAACCACAGGCCTATTTTTTTTTTTTTTACCTGTCCTATATGATGCACTTCAAAAACTGCCAAGCCTTCCTTGCCCAGCGTTTGTGCTTCAAAGCATTGCCCAAAAAACCAGAAAAATAGGCAGCTGCATTGCAGGTTTGCCTCAACACAACTTGATTTATCCAGTTGCTTTCTCTTCTGTATTCCTTTTGGTTTTATTTTTACTTCTTCCCCAACACATGTACAAAGTGAATCTGATGCCTGGTATATGTGGTACAGTTGAAAGTCTTGTTGTGCCTCAAGAAAACCTTGTTGATCAATATCAATTCTATGTAACTTACCGTGCATTCTTTGATCCTTCTCGACTAGTTATTAAAAAACCATGTCCTTGTGTTAGTCATCTATGCACAGCATTGCTGGGTTTTTCTCCAATAGTGATACAGGCACACACAGATAACATTGAAAGGAAAACATAATTCCATCTGGACAAATAACACTGATTGACACAGTTATTTTTAAGAACACTTATCACTTAGGTTTTTATGTGTAAAATGAGATAACAGATCTTTTCATAGTTTCTTAAAACTGAGAAACACTCTCCAAGTCCAAGGAGACTATGTTTCACCAAGAATTCTCAAGTGATGTATTTGCACTGTGATTATCCACAGTAATTCATGGTTTTGTCAGCTA
Organism: Sturnus vulgaris; assembly: GCF_052056855.1. Classification (NCBI taxonomy): domain Eukaryota; kingdom Metazoa; phylum Chordata; class Aves; order Passeriformes; family Sturnidae; genus Sturnus; species Sturnus vulgaris. The sequence continues at coordinate 66,583,518 of NC_142246.1, forward strand.
TGCATTGCTGAGTATATATGAATAAGAATCAGATGATGGAGTATCAATAAAAGTAAAAAAATATTACATTTATCTTTAGAGTTTTCACTATATATTTTTGCTAACGCATTCACACTGGAAGCAGAAGGCATTAAGGATGAGCTAGGAGCTCTCTTCATATTTTCCTGATCCAGCATGGAGTGAATGAGAATCTGGCCCTGGAAGTGCTGCACAGTGAGTGAGTGAAGCACTATTAACAGCAGCTACATTTCTACACAACACACCAGAAGCTATCAGCCAGAAAGTCCTTAAGAAACACTGGACATCATTTCCATTGTAACTTTTTTCCCCCCACTTCCTTCAAGTAGGAAATCCTTCTCACATGGGCAAGTGAATTTTAATTCTCTGCCTAACAGTAAATCTGCTCTAAAAATAGGACAGCAGGTCCCGTTATGGTTTCAACATTTATTTGAATAGTGATGTAGTTGCCAAGAAAACCTCAGCCATCTAAAGTTTACGTTTCCACAGATTTTGTATTTGTTAATGGTACTCCAGAGCATCTGTGGAGCTCCTTGGAGTTAGGTGCTGTAAAAAACCCCAAAAACAAACAAGCAAGAAAAGCAACCCAAGAAATACCTCCAAACCTAAAACAATTCCTTTATTCTAAAGAATGTGTGTTCCAAACAGAGTAAGAAATGTAACAAAAAAACCCTGCAGCTAAACTATTGTGAATGAATTTCATGATTAGCAAGGAAGGAAGTTAAATCTTATGACTCCTTCAGAGTCACTGATCATTCCTATCTTTCATTGAATTAACTGAAAGATACATTTATTTATATGCATTTTAAGTCTGTTAACTGGAGACCCTGCTAAAAATCATCATTTAAAAGAAAGAAATTTGAGGAGAACCTGAATAACTATATCACACTGAAGAATAAAATTCAGAATATGTCTATCTGATATATGTTAGCTCACCAGATATACAGTGAATCACTTACAAAAGAAACCTTCACATTGCTGCTAGGATATTTTCTATCAAACATTCAGCATCTCTAACATAATTTTTGTAAATGCTTCTAATTCATATGAAGAAAGTATATGAAATCACTGTAGATATTGTTGTTTATTTTTAATTTTCTATGGGTTATAAAACGCACACTTAGAACTAAATGCCGATCGTTTCCTCTTCAATGTTGCTGAACAAGATATCAGATTCCTAATGAGGAAAAACCAGAACATCAGTTTGTTATGCATCTTATTCATGAGTACATCCAGAAAGGATGAATAGATGACTGACTGCAATAAGGAATAGCTAATGATACACAGCACAGTAGACATTTTTCATTATACATCACTTCTCTCCAGTTACCAAAAGTATGGATTAGCAACGATGCTGGGAAAAGGAGCACACCTGACATTTTGGTGCTTCAGTCAGCTCATACAAATGAGCTAATTTTCAACACATTGTTGCAAACTCAACAGAACTTCCTGAACATCTTATATTTTCAAATTAGAGATACAGGGGGAAAAATTTTACATTCCTCTCTTTTGAATTTATTTGACAAAGATAAAAAGCAGTGAAAATACTTATATATGTATCACTCAAATGAGTGAAATATGATGAACGGAGGGAAAAGACAACACCAATAAGAAACACATTCGCTGTTAATGACTCTAATTTGTGTTTCTGCTTTTTTGCCTCTTGCAGTCTTAACAAAGGCCCTGCCATAGCACAGAAACATTTCCAGGACAGTGGAAAAAACAGTGAAGAGGGTTTTTTTGTTTTTAACCTGTGTGAAAGAAAAGCGTGTTTGCATAAAGTGATGCATCCTGGCTTGTGTTTCTAAGAGTCATTCCCATCACAGAATTTGACTGAGTTTTAATGCATGTTTATAAAGTATCATGACCACCAGAAGACTAATTCCTTTTCTAAACTTGAGCAGAAGTTACATCTCAGCTACAGTGATTGCTGTGATGTAGTGGGGTGGGTATTCCCAAAAATGAAACTGCTTGTGCCAGATATGCAAAAGGATTTCTTAACCATGCACATCTGCTCCATCCTACCTGTCAGGGACCTCTTTTCCTTCCTGTCCTCACATCAAATATGACCAATGTCAAAAGCACAATATACACAGTATAATGCAACCTTTTCTTTGCTGACCTTTGCAAAACTGCTTTATAGTGTCCTGTAGGAGACTGAAATTAATCCACTGGGAAAGAGAGAAATATCTGGGGTCAGAATACGCTTCCCTTCCTGCAGAAAGCATATTGTATAGCTGTGTGACAGATACTTCAGGAGATGGTTGTTTTTTCTTCCACTCTCTTATTACTACAACCAGAGCTTGAAAAGTTCATTATTCCACATATTTTGAGGTGTGTTTCATTTGAACTGGAAATATCCCAAGGAAATACCTGTAAATGGAAATCTTATGACTGAAGAAAAATCATCGAATTTTTGTGCTTCCAGTCAGAACTCGGGGATTTTTTTCTCTCATAGCACACCAAATTGTAGCAAAAATGAGCTTGTTTAGCCTTCTTATGTGAGGTTTGTAAACGCGCCTAACAGAAAAATAATTTTATTCAGACATTAAAAAAAAATTAGAATTCTAATTGAATAGTAATCTGTTAAAATTATTTAACGTAGTGTTGTAAAAGAAAAATGGCATGGATACCTTATTCTATTAACTCTTTTATTTGAGAAATATATTTCGTCCATAGATATGAGAAATAGGAAAGAAAACAATCCAATATTTTGGAGTAAAACTCTTACATAGCCAAAAACACTACTGAGGATAATGCACTTACTTGCTATTTTGGAATGACTGATTGGAAAGCTGTGTAGAGTAGACTTCTGTAGAAGCTAATAAGGGAGACACTAAACATTAGATTTTCATATCTCCAAACTGATGATGAGGTGAGATTTGAAAAAAAAAAAAAAAATTAATATCTCTGAGCAGTGGGTTTGATGTCTTATTAATTCTGTTTTACTGCATAATGATGCTTTGGGATTAGCAAATAGGGTTTGTCATGCAACTTTAAAAGTATACAAACCTGTACAGCTGTATTTCCTATTCTAGCCTCTCTTTTCTCTACATGTAATACCTTTGAGAACAAAACTCTGTTAATGTTCTAATACATTTTTAATGAAGAATAACAAACTGTTAAATCACACATTAATTATTTTACTACATCCTTAATGCAATGAATAAGTAAACTCTTTGACCGTACTGCTCTTACTATTAGAGTAGAAAGTTGCCAAAACATGGCTGATAAGTGGAAAATACACCATCCATACACTAGAGTACATCTACTGAAATGTGATTACTGTCTAGCTATTAAATAAACAATAACTGTCCATGTTTCCAGAAATATACAAGCCTAACCTCATAACAGACATAAAAAACCCAAAGGAATATCATGAGATACTGCACTGTGATACAGCTGTCAGATACATTTTGAAATTATCAAAATTTTCTAAATATGCCACTGTAGATCAGGTGGTAGGGTTGGGTTTTTTTGTTTTTGTTTTTTGTTGTTGTTGTTTGTTTGTTTTGGTTTTGTTTTGGGGGTTTTTTTGGGGTTCTTTTGTTTGTTTGTTTGGTTGGTTTGGTTTTGTTTGATTTTTCTATGCACATGCTTTATAACAGTCAAGAACCCAAAACCAGAACATGAGATCCAGCTTCCTTCTAAAGTCAGGGCCTTAAAGTCATCTCTATTATGAATGCTATGAACCAGGTTTATTGCTGCCTGCCAAATTAGAACCTTGAAACAAAGTTCCCTAGGAACACGAAAATATTAGCCTTAATCTAAATCTTGACCATAAGCCTGCAACCTAATTTTCAAAGCTTAGTTCTCTGTCCTAAGCAGCCTATAAATTTATATAAGAAGTGTCAAACTTTGCAATCAGAAAACCAAAGGAGGTAAACCTGCTCTGCATGTCTGAAAGGCACACCTGACAAGCCCAGCATGAGAATAAGGGCTTCTTTCATGGTGGAGTTGACTTTGGGCTAGTATTCAAAGTCAGCTGAAATCTTCGCTGGGGATTCATAGACACAATACAATCTAAGACAAATATTAGAGACATTACTGTGCTTTCTAATTAAACTATTGGGTAAAACTCAAGGCATTTGCTAATACTGCTCATGTATCTGATTCCAATCAACCATATCAGCAGGCATCTGTTTTTTTCTCTGTAAGAATTCTTCTTTAATGTTCTTTCAGGTTCTTAAGATCACAAGCAATTTTTTGAGGTCTTCTCAATGGGTTATTGCTGCTAATGAAAGAGTCAATGGGAGCTAACTGTATTAAAATTGGAACTGCATTTAGCAACAGCGAACTGCTTAAAAAAATGCCTTATAAGAAAGTGTGGTCATACTTGTAACATTCAAACCTCAAGATCTTCATTGCAGAGGTAGTCCAGGCTTAGGCAGAAGTGGGCAGAAGTGTCCAAATTCTCAATGTCAGCCCAAGGGCCATGAACTTCAGCTTCTCAGAGGAGCAGGCTTCCAAACTTCATGTGCTGGAAATGAGGGCAAGTTCTTTGGGAAACAGGATATACTTTTCTGTCATGATTACAGAAGTATTTGTTAGAAACCTCAGCTTGAGAGAAATCTTCATAATCAGGAGTGATCAAGATCTGTGAAAGTTTCCATCTTCACCAAGAGGAAGAGACACCTTGGAAGGATCAACCTATGCCTGATCATAACTCAGAGAGAAAAGGCCCACAGGTTGCTTCAGGTGGGATCTAAACATCAGCTGGACTGTCAAATCAATTGGAATTTGACCCTCTTGGGGGAATTTTTCTCTGCCTCCCTGTTTGCAATACTCTTTGGCAATAGATTTTCACATATATATTCATAATCTAAAAGTAATAGTAATTAGCACTTTTTGTTTTTTTCCATCAGAGAATCTGACCAGATATATATCTTGGGTATGAACTGTTGAGAGTGCAGAAATAGGAAGAAAACCGATCTTTTTTTTTTTCCTTAGCAACGTGTTCATAAGGCAATGAACCTCTGCCATTAACAAACGCTGCAGAGTTAACAGGAATTCAGATTAATTACAGACATGCTTCGTGCACAAAAGCTTCTCCATAGAGCTCAGCTAAGCCATTACCTGTGTCTATATATTTCTGTTTCTGTCATAAGCTAGTGAAGATACTGCTCAAGAGATAAGAGAAGGCAGAGTGGTTTCTCCCTCCCAAAAAAGGAGGGATTGATAACAAACACAACAAAAATTGTATGCAAATTAGAAATACGATGAGTATGAAGAGCATCAAAGCCAGGAAAATCTGTGATTCACAGCCTTGACCTGAAACAATTTTGCAGCCCAAGTGACAAATATTTAGTTAGTCCATTGTATAGTGGCACCTTCCTTGTTGAAATATTTCAGCTGTTTCAATTTCTGGCAGTTTCTTAAAATACAAATCCAACTCTTTTCTCTGCCTCCTCTTCCCCAGTCCTGACCACAGGCAAAGTCAAATACTGTGCCAGCTATGGGGATAGCTCTGGACCTGCATTCAACTTCCACTCAGGTCACCAGTCAGCACTTCCAAGAAAAGGCACCTGCAGAGGTGCTCTGCAGCTGTGGCATGGCTCGAGTTGCTAATCCTCAGTCTTGCAGTTTATATGGGTAGTGGCTTTTAGGGCTCGTTGCCATGGCTGGTGTTTTGTACAGCCTGTACAAGCTACTCACTGTATTTCAGCATCAGCTTTTGCAGATATTCATCCCTCAGTTATAATGCATAGCAAGGAGTGTAGCAGCTTTGGAAGGATTGTCTTTGCCTCAACTTTATGTGCAAAGTGTGGCACCACCACCAAACACTGGCCCAGGGTGCCCTGTGCAACTTTGGCCACCTAAACACTCCTAGAGGCTATTTCCGAGCTGACTCCACTGAAGGCACGCCAGGTGCCACACTCAGTGTCACACACACATTGCCCTGTATTTATGTGCTTCATCCACAGCTCAGATTTCTCCTCTCTTTTTAATTTTATGCGTGCAGATGAAAGGATTCTTGAACGCTAGATAAATCTTGTGCCTGACTGAAGAGAAAGGGCAAAGAGAGATTATAAATTACATTTTCTAGTTTTCCAATCTGCTTACCAAATCCTTCTTTTTTAACATGTGCAAGGAGCAAGAGCCTATTGGGTCAACTAGCTTATAATTAATTATTGATTAGATATTAAAGCCATATGCTAAGTCTCACTTGGAAACCAAAGTGCTTCCTTGGTACTTATGTTAGCATTTATTAAATATGCATTATTAATCTGAATTACGTTTTGTTCAAATGTAAGCCCTTAGAGCAAAGATAATGATCACAACATTAGTATTTGTAAAACAGAATTGATTTTCCAACTTCACCAAATTAACTGAAATATGAGATAGGCTGCAGGTGTTGAAGAATGAATACTACAAGAGTAAGTTGCCATACTTAGTTTCTTCTATGTACCACAATAAAATAAATTTAAAAAAACCCTTAAACCTAATTTAATCCCCTAAATAGTGTAGGCATAAACAAGATCTAAAGGTTTTTAAAAAAATAATTAAGAAACCTTATTCATACAATATGGTTCACATATTTTTATTCTACACACAAGCCTTGCAACATCAAAAAAAGAGTTTTAGTTTTCCATATGCAGCTATTTCACAGAAAACTTCAGTGAAGTAAATGGTTCTACAGTTCACTATATATTTTGAAATAAGTGGTTTTCTTTTTCTTATGACTAAATATATTTATGTAGGAAAGAAGCAAAATTAAATTAGATAAATGACAATATTTATGGTAGTTGTTTGAGCACATCTTGAAACTTGACCATGAAATTCATACCTTAGTAAAAATCTTAAAGAAAAAAAGCAAGATACCAAAATTGACCCAGTGGTGTGGAGGATTATTGTTAGTTTTTACATAACGACATTATAGGATAATTTCATTCATTTGATAGCACTTTTATCTAATGACTAATTTGCTGTTTCTCTATAGCCAAAATGGTCTGTGATTTGCATGGAGAATTTTCACATTTATATTCATATTGCTTTCACTCAGCAAAAAGAATTCAAAAATAAATGTACTGCCATGGTTATAAGCTTCACAAAAATTTCTAGGGTACTGGGTGGGAGATACAGGATTTGAAAATATCCTTCTGTCTGCTTTTTTCTTTGTAATACTTCAAAAATTATGGTTAAAAGCAGAGAAGAAAGAGGCAGTGGATGTATTCTCTGGTAATTATGCAGTATGCAGTTTCTCTGACAAGACTGCAGTGCTTACAAGGGATAGGGAGTTCAAGAACAGCTTTTGCCTCATGATTTAAAATTCCAGGGGAAAAAAATCAGTTAAAAGTTATTTTATTTTTTTGTTGTTGTGGGATTTTTTTGTTTTGCAACAGACAGTGGCTGGTATTTCATTTATACCATGGCTACTAAACCTGAAATATAAAGGGAATACTGGAACAGAGAAGACAGTGGATACTTGGAGTTGTGTGTTATACCTACTAACCTACTTACCACTTTGCATGAATAAAATATTGACATAAAACAACAGCAACAACAAAACCCCATCACTTTTGGGTATACTTGTATTTAGAATTCAAATAAGGACAAGAGCATAATACTGTTTTGATGTTTGATTGCACTAAGGGAGAAAAGGAATATTAAACTGAGTGCAGCAGGTTTAAGACACGTCTGTATGAACACATGCCCACACACACAAATTACAAATAAAGAGCAAACCAGGGAAAGAGAACACATTTTTTTTTATTACTGTTAACACTGGTTTTATAGTCACTGCTCATTTCATGCCTGCATTGTGCTTTTGCTGTTTAACTCTCCCTTTGCTACAATTACATTTAAGCTCACGTATATTTACTTTCTATTTCTACTCAAAAAGTTTATAAAAATTAATTTACAACTGCACTAGTTAGAACAAATGAAGAAAGAGAAATAAAAATAAGAACTTGATGCAGCGTATGCTCAAAAAATAAATTTAAAGCGTTTTGATCTCTAAGAGGAAGTCCGTTTATGAGAAAATTTTCCCCCATTTATATCCATAAGTATTAACAGGTATTAAATTAGATTCTGAAGACCTCACCTATTCTTCTCCAAATAAAATACAACATGATTATCAGCAAACAAGGAAGCAAATAAAGCACCTGATATGTAAAAAAAAATTCTATAATGGACTGCACCCTGTTGGTCCACATCTTCCAAATTCAGCCAAACTATTTTAAAGCTAAAACCACTTTTCATGTACCTACAATTATTTCATCACATATCATGGAGATACCATTATTTAAAATAATTTCTGATTTAAAGCTAGTGCAGTGATATACAACAAATTATTAAACTTATTCTTCCTTATTATTACTTAAGTGACAACTACATTTTATTTAAATAAAGAAGTTGCTACTATTTCCATTTTAATATATCAGAAAATTGATTTCTTATATATTTAACATACCTGTAGTTTAATGTTTCAGCACTGGAAACACATTTGTTTTCACAGATTTTGTGCATATGTAATGGACTGTTTTAAGAGTACCAAACCAAAATTACCTTTTATGGTCAAAAAAATAAGTTTTTGAGCTTTCTCACCCCACCCTCCACAACAAAAAACATATTAATACTCTGAACAGGCTCCATATAGGTGCATGTGTGGTCTGGAAATATTTGTACATGATATCAACCAGAATGTTCCCATGTGTACACCTACTATGCCATACCACTAAAACTTCAGTATAACCAGGAACACACAAATGTTTTCTGTCTTGATTTTCTCAAGAAGTTAATCCAGCAATATCAGCTTTACAGTTTAAAAATACTGATATTGGGTCATAGAGGAGCACCAAAAGGAAAGTGGGAGAAGATGTTGAGTGAATAAAGGAAGAGAGGCAAGGCAAGAACAATCATGGCTCCAAAATTACTGTTCAATCATTTGACAAGTTATTAGCAGCCAGCATTGGAATGACTACTGGGGGCAAGCATGGCAAGCACGCTGGAAGCTGTGCCTTAGCTGATATAAAGATTCACAGCATTTCTGGGGTTAATAGAACATGTGGGAATTTTCTCCCAGGTCTTTGATGAAGGTTGGATGAAAGGCAGAATTTCCATTCTCAAGGAAACTAAAAATCCATTTTTCACTCTGATTTAAAAAAAGGTAATTGACAGCTTGTATTTCCTGCAAAATGAAAACTTTTCCAAAGTCCATCTTCTTGAGAAAGGAAGGAGCAAATAAGTAAAAATAGACAGACAGATAGACAGACAGATAGATAGATAGATAGATAGATAGATAACAGATAGATAGATAGATAGATAGATAGATAGATAGATAGATAATAGATAGATAGATTAGATAGATAAATGGAAAAGTTGTTGCTGGGTTGGATGACTAAATGTAGTAGGTACTTAAAGGTGGCTGTCCCCAGCTACTTTAGGGAAAGGCAATCTTCCATTATCCAGCCCACAAGAGATATGAATATACTTATTATTGGTAGAAACAATAATGAGAGCTGGATATTACCTTGTTTAAAGCTTCCTCCAAAGCATTTTGTTCCCATCTCAGTGCAGAGACTCCAGCCCCACAGGTCTGCATAACTCACCTCTGCCTACCTCTGGTACCTCCCTTCTCCTCCAGACACATTCCTCCTCAGAGCCTGTGCTCCTGTGCTTCGAGGGGCAGCCCAGCCCACAGACATCATTTTACTTTAATGTTGATAAATTGCTAAAATGTTATAGATTTTTCACAATGCTTCACTTTAAAAAGTAGGCAAAACAAATATTTCTGATTTGATTTGGCTGCCAGATCTAGTTTCTTGTGCTCAGTTGATAACAAGGATTGTACCTATAAACCAAGTATTATATTTGGAGACAGTGAGGGGATTAATTGTGGTATTTTTTCATTGCTGTCACCCATCATGATTACTTACATCTAATTGCAAAGTAAACGAATTGGTGCAGTCCCCATGCCCTCACTCAGGCAGAGGATGGCTGCTAGCCTACGTGCAGGCTCTGTAACCCCCAGATGCTGAAACCAGAGAAGAAGAAGGGATTAAGTTGCAGTCCTTATGTCCCTGAATTAAGTCTTTCAGTTTCTCCTTTTAAAATCTGAGTTTCATTTCTAGGCCTGTGTGACCCACTTATTTCACACCACACTTACTCAATACCTAGGTCTCATAATGAGTAAATTTATTATGGCAATTAATAATTAATAAACATACACTTAGGACAAGGATGCCTTCTAACAAAAATAGAGACTACATGAAAACTGTGGCTTGAAACATAAAGGCAAGTAATTTAAAATTTTAGATTGCCAAGAATTAATTTGTAGTATAGAAAATATCATTCCTCTAAGCTAAGCTTAGCAGCCTAAACATATTTTACCTACCATGTGAAAATAAGAGAAAAATTATGTGCCTCAAGAGTGAGTACCCTTGGAAACAAAATGAAGAATATAAGTGATAGTTCTCTGTCATTAGATCTCCTTAAGAACCACTAGAGAAACATCTTTTTGGGAACACATTGTATGTTCTGACATTTTCCTTCTGATTCCAATTATTTGTGTTAATATTTCTGTGTATGATATATATACATATATATTTCATTGCTCCTCATTCAAAAAAAAAAAAAAGGTATTATAAGCATGAGTTATAATTACATTTTGTATTTCATTATAAGAACACAACCTAAAATCTTCTAGAAGCCTTAACACAGTTCTTCTGATTCACAAGGTCCCTATGAAATTACTTTAATAGATAAATGAAATTGGAAATGTGTCTTGTACGCCTGTCTTGTTAAGCTGCTATGAGCTGCTTTAGTCTTTCCTCTCCCAGAAGCTAATTTTCATTTCTAATTCCAGGAATAGAAATCTGATATACAGTAACAATTACGTGGATGTAAACATCAAAGCAAAAATTTTGATAAATATAGCCAAGAAAACTTCATCCAGAAAAGATGTTGAACAGTGTTAGTGCTTGCTGGTAAACAGTCTCCTAAGAGATCCAAAAGCCCCTTCCTGCTGCCTCAGCTAACCCTGTAAATGCGTGTGTGAGGCACCAGAGCAGCTTCATGGATCAGCTGATAAGACCTGCTGCCAGCCAGCTAAAAATGATGAATGAGAACACAAGAAAAAAACAACAATTAACCTTTTCTGTATTCTGAATATGGGAGATGAGCTATCATTAGATGTACAAAACTGGCCCAACCAATACTTCAATTTCTGCCACTAATAACAAAAAGAGCTTAGGAAGAGGATGTTCAGTTAATCATTGTTTACCAGATCTCATTTGGTAACAGTTAAATAATGCATGCAAACTTGGAAAGGTCCAGAAAGTCTTAGTCAAAGTTCATTCCAGGTCTCAAACTTTGAGAAGAAATGTTAAAACCTTGCATCCAGTGAGTGAATTGCTCATCATCTATGTACAATCCATGGTTCACTGACTGACTTATCATTCTGAGAAGGAAATCCATTTGTAGGCTGTAAATTACTAAGCTGAAACTTCCATGTTAGTAGCTTTCAATGCACTTTGTTTCAGGAATGCTGACAAAAAAATCCAGGGTGATGCATCTTCTTTTACTGTAAAATATGTGTTACAATTTAGAAATATTGATGAAAAGTGAAAATCAATTTCTTCTGTCATACCTTTGTGCAGAGGCCATTTGAAAGGTGATATGCTGCAGTTCTCATCTCTCTTCCATTTTGCAGCACCCATGGAAAAAAAAAAAAACAAGTAGGTAAAACAAAGTAGTCAAAGGGAAAAACAGAAGAAAATAAAAAAGAACAGAAATTTAAAAATACGTGCTTGTGGTGTCACTAAACTTCTCTAGCAAGAAGTCTGGCATATTCTTTTTATTTGGTGCCAGATCCATCATCCACTTAAGTGAAGATACAGGCTATTACTTGCTTCAGTAGGAGTTGGAACAAACCTGCAAATTGCAATTGTCAGGGTCTTTCTTGCTTTGTGGCATCCAATATCAGCAGGTATTAAAGAGATTCAGCACTTTGAAGGCATTTTTACAGCATGCATAAAAATAAATAAAAATAAATTGCTGAACACTCATTGAATAGTGCAACATTGCCCTATAATTGCATGTTCTGATAATTTCATGACAGAGTATTTGAAGATCTTTGAGAGTACTTGGAATTTAATCCCAAAGAATTAACAAAAATATACAGAAGTGTATTGGGGCTAGAAATATGCAAAAAAGGGCACAATATCAATGGATGAATAAATATTAAATTCTATTCTTATTTTATGCATTTTAAGAAACACCTAATTTTGGGAAAATAATTTTTTTCATTGCCTATTTTTAATGTGCTTAAATTCAACAGTCTGTTTCCTTTGGATGTATTTTAGTTTGATTGTTTTCAGAAGATGCACAATGTTTTATGAATGTTTTCAAGGTGGAACATTTCAACTTTCCATTTGAAATTTAAAAAAAAAATCTCTAAATAATAAAGATGGAATAGAAGATTGAAACACATACATGCATCATCTGCCTTTGATCATTTTCCACCTTTACACAGGAAGCCATCAAAAATGAAATAAACTCAACCAATTCCCCTGCCTTGTTTTTATCTATTTATTTTTCATCCCACAAACTAAAGCTGTCTTTCTTGTCTGCTTTAAAGTTCTACTTAAGTACAGTAAGAAAATGCAGTGTTTAATTCAGAGATTTTAAAATGCAAATACTAAATATGGCACAGTTGCAGCTGCACTTGCTGTCCATCTCCTCAATTATTCATATCAATCATATACAAAAGCAAGTGGCCCTGACCTTTTACTGTTTGGGGGCAAAATATCCCAGTATTTCCCCTACAAAACATCAGGAAAAATGCCAGAAAGCCCACTAAGACTCCCTAGATTAGGTGCTTTGCTGGTCTGTCTTCTCTAATAATCACCAGTGTCTCTGCATACTGATTTAGATACCTTAAATCAGCCATTTGTCTTCTCAAAGGTGTGTATATATATATATATATATATATATATAATGGTTTACATCCCCAAGATCACAGATTTTTATTTGATTTTTTTTTTATCTTCAGACAGCAGCAAGCACAGCTGGACTCCCACAGTGATGTACAGATTCCAGATTTAAGCAAGGCAGTGTTTACAGAGGAAGAAGGAAACACATGAAGATTTTCTCAGCTCTTTTGTTCACCTTAACATGTGTAAGCCTGTGTAAGCACGAGTGTAAGTTATTATATAAGATCTCAAAGCTGAAGTTTTCAGTTTAAAGTTTGGTATCTACAGTCTCATGTTTTATGAGCTTTCATTCTGTTTGCAGCCATTTCTTGTCACCCTTCTCACTCCTCTCCCACAAGTGCTTTCTAATATCCAGAAGGGTTGCTTTATGCTACTCTTATAGTATATCCACTGCCTCTCTTACAGTATCTTCTTTCCTAAGGTAAAATACTCTGAGCCTCAGATCTCAAAATGTATCTTAAATTTCTGTGCTATGCAAAAATCACATTAAGGATAAGATCATCAGAACTCTGCTTCCTCCAGTCGAAGAAATATGAAAATAAATGTGATTAAGTGGCCCTTTCAAAAAACTTTTTTGAAATCTTCCAGGGAATATTTCAATACATACTACAGACTCAAAGAAAAAGGTTTTTCACAGCACTGTCCCACCCGGCTTTGGCCCCCCAGGCTACCTCTCATTCCAAGGTGACAGCAGCATACAATAAATCCCATGTAAAGGTCTTTCATGGAGGAAAATGACTCTGTGTCTGTGTGTGGTTTTGGGCGTGGGGAGCAGGAAGATGGAATGGTATAGAGAACAGCTCTCCCATCTCTAGAACAACACAAATATTGACCATGCTTACTATTCCCAAGGGTGACAGGACCCAAAACCAAGGAATTTTCTCCTAAACAGTTCTACAACATGACAACTGCACGAAAAACTTCAATAAATCAAGGAAAGACTCAAGAGCTGTCATGCAGCTACATTTAAAGTGCTTTTTAATAAAGAATCTAGAAAGGGAAATCATGTCCCAAAAGGTGGTTAGATCTTGAGCTATTTATTTTTCTTCTTTCCCCCTCTCTATATTTATCATATTTTGCTTCTGCTTGTCTGATTTACTGTCCCATTAGAACAATAAAACAGGGTCATTCGTTTGAAGTGTTTTCATTATTATTTTGTTTTATTTTTGTGTTTACCCCCACAAGCCTGATTAATTCTTGCTTTGTTGGAAGGCCAGCTGCATGTACAAAGTAGGTTACAAACATTTTAATAATCACTCAGTGGTTGTATATGGTATTTATTTAAAATGTTGTCTTATATAATACATGTCCATGCTTTGATGGCACAGAACAACATGTGCTTTGAACAAAAGATTGAATTCATACTTATAATCCAATACTTAGATCCTAATTAAATCTATACTTATAACTATTTACCTCACATATAATATTTACCTGTACCCTTTTTTTCTCTAATCATAGGTATCAGGCAATCTTTCCTTAGGTGATCTGTGCCAAAGGAAGTTACAAAACTCCAGACTGAGAAAGAGATTCGCTGTTATGATCCTTCAAAATGGAAGTCAATTGTTGCAAAAAATGGAAAAAAATGTTAAGCGTCAAAAACAAAGAGTGAAATTTATTTACTGTAAGAAGAATTTTTAAGTTGGAAGAGCACAAATTCAGAGATTAATTGATGCCTTAAATTTTGAGGAATATAAAGTAAGAGAGAGGTACCTCTTGCAATATTTTGTTTTTGCTGTATCTATGTCATTCAGGAACAACAAGGTCTATAAAGAAATTATAAAATTTATAAAGCCATGCTTACAACTTCAGACCCATACAAACTTTTCAAGATGCACAAAAGCTCTGACTTTGCTTCTGTGGTTTCAATTAGATGATGAACCTCAAATTGACACTAGAGAAGATTAGAGCAATGCTTCCAAACACAGAAACACATTTCCCTAAGAGCAACTACTGCAAGATTTATGATTATGGGTATATTCTTTTGATACTTCTGTACGAAAAAAATGCAAATACTGGATAATCCTAAATATTAGCACCTATCATAACAAAATAAAATACTGCATTTCAGTGGAAAACACCTATAATTTATAATTTATAGCTAGTCCATAAACTCAGCAAACTGTAACTACAATGTAAGTAATTAACTCCTTTTATTAAGTAAATAAGATGTTTTAAAATCTGGGCATTTGAGTGAGGGATGCACAGCACTCCAGTTCATGCTCTGTCAGCTGCAGCTAATGTGTTTTTCCAATGTCAGGGGGCACACATGAACTAAATTTCATGTCCCTTTGCTCTCTTTTTATTACTTTAAATCTTATTATGCCATTGATTTTTAAAGCAGAACTCCCCACAGAAGCCAACAGGACTCTGCTTGGAAATCGATGGTATCATGTGGCCTTAAGTATTC
This sequence comes from Sturnus vulgaris, assembly GCF_052056855.1. Classification (NCBI taxonomy): domain Eukaryota; kingdom Metazoa; phylum Chordata; class Aves; order Passeriformes; family Sturnidae; genus Sturnus; species Sturnus vulgaris. The sequence goes on from NC_142246.1 coordinate 66,598,881, forward strand.
CATTATTTGGCTGCAGAGATGGACTGAACATGTTAAAAAGGGTGGAAACATCAGCAGGTAGGCTTCAAATAGACAAGAAAAAAAAAAAAATCTCCTTTCAGCCAAGGATTTCTGCCAGTAAAAGGTGAAGTAGGTTTTCTCCTGCCTCTCCAAGGGGAGCACAGCTCAAGTCAGGAGAAACTGAAACCAGGTACAACCTTCTGAAACAAGAATGGGCTTTATCATCCCATTAATATACCCCACTGCTGCCCCTTCTTTAGGACATCAAGACATGCCTCTCTGCTAATTTCTGTGAAAATAATAGACATTTCATGTATGTCAGTGCATTTATTTAGTGTGTATTTATATCTTTTTGTTCTTGGCACTTCTGTAGCCAGAATCTTGTACACAACTGAGAAATATCTAGGACCCAGAAACTTCAGAAATCTTTAAAAATGTGACATCGGTTAATACAGAATTAACAGGAATAAAATCTGCTTTGAGCCACTTCAGACATAGGTCATTAATGGCAAGGGTTGCTATCAGTTTGTCCACATTTACAATGCGGGTTTGCAAACTTCGGTAAAAGAAAACTTGAAAAAATACTTACAAGCACTGGTCATTTATAAAGAAAAGACAACACAAATAATACAACTTCTCTGTAATGGTCATAAATTGCATATCAGTGACTAAACATGAATCTAACAGAATCCAATTTTTTTAATGGATCGAGTGGGGTAATTTATATTATAAGGGAGCAAAAGATACATAGTGTACTACCTTAATCTTTCAAACCAACTTCAAACACAGCCAAACTCATTTCCCTTCCTAGCAAATTGTCCAAACCTGATCACATCACTCTTTCTCTCCCATCATCCATATAACTGCAGCTCAAAGGAACATTAATTTGTACAGAAGAGATCACATTAAGCATATAAAATTCAGTGAAAATAAAACTAATGTGCAATCCTTTATACAAGTAGCAGTGCTTCACAGAGTAAGGGGACTAGATGTGGAAGAGCAAATATCTTGTGTGGGAAAAAAAAAGCATCAATCTAAACGAAAATAAAATTTTCCACTATGCCTTCATATAGTTCCTCTCTGATTAGAACAAGTTTCTTTTTAATATTAGGTGCTTAGTAACAGAAAAGAATTTGTAATAACGTTTCTCACAGATGAAGCATCCGTTCTTTCCTTTCAGGAAGAAACATTTGCTTTTACCCAGCACACATTTTAATTGCCTAAGATGCAATTTCCCTTATGAATAATTTGAATACAGCTGACTTTTTGACTAAGCAAATTTCCTTCAGAACTCAAATGATGTGTGCACTGTAAAATATGGAAAACCATGTGGCAGGGTAGCAGAAGCAAAGTGATGAAGTATAGCATTAATTTTAATGTCATTTAAGAAGTCACCAAGGTTCATACTCTGTCAGTGACACGTGCCTCTGACCAGATGTGTAGCCTACATTTGAGTTCACAGCCACAAAATATTCCTCCACAAAGCTCCCTCCACATCATCCCACTTAATGTCAGCTTTGCCATTACAAACCCTCCCTCAGTACCTCAGAAGGGCTCTAAAAAAAAAACTCCATTGCACAGTGGAGTTTGGCTATAAAGCTTTGTCTCTTCATCAGAGAATTTGTTACTGTCTTCCCCTCATTTACAGCCCTCATGGGGCCCTGAGATTCCAACTTAGCATATGAATAACTTATTGAAGTCACTATGTCCTGAATTGGGGAAGCAAGATTTAGCAGCTAGAGTTAAAATATATATTTTTTTTTAGCTAAAACATAACAAACTAAGGGAAAAAAAAATTAAAGTATATAAATAAACACATTGTTTTCTAGTGCAAGTTACAGGCGAGAATTTTCAATAAATCATGCAAGAGACTTAGATATCATCTGAGAGTCATAGATAACTTATAACAACTAAAAATTAGATCACCATTTCCATTAACAGAATCAAGCTGTAGACAAATGTTGGATTTAATGATACCACAGAGCCCAAACAGGACTAATAAAGCAGTTTTGTTGATATTGTCAGTGTACATAATTTGGAAATCCATTATCTCATCCTAAAAATGTATTCAATGAATACTTTGTAGAAGCTGTATTAGCTGCCTAGTCTAGTAAATAAATTGAAATACTAATAATTCTTTCTTTGGAAAGAGGCTTTGTGGTTTATTTTTATGTTGGAATTATTTCACTAAGAGGAATTCTATTTTGCAAGGACTGTGTTGGGAAAATTTTTCTGCTAAGGGAAATAAACAAGTTGCTTTTTCACCAACATAAACTACCTCAGCTGATGAGTAACCACTAACCATAACTTAATGAAATTTCAGATTATTTGCATTTTCACTTGCCTATAGCAGCTAAGCCATCTGTTACACCTTTTTTCATTTTTTATTCTCTTTAAAAATAGCAAATGCAAACACTCTTTATCTATGCCTTTTTAGTGTTAAGACTGTGTTCAGCTAAACTGTACCAATGAGTAAGAATTAAAAAATTCAGCAGTTTCTGATGTCTCTTCCAAATGTCTGATACGATGTTTTAGCTCACTGGACCAGATGCATACACAAACTAAGTTCTGGCAGATGAACATAAATTCCATGCAGTTCATCTTCAGTGTGTTTTAAAATATTCAGGTTTGTTTTTTTTTTCCTAATCAGATACAAGTAAAATCAACTAAAACCACTAAAAGCTTATATTTAGCTCATTTTTGTAACAATAACTTATGATTAATGCACTCTTCAGTAGGAAGGATCTTGCTTAATAGAAAAAAATCCAGCAAAAACAATCTGCTTTGATATCTGAAATAGTCATGTTGGCTAAACAGAAATACTCCCTTCCTTTAGCAAGTAGCAAAACCCTTGTGAGAAAATGAGCTCTCAACTTCTAAGTCATTTGACCCCATGTAACAGTGAGCATGGTGAGTTTCTCCCAGGAGGCTCTTTCTGATTTTATGGGATGTGTGCTTCTTAAGACAGAAGGTAAAACAAGAAAAGCAACAACAAATAAAAATGAACATAAAAAACCCCAAAAACAACAAACAAAAACCTCTAAACAAACAAAACCAAAACAAAAAACCCTAAACTCCACAAAACCACCAAAAAATCTCACACCTTTCTCCCTACTCTCCATTTTTCTCGTTGCTGTGCTACTTGACTGACTTGATCTCATTCTATGATGTTTAATGGATGAGGAAAAGGCCATGGATGTCTCTATCTGGACTTTAGCAAATCCTTTGGCACCGTTTTCAGCAGCATTCTCCTGGAGAAACTGGATTCCCAACATGTGGGCAGGTGTACTCTCTGCTGGATAAAAATCTGGCTGGTTGGCCATTGGCACCAGAGAGTGGAGGTGAAAGGTGCTGGCCCCAGGTCACCCGTGGTGTCCCCAGGGCTCAATCCTGTTTAGCATCTTTATTGACAACCTGGACCCTCAGCAAATTTGCAGGTGACACCAGCTTGGGGGTAGGAAGACACTGGACAGTGCTGGGTTAATATTTGGATTTGATCATCCTGAAGGTCTTTTCCAACCTAAACGGCTCTATGGTTGGGTCGTGGGATTTCAAAGAAATATGCACTAAAACTTGGAAAATGTTTTCCCTCTGGAGAACAGCACTAATTAATTCATTAGTGATGAAATGTATTAGTGATGAAAAATGTCTATGTATTTAGGTCTATCTTCTGGTTAGGGAAATCTTCTCTGGGTGTTGGAGAGTGAACTATTCCCAGAAATTGATACATAAAAGCATCTCTCAGTCGGGAGGAAGTTTAGCAAAACTCTGAGGGAGAAAAATTAAATGAATCCCTAAACTGTTTCTTAGTGTAGAGAGTTTTCAATATTTAATGGCCACACTGAAGTTGAAAAGAGGACATAATTTCTTTTTCTCTTCTTTTGTCCTTTAAAATTGTTATGATGAGGTCTTTTAGTTTTATTTTTACTGAAAACTTTAAAGAAAAATCTAAGGTCATATAATCTCTAAGCATATGTGTTTAAAAAAATATTCTACCTCTACCACTGGAATCTAAATATAATTAATTTTACTAACATTTAGGAATGTGCTATGGTTAGGGAACACCCATGACAACTGTGGGAAATTACTCAAGTAACAGCATGAGGGCCCCAAAAAATTTCTGTTAAAATACCAGACTGAAGTAAAAGCATTACAGGAAAATCTCTCCATACCCAATATTAATTTGACTTGAAGGAGTGGGAGGTGCTGTGGAAATCATCAGAAATCACCTGACCCATGACAGCAGATTCCTGGGACACAGATCCTGTACTGAGAAATTCTAGTTCCAGAGTTGTCAGTTTGGCAGCAAGGCTGCATGGAGCAGCAGCATATCCAGATATCCAGAGCCTCCCAAAAAGTGTTCAACTCTCAGTGCCATGTCTGAGAGGCACAAGAGTAGATAAATCCACCTCCCAGGACTCCCAAAGCCCAAAGGCTCTGACAATTTCATGGAGATGCAAGATCACATCTAATAGCTTATGGCAGGCTGAGCAGCTTGTTTGCCTTCCTTAATAAGGTACAGCAAGTATAACTTACCACCTTATAAATCCCAAGAAAATTTCACTGAATTCTCCAGGGGTAAACCCTTCACAAGTATAAAATATATCAGATTTTTTTATTCAAGACTAGCTTATTCTTTCTCCTTTACAGAAGAAACTGACTCCTCTGTCCTAGAGCTGAGACACACTGCCTGGTATGTGTGAAAATTAGATCAACACTACTCCATTTATTAGAGTGTTATCCAAACATTGCTCCTTTCATTGCTTTGTTTCTTAATGTCATTATGTTTATCACTGAAGAGCATTTTGTTGCAATGTTACAGTGGAAACTTGCAGAGTGTTTGTCTTGGTTTGGTCTTGAAACCAGACCAGTAAAGGTTGACAATACACCTCACTTTGAACTAAATCTACTTGAAAACACAATTATACAAGAAAAATAGTTGTAGAATTTCAAAGCACCACTGAAGAGGAAGGAGGAAGTTTGGCCTGAAACATAAGCTAAGCAAGCTACTGGAATAAAAGAAAAATTAAATTTGTTGTAGCCACACACAGTGAAATAGTGTGGAGATGTTATTCAAAAAACCCAGATATTTTATGCAGTGCACATTTTAACCCCATTGAATATATAAAAAAAGAAAAAAAAAAAAAGAGAAAAAAGTAATAATCCACCTGCAATTTCCAAGCTGTTATTTCTCAAAGCTAAGGGAAAAGACTTTATGTATTCAGAATTTTATTTCCTTTATTTTTTTCATTTCTGCAGATGTTTACTTTTAACTAGCCTAACCAAACTGGCTTAGATAATTCCTAATTTACAGAGCTATAAGCCTATCCCCTGAATACCATCTGTTTTTTTACAGGCAGCAGTTCTCTTTAAAGTGTGATTTATTCTCAAATCTGAAACTTTGAAAAGCATCAAATCATTGCCTCAAACCTGGAAGCTAACAGAGCTTCTCTGTTCCCAAGTAAATCAAAAGTAATGTCTGTGAAATACAAGTTTCCAAAATTTCTTATGTCAAATCTATATAAGGTCTCTATACTGATTCTATCAACAGTATACTGGCTTGTTCATGATTGTGACTGTCACTACTTTTTATTTTCTAGTCCCTTCCCACCTATATATAATTGAAAATTTGAGTCTAGACAAAATTATTTTTTTTTTAAATTACCTTATCTTGTCCTGTAATACTAGTGGAACTTTAAGAAAACCAGACTCCAAGTATAAAAAGAAACAGAGAGGAAGAACATTTTTACTCAAAACCATGCAAAATAGAAAGGTAAAAACAAGAGATATAAGGGATAGAAGAAAAAAATCTTTCAAGAATAGTACTTTAAGAACTCACTAAGAGAAATTCTAGGTCCAAATAGTGTATTCAGATGATCAAAGGGATGACTTTAGAGTTGGCAGTTGAAATTTAAGAGAGAATTATTGGTTTTCTTCTCTTTTTCTCTCTTTTTCATCTTTGTTTAAAAGACAATGCACATTGAAATCAAGTTTTACTGCAGGATAATTAATCCATCAGTCAGAACTGACTGAATATAAGTTGGATGGGATTCCAGGAGGTCATTCCATCCAACCTCCTCCCATTACATGGGCCTGATTGCACAGACCCTCATCCAGCAGATTATTGAGCATCTTGCAGGACAAAGATGACATTTCCACAGCTCTAATAATTTTCTTTTGTTGTTATAACTTTGGAGAACAGTATCATGGCTGTCTTTTATTTCTTTTCTCACGACACTTGTGTCCCCAAATTCTGGTCCTTTGTTAAGCAGGTGCTGGGATAGGCTTCATCAGCAAAATGAGAAGATTTCAATGTCAGCTGCCAGTGACAGTAAATCAAATCTTGTGCCTGAGCACGGATGCAGACAGTTCATGTACAGAGGCAGGTGAGGTCACAGTGTGGAACAAAAGGTGACAAACAGTTCCTTGGGTAAAGTCCTGGCTGGAAGGGCTCTGAGTGAGCTGGTCAAATGGAAGGTGTCACTGTCCATGGTGGGGGATTGGAACTAGGTGACCTTTAAGGTGTCTTCCAACCCTAGCCATTCTATGGTTTTTATTATAAATCACAACTATGATGAATCACAACTATGCATCCTCCGTGTGCTCCCAGACAGAAGTTTGGAGCATAAAACATTCTCCTTAAAGTGTGTGCACAGGATGCTTTCCATCACAGTCTGGACAAGTTGAAATCATACATTAAGACCTTTCTGGAAGCCAACATGTTAAAGCACTGTTAGTCAACAATATTCTCCTACAGCAACCTAACTCTCCCCTACACAAACTTTCAAGCTTAACTATATTTTCTGTTTGTACTAACTGGCTTATACAGAACTATACATAATAATTTTGAATTATCAGACTTTGGCTTCATGAGATGGCTGTTTGCAATGAGATGAGCTTTATCAAAATAGTAAAACATGCCTGAAGCATAAGCAAATGGGCCCCATCCTGTGAAAGAGCAGGATACAGGACACCTCCAGTGGTGCTTCTTGCATAAATGTCCCTCCTAAGGACGAGAATTGACATGTGAAATTGCTTGGAAAATATGCCTTAACTCTCTGTTCTAGCTCTGTGACTGAAGAACTAGCTTCTTCCTCTCGTAAGTCTTATAACACAAGTTTAAATATACTGGTAAGAGGCAGGAGCAGATTTACCCCATGACAATTCACACATTCCCATGGCTTTAGCACTCTGTAGTAAATACTCACTACCAAAAATACCCCAAAAGAAATAGAGCACACTTTGAACTGAGATGTTTTAGATCATTAGGGGAAAAAAAATCCACTTTAAAAAAGACATAAACTATTTCCTCTAATGGACTAATGACAACAATGATTGGAATGGACCCAAATTTGAGAAATACCTTTTCTAATCAGACAGAGGGCAAAGTTGCCTAACAAAGTGATAAAGTGACATCTTATTGCTAATTAGAATTAATTCCAGAGGAATATTTATACGTTGGCAAGAAAGGTCTACTGGAATGGCAGAAATAAGAAATGAAAACTAAGAGCCAGTAAGCAGGTATAAATGAAATGCAGCAAGATTAAATATAAAGCAAATAAAGACATATTTAATAAGATGTATTCTCTTTTCCTTAATAGAAGCAGAGAAATAAATTACATAAATACAAGACCAGCTAAAACCCAAAGTATGTTCAGCATATTTACAGTGATATAACAGGCAAACATTGATAGAAATCAAGATACTAACCTTGACCAAGAAGTACAAATCAATTACAGAAAACTGACTCAGGCACGTCATACGTGAAAGAAATCTGCATGTAGCCCAAAGAGTGAAATTCACTGGAACTTACAGCAGCTCTAAACATTCAGCCAAGGTAAAGCCATTCTTATACAAAATACCTGGAGAGCCCAGCCATGGCAGCACTCTCCTGCTACCATTACTGTTTCTACCTGAGAAGGAATTTCTGTTACAGCAACAAATGTTCTTCCTGGAATTAATTGGCACTCATTGTCAACCTCAGAGCAGAGACTAATGAAGTACCTTTTGAGCCTGAGAGGTTCTGAAGAGGTGATTTCTCCAGCACAGAACAGAGACTCTGTAATGAGGCAGGATAAGGATGATTCCTCTGCTAATGCTCATTCCTTACCTGTCCTTACTGTAAAAAAAAAAAAAAAAAAAGGGATTTATCCATATGTTTAAGGAATCTAGGGAGCCCCTGTGTAAAACAAAAAGGGATAGTGCTGCAGTTCACTGCTCATGGGGACAAGGATCACAAAGAAAGGGAACAAAGATAACTGTCTCCCACCTCATGCATTTCATTGCTCGGGAAAACTATCCGTGATCTAGCAGGGAATAAGCCTGAACAGTGGTAACAGTAAATAAAAGCAGATTCCTGGAAGTCGTCACCAATATTCTATCCTAAAAAAGTAGTGTCTTTCTAAATCTTAAACACAGTCTGGGGGACTGCCAACTGTATTATACCTGCTAAATCTTGAGATAAAATTTATGTAAACAGAGAAATTCTTACTGCAGAACTTTCCTCAGTCAGCCAAGCTGCTATTTGGAAAGAAACCACAACAGAACAGTTAAATGAACTGGAATCTTTATCAAGCATTGGTATATTCCTACCAGATGACTTCTTTTTATGTGGACTGCACATAAAAACACATCAAGTCAAGTTGGAAGGTTCCTTTAAAAGTAAGGGAATGCTTTGAGTACTGGACTGCAGTCTTCACCTATGCTACATGTTGAAGTGCTTAAAATGTAGGACAAAGCCTTTTAACAACAAATCCACAAAAGTAAGAGACCTTGGCAGTCTGGAGTCACTTTAATGGGTTTAAGGCAGAGCTTTTCAGCAAAAGAGGTTTATAAAGGATGTATTCCCGAACATGAGGCTATTACTGCAGTCCATCTACTTTTGAAATGTTTTCAAATATAATAGTTTGTTCCATCAGTTAGCTGGAAAAATGGAATTAGATACTCTATAGTTATTTTGGATAATCCCAACAAGCATGTTCAGCACTTTGCTTTGTATTTAGTGTTGGTCTGGGATTAGGCACTTGTTGGCAACCTGATATTAAAACATACTTCTGCTGCTGTAAAATTTTTTGCTGCAATGAATTATAGTTATGTTAATAATTATTATGATTACTGTGTTATAACACAGTTCCTTTTCACCTCTTTCTATTAAAAAGAATGCCCAGTAGGTCTTTAAAAAAGAGCAAGATAGTAGCATACAAAACTCTCCCTGTAAAGATAACAAAGGATTTGTCATCCAAGTGGTTAAAGGGCAGACCTCCAAATTAAAACACTTTGGAGACACACTGAGAAAATGCCATTTACCAAAAGCCAAATTGACATTTTGGCACACGTGGATCCATGACTAAAGGGTGTAAAATCTGTGCCAGCCCCTGCTGCAGCTTCTGACACGGGTTTATCTCCCTTTGTCCTATATCTTGGCAAGAAAAGCTGAAGACTCCCTGGTGTTAGGGCTTCAGAACTCAACTATGCTCTATCATTTGGTCTAACTACATGTTTTCATATGAGTAATTATAGAATATCAGATTTCCTCACAAAGACAGAGGCAAGGATTTTTAGGTAAGAGTATTTTTCAAGAACTGAATTTCATTATAGATAACTTTAATCCACATAAGTCTATATCACAAATGACATTTCCAGTGTTCAAATTTTAGCTTATAGAAGAACTGGAAAAGGTCAGAAGTCTTTTAGGACCTGTCAAAATATACACTGTTTAACAGACTTTAAGTATAGACAAATGTACATAAAATGTTCAGGACGAAAATACATGAAAAACAATGGAATCAGTACTGAAATAAAAATGAAACAACAATGTTGGACTTGAGTGTATTGTTAAGAAACAACAGAGATTTTTGAAGATTTTTGCTGTTGTGGAACACAAGAAAGGAGGTATCTTCTAAGCTGTCTTCCCAGCCTGGGTGATAATACTCATTCGTGCTCCATTTACCACCAATAGAAATAAATCTTAGATAAATCTTTGACAATTAGTTAAAATGTATAAACTCTTTTAAACAACACACTACAAGATAACATCTACTGCAGAAAGATCTAGACAAAATATTTAAGCCTCCCTTTTTTTTAATATTATCTTCTGACCATTATCTATGATTTGCTCAAACAACCAAGCAACTCAAACTATGTTAGGAACAAAATACAAGAAAGAATATTTCTATTTTAATGATTTGATACTCCATCTCTGCAGAAGAGAATTTGGACTCTCAGTGACATGGTATTGCATGAAGTCTACCTAAACCTAATATTCATAAACATCTTGAGGTAATGAAAATCGTTGTCTGTCAAACAGAAAATATCTACCACATGTATGCTCATATACCATATATATAAATATATATGCTTATAGCACACATCTCTAGTACATTTTAAAGGTATTAAGAGAAGCACTTAATTAACATTTTATATAAGAAACTTTTTATTATGTATTATCAGTTTCTTGAAACAGCATGTTTCAAGACTTCAACACTTGACGTTTATAACTTACTTTCTTAGAAACAGAATTCCATAGGTAATTTCTGTCTATTATGCTGAAAAGTTTCATGGGAACATCTACACTTATAATATATGCCTCACTTAAGAATAATGTGATTATTGCATTCATAGCTCAGTGAAAAGACAATCTATCACTGACATAAAAAATCACCATTATCAAGTATCTCCAAAAGTGCTCAATCTGTCTGTCTTGCACAGAGTCAGACTGAAGCCCAGAATTTTGAATGGAAAACAAAATACAATTTATAAGAAAACAAGAACTAGGAGGCATTCCTGAAAGGATTAAGTTTTAATACAGACTAACAGAGGAGGAACCAACTTGACCAAATGTGTAGATTTTTTTCCCATTTAAATTTAAATGAAATTGCTGGGAGGTTATAGGAACTTATCTATTAGTTACGTATAATTATGTTATTAGATTTAATGAAAAAGATTCACAATCCTTTCAACCTTTATATCCATTCTTTTGTGATTTTCAACAAGAATTCTTCTGCTTTTAAGATGGCTTTTCTCTCTTTTCATATGAAATTCTAAACATGCATGGAATATGAAATGACTGACAGAATACTAATGTTATCTTACAAGAAATTATATTCTGATTAATATCTACTGCTTCAGTATATATAGAAGACTTTATCAAATTCATTCATTGATTATTCAGGCTCTGGTCATAACAGACAGAAGATTATCAAAGATTCAACAGCAGTTGCTGAAGTACAGAAAATGCATATGTTTAGGGAAGGAATAAAAATGAAAATGAACCAGCTAACTAGGCAAGAGAAACTGGGGGCTAAATTTTCTAAATAAAAAAGACTTGTTAAGGAGAGTGTGCATATGTGCTTGCTTTTTTATTTAGATTCCCCTCCCTTAACCCTCTGCCATTTATATTTAAACAAATGCATAGCTGGGAACTTGGTGGACATTTGTGGAGATTTTTAAGCATTGTTGTAGGCAGAGATAACCCATTATAGGCCACAAAAATAATGCAATATTAAACAATAACATAAACATTCAACAACATACTGAAAACATCAGGTTCATTTTTACACTTATACCTCTATCCAAATCTAAGTCTTGCACTTCGTTTCCAAAACTCACCATCATGCAAGAGCAAATGCAATTATTTTCAGTGTCTGAAAGACATTTGTATGTGACTTATCTGCCTGACATGGATAAATGTATAAAATACCATTCATCTGTAAATGTCTTTCATTATTAACCTTTGATCTATTACAGATATATATATATGTACATATGTAAGGTTTCCTCTTCTAATACTGGAAAGGGATGACCTAAGCCAGCAAAGTTCACCTACCAGGCAGTTCAGGTTAACCAGCACCAGCAGGACACAGAAAGCAATGATTGCAATACCACAAAGTCATGATCAACACAGGGTGGTTAACATTTAAAGTATATAATTCTGATTATTTAGAAACTTTCAACCAGAAGAAAAAATCCTTACTCTTCTTCTCAGAAAACACAAAGATAATCACAACAGAAGGCCGAATTTTACTATCTAGAAAACCAGATCTTTATTTCAACCAAGTATATTCTTTAGTGTATAACACATATTAACAAGGGTCCCACACGTTTACTGTGAGATTCTTTACTTCAGTATGTGGGTAGAGAAAATAGCAAATCTGATGGCAATTAGGAAGCAAGATATTCCATAGAGGCCTCACAGTAATTTAACAAGCAGCAGCATTCCTTCCTTTAACACATTCTTTGTCCTAAACCTTCTTAAATATTTTCTACCAGATGCTGGCCACTTATCCTGCCCCTAAAGAACCGGGCATCCAAGTAGCTTTCAAAGTTTTATTAATCTTCCTTTTTTTTTTTTTTTAAAGCTCTGTTTCCCTGATGTCAAGTCTACCTCCCCTCCTGACTAGCAAAAGCTTCCTAATAGCAGCAAAACTCCTGGAAACCCTGCATGGAGCTCAGCCTGCTCTTGTAGCTGACAGCACAACAGCATTCTACCCACTTACACTCTTTTCTTCAAGACAGACAAAAAGGAAGGAAACTTCATCGGGAGGTAGCAGTTTAGAAACCTGACATTTCACTGCTTGATGCTCACTTTCATCAGCAATGAGATCTTGACTTTAATACTGAAAAATAATGAAGAATAGTGAAATCAAAACTGACACTGTGTCTGCTTAGACTCATGGTGCCTGTACACTACCACAGAGAACAATAATTTCATTCTCTTTGAAAGCATTTTGCTATTGAATGAGAAGTACCTTTAGCTTTATCTACACATTGCCTACAGCAGTCGAGCCAGTCTTTAAAAAAAAAAATTCAAACATGATTCAGGTGCATTAATTTGTACTCTAAGAACTAATATAGAATTTTACATCGAGTTTGATTGAAAAAGACCTCTAAGATCTAGTCCAGCCATTAATCCAACACTACCAAACCCACCACTAAACCATGTCTCTAAGTGCCACATCTACGTGTCATTTAAATATCTCCATGGACAGTGACTCAACCATTCCCCAGCACAGCCTCTTCCAATAATCTTTTTGGTGAGGAAATTTTTTCTGATATACAATCTAAACCTCCCTTGGTGCAACTTGAGCCCATTTCCTCTCATTCTGTGACTAGTTACCTGAGAGAACAGACCAACAACCCTCACGTGGCTGCAGCCTCCTTTCAGATAGTTAAAGAGAGCAATAAGGTCCTCCATGAGCTGCTTTTTCTCCAGGATAAACACCCCCACTACTTCAGCCACTCCACTTATGACTTGTGCTCCAGATCCTTTACCAGCTTTATTGCCCCACATGCTTTTCAGTACCTCAATGTATTTCTTGTAGTGAGATGACAGCGCAGAGTACTCTGAAAACATTAAATAAACTAGAGGAAAATTCATATTGTGGCACAGTGCAACAAACCACACCAGCCTGATATGCCATATGAATGGAATCGCAGTGCCTTTTGGAAATATTTTTTCCATTTTCTAATTTAAAAGTGCACTAGTGCTACCAAATAAATTGTTTGAAGTTCTTCAAGGCTTATAGAAGGTGAACTCTATCAGGTTTTAGCTTTGTGCTATTCTTATTGCTCCTTCTCCATTCTCTGTTTCATTTCATTCCCCAATAAAGAACTAAAAGCTATGTGAAAATGAGAGGAGATATTTTTCCACTTACTACAGGTGTTTATATATACTGCCACACTTAGATTCAGATGTACAGATAAGCATGTTTACCATCTCACACCAGTCACTCTTATTTCTCTCTATTCATTTTTTCTCAGTGCACCAGGGAAAGGATATATTTTTAGAAGAAAATGGAAACAAAGCAAAGGAGAGCAAAGCAACAACACTATTCCAGAACAGAAAGATGGCTAAAATGTTTATCTGGTAGTTGGAAGACCTGAAGCAGATAGTCAGACATGGATAATTGGACTTGAGTCCCTGCCAGTCTAGCTTCATGCCAAGTCCACCCTGTTTATTTTTCTAAGAAAAGGGGAGTTGTCAAAATCTTTCCATTTAACATGAAAATGAATCATAAAACTTTATCACTCAAAACTGACGTGTCACTGGAAGCTTGTTTCAGAGAATATTTATCCACAAAATGAAAAATGTTTAAATAAAAATTTCCACCACTCATACATACCTTTTTAGAAGGTAGCAAAATAATTCCTTCTGATGTTATTACAAAGCCAAGTCAAAATACAGTGTACTTGTGACATGGTATAAAAAAAAAACACAGAAGAGTTTCTAGAAGAGCCTCAGTGAAGTGATCACTCGTGTTTACAAAAACTGCAAGAAAATTCTGAACCACTTTGAGGACATGATTTAAAAGTCAAATGGCACTGGTTCAAGTAGAATTCAAAAAATGCAAGGCAAACTCCACCCCTGGAAGTTTGTGCTTTCCCAAAGCTCGAACAGGAGTGTTGGCAAGGCTCAGATATTGCACAAATTATAAAAGCCACCTGCAGAGCAGTATCAGGGGCAGCCCTGCTCTGGTACTGCAGCCTACAGCTACAAAATTGCTATCCGAGGATGTAGAGCAAACTGTGAGCAAGCCAAAAATTATAATGTTGATCAAATTCATTAATTCACATGTAGCTGCTCTTGATTTTGGGGGATTTTTAGAGTACATTTTATTCAGATTTTCATTTCAGCTCTTCTTTGTAGGTTTGTGTTTTTCTGTGCAGGTTTCTCTCCAAGCCAGGTTCAAGAGCCAGCTTTTATCTTCCAGTAATTTTCTCACCTTTAACAGAGCTTTATGGCCTTTTATATTTTCAACATTTTTTCTGTTAATGACCTATTTGTTTCAGGTGCATCTCTTACACAAAATTTTTTTTATATTTTTCAGAAATATTAGAGATTTCTTATTTGCCTCTGAATGAATACAGTTATTGTTTTGACTACAGTGTAGACCACTTCATCTACATTGTGGTTTAGTCATGGGTAGGCAGTAAAACAAAAATCTTTGGAAAATCTTTATTACTAATATATTATTTTAATAGGAAGTAATCTCTGTCTTTATTTTCTAAATATAATTTTCTTTTCTAGCTACTGAGGTTCCAAGACATAATTTTACTGCAGTCTCTGTTCAATGTGGCTTATCAAACTACTTAGCATACCACAAGAAATACAGAAAGAAGACTTAGAACTTGCAGATAATATGCAACAAGCAGTTAAGCAGCAGATATCAAGGATAACAGTGTTTTCTTGAGGGCCCTGAAGTACTGGGGAAAAAACAACCTAAAGAAAATCCCATATTTAATGTCTCCACCATCTCTAGAAAACAAAATATATCTGTAACTGCAAAACATGACAGACACAGCAAAATCACTGAAATCACTGTGATTACCTAAGAGTGCAGGCAAATATTTCTGACTCAGATTTAGGTCAATATGCTGAGTCTGTGCAAGGTGACATGGCAACAGACCAAAGGCCCCCACAGTCAAATTCTAGCAAGGAACAATGATTTTTAACGGCAGCAAATAAACACAATAAACTTTGTGATCAAATTATGGATCAGCATGTGGTAGGTAAATATTTTTTTTCCTTTCATTTTCATCACAGATAGCTAACAGAAAGCTTTCAGCACACATTATCCCTTACTATAAGTAGTTCCTCTTCCTCTTCAGTACTTACCACTCAGATGTAATTTTAAGGTTATATTTTCTTACTCAGCCTAGTGGAAATAGCACCATGTCAGAACAGATAAGAACAGATAGAGGGCATAAAATTGTTAAGCTATTGTGCAGTGAAGCCCATTCCTCTTGTTTTCTACTTTTTTAAACAAAGTGGTAATAAAAAGAATATTTCAATTGTGAAAGAGCATCACTAAAAGACCTTGCAGAGGCTTTGCAAACTGCTGCCAACCATTACTGCATCACCAGTCTAATTACAGCCACATATATCAGCTGGAGGTGAGGGAATAAATTCCTACCCAGGTCGAATATCACTGGAATATTTTAATTATGCCTCAGGCAGTGAACTTTTAGAAAAAATTAATAGATTGCAAAGGAAGCCCTTCCTTCTCTGAAATAATTTCCTAAAATGTCCTAAAACATCAATAAGCCATTGTGTCTCTCATTTCTTCATATCCTCTTTGGTCTTTTCAAACATATGTGCCAGATATACTGGTTTTTGTGCCAGTAAACATCTTCAGGTGAAATCAAGTCAGCTGGGGAATGAAACTTTTGGCAGCCATAGGATCTACAGAGATTGCACACTGCACATTTTTATGTTAGCCAACAGAGATTTTACTTTTTTATTTTCTCTCATCGAACTTCAGAATTCTGAAATTAAACAAGTATAAGATTTCCAAGACAAGCAGTACGGTGCTGTATTTCTAACACATATTTTTAACATAAATCATCCTGAAATCAGACTTCAGTTTATTGATTTGCCTCACTGTAGCTGCACTCAATTTCATCACCAAAATACTTCATACAAATGAGAACAATTAGAATGAGGGGAGGTTTTCCACACAGTACCTAAATATTAAGAAAAATATTCTGTATTATTGCTAATGACTTCTATTCTCTAAACCTCTCTAAAGCTGAATTACATCTAGACTTGCACACAAATTAATTGCCTAGAGAAAGGGTTTGTGGTACAATCTGCAATATATTAGAAGGATCTATGTCTGATTGATAGGCACTGCCCAGTAGTCATATTTTCTTTTCCCCTTTGAAATAAAGCCAATTCAAAAGTGACATCTATGAATTACTGGGTTACCTGAAGGTTAAACCACTTAAGGGAAGGGGGGGAAAAAAATCATTTACAAGTTGAAAATCTTTTTTTTGCAAATCTTTCTTTCATTCTAGGTTGAATGCTTCTAATGATATCATAGGAGCCCTGCAGAGAAAGTAAGATCATGAATAAGTATTTGATGCTCCAGTGTTCCATTGCCTAGATAAGAAGGATGCTGCCATTACTGCAAGCACATAAACTTTGATTACACTTCTTAAAGTCATTCGCTAAAGTGTAAAATAAAGTGCAAGAGGCTACATTAAGATGCTTCATTGAGTTTTAATCAAAGGGAGAAATGATATTTCTATTTACTATTTATCTTCAAAATGTGACTGATTTTTCCAGTGATAATTGCTGAATTTCTGTAATGGTTAGTGTTAAGTGTGTCTAGATATTAATACAATTTAGTTTTAATGATGTGCCAGTTAATTACAAAAATTTACTCACATACCCATGCAAACCCTGCAGTTCTGATACAATTTTTAGAAGGTAAACTCGCTTCTGCTGACATATGCTTTAGCAAGTAAAATATTAACAGAGTTAATGTTGTATTGAAGTCCTGTTTTCTCTCTCACAATAATATTGTGGCATTTCTTATTTCATTAACTAAGTCTTTCAACATGTTGGTACAGTACACATACAAAGTACTGAATTGTGGAGTAGACAAAAAAGGCAAAGAGCAACATATAGTAAAAAAGTACATTTTGCAATGTGAAAAAAAACCATAAAGAATAAGATTTCTATAACTAAATGCTTATCTTTTTTCTAAAAAAAAAGGATTCAATAATATCTGGCAAACCATGGAAAATAGTGAAAAAAATGAGAGCTTGAATAGTGTTCTACTTTCAAAATATATGAAAAGGGAAAATGAGAATGGAACAGAACCCGTCATTTATTTTTTTTACTAACAGCCAAGCAGATTTAAATATGATGGTTACTAACCAAATATGAGTTAACATTTACCAAAAACAAAACAACAAAAGATTGACTGCACTAGTCAACATTTAATCAAATTGCTTTAATATTATACTCTTATTTCTAGGGTAATCATTCACATTTTGCCAAGATAGCTTAACCACTGAAATTTAGAGGCATTGCATGAAATGAAATTTTGAACACCTTTTATCTGTAGAAAACCCCTGAACTTATAAAATTGCTCACTTGCCCTGGTGGTTGTAGTTGCACTGCCTCCAATTTCAGGAGGGTAAAATGGAACATAGAATTGTGTTGCAATAAAGCAGATGGGACTCCGTTCCTTCCTGCAGGAAAAGCTAATTCTTTATTCACAAAGTTCATATTTATTGGAAATATCAGAAGGCACCAACTGGCTAACAATATATTGGCTCTCAGTTTTTTGGTCAGTAAATGTCTAGGGTATACATCTATCAAATCTCTCCATTTTACATATTTTGTTTGCTGATTCCCATGGGACAGATCTATTCTTTATGTAGGTGTAAACCTATTTTTCTCTCTAAGTATAGGTTGTTATGTTAAATGTATTCTTGTGATTTTTTTCTTATGGGAACATACAAGCTACTTCCAGCTTAGCTAGAGTAGCAGGGCCTAAATCATATTTTATAAGGCTTTTCTTTTATAATATCTCTACTTATCTGCAACAGAAATGTGTCAAGTTGTTCCAGTTGCACAAATTAATTCCACGAGTTTGTCACTAAATCACCACAGTTATGTTCTGCTAAAATTCCCACATGCATGCATGGAATACCATAATGGTACTCATTCCATGAGGAGACAAGGACAATAAGGGATACATTAATTCTTTGCATTGTTTCTGTTGCATAAAAAACAGCAACAACAAATCTGAATGGACCCCATGAAAAACATAGAATTCAAGAGGATAAGAACTCCCAATCATTTTGTGAGCAAGGTTCCTCTCTCTGGTGTAAACCAACTCTGACTTTTGTGGAGTTACACTAGTCCATGCCAGATGAAAGTCTGAATTTCATCAAAAAAGACTTAACCATAGGAGGGAACAACAAGGAAACTAAGTTCCTCTGTCAGTAATTAAACATTAAAAATAATATTAGCAACTGTAATCAAGAAGAAGAGGCTCCAGCATAAGTTTTAGCCAAAGCCATGCTGAGCTACAATAAGATTATAGAGCACAATGCCAGAGATAATTCATAAACTGGAAGAAAAAAGGCTAATGACAGTGCTATCCAAATTATACCTGGCAGCAACACTGCAAAAAACACATCTGCTTTAGGGAATCCACTCCCTTCTTCGAAGAGGAGAGCTACTTTAGGCTATTTCTTGTGGCTGTCATGACATGAAATATCAAATTAAAACTGAATTTATCATTATATTCCAAATCCCAGAGACTATCCTCAAAGTACTTCCTGGTTATAAGGATACAAAATTCCTTTCTATATTATGAATATATGAGAAACAAGCATGCTGCACTGAAGGCTTCAAGGTGTGGATTTTTAACCTTCAGGATATAATCACAACTGCTCACTTTCAGCAAATAGAGAGAAACTGAAATAACACAACTGGAGGACTTTTAACAACAACTTTCAAAACTTTATATATACTCAGCACTTTATGTTTGTTCTCAAAATAAATCGGAACATTTCTATTTGTTCAGAAACATTGGGCCAGGATCTCAGCATAGAAAAAGCTGTATCTAATTCCTAGGATTACAAAAAAAAAGGATGCAAGGCTTCCTGCATAATCATTTCAGGTATTTTCCACTGGTACATCCCAGATACCAGGTAATACAATCACCAGAGCCATTAGGGAATCACTAGCAATGCCTCCCTCACTGGCAAGTTCCACTTAACAGAACCTGTTTTAATAATTTTCAAAAAGTAGCCAGCATCTGAAATTCATCATATAAACAAACTTAATGGGAAAAAAAACCAAAAAAAACAAAAAAACCCAAACAAACAAAAAAAAGAACCAAAACAAAAAAACCCACCAAACTTAAAAAGGTCTTCTGACATTTTATTTTGTGAATTGTAGAGTGTATGGACCTTAGGAACTGCATTAAAAGGAAGGCCATATTACTGTGCACTTCTTAAATAGTTCCAGAGACAAAGCAACACTCTATTTTAAAGATAATCCTTCCAGGTCAAGGATTAAGATTTACTGCATACCTGTGTTTCAAGTCTTGCATGCTCTGCTGACAGTGACTGCCTTGACACGACTCAATAGTACAATTCATACTCCAGGTATGTCTGCATCATGTTCATTTTAATAAACATCTACTCAGTTTCCCATATTCTGCTGTGGATGATTTTGTTGCAGTGCTTCATCTTTCAGCAATTTCCTCTCTTCTATGGGGTCATGACAGGAGATCACTCAGCACGACCACAGTTCAGCCAAGAGTTCCTTTGTTTTCTCTTTAATTTTGTCACATTTTATAACGATCTCACATTAAGGTAAGGCTCCAGTGTTGTAGCTTATTGTTACACAAAAAGAAGTAGGAGTTAGAGCTCCCAACAAAGTATCTATTGTTAGGTTTGGTAGAACATATTTTGTGGGGTTGTTGTTGAATCTAAGGATGACATACAGACTGTGCTGCCTACCCACAGAGTAGCAAAAACAAACAAACAAACAAACAAACAAAACTAAATAAATAAAAAAACTCCAACCAAGCAAACAAAAAACCAAATAAACAAAACCCAGAAAACCAACATTTTCCAGTGAAATAGCAAAATTAATCTGAGTCCCTACAGTCAGTGTAAAAGTCACATAAAGACTTGGGGAACACAGTCAGTTTTCACTGCTTAGATACAAAAGTGGAACTTCTCAAGCTAAAACTGGGATTTCTGGACCATTTGACTTGGCTCCACAGCAGCCTAGACAGAAGTGCTCGGTGCTGAGCTCCTGAGACATAAACTGAAGGGCAGCAGCGTGTCAGGTCACACCTTTAGTACTCTCAGTATCCAGTCAAGCAAAGAGAATACAGTGAAATAGAATGAAAAAGAATTAAAATAATACCACCTATGAAACTTCATAGAAGTCATCAAACAGTCCTGCCAGATCCAGTTATACCCTTCTGTAGGGATTAAGTTGGAGTTATCCATATCCACGACCAGTTATTATCCCGTAGTTGTGAGGGAGAAGGGCAACTAAGAAATATTCACACACTCTCTAACTATTCCCCATAATTTGTAGGTCTAAGATGCAGAACAAGGTAAGGTTATTAGCCAAAAATAGCTTCACACCCAAGATGACCTTACTTTCAATAAAAATAATAACTTTTTATAAACAATAAAAAGTTCAAGTCCTGGAAGAGAGTCCCACACAGAATACATGCATCCCTCCTGTCATGTCCCTTTGATATAAAAACGTGAAAATCAGCAGCAGATAAAACCCACCCATCTGTAAAAGTCACACGACAAACGTTTTTTTTTTCAGCTGCCTCTAATGAACTCTGGTGTTTTCTTAAAAATAATTAATGTAGAGAGAAAATATTTGGTTCCTTTCTAGGTAGCAGTGATATGGCTAGGTTGTCAAAAATGGAAACTGTTGTCAAACAAGTCTCTAAAATTCCAATTTTCCTAAATCCTTCTTCAAGGGTTATTGATTTCCTCAGTATCATCAGGTGTTGGAGTCCATGATTGTATTTTAGCTTTTTTTTTTTTTTTTTTTTTTTTTTTTTTTTTTTTTTTTTTTTGTTAACTGGATAGTTAACAGAGGAGCAAGTCAGTTTCCTTGGCTAAAAAAAATGTGCCTCTGTAAATGTGCTAATGATCTTTCTCAGCTTCATGCTAAACTCATTGAGATCTATAAATCACTCTCAGATACTGTCTCATGAAAGACAATAAGTCAAAATAGAAATCTCATTTAATTCCACTGCAATTAAACCAATTAATATATCATGTATCTTTTCAGACACCACAGGAAGTTTTTCCACCTTCCCCAATATTTTGTACTGCTCTCTGTCTTCTATCTGATCTTGCAGCAGAGCATCTTCAATCCAGGTTCTTTTCTCAGGGAAATGGCAGAAACAATTTCTTTCTATGAAGTCTCATGCCTTCCTGTACTTTTTTTTTTCCCAGGGTTGTGTCTTTCCTCTGTTTGAAACCATTACAATTTGCAGAGTAACAAACTTTAACTTTGCTCTCTGCCCCTCACCACTCTATGAAACACATTTTAATTTCCTTTTACAGCTAAGAGAAAATGTCTTTCCCATCTAATGCATTGGTAGTTGAGTGATTTTGAACATACAGTATGTACAGAAATAGTAAAAAAATGGATCAACAGTAATCAGAAGAATACATAAGACAAAATTCGAGTTTGCAAAACCCATATATTTTCTAATTTATTATCTTCACTCATTAAAGCTGTATTATGTAGCAAATATGATCCGTATTGTAAGTCGTGAAGGCAAACTGATAATTAAGTCCAAATTTGTCAGGATGCAAATTTGCTGAAGACTATAGATTACTGTGGTTACAAAAATAATAATAAAGGCATCACAATTCTTCCAAGAATACAGATGGTACTGTCATACTGAGTGCATCTATACTGCTTTTAAACTGCTGTGACGTGGCCAAGCATTAAATTACCAGACCATTCCATGAGAGGAAAGATATTTGCTCCTTGTGCAAGAGCAGACACTATTGTATTCTGCTAATCATCCTCCTCTCTGAGGCATAATATATATATATATATATATATTTATACATATACATACACGACATACCAGAAAGCCCTCAAAGAACCACAGGCTAAATTTAGCAAAGTCTGGAACATATTATTATGCAATACATTAACTACTCTTTCTTTTTCTGACAATGAACTAATTTCTAGAACAGTATTTTATTAGAAGTCTCTCAAAAATCCTTTTTAGTGATCAGGGAAAACATTCTGGAATGTTAAACGGTCAGATTTTAAAATGACAACTGTCTTGGTTAGCTAAACCAAGACCATCCTTATTTTAAAATCAGGAAGAAGGATTAACATGAATAATGTGGTTCAAACTGATGGTCCCTTTCAATTTAAGGTTAAGATGATGATAAGCAGAATAATAGATCCTTGGAAATTGCAAACCATTCTATTTTCTGAAATATATGCCTTTGCTTGAAGTAACATTATAATGAAGAAAAAAAGGTATATTCTTCTTTTAACCTTCCAAATTTTTTTAGGTAACACTCACAGAGAAAAACTGCTCAAAAATTTATTTGACCACAACTGCAGAAGGACTTTAGTGTCCAATTCCATAGGAAAACTCAGAACATCACATGTGAAGGAACGCATGTCTAAATTTTCAGTCTTGGATATACCATGCTCTGATCAAAATCTTTTTGCTGTAAGATCATTACATTTAAAACTACTCTCCTGGGCCCCTCTGAATGAACTTCTAGCTCAGTGGTCTCCTTCCCAACAGCAGAAAGGTGGAAATTCCCAAATTCCCAACAAAAAGCACCCCTGTGCATAACCAAATATCATTGTGTTGGCATGAATTTCAAAAATTGACTGGCTCATGATTTTCCCAGCACAAGGTGCTGGTTTTGTATGAAAATATGTTATCTTAATTTAAAATATTTTTTTAAAAAGTAGATATACTGACAGTAGCAGATATTCCCAGAAGTATCTTTGACAAGCAGAGGTTACATAGAGACAAAACCTATATTACTGGACAATTCATTTTTCCTAAAGGCTGGATCCATCTTCTGATCATATTCTGACTCTATAATGACATAAGTTTGGGGCATGTATCATGAGACAAGTTTGGGGCACGTATCATACCTAACCTTCATTTTCTGCCTGCAGCTGAAAGGGAAATTAGACATGTGTTTCAAGTGGGATTTGTGCATGCTGTAACATAGCCAGAGTTTGGGTTATTTCACTATAATCAGATATCTATAATACACTAAATGGTCTGACCTATGTCCAAAATCAGGATTTTATATTATATACACATGCACAGTCAAGTAATTTTTTTTGAAATTACTATTAATTATAACTGCAATTCTAACATTCATGAGTCTGTCACAGGCCAGCTAGTTTTAAACTCACCAATATTAATCTTTTCAGCACATTAGGTACACAGCAGTGACAGGAAGTCTTGATACTAAAAATAAATTAATTTTAAGAGGTACAGATAAAAACATGTCTACTTTAGTTGAATTCTTCATTATATACCCCTCAGCACAGTCTCTGTATTTATAGTTTTGTAGGAATCTGGCAATTCTTGACTCAGCATAGAAGTGAGTGATCCCACTCTGTACCCACTTGTGGCATGATATCATTTGTTCAAATTACTTTGCTGGAGGGAAAAAGAAAGGGGGCAGAATGGGAATGAAATTTTTTTAAAAAGTGTTTCAAATCAAATCCTAACTCAAGTTTCCTTCAGAAATTCACTTTAAGTAATTTTTAATAGAGGAATTGCAAGCTGATTTCTACAGAACTTAGTCCCAAGTAAATAACCCAAAGTTTTCCTCACTTTGAATGGCATTAAAATTCCAATGTCCAAGTGTGAGTTTATATTTCATTATGTTGAAATGACAATAGATTTAATTTCTATGTTGATGTAGAATGTCAAATGTTTTACATATGCAGTTCGTATGTAAAAGTAGGCAGGATAACAGGAGGGTCTTATGGACTACAAATGGGTATTGCACAAGACATTAAGCATTAGACATGGGTAGGAAAATACACTGGTTATAGTGGATGGCAAGCTTTGAAACAGAAGTTGAATATCTATCCCTACTTTTTTTCTCCTTTTACACCTCAGAGAACTGAGTTCTTTGTATATCTGCAGTTTTTTGAATGTATTTAAACTGGAAAGTTTAACTTGCTGTTTTAATTTCAGTGGTGCTTCACAATATTGTTTCTATTTAGTCAAGTTGATGCTCAGCATTTCTGAAAATAAAATCAATATTTTGATGCCTCAGTGTAGACTGGAAAGGTTTTTGAGTGACAAATTTCATTTCATATTACCACTTCATCCCACATCTATATGAGGATTTCCTATAGAGAGTGCTTTGGAAGCATTATAGCATTAATGCCCAAATTTCACTGAGTCAATGTATGACTTCACCCACAATTAGCTCCTATACGTGTTGGCAGCTCACCCTCGTAAGCCACAGAGCTGATCTCTATAAACTTCATATTCTAGGCTAAAAGGCAGTAATGTGGTACTTCATCCTCTTTTAATGTTGCATTATCATGAAGTTGACATTATTCCTTATTTGTGACACATCCATTGTATAATACTCATATAAGGGTAGAGTCTTTACACTAGTATTTTTGTGTCCTTGGGTTTTAGTCACTCATGTCAAAAGCAGCAGATACAGAATAATGCAAAGTAAGAGTTATTTACCTGATGATGCCTTGAGAGGCTACCTGGAACAGAGACTAGACAGTTAAAGGAATAAAGCAGGTATTTATTAAAAAGGTTTTCAAAGGATACACCTTGGGCAGTGCAAGAGCCTGGCCATGGCTACACCCAGGATGGACTCTGAGTCATGAGTTTTCACACTTTTATAAGTTCTGCTCCATTTACATATTGGGGTTAATTGTCTAATTACAGATCCAGGTTATGAAATCCCATCCTCACAGATTTCTCTCCTCAATTCACCATTGTTTACACTTTTTGGGCCTGAAGCTGCAATGGTGTCCTTGGTTCTTGGGCTGGAAAAGGATTGTTTTGTCTAACTAAACTGTGAAGAGAACTTGATAACACTTTATGTGAAGCTCAGAGTTACACAGTAATGCAGTACAGAATCTGTAAAATAGAAAAGCTAAAAGTTAAGGCATCACTGAGATCATTAGGAGTTTGGAAGAGGTCACAGGGGCTGAATACAAAGGCTGTGTCAGGCCTTGGAAACAAAGCAGGTAGTGTTTATCTCACCTTCATGTGGCAAGCAAACAGAGTTCATAGCACTTCAGCTTGGCTTTTTGAAAGTCATATTTTTTTAATTACAGCAGTGAGCTGGAGGAGTTAAGTAGCTCCTCATTTCTTTTTTTCATAAGCACTTCAGACTGAGGGGAAAAGCCTTCCTAAGCCTGCGGCACAACTTTGCTTGCAGCAAGGCTGTACCTGAATTAGCAAACCAGCCCTAACTCCCATTGATGGGACTTGGCATGGAGAGAATAGAGGACTGTTCCTAGTAGGTCTTAGAGAAAAAGATAATGAGAAAAAATGACATGAAAGCAAAAATTCATCAGTATAATTCCGGATTTTTAAAAATTTTACTCATTTGACACTACAAGTGTCAAATAATTGCACTTGTGTTATAAAATATGATGTGAGTGTATATGCTGTCTTGGGTTTGCATGGCAAGGCTTTTGTACCTGGAGGGGTCTAGAGGGGTGGCTTCTGTGGGATGCTGCCAGAAACCTTTCCTGTGCCTGATGGAGCCAGTGCCAGCTGTCCCCAAGACAGACCTGTCACTGGACAAGGCCAAGCCCATCGAGAACAGTGATGATGCCTCTGCCATAACAGTGCTGTACTCAATAAATAACTCATTTGAAAATACATTAAGAGTTACATAATACTGTCCTTGAATGATGGTGCACTGTATCCTTAGATTTTATTTATTCACCTTTTTTTTAACCCTGTGCTTCATTAGGCATCTGTAATAATTACCAATAGCAATGGCCCAATCCCCTAACCAGAAGATAAACATAATTCAAGCAGACTCCTGTGCTCGTTAATAGTTTTATGTCTTATAACTTGAGGTAAAACAAAAATCTGCCTCTCACATTTCTCTGGACCCAATTTTAATAAATACAAAACGATCCAATCAGGGGCTATGGTATTGCAATTGCAATTGCAATAATTTTTTTTCAATACTTAGAGGTTTCACCATCTTTGTTAGTAAGTGGATGCTTCTGGCACACCAAATTTAAAGAAGAGGGAAGAATTTCCTTATTTAAGTTACAGCCATTACAAGGAAAGCAATCAACTCCTGGAGATATTTGTCATTTTGGAAACATATTTGTATTTCTAAAATGAGTTTTACAGTATTTATTGTAAAATATTTGTAGTATAGATATTTCAATTCTAATTCACTCTTTAAATACTTAAATAAGCAAATTAATTATAAGCCAGCTTTCTGCAAACTGCACTGTTTATTTCTTCTCTAAAATAGTACTATCAGTGTTTTCAAACTCTTTTCATAAAAAGAATGCTTCAGTGAGTCAAATAATTTTCAATATTTAGAGAGATGAGCACTATAACTCAAATAAACTTTCATCACTCATTTACAAATAAATATTGTATCATTTTCCTCAATATTTGCTTCCATTCTGCTTTTATGCATTCTAATATTGTTTGGGTGTTTTTCCTGAAGCTACTTTCAGCAAAGGACATTTTTCTTAGGTTTCTGTATCAACTGCAAGCCAACTGAGCTGAGTCAGTGTGCAAAATCTAGAAGTTGTTCTCTAGTTTTCTTACCTGTTGTACATTACTTTCTATTCAGACCCTCTTTTCCTTTGTGTTATCCTCTCTAGTTGCAAAAACAGCTCTTTTAAATTACAATTGTCTTCCCTGGGCTTGGTTCACCTTGATAACTTCATTGGCCAACCCTCCACACCTTATGATCTGTCTTCTTCTTGAACATTCACACACCCTGTTTTTCCTGTTGTTTACACTTGAAGTCAATTGCTACTGCACAAGGGCGTGTGTACAAATATATATATATATATGTGTATATGCATGTGTTTTTATATACATATTTGTAGGAAATGTCTTCTGTTTGGTTGGTTTGCTTCAGAGCGTTTCTCAAATTTGTCATGGTCATTTAAAGTTCTAGGTCTTCAGACATTTCATAACTGAGTTCAGTCAGAATAACTAGCATCTGTCATCCCTGATCGTTGGTTTTGTCTTTTTTTTTCTGACAATCTCTGATAATTGTTTACCTTTGCGAGCAAAATAGCATTTTATCCATCAATTCCAATGTATTGACCTATTTTAATATCTGTATTTATAGGTAGGCTTAATTTCTATTCATTAATTACTTTGAAAATATGTT
This sequence comes from Sturnus vulgaris, assembly GCF_052056855.1. Classification (NCBI taxonomy): domain Eukaryota; kingdom Metazoa; phylum Chordata; class Aves; order Passeriformes; family Sturnidae; genus Sturnus; species Sturnus vulgaris. Next base: position 66,626,553 of record NC_142246.1, read on the forward strand.
TTGATTTTTTTTGTACTTTTCACAATTCCTACTGTTGGTTATTTTATTTTCCTATCTGCTGTCTACAGTGAGTCAGATTTTTGAAGGATCTCTTCTCAGTTCTATTGCTTGAAATTTGTTATTTAGCTATGTAAGTTTTTCCTATCCTCATTTTGTTCGGTAGCACAACACCTCCTGAGACACTATTACTGTTTCCTTAAGTAGAAGAAATGCCATATCCAAGGAGTTTACTTTTCCTTAGGGCTTTCCTCTGAGCTCTCTCATTTCCTTAAATCTGTCTTTCTCAAGGTTATAATCACTCCAGTGTTTTTGTGTACATAACTTTCTCATGATATGGATTGTAATAATATTTTGATTATCATTGTAATGCAGTGCTGCCAGCAATAAAGTTTAAATGAACATCTATGTTCTACTTTTATGAGTGCAAGAGCTATTCACACCACCTAACTCTAGACAGGCAACTTAGCTCAGTTCAGACACAAATTCCCCAGGTTCCCTACATTGTCAATAAAGACAAAAGCACACCTGCAGGAGGTGATTCAGGAAAAATACCAATTGTCAGATCCTGAAGTGTGCACCCCATGTGAGGTAAAACATTCTGACCTCCATTTAACTCACCTGGCTTGCTGCTTTGGGCTTTGCATGGTGCATGTAGCATGATCTGCTTCCCCTGAGTGTGTGCACATCCCATGGAGCTAGAAGGGAGAGAGCCATTCTTCATGCAGCTAGAAGGGAAGAAAAATGCTATCTGTTCTAATTAGATGACATTAAATAATAATGTTCTAATTTTAATTAGGCTGTCTCTTTAAAAAAAAAAATCAATTTGTCTGAGTAACATCTTTATATCTTCACGTAGTTTTCATAATGATGAGATAAAACCTTGTGCTGTCTGGGAGTCAAATTACTCAAATACTTCTGAAAAGGAACAATGTTTCATTGAATGGGCTCTTTTTTCTCCACAATTACCAGAAAAGCTACAACGCACACCAAGCGATTTGAAACTAAAGCGCTAGGAAGTTTTTTAAATATTAAAAAAATATAGATATACTTTTACAATCTTCTTGCCTATTTGTTTTAGAGGCTCTCCAAGGCTTAAATATTAGGGGGAATTAGCATTTGTGTCAACTGCAGTTGTGTGAGCTGTATGTCCTACAATAAAACAGTTCTGCAGCTAATGTTTATATCACTGAGGAACCATAGCTGTCCACTACCATCCACAGACAGATGTGTAAGTTTTGACTCATAAAAACTAGATGAAGGAAACTAATGGGACACTAATCTCTTGGTATCTCATGGGACAAAGGGAAAGTGAATAAGATTTTTAAAGACCACAAAATTTGTTTGCTCTGCAAATGCCTTGCAAAACGTTGTAAATAAATCATCAGTTTCATCATGGTTTGACTTTTGGGACCATCACCACGACAGAATGAAAAGAGCCTTGTCTTGGAGCCCTGGGAATGCAGAAGCAACTATTCATCTGTGACCAAACTCCTGTCTGCAGACACAAGCTTCTGGGAACAGGTATTTCATCAGCTTCTCATTGATGACAATTATGTGATATTTACAATTTCAAAACAATGCAGATAGAGCTCTCTCACTATAAAACTTTAACGAGCAGCATGTTTTGTTGGAAGTGTCATAAAACTTTCATCAAAGTTCAAAATATTCCCAGGAAAACAGCTCTGTCTTTGACAAGAAGATCAGAAATTTTCAGTTTAGATCAAACACTGTGAAGAGGAAGAGAAATGTCGTCTGTTATAATTATTAGGATACGATAATTATACTTTTACAAGCTCAGAAAATTTTTAAAAAGCAACTCAGTAAACATTGTAAAATCTAGCATTAAGATTAGCTTTTATAGTTTTCCTTATAAGGAAGATGAACAAAGTAATAGTAGCTAAAACCAAACAACAATGGTAGGAAAGAGAATACTGATTTAATTTGGCTTTACTATTATTCATAGAGGTTACCCTGAAAAACTGGCAACTACGGAAAATGAAATAAAATAAAATGCAAAAAATAAATTATTTCTTTACTTCATTCTGGAATAGTTCCTTTTTTCCCATTAGGCAAAATTCCTTTACTCCTTTCCCATAGCTGATGTTATAGATAATCTTACAGAAGCAGGAACATACTGAGTTCATTGGACTTTACAGTAGTTCTTGATTCTTAAATTGCAGCTTCCCAATCCAGTGGCTCCATGAATAATCACATAGTGAAGCTTATGACCTTTGAGGCATTAAGAATTAAAACAAATCAAGGCAGAAACAACACCTAAGTATTAGAAAAGAGAGAAAGGGTGAAAAACTCCCCAAACAACAGAACAGAGGGTGGGTGAAAGAAACATTCTGCAGAATCACATACATATTATGGGAGCAAAAAAGGAAGTTAGTTCCTTTCAGCACAAAACACAGGGTAACAATGATCCCATAAACCATCTTTGTGCACACATCACAGCAACAGGGCTTGTCTTTTGTTTCTGCTTTGCTTTTCCATGGCTGGTTCCAGCACAGACCATGAGGAGATTGTTTGCTGTCATCCATCCCTGTTTTCCACCCTTTGTGTAGCCTCCATGGCACAGGTCAGGGTGCTCTGCCTGTTCATGGAGCCTATGGCTATCCTCCCCCAAAACCTGTTGAAGTCTTAGCCTGTTCTGCAGCAGTTCTTGATTCCTGAATTTTTATACAGTTGGCATTAGCCTCTCAATGGATTGAAATGGAAGTAATGGTGACAGGCCCCCAATTCTCTAAAACACACCTCCAGCTTCTTCTTTCCCTGGAGAGAGCAGCCTATACACCATGGTTATGTCAACCTCTCCAGCAGCAGGGAGAAAGGTTCAAACTTAATACAAGCCTAGATCTCCAGGCCTTTACTTGAACATATCCCTCACACAAAGCCAAGAAATGGTGACAGAACCTCCCTTCCACGTTAAAAGAAAGTACAGACCTGCCCCCAGGTTACAAATGCACAGCAGGAACTCCAGGTTTCCCTCCAGTCACCTACTTCAGATCCTAAAATCCAGGTATTAATCAAGACTTTTGTCTAAGTCCTTAGTTCTTTAGTCTACAAGAGACATGAAGGCAGTATTATTGTTTTAGTAACAAGATGGTATGCAGTACTGTTCAGAGCTGCAAATGTGAACCTGAAATCCCCAAAATGCTATCGAAATTCTGGGTTTAGGTACTCATGTATTCAAATCAGGATTCTTCTTAGCATGCCTGAAAGTCAAGGAATTCTGCTGTCAGATGTGAAACTACCAATTAGGTTAGAAAATTCCAGGAAGTACCTTTGGCAATTAGCCAAATTTCTGGTCTTTGGCAATTTGCAAGTAAAATCTGAGACCTGCCTTCCTAAATGTGGAAATGATGTGGAATTAGGAGAAGCTTAAATTCACTCTATGCCTCTGTATGCATTGTGTATTGACCAGTGGACATGGTTTCAAACTCACTAGAACTTACTCCTAGAAATTAAGAATTATTGCTCATCTCATCCATGCTCATCTCTGGTCTCTGGACCAGATTCTTTTAAAGCAATTGCTAAATTGGAATTGAAACAGGATCTAGATTCTGATTTCAGATACTACCCCTGCTTTCCAGTTTGCCTTTTCTAGCTGTAGCTATCCATGCTACACACTCTTGAGAGCCATGAGTCACATATTCAGAATTACTTTCCATCCCAAATGGCTAGCTAGTGAAATAATAAAATGCTGTTTGAACTGCAGAGTAATCAAAGCAGGTCTCAGTTTCCCACTCTGACTCAGGAGGGCAGGGGAATAGGTGTCACTGTAGTGCAATCACAAGGTCCTCAAATTCACCTCATGTTCCCACCATTCTGCAGGTGGGAACTGCAGAACAGGTGCTATAGGAAGGGGTGGGATTGTTCATCTTCAAGCCATTTCATTTCATCATGCTCCAGTGTCAATGATTGGAACATTTTTCTCTCTTGTAAATAGATACAGCTATTCCACATCACACCTTTAGCTGGCCTGCCTCTTCAGTCTGTCTTTGCAATCGTCTCACTTCTCTTCCTCTGTCACGACTGCATTTTTATCAGCTCATTCCTTTTCACTTGTGTTTGTATGTCACAGACCTCTGTTTATTCACTATGTATTTATGTAGATATTATGTTCAAAATACCTAGGTTAACAGAAAAAGGCAAGCAATGTAAATATTTACCTCATTATATATATTCAGCACACAAAATTAAAGTAACCAAAGTTTTATGAATGGTGCTGGGGAGTTGAAAAAAAAGCAAACCGAGGCAAGATAGCAACAATGCAAGGTTTTCAATAAAAATAGTTGGGATCATTGAGTTAAAGACTTGCAGAAAACTACTCATTAAATTAAGAGAGACAGAGAGAGAGAGAGAGAGAAATTGATTCATTTAATTATGCACTTGGGTATATAAAAATGCTTAATACAAAGAAGTTAAGTTATGCTAGTTAAAAGTTTATCTCCCTTTCCAGAGATCTTCATGCTTTCACACAACAAAGACATTGCCACGGATGCTGGAAATATACTTGGCTGAATAATAAAAATAATGTATTCATGAGTAAATTATTCAGAGATTGACAGGGAAAACGTTGAATAAATTATTCACTGAACATTATTTAATAATCTAGAGAGCTGGTCAAATAATAGAAATATGTATTTCAGATAATTTATTCAGAGAGCAATGTCAAAATCCTTTGGCTAGGATTTTCCTAGTCCATTAGGAATAAATAATTTGACAAGTTATTGATTACAGCTCATTTCTGTATTAAAACAAAATTTAGCAGGAATGTAGCTAAGCAGAAAGATACATAATTGACAATAAAGTGTCATCATCCTGATGATGAAAATCTTTTATCGTGCATACAAACATAGCCTGTGTTCAAGAATTGCTTCAAACATTGCTTACATACCACACAGTGCTTATAATTTTGGGGGGTTTTAAGGTATGTAAACCTGTGTCAATAAGTGGTATCAGGTAGCACAGTGGGGCTGGGCACAATCCTGCCAGCCAGCAGTGTGGGGCTGGACAGGTTATCCATCCTTTCCTTTTGAAAGATTGTGATTAATATTCCTCAATGTCAGTAAATCAGTTAACTTTGATATCAGAGGGCAAAAGCAAGTAGCATCTTTCTGCACGTGTCTGGCCTAGGTTTCAAGGCTTCAAACAGCTGAAATGAGAACAAGAAATAGACCTCTTTGTACACCTTCACAAAGGCATTTCATAACAGAAGTTTTTCCAAGAGCAAATCAGTGAAGAAGGGGAAAGGCCATGGTTTGTGTGGGGAGCACTCACAATGTCACTGCCTCCCTGAGGTACATCCAAAAGGCACTTAGGAATCTGTTTTTTTCTGAGGGCTTTTCTTGTGGGAATGTGAATCAGCACTATATCCTGTACAGTCCTGTCTTATGAAGCCACAGTTCAACTTTGAAGAATAGAGAATTGAAAAATTCAGTGTTTTTTCTTAATCAAAAACTCTCCTCATCCTAAGGAATCCAGCTGAATATCTGCAGGAAGGGGTAGTCTGTCCCCTCCACACTAAATGCACATAATGTTTTATTTTCCTCAATTCACCTGGCCAGGAAAGCTCAGACAGTGAGTACTTCTCCCTTAAATATCCTATGCCTTGTCTTCCTGACACATTGTACATTAGATATATTTATACCATAAAGACTGCAAGTTCTCAATATTGAAGAACTGGCAGAATGGGTTGAGAAACTTGGTGTATGAAAAAGTAAAATACAATGCAAAATTTAATTTTCTGAATCCTTGTCACTACAAAAGGGCACCTGGCAGAAGGATCCTCTTCACTTGCTATTATTTTCAAAAGTGAATGTCCAGCAATCGTAATTAGAGGTGAAATGAAAAGCAGGAGTTTTGTGAAAATTTGCACCCAGAATTAAATCTCATGCAGACGTCACATGCATTGCTGCTGGCAATATGTTTCAGTGCTGTTAGGTACAGTTTCCTTAAACTTCCACCTGCCCTCTCAGGGACAGTCCTGTATTCCCAACTATTACTATACTCACTCTATTTGACATCCATCTTCATACCATTCATCACTTCAGCCACCTTCACACATTCTTCTTCCAGTCATGGTTACTTTTTTTTCCTTTTGATATTTTGAGGGTGGGGGAGAGAGAGAAGATGCATTTCACAGTGTAGCTTTATGCTTCATTAACAACAACATGCTAAAATCTATCAGCCTTCAATTAGTCTGTTCACCATGTGTTTAGCCAGCCTGACACCTGAAGATGTCTCTGCCTTCTCTCTCGATATTGTTATGTCTTCTCTTTTTCATCTGTTCATTAATATACTCACCATAGATAGTTTCCATCCATTTTGTATGTGGAGACTGTAAAAGTGTCTGTAACACTGGTAATTACAGAAAGAGATGTAATTAAAACAATTTTGATATTTGTTGTTTTGCAACACATATCTCACCCTTCTCCCATCAGAATGGAATTTACAATACATGCCATGAAAACTTGCATAATATTTACTTTGCAGCATCTGCCTGAAGAATGAAAAAGCCAAGCTGACCCTGAACACATGGTGAATGTAAATGGGAAAGAATCAAACTACTCATCCACTCCACTGGTTTTAGATGGAAAACAATTTTTTCTCCATGTTCTTAATGATCTTGAACTGAAAAGGGTGATGGACTGTAGTATTGTGCATTCATTTTGGTGGATCATCCAACTCTTTCTTTATATCTGTTATCAGCTGCCCAATCCACTGTGTACAAACACCCAAACATTAAAGCTTTAAACCACCTCAAGTGTATTAATCTCATTCAGGTTTTAAACATCTTAGTTTCAAGCCCACATAGAACACTAAATTATTAATACTGACACATGAAATTACCTCATTATACGTTTCCAAAGGTATGAAGAAATAATTTTTAATATAAACTAAATCTCTGTTTTATACCAGTGAGCTGAGAGGCTCTAAGGAAGGATTGATTGTTCCACATTTAAGCTACTCTCAGTTTTCTTGTTTCGTCTCTCAGTTTTTCTGAACTTTAAGAGAAAAATAGTAAAGGTCACCACTTAAATAAACAACAAATTACATCCTTTCCTATCCTTGAGTAGATTAAGAAGATATCTCACAATGTATTTATTATACATGTAACTGGAGAATGGCATTGACTTTTGTGTGGATAATTATTGATAGTTTTGGGGTTTTTTATAGATAAGTCCTAAGGCTATTCCTGGAAGAATATAATTAATGATATTAATTCTCTCCCTATTCTCTAATTTCCCTTTCAACAAAAGCTAATGCTGTCTCCAATTTTTTACCCATAATAAAACTATTGCCATAAAAACCTTTTTCTCCAGGTTAACTAATAATTTACCATATAGCTACCAAATGAGAAACTTTGCTAAGGTCAGAGTAGGTCAGAATAAGGTCGGAATAAGTGACATCTACAGCACTTAGTAAACCAGCCACCATTAAAGAAAGGTGTCATTTCATAAACTGATGGAGAATTTTATCTCACTTTACTGTAAAGAGCTGTGAAGTTTTGCATACTTTTGAGGTCAAGCTTAAAAGCCTTCATCTGACCGGACTATGCCTTCTCTTTTCTGTAAATAAAGTAGTCATTTTTAAAAAAAAATCTTGTTATAACATGTATATTTTTATGTTGTACTTGTCTTGATGTTTGAATATGATTTAGATTTGTGCTGAATACAGTTGCCCGACTGTTTTTCAATTAACCATTTTCCATTAACTACTTTAGCAAATCATTGGGATTATTGTCCTACTGGAAACATTTCAGCTTCAGCCAGTACATAAATTATCTTTGACCTCCTTTTCATACATATAAAGGCTTTAGTGCTTCTTTCCTCATTCCTAGGTACTCACTGGCAGGGGCAGCTCGAAAAGCAAAAGACCTTGATGCTGTGCAAATACTGTACAGCAACAGCTAAAAAAACCCTTATTACCAGCACTGTTTTGGTCTCAATGAAAGCTAAAAAGGGCCAAATAAACTAAAGGAATAATAAAGTTTAGCAAAAGACATATTTTTTTTAAGGAAGAGCTAATCACACCTCTTATAACTAGTGGGAACTCTGGGTAAAAATAAGTCTGCTCTTTCCCTTTGTCTTAAATAACATTAGAATCTTCATAATTACATTACTGGCAGTAATGTATAGCTCTTTTGAAAATTTATTTATGCATCTACACACACACATAAAGAGATTATAATCCTAAATTTGGAAGGATGCTGAAAAACTTTCCAAATAATCTTTGGCGTTGTTGAAATTTATAAAGAATTTGGGAATTACTTCATCTGTTCCAGAAGGATTTCTTGTAACTGTAGTGCACTGGAATTTGGAGACAACAGCTTTTATTTTGTCTGCTAACAAGAGAGCTTCAAGTGGCTCAGGTAGAGGCTATTAAGTCTGCTTATTTTTTACAAATTTTTGTTTGAATACTCTTGCTAAACAATATTCCTGTGGTACCATGGTTGGGATCCACTGACAATGTGCATGAGGTGAGTGCCTGACCATGTTCCTTTTTGGGGTGCATCCTGAATTAGACCAAGCAGAAAGCACCACTGGGTCTCCAGTCCAAGGAATACACAGCTTTAAAAGCAAAGGGAGAAAAACAGGAATGAAAAAGTCTCATGTAAACCCAGATATTGAATGACTCAAAGTCAATCTCATTCTCAATTTCTCTTTTCTCCTGAAATTGTGACGATGCAGTCTTAAAAAAATAAGACAATACAGGGATGCCATGATAAAGATGGAACCTAAGTAACAGTTCCAAATGGATACTAAAAAAGCTATGTAAGCATCGACGTGAAAAAAATAAAGATGCTTTGATGTGTGTCATCTTTTCATTTTAGCAATTAAAATGGCTTTTGAAGCTCTCTGGCATTTAATTTAAGCCCATAGAGTATAAAATTATGCCATCCCTTGCAGATAGTCCCATATTTAGCACAAACAAGGTCGTAAAGATCAACAGACTTAGGAAAAAAAATTTAAGTTTTCAGATATGTAAACTTAATTCCCTTTATTTTAGGAGATTGACAAAATTATGACATACAACTGTCCTTTTTTGGTGTGCGTTTTTGTTTTGTTTTGTTTTTCTGCATAATCAGGGGGTGCTTCGTGCTTATTAACATCTCTTTACATAAACACAAGCTGTGAGATAGAGTAATTTTTTTTTTTACCTGTGAAAAAACATGAAGAGGAGCCCAATATTCTGTCCTGAAAGAGCTCTGTCTAATATGTTGTTTGAAGGATTCTCCAGCAGAAACATTTTCCTATTTTAAAAAAAGTGGTATTCCAATCTTCCTAATAATTATTCTGACATCTCTGCACTCAAATGACATTTGCTTCTATGTCTTAAATATGTGACAACTCAGGATGAATGATGCTAAATTTTTCATTCAAGCGTGACAATTTAGAGGAACTTAACAGAAAGGATCTTGAATGATATAAAAACCCTTTAGACTATGCTATGAAATTACACCAGCAATTAAACTGTGGATATGTTATGAAGTAACAAATGCAATTATTTCGGTTGTACATAGTAATCTTTAGAAATATTTACTGGTAAAAGTTTCAAAATGCAGGTTTCATAAATGGTGCTAGATGTAATAACAATCCAAGTGCTGAATGCAGTTTCACCACAAGAGTGTTAGTATGCATCTGTGGGCTCCCACAGAATAACTGATGTTATTCTAACAAATCCTTTCCATGGAAAGATTTGTGTTGAAAACTGCATGCAAACCAAAAATGAGTCTTTGTGTCTTTGCTACACACAGAGTGAGATTTGCAGGAGAGAAAATAATATCATCAAAGTGCACTATTGTAAAATCTCACACCCACATACACAAATGCAAATTAACTTCTTATTTTGCTTCCTAACTACTTTACTATTCAGTGTTGTATTTTACCAGTAGTAGCAGCATTGTACTAAATCAGATTTAGCTAACAGGTGCTCTCCAGGTTTTGGACAATTACATAATAAAAATATATTACAGTGTTCACTCGCAGGAGTAAAGACTTTTGCTGTAATAGTGAAATGCATTATGTGAAGTGGAATTTCTAATGGACTTCAACAGACCTGGTGCCTTGAATGCTTGGTGATACATCAGGGGCAGTGCCACAGAAGAAAACCTCACAGGAAGAAGGTAATTTATGTACTAGAAACACTTATGCTTCCCATTGCATATATTTTCAACAATAAATCAAATGGACAACATGTTTCCTATTTGCATTTGCAATAAGCATTTCTAGCTCTTAACACTGTGGATTCTTTTTTTTTTTTCTTCATTATGTAGTTTCATTATTCACTTATACTTCTGAAAAATGAGAAAATGGAGGAATGCACAGAGCTGGCAGATTTAAATGGCTCTTAGAGAAGTACTTCAACATCAAAAATTATCAAGAGCTAATTGTTTATACAACCTTTGCTTTCACTACCTTCCCTAACAAACAGTATTCGTAAATGAATCATGTAAAACCGCTTAAATGCAATTCTGGAAAAGAGGGGAAGAATTTCCTCACAAATTCATATTTTATCAATAACTACCTTTTTAGTCAAGTTATCATGTTAAGGAACATAGTGTTTGGATTTTGTTTTTAAACCAAGTGTTGTGAATGAGTAAAGTGATCAGTAACATTATTTTCATTCCTCAGATTTATTCTCTTTAACGAGAATTTTAAATACCTAACATTTCTTTAAACAATATATCTTAGGCCACTTTTAAAAATACTCAAAATTCCTTTAACTAAAATGATTCATTTTAACAAGCATATTGCTTTTCAATAACGTCATACTTTGTACATGACTGCATTGAACCTTAAGATTGCATTGATCTTAAAAATTAGGTCTTGTGTCAAAATGTGATTAAAAGCATCTTCTCAGTAGATCTTAGTGGAATATCTCCTTTGTTGAATTTTTACTATAGCTAAGGCCTAGTCTACAACGTCCCTTTCTAATCCTCTGTTTATTGGATGCACCTCATGTAATTTTTTTTTCCCATCATTAAATCCTACTGGGTCCTTTGTGTTGCATTCCCTGGCAATTCTGCATTTCCTCTAATGCTTATCTATTGGATAAGTCTGTGAGATCTGTGGCAGTTTCCAGTATTTCCAGTATTTGTAGCTGCCTGTGTCCTATGTCAGGAGTTCTAATGTATGTAACTGATGATAGCAAAGACATTTAGTCCTGTACTTCTATTTGTTCTGTAACAGTATAAATAAACTAATAATAACTATAGATAGATATGAAGGCTCTAGTAAAGTTTTTTTTTACTAGATGTCTTTTCAATGTCTTTCACTTTCTTGAAGGTGCTCCAGAAATTGCCATATATGTCTAATGGTAAATAAATTATTGGCTAGCATTAACTAAGACTCATGGCAGCTTTGGGTGGTACAGAAGAAATACAATATGTGACTTTTAGAAATGTAAATTAAAAGTCAGGTAGGTAAGATGAGTTGTATAAGAAAATCAATGGTGCTAGCCCTCCATCTATCCTCTCACACCACAATGCAAACAGCAAATCAGAAATCCTCCAACTTTTAAGCATGAGCCACCTCTCAACAAGGGATTTGTAAATAGAAATATTTATGTTTCCTCTCAGTCATTTGGCAGTTGAATTGTACTGTCAGTTTAAAGAATACAACAACACAAAAAGTAAAAGGAGTAATGGCAAGTAGAAACAAAGCAGAACACCAACCCAAAATTACTGTCTCCTCAGCCCAGCACAGATTTTGGTGTAGTCTCACTCCTGGTAGAGAAAGTCTAACCAGACCTGTTTAAAAGCTCTTTCATTAGAAACCGTAATTTAAATATATTTTCAATTATGTGCAGAGAATTCTTGCCTCTTTAACCAAAATCTGCTAATTTTTCTACATTTTTTCTCATATTCTTGGATTTCTAATAAGCTCCACATGGCTCGGGGCTCTCCATCAGCCATTCATGACTCACATACAGCAGAAGAAATCTACCCATCGACCACAATTATAATTTACAGCTCACTTTAATCTGGGAGTCGCTCAGGCATCCAGTACCTCCAGTTACATCAAGATGCAGCTCCACACTTCAGCTGATATTTTGGCAAGTGCAGTCTCTGAAATGGCATAATCATAATTTTTCAGGCAACATTTGAATAAGTTTTGCCTGTAAATAACCCAAAGGGTCATCTTGATTTATGAGCCATTTATTGCCCTTGTAATGGTTTGCTGTATTCCTGCTATTTCTTGATTAGTTAATGAGAGGCTAATTTAAAAAAAATAAATAAATTAATAAATAAATAAAATTGCTCAGTGCCCTTCAGGATTCTTGCTTTGTGAAATGTACTTGCTTTCCTTTATTGCCTGGAGGAGAATCTCAGCACACCCCTTCATATAGAAAACCCAGGTTTAAAAGTCTATGTGTCTGCTGGGTAGGTGGCAACACAGATGTTGTTACTGCAGTACAGATTTAGCAGTTTGGTTGTCTAATCTATGCATAATATGTATTTTTCTAAAGACAGCACTTGTGGAGGTAAAAAAATTGGATTAACATCACTGAACCAGGCTGATTAACAGCAGCAAAAAGGCCTAGGCAGACTTTTGGAAAGGGGTGAACCAATGGTCACTAGAACATTGCAAACACAAAAGTTTTAGAAACAAGAAGAAAAACACCCTAGCATTATGTAAAACAATGTTATGGGATTTTATATGCTTTTCTGATTTCCTATTACTTCATTTTTTTTACCATTACTCTATTCATTCCCTTTACTAGCAAATTTCAATTCCTTATCAGTATTTAATGCTTACCATAATAAAAAAAAGTAATTTTGAGAAGAGAATAAGGACAGAAAACGTCAAAGTTGCAGAAAAGTGAAAACAATGTCAGAAAAGAAGCTGCTATAGAGTTTTAATTACATTTTCTCTCTGCTGCTTTTTCTATAATGGCTTGATTTTTGTTAAAGCTGCATATTTTTTCTAATGAAGCATTGCCTGTCTTAACATTATTAAGTATTGAATATGCTTTTCATTTCTGCTTCCTATGTTTCATTCAGCTACATGCCAAAAATCTTATCAGTTATAGCACAAATTAAGAAAGGTCACTGCAGTGGATGGGGACACTCCTTTGCAGCCCCCACGAGTTTCTGGAAAAGGAGAAGGCATTATGCAGCTGGAAATCTTCCTGCCTCCCAGAAACCACTACAGTAGCATATACCAGCAGAAAGTTTTTTTAAACCAGTCAATGATGACCTACAGTAATTTAAAAAAATGCCTGAGGAATATATAATTTTCATTATATAAATATTAGGCAGTGTACGAGGAAAGTTTTCCTGCCTTCTCCATTTTTCCTTGCAGCCTGAAGGTTGTCTGATTCCAGAACTGCCTTTGAAGGAAGCATGGAATCTCTCTGTAAATAATTTATGGCTACAACAATTTCACAACATTCTACAGAAAAAAAATAATAACTTTAATATTTTGATTATTATTCTCCAAAATGGAAGATTATAATATTTACCATGCATTACCATACAGAAATTATCATAATTTCTGTATTTACCCTCATTTACTCAATATCTGCTTTCTCTAGTAGAAACAGTTTTCACTTATTTTGTCATTAAAATCTCACTAGTGATTGATTTATTTATTGATCTTTAAGTCATAAATCACAACTGTATGTCAGTCGTTTTGTATATTCAGGTTCCTTATGACATTTTAAGCCAATCTGTGTCAGACAACAATGGGTCTAACATTATTCGTAATGAAAATAAATGAAAACTGTAAAATATTTACTACTTGGTAATAACTTCATCTGAAGTACACACATCATTTAAAAATTCAACTGCTGGGAAATTTGCAGGTCTGACTGCTCTCTTAAGGGTCATGTGTCTCAGAAAACCCTAGCAAAGCTCAAAATAAAAACCAGAGTTTTAATTAGGAATAGCATGTACCTGGGACTGAAAGAAGAATGACTCTTACTCTGACTTAAATATGTGCATGAGGATAGCACATCAATGAATTCTACCTGACTCAAGGGTCGTGAATTCCTTTCTTGTGATCCAGAGTCACTCATTATGCACTGTAGTCCTCTTCTGGAGCTGAAGCTCAACACCAGATGGAACCTAAAGGTCACATAGTGGTCTGCATTCTAAAAATAGAAAATTAAATTTTAGTTTGAAGAAACTTGATTACTCAAATAATCATTGAATGGACAATGGCAACGTTAAATTTTGGGGGGGGGGGGGGGGGGGAAATTCGGATGAAAACCAAAGCATTAACATTTCCAACATGAAGAAACTTCCAAAATATGCTTGAAAATTAAAAGCTCATAGATGAAAGTTATAAGGGGTCATTGCAACTCTTCTCTTGACACTGTCATCAAGAGGAGGAATGATTGAGCATGAATAGGACAGAGTAGTGCATTTTTGCCAGCTGTCTCCTATGTGTTGCAAAATCCATGTGTATTCATAAGAATACATATTAAAATACACTTCTCAATAATAAAATCTAAGTGTGAAAAAGGAATAAATAAATTAATTAATGTTAGATCAGTCCAGTAGCGGCTGTCATTCCACAGATGTCTTCCAGTTCCACTATATAAATCTCAGAAGACAGGTTATTCAGAATGTCTTGGGAGCTTTAATTTATTATGTTAATACTTTGTATGTCTTCCAAAGAAAGGAATCTCCCTGTTTCCAATGGTTAAAATCGAATAGTCAAGTCAGGTTTCCCAGCAGAGAAGAAGTAGCAGCCTCTTAAGTATGACTATCACCATAAAAGTTAAGTATAAGTTAAAATCAATATCAAGAATTATACTTGGAAGCAAATGAAGTACTGGAAGCAAATTAAGTTTATAGAGTTCTAATTTAACGTTCACCATGCAATAAGCTCTGCAGAAAGTACTTTAGGGCCCAGTGTGGAGGTGACAAAGATACAACTGATTTTAGTGCAGTCTATATTCAAGACAAATCACCAAGACTCTCTGGAGACTCCACGATGAAAGTCTGGGCACTTGGCTGCTACTGCTGCTCTTCAGATAGATACAGAGATCCCTGAAAGGGTGATGGAGAGAAATAAACATTTCTCTCATCCTTTTATGCAGCAATAATGGACATAATCTTTCACAACCTGATCGGTAAAATCAATATGTCAGAAATATTTTCACACGGGATTTATAAAAAATGATTTTTGCAAAGCTTCAGGAAATATCTCTTGTCTGCTCCAGGCTGTTGCATTCTAAGGAGTTTGGTCTCGTGGTCTACAGCTTTGGACCAGCACCTGCCACAGGGTCAAGCCTTCCCTGTCTCTCCAGACCTATTCCACAGAGGAAAAACAAAATACAGAAAGATAAAATTACTTCTTGCTCATTTTCTTTCCCTGGATTATGAACAGAGCATCTGGCCCAGAGGAATCACTTTATAGGTAGCTCTAGCTGGAAAAAGCCTATACCAAACTTACCAATATTGTTCAAAATTATGTTCCTGTGTGTGGCTGCTTATATGGTTTCTACTAGAAAGTTAGCAGACATTAAATCAGATTCTCCCCAGTTTGGTTTCTTTTTAAGCAAAAAAAGCCCAAAAAACCAAAACAAAACAAAAACTCAGATGACAGCTAGTAACTAGAATTTCTGGTTACAAAACCTAAAAAATTCAGGGATCACCAGTTTTCTAGGAAATCATAATTAGCATGCCATCAACATATTACATATGTCAGAGTGAGCAATTCCATCCAACATGTTGACATTTCAGTTTTCTGTGAGGTGCAGGGGGAATAAAGATAGGGTTGTTTTGATCTTGCTGCAGTTGAATTTCTACTGTCTGCCTTCATCAGCCTTTCTTTCTGCAGAAGAACTAATGAAAAAGAACAGAAACTCTATCCTGGATTGTATATGATTCTCCATTTATTTCTGGAGTTTAGGGAGAAGCCATGGGATGAAATTTCTGTCACATCTAAATACCAGGCTTTGAAGGGCTGTTTCAATTGAACAGAATGTCTTATGTTTTTTTGGTTTGTTTTTTTTTTTTTTTTTTCTAATTTGTTTTGTATGTGTCTGTGTGTGTGCATCAATACATAAAATGAGAATATAGGAGTATATTCTAAGAGCTGATTTTTATTCAAATTGTCACATAATCTAAATATGTCACTTAACTGCCAAGGGAAAAAGAAAAACCTAAATCTCACTGAAGTTTGTGTTCTTTTCCATGGCTGCTGGGGGCACATGCAAGGTGTTCTCTCAGTGTGTGTACAGGAGGCATTTCAGTCATTAAAAAACACACCATCAGCATGATTAAGTTGTTGCATTAGAAGCTTCAAAAGCCCTTCTGTTTCAAATTGTTAATAACATACCAGGGATTGGAGGCACTCTGAAAAGCAATTCACAGAAAGTCAAACAGCCTGGATAATGGTGAAGAGGAAGCTAACACATAAATAAATTACTTGGGCAGGCAAAGAACAAATTCACAGAGAGAGGTGGTAGCATATTGTCAGAAGACAGCTTCAGGCAAAATAGGTGAAAATCACAAAGAAAAGACGTGAAGCACAGAAAAGGAAACAAAATTGCAGAGGAGTAGCAAAAGCAAAGGCCTAATAGTTATTCTGACTAGGACAAGTTGACAGCATGCCAAAAGAATTAGGATCTAATCAGTCTGGAGGGCTGAAGACTGTTTGGAAGAAGGAGAATCAAATAAATGGAATATTTGAAAAAAAAGGCAAAGGAACAAACTGATTTTGAAGGGAATATTATGTTCCTGTCAAAAGTCTCTTGACAGAGAAAGGGTGAGACAGACAATTTCTACAGCTGGGTCATCATCACCTCCTGATGCACAGGTAAGGTTACCACCATGTTTAAGACAATTTTTTGAAGATAAAGGGCAGTGTTTGTCCATCTGCAGCAAGCAGGCTAAATGATCCACAGATACACAGGAAATTCAGCAGGAAAATGCAAATGATTTTGTAAAATATGTGTCACCATTTTAAACGACACGAGGCTGAAAAAGTGTATCAGCTCCATTGTATTGGTAACTACAATGGAGTTTTGCTTCCCAATATATCTACATAGTTTTCCACTTTTTAAAATATTAAATTCTCCTAAAACCATCAAACAAAATAATTGTCCTTAATTAGCATCATTAGTTGCTCTCATTCAGCCCCGAATCCACTGCCCACTTCAAAATTACTTGATTTTTCTCCTTGGAAACTAGGCTTAATCCTTCAAAATAGCCCAAGAGTAATTGCAAAAGCAATTACTTTGAGACTTGCATAACCTCTGGACAAAAATGCTATCATTAATGGGCAAGTCAGAACCCACAACTGAAAGCAGAGTTATTGGTCATGACAAAAAAATAAGCCCAGAGTCATCTAAGACACTGAGATAGGGTATCACAGGAATAGCCTGCATTCAGACTCTGAAGATCATGCTAATTTCATTAGGGTGTTTAACTGTAAATCTAAATTTAAATGCCCAGATTCTTTACTAACATGTAAAACCACCTCCAAACTAGACGTTACTTTGATCATGTCTGGTTTGAAACTAAATAATCAAAACACTAAGACACATTAATTATTTCTTATAGTACATACATTTTATAACATCTCAGATATTGCTGTGTGGTAAAATTAATTAAAAAAAAACAACAAAAGAATGTTAGCAGTAAATAAATTACTTTGCTGCTGTAGCCACACAGCCCTGCAGCACATAATGCCTGTATGTAGGAATGGGCCATAAGGCAGGATGGAGATGGGACACAGGCATAGACACTTCACACCCATAAATAACTCGTCCACGGTTCCCTAAAGAAATGCAGCAAGCCCTGAGCTGGGAAAAATCTGGTTTTAGGAGCAGCAAAGAGAATGAAGAACTAACAAAAGCACAAGGCAGTATATGTAGCAAATTCAAAAGTTACGTGGAGCTGCTGATCAATGAAGAAAGAAGGTGTAAAAGCACCTTAAAACATTAAAATGGCCCAGAATGGATCCTGGAGGGAAGAAGAAGAAACTATTGGCATAAACAACAATTCTTCTTTGTAAAGGACTCCACGTGCTGCCAATTCACCGTGATGCCCTCACTGACAGCACCTGCAGCAATCCCCTAGTGAGCAGAGGTGGGCAAGGCAGGTTGGATTTGCTAGTGATGGCATTATTTTATATATCAAATATGGTGGTTGTATCCAGTGCTAAGTGGATCATCAATTTACCACCCTATTTGAAGGCTGATCTTTGATAATTTGTGGATCTGTGGATTTTTATGGGAATTTTCCATGGCCGGGTAGTCTGTCCAACATCTATGGATAAATACAGATTCTGAAAAATATTAAAATTAAACTGGCTGTGCAGTTTTTCTACTTCTCCTTCATATTTCTCACTTTTCCCCAAATATGAAAGTGCTTGGATTTTATAATTTCTTCATGTATGTATCATGCTGTGATCAAAAACAATTTAATAGAGTGCTGTTGTTTATACAAAAGGACATTTGAGGCCACTTTGATGTCCTACATAACATCTTCCTGCAATTCTTCTTCCCAGTTGTGTATTATTCTGACAGAGCTACATAAATTTAAATTAAAAAAAAATAAATAAATGCTAAAACTCACTGATACAAACACTGAGAGAAGGGTTTACCTAACTGATTTTAGAGAACAATAGAGAGGATGTCTACACCTTTGATGAACTTGACACCTATGCAATTAAGGCTGTAGTCACTTTGAGGAGGTGTTTAATCTGACCTATTTCCTCAGTGTAAGGCAAATCATGTCATGGGGCTTCCTAGTTCTGCCTTTCTGCTCTAGGGGATCTCTGCAAACAGCTTAAAACCTGAGGACATGAATCTTATCTCTGATACTTTGAAACAATGACATTATTTGTATATTATATAAATAATAGGAGAAATAAGTATACAAATTTGTTGCTACTGCATTGAAACCAAATTATTGTATTTGCTTTTTACTGTAAATTATTGGAAAGCAACATTTTTGAGAAAATATCCTATGATTATTATTTTTTAAATACTTAGTTTCAATGTTGAGGTGTTCCAGTAAAATTTATTTATTGTGTACATTTCCAATCCTTTTTTTTTTCATTAGTCTTATCTTACATGTAACTGTGTGGCTATAATTTTCAGTTGTTTTAAAAACAAAACCATGTGAAACATATTTTTAAATATATAGTGCTAGTGCATTATATATTATATTAATATATGTTATATTATATTATATATAAGTTATGGTGCATTCCTGGTCCATTCTACAATGGGAATCACAGATTGAGAATTTCCTGCTCTGAACATCAGTTCTGCTCAACAAAAAGCAGAGCCAGTTCAAGACAGTGTTATAACACTTTGGCTCTATAGCTGCTACCTGAGGGTTACTGTAATGCATTGTACTGTGAATCTCACCTGACAAACAATGAGGAAAGATTGACTAAAACCAGACTGTATCACTGAATTCAGAATGTGGACTCACAGAACCATTGTAGCTGGAAAAGACATCCACATTCATCAAGTCCAGCCATTAGCATAATATTTCTACTAAACTGTGTCCCTAGGCACCACATTTACATGTTTTTTTGAACACTTCCAGGGATGGTGACTGTACCACTTCCCTGGACAGCTTGTTCCAATGTCTGGCCACCCTGTCAGTGAAGAATTTTTTTTTTCTGCTATTCAGCCCTCATGTTGCTACAACCTTTTTCAAGTGGGAGACAAAGTGTCCCACTCAGCCTGCTTTTGTTCTGGCTAAATGACCCCAACTCCCTCAGCTGCTCTCATAAGGACTTGTGCTCCAGACTTTCATCAGCCCATTGCCCCTCTATGGACACACTCCAAGTAGGTCCTCATAGCTGGAGAAAGCTTTTAAGCAGTGAGACTTTCAGGCATTATTTTCCTCCACTTTTTGGGTGGCTGGGACACAAAGCCAAGGTTAACTCTGTGTCTGAGCTGCAGTGTTCATAGCAATGCATGTGTACCCCCATGTGTTTAACCATTAAGTGCACCTCAGGAAGGGAGATGGTGGATTGTAGGCATATCTCTACATTTTTCCATGAATTCTCAGTTTATTCAGTAATCTTTTCATAATGATCACAAACAGGTATTTATCTGATCCTGGATGCTCATCAGGAGGTATGAATAGCAGCTTCAAGTATTCTAACATCTAACAACAGCAACAAAAATAATGCTTGAAGATGGGTTTTCAACTTGCAATGCTAAAATGAGTCGATTTGCTATTAAAGTTGCTAGCCTAATTTCCTCACCCATAAAATGCTGAGACCTTTCATTACAGGAGAACTATGACAAGGAAAACGAGTGATGTCTTTGGACCATTCTGACACAAACTGTGATAGGAGGGTCAAAAGGGAAGGTAACAGCCATGATGATTTTGGGCAAGCACATGGAAGTCCTCCTAAGTCATGCCCAAAACACACTGCTAGCATTCCAGGGGAAAAAAATGAAATGGAAAGCTTAAATAAGTGTGTTCTGAGGCTTAGCTGCCCCACCAGGGCTACTCAGGGGCTTGCACATGCAGAAGAGAGGGCTTGGGATAAATTATGAGGCAACACACTAGACTAGTGGACACCTGCTGTATAAATTTCTATATACTTTATATATATAAATACTTTCTTCAGTTTTGTATAGTCCACTCAGCATTCTGAATGAATCAAGGATCAAGAGGAAAAACTATGTTGCATTCACATCCCCACAAGTAAGATCCATCTTAGATATACTTCATATAGTAGATTTTAGTTCTGATATTTTCTAGCACCTCTGTGTTTGACTTTGTGCTGCAGTGCTCCTTTACCCATATTTCTATATGTAAAATCTATCTATTTATCTACATCCCAAAAATCTGTTCTTTTATAAAACAAACACAAAAATATAAATATGTGCACTCTTCTCTCTTGAAGAATGACAAATTTCTGGAACTCAGTAAAGGGTTTTAATGTGTAATACTCTAAAGCACTGCAGTTCAATTACCCTTTTTTTTTTTAGGAATAGATTATGAAGACAATATAAAAATTGTTTTCTATAGCTGAAATTCTCTCTCTTTACCGTTTAATTATGTATGGGTCTTTGATTTGTTGAAGTAATCCACAAACAACTTACTGTCACATACCTGCCATCCATCAAGGGAAATGCTACATACATATTTAGGTTGGGGAAAAGCCCGAATTCCTCAAGGTCCACCACTAACAGAAGAGAGTCTGAAAGAGAATTTGAGAGCTGCTGTTTTAACACAGCTACTTGCAGTACTGCCAGGCTGTGTAAGTGGATGCAGGAAGATGTTACAGTTGGCTTGCTGTGACAGAGCACTGATATTTTCACTCTGGTGGATCATCCTGGGATCACACTCCAGGATGTGCTGGGATAGCATGCACCATGCAGACCTGTAGCAGGAAAGAATCTGCTTTAAGTAATGAGGAGAATAGCAAAAAGAAAACAAGATCTGGCAGTTCCTTGATACTAAATGGTGTGACCTAAGCCCAGAGCTGTCAAGGTTTTCACACTGCCAGAAGCGAGACTTTGGGGGTTTTGTAGCAAGAGAAGCAAGTATGATGATTTAGGTTTAACCTCAGCAGTGCCCTGAACCACTATTTAATGATGACTCACCTTGGCTAGTTAAATGTTTTGATAAATGGAAGAAATAAAAGTTACTGGTCCCAAGAGTTCCATTGTAGATAAATAAATGAAATAGTTGATAAAACAGTATGAAAAGGCAGCTAGGTAGCATATAATTATTCCCCAGGTGCCATGAAGTAAAATGGGCAATGTAAATCTACTAAAGAGTATAATTATCTCCAGGTACCAGGTCCACATGAGACGTTATCTAACACCTGCAAAAGCCAGCAGATTGTTAATTTTCACCTGTTGCATCCATAAGAAATATTGCAGCAAGCAACTAAAAGCAATAGGCGTCTACTTCACACGAATGAAATGTTAAGGACAAAACAGACCTAAAGTCTGAGATTTGTGTTAAGGGCACTGAATCAGAGCCAATATGACATACTAGACCCACGGGGTGAGGAGGTCAATTAAATATGCATGGCATTTCTTCAGTAGGTGTGCTGCATCTCCTGTGCCTTCATAAGTACAGTGAAAATATTCTGCTGTGTTGCTGACAACCAACAAGTTAGCCAGGGCCTTTCCCGAGCTGCCTAGCTGTCCTCTGGAGCTCTGCAGTGATGATAATCATGACACTCTGCACAAAGCCACTCATGCCCATCGGGTCTGGCACTTCTCCCATCCCCTCAGCACAGGAGGTGTTCTGCAGACAGACACCGTGCAGCTTACATCAGGCATGCTGCCTGATTTTTAATATATGTTAACATGTCGAGGTGTGGAGCTGCAAAGCAAATGCCAGTCAAGAAAGCCGTAAAGTAAATTAAGTTTTTTCCTGTTGCTGTGTAAATGTGAAAATGGAGACATGATGCTAAGTGACATCTACCAAAGTCTGCGGGTGACAAAGGGCGTGTATCTCCTATCAGATAATAGGAATCTGCTGGCTGATCCTACACAACCAAAAGCATTTACATAATCTGTAGAAAGAGGAGCCTTCAGGAACAAATGCTAGTAAATAACATATAGTGCCTCAAATGCAGAAAAAATAATGCTCATGATTGAAAAAAAAAAAAGTTGTCTTCTGTCTTCCATTAAAATACAAAAATCCAATGAATCAAAGATTTTATTTCATGACATAAAATTTCAAAATTGACATCAGTATTTCACTTTTAGACTCCTCCAGTGGATGTAAACTGAAGTCTCCTAAAGCAAGCTACTTCCAGTGTTCCTAAACACACAGTCGCCTTTCCTACTACTCTGGCATGATTTAGAATGAAGTCTTTCAAAAGAAGTTTGCAAAACGTTTGATATTGCAAGTAACTCTTGCTTGTCTCAATATTTGGAGGGATTTTGATTTACTGTTACTGTACAATGTATTTTATAAACAGTAGGATGTATGTGTTTAGGATTCTAAAAAGGATAATCCTGCACACTACGGGCTTAGTCAAAAGATGGATATTATTCTGCAAAAGAAATATTATTTTCAAGATTTCAAAATTTAACACTTAACTATTACAATCTTTTAAATATGAGGGTTCCAAAGCATTAGTTACTACTCAGAACCTTAACTGCATTTAAGGTCATCACATTACAAATCTAGAATATGTATGTTAATATTGTTAATGAAGAAGTGGGTAAATAGCCAATAACCCATTAATGGTACTGTTAAAAATAGAGATATAGCATGTCTATGTGACACCAATTAACAGTGTGTTTTTGAAGAATGCCAACTTGACAAGTCATTGACAAATACTGGAAACTTAAGTCTCAGGAATATATGAGACATGACAGAGGCAGCATGAGCTCTCCCACCCTTCTTTCCCAATACTCTTCAGCCCTGACTTACCATATTCTGTGGAAAAAATTAATTTGCTATGCCTGCTCCACAGTTGTTATCTGTGAGTGACCACCAGCAGGCCTGCTGGCTAGTGCCAATTTTGACAGTGGATTATGTCATGAAATGACATTTGGGTTTTGTCCTCGTTCAATAGCAAACAGTGGTAAGGAAGTAGGTCACAAGACAACTTCCTAGGATGGGAAGGTGGCAGAGTTTTATGGGCAAACAACTTTAATCTGTCCTTTTCTTTTAGGTTATGTTTGGTTACCAGGGGGAAATAAGGGGGAGAAAAATTTTACCTGCCTGAAAGGAAGCAGCTTATGTACAGAGCAGAAAAAGATTTGATTACCTGAAAGTAAAAGTGCTATTAGAAAAAAAATAAACATTGCCTGAGAGAGGAGCTTACCCACTTACTTCAAAAAGCCTGACTGCTTCCAGGAAAAGAATTCACCTGCTAGGATTCAGCTCACTGGCTTTTCTGCCATGTGCTGGAAAGCAAAATGCTGAAGCAAGGTCTATACTCATTACTTCTGCTGCTATAACACAGTCAAAACAAGGCCATCAATTAATTTCTGCACAATAGCTTCTTTAGTTTTCAAATCTACTGTGCTTTGCTCACTGCTTTCAAAGCAATCTTGGAAAGTAAGGGTGCTATGAAAAGTGCTAATCTTTTCATCTTTTTTGTATGGGTTTAAGAAGGGAACAGAGTCTAGAAGTTATTCATCACTTACAAGGCATAACATGAAATTTTCTTGTGCTTTTGAAGTGATTCCCCTGCATATAATTGACTAAACTGATTAAAGCAACTGTTGAGTTGAAAGTCTTCCAACCAAGGTCTGAAAAATGCCTGCCTGTGAAATGTTTAATATTTCTTTTTGTATGATCTCCTTATTAGGCTGTTCAACTTTGTATCCTGGGAAAATTATGATTTTTCAGGAAATTGGATTCTATCTCCTGACTCTTTCTGTACCTAACAACCATTTGCTTGGGGTTTTGTTTTTTTAGAACTGACCATTTTATTTCGGACATTTTATTTTATAGAAAACACATTTCTTCTGAAGCATAGCACATTACTTAATTATTACATGCCTTGATTTCAGTGCCCACCCCTACTAAGTTTTATGCAAAATAAAGAATTTATGTTTGAAATAAAATCATTATCAAGAAGCTGAGTCTAAAATTAAGTATTTGGCATAATGAAAACATATAAGACGTTTTTAAATACTGTATTTATCCAACTAAAGCATTTATTTTTATCATATATGATAATTCCACAGCATCACAGAATGGTTGAGGTTGGAAGAGACATCTGGAGGGCATTGTGCTCAAGCAGGGTGGCTCAGAGCAGCACCATCTCCAGATGGATTCTGAATGCTACCAGTGATGGAGACTTCACAGCTTTCTCCAGGTGACTTGTGTCAGTGTTCAGTCACCTCTCTGTACTCAGTACACGTACATAAACTTCTATTTTATAGATAGTTTATATCTATAGATATCTATTTAACCTATGCATTTATGATAAAATACACGTTTTATCTGTGTGTTTGCAACACACACTATACATTTTTTTCATGCCCTCTCATTAAAAACAAATAACTACAAGCCATTTTACACTGAACCCTGAACCTTTTCATAGCATAGCTTCTGTCCTTATTAATCTTTAACAAATCCTTTTTGGGAAAAGAAAAAGCAAATACAAATGTATGCACATTTTGTGTTCACATATTAAGATCCCAGTGTAGCTGATTTTTCATTCCCATTTAGCTAGTTGGGTGTACCTGGTAAAGTGGGAACACTTCTAGATCCTCATGTGCATCTTTACCATCCACAGGCCTGTGCTGCTGAAAGCATAACTGGAAACCAGATTGTGCAAGATGCAGCAATGTAAGCTTTAAAATAATTCTTAAAACCTTCAAATAAATTTAAAGAAAAAAAAAAGCTCTCTGGAATATTTTCCGCTTTATTATATTTGTCTATATATTTTTAGACACTACATTATCTATTCATAGTTCAGCAGGTATGCCAGGCTCATCAGTTTCCAAATTATTTGCTGGCTTCCTGGCACACCTCTTAGTTATTTTTATCTGATATTTCAAATAAATTACAAAATGCCTTGAATTGCATGATTAGTCCATTATGTATTCTGTTTATTACAATTATATGAACTTTTGATTAACCTCCATAAGTTTCATGAATAAATTACCTGGATCGAGGAAACTGCCAGTTAATGTTACAATGTTCCAGTGAGGAGTTTCCGAGAGATTAGTCTGCCTTTTTGAGAGGCAACTTTTTTCTTCCTTGCTTCTTTTAAAAGGAATCCATGCTACTGTTGCTCAGGTTTTATGAAGAACACATGAATTTGCAACCCCCTCAAAATGAGTGGGTGCAAAATTTACTCACAGAATCACATCTTTGGAAGATGATTTGTGTCCTTTTAGGTATTGATGGCACAGCCATTTTAACATGATGAGGACAAATTGTGCTAATCTTCATGGGGCTTCTAAACTGTACTAAATCACAGTCTAGAGATTCTATCCTGTGTCTTCTGTGAATGGTGTTGAACAATTTCATGTTGAGAAATATAAAAGAACTTCTCTACATTCCACAATGCATTTATCATGAGGAAGACTCCTAAGACTAGATGGTTTGCTCTGCATTTTCCCAAAGATCCTCCCATACCCATTTCTGACAGGTCTATTTCTTGGATGGCAAGTTTCATTCAGGCAGCTGGACCAGCAAAAAGACTTTATAAAAGTGAGTCAGGAAACAGAAAAAGAAATTATGGGAAATGTAGCCTTTAGGTATATGCTGAAGTCAGGAGGGAATACAATGACCAAGACACCATCTTGCCTCGAGACAGCAACCAAATTGATTACACTCAACACCTGCTGTGTGCTGTAGGATCAGGACAAGATAAGAAATGGGAGAGCTTTCTGCTTCTCTGTCAAGAACAAATAATAAACCTCCGGTTGGTAAAAGAAAACCTGATGTCATAGGCATTAATTAGGTAGAGAGAGGCAAGGCACTGGAAAACAGTGTGGTGTGTCTTTGATTAACTGTACAGGAGACCTTTTAATACAGAATAAAAGTATGAACTTGAAATATTAATCACAATGACACAGAGACTGTCTGCAAGAGTTGAAAACTACAGAGATGTCCAGAGGAACATCTCAGTGCTGGTCCTCAGCAGCATCACAGCAATCAAAGAGCTCAAAAAAGGAGTTTGTTCAGTAGAGCCTCAAGAGGTGCCCAGGAAGGCACAAGGAGGTTTGAGAGACCCTGAAAGAGCAATGGTGAGACTGGAAGGATGCTGGAAAAGCATCAGAACCCACTGGGTGGGATCTGCTGGCCAGGCTTAGCAGTGTGCAGCTGTTCCAAATAGCTGTTGATATAAAAAATGTAGGATACTTCATCTCTGCCTTAGCGAATCTTTAGACTGATCCTAGAAGACAAAGTTTGTTAAATATTTCTTAAATAAATACACGAGGTCCCGTCAGGTCAGAATAGTCTACAGGTTGAGTTCAAATTTGATGGAAAACTACTGGGAATGATCATCTAATGAGTCTCAGCTATAAATATTATTATTACCATACTGATTATATCTTTTTCTATGCTGCTTTTTCGTAGGAGAGAGACAGAGATGGTGCCAACTGCTCTCAGCAACTGGCAGAAACAGAGCTGGCTAAAAACCAGCTTGTTGCAGTTCAGATTGTTAGATAGATGGCATTCAGGAGAAGTATTTCAGACACAGAATACTGCAACAAACTCTTCCTGGAATTTTTTTTATATTAGACTTAAATTTCTGTGGGATTCACAGATCTGTTTGGGGTCAGCTTTCCAGGGAAAAATGTAGCACTGCTGGTCATACATGTTTTCTCTTGTGGAAGACTATACTCACAGTAAATGTACTCTCTTTTCTGTGATTTGTAATCACAAAAGTCCCAGGATGTCTACAGGAGAGGAGAAAGTGCTGAGGCCAGGCACCCCAATGACATTACTCTTCTGAGTGTGTGCCAGGGTGCCAGCTGAGTGAAGGCAAGTGAGAGCCAGGACACTCAAATGATTATAAAGGAGTGGGGACTAAAATGAAAAGCATTATTCTAATGATCAACATACCAGTACAGATGCTAGAAAGGAAACAAAAGAGATAAGGAAATTAACATTTTTAGGTGTTAAAAGAAGATTTTTTTTTTTAAGTAAATGTGAGAGGACAGGTAAGGCAAAATATGTACTTTCTACAGGATAAAGTCAAGAGCATTAGAAGTGTAAAGAGGCATGAATTTAAGTAAGAGAGCTATTTATTATAAAAACTAACAATGCATGCAGTTGAAGTTCAATGATATTTCTTTACAGCAACCCCACCAAATAGTGTTAGAATTGCATAGGATTCTATGAACTTTTTGATGTAATTTCCTTCTGTTTCCCAGAAACAATAAAACAGGAGTCCTTTTGCTTTCCTCAGCGCAGTGACATTTTACAAAAGGTAAAGTAATGCTGCACCTACTGACTTCCCTTGTCTATTTACAAGAGGAAATGTCATCAAGCATTCAAAATGTCACTACCTACTGGGGTGACGTCATGGAAATATCCCTTCTCCTTCAGAAGCTGGTGTTTGGAGCAATAAACCATAATCTGCTTAAGGAGATGATGCTTTGGTAGGCAAATGGGACTGAGCTTAATACCTACAAAATGAATTGTGGAGCAAATACATTTGCCAAGACCGAAGACATTTTCCAAGGAGCTCAGACAAATGTTCACTACTGTTGTCTGCCTCTTAAGCCAATTACTGCTGCAATGCAGACAAAGAGGTGCTGTGCCTGCTACTTAGCCATCTTGTTACAGTCCTTTAAAAGTGTCATGTACGCAGAGAAGCATATTTGTAATCTTTATACTAAGTACACTTCACCTTAATTGCATCACCTCATGAAATGATATAAACAAGACTTTTGTATTTGTGCTAGAGGTTTTCTTGAGCCGTAGAAATAAGAGCTGCTTATAAATTTCACGGGATACAGTTAGTGGGTTTAGGACACACACTTTTGGTGTATTTTTATTGATGCGAAATAGACATAATCTGAAATTTCCTTCTGTTACTAAATGTCCAGATTATGTGTTTATCTCTTGCTTGTACTCAGACCTTTTTCTGATTTCTAATAAAACATAAGCCTTAAAACTAAATAGTTTTAATAGAAAGAAATTATTTATAACATGTTATCTACTTAATTTCTTCATAAGCAAATATGGCATTAATTATATATGACAACAAAAATGTCTTTAAACAAAGCCTAACATTATGTCTCTTTTCCACTTTACCCTGTTTCATCCAAGAGAGACATACACTGGTTCTTGTAGCCTAAGGACTTGCAGGCATAGGCATAAATCTCAAAGTGAATCCTAAATTGAATCTACACTATGATGTTAAAAAATCCACTTATGGGTTTTCTGTTTTGTTTTGTTGTCTGCCTGTTTGTTAGTTTGTTTTCTTTTTGTGTGTGTGTGTGTGGTGTTTGTTTTGTTTTTTTTTAACAATTCTTCAATTCTTGATTCAATTGCAGCTAAAACTTAAATAAATGTATGTAGCATAATGAGGGCTCTCCTAATCACTCATAACCTGTTATTGCTGATCTCAGCACCGTTATTATGGCAGTCAACCCCAGAGCTGACTTTTGAGTACTGAGGAGTAGCTGTGTAAAACCTTATGATAGGTAACAGTTTGACATTTCTAGCCCCTAAAATTAAGTATGCACTGAGTTTCTCAGTCCTACCACCAAGCTAGCAGTTTGGGGTATATTTATGTAAAATCTCTGGTGAAAACTCTGGTTTCCACATAGCTTGCAGAAGAAAAAAAAAAAAGGTGTGCTTAAAGGATAAATCATTTTTACTCACATTTAACCTGAACATCTGGACACTTACCCAAGGCCATTCAGTAAGTCAGCAGCAGGACTGACTGCAAGCTTTCCTCCATCTTCTGTGCTTTCACTATCAGAGAGAGTTTTTAGCTTTTCTCACATTTTTATAGAACTTTCCAGCCTGGCAAGATTCACTGGAGTTCCGATGAGTTGAGAGCCAGCGCACAGCTTATCTGAATCTCCTAAATTTCTGAAGATTTCCTATCACAAGATTACACATTTATTTTTAGTAGCTGTACAACTTCTAGTGTGAGCACAAACCCCAAGTCAAACTAAGTTTATAAAAGTATCAGATAAACCTAAGATTCCAAATGATTCCATTAGCGTCAATGAGTAGGATGCATTTTGTGGAGATATAGTTACATACAATTTAAAATTCATCTGAATATTCCAAAATTAAATGAAAGAGCTGTTCTCTGCAGATTAACTGAGGAACCATATTCTTCTTACTTGGCTCAGCTAAATCTTTACCAATTTTTTTTTTTTTAACATTTTTGCCTCTCATGCTATTTATAGAGACCACTTATTAATGTCTCAGTTCAAATTAATGCGAGGATGCAAGTGCCCTCATCCTGAAAATTCTTTCAACTTTATCAGCTGAAATAGAATTTTGTATGTGATATTAAAATAGTAAGGTTGCATCTACATAGTGCAGACATCAGAGGTTCACTCACAGACACTGAAAAAGGAGAAAAAAAACCCAAGACACCAAAATAAAGATAAACCCCAATAGTCTTCACATATTGTTATAACAGGGTTTAAGATCCATTAGACCATTATAACATTCTTTTCAATTGTTTCCATGCAACTGAAATACTTACACTATAACAAATGAAATCTGTATGTCTTCTTGAAAAAAATGAATGAAAAAAATACTAAAAATATTTGCCTTAAAGTCAACGTATGAACTTCAAATAAATAGTCTGGAGAAGTTTTGCTTGTACTGTTGTACTAGCTTATAGGTTTGCTTTTCATTAAAGAAGAATTTAAGGAAACTGAACAAAATATCTTTTCCTCTTTTCAAATATTTATTTCTTAATTTAGAAAATCTATGTTTATTGCTCTTGAACCAAACTGATTAAGAAAGAAATTAACTATTACCTCTTACAGACTTCTAGCTACAAACATTCAAATCCGAAACAAAGATATATCCTCTGGAAATTTCCAAATCATTTAATACAAAAGAAAGTCCTGTTGGAATTAATAATTGAGGAAATCATTACAGATATATCTGTATTATGGTTCCTGGGAAACATTTGCTCCGTTTGTCACAATTTGGTGAATCCCAGTCTCTCTTAGGAAAGATCCAAGCACAAATCCCTCTGTCACACCATTTCCATACAGAGAGATGCTAAAATGCTTCCCACCTTCTCCAGTGTGAGCAGTTAGCAGACCAGACAGACAGGGTGCAGCAGCAGGTCTGCAGATCTCTCCTGAAATACAGCCCTAATCTGAAAAAAATTGAGAATACATCATTAAAAATTCATGGTATTAAACAAATATTTATGTTTCAGCTACCTTATTTTCTCCTGGATGATTGCTTTTACATTTGCTTGTAATTTGGCATTATTGAATGAACGTGTGACAAAAGAGATATTTAGTTTCCACTGCAAGTGTTGAAAGAAATGGGCCCTATGGAAGCAGCCGAGCCGTGACCGATCCTCAATCACTCTCTGGTAGGACACAGCAGCCCATGGGCTGAGAGAAGAATGATATTCTGGAAGTTCTGCCTCATGAATTGTACTTGTTTAGAATACACAGCTGGGCACAGGGATGGTTTAAATCCCCTGAACTGACACTCTCTTTGGGTGGAGAAGTCTCCCTTGTGCAATTAGTTATTTGGCAGTGCTTCATGGTTTCCTAGGCAGAGTGCTCTGGTTTGGTTTCTTTCTTGAAAGACAAACTCCAAAGAGGATGTTCAATTTTTCAGCTACCTGAACATCGACTTTAAAGAGCTCTTTCTGACATCCTGCTTTTGGCATTGCTTGCTCCCCTGTTGCTACTTTATCATGCCCACTAGGCTGTAGCCAAAGCGCCTGAAGGATGGCTGTGAAGGTACAAAACAAACAAATATCCTTCACATCCGGGCACATCCTGCCTGCTGGAGCACAGCATGGCTCAGGAAGGGTTTCAAAAGTACTGAAAGAGTAACTGCATTTTATTTCCACACTCTTGTTTTCCCTTTTGAAGACTGTAGGAGAACAATGCACATATACCCAGGTTCTCCAGCCCTGTGATACAAAATTCTGCAAGTGTGAAAAAAGCAAAAACTAGTAAATTATCAAGATCATCCAAACAGAGAAATAAATTAACTGCCCGGGCACAGATAAAAAAAATTGCTGATCTTTAGCACCTCCCATTTAATAATGTTAAAGCTCATTACAAATAGTAATAAGCCATGCCTCATGATGGATAGCAATATTAATAGTATCTTTTTGGCCAGCAGTCTGATTTTCATAACGTGCCTGTTCATTCATTCATATATTTTATGAGTATAATTACAACAACTGTGTGTTTCTGTTGGCCTGTTATGTGCATAAGTAGCTATTTGCATCTGCAAATATCTCATTTACGTGTATGGTCACTGTTATGTCTATGTGCATAATTTAGATATGCAATTGCAAACATCGTAATGTTCACATATTTATAAGAAAAAATGTCCATGAGCTAAGCCATACATCCTGCAATGTCAACTTTGTGGCAGAAATGTGAATGCAGCACAAATTGTCAGACTCCCAAGCCTGTAATTTAATCACAGAGTCTCACATAGTGGAAGAAGAATGAGAGCCGTAAGAAAGCTGAAGGAAACAGCCCAGTAAGGATAACGGTGCTCCACCTCACACTCCCTTTTTGACTTTGTTAAATTGTTAAGGCTAAGGGATGAGCCCTGTTGTTTCAAAGAATAGATCACCCTGATTGATGTCTTGTGAAATAATCCTGTGGGAGTAATAAAGCAGCAGAGATTCAGCAGCAATCTTTGCAAAGATTGATCAACATGCTTCTTTTTTTATTCTGTTCTCTAATTTGTAATCTATTAAATTGGAGGATTTTAAGTTGCTGGACATTTTCCAAACACTTCTGTTACCCAGCTACTGAGATTTGGAGATTTGTAATCCAGTCTTCTAGGAACAACACAATAAACCACAAATGTGATTCTGTGATTCTAAAGGATATTTGTGTTAAAGAAAAAAATTATTTAATTCATTGAGCTATCCAAACTAACAATTCTTGTTGAGCCATAACACAGAGTGCATGGCTATAGGGCAAAAGGAAGCAAAGTGAAAAGAAAGCAGGAACTTCTCTGGAAAAACTATATTGTGTTTCCTGAAAAGGACTACCAACCTCTGAACTCATACTAAATGTAATTCAAAACATCACAATACACACGCACACACAAATGATGAATTGCGAACAAGGTAGGAGAAAATACAAACATTCTGTTTTCTCTAGGGCATCAGGAGGCACACAAGAGCAGAGGGGCAACAGAATCCACAATTCTTGGAAAAGGCCTGTGTCAGGAACTATAAAAATCCCAGATTCAGCTCTCAATTCAGAAAAAGATTTTCTTTCTGTGTGACTCTGACAAGACACAACAGAATTGAAACAACACTCTGACATCAAGAGCGGGACTAGATTGCTGGAGCTGAAGTCCAAACTTGTGACCCAATAACTTATACCTCAAAAAATATTCTTCAATATATAGGTTTGGAAACTGAGTAGCTACCTCTTTATTTTGTTCAACATTAATAACTTTTGTCTTATTTATCAAGAATGTTAGTTTAACATAAAGTATGTAATTACATTCATCGTAATTTCAGTATCTTCACACATAATTAACTTATTCCTTCTTGAAACAAAGCCCCTCAAACATCCTCAAGAAATAGATGTTTAAGCTCCCTAAAAAAAGAACCAGTAGATGCAACATCTGTACACAAACACCCCTCCCAAGACCACCTTTAATCTATTTTTTTTCCAGTTTAGTGGGAGATACAAGTAAGTGATCTACTTGAACTGAAAATAGATGTTCTCCTCCCTGGAGTGCAGTATTCCTGGTGGAAAAAGAGAAGAAAAAAAAGTGACATAACAACAGGTAACACTGGGTTATTTGGATAGAAAGGAAAATTCTGAAATATTTCTTCCTTCTTTTCCAAATTAGTTTTATTTTTATATTCAAAAAAATTTAAAAAATAAAAAAATCCAAAGAGCTGGGACCAGAATTTGAAACTTATTTCACTTTCACTTCTCTGAAGGTGTGAAGGTGGAAGAAAGTGGCAGTTTACTGGTCCAGGGCCTTTGTCTTTTGCTGCACCAGGCAGGTTACAGAATTTTGTCTGTGAACTGCATTGCTGTCACTGCTGGTTATGATTACCCACCAGAACTGGATGATTTTTAACACCTGGAATGGATAGCAAGTATTACAGCTCCTGTACTTCCAAAGAGTGTGTGTGTGTCTAATGTCCTTTATCCTCCAGGGTAATCCTGCCTACTTTTTCCCATTGCTGTCACTTGTGAACTGGTGGGATCTGGCAGCTTTATTTTGCTTGAAATAAATTCCAGCTGCCAAATTTCTATTCCAGTTTGAATTTTGATTATTGCCAACAAGAATCTGTTTATCCCTCTCTTCCACATTTATCTCTGTATGAAGAATCCTTTCTGACAGCAGGTAGAGATACTAAAGCTGACTTTTACTCATGGACATTCAATACATCACCTGTATCAAACAAATCAGAAACCCTTTTGCCTGAGTGTATGAGTAAGTAGATGGCTCTATTTGAAAATATTCATTAAATGGTTTCATTATTTTTCATATTACTTTAAAGTCATTAGCATATTGGGTCAAATTATGATCTCAATTACAGAGGAGTAAATCTGAGGTAATTACATGAGCACAGAATATGATAAAAATCTGGTGCAAAATAATTAGAACCTCTCAGTTGCTCTTGGTGAAGCTTCACTAGTGGAATTATATAAATTAATAAAGACCACTAATACGTATGATGTCAGAAAATTCACAGATACACAGATACTGAAAATGAAGTCTCCATTTGCATTGTTCGCAGGTTACATATCAAGTAAAGCAAACAAATGAAGCCCCAAGGTCCTGGTAATAGTGTTAGAATACTTATGATCTTCACCCTTTTGGTGAGAACACAACTAATCCACTTGATAAACTGAGCATCAATGACCTTTATTGAAACTTTACTGGGTAAATGATAACTATTAACCTTAAATTATGTGGACATATAATTATCCAGATTGGATTCTCTGCATGCCTATTACAGGGGCACAGCCCCTGCAGCCCCCTGCCCATACACACATTATCAAGTTCTTGTTCTAAACACATTTACAGACACACAAACATGAAACAAACTTTTCACTGTTGAGAAAAAAATCAATATGCTACTAGATAGGAAACATCAGAATTAAAATTGCACATAAACATATTCCCATCTGTACTTACACACACAATATGGATTTCAGTGTTGGGCTTCACTCACATTCTCCTAGGGAACCCTCTGTTTCAGCACAGAGGATGGATGAGCACACCAGGAGAAGCCTTTCCATTTTATTTTTTTCTAGTCAATACTGTTTTTCATATCCTGAACTACTACAGAAATAAGGATGTTAAATTCCTTATTCTGTAGCATTTGACTGCTTCATCAACATTAAGGTATGCTACTCTTCCAACAGTATTTATGAATGTTAATTAATGATATGGGGCAATTCATATCCTGAAGGATATATCTATCTGGAAAAAAGTGCTCAAAAGATGGTCAAGGCAAATGTTGAGAGGAAAGAAATACAGAAATAGATAGTACAACTCTTTAAAAAGTATGTGCAAAATGCCTCAGTTTCAGTAGAACTGGGGCTGTGCATCATACACTCACCCAGACTCTGCAGAGATTTCGACAGCTGGAGCATTTGCTCATCTTCTTGGGGAGCTCAGAGAAGCAGCCACCAGCTCCAGAAGATTTCTTACCTACCCTGGGGGTGACAGGAAGGGATTTGATTGTTTGTTTGCTTGTTTATAAGTAACCTGAAGTGCAGGCAGGGAGAACACAGTGATGGCTCATTTTGGTGACAGGAAGTCAGGCTCCAGGACCTGGCATTGGAGAGCTCAGGAGCTTGCTGAAGTCACATTGGGAATGACACCTACCAACACAGACACCAGCTGTAAACACTGCAGTCACTTTAAAAACAAGGAGCTACTGGGCAAAAAGATTAAAGTAAAATGCTGATACCCATTATGTGTGCCCAAAATAAGTGAAAGAGGATGATTTCTTGCAGCACGTGTTATCATTTTATATCCAGAGATCATAAATCCAGTTCTCCTGGGCACCAAGTGCAGTAATGAAGGCTCAGCCATCCTCCCACACAGGTATCAGGTCTCCAAGGCAGGGAAAAAGCCTTTGTATCTGTGTCTGGTTCAGCATTTCCCAAGGAATCTATGACAGATGAAAGGATAGCATCTAATTTACCCAGCTTTCCCTGACAATTCAGTTACAACAAAATAATTCAAATTTTTATGGCAAATACAGCTCATTGTTAACAGAAATGACTGCTGTTTCTTATTAAGGTTAAAATCTCCTCCTTTTCAGGTCAACCCTTTTTTCCCCTACTTCCTCAGCTTGTCTCATACCCAAAATAAAAATAAGCTGATTTGCCTTGCAAGAATACATTCACAGTATCTTTAAATATTGTCTTTTTCAGCCCTTAAAATTATTTAAAACGAATAGTCAAAAAACAAGTATTTCCAAAAGTCAGCCACTTGGATGTTTGAAAAGACATTTTTCTTTCTTGCCTTGTAATCTCCATAATTTTTTTTAAGTGACCTTGAGTACTTTCATAACCTGCAAACTGCATTTTTTGCAAGGTAAAATTTCCTAACTTGCTGATTTGACAGAGTGATCTCTGAAATTTTTCAGCATGTTGGTTTCCAGCCAAAATGATTAAATGTAGATAACTTATAAATGACTTAAACAAAGACCTACATTGAAAATAGTCACCAGCAGTGATCGATATTGATCTTTATTTCTGTTGGTCCAAACCTCCACAGTGTTTCTTGTTGCATTAGTGGTTAAGTGTAGTCTCCCTCAGTGTAAATTAGAGCAATGCATCACAAAAAATTTCAGTAAACATGAACTTTAGGCCATTTTTATGGTTAAAAGACAATGTGACATTTAACTTGCATAGAAGAAACTTTCTGTTTTTGACTAGCAGTGGCAATTCATCGGTGTGTTTTTGTACCATGTAGATATTGCTGATTCTGATTTTTTTTTCATTTTTCAAAGTAAAAGGAATAAAAAAGAATTGTGCAGAGAGCTCACAGTATTGCATCAGTCAATGCCACCGTTTTCTCCTCAGAGACACAGAGGATAGAAAAAAACTTACCTTCATTTTGCCTTAACACTGCACCTTTTTTCATTTTTATGTAAATCACTACACAAAACTAATATGTCATCTTTCCGGAATAATGTCATCATGAGCCTACGAGAGAAATGCATTTTTGGTTGTGGAAAATTAAGGTACCAAAAGCTGTAAAGAGCACCGTGCTTTATGAAAATATCTGCCCTTCAAACCTAATGCACATCAAGGATGTATCACAGTGCTGAGGACAGGAAGTAATAGAGCCCTAAGCAAAGATGCTCTTGGACTTGAATTTTGCCAGAAGTTGTAGGAGCCAATGTAATTTTGGTGGTTCACCATCTTTTCCCACTCCAATAGTAGCACATATTTCTCACTTGTTGCAGTAAAAGCCTAACTCCAATGTAAAGATTTTTCAGCCGTTAAAAAAATCATATCCTTAGAGAACTTTGTAACAAATGGGTCATCTTTAATTTTGAATCTGAAAAAAAAAAAATGGAGGGAGAGAACATTGGCATTTTCAGTCAAAAAAAAAGCTTGCTACAAAAGTCAAATTTAATTTATCAAGAAAACAATCTCTTCCTTCAGAGAATGTGTTTGCCAATCTACATCTCTGAGCATAGTGGTCTCTCTAATTAAATATAAATTCTTTGTATTTATTCCTGAAATTTAGAGTATGTTAAGTTATGGTTGGAAATGACAAGATCTGTTACTTTTGGGAAATGGCTTGAGTTAGGAGGAAGAAACAGACTACAAAATGAGGCTTTGTATAGAAGTCTTTCATGTCTAAGGTATCTCAAATTGCTTTCAGGAAAACAAACATTGCTACATCAATCATATAAACCCAGAGAACCTTTCAGAGACGGCAACATGAAGTCAACAACTGTTCACAACTCAGTTCAAAGTGCAGAAAGGTTTATAGAGGTTGCTACAACCCAGAGATGGTACAGTATAAAAAGTATAATTTCAAATTGCTTGGGCATGTTAGCTGGAGTGCTCATGTATGTAACTTTGAATTCAACTATCAGTTTAAATTTAAGTCTTTAGGAGATGGATTCTGTATGTTTTCTTATGCTTGCTACAATACTGCTTTTAAGAAACTTCCTGCTTTCCAAGGCAGCTCCACCAACCATGGTCTTCAACATGACCACTGTTGATCAAGGTTTAGCTGCATGATAAATGTAGATGCCTGAGTTTCACATTAATGTTTCTTATTTTGATCTTATTTACACCCTGTAAATAGATGACAAGAAAATAATTTAGATGAAGTGTCCTTTTTAAGAAGAAAAATTAGATGAGAGCACTATTAATTCACACATATCTACTGTTTGCATATTGTAATGTTAGATATGCTATGATATTAAGGCAAATGCCCTGTAATCCCAAGAACACTATTTTTACTTTTTTTTTAACAGTTTTACCCAAATAGGTGACACATCTATAAACAACTAAAAGCATCTGAAATTTCCAAGGGTTCTGAAAATATGTTTTGATAACATCAAAAGAAATAAACACACTCTCAAACAGAAAGGCCACTTTAAGATGATAAGCATGATTCATTGAGGAGTTTGTACTGTTCAGAATTAATACTTTTTATAAATATAGGGATGATGCCTCATCTCTCAGTAGCAAACCGTGGAGGGAATCAGGACACTTGTTCCATTGATTACTCATTTGCTTCTAGGAAGAGAGAGGGAAAACACGACACTAGCAGGAAGTAACTTTCTTGGGAAAAGATTGAGCTAGGTGAAAAATCCGATCTAGAGAGCACTTAGGTAAATTTCATGTTTAAACCAGCAAATCTGAACCCCTAATGCTGGCAGTACTGGGTAGAAACCCTGCTCATTTCTGGTCTCTTTGTGTCTACCAGTGAGATGATAAGGACCATGGAAGTCACTATACAGCAATGACTTCAATACCTAAAGAGATAATACTGCCTAGATAGCCAGGAATATGTTCCAAAAAAATAATAATAAAAAAATCCTCTAAAGGCAAAGAAATATTTCCCATTTCTGTGTACTCTTGAAATCATCCTCAGCTTCAGCCTTGTTTCCCAAATTGCTGGAAGGTACTATTGCTACTGATAAGGTAGACATTGACCCGACCTCTTTAAAAATTCAATTTCTAACAGGAAATCACATTTGGAAACAAACAACCAAACAAGCAAACAAACAAACAAACAAAACCCCAACAAAAACAAAAAAAACAAACAAAAAACCAAACCAAACCAACAAACAAACAAAAAGAGCCAAAGCATGTACAAAGGGCATGAAATTTGTGTTATTTGCCCCGAAAAGGTGAATAATGTTAAAATTGTGTAAAAATTGTGTTAAAATTTTCATTTTTTCAAAATGTGGGAAAACTTTTTTCATTTTTACTATTGGCCCAAGTCAATTGGTATACTCATGAAAGTCTCATTTTCTGTTCCAAGCAGCAAGCAGAGCAGGGCAAGTTATGAACCTGTGCATGTGTGTACACATGTGCACATGGAAAGAACTGCAAAGAACCAGAGGAGAGGGAACTGGCATAGACCTATTTTGCATAATTGCATATATGCACCTTTACACTTCACATGTAATATATTGTTGCTAGTAATATAGTAATAGTAATATATTGTTGCTCCGTAAAAATAAATTTTGTTCTTTTCCACTAAGAATCATATAAATAACTCTCATCTCTGTGAACTTTCAAAATACATGATTGATATATTACCTTTGTTTTCTTAACTTTTTCTACTTTTCATTGAATTTTTAGTTTTGTGATACATATATATGCAATTTAATTTTTTTCAATAATATCTGTTTCTCTTTTCTCACTGAAAGGGTTAAATTTGTTGCTCTTACCTAAGACCACAGTGTACAGTGTTTACAAGAGCTACTTTCTATTCTGAAACTAAGGCTGAGAAAATTACTTCTATTCAATGTTTCTGCTTTAAAAAGGATAATGATTTCATCTGGTTAGAGCTGTCTGTACCTACTTAGTTTATTGCAGGGAAGAAATTGCCTGTTCGCTCATGATAAGATAATTTGTCGCCTTGGAAATTAAATTATCCATTCCAGTTTACCTTGAGGAGGAATACTATATAATACCTATTTGTTCCATTACACCCTTTAAATCAGAAATACGCTTTACTCTACAAATATGTTCCATGTAATCAGAGACATTAAGACAAGTTAAAATAGCCCCTGACTGCAACTTAATTAGCCTCCAAAGTTGTCAATTGTGTAAGACTTGAATCCAGTGGAACTAAAAGGATATTGAATAAATAATTTCTTTTAAAGAATAAAACTAAGCCTGCAGTACATTTTTAAGATAGCTTTTTATATTTTTTTCCATTCTAATAGTCACAGAAAGCCATATAGGGCACACATCTTTACTCCACCAAACCAGAACAACATTTCTAGGTACATTACAAGATGGAACAAGCAGGATCAAACCTCATTTTTCACCTAATACTTTAAATTATATAAGGGATTAAGGATTATAAGTATGTGGCTAATGTGGGGTTTTTCCTGCTTCTGCCAGACTGTGCTTAAATACATAAATATAGTCTTTTTTTCAAAGACACTGGTTTGTAAAATTACCATTTCTCAACCAATTTCGAAGTGCAAGCTGAGTGAAGGGTTTTTATTATTTAAAACCTGCTATCACAAACCCACAGTAATTAGGAATGGTCATAGTTCTAGGCCAGGGAGAACACATCAGAAATGCTGGGTAGGGCATGGTAGGACACAGCTCTCAAGGCACTGTTTGACAATAGGCTCTGAAAACAGCTTCTGAATCCTCTATAAAGCTCATCTATGGAACTGCATAATCCAAGTGATTCATTAACTTCTTACAGACGAAAACGTGGGGAAAAAAAAAAAAAAAAGAAAAAAGGCCAAGAAAATTAGATTTTCCCATAGCATATTTTTTCCAGCCTTTGAGTAGTGATGAAGAGAAGCTGGTCTTGTGATGGTGATAATGGATTATGAAACAAAGCCTTGTGCTGTTGGCTCTGAGCGTGACCTTCAATGAATCGTATAATCCCCGTGTTCCTGCTTCTCCTCTCTCTTGTGAAACAAGATAATTTTTACCTACAGTGAGAAAACTGTTCAGGGGATTAATTAGATATTTATTGGATGCTTTAGACGAGAAATATATGTAACCTTCCACTTTATTTGAGGCTAAAATACATTTGTTTTGAGTTCTAGAGATAGGAGTTTTCCAATAAAACCATTTTTTTCTCCCCAAAACACTAGTTTGACACAAATGATCCTTTTCATGGCAGCAAAGTGGCTGAAAAAGTTTTATTAAGGGAGATTTTCAGATTCTGGGGGAGATGTCTTCATCCATCCTAGAACAACTGGGAAATTCAACCTGGTTTTCCCACTGACACAGATGCTTACTAAGCCCATATTACATCTAACAAAAAATGTATATTGGCCTTTACCATGACACTGACACTGAAATATCATGACCTTCCTTCACTTCATTTGTAATCTTGCTATCTCAGTCTCACTCACACATTAACAACTTCTGTATCAAATATATTTTTCAATAGTATTTTTCCTGTTGTCTCATCTTGCTAGTTATTACAGCATTTTGGAAAAGCTGGAAAGAATTCACAAATTTCAGAGGTAGAAAACAACAGATATACATGGAATGGGGACTAGAAATGGGATTTTAAGTAACAAGGAAATAAAATTCTCCTCCATTTCCAGACCCACTTATTAGTAAATTAATTATATTATTTACTAAATAGGGAAACATTTACCGAGAGAAAATCCTGCATGTGAATAAAACATGATTAGATATTAGTAATTAAAATGGCAAAGTGACTCCATTAAGCTTCAAAAGAGCACTTAAGCAAGCAGGATGCAAGCAACAAAATTGCAAGAAATCTGAATTATTCCAACATCAAACGAATTGAATTCATTTAGTTCTGGATGGCATAGTGTGTACTCTCAGTAAACAAGGAGAATAAATTATTTGATTGAAAATCAGGAACAAAATGAGTAAAATAATCTTTTGACATAGAAACTGTTGGCCTGATATATTTTGTACTTACCAGCTATTGCATTCCAGTGAGAAATAATGGTTGGTCCAGGACTTGCTCCCAGTTTTCACTGGTTCACTAGTAAAGGTGAATATTAGACTTATAAAAATAGCCACAAAATTTATATTTTTTTAATGTACATTAGCAGAATTGTTTTCAGGAACATTCTCTTAAATAATGTAAACTCTATAGGCAATATTAATGAACCCTTTGTTCAGCTGCATTTTTCATTTTAAACTGGGAAATGCTGCTTTCCCTTGCCTTGTCTGATAATCTTTCAATTTTGGTAGCACAGCCAACAAAGCCACAGTCCATGGACTTGGAATTCTTTTAAAAAACTCCAACAAAACAAAACAAAACAAAACAAAACAAAACAAAACAAAACAAAACACAAAGTTACCCAAAAACTATAACAAAAACTAGGACTTAATCTAAGTCTTTGTTTTTGTAATTTTAATTCCAGGAAAATATGCACAGACATAATAGAGTTGAATTTCAGTCCCAAGTTGTGGCTTTAGCTGTCTGTACTCTTCAGATGCAATGATTTGAAGTTCATTATTTTTTGTTCTGAAGCCACCCTGCTGTTCTAACCAAAGAAAAAGCAGATCAGAACCAAGCTATTTAATTAGATGAGAAGGTAGGTGATGTTTAAGCATGCTGCCAATCATTTTCTAACTATTTATAATTTTCCACTAGGGATAGATTGACAATAGAAATTCAAAACAACATGCAGAAAATGATAATTCATGAAAAATGGCTGTGAGGAGTTAATTTTAGTAAAGGGGAAGGCCAGAAAATAATAGATTATAAATTATTAAGCATAAGAATACATCTTTGTTATGTCTAAACAGCACTCAAATCTGTATCATGAATTGAATAGAAACAAAGTAAACCAATGGACTTCAGCGTTAAAGAAAGGCCACTGATGAGACCTGAAATGATGGAAGCACACAAAGGAGCTCACTAGCACATGCAATTTTTATTTTCAGAGCTTGAGTCAGGATTTGTCTTTGTGATTCCATCAAAACTCCATTTGTGCACATAGTGCTCGCCAGTAAATTTTGCATGATTACTAGCAGATTAAAAGTTGTATTGTTCATACAATATTTTATATTATATATTTATAGATTTGTATATTTATTTATATATTTATTTATATATTTATATTTTATATAATAAAATAATAAGCACCAGTG
The DNA here is from genome assembly GCF_052056855.1 of Sturnus vulgaris. Lineage (NCBI taxonomy): Eukaryota > Metazoa > Chordata > Aves > Passeriformes > Sturnidae > Sturnus > Sturnus vulgaris. Next base: position 66,669,402 of record NC_142246.1, read on the forward strand.
GCTGCTGTAAGAAAACCATCTTTTATGGTGAAGAATGACCTCTCCCATGACTTAAAGTATTTTGCAGTAAACAGAGTTGTGTTTTAATTAAGATTAAAAATTATTATCAATGAAGGACTAACTGGAATGCCAAACCAGCCTTTTACCTGTTATTAAAGCAAATCAGTTAGCTAGCAACAGCATTCATGAAATTTTCACCATTTATCTGCTAGGTTAAGAGTCTTCCTAATAGGTGGCTCAGTAACCAGTGCTATTAAAGGAAGTACATGGAATCTTAATTTAAAACACCAATTAGTCTTAAAATAGTGAACATTGCTTTGTAGGGACTCAGGGCATAATGGTCTATAAGAATTGAGAAGGGACATATCTGCTTGTCTTTAAAACCAAGATTAAAGGCAGATTTTGTTTAGTTAGTGAGGTGTTTGCTTCCACTGTTATCTTAAGAGCCCCAAAATAAAGCAGGGAATTTGAGAAAAGAAATTTTGACTTAAAAGTCAGCCCTATGGGAGAGAGCCTTCCTGAAGATTAAGGGGTAAATCGGGTATTGCTTCTAATCTTGTAAAGGAATAAAGTAATCAGGAGAGTACTAACAGAACATCTGGGTCATCAGATACAGTAATTTTGATATTCTGATTATTTATTTGATCCATTGAACTACACAGTCTTGATTCCTTCGTGGAATCTCTTTTTGAGTTAAGACATGTTGCTCTACAGATTCCTGGAAAAGATTTTTTTCTGCAACAGAAGAAATGAAATAGCTCTGAAAACCACAGGAGTTCCAGTCCTGAATTGCTTACATGTTATAAATTCACTCATAATATATGCACAGCTATATATATATGCATATATATATATCCAACCATTTTCTTGGGTATACACTGTTATATCCATATCTGGTTTTGCTTCAACTAGATTAAAATTGTGTATATATGTAAGTACATATACATATATATATATATATGTATATATATATGTCTACATAGGTCTATAGATAGATAAAATTCTTATGTGTTGGCTCTTGGAATACAAAATAATAAAATATATTTTTCAGCATTCCAGACAAGTAGTTCAGACAGCACAACAAGTTTTTTCACATCCTTTTTTGAAACTAAGCTTTAAAAATGTTCTTAGGGAACACAAGACACCCTTCCTGACCCCCAGCCTCCCCAAAGGTGGCTCCTGACACTCCAGGGTAAAATTAAAAAACCCTCACAGAGAATATTTAAAAGGTAAGCTTCCTTTAAAAAAACAATACTCCTACCTCCTATCATTGTCTTTTACCTGAAGCATGAGAAGTTATATCATTTTTATATCCCTGATTATCTTTAAAACCCTAGTAACTCTGACCATTGTTATAATCTATATAAACATCCCTCTCCTCTTCTAATCCAACTGGTCTCTTGACTCCAATAATATATTGCGCCAATGACTTTTGTTACCTTATTGTTGGCTGAAAAACATTTCCTTCTCTTGATTTTAGATTTGCTGTCTTTCAGTTCTCTGAATACTGCCTTCCTCTGATATTATGTCAGACGTTAAGTAGGAAGCCTGCACCAGCTTCTCTCTAAATTCATTTTTACACCCAGTCTTTTTTACTCGGTTATTTTTCATGTCTCATCTTGTTCATCTCTATTCTGAAGTAAACTACTGCTGTCTTTTCAATCTTACTTCATATGGTAGTTTTTCCACTTCTCTAAGCATTCTTATTCAGTTTCTGAACCCCTTCTATTTTCCTTATAGTCTTTTTGGAATAACATAAACAGAGCTGAAAGCTGTGTTCCAGAGGCAGCCTAGGTTACAAATAGCATTATAATACCATCAATATCAGTTTGATAAAAATCCTAACCCTAGATTTCTTTTCTTTGTTAACCATTACTGCTGACTGATGAGAGTTTGCAGCTGTTTGAGGTTCTGATCTGGCAGTCACAGCTATGGTACATTTCCTTCCAGACGTGGTGTAATTACATTCATGGAATATGTTTCCTAATACCTGCTGAACTCACTGAATACAGTGGATATACTTTTTTCCCCCTTTACACTTTATAGCCTGAGAGCAACTGCACACACTGAACGTGGAACAACTGTGTTTTCCATTCTCTCTTGGAAGTCTGGGATGCCTCAGGCACTTTTCAAGCAATATCCTTTTATTTCAAATAAAGAGAGCCGACTGATCTCCTGGAGTAAAATCAGGTCTCCAGAGAGCATCCAAGCCCCTCTTTTGACAGTGGGCAGTAAAATGTATTGGTATTGACCACCTTCACATGATAACTCACCATTGTCCTCATCTTCTTTTTGTACAGTAGCAGCTCAGACTGAATACTGCAAATGTCATGGAAATTGTGCCTGAAGCACAACTTCTCACCAGAGAGCTGTACACTGTCTTTAGATCTTAGAGGAGATCTTGCACTCATTTCTGTGTTCATGAGTTCAGATAATCCTTCATAAACCAATCATGCTGCATTATTTTCCAGACTATGGATGAAAAGTTGCCACTAAGGTCCTTTTCCTTGACACCTGAAGAAAACTTCTGCAGCATCTTGGGGTATAATTTGTTATTAAGGGCAAACACTTAGCCTGTAGGATGAGGTAGGATATTTACCTGACCCTCAGAAGTAATAATATTCAAGACTTCTTACCTGTTCATGGCAGACTGCTATAAAACAGTCTTAATCATTTAATCAATCAAAACAGGGTCTATTAGAGTCTATTTTACTGCAAAAGTCCAATAGCCACCTGAGATCATTATTTTGAAATAAAAACCCCTCACACCTATGTTGTCAGTCTGACATTTATTCCTCTCTAAACTTCTGGATGTTGTATTATACCATTTCATACAGTTCTTTATATTGAATTGCAGATTCCTTCACAGCAATTCTCTACAGAACCTGGTGCCTGCCTGATGCATGTCAGAATCCTGCACAGGGATAGGGGGATGCAGGTGACTAAAGGAGATTGCTTCATGGAAGCCAATTATTCATTCTCTGAATTTCTTCCATCTTTGATGTGTGAAGGAAAAGCCAACCCTGTGTGCAGGCTGACTTGTTAGAGCTGAAGCAGGAGTAAAAAGAGTCTGTGACCAAGTAGGAATGACTATGATGAGTAATAGATTTGTCACTACAATGGGGGGAAAAAAATAAAAAACTTCCTGTAAAATTGAAATTATTGTACTGTTAGATGGGTGAAAATTCTGTATTCCTCCACTATAAAAGGCGAGAGAAAGAGGGGCAACAACTATTTTTCTCTAACATCCTTTGGAGTCTGTACTTTTTAATGTGCAGACATAAAACTGTACTTTGAAATCAACTTTGAAGTCACTCTGGTTTCTCTCATATTTGAAGGCTCAAAGGTCCAAGTCCCTCCAAAGCCAGCCTTAGTAATCTCTTCAAGAGAGGAGAGACACATTTGACTTGCACAGTCCACCAAATCATCCAAGTGACACAGTAAATGTCTTGAGATTGACACTCTTTGATCCTGTTGAGGGGCAGCACAGCCCAGGAAAGGGAATGGCAGTGAGTTCTCTAATATTTTTTTTTTTTTCTCCTATGACAGCCTTGTCTATATGCAGATACAAAGACAATGATTCCTATTCTATTATCCTAAATACAATATAACTTGAAAGGAAAGAACGTAATTGCAGCCTATCAGGTTTTTTTAACAGAAATCGGAAATCTAAATTATAATCTACATGTCATCTTTGCATTAGGAAGCTAATATTGCCCAAGTACTTCACACTGGCTTCTGCCAACAGCTGGTGCAATGCTATTGTGGTACTCCAGTATTTCAAACTAGTTTTGGAGAAAAAAAATTAATTAACTTCCACTTCTGTTTCATCTATGGCCAGCACTAAAACTCTTTGCTAGATAGAATATTCCCTTCAAGATAAAAAATTATTTAGAGCTGTTGACATGCATGGTTTTTTAAATTTGATAAGACTGTCAATTAGACTAGGATTCAGTTTTATTTCACCACTGACCATGGCAACTCTTTGACTTTATAATTGGAAAAAGCTTAAATTTGGCTGTACTGCACATCTTTAACTGCTTTCTATATTTTCTTTTTCCTTCCAGAAACAGAAAACCTATAATATTAGAATTTCTATTTTTCATGATAGATGGTTTTTACATAAAGGCCCTCAAGGATGCACAAAATTCTTTTCCTCCTTTTCTTAAGTATGCCTGAGCTTCTGAATATTTATGGCCCTGTGGCTTGTTCTATCAGAAGTTTGAGCCACATGGACCAGAATGGAAGGAAGTCCAATCTATAACAGTGAATTTTAATTCTTTCACAAACAGTTTTGTGATGTTGAGCACATGATATTAGAAAAAAGCATCAAGCTCTCTCTTCCAAGTCAGTCATTAAAATCACTTTTCAACACAGGACTTCTTTTTTCCCCCTCTCCTGCCTTTCACTTTTTCTCACTCCTAAGCAGGTGTCTTATTCTCACCCAACTCTTTTCACTATAAAGCATTTAACAAGTGAGCAACTGCTACTGAGGTGTTGCCAAATCTGTAAAAGCTTTGGTATGATGCTTAATAGCAGAAGAAATTTATAAGTGCTATCGTACAGTCAAACAAAAATTCTGTGTCAAAGTAAATGAGAGGAAACGAAGAAGAGGCACTTAGATACTTCTCCACACCTTTGTATTTTGTGCACCTGTTATTTTGCATCTTTTTTAACAAATCTAGAAAAACTTCTGGTGATAGAAATTTTCATTCAAATGTGTGAAAGTATATATTCCAAGTCACAAATACACCAATTTCACATTCATTCTACTGCATGTTTTATAGACCTACAGGGCTTCTTTCCCACAAAGCTTCTTCTTCATGTTTACATGGAGCATCTGACTATATTTTGTAGCATTAGAAAATAAGAGACAGATTCATCAATGCCTTGCAACATCTGTAGTCATTGTAGTTCTGCAAAATGAATGCAGATCATAGATTTCGCTTTACAGTTTTAAAGGCTCATAACTTAGATTTTGAAAAATTGCATTTTTTTAAAATACTAGTATATTTTTATATACTGATATAAAGAAGGCAACATAGATATAGCAAATCTTTGTAGGTCATAAGCACAGAAGTATTAAAAACCAGGGGCAAAGGTCCTATTTGTCTCAGAACATATCAACAGATACAACTCACTATGTGAAATTTCACAGCCTTCCCATAAAACAAAACCAAAATCCCACACAAGAAAATTGAAATGAACCTTAAATAAGTATTTTGCAAAAATTCCAACTCTTAAAAATTGTTTTCTCCAGACATAAATCAATTTATTCATATTGAATTAAATACCTTGCCTTGTTCTTACATCCTTGGTTTTCAGAATTCTTACAAAACCTAGAGCAAGAGTGCACAAGTGAAGACGCAGTCTAAATTGCATCTTTTCTGCAGGTTCACTGGAATCAGATATATTGGTAGTTCTTCAGATAAACTTCAAAATATTTGTTTTATTGCTGAAGAAGTATTTCTTGTGGGAAGAGAGAAGAGGTGAATAATTTATCTGAGTGATAGGCAAGGGACAGGAACTGTTCCCTTACTGATTAGCAGTCTCTTCCTGTCTAGGACAGAAAAATAATCGGCTGCTGTGGATTGCCAGCCTCAGGCTTGTCATGGTCCACACTGCACTGTCTGATTTAAATAGATTGCTCTAGAATAATGTGACAGCATCATAAAATACAGGAGAGATGACCAAGTTACTAATATGCTGAGGAATTATGCTTATGGGCTGGAATTTTCAAGCCTGTTTATTGAAGACACCAACCATTTCACAGGGGACAATGGCAACACAGAGGGTTATGGAAGCATTAAACCAGTACTTAAAATTCCCTCTGACTCTGCTAAGGGCCTGCAAAGAGACTGTGCTCTAGGGTTTCCAACTTTGAAAATTATTATAATACAATTGCCTCACCTAGAGAAGTGTTCCAAGATCATTTCAGGAAGATGTAGGTAGCAATACCATTACTTGCAATGCAGATAGTCAAGCCATACAACCAACACAAATACACCATGTACGTGTGTCACTGAGCCACCAGATGTCAAAAGTGCAAACATCTATTATCATTTTAAATGCCCTGAAGATTCCAGTACCCTCATCTCCAAAGATCTAAGGCCCTACTTTGTAGCAGACCATACAGAAGTCACATATACCACGGGGAATCTGGAAAGGAACTGGATGCCTATTTAACTGTCTCCATCATATCTTAGGCAGCTACAACAACTTTAATAAAGTTCATTTGAACAAAAAATCCCTGTTCATATTTTCTTTCCTAATAGGCCAATTCTTTCTTAAATAGGAAATATTTATCAAAGAAGAACTGCAATGAAGCAAAATAAAGGCAAAAAATCTTTTAAGTTTGTGTCTGTAGCTTTCATGGTGTTAGAGGGACCAATCTCTCTGCAGATATTGTGCCCAGAGTAGACCCACACAATAAAGAAATGTGTCAAAAGTATAAGCTGGCAAAGAAGCATCAGCCTTCCTTTCGTGTCATCCAGTACCTAAAGGGGCTATGAGAGAGCTGGAGGGAATTTTACACAGGCATGCAGTGACAGGACATGGGAAAAATGGCTTTAAACTGAAAGAGGGTTTAGATTAAATAGGTTTAGATTAAATATTAGGTAGAAATTCTACATTGTGAGAGTGGCAAGGTACTGCAACAGGTTACTCAGAGAAGCTGTGGATGCCCCATCCCTGGAAGTGCTGCAGACCAGGTTGGATGGGGTTTGGAGCAGCCTGGTCTAGTGGAAGATGTCCCTGCCCATGTGAAGTGAAGTTGATGATCTGTAAGGTCTCTTCCACACCAAATCATACCACGATAAATGGCAAGCACATGAAAGCTTTGTCTATATGCTCTGTACATTTGCAATGAATTAATAGTTCATGAAATGCAGCCTCATCAGCAAGAAACTCCTGAGAGAAATGTTACTGCTGCAGCACTTGTCACTGCAGGTATGAGCACTTCATTGTCAATATTGGCTTCTTTCAATGTAGCTTCACACAATTCTAACCTGTGAAAACAAAATAGCCCTGTCTGTCCTAAAGCATGTGCACTCATGAGGCAGCTTGGGGTGACAAATATTCATAAAGTCCAAAACAGTACAAGAGTGATATATATATTTATGTGTATATATATATATACAAGTACATATCTAATATGTATATATTTAGAAATGATAATAGATCTTTTAGACTGATCATCTATAAACTTAGTCAAGGAAATTACACCTAGAATTTTATTGCATTTGTAATGAAGTTAATTATTCACAGATAGTGAAACACTCCATTTTAATATAACCTTGACTTGATGGCTTGTAAAAAACACCATAAGAAAAAGAATAGGGGGGGGGGGGGGAACCTCCTAATCTGCACCTTATTATTTTCTCACAAAGACGATTATGAGGAAGCGTTTCGGAGTTTATTTTGCTTCTCTGAATTAAAATGCATTTAAATATTAAGGAAAAAAATCCTATATTTCTTCAGTCCTGCTTTTCTTGTGATATTTACCACCAACAGCACTTTTGTATATATACACCCCAGGAGATACAAAATCACATATTTGTTTTGTGAGTCAGAGCAGTAAGACACTGGTAAAACTCCATCTGGCAAGCAAGCAAAAGTTCATTTTTGTGTTCCTGTTATCACTAAATGTTATTCAAGATTCTCATTACACTTGTCATCCTAGTGCAAGGTTAATTAGAATTAATAAATACTGTACTGATCCAAAAAGAAGAAAGGGCAAAGAGAGAAAAACATCCTAATTATCATCCATCCAAAATAAAGCAATTTGACATAGGAAACACTGTGCAGATGGACCCATCTTGAGCAGAAGATGGGAAAAATCTGTTAAAAAACTTAATACTTCCTTTAGGTTTTGATTTTAATGGCTTAATGACCAATTCAAAGTAAAATATCTCACATAATGGATTCAGTACAGGACACAGGAGGCTTTAAACCATTATTGACCTGCTTTGCAAATTTTAGCATGTAAATTCATTTTTACACTCCTTGATTTACTTGTCTATGGAACTGAAATAAATATTTTTATCCACAAGGTAAGACCTCTTAAAGTCTCTGGAACTTCCATTACAATGAGATGTTATTTCTATTCCTGCCCAGCAAAGGACCACAAGAAAATGATGTAAAAAAAACCAACGAACCAAACAGTCAAAAAAAAAAAAAAAAAAAAGAAAACAAAACACCGACAGAAAACCAAATTAAAAAAAACCAACCAAACAAAAAAAACCACCACCACCACCACCAACAAAACAAAACAAAACAAAAAACAAAAAAAAAAAAAAAAAAAAAAAACAAACCAAACAAAACAAAACAAAAACAACCAAAAAAACCCCAAAACAAAACAAACCCCCTCCCCAACACTAAAAAAACCCTACCACAAAATAAAACAAGAACTGCTGGTTTGAGAGAGGTTTTGTTGCTGGTCTTTGTTTGGGGATGTGTTATTTGATTAGTTGGAGGTTTTTCATATTTGGTATCCTATTAGTAATGAACATTAGCTGCATTAAGGATTTAGCATATTCCAAATGTTCTAGATATTTTACTACAGGATTGTCCAAGAGCACTTGAATATCCAAGAAGTGTTTTACTTGGAAAAAATGAAAAAAATTCTCAGATATCAAAAGAATTTTCTTCAAAATCATAAAGAATTGCTTTACAAAGGCAAAATAAGAATGGGCTTCCTCATTTGCTCATCTTCTTACCTTAAGGTACTGTCTCACTATTGCACTTTTATACTTTACTTTTTCTATAGTCAATTGTTTTTTGCCACCAGAACTCAAGAAACTTCATTCTTTGTTTTGCTGTCTTACTCCCATGTTAAAAATTTATGATTTCTATCTGCTGTGCGTAGGATCAAATTTTAAATAAATGCATTATAAAAAAGTCAAATGCAAAATGAGCTCTGATACTTTCTCTATATACATGCATATGTATAATAAGAAATATGGAAGTTTAATATTTCCAAAGACAAAACTGCTTTTTCTGACTGTCCTTATATAATTCTCCTGTTCCCTTTGCCATGACATTTTATACATGATTCTCTTGAAAAGTAAACTGAAAAATAAAGACGTTTCTTTTCAATTAAACACTCCCTAATCCTGCTCTATTCAAGGAGAAGTAAGAGCAAAGAGCCATTATGCTATTTCTTAAATATCATTGAAGTTTGTGCTAGACTAGTAGAAAACTAAAAAGTATTTCTTGCTCTATCAATACATTACACTATTATTCTCCTGACTTTTTGTTTTCAAAACTAAACTTCTGCAAGAGCTACTGACAACACAGATTTGTTATCCCCTCTCTATATAGCACATTAGCATAGGTGGATGGCTGTATTTAATATTACTTACCTGTGGGACAACTCGACATGCTCTGTTCTTTGCAAGTTCTTAATTTAAAGCTGTGACACATCAATAAACCTGTCATTAAACATCTTCTCTTTCTGTTTTTTATTTTTTGTTTTTGGGGGTTTTTTAGAAAATATGTACTTGATACTATCTCCCTTGTCAGTGAATGACAAATATACATTCACACTTGAAGTAATGGTTTGAGATAGTCAGCAAGACATGGAATTCTTACAGTTTGTGTCTCTGTGACCCTCTTTAGAGAACATATTTCAACTTGCATAAGTAACTTGAAGTTGAATTTATTTTATTTATTAGAGTTTGTGAGCCTGTGCTTTAGGATAAACAATAGAAAAATAAGAAAATACTGTCATTGTGAGATGCAATTTATGTTTTAATTTGTGATGTTCACAGTACTCTAAATCACACATAAAAAGACCTTGCATTTCATGAAACATCACTTTTCCTCCCTCCATAAATTGGAAATCCAAATACACAGGAAAAATTTTTAAATGGTAGGAGAATGCAACAGTCTCTGCTACTCAACATCCTACACATCGCATACAAAACTGAGATGCCTCAGATTACAAGTCACATAGAACTTGACCTTTGCATAAAATATTACTTAGTAATAATTTCTGCTTATTAGTCATAGAAAAAGAGCATATCTTAGTATAAACCCTTTCCTTGGAGGCACCACACACTTCCCCTTTCTATCACATCAAAGTTTAGGAATATCTTCTGAGTCAAGACTATTTGTAACCAGTGCTTTCCTTGCCATACTCTTCCCACACACACACACAGAGGGGACCACATTAACTTGCCTCATCTTCACAATGCCAGCCTCTCATATCAAAGTTTTAAATTTTCTCACATAAATATTAATGCTGACTTCTGTGTTAAACTAGCATGGAACAGAAATTTCCTATAAGCACCTCCAAAAATATTTCTTAACCCATTTCTTAACTTTTTCTGGGATGTATGTCATTAACTTTACAGCTTCATTTGCTGACCAAAAGCAGAGAATACTTGTTTCTTTCTTTCCTCTAATTATATTTTTTTTCTTACAGGGACTATCTACCCTCTGAGATGGAAATTGTCTTTTTGTTCAGTGTTTTGTCCAGCAGGTAGGTATCTATTAGGATCATGAATAAGAGATTATTTCTTGAAGTCTGCTGAGAGAGACAGAGATGTGGAAGATGTCTGATTGGAGAGATACTTGTAGGGAGTTCAAATGTGTGAGTCATGTCTGGAATCACAACGTAGCTATTTCTGTTCTTTTATTCTCTAACTGCAAAAATGCAAGTTGGTTTCAAATTTTATTCAATCTTTTATATAGTGAAAAATATTCTCTTTTTGCTTGCAATAAAACAACACAGTTTCAACTTTTTGGATTTTTATCCCTTACCATATATTGAAATCAACTTGCATCTAAGCATTTTGCTATGTGCTACATCATGTAGAGAAGTTGTCAGATGCATGGAGTTTAATTAAATATTCTACAGCAGCCAAAAACTTCGGCTTTTTGGAATTTTAGTAACAAGCTACGAAGCAATTTACTTCAGGTAATTTGGAGATACTTGGCTCCAGATTTCTGTCTAAATGCCACATGGCTGATGTGAAATGAGCTAATCGGTGGCTGAAGTCCTCTGGCTCAAGTCCCTGTCATTTCAGCCCCTTTGCTGCCTCAGGCTATGGAATAGACCTGAGAAGGAGCCCAGCCCATTCAGAACTCTCTTTCCAGATGGGTGGAAAAGAGGCAATCTCATTGCTGGAGGTCCTGATGGCTGCAGCTCAGACCAAGGTCTCCTTCCAGATTTGGGAGTCCTTATGTTCTGAGTTGGGAGATCAGAGGCTGTTGAATTTCAGAGAACAATAACCACTTTCCCCAGTATTCTGGCCCCATTTCAAGGAACAGACATGGATAAAATATTTTTCAACAGTCTATGTGTTATTCTGGATAAGATTACATCAAACATAGTAATGGCAATTGAGTTTTGCTGGACTGCAAGAAGTTGCCACAGTCAAAGACATAGCAAAGAAGAAAATAATTCAAATAATCCCTATTAAACTCATTCTATTTGTGTCTCTATCATGTAACTTGAATAACAAATGTCTTTTAATAATAGATTTAAAAATTCAGCTTTTTCTAGGATTTCAGTCTCTTCTTACCGGATTGTTTTGACATTTCTTCTACGGTGACAGTCAAACTTTGTCAACTGCCTGAAGTCAGAGATATGACAGAATATGGTGTCTGAAACCCTTTTAAAGGTCCTGTGCACTCAGCTAACACCAGCTCAATGAAAACACCCAACTCCTGCCCCTAGCCTGCTGCAAAACAAATATAAACCATAGAGACTGTGGAGTACGTAAAGCTTCTGTGCTGTAGCACAACTGCTATCTCTCCAAACTCTAGCATCTCAGAATCTCGGAATTTTCCTGAAGACAACTTGCTTAACTTCAGATATAACTAAGAATCAGTTTTAATACTAAATCTCCAGAAGATGCTCATCCAAAAATACACCACTCATTCCCTAAAAAGTCTTCTTCTGTGTGCATGGGATAACTGTGGAAGAGCAGGACCATAATTGTTCATATATTTAATAGTTCCTTCCTGCAAAGATGTCCTCTCCTGAAATATAAATTTCATGTTTTAACAGAGGGCCTAATTCAGCCAAATTAAACATAGAAGAAATCTACCTGTTCTCATTTCCTAAATGAAAAATTCAAGCAAATATCCATTGCAAACTTAGAGAGCTGTGGCCAGACCAAATTAACAGGGAAGTCTACTGTCCCCCAGGAGCTTGGATAAGGGACATTGCTGGAAAATTCTCCAGTTTACTAATGCCCTCTGATTACTAGCTGCTACTGGTTGTTCAAACTGGTAGTGATGAAATTAGAAGAAGTCTGAGGCCAGTCAAAAGAGACTTCAGGGCCTTGGGACAATTGGTTGAAGGATTGGAAGCACAGGCAATGATTTCCTTGATCCTTCCAGTAACAAGGAATAACATTGATTGAAATAGGCAGATCCATTGGGTTAATGAGTGGCTTCAAGACTGATGTAATCAGAAAAATTTTGGATTTTTTGACCATGGGATGATCTATTCAACATCTGGTCTACTGACACTTGATGGGATGCCTCTATCTCAGAGGGAAACTAGAGTTCTAGCATAGGAGCTAGCAGGGCTTATTAATAGAGATTTTAACTAGCTTGGAAGGGGGAGAGGGAAAACACCAGGCTTGCCAGAGATGAGCAATGGAATGCTGTGTTAGAACTTGAGGAAACCAGCACTAATGGAATCCCTCAATTTGCTTCATGAGTTGTTGGTTACAAAGTACCACACTTGAAATAGATCCATTGCAGACGGACCAACTCCAATTATTTGAACTGAAATTAAGACTGAACTCCAAGGGTTAACATATCCATTCATAGGAAAAAACTGCAATGAGATTTCTAATGATAATAATATTCAGAATGTCAGGGTTTTGTCTTTATTGAAAGATGCAGAATCCTAAAGATGAAACTGTAGCTTAAAGGTTTTATAACAGAAGAAGAGGGTGAAAGCAAAGGTAAAAAAAAAAAAAAAAAAAAAAAAAAAAAGAAAAAACCCCACCAAAAAATCACCACCTTACTTTAAAAGTCGTAAAAACATTAAACTATTAGCCTTGCTAATTTTCATCAGATTCACAAAGGGACACTTCAATTTTAATTCACCTTGACCTGAGTCTATCCATTAAAAAAAAATCTGAAATCTAGGTTAAGTGTAACTGACAACAGCTTCCTAAAAATTAAAAGTATGCTTGCTCCTTCTCTTTTGTCTCTCTCCCACTAGCTGAAAGTTAAAGTTGAGAAAGGAAAAGATTTCAGAATGTGAAAATTTTAAATTGTGTGTCACTCTAAATATTCCTAAAAGTCTAAATCCAAAAGACTAGCAAAATACTGTTTTAAGCAAATTGACAAAAATGCTTTTGGGCTCAGTTAGAGTAAGCTTCAGATGAGGATTCAACTTTAGTACAGTTATCACTTAAAAAAAAAAAAAAGGGAGGGCATTAAGACTATGAGGACAGGAGAGAAGGATTTTCTTTCTTCTTTTTCGTTATCTTGGAAGAGATGATGTTGCATGTTATTGACTCTCAGCTTTCTCCAAGAATCAGAGTGATCATGACAACCACCACACATTGTTCCATCATATTCCAAGGTTTTCCCATAGAGAAAGGAAAAGGACACTTCATTTTCTGCATTATTCTTTTGCTTGAAATCATGGACATAATAATTTAAACTCACTGATCATTTGAGCATCTCACCTTATAAATTCTTTGGAAGCACTATGGGACTATATAATTCAAAATAACATGCCAGAGACAGATCGTCTACTTTTTCTAGGGAGTAACTTCGTTGAATTTTTTCTAAAAATATTTAGGAAATAATTAAATAATTTTGTATTACAGAGAGATTAAAAAAAAAAAAGCAAAGGCAAACATACAAAACTCCCACTTCACTCACAAATAAAACTTTATACACAGTTTTAGCATTTGGTTCCAATATGGTTATTTTTTATCATTTCTTTTCCATGGTAGCTTATTCTTATAAAGATGATGCCATGCTACTTGGAGCAGCTAGGTGCCAGTTTGTTAGGTTGTAGGATGATCCCAGTAGACATAAAATTCCACATCAATTAGCTCCTTTCTGTACATGATTATAAAGCAACACTTTGGATGCCTTTATAAAGTAACCTCAAAAAGCACTGTTACAAAAAGTGTTTTCTTTTTCCCTCCCTTCAGCTCTTGGAGCAGTATCATCACAGAATTAAATTCAGCAGTACTGAATTCCCAGTACTCTCCTTTATACTCACTGAAATGTGTAAGCCACATCTCATTCACTCATGAAAACCCCAGTTTTGTGCTAAGTGTGATTTCTACCACACCCCTGCCAGTTTTAGAAAAAACAGAATCAAGGCCTAGTCTGGAAAAGATATTTTTGTCTCTAATCACCACCAGTTTAGAAGTTTCCCACCGAAAATCACAGTTTCACAAATATGTCTGGAATTTTATAAACTACAGATATTAAATCACATCTAAAACAATTATATAAGTGAAAGTAAAATTTTAGACATGGGCCTTCTTTTCTGTTTTGAAGATGGTGACATACATTTGACGAATACCACAGAAGTAGATGACTGAGATTTTTTTTTTTCCATGAGCAACTCAACATTAGCCTACTAATGAAATGAAAATACATATTTTTCTCTCAAAAGACATAATTACAAAATGTGTTGGATTTAAAACCAAGGCAGAAATCAATCAGCTCATCTCCCCTGACCAGATGTCCCCCCACAGCCCCAGAACTCTCGTCCTTCCTGGCTGGCTGTGGGCAGTGTGTGCAAAGGTGGCCTCAGCAGATGAGCCTGTGGGCTACGGCCTCCCCCAGCCCCAGCCTGGCCCAAGGTGATTTTCAGCTCAGCTGCTGGGTTTGGCTTTCTTTGGATTCGTTCTCCTGCCTGAGTCTTGTGTCCTTGTCCCTAGAGCAGAGGCAATTGATCAATGGTGTCACCTTTATGGTACCTCAGGTGCTGTTAGGTCGCTCAAGTCCCAGGCCAAAGCTGCAGTCAGGTGAAGGAGGGGTGGGCTGGGCTGGTCTCAGCCTCTTTATTCAGTAGAAGATTTTTGAGGTCCTTCCCAACCCAAACTATACTATGATTCTAGAAGATATGTGGATGTGTAACTTAACTTGAAAATATTAATAAAACCATTATAATCATCTTAACTTTATTATTTTTATTATAATTATTTACTAGTACTTCGATTTCTTCGTCTTCCTCCTCCTCCTCTTATTCTTCTTCTACTTCTTCTTCTTCTTCTTCTACTTCTTCTTCTCTATATTGTTCTTCTTATGTCTATACCTAAAATTATTATTACATTTACTACTATCACTATTTCTTCAACTTAATATTTCTATTGTTATTCTTCCTATTATTATTAATTTTCTTATTATTATAACTATTTCTTCTTAGGTGCTTCTACTTCTTCTTCTACTTCTAATTCTACTTCTTACTTATTCTTATATTCTTATTTGCTTATTCTTATTTTTAATTCCTATTCTTAATTTGTATTCTTAATTCCTATTCTTTTTCCCATTCTCATTCTAAAATTTCTTATTAGTCTTTCTGGGTTTGTTTTTTTTTGTTTGTTTGTTTCTTGTTCTTATTGCTTTCCCGAGGAGCTCTACTCCTGGGGCTGTGGAGCCAGGCAGGGGCAGCGGCAGAGGCGGCGCAGCGCCCGCAGTGCCCGCCGCAGCCGCGATGGAGGTTTCTGGCTGGAGCCGGGCGATGGCAGGCGGGCAGGGGAGGCAGAGCACGGGCCTGGGGAGCTTGGCTCAGGTGTTCCCGGCTCAACCCAGGCCTCGCGAGGGGCAGCCTCAGGGAACCCGCCTCCTGAGAGCCCTGCCCACCTGAGCTCGCGCTCTGCCTGGTCCTCACACAGCTCCAGGAGGCTGACACCATCTCCTTCATTTTCTGGTGGTGAGAGCTCCTGCCCCATGCTGGTTTCCCCTTGTGATTCCTCATTGCTGCTGGTGATTTCTTCTGGGGAGACTTCCTGCTCAATACAGGCTTCCCCTTGGGATCCCTCATGGTAGCTGTTGGTTTCTGCTTGGGACAGCCCCTGGCTGCTGTCACTTTCTTCTCTTTGGGACAGCTTTTCCTTGCTCCCATCTTTTTTACATTGGGGTACCTCCAGGACATTGTAGTCTTTCTCCTGGGATAGCTCTTTGTCCCTATTTTCTCCTGCTTGGGACAACTCTGGCTCTCTCTTGTCTCCCTTCCATTGGTACATGTGCAGATCACCTTGCACATCTTCTTCCAACGGAGTCATTTCCTGGTATCCTGCCCCTTCCCATGGGGACAGCTCTTGGTATGTCAGATCTTCTTCCAGCTGGGACAGCTCTTGGTATGTCTCATCCTCTTCATCCCTTTGGTAGAGCGCCTGGTCCATCACATTTTCTTCCCACTGGTCCATCTCCATCTCTTGCTGTGTATCATCTCCCCACTGGACTCTCACATCTACTTCCAGCTGATGCCACTCTTGGTGTCTCACAGCTTCGCATGGGGAAACTTCCTGGATTGTCACATCTCCTTGCCTTTGGTAAAACTCTCCAACTGTCATCTCGTCCCAAAGGCAAAGCTCTTGGCCACTGATGTCTCCACCCTGGGAAACCTCTTGAACAATGCAGTATTGCAAGTCTCCAACCATATTAGCTAAGTCCCTCTCCTCCTCAGGGTCCAACAGTGGCAGGCCTGAGCCGTCGCCTGCCCCCAGCCACTGCCCGCTGATGGCCTGGTCTTCCGGCCTGCTGGGCATGGGGCTGGATTCCTGGGAGTTTGGGTTCACTTTTTCCTCCTCCATTGGCAATGTCGTGTAATGCACACAGATCCTGGGAGTTGCTTCCTCCTGAATGAGTGGCACTCCTGGGACTGAGCAGCACAGGGCCTTGTGCCCCTCATATACACTTATAGGGCGTGGCTGTGCCATGTCACAAGGGCATCTGCCACCACAATGTCTAACATCACCCAGGGACCTAAAAGAATGGCCCTGTGTCACAAAGGGCCCAGCCCAGCCCCCCTTCAGCAGCCCAAGCCCGTGGAAGTGGCATGGAGCAGCACCCAGACCGGAGGGCTTCTAGCCTCTTGTTGTTGTGATCCACTGATTAAAATGATCAGAAATGGCTCTGCCTCAATTAGGGTGCAAATGAGATCGTGTGCCAAAGTCACTAGTATGGGTTTTATTGAACAGGAAATGAGAGGCAGAGAGAATGACAGGGAGAGCAAAATAGCAATGGAATAGAGGTGGGGGGAGAGAGAGTGGCAGAGGCAGATGAAGTAGAAAACCTCAGCACTCTGTAGATCCCAGTGGAATCCTGCTCTCTGATGGAGAGCACCCACAGATCCCCAGTGGCATACTGTGGATTCTCTACATCTCTGTCTTCTTGGTGCTCAGGGTTCCCCACAAACACGGAGTTCAGGGGGTCAGTACACACTTAGGCCGGGGGGAAGCCCGGGTTCCTCCCCTGTCAGGGACAAGTCTGGCACAGCCATGGCAGCAGCCTCTGGCTCTGCTGCATCCCTTTGCATCAGGAGCCTCTGGCTCTGCTGCAAGGCCTCAGCAGTGAGTCTGGGCAGCGCTTTGGGGCTCTTGGATGGATTCTGGCCCCTCCTCAGGTGTCCCTCACGGCAATGTGCCGTGGATGTGGCCTTCCCTGGGTGGGGATTTTCCAGCAGAGCCAGTTTGTGTGAGGGAGGATGGGTGTTGACTGCCTGTGAGCAGAGGTTCCCCCACAGCCCCAGAACTCTCGTCCTCCCTGGCTGGCTGTGGGCAGTGTGTGCAAAGGTGGCCTCAGCAGATGAGCCTGTGGGCTACGGCCTCCCCCAGCCCCAGCCTGGCCCAAGGTGATTTTCAGCTCAGCTGCTGGGTTTGGCTTTCTTTGGATACATTCTCCTGCCTGAGTCTTGTGTCCTTGTCCCTAGAGCAGAGGCAATTGATCAATGGTGTCACCTTGATGGTACCTCAGGTGCTGTTAGGCCGCTCAAGTCCCGGACCAAAGCTGCAGTCAGGTGAAGGAGGGGTGGGCTGGGCTGGTCTCAGCCTCTTTATTCAGTTTAGCCATAATGTGCAAATCTCCTTGCTGGCAGCGTTGAAGCCATTTGCCATCACATTTCAGTGTGTGCCAGCGCTGCTGAGCCCAGAGCCCTGTGAGGCCCGGTGCCCCAGGACAGACCCCCCCGAGCCCCACAGTGCCAGGCCTGGCTTTGCAGGCTGGGCTGTGCGGGGCCAGAGGAATTGTTTGGATGGACGCAGGCAGGGAGTCGTGGTCAGCGGCTCCATGGGTGGCTGCAGGCCAGGGATGAGGGGTGTCCCTCAGGGAGGGCTGTGCCTCGGCCCCGGGGCTCAGCAATGGCTTTTCCAATGGCACAGAGAGTGGCTGGAGCTGCCCTCGGCAGGGCCTTTGCAGGGGACAGGAAGCCGAGCGGGGCAGGGGCTGAGGAGAAGCTCTTGGGGTGCGCAGGGAGGAGAAGCTGAGCGCGAGCCGGCAGTGGGTGCTGCCAGCCCAGAAAGCAGCCGTGGGCTGGGCTGCATGGAAAGGGGCAAAGGGCAGCAGCCAAGGGAGGTGAGCGTGGCCCTCTGGGCCATTTTTGTGAGACCCTGCCTGGAGCACGACATGCGTGTGTGGGGGCCCCAGCATAAGGAGGACGGGGACCTGCAAGAAGGAGTTCAGAGGACTGAGAGGGAGAGAAAGAGTGCGTAAGATGATCAGATGGATCTAGACGTTTTTTGATGTCCTTCCCAACCCGTAAGTATACTATGACTCTAAAAGATGTGGGGATGTTTATTTCAACATGACTTACTCATAATATTAGGATAATATTTTATTTATATCAGTTTTTATTATAATAATTTACTTCTACTACTATTTCTTCTATCTTCTTTTTCTCCTTCTTCATTTTCTTCTTCTTGTACTTTTCCTTTTTCTCCTTCTTCTTCATTTTCTTCTTCTTGTACTTTTTCTCCTTCTCCTTCTTCTTCATTTTCTTCGTGTGCTTTTCTTCCTCTTCTTCTATTCATATTCCTATTCCTATTCCTATTCTTATTCCTATTCTTATTCCTATTCCTATTTCATTTTTTTCTATTCTTAATTCCTATCCTTATTTAATGCTACTGTTTCTTACTATTCTTCATATTCTTCTAACTATTCCTAGGATAAATCTTTTTTGTGTGTGTTTATTTTTGGGGGTTTTGTGGGTTTTTTGGGGATTTTTATTTTTTTTTTTACCTACTACTAATTTTTTACATGGAAGGTTCTGCTGTTAAAGCAGGAGCTTTTCCTGGAAGAGCTGTCCAGCGTCAGACGATGTTGCTCTGGGAGGTGGTGGAGTCGCTCTCTCTGCAAGGTGTTGAGTCGTCCGGATGTGGCAGCTGGGGACACGGTGTCAGGGCGATGGTGGTGGTGGTGCCCGACGCTGGGTGGGACAGGAGCGGCAGGCAGGTTTGGGGCCGGCTGAGTGCCTTGGATGGCGCAAAGCAGGCGGGTCCCGCTGAGGCCGCGGGGCCGTGCGCAGGCCAAGGCAGCCCGTGTGGCTCGCTCAGGCCGGGCATGGCTGCGGGCCGGCCGCCATGGCAGAGGCCCGGGCTGGCGCCGGCCGCGGCCCCTACTGCTCGGTGTGCGGAGCCAGGCAGGGGCAGCGGCAGAGGCGGCGCAGCGCCCGCAGTGCCCGCCGCAGCCGCGATGGCCGCCTCTTGATGGCCACGGGCGCCTCCACACGGGCAGGGGAGGAGGCGCAGCACGGCCCTGGGGAGCTTGGCTCGGCTGCTGCCGGCTCAACCCAGGCCTCGCGAGGGGCAGCCCCGGGGAACCCGCCTGCGGACAAACCTGCCCATCGTCGCTCTCGCTCTGCCTGGTCTTCAGTGAGCTCGAGGACGCTCACTCCGTCCCACTCGTCTTCCTCATGCAGCACGGCCTTGTCCCCGGTGGTCTGTTCCCAGCTGTGCTGCATGAGGTCTTCTGGGTGGCTGTCGTTGTCCCAGTCGGACGGCAGAGAGGGTGTGTGACCATGCCCTGTGGACTCCAGCTGGTGAACGGAGTCTTCCTCCTCAGAAAGGTCCAGGTCCATGGACTCCTCCCAGTCTGATGCTTCCTGGTGACATGGAACATCGCTGTGGGACAGCTCTTCCTGGACGTAGTCATCCCAGTCTGACAGATGGTAAGTGTCACAGATTTCTTCTGGGGTCAGCTCCTGCCCAATGCCGGCTTCCGCTGGGGATCCATCATGGCAGCTATAGGTGACACTGCTGCCTGGTAGCAGGCCAGAACTATCGCCTGCTGCCAGCCACTGCCCGCTGATGGCCTGATCTTCTGGCCTGCTGGGCATGGGGCTGGCTGCCTTGGAGTAGGAGTTCACCATTTCCGTCTCCATGTTCAGTGTGCTGTAAGGCACAGAGGTCCCGGGAGCTGCTTCCTCTTGTGTGAGTGGCACTCCTGGGACTGGGCAGCGCAGGGCCCTGTGCCCCTTATATACCCCTGCAGGTTGGGGCTGTTCCATGTCACCAGGACAACAGAACGCCCAACAACACCCAGGAACCCGATAGAACGCCCCTGCGTCACAAAGGGCCCAGCCCAGCACCCCTTCAGCAGCCCAAGCCCGTGGAAGTGGCATGGAGCAGCACCCAGACCGGAGGGCTTCTAGCCCCTTGTTGTGATCCACTGATTAAAATGATCAGAAATGGCTCTGCCCCAATTAGGGTGCAAATGAGATCGTGTGCCAAAGTCACTAGTATGGGTTTTATTGAACAGGAAATGAGAGAGAGACAGAATGAGAGAGAGAGAAAAATAGCAATGGAATAGAGGTGGGGGGAGAGAAAGAGAGTGGCAGAGGCAGATGAAGTAGAAAACCTCAGCACTCTGTGGATCCCAGTGGAATCCTGCTCTCTGATGGAGAGCACCCACAGATCCCCAGTGGCATACTGTGGATTCTCTACATCTCTGTTTCTTGGTGCTCAGGGTTCCCCACAAACACGGAGTTCAGGGGGTCAGTGCACACTTGGGCCAGGGGGGAAGGCCCGGGTTCCTCCCCTGTCAGGGACAAGTCTGGCACAGCCATGGCAGCAGCCTCTGGCTCTGCTGCATCCCTTTGCATCAGGAGCAGTGCTGTGCTGCAAGGCCTCAGCAGTGAGTCTGGGCAGCGCTTTGGGGCTCTTGGATGGATTCTGGCCCCTCCTCAGGTGTCCCTCATTGCAATGTGCCATGGATGTGGCCTTCCCTGCTTGGGGATTTTGCTGCTGAGTAATTTTGTGTTAGGGAAACTCTCAGTCTTACTTTAAAACTGAGAAGGCTAGATCCGTATAAGTATAAAGCACTCTTTGGATTGCAATACGTTTTTTTTCTCATGCATTCTATTTACCTCATCTACAATAATTAAAAGGCAGTGTGCTTCCATTTTACACAATGCTTACAGAATTGAAATGTGTTCAAATTTACTGCACTATGGTAAACCTTAGCATTATGCTGGATGTTTCTAAATGCTTCAGAAATGTGCAGTATTTAAGTTTCTGTCACTACTAATTAAGAAATATATTAATTGAATTGATAACTGAACAAAGTGGTTAACATCACAAGAAATTAAATGGCATATAAGAGGCAAAGAAAATTAGCAATTTCAATGGAATTTTGAATCAGAAAAACATAAAAGAGGAAGAAAAATTCTTTATTTTCCTCAGTAAACAAAAGGAGGGTTGAATGTAGGAGTGAAGTAATTTACAAAAGCATCATTATGAACTGGAATGTTATGCCCTATAATTAACATTCTAAATTACTGATTTTAACTAAAATAAACTGGTAAAATTCTTCCATAGTCTTTTCTTCCTTCAAATGCTTCTGCATTAAGCATCCAAGCACTCCTTTTCCCCTTCATACAGAACATGTTCTGAGTTTGCTCATACACTGGGAACAGACATTTACGTTACTACAGCCATGTTTCTCCTACTGTTCTCTTGACATGTGCCAAAGATGTTTAGTGCAGAAACACATCATCTTTTTCTCCCAGCTTTCCAAGCATCTTGTCTTTTAAATATGACTGACAAACTAAGCTAGTCACTCTTTCAAATTGCCAATTCTTACGTTTTTCACATTCTGAGCCAACGTGTGTATAACACCTCTAGTAAAACAGTAGAAGTGAAAAGTCCTGAGAATTATATGAAGTGATTACTTTAAGATGGAAACCATAAAAAATGAGGCTAACTCCTGTTGTGTCCTTTCAACTCAGGCAATGGGTACTGAATTTAGCCAGATTAAGCATACCCAGCTCCTGCCTGTGCATTCCCTGAGCAGCACCTAGGACTGCAAAACAGGCTTGTAAGATATCAAAGTATTTCAAAGTCAGTTCTTTTCCATTACTACATGAGTAATCTTCCCCTGAATAAAGTTCTAGTTATATGAGAATTAAACTTTCTGAACTAATACAGCAGTAAATATAAGATCAAAAATCAGGTAATGAGGACGTTTTTCATAGGATAGGCACTAGTAACCAGATTTCCAGCCTTATGTCAATTGTTGCGTCCATTAAGGGGAATGTTATAACAGTAATAATGCAAAGTTTAAAAGAATTCCTCTTCAGCATTTCTGAAATACATAGCCTTTAATCCAAACTCACCTAAATTTTCTTCCAGAACTGTTGTTTTCGAGCCTCAGCTTTTGAAATGTGCTTAAGTCATGACCTATGTATACTGCCTGACCCTGCTGCCCTAGAAAGAAATGTTGAATTAGTAATGTTAGAAGAGGATTTTCTTTCTAAAATTACTAAGGTGATTTGAAACAAACTGTTCCTTCCTCTAATATTTTGAACCTTTCAGGTCACTATTCTTTTGAGACACATTGGCTAAAAAGATTCAAGCCACACCATCACATAAGACACCAGTCAGTTTGGAACCATTTAATAAGGCTTCCTCTCAGTGCTAATCTCCATTTTGCAAAGCAGTTCTTTAAACATTCAGCATTTGTTGCCCTGATTTATACAGTCCCACCATGCTCATCTGTAACCTGGAGTAATGGAAAATAATGCCATAGAGATGTAAAATAGCAAAACCTCAGTCTTTTTAAAATGTTATCCACTTTGTCTACCTATTCCATAGATGCTAAAAAATTATCACAGCATCTCTCCTTTGCCTAAGCTGTTAAAGACAAGTTCTTAGTAAAAGCAGCAAACACTATTGAGCTGGACAGCTGGGTAGGCTTTCCATTACTATAGCCATACATTCACTGCAAGCCAGGGGCAGTGACATGTATTGTTCCCAAATTCCTACTGCAATGCAGGGAAAGAGGCTTTCTTTCTGTGTTGTATACTTCCAGGGGAAGGGAAAAAAAAAAAAAAAAAAAAAAAGGTAACAGTTTTTACTGTGAGAGCATCACACAAGTGTAGCAGGTCATGCATTTAAAAGAAACACAAGCAGATGATGCATGGAAAAGAAATTTAGTGATAACAGCATTACTTCTGCTTTAAGTCCCTATACCAGTTTTGAAGGATGACTTACTGAGCCTCTTCTTAAACCTGCTGGTCATTGTCAGGAAGGCCAGGTTTTGTTTGACCTTATTCAATTCATCTGTAAAGCACTTATTGGCATCAAGAAAATATTTACTGCATACCCCAATAACCCTAAGGCTGCCTGAGCAACTGTAAGGTAAGTACAAGATGATGAATATGTTTCTCCTTATAAATTAATTTATTTCAGGCTGGTTAGGATAGCCCCTTCAGTTTTGTGTTACATTAAAAATATATCACAGTGACAAACTAAGACTTGCTTGTGTCACATATGTATTCTGAATATTTATCTCCTTGTGTTATATTATTTTCATCTATAAATTATACCAGACACTCTGGTTCTGTGTATGACAAATAACCATGCCTAGCGGCATTGGTGTAAAATGCAAACTACAATTATACTTGACAATTTTTGTAAATATTCCGTATTTTTTAATTGTTTCAGTCAACTCTGTTACTGGAATAATGATAAATAGAGTTTTAACACATTGGCAATTTTATATACCAAACAAACTAACTTTTCAATTGTCTAACACTACCTACACTGGGTTAGGAAGAGAGTTCATCCCTCTAGTTCAGTGTTTGCTCCATTTGCAGCACATGAAACAGGAAACACAAAGATGGTGGTGCGGGATGAAATGGTGATGAAAGAAAACTGACGAAGACACATAACTCTCAATTTACCAAAAAAAGCAATTTTTTTAACATTGATATATTCCAAGTGTTCATTTTACTACAATACCAGTACTTGTAGATTGTGGAACAGATTTTTAGTCTTGTATTAATGCAAATAATAGTCTTTAAATCAGGTTTTCTTCCATTTCACTGATACAGAGTCTTGCTTGCTTTAAGTATTTTTAACACTTCCTTCTGTTCTTCCAATTTCTACTTCAATTTGTCCATTAATTTGCAATCTATAATAATTGACATGATATATTATAGCAAGGACACAGCTTTTGACCTTAAAATTATAGTCATTATTTTAGATAATGACTTATGGTTACAGTTTAGATAGACAGACGTAGATAATTTAATTTTGGAGCACTTCCTAATTCTTCCTATTAAAACCAAGCTACAAGATTGGGGGAAAAAAAAGTACATATAAACTGAAAACTATTTTATTTAGAAAAGGCAAGAGTTTTAATGAAGATCATTCTGACTATAATCAATGTATGCATAAATAATAGAGATGGACTAATGAGACAATTATTCACTAGGAGAAAAATTGCTTTCTAAGGTATCATTTACCTTTATTATCTCTATAGATTTTTATGAAATCATTTTAACAACCAAATATCTTACATATGTGCAATTAGCAAATTTCTAGAATGAAATATACATATTAAGAAGAGATAATGAAAGTAGATATGAAGACATAAGTCATACTGCACATCTGATTGCAAAAATTCCTTTTCTGAAAGACTGCCACAAGGATAACTTTTTCATATTGTCATTGCCTGAATTAAATTAGCCGTTTTGATTTATTTAAATGTGTAATGCTATTAAGAAAATTGTTTTTTAAGTATCTCAATTCTTCGGATTGAAATAATTATCATTTTTATTGTGATGCTAAGACAGTAATTAGACCTGACACCAGAAAGCTGAATATAGTGCAATGTTTTAATTTATTTGAAATCTGAGTAGATAACTATGGGCTGATATCAGGTCCTTCCTTTTTCTTTATAGAACTCCTGCAAATTCTCGTGCCATTCATTTTTTAGAGGTACATACTGAGCTAAGTCCAGTCTTCTGGGAATTATGTGAAATATGTTAACTGAGGAACAGAGCTGCATGGACTATGTAGTCTTCATGATTAGGCACCATTCCTCCTGGAAGACAGAATTCTGTTTCTCATAATACATATAGAAGATGTAAAAGGGCACTGTGCTGTCCTTACAAGGGCAGTGTGTCTGGTTGGTATCTGCACAAAAACCAGTTTTTGGGAATGGCAGGAAAAACAAGTCTGTTTCTGATGCTGAAGATGGATCTGAGTCATGGGCAGCTGAGTAAGTAAAGGCAAAATAATGAAATCTTTCTTTCTCAAAAATGTGAAGTCTCCTAATGTTATTGAGAGAGCAAATAAATATTGGCATTAAAGAAAGCAAACACAAAAGACATCTCTGACAGAATTCAGACACCTTTTCAGCTTCCATATACGATCTTCCTACAAAACCCATTAACTATATTTTATTAAAAATGTTTACCTCATTTAGTACCGTTAAGCTAACAAAAGTAGCCTACACAAGCCTAACAAGTTTCCTGTAGGACTAAGTCTCCTGATATTGTGATAAAAATGAAATAAATATGCCTAAGATCTCCGTGGCTAATTTCATGTGCTGAAGAGAATTTTTAAAAGATGAGGAAATACTGGAGGAAATGATCCAGAAAGCATTAGTGAGATCAAAATTGGGTAATACTGTTCATGGTGTGGAACATATATTGAGTGTTTTGAAATTAGCAGTGAAGGCAGTATTAAAAAAAGCCTACTCTCAGCACCACACTGATCAGCGACTCTAACATCCTTTGCCCTGACCAAGATAGAACTTTCAGGAATAGTGGTAAGCAAGTCTGCTGCTGCACATCAGCAAATCAATATTGACTTTACACTAGTTAAGGACTTTCCACTCCGTTTCTCTCCGAGATGTCATTCTCACTCTCTATACAAAGTAACATATACAATCACCAGAGGAAGTTGTTAATGTAGCATGTGTGAAAGACTACCAGAGATGACAAACTGCATCTAAAATATGAGCTAATCTTCGCTGTTTTCAATTCCTCCAAGACAGGAAAGGAGCAAGTTCAAGTTAATCCCAGATTCAGGAGTACCACTGGTGAGGAGCTGTCAGCACAGGCACAAACCAAATAGTTTTCCCTCAGAAATATTTCTCTAACTGTACCCATAAACAACACCCCAGACAAACTAAACATCACACAGATAAGATCTGCAGTGTTATTGGTTCAAACTAGTATTCAGTTCTTGTTGAAAGCAAATACCAAGTAGTTATCTACCACCAAATATTTATGCAATGGACCTTATATGGAAACAGAATCTGGGGGAAAAAATTGCTTTGATCTCTAAGATCCAAAAATAATCTATTCAGATGGCTGAGAGTGAAACACTTATAATATTTAATCAAAAGAAAATTTCAAAACTTTGATATGGTGTCTGCAGACTAAATAGCAAAATGCATGCCCAAAATTGTTACTCCAGACTGGAAGAGGACAGCAAAGAGGAGGAGGAGACAAGTTATAACATTTAAGTAACTTGGATTGCAGCAAAACATACCTGGTGAAGATATTCAGAGCAGCAATAGAACAAATATCTTCACGCTCCTCCCTCTCTGCCCTTTGTGTATCAAGAATCCTTTGGAGGCCCCAGAAGGCTTTTGCCTCTCAAGCACTCCCAAGAGGAAAGGCTGCAAGGTGAGGACTTCTGGATCCAGAAAGTCCACAACACTGATGTGAACAGAACATTTTTTAATATTCCTATTTGAAGTAAAAGATCAAGTACTCATTTTGTTTACCACTGGACATTAGGTTGATACTTTTATCAAGAAAAAGTTGTCTTGTGAGCCCAGTTAAGAGATAGAGGTGAGGGTGTAGTTTGCCTATGCAGTGTGCTGTGCACAGGCACATCAGTGGGGTTCAGCAGGATGTCATGATAGCCCTGGACCCTCCAGCACAGTCAGAAATCATAAAAAAGGAGGAGATCAGTTACACCACAATTATTGTTGAAAATAATTAGCCTGATTCTATAACAAATCACAATTGTTTACACTATTTATAGTAGACTGCTAAGTTGAATCTCTGAGGAATAAATCCTAAACAACATGCTTTCAGAAAATATTTCTACAAATTCACAGAAGACTGCACTAACCATTGTCAAAAGCGAAGGTGTCAGCATTCTGAGAAGAATATCACAATGTGCTTAATTGTACAATCAATGTACAAATACTTTGTCCCCATATATCACTTAATGGGAGCTGTCAGCTACAAGATGGTGGGTCAATGTCTTGACTCTGTACATGCACTTCCATTTTCAGCTGCAGTGAGAATAATCTACCAGAAAACTTCTCCCTTCAGGACACCTGTACCATGAGACACTTTTACACTCTGTCCAGAGTCTTTTCCACCTTCAAATAGTATTTTTATGGGAAAATATTTCTTTTTTAAAAGAAAATTTAATTATTCTTACAAACACCCTTTCTGATCCAACAATTTTCATACAAGTGACACTACCTCCCAGCAGTAAAAAGATTATTTCCTCCCCTTCTGTCTCAGCAGTGAACTATCTTCAGTAGCTTTGACACTGATACATAGAAGTGTGACCTTATTCGACAAAGATATTAAGTTTGATTCAGTGAATGCTTAATTAAGAGGGCACTTGGAGCAGTAAGATCATAGGAGACTGACTTTTTTTTTTAAGATGGCAAGATTCCACTAAAAAGAATGAGTAATTCCCTTGTGTATATGCTAATTTAGACAATTTCACATACAGAAACAGCAAATGCATTAAACAGGGCACTAAATGTATTTAATTTTAGTCCTCTATTATCAAGAACTTTTCTATTGATTACAATAAAACCTAACATACACATATTTGGTGAGATATTACAAACCACCAGTGATTTTTTTTAAGATGACTGCAACTCTCAATTATGGACTTAAGCAGTGATAATTTACATGTGTACAGTAATCACTATTTGCTTGTATAAGTAGTCAAAAAATTATCATTCTTTTTCAAATGAAATGACCTATTAAAAAGCAAATTTTGAGGATTTTATTCTCCTGTCACCACTCTGGAAAAAATGGCAGCATAGCTCTTGTAGTCTCTGTGTTTTGAAATACCTTCAAGTCTTTTAGACTGATATTTCACTCTAAAAGTGAAAGATATTTCAAGTTATTTTATAAAGCATGAAATCAAGAATTAAGTTTTGTAGCAAAGAAGCGTACATAGGAAATTCCAAATTCATGATATCTCATAGGACTTACTGCTTTGATTCCATCCAAACCAGTGATCATTGGAGTGATACTTCCATTGTGAGATTTTTCCACAGTCTATCACAACTCACTTCCAGAAAGGTTTTATTTCCTATTTAATTCACCTTTACCCTTAAGTCTCATTTTATTACTAAGGCCAGTTCAAGCAATGCTTCAAAATTCTTCCTCCTGCAGAACATTAGTTGGTTTTGTTACTCTGCATGGTTTTTCATGGCTCTGTTTCTCTGCATGTTTCTGGAGGTGCCATGCAAGACCTCCATGTGATAGATTGCCAGCGTCCAGTTGATTTTAGCAGAGATTTAATAGTTTACATCAGTGGAATATCTGCTCCAACCTATACTCTCTATTTATGACCACCACTGAAGTCACACATTGGAAAAGAGATTTATTCCTCTAATCCATGATTTAGGGATAATGTGAAACCACATCTAATCTTAAATTGCTGCAAGTGCTGTCTCCTGACCTATCTATTTTGTTGCATTTCAAGTTTTGAGGCAATATTTTAATTTTCTCTTTTTCTTAATCTATGGAAGCGAAGGAAGATAATTTTTTCTTTGCAGGCCATCATAATACAGTACCAACTGCACTTAACATTAAAAGGTTGTTTTAACCCTTATGGTGGATCATTAATCTTCAACTGGATCCAAGAAATCTTATTACATGAATAATCCAGTATCCCATTATATGTATTTCGTAACTGAAGACAAACTAAGGATAACTGAAATAGAAATGAAAGAGAAGGAAGAACGACAGCATTAGAAAACTTTCATAAATGCTTTTACAAATAGTAAATTACTTTAGAGTGTGTGAGGGATTAAAGAGCAAGTTTCAAAGCAGATTCTTCTTTTCTCTTTAATTTATTCTCCCTTTCTCTTTAACCTATCCTTCTTCTCTACTTTCACAAAATCTGAATAGTGAAGCAAGAACAAATTAAGAATTTTCACTTAATTAAGCAAAGTGATTTCAAGTTAATTCATTTTATAACAGTGTGGCCTTTATGGAAGCCAAGTAAAGCATAGTTTTAATAATCTCCATTTTGTCTACTTTTCACTGAAAAGAAAAATTAGTAGTTGCAGTGACTGATATGGTGTCTGAATAGGAGAATTTTATAAAAGCATCATCCTGATGCAATTAACCTTTGACAGGGTGTTTTAGGTGCTTGGACCATTTTCATATTTTGTACTTTGTAATGAGATTTACAATAAATAAAGACATACCTCTATTCTAAATTTATGTCTCTCTTACCTTCCACCACCTTTTTGGAGTTGTGACTTCAGTATTCTGAAATGAAAGCTTGAAGAAACACCAGTACTGGTGAAAAAAACCCAGTTGGTCCAGCTGCTGGGCTGAAGGGATAAGGATATCAGATGAAACAAGGCAGAACAAGTTCTGAGTAAGTTTTAGGAGATCAAGCATGCAGGCATTGGGCTGGAACATCAGGTGATGTTGACAGTGACTACAAGGAATTCTGCTTCACAATATATGAATCAGAAATACTTTTAAAATAAGAAAGTGCAACAAATCCTTTCCATTTAGTCAATTCTCTTTACCATCTATTAAAGTAATTAGTCATATTCTTCCATTATAAAAACTGTATTGAAAGATTTTATATTCTAAAGATGAAACTCTCACGTGGAAGAGCATATTAATACTCCAAAGAGACACCAGGGTACATTTTATGAGGCCATTAAAAGATGGCTTGTGCAGCTGAAGGCAGTTGGCAGGATCTACAGAGTAGGTATTAACAGCCCATAAACCACACCCTGGTCTCTCTGGCGTCTTTGAGAATTGGAGATAAAAACCTTATCACTAGATGAGATCATGCAAAGTCCTGCATCACTCCTTTACAGACACACATGTTAATTCTGAGAGGCTAACATTTAGAAAAGAGTGGGTGTTTTTTGTTCTGGGATTTCTCTTTGTTATTTTCTTTTTTTTTTATTCTTTTCTTTTTTTTTTTTTTTTTTTTTTACTTGATTAAATTGATTAAAAAAAAAACTCCACTCCCACACATCAAATTACACATGCCACCTTCTCCTACAGCAATGCAACACAAAGGGCCTGGCTGCATTAACAATTCCTGGAAATGAGATAAGAACTAGAAAAAAAGGCAGGAGGAATAAGAAGAGTCATTGCCTTTAATCTAAATTTTTTTGAAAAATTACACAAGATGTCCTGAAGGCATTTTGCTTCTCTTTCACTTTGTGTCCCTGTGTTAATGGCAGCCCTCCCCTCCTCCACAAGAGACCATGTCTTTGGAGCTATTAGCTGACAGGGTAAGATTTCTTTTCACTACCCCTAACCAAAACATATTCTTGTCAGAACTGCTAAACCTCAGGCAATGAAATGTCCATGGGAAAGTTGCTCGGGGCATTACTTTCATTCTGATTGAATCCTGCTTCCAAGCAAGGCAGCCATAAGAGGAACCAGTCATTGGCATTCTGCTCCAGATGACTGCCAAAATAGCTCCCCTACCTCATATAATCTGTAGGTTTCCCTTTGCAACATAGTATGCTGTAGAAATGATTGTTGGACACTTAAAGAACAAAAATACCACCCCAAAACTGCTAGTCAGCGCTTTTCTGTTTAGGAATATAATATATAACCCATTCCTCTTTTTCTCATTTTATGGCTGCCATTTTCCAGGCTTCTACACAATATATTCTCTGCTTGGATCCTGATGGTTGCATGAAAGTGGTTCAAAAATAAAACTATATTTCTAGTATCTTTATAAGCTATGTGCTAACATGCTTTATACCAGATGGCGTTCTCAGGGATTACTATTTATTTTTCTCAATATTGTATGCCTTAACATAAAAACATAACATTGTAAAACTGTGATCCAGTCCTGTCACTGCAATACAACTGGAGAGTGTGTAATCATCTCTAGCCATAGATGGAAAAGTCTATTTTTGTCGTTGTTGTTGCTGTTGTCAAGGTTATGTGATTGTCTGGTAACACCAAAGAGTCCAAATTGATAGAAAGGCTACAAAATGATTTAATCTGAGAGCAGATGCCTCCTATAATTCAAGTTGCCTATAACAATTTTTCAAGACAGCATCTGAGTGGGGAGGTAATGTTTGATGATTAGTACTCTCACATTCAAAAAGGCCAGGATCCGGAAACCTAATATGGAGACACTTGTCAATTAATTGATGTACTTACTGCAACAATAAAAGCTTTTACAACACCTTAGAACTAATTCAAAGCAGTGGCCCTGAAAATTTAGTTTTAGGTGAAAACTTTCTTCTAAGTGAAACTTTCCTCTACCTTGGAAAAGTAAAGGTAGACAACTGGAGAAAGTTTCTGAAGTTTTTAGATGCTTATTGGCTTGAAAAAATAGTGTCTCACTCATATTATTTCTGTTGATTCAAGTTTTGGTGAATTCTTATCAAAGGAGTTAAAAGGTTGCCAGAAACAACTTGTCCCCTTTCAACCTTCTGCTTTCTCACTGGATAAAACATGGGGTCAAGAGTGCAAGTGCTGGCTGCCCAACAATGGTGGTTCTATGCTTACTGGTTGGGAGCTGTCAGCTTTATTGAAAGGAGAACATTTCTTTCTCATTTTACATTTGACTGTAGCTATTGACTGGAGAAGAAGAAATTGCAGCGTGTCTTGTGCTGGTGGTCTGTGAGGGGCAGACAGGGAGGGAAGGACCACAGCTTTTTAACCCCCGTGGTTTCTTCCACCATACCCCTGTCAAAATTCTCTTTCCTAGTGTTAATCCCACTCAAAACATTGTAATTTGTGCCCAATAGCAAAGACAATATATGCACCTGATCTTACTGAAATAACTACTGGGGGGACAAACAAAAGAGAGGTGAGGATTCCCAGACATTGGAAAGAAATCTGTTTCCAGCCAGCTGCTGCTGCACTTGGGTAAATCATCTCCATGGGTTTGTTCTGAAATGCTTCACCTCAGTGCCACTATTACCAGGTTTGGGGCTTTTTCAGTGTTATGCAGTTTTTAAGGAATGCATTAAATGCTGTGTTTGTTTTACTTGTATGCAAGAATGTTGCCTTAAAGACCGCTGATGTGTCTGGTGAAACTTTTCAATCTTAAAATGGTTTTTTGCAGTTCCAGTCAAATTCAACCCTCCCAAAAAGAGTTGTACCATCTCAAATACTCTTCATGGTTCCTGTGTTAATGAGACT
Organism: Sturnus vulgaris; assembly: GCF_052056855.1. Classification (NCBI taxonomy): domain Eukaryota; kingdom Metazoa; phylum Chordata; class Aves; order Passeriformes; family Sturnidae; genus Sturnus; species Sturnus vulgaris. The sequence continues at coordinate 66,701,995 of NC_142246.1, forward strand.
CAGAAAGGCTAAGGGACAAGAGACGTGAAACAAAATGAGACTAACAGACAATAATACTTAGCAAGGATCATCCTAGAAATACTTGCTACCAAGCACAACAACATCTGGAAAACTTCACAGTATCAAAAGCAAAGTCAAAATATTAAACACATTGAAAACCTGTTTAGAGGTATTGCACATAAACAGACACTGGAGAGAAAACAGATTAGCAGCAGTAGCAGAGATATCTCTGCAGCAGGTTTGTAGTCCTGAGCCCTGTTTCAGATGAGGAGGGAAAGAGAGTGTGATTTTTAGGTCCTTTTCATCTTGCAATATACCATTTTGTGCTGAGTCACAGCACAGATGACCTGCACACAGCCTAACCAGGCTATAGCTGATAATCACCAGCATCTCAGTTTTGTGGGGGAAGCAAAAGAAGATTCCTGGTTGGGAAACACCTAATTTTCCACTCAGATATGTAAAATTAATTCATTATATAAACTTACATTACATTCCAGACTCATACCATCTTTCCTTCTATTACATTTGTTGAAGAAACATAGAGATTTTTTTCATCTGATTTCTTAAAAAACGATGTTTGAGTGCAAAATTAATCCTTACCTAATTTCTATTGGCAAGTTTCTGTTTCTCTAAGGCATTTTACAAAATATAGCTTTAAACAAAGCTAAAACCCTGAAAGAATTTTGGATTAGTTATTAATAACCATGCAAAATGTAAGGGAATGTGACAGTCCAAGCAAGACTGCATGTTAGGCCATGCTAAACAAGCACAGACATTTCAGTCAGATAAGTCAGGTTTCTCCTCTTTAAGTTTGCTTCCCATTAGAATTCAGAATAAACAGAATGACAAAAGTAGGAAAGTATGTTAAATAGATGTGCAAAATGCATGACAGAAGACTCTGATGTGGTAAATAAAATATAATATCCTCAATTGCTACAGATTACTCATTCCGTGAATATATGAAATACAAAATAAGAGCAGTGAATAAAACAGCAAAAGAATATCTTTTCAGAATTATATGCCTTTTATAAAATACCATTAAAGGTGTGGGCAGGAAGGAAGAGGTTTATGTTAAAACAGGAGCCTCTAAAGAAGAGGATGCTCAGCACATGGCTCTGAATTGATTGTTTTAGCACTGCATTCTGTCTCGTGTAGCAGCCAGGTCAGTGAAATCCCGGAGCTGTCCAGGCTGAGAGGGATCGTGAGGCAGGGCACACAAGCCAAGGCAGGCACAGCCAGAGCAGCTTGCTCAGGCTCTGCTCAGCCATATCTCGAATGCCTCCAAAGACAGAGAATCCACAGTTTTGCTGGGCAGACTGGGTGGAGGTTGCAAGGAGCAACAAGGGATAGGGAGGGAGGAGGGAAGAAGAAAGAAAAAAAAGGGGGAGTGAAAAAAAATCCAAATAATTTCTCAAAGCGAGAGAGTGGTTTGTTTTTAACCTGAAAACTTTGCCTGGTAGAGGACAAACCAACTCTACACAGACTGAAGTACAGTTTCCTTTGCTTCCATATATCTTTTATGTAAGGTTTGCAATATCTTATATTTACCTACTTGTGCTACAGCTCATTTTGTGGCTGACAAACCACCTGGCACTTTGTTTCCTTGGTGATTTTTTAAATCTGGGTGTCAAAACAGCCTTATCCTGCTCAGTGTTTTGCACTAAGGCTAAGAGGGTGATCCTTCACCTTGGCTGAAGAACTACTCAGGAAGCTCTTTACTTGTGGAAGCAGCAGGTATTGAAGAAAATCTTCCAGAGATTAAAAATAGCAAAGTAGGTTCTCTATCACTGAAGTAACCCAGAAGAAACTTTGCAGCATCTTGCTTTAGTAATCTCCTCTTTATATGAAATAAGTGAAATAACACAAAGTCAAGGCAGGAAGTACAAAAACATAAGGATTTGAAGTCAAGAATGATGGAAGTGACCACAACTAGGATAAGAAACAAGGGAAAAACAAATCAATGATGAGAATGAAGTAAAACAGCAGAGAAAGTGGAGAAGGCACTTGGCATTGTAGTCCAGTCTGCAGTCATTCAATATCTCCTGCTCATTAAGCCAAGGCAGCAAGCTGAAATGCACACCAGATCTGCACTAACTAGTACCAGACAATAAAACAGACATGCCCAGGAAATAAATGTAAACACAAACTCACCATATGTAGTTCTTTTCAACCTAAGCTGGCTACAGACAGATAATGAAATTAAATCTAATGTCTTGGTTTCTGCCATCAGGGTTTATAATACAGGCCCCAGTACAAAATCATCCAGAGCAGTAGAAAGAACACTGTGATAATCAGTTAACATAGCCCAGCACTGTGATTTTCTCCACAGTAAAACTATCTTTTGGTGGAGATATAAATCTAGGAGGACTGGGGGCCAAATCCATGAAATAAACTCCCTCATTGAATGAGAAGAACGTTCTCCACAAACACTCTTTCTTGGCTGTGTTTTCTCTAACAAATACAAGCAAGGACACACAGACCAACTCTAAAGTCTAAACCAAGACACTTTGCTGCACACGTACTGTGGGAAAGGAGTGAGAGAGCAAGCAATGCCAGATGTTAGACACACTTGGAGAGTCCTGGGATACTTTGATGATGAAGGACTGTATCCCCCTCTTTAGGATCCAGCAGACTGTTTATTGCCTGAAGCACAAGATAGCGTTCCCCTTTCATAATGCTTGTGTACTGCACTATCATACCAATGAACTTACAATAGGGGCATTGTTTACAAAATAATCCTCAAAAAAGCTGTGAGATAAAAGATTATTCAGCATACCAGCGAGGGCATTATTTTGCATAGTTTATAAAATGCATAATTGTGCTAACATACCTAATTGTCAAGCCACGCTTTTGGCAAGCTAATGTGCGAGTGGGTGCCAAACAGCAGAGAATACAAAATGGAGTGAGAAAACAGTTGAGATTTGATGGTATTCTGCCTCCCATCAAAAGTGTTCTTCCATGAAAATATATAATATACATATGAGCAAGCATTGTAACTAAGACACCGAGAAGCATTCATAAATCTATTTTTTATATTTCCCTTATTTCTCTGGAGTTACTATCAGGAAAAAAATAGAGCAGCAGAATTTGTTTAGCAGCGTTTCTTCATAGTGAGCCAGATTTAGGAAACATGGATTCAAAAACATCAGAGGTTCTTCTAAATCTTCATCCAAGATCGTTGCTACATGATTTCTGTTTTACATTACATATATACACGTTTGGCATTGTCTTTATTCTTGCACGTACAGAGGTTGGTCACAGAGGTAAAAATCTCTGCCTTTGTCAGAAGTAAAGCCAAGCCATCTGGATAGTCATATGTTAAGGCAGCCTATTATTTTAAAAAGGGTTATCTATGCTTCTTGAAACACCTTACTGGAAACATGAAGCCAGGTTTCTAGTCCTACTTTTTAAGGTTTGTTCATTTTTACTCTACCTCACTAACATGACAAACTCCTCTCCAGCCCTTTCTATTCTTCTCCCCTTCGGCTCTGTCAATCACCCTCACTATATCTACACTGGTAAACTGATCCCCAGCATTCATCAAAAAAACCCAAGCATTACCTGGGAGAGCAACAGCTCCCATCTGCCAGAACCACTTCAAGGAATACAGTAAACTTTAGACAGTGTGGCTGGTCACAGGCTCGTTCAAACCTGCTGTTCTAACACATTAAGATGGATTTTGATGTCAAGGCTCTTGACCCCTAATCCGAATGTCATGATAGTCTGAGCCCCACATAAATTTTGCAGATATTTAGTACAAATGTTACTGGCATGCACATGAGTGCAGGCCCAGATGCACATGTGTGTGTGAGTGTTTCTATATAGACATAAAGAAGCAGAATCAGAGAGGTATTTGCAAATCTAATTGTTGCAGCTGAAGCTAAAAGTTTTCTCCATGTGCTGTATGTGTGCAGGGTGTATATTTGCATGTGTATGAGTGAGCTGATACAAGGAGTGAGGAGAAGGGAGCAGCTCTCCTCTGTGTGTGCCTCTGCAGGCTCGTTTCTGGTCCTCCAGAGCAATCTCCGCTGCAGCAGGGCAGCTGTAAAATGCTATGTCGAGCCAAATTCTCCTAACTGCCCAAAATATTCTAGTTCTGTGCCAAAGATGCCCAGACTGCAAAACAGCTCCCACCTATTTCAGCATTCTGTTTCCACAAAAATGCCAGTTCACCCATTTTCAAAGTTCAGAATTCATTACTTTCTTAACACCCTGTTTTTATTATTATATAGTATATATACACTGATACAGTAATTTTTTTATCATTGTGGAGGAAAAAAAAACCTCTCCCTTTAATCTTTTTACCTTTCACAAGTCTAACAATTTTCACCATCTTTTTGTACAAATGTCTACTAAAACATACTGACTATCAAGCAGAAATACATGTTTTACTTCTCTACCTTTTCAGAGATTTTTTTTTCAAATATCTTTACTGAAGCACTAGAGATGAACTCTATGAATGTTATGCTCACATTCTTTGCAGCATTTTATAAGCATTTAAGCAAGTATCTTCAGAATTCATTTCAACCAAAAATGCAACCTTACATACAGAATTTCTGCCATTAGTAAGTGTTGGTTTACTTGGGAAAGGGTAAAGAAGCTGTTAAATATTGGAGTTTAGTGATGTAGTTCAGGATTGTTTGAACTGGATCAGTCAGGAATAGGCTGGTTTTTCTGTCATCTCCCAGAACTTGAAATTTGAATGGATTTCATTAATTACTTATTTACACAAGTACAAAAACCTCTTAGTTCTGTAAAACCACTTCGCATATTTTACCCATAACTGGTAGTTGGGGTTGCATCAGTTTCTCTTTATGAGGTTCTAGTGCCAGCAGTGATGTAAAACAGACTGTGTCTCCCAGTTCATTTGGGCTCTTTTAGGAAGTTTGAGTGGAGGAGTTTACTAGTTCAGTCCTCTTAGTTCCCATGTAGTAAGGCCAGACTTGTTCAAGTATCATCTTTAAAAGGCTTGAAGCACATGTATGTTCATCACTTAAGTAATATGTTTAGAATCTATTATTTTAAAATTAAGTTATAGCTACATTACCATCAGCTTTATTTTGGAACAAGCTACCAAATTCATGAAAGCAGAAAAACAACCTTCTTCCAATCCAGATAACAGCAAAATGAACATACTCTGTCATAAAATATTTTACTTCTATTTATAATTCGTGTAAAGAAGTGAAGCTGATCAGCGTACTGATTTGTCCAGAAGGATCCTTTTTTTTTTAACGAGCATACCAAACATGCTATGAGAAATAAACAATCATACCAAATGTTCCACTGGCAACCTGTGTGAATGCATCCTATCACTCAGCCACCACAGAGCCGCTCGGTTTGATCTCTGCCCAAGCTCATACGGCATCTCAGTAACCGACTCCATCTCCTGGAAAGTAATCCTGAGTCCTGAATAATCACCTCTGAGCCCTGTTAGCGGAAGGGCTGAGTTAAGCCCAGCTTCAGTTGCAGGAGCAGGAGGAAATCCCCAGAAAAGCTGCTAAGCCAGCAGCGAGGCCCTCCAGGCGGAGGAAAGCCGTCCGTGCGCACTCCGTGAGCGCTCTCGCCACCGGAGCGTTGCACGAAAGGAAAACCTCTGCTCAACCTGCCTCCTTTTCAGTGGGAAGGAAAAGCTGCCAGAGTATGTTGGGATTGGGTTTGATCTCACTGGCATGCCACGGGTGTGCTCCAAGAGCCCTTTCTGGACCTAGGAAAACTTAAGAGGCTTAGACTGAAACATATCTTTTGGCAGGGGGATTATAACGCAAGCGGACACGACGACCAGAGAGGCTGCTCTAAAAGAAGGTGGCTGCTCCAGGAGTTTAGGATCTTAGTTTAGGTAGGAAGTGAGCAGGATTGTGCTGTCCTAACTTAGCTTTTTACCAGAGTCCTTTCTTTCTATTTTCCCCTCCTTTAACGACACAGCTTTGGTTATTTGCAAGTGGAAAATGAATACATGCTTCTAGCACAACAGAAAAAAAAAAGTTGTTTTCATCATCATCAACAAAGAATAATTCCCACTTCCCATGGTGCAGTTTAGCAACTGACTACAATCTTTAGGTTTACTACTATTGAATTGTAGAAAAGATGCCAATGATTTTTCACACTTTCACCAGCAAGGGAAAATAAAGCTCTTAAGAGAATCACTCCTCAAATCCTTACCACCATAGATGCAAGAGTTGTTATTTTAATTATAGTTAGTATATTTAGTAAAATAGTAATATACCCACATTTCTAACTGCGCATTTGTATTTGGGGAAAGTTTTATTTCAATCAATACTCCTCAAGTTGTATTGCACAAATTGATATACTTTTTCATAGACTTATTTCGTTCAAAAACTCAGATTGATCACATCACCCAAAAATAATTGGCTTAATACAAAACTGTATTCTAGTAGTCCTTATTTACTTTAAAACAAGTTCAGAGTTGTACCTCACTGTTACAAGTGTGTAAATCTGCTTTAGCCACAAAAGTTTAAAACATCCTGTACTGGAGGACTTTAACAACCAAACCACTGCCATCCTCTGGCTCAGCTGACCTTTGAAGATCCCTCTGTGTTGGTGTTATGAGGATAGTCTGGCCAAATTTTAGGAGTAAAACTTCCTTTGGCAGCAACATAGCTAGGCTCTAGATACTTCATTTTGAAAACTGGAGTTCTGTTACACTAAGAACATTACAAGATGCTCAAGCAAAAGCAGTTACCGAGCTTTAAGTTAAATCATAACTGAGAGAGAACAAAGAGCTGGACTAAATCAATTCTCTGGAGAGAATTTAAATAATGAGGTTTGTTGATTTGTTTAAAAAGCTACTGTTTCACTAACAGGAGAGTCCTCTCTGAAGAGGCTGATTAAAGCAAGAGATTGACATAAATATGTCTCCATTCAGTGATGTGGAAAAACCACAACACCCTCTTTCCCTGGTCTACTTTATCCACTGTAGTGCAGTACCGTGGCAAGTGTCCATCCTGCAGCATGTTACTCCAAAGTTACCTGAAGGTAACAGGGAATGATTCTGTTGAAATACTGACAGCTCTGCTCCCATGAACAGTAACAGCCAAGAAAAACCTGTGGCAGGAGATCACATATCTGCATCCCAGGAGTGTGGAGAAAAATAATTCATATTTATAGGGGATTTTTTTCCTTTTACTTTAGCCAACCAAATCTTGCAGTATCCAGAACTTCATTTTTTGATAAACCAGCTTTCCTCTCCCTCTGAGAAGGAAATAATTATTCATCATTTTACAGGAACTTCTTCTAAGCAAAGTCAGTGCTGAATCATGCTGAAGGTGACACCTTAAAAAGTGGTTTGACTATGCATGATTCCTGATGAATTGCTTTCTTTCATGGTGAGCTGAAAGCCAGGCTTTTGAACTGAGTTTCTAGCCATTTGCACATTCTCAGGTTCTAAATTGCACAATTTTGCTGCTTTTGGCTTAGAAATGGAACAGCAATAGCAAGGCAGACGCCTCCATCACAAGGTCACCTGTCACCCAGCATACCATGCTAACTCTTTTTGTTATCAAGCTGTGAGTGTGAGGGGACTCTGTAAATAAAGTCTGACAAGTGGGGGTGGGAGGGAAAAGTCCACCCAATATGTATTGCCAGTTTCTGTTCCCCTTTTTGTCAGCAAGTTTTGTAATATATCCTCTTCCAACAGACAAAGAAATTTTGTTGATGATTGCTGTACATATCTCCAATCAATTTGCTTTAAATTTATCAGCTTACTAATTTGGCTATTTAAAATTTCTAAACACATCGTATTTCTCAAGTTTGAAGTTGAGACCTATGACAGGTATTAAAAATGGATCACAGACTTTGAAAGGGATGCTCCTATGGCACTGAGAAAAACAGGATGGACTTCGGGGAAAAAAGGAGACTTTTGCATTTGAGATTCCAAAAGCTTTGATTAAATCAAAACTTCTCTTTCCCATTCTCATGCCTTTTTTCTTTTATTTTTTGGTCTATCCCTCTGTATTTACAATATTTAGCATGTGTTAAACATTTATCACATTCATTATAAAAACTAATATTGTACTTATCTTTTGCAATTTAATACTTGAGATTGTTTGTTTTGTTGTTTTTTTTTTTTTATGGTAGAGGATAAGAAAAAAGAAAAAAAGAATCTTTGCTTGATTTACTTGTTAAATATCATATCTCATAAGTACATGGCACATTTTATAATTTAGAATAAGATACTTGGTATGAAAACCCCCTGAAGGAAAACAAATAGTTGTTCTCTCTGAGAACACAGAAGCCATGTATAAAATCATGCTTCTTGTATACAACAGTATGACTGACATATCATCAGAATGAGCCAATATATAGATGAAAAAATCATCCTCTGGAGATCAACTAGAGGCAAATACATTAAAAACCTACTTTTTCTCTTTTTTGGTTTTTTTTCCAAAGTATTTTTTTATTCCTATCATTGCTTAATATTAAAATGTAAAAGAAATTCACTTAAGAGGAACCAGAAAAAATAGCTGCTTTCCATCTGGCCACATTAATCTTTCATTCTCATCTCCTCAGTAGTAGAGGAAGAGAGGAAAATTGCTTGTGTTTTACCCTGTGGATGATGTTTACTGGTACACCCCTAGGAGACTGACATTTAAACACCCAATTTCAAGCCAGGTCTCCCACTCCAGTCAAAGTCCTTTAATTCCTGTGCTGTTCCAAGCAGGTTAGGTTCCTACCATGACTTCACAACAAAATTGCACAAGAAATCAGCTCATCAATCTGTGATGGCCACATTTTGAATAAAGTCATCATCTGGGGTCTCCAGGAGAGACCCAGCTGTTATCCTGACCATTTCCAAATTCTACCTTGAAGTCATAAATGCATATGCAAAACCATGGAGATGCCTCTTTCAAACATTAATTTAAGCATCTCGAGTCACCTTGGCTGTCTTCTGGGGCAGTTTTTGGGGCATTTCTCATTGATTGGCTGGAGTATGTTGCAGGGGTGGTGGCCAGTTTTTAGTATATTGTCATCATCATCCCAATTATTTTCTCATCTGGAAATTTCCATGTATTTGTTTTGTTTTTCAGAGTATTCCAGCTCATTTGGAAGCACTTTCTGGAGCTGAAGTCTCAATTGGTTTTCTGGGACTTCACTGGCTATGGTGTACTGCAGAAATATCCAGAAGCAGAGACCTACACAGCCTATACCAAGTTGTCCAGTCACATTTTCTCTAGGTCCCCCACAATGAAAGGAGGCCACAGCCATGCTGTGAGCAAGCATAAAATGAGCAAACATTTCTGTAAGACACAGCTGTGAGTTAAGGGGGTGAGATGTATTGCTAAGAATGCCATTACACCAGGCAATCCTACATTCAATACTCTAAATAGGAACTATGATTTATTAACTATACATTCATAGAGCACCAGGTATAGATTGATTACACACATACCTCAACATATGTAGTTACCAGTTACTCTAAAATAAAATAAAAATAAAGGAATATTTGAAGTGATAATTTTAGGGAAAGCTTTAGAAAGCTACAAACTAATAATTTAGGACAAGTTACCTGTGAAACAGTCCCCACCTTACTTCCAAGCCTAACAGCACTGGGTACACGACTACTGTGATGCATAGGGCAGAATGGACACACGTCCCCTCCACAAATACTTTTCCTATGGCTAAAACACAGGCAACACAGTCTGAAGTCAGAGCCTAAATTATGGCCCTTGATAAAAACATCAGTTTTAATCCACCTCCCAGATCTGTGTATTTTCTGTCTCTCCTAATTTTGCTCAGGGATGTTCATGGTGCTTGGCAAAGGGAAACTTGCTTTCCATTGCATCTGTTCTGGCCTCCCTTAAGTTTACTATGTTATATATACTGTAAAGTCACATATTGTGGGAAGTGTCTATTAATTACATTCACAGCACATCAGAAAACTTGGTGAAAGTCACACCTACACACAGCATGGCATATTAAAAAAAAAAAAAAGAAAAAAAAAAAAAAAAAGAAAGAAAAAAAAAAGAGAACCAAGCTTGACACAATTTAACATGGAAGGTTTCCCAGCAGCCTGGGGAAGACCCCCCAAACATCTCTGGTGCAGAGTGCTTTCAACTTGTGCAGGAGTCACTAGGACTTAAAGACCCCTCACAACACTGCCAAAATCAGCACACCAGAAAGCATGCAACCATTTCTTTTTCAGGAATAATTACCAGAAGGAACTGGAGTTTAGAGCTGCTCTGTGGAGTCTTTTAGATACAAGCTTTGATGTCAACTTTTCTTGTCACTGAATAATGTCACTGTTAAGCAGACAGAGCCTTTGCTACAGCATCAGGAAAGATCTGGACCTAAATATCATCTCAACAAGACTACATAATTTTGATTAAAACAGTCACTTACTAATAGATGAATTTGATAAATTTCCTAGGACTTAAAAGAAACATATTAAATTCAGACTGATTTAATAGCAAAATTTGTATGTGATACACTAGTTTCAATACATGGAGCAAAACCAAGAAAAGGCAACAGCAGCAATACCAAATGAAAAAATCCTTCAACAAATAAGTTTAGAAATACTCAGAGCTAAATTACCAAGTTACTAGAATTTAAAACCTGACAAAACTGAGAATTCTTAGAAATGTTGGGATTTTTCTTATACACTAGCACAGAGCACATCCTTTCTTCAAAATGTCTCCCTACAAATGTTTCGAGAACAACAAATTCCACAAGTTCTTTGTGTTTGCAAGGATAATAACAGCAAATTTAACATGCATTCCTTAAACTGAAATAAAATATATCTGCATTCAGAATGGGTCAAAGAGGAAAAACTGCAAGTTTATATTTCGTCTATAAGAAATTCCTTTCCTTAGTGAGAACTCTAACAAAAAAAAAAAAAGAAAAAAAATAAATTGTTAACCAAATCCATATCTGAGATTTAAATCTTTGCCTGGAACACATCTGTGACTTTTTAGTATAGTTGATGTGGTTTTAATGAGATCAAATGTAGGTAACTGATTAAAAAGTAAACAGGAGGAAGTAATGTTAGGTAATCTTAGCATTATAATGCAGTCAGAAATTCTTGAGGCAGATCCTTGCAGCAGAGGCTTTGGAGATAACTCATTTAATCACCTTTCTGTTGGGTTTAGGTGGGCTGTCGTGGGGAGGTGATGCAAAAAACACATCCCCATTGTCATGAAAGCAATAATTAGCCAACTTTAAAACATCTAATTGTTCAGGTAAAGTACTAGTACTTTGCAATTAAATCCTTCAACAGTGCCCCAGGCAAGTAAATGAACACGTTAAGTTTATTATATAGTGATTTTTTTCCTGGAGATGCTTAGTATTGTGTTAGGTGCTGAGGACCGTATTTCCTGATACCTTCAATGCCTTGTAAGCATTTAATACTCAACTTGGTCATGCATTGAACACCCCAAATAACTCGAACTGCAAATGCTAAAGGAGCCAATGTCTGAATTAATTCAGCTACCTATGTCTGCAAGAGCACAAAAGAAAGGAGAGCTATTTTTAAATGTGCTTGCATGTGAAAGACTGATACTTTGTACATTTTTACTAATAATTTTTAATCCCATTTAGACCAATAAAGTCTAGAAGTTATAGGAACAAAACTTGCTTAAGATTTTTTATTTTTAAACTTAATAAAGAGCCACTAGAATATGTGGGAGGGAAGGAGAAAAAAAAAACACACTCAGAGAAGTGCTTGCTTTATTTTCCAAATATTTCTCATAAAATAAGCTGTAACATATGCTAGGTACTTAAATAGCCTAAAATCAAAAGCACTTCTCACTTATCTTTCTAAAAATGCTGGTCACTGCCTAGGTCTTTATTTCCATTCGTGCAACAAGCCTCAGTGCCAAAATAAAAAGTAATACCATATGTCAAAATAAAGCTTTAGAAATAAGGGGAGTGGAAAGGGATATCTTTCATTAATTTTAATTGAGCAGAGACTTTTTGGGGGGTGGAGAAACATCTCAGGTAAATCCTTGAAGTCAGAGGTAATTTTTTTATTGACTCTGAAATTCTGGTAAATTCTGGCACCTACAAACAGTGTATCCAAAAAGAAGTGAAGCACAAAGGGGTGCTTACTTTCTCAGAATCTTTTTCAGAATAAAATGCAAACTGAATATATGTATTTTTTTTAAGATGAAGACTATAAAAGACAATAACATGTGCAAAGTAATGTAGCTATTTCAAAATTAGAATTAGGTAATTAATTTTCAACATTTTATTTTATGAAAGTTAACACACTTCTAATGGCTAAATATTTTGATTTTCATCACTGGATATAGTTCTAAGATCTCATACAGTTAAAAAATCCAAACAGTGGGGTGGAGAATTCACTCACTGCTTTTTATTTCCTGAAGTTTGAGAGTATAAGACGATATTGCAACACCTGTGATAAAGTAACAAACCCCAGTGAACCACTTCCTAGGAAGGGAAGGGGACTTCTTGTCTGTGAACAAAACTGATGTCACCCAACTGTCTCTTGTACCCAAATATCCCCAAGGATGAGGGTGCATGCTCCCCCATGCTCTGGCTGTGAGCCCAGATCCTCATCCCCAAGCAGCCCACACTGGTCCATGCCTTGGATGGCAAGGAACACAAAGGTTCTGGCACCCAGCCCTGCTCGCAACCAACACCTGCAGGTCTGGGGGACTCCCTCTGTACTCTCTTGGAGCCCACTGGGATGACTCCCCTTCCTCCTGGGTGTCCAGAAAAGCAGCAAATGAGGCCTGGGCAGTGCTCATCACTAACAGATCAGTGACACCGTGCTGATAACGCTTGGCACCCCCACAGCCTCTCCCCAGAGTCTGCTCCTCCTGTGATCCCACACCTGCCCAGAGCCAGCATCCCTGCCCTAGCACTCCTGTTCGTGCTCTCTGTGAGACTCTCTTGGAATGAGCTAGTGTAGACTCAAGGGTAGGCATTGATGCCCCATCCCTGTTATCCTGCTAATGCCTGCTATCATCTGGAAACAGCTCCGCTTATAGATGAATAGCCTTGATCAAATTGGTACATCTGTTACCATTTTACTTCCAAGCACAAATGTGCACTTTTAAAAGTGTATTTAAATATCACATTTCGGCTCCTCTTCTCCTTTCCTGGAAGCCCACAAAGCTCCTTTTCTTTGTGTACACAGTTTCAACAACTGCTGCTTTTTTTTCTCCACATACTTTTATATACATCCCTCCCCCCTTGACTAAGGACAGGCAGTCTCTGTAGTTTAATAGTATTTTGAGCCAACTTTACATTTAGAATATGCAGTGATAAGCTTTTTTTTTTTTTCTCTTCCAGAGGTAACTTACAATAGATGAAAGAGCAATATCATCTCATAAAAGTCAAAAAAACTATCTTACTGGCCACAGATCATGATGTATTGGCCAGTAGGGATAGATCTCTCTGCTGCAGAGCAGTCCCAAGACCCAGCACGTGTGCTGGACATTTCTCAACTCATTGTCAGGACACACCATGGACACACACCAGCTCTCCTTTCCTGGGAGGGCAACCACATGTGAATGATGGAAAGAAACAGCTAGAAATCCTTTGCTTACCGTGAGTATGATGACACAGACTTCATGGCTTGCACCTCCCCTGGCACCTCGGTGCCTTGGACCCCCCAGCACATCACTGGTCATGTTGCTGTACCACTGTGCACACAGCCACTCCAGGAAAAGTGACAAGCAAGAGGCACAGATCATCTCAGCTGAGCTTCTGCATAGGTGGCCATCTGATTAGTTTTGTTTCTGTATTAAGTATCACCATATTAAACTTTCAGTCTTAAAAATATATATATTCCTATTTCATGTTTTAATCTTATTAACATCTCTAAATTTCAACGATGCCTAAGAAAACCCAATTAGAAGGAATGATATGTTCCTAAAGAATAATTTTTGTCTTTTAATATGGTCTATATTAATATTCTCTTAATGCTACCTTAGTTATTCTATGCCATGAAAACCTTAGATCCTTAGATCAGTCTTAATGGCTATTCAGTCATTTGCAGACACAGCAAGAATTCAAGATATTTGTATTTCTATTAGAATTTAAGTATGATATGTCTACCTGCAAGAACAATGTATTGTGATAAAATTTGTTTCTTCCATTTTACCTTCTAATATGCCCTCATCACATAAGTTCTCAGATTTTACTTTCCCTTGAACAAGAAGTATGTACCATTACATGCTTTTTATTTTTACCTGTTTACTCTTTTGGAGCCAATACTGAATAATTGAATCATACATCTTCTCCTGTTTCTCTTTATATTTACAACATCAATAGGCTAGAAAGACCAGTAACACCCACACCTCCACAAAATGAATGTGTACACTGGTACATAGAGAATGTTTCAGCTGTTTAACTTTACTGTTCTACTGTCTATTCTCAAATGTTGACAGCTTTATTTAGTTCTAACCATTTATATTGACAAAGGGATCAGAAGAATAATATCTTCCAGGGGAATAAGAATTCCACAGCTAAGTACCTGAGGCGCTTTCTTTTCCCCCCACTTGTATTAAAATTATACAACCAAGATTTCTGAAGAGTTAGATGTCTGGCTTTGTTTGGAGGCTGTTTGTCTTTTTCTTTTCTATTTTTTCTTCTCTTTTTCTTTTTTTTTTGCTTTTCTCAAAGCCTCAGCTTGAAAGTAGCTTGAAAGTAGGGCAGTGGGGCTACCCAGAGGATCCCTTCTCAGGACACATCAGACTTGTGTTGTTGCCCTGTGAAAGTTAATCAGAATAGTCAGTTTAAGCAAACAACATCTTTTAAACATGACTTTTGTGAAGGAAACTCCTTTGTTTTCTGGGTTGCTTAATTCAAAGTTAGTGCTTTTTACTGAATTGTTGACTAAGATTGTGGCTTTCTGACTTGGCCTATATTGATATAAAAAGATTTGTGTCCAAAATTCTAGGCAACTTTTCCATAACACTATTGAAAAGTAGGTTTGAAACACAGATGTAGAGTAGTTTCTTTACGTTTACAGGCAGCACCAAATGAATATTTGTCCAAATTATTCTGCAGTTCTTCAGTTAAGGGGCTCCACTGGCTTTCAGAGTAAGTTGTTTCTTTTCGAATATTTTAATGACAACTGACACATTTGTCTTTTGTTATCTCTTCAGTCTTTTTCTTCTGCCAAGGATAGTTTATCTCTGAAATCCTTCATCAATTAATTTGAATACTTCATTACATAACATTCCCCTTGCCATATCTTCTTAAAAAGGCATACCTATAAAATTCCTTGAGGGACAGTGTTCTGCAGTTTTTCCATTTGTGAGTTTGAGTTCTTGGTGAATGATTGACATCTGTGTTTCTATCTAATTCTGTACTGCTTTTGGTTCTCCATTTTCAAGATTTACAAATCCCTACTGTTCTGTTCAGCCCACATTTCCTTCCAGTATCTCATTCTTAAACCTTTTTTTTTTTTTTTTTTTTTTTTTGGTAGGATAGAAGCAGATTTAGAGATCTCCATTACTGATTTCTTCCTGCTTCTGAAACAAAGGGTATCTTGGGTATCTTCTCAGAACTTGGTGGCTTGCATAAGCTGCTCTATTGCTTAGGGAAAACAGATTGAGATAATTAAAATAACATTTTAAAAGGAAAGTAAAAGGTAGAGCTAATGTATGGCTGCTGCTGGCAGCATCTGTGTTCCTCTCTAATGCATCTTAATAAGTATTTGTGTCTAGTTCAAAGATATTTTCCATGTTGCAGCAACGTCTCCATAACCTAATTTACTAACACAGTGTTTTTGAAGCGACTGGTAAAAATAACGTTGCTAAAGGGAATTTTTCGTTTATTCTAGTGCTAAGGAATCTCATTCATATTTTCTGTTTTGTTGGATATGGTATCAATCTGTTATTGCTTTACTTAAAAGACAGGTAAAAACTGTTACATTTTACAGTATATCAGTCTTTCTGAATAAGAGGGAAGAACACACTAACAGTAATAACAAGTACGCAGGAAGCAAAAAAAAATCTGTTGCACTGAAGTAAGCATTCTTTTCTGAAAACACCTCAGTAATTTTGTTTCCTGGTACATGAATCTTATTGTACGAGGCTTTTTTACTGAAATACATTTTTTTTTCCTTTCAGAAACACATTCTCTTGTTTCAGAAGAGTTAATAAAATGTTGCCATATGTTTGCAATCACTGAATATATAACTAAGGAAATTTAAATATTGTGCAATGTCTGGTACCCAATAAATTTCCCTCACAGCCCCAACCATTGCATGACCTCATCAAAGAGTTCAAGTTACAGAGCTCTTTGAAAGGTACTTATAATTTATACAATTCTGATTACCCTGACAGTGTCAAGAAACAGTTTTGGAAAGTCTGCAGTTGCTTAAAGAAATGTCAACAGCTTTGCCTCATGGGAGGAGGCTGTTTAAGCTTTGAAAAACAAAAAGGAAAAGACACTGAAAGAACCGTATAAAATATAAAATAAACTCACTGCACTAAATCAAGCAACATTTGAGTATGGCAAGTTCTACTTCACTTATGTATTACTGGGAAATCAAAGTCTAGGAATTGTCAGAAATGCATTTGAGTTTTCTGCATATTACTTAATTGTAATTGTGAAGAGACTCAAATAATCTTAATCACCCTTACACACAGATAGAGACATAAATGAAGTGAATAAAAACAACCCAGCGTTGCACAAATGACAAAGGAAGATCTTCCAGTTCACAACAGTAAATATTTGTCGAAATAGAATGGAGGAGAAAGATTTCACATCAGTAGTAGTGGGCTTGCCACATCAGTAATTCTTTTAGCCTGGCAATAGAACAGTTATTAAATATTTTAGTTAAAAATGGTAATCCTTCATAAACAATCACTGACTTCTGTCAACACATATGTACAGGGTGAGCATTTGTGTTCTCACACATATTCAGCTATACATAGTTGTAAATTACTTTGATATAGGTCAATTTAGTTTCTGACTGGAGCTGATAATTTAGAATATTTTTTAGTATAACTTCACAAATAGTCACTCTAACAAATCAGGTCCGTGTGCTTTATTCACAAGTCATTTTAGTGACTATCCAGTAAATATGTTACTGTTCAAAAACCAAAAAAGTAATAGGGAACCAGTAGTGGATCACAATAAAATGCAGGGGTGCCAAGTGACACATTTTGAAGAGCAAGTTGTCTCACTGTTTCTCACTGATATTTAACCAACCCTGTTCTTCCTGATTACTCAGTGCCAGCTATCAACTGGCATTTACCCAGGTGGCAAACAACTTAGTGTGTGTAATTAATGGAAGTTGTCCGTTTAATTGTAGTGAAGATCTGACTGAAATACTGGCAGGTAATGTTGAACTTTAAGATATTCTGGAAGGATTTCTTCTTGTCAGGTGTGCTGATTTGACTTCATCATCATGCCAGGTCCAGGGAACAAAGCTCTCAGGTGACAGCAGCTAGTTTCTTTGGCAAGGTGTGGCCAAGTGAGATAACACACTGCTCCTTGTTAGGTTACCCCACACAGACTCTTCAATCCCCTTGCCTTCAAGGAGGAGTAGGAGCTCAGGGTTGCAGGTAGCACAAATCCATGCAGCAACGCTATTTTAGCCTGGATTTAGATTGATAATTTAGCCTGAATTTCTGTGAAAGACTATTTTTTTCCAAAGCATAATTAATATAGAATGCTTTCTGCTGTTGGCAAAGGATTTAACTTAAGAACACCAGGAATACAGTAAAAGATATTTCGGTCAGCTCTGCTGTGATTTCATAACTGAGAAATAAGTCAAATTTGAAAAGAAGACTTGAAGCAGTAGCTGAAATATAAGTTTTGCAGGTCTCTTCCTTAACTCCAAATAAAATCATATTAGAGAATGGTATTGTGGATATCTTTCTTTTCCTGAGTGCCTGATTAAGAAGGCAGATAAATCCACACCAGCAGGTTGTGTCTGGTATGAGCCAGACAAGTTTAGCTGCTGTTCTCCATTCCTTGCAATTTTTTGAAGCCTTCATATAGAACTCACTTCTTCCTGAGAGAATAGTTTGAAGAGCTAGTTAGATGGAAATGCCATTGAAAAAGGAGAGATGAATTCTAGAGCATTTTGTGTGAGTGTTGACATGTTTCATTTGTGTTTGATGATCAGTTGCACATACATAGATGGGAACACTTTTGCCATGAATCTCTCCTAAGCAGCAGTTTGTACATGAGCATAATCAAACATCACATGCCTCAGCATTTCAAATACTGAGCTCATTTTCTAATACAAGGCTCACATTTGCTACAATATCATTGCAGGGAGATACGTGTCTACTCAGAGAACAGCACAAACTACTTTTCCTTGCCTTCATTTTAATATACCAGACTAAAATAGACACCGAGATGTCTCAAACACAGCCATGACATTTGCCTCATTAGGTCTGGGAAAATTATCTGCTGGGCATGAAAAGGTTTGGAAGGAAGGGAGATGCCAGAAGTAGCATGGGCAACACACACAAAGAGAAAAGATGACATAATTGACAAGCACATGAATAGATGCCTTTAATGGCTACATGCAACATCAAGCAGCTGTATATAGCTTGGCATTTCTCTGGACTAATCCACTAATTGACCAAAGGATATGGAAAAAAAAAATCACTGTTTTTCAATTTGGAGGGTTGTGCAATATAGCAATTCTTTTGGTATATCACCAACATCAATGAATGTTTGTGGAGAGAGAGAGAGAGAAAGAAAAAGAACACCATTCTGTAGCACAAATAGCATGGAGGGGGGAATGTTAAAGTTTTGTTCACACTTACATCAGTCAGGTACTAAAAAGACTCAGAGTAGGACGAGTGTGTGACAAAACACGGATTTTGAGACAACAGGAAGTTGTCTCAACACTTCCACTGTTACTGGAAATTGGCATGATTTGCATAGCACTCAAAAGAGCTTTAGGGGAAAGTAATCAAACAGAACAGGAAGTTTTTTTCATACACTCTTGCTAAATATCACATGGAAAGCCAATATCAGGTATAAGATACCACAAACAGAAAGAATATCCAATGAGATGAATTAATGAAGTTTAGGAGCAGATAAGCTCTCTCCCCATTACTATAAGTGTAATTTTGCATCACCATTATATAATTTTTTATTTTTTTTTCTCTCAATCAGTTTCAAACCTGTAATTTAAGTGTGCAAGTTTTTTACAGAAACAAATTCAGTCTCACTCATGCCCTGAGTGCCCGTTTGCATAGCATGCTGTTTCAAATGTGATTTATTAGTAAAATACATTCTTTAATGACTTACCTTGTTTCTTAATAAGCTAATGTAGAAGCAGAAAGAAAAACTCCCCCCCATCTCCCCCACCTCATACACTGGGACAATCTTAATGTTAAACCTGCTTTTACTGCACTGTGAGAACAGCTGTCTGAACCATATCAGCATTTTGCATGCATTGTAAACTCAGGGGAAAGAAAAATAAGCTAATTGAAAATGTGCTGCAGTTTGTGCCAGTCTTGTTCATGTCACCCTGAAAGAATTCCCACCTCTGACACACACTTCTTCAAGAACTTACAGTTTATCTGTGAGACTCAAGATTTTCATTACATAGATAGTACCAGGTTTTTTTATAAATGCATGGAAATCCAAAATTTCCTGCTTTTTTTTTCTTGTTATTGGAATAGGTTTGAAAACCCAGGAAAATGTTTATGAAGTAAAATTTAGATTAAATTAATTAATATTAGTTTGTCATCTTGTGCTGAAGGGTAGAACTAGGTGATGTTACTGAGTACAACAGCAACAAAAATATTTTTGCTTAACAATTTGTCAGTCAATTGTTTTCCACTTAGTCAAAACTGCTGTTTCATCACCTCACAGGTATTACAGTGGTTACTGATGAAGCACTAACAGAGGGCCTGGTGCACAACCTGCAGAACACTCCAGTAGCCCTTCTGACAACTGGTGAACTGCAGCTCACACACCTAACCCATGACACAGAAAAGACAAACAGTGAAGCACAACTAAATAAGTCCCTCCAAAACACACGGCCATAAATCATAACTCCTAAGCACCAAACAAATCCTCTAGTGTGCTTTGCTATTCAGAATTTCCCATTCCTTAAAATGAACCAACCAACCAATGATGGCAACAGTCTAATATTTAAATTCACAAGATGATACTAAATGTTTTTGCCAAAGGAATGAGACCTAAGAAGTTGTTCAGATCAAACCTTCTCAGTAAACTATGAGCTCTTCTGCACTTATGGGTGGTAGAACTTACCAACCTTCTTTTTAATGTTCCTCCTAATCATATTGGAACATGAAAATATTGAAATATAAAAAAAACCTATATCAAGTTTTCTTGATGGGTCTCAGAAAGATGTCCAGAAAAATAAAATTAAAAAATTAAAATTGAAAATTAAGTGATTGATTCAGAGGATAAAAGATTTACAATTCCAAAGTGGACTAATAGTTATCATTAGCATTTTTAGTGTTCCAATAATCAATAGGAAAAGATTCACTGCTGGAACCACGAAAGACCACGAAAGAAAGTATTTTAATGACTACAGAATAATTACCACATGCAAGTATATAACCAAGCTTTGCTCATTTACAAATTGGAGAGCAGCAGAGAAAGATGAATGGTGGGCTCACTTCTGCTTATTAAGGTCCTTTTTGTGTCAATGCATCAAAGGCAAAGAAACTAAAATCCAGTAGATATAGGTCTCCAGGGAGGACAGCAAGTCAGGGATTTTCTGATGAAAGTTTTTTTCCATAAAAATTGGATTGCCTGAAGGAATGTATGAACCAGTTTAGATGAGAGGACCCTTTCTGGTTCAAAGAGGGAAAGGGAGGGGGAAAGCCCATTTTCTCTTACCTCTAAATAAGTAAAATCTGTAAAAATTAGAGCACTTAACTGGAACGCAGAACATCTCACCCAACTTCATGCCAGAAATCACTCATCGCCACTCAGCTGCAAAGAAAACTTGACCACTTCTTTTTGGAAATCAGAATTAAAACAAAGTGAAGAGAAGAAAGCAAGAGACATCTAAGAAAACCAACTGAATGCTGGTCACTGTGCTCACCTTAGATGTGAGAAATTAAGTCTCCAGTACAGCTAATCAAGATAGTCAGTCCTTTAAAGTTCAAGCAGGTACCCTGCTAGCTTAGGTAATGACTACCCTGATAAATATAAGAACTGGTCACTTCCTTTCCATGGAAAAGATTGAGGTTTCCTGAGTGCATAATAATATAATGATAGCAACAAATTCTTGAAACACACCAGCAGACGAGAGCACCTAAAGGCTCACTTTTCCACCATCATTGATATGCACACCTGGTGTGAGTCATACTAGAGACTGCACAAGTCCTATAGGACACACTTAAAATTCACATGAGAGTGGCAACTTGGCTACAAGCATCAAGGATGATTTTATGTCAGTTCTGGTTTTGGACAAAACTACTTTTGCTGTCATTTTACTTTGTAAGAAGGCAGAGAAAAATGGGAGTGAGGTACAAGGTAAGCGCCTGCCATGCAGAACAACCCTTTGCAAACTGCTGAATCCATGGTCCATTAAGAAAATTAAGAAGAAAATCCACTTATTTCACTGCTCCCAGGCGCCAGTTTGCTTTTCCTCCACTCAGTGCAGAGTACCAACACATGGAGATGCTTTGAAACATTGGTTTCATGGGATGCTTTGAAACATTGCCACTGTGGTTTCATTCTTCCCAAACAGACTGGGCCAAACCACTGAAAGCCAGTGGCTGCCTCCTATTGGAGTAAATAGCAGCATCAGAGTAGTGAGAGGAGGTGCTCTAAATTTCAAAGAGGCTCAGCTGAAATAAGACCATCATCCTTAACTAGTCTAATTACAGTATAGGATTCAATTTGGAAAGTACATTTTTAATAAACATATGTTGAGGTGCATTGCATTCTTCTTGAAAAGGCTTCAGAAGTATGATTACACTTTACAGATCTGTGAGAAAGAACAGATATGCCTCGTCTTTGGAATGGTGTTATGTAAAGTTTCTTTCTTCTCTAAACTAGCACAAACGACAAGATTAAAAGCATTTCTGAAATAATCCAGGATGTACACAATGTTGTCATTTCATACAGCCAGTATCACGTTAAACCTCACCCAGAAAAATAATTAGTTTGGGTTCTGTGTTTGTGTGTGTAGTGTTGGTTGTGGGGTCTTTTAAAAAGCACTTCAAGATGGATCAACAGATCTGAAGAAGAACATAAGATACTCATGATATTAGAGTAGCCACTTTGAATCCTGCCTAATATAAAGAGCTAAGCTTCAAGTAGCTTGCAATTGTTCAGAGTTTCCAATGTCTATGAAAAGACAGAATGAGTGAGGATGATTCAGAATTAATTGCAGCTTGGTGTCACGACATGCCCTAAGTAATGCACTTATACAAATAGAGTAAACCCTTTCTTTTGTTGCACTCTATACACGAGACTTACTGTAGTGCATGCAAAAATCTTCAGAAAAAAATATCTGCCTGAGCAGTTTTTAATTTAACAGGCAAATATAGTATTTTGTATAAATATTCTTCTCTTTTGACTCTATCCCCAACAGTTCAACCCACCAGAAGACTAACACACCAAAAGTTCCCTTTATTAGAGTGCTTGCTGACATGATCTACATTGTCAAATTAATGACAAAATCCTTAGGGAACCAAAATCACTACATGGGAGCAATCCCTGTACAAAGGAGCTTTAGCTGAAGACCAAAGCAGCTCACATTACGTAATAAACTATTAATGTTACAGTTTTTTTAATATGTCAGTACAATGGTACATTATATACATCTCCTTGAAAGAATTTCATCAAGCTGGTACTGGAACAGTACTTTGGTACAGTTTACCATCTTTAGATAGATAAAGTGGAACATTTCAACATCCAGAGTCTTAAATTTTAAATAGATGTTTATGATTAAAGTTAGAGCTGAAACATACATAATGAGCTTTCTTACTTTAGTAATAATAATTTAATAAGAATATTTAAAAATTCTCAAGAATTGCTGGGTGTGGGGACCGTTAATTTCAGAGAAAAAGCAACGTTTAGATGTATTCCATTTCAGAGCTTTTTGATTTTCCTCAGGAGTCAGTGTGAACAATACATTCAACAACAGATTGAATATTGAGAGAATGAAGGAGGATGCAGTAACATTGACATAAATGTTACTGTTTTGACTATCATTTAATTTTTTTTCAATTACAATCCTTTAAAACAAAACAAAACAAAAAAACCCAAACGTCAACAAACAGTTAAAGAGAACCCCACTCCCCAAAAAACAACAACAACAAAAACACACACACACAAAAATCCCTTTGCCTCCCCTCTTTCTCTGTCTTACTCTGCAATGATCTGACTCATTAATATTTCCAGCTCTAGATAAAGTCCTTGTCAAACACTGAAGGGAATCGTGAAACTACTCATTGTAAAATGTCCTTTTCACATTTTAAATTCTTTTGGCATTTACAAGCATATAAAGTGTTCTTCATTATCCTCTGTACAATACCGGGGAGCTACCAAGATGATAATTTTGATCAAATGTACCAGGTTAAACCGGAGATGGGGATTTTGTGAGAGAGGAGTTTGGTTCTGCGGCTCTACGGGTAATGCAGATGCACAAGTAGCAGGACTAAGGGAACCCTTTGATCTCACCTGCCTTTCATGTATAATTGACAGCGGTAATTTGATCTGGGGGATGATGGAAAGGCAGCTGAGGCGTTCTGTGAGATGCCTGTGTACATGTTCCACAGCAGCTGGAAGGAAAGTGCGAAGCCGGAGGAACCCGAGCACAAAAGGACAGCCCTGACCGCTGCACCTCCCCTCTGGCCGGGGTCTGGGTCACTGCTCCTGCCCACACCAGGGAAAAGAAAGGGATC
Source organism: Sturnus vulgaris (assembly GCF_052056855.1). Classification (NCBI taxonomy): domain Eukaryota; kingdom Metazoa; phylum Chordata; class Aves; order Passeriformes; family Sturnidae; genus Sturnus; species Sturnus vulgaris. Next base: position 66,725,796 of record NC_142246.1, read on the forward strand.
CTGCTCAGAAACACCCAGAAGCAGGAGAACAGACATAGGACTTTTACAGAAAGCAGGGACAGAGCGCAGAGAGGGCACAGCAGGAGGACGCTGTATCCCCAGAAACACCAGCTGAATACTCGAATGTATTTTCTTGGTTGTGGGTTTTTCAAAGGGCAAGGAGAAAAGAGAAAGAAGTTTTGATCCAACAGATCTCATAGACATTTTTCCACGGCAGTAGCTATGCTTTGATTTGTTCCTGGCTGCTTGTGACAGGCAGGGAGAGTCCCCCTGGGCATGCAAGCAAAGGGCTGGAGCATGAGGTGTGCAAGTTGGTGGTAAGAGAAGAAACTTCTGCTTTCATCCCCTCAAGCCTTTCTGGTTGCACTGGCCCACTTCTGCCTCACCCACGCCTCCAAGAGACCTTTGAAACACCAGGAAACAGGCTGTAATGACAGTGGCACGGGAGGCACAGCTTTAGGTTCAGTAAGATGTAATCACAGAACTGTTACCTTTGGAAGACACCTCTAAGATCATAAACCATTAACCCAAAACTGTCAAGCTCACCACCAAACCATGTCCTTAAGTGCCACATCAACACATCTTTCTGTATACTTCCAGGGTTCAAGGACTTGCCTGGGCAGCCTGTTTCGCTGCTTGACCAACTTTTCTGTAAAGAATTTTCCCTAGTAGCCCTTCTAACTATCCCTGACACAGCTTGAGGCTGTGTCATCCTGTCACTTGTTACCTGGCAGAAGGGGCTGACCCCCACCTGGCTACACCCTCCTTTCAGGGAGCTGTAGAGAGTGATAAGGTTGCCCCAAGCCTCTTTTACAGCAGGCTAAACAATCCCAGCTCCCTTGGCTGCTCCTCATAATTTACAAAATAGAGCTTTCATTAACTCTCTGGCAAAATTAAAAAAATGTAGAGGTGTTGACATTGGTCATTTAAGGGAGGAGGTAAGACACTGGTCCTTAGACATTTTGATTACAGGAGCTAAAACCCTCACATGCTTTTGAATAAAAAGTCACCTAGGAAGAAACAGGAAAAAGAGTTAAAAACTTACTTATGTTCAGGCAAGTTAACACTATAATTTTTAGAGTGAGCATAGAGAACGCATTCCCACAATGGGATCACTTCAGTACATCAAAGATAGCACAAATCAAACTTCATAACACAGATGGGTCCAATTTGCTAATATTTTGCAATTTGCATAGCTTGTTTTTTTTTTGTCTGACAACAAAAATATTTAATGCAAGAGTTATTTCTATCATGATTAACTTCCGTTAATCTGCACTGTTGATCTCTTCTGTTTTTCAAGTATCACGTTAGGAGAATGATATTATTATTACAGGTAGAAGAAAAAAACCCAAACTTTCATTTTCTGTTAAATCAAAAAACATTCAGTGACAAAAAGATGGCTAAATCCTTAACTTGTGTGCAAAGAAAGAGGAAAACTCTAAGGTATACAAGGGTAGGAAAAGGCTGTCTTCCAAATCAGGATCCTGTGTGCCTAATCCTGAGAGAACAAAAAGCATGAGGCTTGAAGTCTTAGATGCCTCCAAATTTTCTCAATGTTTCTACAACAAAAGTTTTTCAGAGACTTCAGTGAATATTTTTCTTTTCTGGACTTCATTTTATGATAATATTTCCACACTGTTTTAATTGCTGCTAATTCTCTCTTCTGTTGGGATGTATAGCCTCAGGCAAATACCAACAAGCCTAAGGTCTGTAGGAAGATATTAAAAGTGTTTTGTGTGAGCACAATTCACCTTGTGGGAGATGCACTCAAGGCATAATAAGAACAAGCAGAGAAACCAGAAGACTCCTGCTTCTAACACAGAAAGCTGGTTTACCCTCACTGGGCAAGATTTACCCTCCCTCTTTGCCCAGGCTACACTCTGGGGTTAGAAAAGAATTTCCACCCATGTTACAGTGCTCTGCATCCACAGACAGCACAGCAATAGGAAAGGCAGTGAGGTATATGCTTGAGGAAAAATAAAAATAAAAAAAAAACCAACAAAACATTTTAAAATGAGAACAATGTTGAAAAAAGGCCATTAAAAAAATAATTTAAAAAATGGTTTTACAGCTAATCAAAGAGAAGAAGATGAATTAAAAGTGTCAGACACAGGTAACAGCTGAGCACTGTCTCTCCTCTCTGTGCTGCTAAAGCAGACGTGCAAATGACACTGAATTATATCACATTACAGGCTCAGTTTACTGACCACTGGTGTGACATCAGCCCAGGCAGTATTTTGTGAAGTGCTGTAAGCAGATTCCTGAAACTTTTTATCCTCAGGAAAGTCAGGTGTCAGGATATATGCAGCACGGGGATTTCTTCTAGCTCCAAAGAAGTTTTAAGCCTCAAAATCCACAACATATACAATAAATCTGTAAGACAGATGGCCATAAATCCCTAATGAAGCACTGCCAATGTAAATATTGTAAAAAGGATAAATAGCACTTAATTACACCATTGGCAAGCAAGTTGGGTTTTTCCTCATCCTCATTCTGCTGTTCACCAATTTTCCAGCCTCTCTCAAGCACAGCATGGCTTAGTGGTGGCTTCCCACTCTTCCACTTACTCTACTACACCTTTGCATCTCTTTAAAAAAAAAAAAAAAAAAACAACCAAAAACAAACAAACAAACAAACAAACAAAAAGAAAGAAAAAAAACCACAAAACACAGCATTGTTGATTTCAGCATATGTGGAAGGCACAGTTTTACACATAGAAGTAAACAAAAAAATATGAAAAACTGGTAGGGGAAGGAAAAAAAACAAAGATAAACAAGCTATTGAGGTGAAGGAGAAGAAGGAGGAGGAGGAGTTTAGTGGTTATAAGCAGGGGTGGGGGGTCTTTAAAAACCTTTCAGCTCTTTGCAGGCTGTTCTCATACTCTGCTGCTGAAAATAGCACTTATGTGTTACCTTTCACTTGAGCTAGCCTGTCATATTTAGTCCTGGCTCAGAGTTACAGTTTAACTCAAACCTTTTCAGCACTCTGCTATTCCTTAACCAGCTGACTAACCAAGTAGGAAATAGAACTGAAAGTTTTTCCAACTCTTTTCAGGCTTGGGGGACCCTAAGAGAATTATGGAATCAGTAATAGATGTATTTTTCAAATAAAAAAGGAACTATATTAAAACAAACAAACACGCACCAAAAAACCCAAAAGTCCCCACTGCCCCCACATTTCATATCTCTGATGGTTTGGTTTTTCATTTATCTCTCACTCTTGCATAAACAGGCTAAACCTTTATCTATGAACCAGAAAATCTCCCGTGTAATCTCAAGAAATCAGAGATACTACCTTGCCCAATATGCAGGTAATTTCCCAATTCTCAGTCAGGTGACAAGTCCACAACTTCAATCTAGTAAAATATCCTTCAGCATCACCTGGCAGCACATTGAGATTGCAGTATTTATTGCTACTGAACTTCTTTCCTCTTCCCATAAGAGTATATAACCATTATTTCCTTTCCTTTGAAATCTGCAACTTATTTTAATACACACACCTATTTATTTATTTATTTATTCAGATGTCTTTAAAAAGTTGCTTTGTTTTGAAAAAGAAGAAACCTCAATACTGCATTAGTAGAAAAGATGATTTTTTTTTTCTGCATTTAAACTATATTTTAACCCTCCCTACAGCTATTGTAAAATATTATAAAATAGCTGGCACCTTGTAAATGCAATATTAAGCATCTTGTTCATGTGTAGTGGACATAAAACTCAGCAGTTTCATATAGCATTATATAATGCCTTCAGTGATTTCATATAAATGTGAATATTGGTTTAGTAATGGTTGCCATGTGTGAATGAACAGCATTGACATTCCTACACCTTTGAGTGAAAATTTCAATTCACTTGATTAAACCAAGAGAGAATTGTGTTTTGAGCACAAAGCTCAGCTGTAAGGTTCTAATTCGCAGCAGATTCAAACAGATGTAGACAATCCTCACACTTTTTAACTTTTCTTCTGGAGTTTTCAGCAGCCTTGATCAAGAAATGTTGGAAAAGAATATATAAAAATAATAAAACAAATGGAAGCTTGGTGATCTTGCTGATCCCCCAGTGGCTTGTTTAGACTTTTGCTTGGCTGAAAGTTGTCCCTAAATTGCCAGTGAACTAATGACTTTGTTTAGTTAGCTGATAAATTTTCACCATTTCTAAACTGATTCTCGAAGCATTCAGACAGAGCATTCAAGGCTCAAAGTACAAATATGTGTAACTCTAGAATTGCTCTCTCTGCTTTTATGAGAAAGCAAAGGGAATAAGGGAGTGGGTTTTTCCTCAGGGGATTGCTGTATTCCAGACCTGGCAGCCATAAAAGTGTGTTGCAAATAAAGCAGAAAAATATCTCTGGGTCTCACCAATACCATTCACTTTGGATCAGTGCCACTGTATACAAGTGAAGTTACTGAGTCCCCTGGCTCATGATGCCTTGTGACACCTCAAGACTTTCCCCATTCTATAGAATAACATAGATCAAAGACACAAAGAGTACTGAAACCAATTAACACAAACTTCAAAATCGCCAGATTTATTTCTAATTCATTTAGTCATTATAGATTTGATGCAGTTTGTTGCAAGGAGTGCCAGAATGCAAGAACACAGAAACAGTAGATTGGATATTAGGGGAAAATTCTTCACCAAAGTGGTTTTCAGGGATCAGAATAGGCTGCCATCCTTGAGGTATTTAAAAAGTCTTTGGATGCTGTACTTAGGGGCATCTTCAGTGGTGAACATGACAGGACTGGGTTAACAGTAAGACTCAATCTTCATGTTTGGAAAAGATCTCTATGAGTCTAAACCATAATTACTAGAAGTAAAAAAAAAACAACAACCAAAAACCCCCCCAAAAAAAAAAAAACCAAAAACAAAAAACCAAAACCCAAACAACCTAGGGATTTCTTTGATGTAGAGGGAGTATCACTGAAAGATAAGCAAGCAGAAAAGAATGGAAAGAAAACAGTGACATTCAGAAAATTGGTCTCACTGGAAAGTGATTTATTTCTCGTTGCTATAATGGCATCAAATTCTGTTTCAGGTGCATTAAATATACAAGGGTGTTAGTGTTAGTCATTAAGAGTGAAAGGAGTGACACTACTTATTAATCTTGGTAGATTTCAAGTTTCGGAAGTGATGATTAAACTTCTTGACAGAGGATGGTAGGAAACCACTGAAAACTTCATCCCAGGAATTCTTTCAGTCCAACAAGTTTTGCACTTTTTTCTTTTTTCTTTTTTTTTTCCCACCGCCAAGAAAAAGCAGAGAGTAACTTTATCTGCCATTTTAAGTAGCAAAATGTCTCCCAGCAGAGCAATGCTTTCATCATCTGGCAGTCATGTCCTTAATGAACACACAGTCAATATTGCCACAATTCTCCAGTGAACACCTTTATGGTTTGTTAGATCTGGTAGCTATTAGTTCCTGCTGTCCTCTAGCTATATTTCTCTCTGATCTCCCAAGTTAAGCATGTGTAGGTTGGGTGCGAGTTTTAAAGAAAGTGTTCCTAATTGCCTCTAGTTGCTTCTGGGCTTGGCCTTAGTGATTCAGACTCCTTTTAAAAAGGTGTCTTCAGCAGAAGATAAATTCGCCATTTTCACCTTGGGATAACAAAGATATAAGATAAATCAAGGAAAGGTAGAAAGAGCACATTGTGATGGAAAGAGCCACCTAAGAAAAAAGGCTTCTATCATACCTTCAGATAAATTAGATGAGGTCAGCTTTGTACCTTGCTCCCCCACTGGGAGGGATTTTTGTTTCCTGATTTTTCCAGATGTAAAACTAAAGCCTCTTCTCTGCTTTGTACACTAACTTTGCCTTAGGAAAGATAACATATGCTAGTCATCTTAAAATTAAGGGAAAGGTTATGGGGTAGAGTTTTTATTTTATTTTTTCTTTTTTTTTTTTTTTTTTTTTTTAATGAGTAAGGACTGTAAGCTAATAGGGAAGCAATACCTTCCTGAAATGCAGAGAATTTTTTGATGTTGAATATATCCTTAATATTCAAGGCATCCTTTGAATAAAGACACCTTAAATCTGACAAGATGATTCCTCAGCAATTCTCCCAAATATCCACAATGCTAAGTCCAGAATATAGAAGCAATCTCCTGCCAAACGCCCCCAAAATTATTATGGTTAAAAATTGGCAAGACTGAATGGTATTCCACTTATTCCAGCTAAACAGCCACAACATTAATTAATGTAACTAGCTTTTAATAAATTAGCAACTATCATTTTATAGCCTAGATTTGACCATAAATAATTACTTTCTCCTTGTACAAGTAAGAAAACCACACTTCAGCAGGAACTCCCTCTGTCACAAACTCACCCTTAGTTCAGCTTCTTTTCTCTGCTGCACTGTGCCTTCCCTTTTACCTTCACAATTCCCTTTACCCTCCACAATTCCTAAGAAGGATGAGGCTTAACCATCCCCGGGTCGTTTGCCAGTGGGTGGGGATACAGAAGGTGACACTGACACAGAGCCCAGGTTTCCAGTCCCCATCACCCGTTCACTAAAGACGAGTTCCTTCCCTGCACTGCTGCTATGTTCTGCTAAATACTTTCCTTTTAACCTGAATGCATCACAGAATGGTGTGGGTTGGAGGGACATTGAAGATCATCTAATTCCAATCTCCCTTCCCTGGGCAGGGACATCTTCCACGCCATTCAGGTGAAAGTACTTTAATTGCACAAATTGCCGTTAAACAAATATACTTACATAAATTTGCTTTATGACTTAAAGCATAAAGTTGGATAAAACTGAGGAGAAAGACCACACACTTGCAGGTTTAAAAGACAAAAAAAATCCCAAACAAATGAAATCCGAAAAACAACACAAAAGTTACTTTTCCTTCACCTCCTCCATTGAAAGCTTATTTCATTCTACATTATCATTGTGAATCTAGATTTGGCAGGAAAAAGCCTAACAGATAAATTATATTTCTTTACATTTTGTTCTGCTATGTCTTGCATATCATGATTTGTAGTACCTGTTAAAACACAAACATTTGAAGTTGTTTGTAATTAAAAACAACACTGCTGACAGGAATAGTCACTTCCTAATTAAGATGTGCTTTAAAAAGTAATTAAGCTATAAACTGTCTTTTCACACGTTAAATGGACATCCTAACTCTAATCACTTGCAATTAAATCAATCAATCAGAAAGTATTTTTGGAACCCACAATCACAGATACAATCAATCTAATTGCTGAGTTACCCGAAGAAGTTGCAGTGATCTCACTGGCACAGATGAGAAGGAACAATACAAGAATTAAAAAATCCATTTGTACAAAGCTGTTCTGAAACCGTGTAGAGTTTGGTCAGCATATGAAATACAGCCCAAGTCAAATCACCTGGAAGTACACTGCTGGAAATCCCCAAAACTTGCTTGGCTGGATTCCTCCAATCAGTGAGATCAGAATGGAGAGTGAACCATGGGCAAAATCACTGCTCTCCTTCTGGTGAGAGAAGAGTTGCATGAGAAAAGAAGAACCTCACCTCATTTCTTAACAGCTTTGAGGTTTTTCGTTTTTAATGGAGTGCATTTATTGTCTGTAATGTCAGAAATGGAAAAAAAAAAATGAAAGGTGCTGCATCCCAGTGAGGACAGGCTGAAAGAGTGAGGTTCAGCCTGGAGGAGAAAAGCCTCTGGAGAGACTCTTTTTAGTTCTTACTCTGAGCCTATATAGGAAAGGCAGGAACAAACTTTTTAGCAGTGCCTGTAGAGAAGGAAATTGAAGGAAAATTGATTTAAGATTAGATATGAGGAAGAAGGTTGATTTTTTTTTTTTTTCTCCCAATGTGGGTGGTGAAACTCTGTCATAGATTGCCCAAAGGGGTATTTCAGTTCCTGGAAAAATTCAAGGTCATGTTGGACAGACCTCTGAGCAACCTGATATAGTTGGTCTATTCCTTACTTATTGTAAGCATGTTGGACTAGATAGCCTTTAGAGATCCCTTCCAACCCAAACCATTCCCTCATTGTATGAAGTTTATTTTAGATTAACTTCAAGCCATATCAGTATTTCATTATTTAGATTTAACTGCTTGGTCAGGTATATGCTTTTTTTCACATAAAGAAAATTCATAAAACGTGTCCTATTTCTGCAATGAAAAATGATACTTAGCTACCACGTACCTTGATGTCTGTTCAAATAAAGTTGTCTTTTTTGAGGTAGATAGATAGACAGATAGATAGATAGATAGATAGATAGATAGATAGATAGATAGATAGATTCAATGAAGATAAATGCAGATGAAAGCATCTGGTATTAATATCATAGTTGTTTTCAAGGCTTCTCAGGACTCACAAACAAATTTCATGCATTACAAAAATAACTATAGTTTGTAGCTAAAAGATAGTCAGTCCTTATGCAATCACCAAGTCCATTTTTCTCCAGTATAACTTAGCACACATTTATGAACCAAGAACAGAGCCCACTGTTCCATGACTTGCATTTGACAAACTCTGTATCTGAAAGAATTCAACTGCTTACTCTCTAAAACTGCTGCTACCAGACCGTCTCAATAGTTGAACACCACCCCTAGGCTACAGATAAAAGATGATGTTGAGAAAGACAGAAACAATTTGCAGGTATTTCACATGACTGTTGTTTCAGGCTTTCCATAGGCTCATACTGAAAGTCAGCTGCATTTTGCCAGCGTTCCAAGAGCTCCGGTAATGAAACAAATGACAAACACTTACTTGGAAAAATATCTTAGCGCATACTCTTGAAAATATAATATATTGTTTGCTGCAACTGTCACCTTTTCTGTGCCAATGATGAATCCATCTGGCTGAAGTTAAGAATTTCATACATAAAATTGTTCAGTGTGCATTACAGAAATGCTATGCAGCACACGAAAGGATGCAGGAAGTCATAACCAGTGGAAACAACAGACCTAAAAGTTTTCTTCCTTCAGCAAATTTCATGTTTAAGTTCTTTAGCAAGAAAATAAGCATCAGAAATAACCTTTGCTTAACTAAACTAAATGATTTATGCAGTGTTTAAGAAAAAAATGTTTGCTGGAAGCCTAGCCAGGGAAATATATTTTAAGGATCAAGAGTAAACCAGTTGGTATAAGCATATAAGCAAAAATAGGAGACTGTGTGTGATGAAATGATTATGGCTTTCAGTGGTAGTGTAGTGTAGTGGTGTGTAGTGGTGTGGATTTCCACTTCATTTCCACAAACAATGGCTCATTTCAGTTCAGGTTTTCTTCCCCAAGGCCTGACCTAGAATGTCACCAAGCCTGACAGACAGCAAATGCAAAACAGAGGAGGAAGAGAGGTGAGAGACCCAATGATGCAAAGGTTTAAGTCAGTTACAGTTTGTTTAATATATAAATCTGGAAAACGAAGCAAAATTTGTTTCTTGAGAATTATTTTTGTTATTTTATGAAGGGATTTTATTTGGAGTGTATAAAACATAACCGGAAAGAGCAAGTAAATGAAGTACAGGATTTTCCAAGCTAATTAACACTCCAATATATGTGAAAATATTGAGTATTGATTTTATATAAAATAAGGACATATTCAAATTGAAACACAGAAACTGGGGGTGGTAATAAGCTTTATTAGTTTTACTTTAGCAGGGCTGCATGTATATTACAGATTTCCAAAGCAAATTAAGTCTGTGAAGAATGGAAAACACTGAAATGTTTCAGAGCATTAGAGATGGCACAAATACAATCAGTATGCAACAGCTGTCTTTTGGCTCCAAAAAACTAAATTTGGTTGCATCTCATCCAATGTATTTTCTGAATACAAAGTTAGTAGCCTATTCTCTCAAAAAATAATTTTAAAATTATAGAATTTTCCTTCCACCTGCTTTGGAAAAAAAAAAAAAAAGGAAACAAAGGAATCAGTTTTGAGCTGTATGCCATAAAAACTCTTACTCTGCTTAAGCTTCCAAGTATATATCTAGTGACTCTCTAAATTAATTACATTTATTGGTTTCTTACTTCTTAGTCCAAAAAATTAGTAGTTTAGCTATCTGCTCAAGCAAGTTTATTTGTCATCTCAATTATAAAACAGAAAAAATGTTTTAATAGCAATTTAAAGTAGTTCTGAAGAGATGGTTTATGGAACTAGTAATCCAAGTGTATGAAGAGTATTATTTAAATAAGTTTAGCAAGTATCTACTAATAGAATCAGAGCTCAACATAATACTAGAATGAATGCCTAGGTTCAGCATTTTTCTCTTTAAAAAATTTCAAGGCAGAAGTGTTGGCTTTTGGAATAATATAAGGCATAATGGGAGAGGGGCTGAGGAGTACATTTGGCACCTGGATAAACAAATGTGTTATTTAGCCCAGTTAAGTACAGAGCAATTCAGCTATACTCTGGAGGTGACAGTTAATCGTGGGAATTCAGTCCAGCCTATGTAATTTTACAAAAAGACTAGAAACTAACACATTTCAGTATTTCTACATATTCCAGCTAAAAGGTCAGTGACTACCAAAGACATTGGTCCACAGGTGATGTGCTGATTACCATTCACTTTCTTACACATCAGGTACCTCTATTATTGTGGGGATACTTAAACTGCATTTAATGGCTGCATTTGATGTTGCAGGTAATGTTATATAATTGCATTTACTACAGCCATAAACCACAGGGTATTCAATTTATACTTTCTAGCTTATTAAAAATGTTTAAACAATTTTCTGCTTTTACTGCATTCCTATGGAGCATTATGCAAAAAATGCTCAGTGACTATTTTTCATACACCCAATGCAGATTTATTGCTCCCTAAGGTCCAGCTTCCTGAGACAAAATATAATCACCCTCACTGCTTCTTTACTTTTCCACCAAAGCTGTAGCAGAACTGTGTGGTTTTTTTACTCCTCAGCCACCCAAATTTGGAGACAAGTGCCTTAAGTCAGTTTGCTCCCAAATAGCTCCACAGAGAAACTGATGAAGTATTGACGAGGTGCATGGACAGTGAGGGCAGAGCATTATTGACTGAACTCATCCCTGGAGAGCTGGCAGCAGTGCTGGCATCCCAGTGGAACAGGGATAGGCATCCCTAGACTGGAGAGGAACCAACAAGTTGGGCTATTAAAACAATTAAAGGCTTGCAGCATCTGAGATGAGGCAGAGGGAAATAGGCAGAGACTGTTTCCTCTGTGGAAGAACGAGCTTTGGGGAGATCTCATCAGTAAATAAGTGAAAAAATACTTAACAGAGCTGAGCAAAGACAACATAAACAATCTTTTCAGCAGGGCCCAGTGATAAAGCAGGGGGGGAAAACTGAATGAAAGAGATATAATTCTATGAAAATTCCAACTCAAGTAATAAGTTATAAAAAGTTCTACTCAATTATTTTTTTAGTTATTTTTATTTTCATGTTTGTCTGCTTGGTTTTTTTTGTTTTTTTTTTTTTTTTGACTGTTGAAGTAGTCAAATGCTGGACCATACTACCCAAAGAGGATGCAGAGTCTCAATCTGTGGAAAGATCCAAAATGCAACAGGACACAGCTCCACTTAGACAGAAAGATCTACACATTATCTATCATTAACAGATTAAAACTGAGGGTTCTTTATTTATTTTTTAATGGTTTTAAGCATCATGTTGTTAAAAATGGCTTCTGGTGTTTGATTATGCTACATTTCCTTTTTATCCATTGCTTGCATTCAAAATAAATAGCTGGATTTTTTGCTTGAGCATCTCAAAACCACTAAACAGCAGGTATTTGTAGGATGTTAGTATCATTTCCAGTTTGCCTCAGCCAAGATCATAACCCAGTTATCTGTAGTCATCACTCACCATGGAAGCCAACTTGGCAGCTCTTCAGGATTTCTATTGAAAAAGGACTCTAAAATAAATGAAATGGGATTCTGTGGGGAAAAGAAAAAGAACAGTCTGCAATTTTAACAGAGATAAAACCAACTTATTTACTCGTCATTGTTGAAGTGCAGCTGTAACTTCATCTTAGTAGCAGCTATACTTATTTTTGAAGAGGAAAAGAAAGAGGTAGACTTCTCATCACATTGTTTCTCCTTCTATTGTATACATTTGAAATTCACTGATCTTCTTGAAAACCAAAATCGAAATTACTTTGTAGGAGGAAGAATTGCAAGTAGAGGATAAAGTCTGTATTCTCTTCAAGAGACTATTTTTGCATGAGTTTTAAAAAATTTTCAAATTCTTTTTAGTCTTGATTTATTAGGGGAGAGAGAATTTCCCTTTATTGTTTCAATAACTTTTAATGCTGAGAAAAGTCACCTTTTGATTATCATGTTTACAAGACTTGCCTGATGAGTCAGGGCAGGCGTTTGTTATCCAAACTTATTTAATAGCAATTGCCAGGAGCTCGTCTGGGCTAAATACTAATGTCTGACTTTTAGACACTGTTTTAGCATTAGAACTATTTGGCCAGGAAGGAAAAGAGTTTTGCATAAGTGTTACAGGCTTCCTAGATCATACTTTTGTTTCACTTGTTCCCAATGTCATGCTGACCTTGGGAGAGCACAAAATTCCTGGAAGCACAGTAGCTGTATATTTACTGTGAGAGAATGTGCTCCCTTTTCTTTCTTGTTTGGGCTCAGCCCAGAAGCAGCTAATTGACAGCAGCAGCAGACAGGAATTAGAGCCCTTCTAGAAGATTTTATTTTAAGATATGACAAATCATGCTTTACAGGTCAACCCTGGGACACATTCCCAATCTTTTCAATGATTCCATTGCCACCCCACAACTATTTTATTTTTTCATAAAGGATTCAAGACAGACAGTGACATCCACAGATGGACATTTCCAGGATATGCAGGGCAATGGGCTGTGCCTCTAACCAGCAGATCATTGCAGGATCTCAAGAGCAGGTTCAAACTATGTTTCACATTCTGGAGACCCACCCTAGAGAAGTGTCTGGCCTCCAGAGCCACACTCAAACACAGCAGAAAAGATTTCAAAGAAAAACTCTGGTAAAGGAACGCACAATTAACTAAATAATTTATAATAATTATTAAATGTGATTGATATGTGGAATGCTAGATATTATAAGAGGAGGTAATAAAATAACTTTCCTCCACACTTTTTAGAATCAAAGTTAGAAGTATTATTTTATTTTGTTTTAAAGAGATGTTCCATTTCTTAGCCAGAAAAAGCTGTTTGGCAATGTTTTGGAGCTGCCCCAAATGCAGCAGAGTCTGTTACAACACAGCATTATGTTGCTTGCATTGTCATAATGCCAGTTGCATTTATTACATATCACAGACAGGTAATCCATGCATCAGTGAAAAGAGGCAAACCCAGGGAGCAAACCTAAAGCAAACCAGCTAGTAAATTTAGTCTAGTTTAGAATAAACTACTCTGGGTTTTTATTACATCCATTCCAATGGTATTTGATACTTACATACAGAAATCCAAAACACCTGGGCATAGTATGCCCTTCTTTTTATTAAAAAATAAACCTTTTTAATTAATTTGGTTGTTTACTATGAGGGCCAAGGGCCATAGTTGATTATTAATGAGGACATAACTGAATCAGAAGTCTTTAAAGGAAAGTTTCAAGTACATTGATTGAGCAGCCCTGCCAAAAAAAAAAAAAAAGAAAAAAAAAAAAAAAAGAAAAAAAAAAAAGAAGAGGAGAGAACAAGAGTACAGAGGTGGACCCTGGGGGTGTAGCTGACATGGGCTGTGCTGCTCATGCCTCCCTCTTTTACAGATCTCTTGATGGAGGTCTCTCTGGAGAAAGGGAAGGGAATTTTGCTGCAGCAGCAGCTTTGCAGGGTTTGAGAATTTCCCCACCTACAGCAAACATGGTTCACATCTCCTCTCTGAAATGGAAAAGGAAGTGGCATCACATCTCTGCAGCTACATAATCAACAGTTCACCTGGAGACATTCTCAGGTGAGAAAAGTCAAAATGAACCCGACCAAAAGACTGCTTCTTTTCTGGAGCTCAGGTATGACATCCATAATATTGCCTCCAGAAGTTAGGTACATTTAGCCATTTTACTCCATATGTCCATGCTCTGAAGTGACAAACTTATGAAAGTTCATCGATTCTAACTGCTGTAAATTAATTTAAAAGCTTACATCTACCATACTTTTTTTTTGGCTGCAATAATTACATATGAAAGATTGAGTGACTTGAAAGCTGGAAGTGTAAAAAAGGCATTTCTTGAGTTAGTCATCTAACAGAAGCATTGTATTATTTTGGTATAGAGTTAATTTTAAATTAGAGATTAAGATTTTAATAGAATAAAATAACACACAATTCACTGAAAAACTTATTTTCTAGTGCTGCTGGCAGTTCATGTTAAAATTAAGCTACTTGAGCATTCTTAGTCAAAAATCATCTCATACTGAATAAACTCATATGACCCGAAAATGTTGCCTCTGCCAGTATCCAATAAGTGTTAAAAGGCAATAGCCTGGAATTATCCAAGGAGCCATAAAAAATAGTTATAAATGAGAAAATACCTTGAATTACATTTAAGATACAGCTAAAGTGTAAAGTGTGCAGGAAATACCTCAATGAAGAGGAGGGAACAATGAAAAGGAATGTTATGTCCATTTATATTCAAGATACAGCCCTTGAGAGTAGCTTGGAACCTCTTGAAAAAAATTGCTTTTCTTCCCTTCTGAAGTAAAATGCAAAACTTTTTCATTCACTCAAAAACCTTAGATCAAGATAAAATTGCAGATGTTGCTTTACATGATTGGGGCATTTTTACCAAGAAAAGAAAATGTGCTTTAATTAACCTCAGTGTATATATATACATGGGTGTAGCATAAATGAGTTTTCCCACCATTTAAAGGTGACACTTCTTGCTTTTTAACTCCTCACCGGTTTAAGGACACTCTTCTTTTGAAGTGTCATCTTTCCAAAAACAGGAAATTAGGGATAAGTGGAACATCTGATGTTTGAACTTCATTGGGATTCTCAAAATTATTAAAGCACATTTCACTCCTTTCACCAGAATGGGAATATTAATGACACTGGCATCATTTGGAGCACAAATAACATACTGCATCCCTTGGCACGTGAACAGAAGTTTGGGAGGGTTTTTTTTGGCATCACAATACTTATTAGTGGGATCAGTCAGAGTGCACCTTGGAAACTGCTATTTCCATGATAGTGACATAAATTATTTTTTAGAAAAAAAAAGCAAATAGAGAAGGAAATTTTAGTCTGTAAGGAAGTTGCAGAGTTGGGTGGAAGCTGCCTTTTCCTGTGTCTCTATTTCCTACTAAAACCTGGTACTTTATAATGCACCACTAGGCTGCAGCCAGGAGAAGATAAAGAAAGAAAAAAAGGTGAGCACAGGAAAATTCCATCAAGCTTCCTGAGAGAAAGGAGGTGGCCTGGGGACTAGAGGAAGATAAACATTTTGGCACAAGCATGCAAAAGGGTGATTGATGCTAATGGAAGTAAAGCTATTCTTCATCAGCCCAGGTAATCAGCAGAGAGCATAAACCTCAGAGTCAGCACCAAGAGCTGACAGATCAGGAGAGGGAACCAAGCTTGGCCATGCAAATACTCTTCCATAATTCTCTCTCTGTGCATGGAAGGTGACAACACAGCTCTCCCTTTGAAAAGCATTACCTTGCTTAGATCAGTGTGCAAGCACCAAGGGAGGAGCTGATGTTTAAGCAGGACATCTTTTCAGGCCAGAGAAGCAGCTCATATTTAAGCAGCAGCTTCCCTGGCACAGGGACTATTGGCTGCAAGCAGCCCTGGCTGTGAGCTGGACCACAACAGTCTGGGCTGCAGATTAGCAGTAAATGGTACAAAAATCCTGTGATCTGTCTTTTTGGGCGAAGAGGAGGAGTATGGAAGAGGAAAAGAGTAATCCACTGAAACCTGCAGTGTTGCAGTTTGGGACAGGATCACACAAATTGCTCTTAAATAGAGCAACAAATTATTTCAATGCTAATATCTCACAGCAGATTTCGGTTATAACTCTTATTAAGTGTTTCCACTAGGAAATGTATTTAGTCCAAGATTGCTGAGAAATTAATTACATCTTACTTGCCTTCTTTTTTGGTCTTCAGGTGGTGCAGCCATCAGTTCCCTCACATCTCTCCCCTTTCCATTCAGATAGTTGTTTAGTTTTGACTCCTCCTACACCTCCTTCTTTTCAGGTCACTTATGGCACACAGGATGGATGCTTATATCTCTGATTTAAAAGCAGCATACACAATGTTTGAGAGTTATTACACATTTAACATCCTTTTCATCAGCAGTATAAACCCTTGCTCTTCTTTACTCAAGCAATACTAATTAATGTTCAGCAGTACTACAGCAACACAAATTGCAAATAGGAACACCTCTTGGAAAAATTCACATGAAAAACAAACTAACAAACAACAACAACAAAAATACACATAGAAAGCACCCAGACTGTCACAAAAGCTGTATGGACACATGTACAGAAAACTATTTCTCATGGAAGTCTATATAAAAATAAATAAAGCTTTTTCAAACACTTGCAACAGGTGGTCAAGGGAAGAAACAAATTACCCAGGCTCCCTGTAGGATCCATAATAGAGTCCTGGCTCACTGATATAAATCTCAGTAAATAAGATAATTTTACATACTAAGTCATATTTACAGAAATGCATCAATTTTTGGGAAGGTGTGTGTGCATACATACATGCAAACATACACATATATATATATATATGTAAATTTTTATTAAAACCTCACATGAAAATGAAAATACCCCTGAGATGACAAGGATGAATGCAAAGCTAGAAATGGAATTCGAATTTTGTTTCAAGAAAGGTTATCCTCAGGCTTCCTCAGCCTGTAACCCACCCCCCCATGTGTGATACTCCCTACAGTCAGTTTTGCAATCTTCAGGTTCCCCCCAGCCAGCACAGCCTGGCAACCTCTGCATCAGCACCTGCATGAGCCCAGCTTCATCTTCCACAGAGCAGAGCAAGTGCCCTGACACCTGCAGAAAGGTGTGCAAGGTCCCACCCATAGCTCCAGTACATGTTTGTAGCAGGGTACGCTTTCAAAGCTCTGTATTTTCATGTCTTCACAGAGCTGTAAAATCATTTCCTCTCTAAACAGAAATCCAAGTCAGAATTTATTTTGAGAAAAATTACAGAAAGTCACTGCTACTCTTGACACCTAAATGAAGGGGTAGAAGTAACCTGTCCTCTTGGCATACAACTAAGCTCCATTATGTTCAGAGATGCTGTAATTTCAGTTGATGTAATATCCTGGAATTTCTCTTTTCATTTTGGGTACAGTAGACACTGGCCACGTATTTTTATTCCCAGGCTTGTTGTTGTTGTTGTTACTTCTGACTAGGGATTTCTCACAGCAAGACAATGTTAACTTTGGAGACTTTTTTTTACGTGTTTACTTTCAGTGAAATGCATTTTACTAGAAATGAACCACAGTCTGGGTTTCTGGGTTTTCTTGGGCTTGCTGAATTTAGTCCTAAGTGACAAAGCTCAAACCACCACATCAACTGCTTTCCCCAGGCATGAGAGGATCCCAGAGAAAACAGTTTAAAAGCATGAGCAGGTTTAAGTTTTTTTCTGTTACTTCTTGTAATTGAAACTTATTTGCCCGTATCCATGATGTCTATTCACAGCTGCCTTCTTTCAAAGCTGGAATTAACTGATGCCTGAAAAGAACGATTTCTAAGAGGAAAACTTTACTGTTTTTCAAAAATCAGGCGTTTACTTCCAATGTCTAAATCTTAACCCTTAATGAGTAATAATGAGTGTTGGAGAAGGCACAAGGAGAATTTTTGATGTAAGATCAGAAGCAACTCAGAAACTCAAGGACACTTGATAAGTCAGAATTTACCTAATAAATGAGCTGCATTTTTGAAGTATTTTGATTATGTTATGCCTTGCTTTATTTTAGACTTTCATGACAGTTGAAAGCAAAGTTATCGTTATCACAGAAACATTTAGAATGAAATTGGTTTGAAAAACAACTATGTATGATATTAAATTGCAAATCATTCTAAAGTTTCTCAAGAACAAAAGGTCAGATGCATAGCTCATGCAAATCAGTGTTGCCTTCTTGATGTTAATGGCATTTTATTAGTCAGGATTTGGTCTGTAGTGCCCTAAACTTCAAGTTTAAAAACACTTTCTTGCAAGATTTGCCTTTCTGTAATCCAGATCTGTCACATAAATTTAGCAGGGAAGACAGAGATAGATGCTAAAACAAGATCAAAGACAGCAGACCTGTAAATCCAAAAAGAAAATTTCTCCTTTAAACCTTTCTCTTCATCATTTCTCATTTATTATTCCTTCATTTTCATAATTTCTACCAATCCACCTTCTCCATATATTCTCCAATGTGAATGGATTATTCAACTATCAACTTTACAACTTTATATTATTACTTCATTACAGTTTACAGGATTTCTTTTTACCTTTTTTATTTTAATTTTTTATTATTTATTTTAAAGAAACTTACTCCCAAAGTTCAGTCACATTATGAGTCATGAAAAAGCCTTCTGAAAACCTGAAATCAGATATTATATAGATATTAGACACTTCATTAGTATAAAGTGACACAGACATACAGACCACTTATTTGAAAGAATTTCTATGATCAAGAGAGTTGCTGAAAAAAAGAGCAGCTGTAAATTTATTTGGCATTTGATCTAGTACAGGATATATTAATTGGTGGATGAAATTGTTCCAAGACTTGTTGAAAAGCTGCATATCTAGAAGCTGTACATACTTTGACCTAGCACGTTTAAATAGCTTTCCATGCTTCACTTACTGTAAAAAGTATGTAAACATCTCAACAGGAACCACATTCCAGTGGAATTGTTTCAGAGATTTTAATGACAGCAGCTAAATGAAGACTCGACATTGTATGTCATTTAATTACAGGAGAAGGAGACACAGGGAATAGAAACACTTAATGGAAAAAAGGAGGAATCAAATCTCAAAGCTACTGCCTGTTTTTTCTTATCAAAGGTTTTGAAAAAATGCATTCAATGATCTTTTAAAGGAGTGCTTTGCTATACATTTAATAAAAAGACTTCACAAAACCTACCTGCAATATATCAACCCTATTCTTAATGCAAAATTCTGCAAGAGAGAAGAGGATTTCTGATTACTTTGTGTCCAAGGCTCATCTTCTCTAGACTCAGCAGACCCATAGATTTTGCATACAGTAGGTATAAGGAAAGAGAGGAAAAGGAGAAAGAAGGATAAAGAAAACAGTCTAAATAGAATTAATAAAAGTGTGCTTTCAAGCCTGAATACAGTGCTGTGTAAAAGGTATGAACAGACAAGAAGGATTACTTGAGAGATGGATGGCATCCCGCTCACTGCTTCCAGTCAGAGGTTCACATTTTACAAAGACATTTGTCAAGGCAACTCTTATGCTCAGCCTGCAGCCCACTGCTCTTCCCTGCAGATCTGCCTCACTAGCTATCCACATTCCCATTTGATCAGTAGAAACTCAGCTGGAGCTACCTTATACTAAAATTGTTGTCAGTTCACATAATATTCCTTTCAGGACACTTCAGCACTGCAGCTGTTCTGTCTGTGCCTGCCATTCGTCCTACAACAGCAGTACCTGGCACTTTAGCAGAATAGAAAAATCACTGAGCTTGCAAGGTATTAATGAAAGATATTGAACAGAACTGAATTTAGGAAAGGCTCATGAAAATCATACCCTGTGTACCTTTGAATTTGAAATTTGACAGATAAATACTCTCAGACTGTCCTAATTACTTCTGAACTTGCCTATACATTTTTTCCCTAATAGGCTTATGAGAGTATCACATAAAGTACTCTAAACTTTACAGCTTCTCTTTGATCTGCAGGGCTCATTACCCCCATACAGGAAGAAATTAGGTGGACCTGGCATAGTTTAATCTCAGAAACTTCACATTACCTTCTTAATGCCTAAATTATATGAATATTTCACCAGAAATTGAAGGTGGCTTGACTGCAACTCCAAGACCTTTGATTAAACACACTAAGTACTAATTTTAAAGAGAAAAAACAAAAAAAAACCCAGAAAACATACAAACGTGGAAAATTCTTCACTTTTTTTCCTTTTCTATTCCTCTTGCTAGGGTTTGTTTGTTTGCTTGTGTGGCTAATCATCAACATGGAAAGATCGTCCTTGTAACTACTTACAACCCATACCTTGCACTCATCCACTACTGTTTAAGGATTCTTGACCCTACTCTTTAGGGCAAATTCAAAAACTCTTCAGAGATCCTAAAATAGAACTAACCCACAAGGGCCACCACACAACTGGATCACACTGTTTAGCAAGATTATAATAGCAAATAACATCTTGTAGTGTCTGAAGGAAATCATTATTCCCTCCCTTGACACAAAAACCATCTCTACTCCCTTAGTCCAAGGAGGAATAGGCCAAGAAAAAGCCTTGGCATCATGACATTTTCCAGAGTTAAGAGTTTGGAGGTTAAATGTCAGTCTTCAGGATGAAAACTCGTGGTTCTGACAAAAGTTGGCATGTATTGGTTCTTCCTTTCCTCCAAGGATCTAATCTGATTTTACTTAAACTTGATTAATTGTTTGAAAATACCTTCAATTTAGTGAGTTATATATTTGTGCTAGATGCACAACATACAAAATTCCAGGTAAAATAAGACAACACATGAAATTTCCCCTCCTTTAAAATTCTGCAAAAAAACCCTTTAGGATCTTAAAAATAACAGACGAAATGGCTACAAGTGAATAACTTAATGCAAAGCCTAAATTAAAGTTTTAATAGCAGAAATAAGCTAGAAAGAGGAGGGGGGATGATAAGAAATAGGAATTTTCTTCATGCCTGGGTAAAAAATTTGGCTATGTAACTGAAGTCATTCATCATCCATATTTCCAACACCACCAGTGCTCAGAGCAGCTCTTCTCCAGATCAATTGTTTGAGAATCTCTAAAAAATAGTTATCTTACCCAAAAAAAGTGACCCAAATAATTTTGATGTTTCTGCTTCCAGAAAATGTCAGAACTGTAGGAGCCTGATTTTTGCCTCCTCAATAGTATCAATTTTAGTGCTGGAGGAGCAAAGTGGGCAGTGCACTTGATACTCTTCCTAATACAAAATTGATCTCAAGGTTGCCACTGGTGATACATAGACAAATTCTCTTCTGGAAAGAAACAAACAGCAAGAATTGTCCACTTCCTATATCGTTATCATATTGCTGCTCACACATAAGTGACAGAGCATGTCTGTGAATTAAAAACTACAAATATCATCTACGTGTGTATTTACCTTTAACAACCACTAAGGAGTTCATGAACTTACAGGACAGCAAAGGCCAGAAATTTCTTGGTGCATGTATAAAATCTATTTGTCTAAAATAATTGACAATTTTTAAAGACAAGAGAATTGTTCCTATGGAACTCCTATTAATAGATTCTTCTATGAAGAAAAACAAACCCAAATCATTGTTCTCTCATAGGCTCAAACTCTTTGTTATTCGACTCAGACTCAACTTTTTCCCCACATGCTGCAAACCATCAAAGGTAATATAAATACATTTTTTAAGCTTGGGGATTTTAAAAACTGATCAAATGATGAATTTGGATGACTGTGTTTATTAAACAGAAAAAAATAAGTACTCAGTGTTAGATATATTCCTCAATAATTGTGCAGCTATTTTAGACACAGCAAAAATTTCAGTTGTCTAATTCAAGATGGAAGTATCACTTCTTTCCTCACGTGTTTTGTACCTCCTGGCTAATAACTAAATAGATTCAATTTTTTTTATTACATTCTTTTAAGAACAAAAATCTCTGACCTTGTACTGTATCTGCCTGTTCAGTTGACACTCCACTAAACTGGAGCAGTAGAAGCCATATATTTTAAGGTCGTGATTTTAAAAGCACGCCAAAATTGCTTACTGCATTTGTACAAGAGTGCTTCCAAGATACATTGAGATAATTTGTTTGAATTTCCTCAATAAATAGATTGGCTTCTTCTGTTGTAACAAAACGGTTAATTACTAATTAAAATACCTTTGTGGTCAGGAAGCTTACAGAAGTGCAAGATGTGTCCATCATAAATACTATTACTGTGAAAATTCATATTAAATCTTTTCAGATATAATCTTCCCTTCTTTTAATCTAAGAGCACTCAGAAGCTAGATTCTGCTGACAAACTCATTTCTGATAATCAGCAAAGCCATGAACTTGATGCACACTCCATCCTGACTTTCCCTCCTACCTTTGTAGCCACATGGGAGGAGGTAAGATAAGTATTGTACTTTTCTTTTACATCAATTCAAAAGCTCATTTAGCTGGAATGCTCTCTTTCCTTTAGCAAAAGATAAAAAATTATAAGCTTTACACAACTTGGATTCTTTTGCAGAGTGGCCCTGCTTAGTATTTTTTCCCCTCTCCAATTCAAGTCAAAGAACAAAAAAAAAAGCTTTAAACTCCAAAGGGACATTTGATAAATGTATTTCTGAGAATGTTTTTCTGGAAACAGAGCTGAAGCTGTGAGGTGGATGCTGAAAGGCCTCTCAAGTTGAAAGCACAGATGCAATGCAAAGAACTACAATAACGTGTCCTACTGTGGGTTGTGTGGTCTACATAAAATAACAGATTTGGAAATCATCCCTTTTGAAGTGGGGTAAGGACACAGTTTGCTGTTTCCCAGCAAACATCCTCAGCCACTACCCCAGATCACTCCCTCACTCAGGGCTCCAGTCTGTTCCTCACTTCCCTCATCTTTCAAGGGAAACCTCGAGATCACACTCACACTTCCAAGATCATCCTTGTCAAAAGGATCAGAGGTTTCAAGGCTGACAGTGTACAATTATCTTACATAAGAGGAGGCTGAGGGAAAGTAAATGGACCATCAAACATCCATAGTTGTGCTCTACCTGCTCTCAAGCAGCTAAAAAAACCACCCACACACAGCTTTTTCTGATACTAAAACAGATCCCTTGAGTGTGCCACAAAATGTTTGCTTTTTGAGTGCAAAGAAAGTCATACTTTACAGAGGCAATTTAAACAATAAGAATGATTTTCAGCATAAACAACAGAATCTAGAAACCACACAAGACATAAGGCAAGATGAAGTGCTGAGTTATACTCTTCCAAACTGTAATGTTTGCTCTCTGTTAGTACAGGTACATTGCAAGTCTTCCTGGCTAAAACACTAAAAAACATGCTGGCTACACTGTGAAATTCAATGCAGTTTTAATTTGGGGTTGATTTATAGTAATTGAGCTCTTTGTATAGACAAAGAAATTTTACCTGAGTTAGCTTCTTACTTTTTGTCCTTAATGAAACTATTATGTCACTGTTGATATAGTATGGACTAACCCATTCATTTCTGAGGGAGAATATTGCAGATTTCTGGCAAGACTACAATGGCAAACATTCACTGAATTTATGTTGCATCTTCTCAGGCAAGCAGTACTCCTCAGAGTTTAGAGGGTGCACATTCCAGACTGTGATAAAACTGGATTCCAGGCTGCATCCTCCTATGGGTCTGCATTAAAGTGGCTGTAAGGTGGAATTCAGGGGTGTGTGTACTGCAAGCTGCCTAAACTGGTTTGAAGTGAGCCTCCTTCTCCAAAACGAGCTTAATAATTACAAAATGTTCTAAAGACATCGAACCACCTTCCATAAAATCTGCTGCTCTCTTCAGTGCTGCTCCATGCCACCAGGTTCTGATTTCATGTACTGTAGGGACAGATGCACATCAGACAGTGATTTGTAAGCTAAGAGTGTATATATGCACATAGTAGAAATGCTAAAAAAAGTTCCACACAAAGTACACATACTTTTAGGGGATACAAAGACAACAAACAAACAAAAAAATCTAAAACCTGGTTCCATGATGCAAAATAAGCAGTATCAAACTACTACTGAATTAAACATTAATTCCACTTGAAAAACTAGCCATTGTTGATGCTGTTTCATTTGTATTCACAAAGTATCCCAAAGTATTCTGGTTCACAAAGTATCCTTGCAATTCCAGTTTGAGTTCTTCCTTATCTTCCAGTTTATCTTTAGCATGAAATCAGCATAACAACTGACTGTGATTTCACTACAAATTTCACGATTTAACTCCTGCTTAATTTCCGTGATTTTCAGTAATCAAGTATAAACACTGCTTTAGTCAAAGCATCACATCAGATGCTCAAAATTTCTATAATTTCTCTGGAATTTCCACCAAGTTTTTCTCTAAAGAATCTTTATTTAAGACCAGACAGCTCCCCCTCATAAACACAAACTACTTTCTGTATTCCTACACATCAAGCTTAACATTTGGCAGCATTTAAAGAGATTTTCCAATAAGCTCATCTAAGAAATCTCATCTAATTAATTTAGATTATCATTGCAGCACATCACCTCAACTCCCTTTGAAAATGCTCGCAGCAATTATATCACTGAATGAAAATCCTGAATAGCACTAAAATTCACTGGAAATACCTTCAGTCAGATAAGAACAGTTCCTCATTGTGGCTTTTTGCACTAGAAGTCAGATTTGATCAAGTCCAGTGAGCTGCAACAGCCAGCCCAGACTGGCGATCTCCTTTGCTGCTCTTAGGATCTACGATGACAAAGTATTTTACATCATTCAAATAAAATGGCATTTCAGAGCTGAGCTAAAACATGCATCCACCAAAATTACCTGAAGCCTTCCACTCAGTCACACCCCCACAGAGCACTAAAGGCTGCTTTCTCACTAAGGCCACCAACCCTTCACATCACTCTCCCTCTAACAATTTCATCACCTTGGGATTTTAACTCCTAATCAGAACAAAATGCCTCAAGGCCTCCATCATAGATCAGTTCCATTTACTTTTACATTTTCCCTGTACTTCACTTTAGAGAGAGCCTGCTGAAAACAATAAAAACATCCCACACCATCAAATCCCTTATCTCGTTGCCTCCTTTTTCTTTAGCAGTATTATTTCTGCCTTTCTTTCCTCTGACAGAAAAAAACCTCGGGAATTGCCAGGTGCTCCCTTCCATCATCAGTGAACCACTACTGAAAGTCCCCATCTCCTGCAAGCAGATGTGGGTAAACAGAAATCTAACTAATAGCTTAAAGTGTTTTGTGATAACTGGATTGACTATGGGTATCCATGGGTTTATTTGTTTTTGCAATAAGACATGTTTTGAATAAACTCATGTGCATTAGTACATTAGTCAATGCAGTTATTTTCAGTAAAATTGTGGTTTCATTAAAAAACCCAAGAACATCCAGAGCTAATTTCCCATAAAATTAATGAGATGGATGTGAGTTCCACTACCCCCTTGTATGCCTTCATACCTCATATCCCATCAGCTGCAGTTTTATAAACACAAAAACACCAATGCCAACTTCCTACAGCTCTTAAAGTCATCCAGGCAATCTTTTTTCAGAAACTTTCACATTATTACAGACTTACATTACTCTTTGATGAAACCTCACCTCAAATCCCTGGCCCATAGTTCCTTCATTTGTCCCCCCTGCAAAAATGAGGATCATCCAGGTGGGCAATCGCTCTTCAGCTCACCTGAATTCCTCTGTCACACACACACACAAAAAATTCCTCAGCAATCAGGAAGAAAACCAAGTTCATTAAATTTCCTCTTCATTAGTAATCTCCTCTATTTAAGTTTTATCTCGAGTTTGTACAACTTGTTATTGCCACATATTCAAGGATTTGTTTAATTAAACAAGATTTATTTTCTTGAATGCAACCACACCTGTCTCAGACAAACCTGAAAAAAAAAATTCGTATGCATTCAATATACACAGAATATGCTTATACATTCATTAAGCATTCTTACAGGTGACAATACATGATTTATTCTCAATCAGAGCTTTTTGTTTACGGTTGTATTCAGCTCTTTTAAATTCGGACATTTTTGCTAATTAATTCACTAGATATTACTTGTGGTTTGATTAAATATATATGTAGGTTAATATGCAATAAAAAAAGACAGGAAAATTTTCATCTCATAAGTGCTCCTCATAAATGTTTTTGTTTCTATAAAACTATAATGGAAAAAAAAGTTTATTTTATTTCCTAATCTACCTCTGGTTTATGTATTGAAAGGGTCAACTGGTTTATTTATTGGAGGGGCCAAGGAGGGTCAATATAATTTAAAAAAAAAACATTAAAGAACCCGCTTCTATAAACATTTTACTAGGAAGGAATTACTTTCTTGTTAATCTCATTAGGAAAAAGCTGGGAAGGAGCTGAGGGAAGCAATGAGAGAGCTCTTGAGTGGTTCTTTCAGTTTTTCTTCTACTCTAATTTCTTTCTACACAAGTCTGAAGGCCTTCTACTTTGACTGGAAATTGCCCCCCTTTGCTCACTTCTGTAGAGAAAATTAAGAAACCAATAGTGAAAAACAAACACTTTGAAGAAGCATTTTTAAAACAGGGTCATGATGCTGTATTATATTCCTTTTAAACAGTGTGTGATTACATCCCTATTATTTTACAAATGAATACGAAAGAGATATGAACAAACAAGCAAATGGACATAAGAAAATAAAATAAAGAGTAAAAAAGTGTGTTTTCATGTAATTTAATCTGAACTGTCTGCTTTTCTCCAGAAGGGACCATCATCAACATTTGAATATTCAAAGTAGCTAAGCTGTTGTTAAAGGAATGAGATAAGCATAATTTCTGACATAATGAAATTACTTAGGTTATGCAACAAGACACAAGTAGTCTGTTTGATCACAAAACACATGTTTTTAGAGAATTTTTTGAAATTTGCTAATTTGGGAATGAAGTATTTAAGCTTCAAATGTTACTTAAATATTCTCACATAGTACCTGGGCCATCCCTTCCTCAAATAGAAGGTTTAACAGCTTTCTAAAAGCAGGGATGGGAATAAGCAGTAGGACAATGATAAATTCATATCACTTTGGCAAATAAATGGAGAAGGGATGTTTGGCTGGGGTATTCCTGAATCCATCTATTGCACTTCTATTCTGACACTAAAGTGGGGTCATGCAATTCTCTGGTTACTTCATGTCCACTTCTGTACTTTAAATATGTTATTTCTTATCAGACTGAGTCCTCATGCTCCAATTTGCTCTGAAGAAGCAGAAATTGCATTCGGAAAATAGGATTTTCTTTCCTTTCTTTCTGTTCTTGGCACTCACTATCTTCATTCAAATGTGTACCATGATTTTGACACAATGCACAAGGTGATACTGCAAAATTGAACACCATAAATGCTATCCAGCATACACGTATAGGAGGGGAGAGTCTACTGTCACAAAAATCCTATTCCATTTCCATTGGCTGCAGTTCAATTTCAAGCTATTCCCCCAGCTTCAGTAAGTCCTCTCAGATCCCAGCTCCAGAGGTGGATGCTTAATTCTGAGCATCACACAAACACATTATTTCCTTGCTGACCATGATCAAGCAGAATTTTTACCCAAAATTAATATTTTTGGCTGAAAAAGGTGGTTTCTATTTTATCAACAAGAATCTCTATGGCAGTGTAGCACACTAAGAAGGCTTGCTGGGCAAATTCCCCACCAGAGCACAGCAAGGCTTTGATGCAGCCAGATTGCTTTGAAAGGGACATAAAGCACGAAGGAAACATTCTCTGGGGAAACAGTTTACTACTTTAAAAATCTGTGCA
This sequence comes from Sturnus vulgaris, assembly GCF_052056855.1. Lineage (NCBI taxonomy): Eukaryota > Metazoa > Chordata > Aves > Passeriformes > Sturnidae > Sturnus > Sturnus vulgaris. Next base: position 66,753,337 of record NC_142246.1, read on the forward strand.
ATCTACAAGGAAAATATACGGGAGAGTGTAGGATATTTTCCTATGCCAATAATATATTGTCAGCTCTGCTCCTTTGTATAATTTACTCCCAATAGTAGCAGCACATAACAGTAACTATACTACTAAATTAATTTTGGAAAATCATTGTGATAAAATGCAAAAACTCCTTCTTTTTCCTAATGTATTTTCTGTTATTGAGTCAAATTCTGAACGCCCATGTGCATTAAAAAAAACAAACATAATTTCAGTCAGAAAAAATACTTTCTCTTCCTTTCTGAATTTTGGCATTTCTTTATTCTAGGAGAAACAGAACAGTTTTAATATACAGACATTTATATAATTTGACAAAAATTTAGAAATCAAATCAATTTGCTATAATCTTCATCTTCCCACAAACAGAGCAGCAAGGTATGATTCAGCTGAAGAGAAAGGATGAGATAGTTTTACAAGCACAAATAAAGGGAATGGAAGGGGAGAGCAGAAGTGAAACTGTAGCATGGTTACAGGGACAAACGAAAAAGAGTCACAGCTTTTTCTGCTGAAAAACACTGTAATTAAATAAAATAATGTCCCTGATATTGTTTTTGCAGAAAGAATTTTCCAGCAACCAGCCAGAACAGTGGTAACAAATTTATCATGTAATGAATTTTGCTTTGTGGTGAGGGGTACAGGAAAATGAAAAGTGATTAAGCACCAACTTAAAGCAGTATATTTGTCACTCTGCATGAATTAAAAAGCTAGAGAGACACTGCATAGTACTTGCTGTCTGTGTTTTGATTCATTGTGTTGTTGGCTCTCTTAGAACTATTAATGATAATGCCTGCTAACTTTTGAAATTGGAAGAGCTAGTTAGGGTATTTTCAGCCACAAGCATCTTTAAAATACATTTCTGGAAGGTTCAATATGTTCAGCATAACCTTGGAACACAAAGACTGAATACTTCTATCAGCATCTTATAACAGTAAAAATCTGAACATTATTTATGTATATGGCTAGATTTTTATTTTCATAGCTAAAGTCAGTGCCTGCAATGTCACTGGCAATAATGCATTACCATTTTTTATCTATGGAAATGGGAGGAAAATCACATTGACTTAATAGGAAATATTATGGTAATCCCTGTATATCAGTTAAGATAACTGTATTTCAGCAGGGCATAAATTGCCACAAGCTTCCTCTGTATTCAGACAACTGTGAGACTCAAAAGAAAATGCAGATATGTTTCCCTTTTCCTTGAGTTCATCAGCACAGCATTCTGTGGTTCAGCCAGGGAGGAGGAGGAAGACAGACGTGGGTGGCAGGGAGTACAGAGTGACTGGAAGGCACCATCACCAAGGACCATGAGCAAAGTTGCCCAAATTGTGTGATGATGGTGGCTGTCAGGTATGACTGCATTGCTCAGGCAGGAAAATCTAAGGGGGGGGAAAAACTAAGCAATGATCATAAACTCATATGAACAAAGATTTGGTGGGGCTGTCGTCTTTGTTATTAACTTTAATCAATTAAAAGTGCAAAATCTATCTACAACCTAAGGCATTATTCAATATCAATAGTAAATACATATGCCTACACCCCTTCAGCAATATACAAATACACATACACACACATGAAATACCTTGAGATGTGCATATTCACTGCCTCAACTGTGATAACTTCAAGGCTGGAAAGACTTTATTTTAATGAGAAAGATTGGTAGAAGAGGAAGGCTGTAAGTCAAAAGTTCTTGAAGATGGCTTTCCTACACAGAGGAGGGGGAGCATGGCATTGTCCCATGGAAGCACTGGGACCCTTCAGCCTTGTCTACAGGTTAAGGTAATCCCATTGGGATACACACTGTGCACATTTCTGAGCACACAAAAAATACTTTTAAGTCTAAAACTGTAAATCTGAGTCAGCTGTGAGAGCAAATTGTAGTATTTTTTTGTTGTTGTTGAGTTTTTTTAATGGGGGTTGATTTGTTTTGTTTGGGTTTCCTTTTGCTAAGTAGCAATCTGATATACCTGAGAATTAAAAAGGCTTGAGGGTATTTTATTTATCAGCCATTGCTTGTTTCATTTAATAGTGTAGCCTAAGCAGTAAAACATAAAGGAAGAATCAGAGATCTCAGAGTTGTTCCACACTAATCTCCCTTTTGTCAATGTTTGGGCACCATCTTTCAGTCCCTGATGAAATCCAACTTAGATTTCTTACAGAAGAAAAAATGATAGGAACCACAGGAAGAGAGGACAAAGACTATTTTGAAAGCATCACTAAATATGCTTTTTTTTGCTAAATATAATAAAATTAATGTAAGGAATATATCCTTCAAATATGAATGACGTTTTACATAGGAACATATGTAACTATATTGAACTACATATGACATGCATTATATAAGAATAAATATAAAAAAAAAAATTACACTTACAAAACTAGACAAAAATGTTTAGAATACCTGTGTGAAGTCAATTTACAAACAACTTCCTTCAAGTGCAGGGGTTGTATTTGTTTCTGTGAGTTCACTCCTAAGTGTCTTTCCCTTTCTTCTCATGGGCCAGCCTTTGTTCATTCACCTTGTCTTTCTGGTGGGCTTGAAAAGAGCCATTTGTTTAGTGAGGTTCATATTTCAAGTACTGTCAAGCATGAGTGAATAATACCCGGCTGATTTCACAGGTTTCTGCTTGACAGCAGCAAGGTCTAAGTAAGTTCTTGACTCCAGATGCTTATGCCCAAAGAGCAATCTGAAATGTCTTATATACAGCACACACCTTTTTTGGACTACAAGAAAACAGATGATAAAAATAGCAAGCTGAAAAAGACAGAAATAAAGAAATAATAGTTTATTCAAAAAAGTTTCCTTTAAGAATTAAGTCAGATATTATAAACAAATTATACACACTGTTGAATTAACTTGTTTCTTCTTCCAGGAAATCACTGCACTACCTGAGACAATAATGTGGCCAAAAGCAGAATTTACAAAGCAAAGGCCTCCTTGCAAAGCAAACCAACAGGCTTGATTTGCAGGCTCCTCTTCATGCTGAGGTTTGTGCATCATCAAAGGGGTGACACGGAGACACGGGTAAGAACATACAATGTATTTTAACATCATTCATAAAAATTTTAACAAGGAATAAAATTCGTTCAGATACCAGCCTTAATGTCCTGGATCTGTGTGAAGCCATGTATAACACAAGCTTTAAGGCAGCTCTGTGTAATTTTGTGAGTGATTTCTTTTGTATCCATTCTGAAGAAGCATTCTGCTCTTTGATGCAGAGCAGATTTCATTTTCTGTAAACGCCACTAGGTAACGTGTCAGCTCTCCAGTTCTCACTGCTCCAGATACAGTGTGGACCAACAATGCTGTCCAGATGACAGTGTTCCAAAATATCCTGCAAAGGCTGTGCTGAGTTTCCATGCACAGGAAATGTGGCCAGTGCTGCTGCTTTTCTGCTGAGTTGAGTCCCCACTGTACTCCACAGGCAAGTGCTGGTCTGCAGAGCACTTGCAGCTGGACAGGAGGCACAAGTGGCACCCACTCTGCCTGATTTCCAGCTGAGGGAAGCAGAACAGATTGATGGGAAGGGAGACAGGGTAAAAAGCCAACATGCACAGGGTAATGAGCAGTTTTCTTGGATTAAATGCACACATCTACCCAGAAGATCAGGATTGCAGCTTCATATTGGCCCCCTAGATACAAGTGCAATAATAGACAGAATTTAAAAATACATAAAAGACCATTCACAACTAATCAGTCATGTCCTATTTCGTTGTAAGTTATGGTTTTAATTACAAGAGAATTATTCTGTGGTTGGAAATGGCTGGGAGAAGGCATGAGACCCGTGGTTCACATGACCATGAATAGGAAGGGAAATGCTTAATTACCAGCCTTAATTACCATCCCAGACTTTCTACTGTGCAAGGAATACAAGTGACTACCACTTCACAGGTCTTCCTTTCAAAGGGATATTCTCCTCTGTGACCTGACCTCCAAATAAATTAATCTAATTTGGCTGCAGCTATCACTTTCTTCTGCATAACTTGTTTCTCCAAGGTTTGAGCTGGAGTGTGAGATTTTCTATATTTGTATCCCAGGCCTCAGCTTCCCATTACCTTCTCTCAGAAGATTTTCTCATCAACAGTAATGTTTCCAAAAACTTATAATTTTTTTTTTGTGTGTGTGTGTGTGTCATAAAAACCTCATTTTTTCTATGAAAAACTAAAGTTCACTGACCTGCACTAGTAGACCATGGCAGTTTCTCTGTCCCTCTGCAGGGCTGCTCAGATCTTCCACCATCATTCCTTTGGCTCTGTGGAAGCTGAACAGCAGCAGTATTATGGTGTGTATGGATAGTAAATGGCTTAAAAAGAGGTTCAGCTCTATTTAGGCAGTACTGCACCAAAGCTAAGCTGTTTTTCACAAATAGAAACACAATATTTTCGGCAGGACCTTCAATCCACTGCATGCTGTCAGGTCCCAGGTATATTTGTTGAACCTCTCATCCCTGTAACTATGACTCTCCTTAGAGTCCATCAAATTTATATAGTCTTTATTTAGTATATATGGGGGAAGAAGTTTCTGTCAGCACGTCTGTGTCCTGTGATCCCAAGATTCTTGGAATATTTATTATTAGGGATTATTTATTATTGGGCTAGGAAGCTGCAAGATGGGTACAGGAGTGTGAGTATAGTCAGTGTTTTCTAGACAGTTCTATTATGTGTCCAGTCTCCAGCCTTTTGCCTAAAGTTAGGATAAACAGATAAACATGACTTTTCAAGCTTATTAGATAAAGCATCAAACTGCATCAAGATTTAAAAAGTTTCATTTTTTTTATTTTTTTTTTTTTAATTTTATTTTTTTTTTATTCCTTGAAGTATGATGGGGGAAAAAATGCACACAAGCCTGAGATTTTAATCTCCAAGTGGTTATCTTGATAAGTAATAAATCTAACCTTTCCAAGCAGACGTATGAAGTTAAGGGGACTAATTGATCATGTTGGCACAAAGGTGTTGTTCATTCTGCAAAGGCCAAGTTAATTCACATTGATGTGATTCAAATTAACCTTAATCAGCTACTAGGCTGACTGTGATTTCATTACTGAATATGCTACAATTAGACATCTCCTGTCTTTAAATGCCCCTCAGCTTTATTGCAGCTTTTTTTTTTTTTTTTTTTTTAATAATAAACACCCATTTACACATCAAATACTATTAGTGTAATTGGCTTTAAAATTGACTTTTTTGTGTAGTCACTTTTTGGTTCTGTTTATTCTGAAAAGGTCAAGTAATACAGATTGATGTGATCTAAATTAACCTCAAACAGTTACTTCTCCTCTCAGAATGATATGCTGTCATGGTAGGGAAGGATCAGACAGTTGCCTTCTCTTTCCTTTTTTTTTCCCCCTTCCAGATACATAAATCATATGTATTTCATTCCTGGAGGCAGGTGCAAAACACTTAGAACCCTATAAATCATCTTCATAATAGAATTCAAAAAGCAGTTGACTATTCATCAGAAAACTTTAATTCTTTATCCCCATTGAGGCTGTGCAGGTATGCTACACACTACACTAAAAAAAAAAATTACGCATTTCAAAAATTACCTTTACTTTGTTGCAAATAAAACCTGATCCAAAGCCCTCTTTCTGAAGATTTCTGCCCTTGTATTCCATACTTCAAGTAGACAATGTGAACACAATAGTTAACTGTAAATTCATTGGCAGTGTGTTTGATTGTGGCACTGGACAAGAGAAGCAAGTTCCCACACTTTATTTCATTTCTTGAGGAAAACAATTGTAATTTCCCTACCTCTCTCCTCTCTCCTTTTTCAATTGTCCCTGGCTAAGAGTATTGCCTCTTAACACTGCCCTGATCAAATGGAAAGGTACAGCAAGTGAAACACTCAAGGAGGGCCATAAGAAACAGAAAATAAAAATGATGAATTTTCTTCAGAGGGAGCGAATTAGATGGGGAAGGTGAGGGCAGAAATGACAATTTAAAATCAGCTCTTTACCCTGTCCACCACTTACACTCTCTAAGGAGATTCAGCTTCCCCAAAAGCAGGAGTTAATGAGGGGACACCTTGAAAACCCCTGTGTGTGCTGCAGGAAGGATGCTCTCACCTTCCAAGGATTCACTTTGGGCACCCCTGGAACATCTGCTCCCCTGAGCTCCCCTGGGCTCCCTCTGAGCCCCGTGGTGGGAAACTCCTCCAGAAAGGATCCAGGCTGACACACTTGTGGAGGCAAGGAAGGACAGCAAGCCCAGCAAATTGTCCTCCTGCCTTAGGTACCAGCAAATCTTCCACAGCTCTGAGCCCAGGACACCTAATTGGAACACAGATATATGGAAATCCAACTTAACATAGGCAATAGCCACAACTGTCACATCATTTATTGATCAGAATAAATGTTTAATTTTGCATTTAGTTGAAGGCTGCACTGTGATCAATAATTTATTTGCCACTTGTGGTTATTTTACATGTCCAGTCACCTTTCTACATGCAAAATAACCAGAACAAGCATATTACTTTTTCATTCAACTCTGAACCTGAATCTGAAGAATGGTCTGCGCTGAGACCTCCCTTTGGTTTTTTTTACTTTCTTCTGTTGAAATGCTCAAATTTGAATTTCAGCTCTTAAAAGTAAGCAAGAACCATGCTTGGTGTCCAAAGGAAAATAAAAGGGGCATTTCTTCATCCTGTCAAATCTTCTAAAAGACACCAGAAGGATTGTAAAGAGAAAGAGCTACATATACAGAAGAGAAAGTGGTTCTGATGGTGAAGATGACTCCTTAAAAAGTAAAAAAAAATGCTTATTGGATCTCTACCAGTATGGAAAATCCTAACTCTCTGAATAATGCAACAGCTTAAATAAAGAATTTAAAGGAGCTGAAGTTACTCTGGGAGATTTTCCTAAATCTTCCAGCTTTTGAGGCTGCAAAGGACAGCAGAGGCAGCTGTATCTTTGTAATGTTCACACAGCACTTGGGTTGCTTCCTTAATAAATCCTGAAAGAAAGAAAAAAAAAAGCATATAATAATTCTTTGCAAAATTTCAGGTAACTAGTGCTGAACATACTTTGTACTCACAGGGAAGCTCTCTTTTTTCTGCCTCCTATCTGCCACTGCATTTTTTTCAAGTGTGCAAAATCTGTAGGGATCTATTGATTTTTTTCCCCCTTGTTCCTCAGTATGAAATAGAAAGGGTGTGAGACAGGTAATTGCTGATCTCATCCACTCTACATCTAGGGACAAACCTATTTTTCTTGGGATAATGGTAGAGTCTCACCATATAAGCAATATTTGAGATGTATTAAAGCCACCTAGCCATAAAGAAGTTGAATGCTTCAGTGACAAAATATGTATAAGAAACTTTACTTAATATTGACATAATATTTCTAACATAAATACTGAGACTAATTATGAAATCAACCCTAGTCACAGCCAATTATACTGTGGGTTAGTAAGTACAATCACAACTGCTATTTATAGTGACAGAAATACCATAAGTATATATGAAAGACTATATACAGATGGTGAAAAAGATTATGCTTGGCATAACTCAGAGAGACAAATTAAAATGGATGTCTGTAAATAAACCAGAGAAAGTAATATTACATCACTAAAAATGAGACTGATCTGCTCTTTCACTTAAAGCCAAACTATATCTGACATGATGGGAGCAGCTTTACTTATGTGTGTGTGAGTGTGGATTTCTGGACATAACCACAGTGCAACTGCCACGGATTTTACATTTGGATGACAGCAGTCTAAAATACTGCTGGTTTCTTGGCATGTATGCCTTTGGTCCTTCTGGGAAATATGAAATATTAGTACTCATACAGAGTAAATTGATTCAAAGTGATTTTAATAAAGTTTAGTATGTGTTTGGCAAAAAGCAAACCCTTTCCTTTGCTACATGGGAATAACCAGAAATATGCAGACTCACACCAAACAGATAAATGGCTTCATATACATTAGGATGTTATCAAGTCTGAATTTTCCATTTAGAAATTTTATTATGCCTACTTACATTTTTGTCCCTCATTATGAACTGAGATTAATGTAACATCATCAATTTATAAGCAACATGATGTGTAGAGTCAGTTATCATGTTAATGCTGACTTCTGCTGTCTGTCATCCTTGATTGTCATTTACAGACATTTACTTTTACAAGAGCATAAAATGATCCCAAAGTAGTGTGTTACTGAAAAGCAATACAATATACTGTGGCTCTCATTACTCTGGTTCTCTAAATATGTTACAGTAAAATTTAAACGGCCATGTTATGGATTGCAGTCAGTGGTTTGCTGTCATTAAATTTTTGTTTATGATTGTGTAACTATATTTATCTGTCAGACCTGAAGTGTTTTCTTAGGTGTCCTCTGATAGTTGTTTCACCCAATCACCTTGTCCAGCAGCACTTCAGAAAAAGTACAAAGAAAGTTTTAGTTTCACTTTAAAATTTCCAATTTAGCATGCAAGGTGAAAAAAAGCCTTGAAGGCAGCCAAGGTACCTTGTGAACACCAGAGCTATGCTGGAGATAAACCTTGGTGCTTCTTTTTGAAGGCAAGCTGCTTGCCAAGTACTCTTGCACATGACTGTTCAAACTGCAGAAAGATCTAAGCTGGAAAAAATATATCCATATAATGGTAAGTGGAGGAGCATTGGTGGCATATATTAGTGTAATAAACATGTTGTCAGCTGCTATAAGACTAGAAAGAGCCATTACCATTAAAAAGTATTTTTTAATCAACTGTGCCAAAGAAAGTGACAGTCAAATGTCATGAAGAAAATGATACAAAAAATATTTTATTCCCTCATGTTAATATCTATTAGTCCTCACAAAACTGGGAACATTCCAGAAGTTTAAAGAGTTACTAATCCTTGAAAATTCTGAAAGAATTGAAAGACCAGTCAGTCTGACCTTTGATTACGAGTGGAAGTATTGCCCATCAGCTGGGCTTCAAAGAGCACAGTGAGTGTCTTTGGTGGCTGGTGGGTTTGAGCAGTAAATGGTATCAGATACTGGGATTCTTCCAAGGTGTTTGCTTTAGTGTTTACAAAGTGGTTTACAGAAATGGCTAGACCCATATGTAACTAATAATCATCAAGGGTTAAACAGGAATTTCACAGAACTAGATTTAAAGGATCAAGGGATATCTTTACCAACACAGCTATGGAATCTCTGAAGTCACTTTTAGCAGTATCACTCCTGAATGAACTTCTCAGCAAACATTATTTCCTACTGTGATCTTTAGGATATAAAATCCTTCTTATTAAAGCCCAAGAAAAACATTAACTAAGTATGAGCCTTCCAGAAGAGAAGGATAAGAGAACTAGTGGTTCCTTATGATCCCAACTTGCATGAAATTTGGAAGCAACTATTTTGTCTGAATGAGGTCTCTGCATCTGACATTTGGAAATAATTTTTTTTCTTCTTTTTTGGCCAAAAACCATTAGACATCTGCCACTGCTTCCCTGGTATTAGAAAGGTCATTATACCATAGGCAGCAGGAACTGCTGAACTTCAGAAATCTTTTGGCACTCACTAATAGGAATATGAAAAAATATCCAAGAACTAGCCAAACATGGTCTCTTCAGAATAACAGGCTGGAAAGATGAGAAAACCATGGCCTCAAAAGGGGATCATGTGAAGTGGGCAGGTTTGTTTATTGATCTTATAGTGAGAACTTTCTTACTTCCATAACCAATAAACATAACTTTGCCAAGGAGCTGACTGAATTGGTTGTGCTCATTCAACTGTCTGTCATTACTACTGGCAGGAGGACTTATTACACATTTTGTTCAGCCATGAGTCAAGCTAAATCCAATGTCACTTTTAACCTCAGGAAAGGAACTGAAACAACCTCACACCCTCTAAGTCATACTATATAAAAATTCTTGGAAGGGTCTTGATGGAGTTTATCTTCCTTGTCTGATGTCCTTGGGCACACCATCCAATTGAAAATCCAGCCCTGTTGCAAAAGAAGCATTCAAGACTTGGATCACGATTTTTTAAAATATAAAAATAGATATATGTTATGTGTTTTATATGTTCATATACATATTTGCATATATGTATTTAAAAACAAACAAATCTGAGAGAGCTCTAATAGGAAGACTACAGCAAATTTGTTTCACTGTAGCCATTCAATTTCCTGAGATCAAAGTATCATCATATAACTGAATTATACTTTATAAATAGGATAAGAAGTAAGGAAAATACCAACTATTTGATAATATATGTGATTAGATTTATGTCCAGATTCTCAGTCGTGAAATATTTCCAGGAGATATCTCTATGTGTCTAAAAACAGCTGTAAAAGTGTTATTTTTATATTTCAGTAAAAACTGCCTAAAGGTGCTGCTCAAATTCCAAGTCTGACCATGTCATGGACAACAACCTGGCAATGTCTCACTCACTCAATCCCTCACCTGCAGGATCCTGGAGGGACAATGGGAAGGGTAAAGGAAAGAAAACACATCAGCTGAGATAAAGACAGTTTAATAGGGAAAGCAAAAGCCACAAACACAAGCAAAGGAAACCAAGGCATTAATTCAGTGCTTCCCATGGGCAGGAAGGTGTTCAGCCATTTCCAGGAGAGCAGGGTCCCATCATGGTGACTTGGGGAGACAAAATCATCACTCCAAATGTCCCCATTTCCCCCTTCTTCCCCCCAGTTTATATACTGATATATAATGATGTCATATGGTCTGGAATATCCCTTTGGTCAGTTGGGGTCACCTGTCCTGGCTGTGTCCCCCACTCCCACCTTCCTCACCAGCACAGCTGGAATGAAAAGCAGAGAAGTCCTTGGCTCAGCAATAACAAAAACATCTCTGTGTTATTTATTTGCTCAGCACAAATCCAAAACACAGCCCCATAGCAGCCACTGGGAAGGAAATCAACTCCACCCCAGCCAAAACCAGCACAAGCCTGCTATTAACTTGCTCATTTACTTAATAAGACTTGGAGGATGCAATGTATATCAGATATATATTATTTCTCTAGCTGCATCCTTGACAGAACTTTCTTTTTGATGCAGTACTCTCTGTTTCCCTTCTTCATTCCCTTCCTTAAAAATGTGGATGCCTATTGCTTAAATTACCCTCTTTAAGAATGGTGTTCTGCACATCAGTACTCCTGCTAAAAGCAGGTGCCACTTCCCCTCCCTCAAGTGGAGACACAAAAGGCAAAGAACCCGGATTGAGATAAGAACAATTTAATGGAAAAATCAATCAGCTAAGAGAATGAACAGTAACAGCAACAATATTAATAATAATAAAAGTGTACAAAAGAGAGAATGATTCACACGAAATTTCTCTTAATAAAGTGCTCCCCATGGAGCCTGTGTGGAACCCACATCAGCCACACTTCCCCAGCTGGAAGAAACCCATTCTCCCATTCTCCCTGGAGGAACATCCCCTTCCCCTGCCCACAGCAATGACGTGAGGTCCTACAGAATCCTCCAGGTCCTGACCATGCCCCTTCCTGGCTACTGCAAAAGTTAACTCTGTCCTGGACAGAACCAGGACATCCATCTACTCCTACCTACATTTTTTTGAGCAGACAAAGCCTTTATTAACTCTGTTTCTTAATCGTTACCAGTTTCAGAACATATTGTCTTTTCTGGCTATCATAACTAATTTATATGCCAGAGAAATTAAAAATACATTCTGCCAAGATATAAATATTCTTCTTTACTTGTAGATAAATTGATACATTTAATAATACACTGAGTTTTTAACTGATACCTTAATCTAATTAAATGAGCAGGGTTCCTATTTCATTATTTGAGACTGTTTGACAAGAATTGTTTTATTTTAACTACCCCTTGCAGAGATGATTCATGAAATTTTTGGGCATATTATAATTTCTATATGCTTGCATTTGCTTATTAATGGTAGATCCTAATAAGCCCAGTAGGACAAGGATAGAGAGGAAGTGGGCAAAATGGGGCAAAATATCACCTTGTTTTTTCACACTTTCTATGTATGCTTTTTTTTCCCCTCACATATTACTTGAAAAAAATATTTTTTTTTCAGTAGTACAATGAAATTATTCTGACTTCATGCAGTAAACATTGAATATTTGACTTAAATAAAAACCATAATATTGTGACAATGATTTAGTAATGAACCTGGTGGTGAGCAGAGATGAGTGAACAATGAGTTGCAATGCACCTACTGAAAACCTGCCCTGTAAGGCACTAGAGCATTAAGGCAGAAGTTTACCTTAATCCCTTTTATTTTAGGTGATAGTCCAAAAAAGTTAAGAGGTTACCCATCTATCAACACTCTTTTAGGGGTTCTCCCTCTCCCATTTTCTGCAGCCTGTTGGATGTAGTTTCCCAATAAGATGCCCAGGTGCTGTGCTAATGAGAAACACTCAGCTGATGGGAGAGAGCAGATGCCATTTCTTCCTGACCTCCTTCTGCCCCAAACAATGGCTGCTCTGTAATTGCTCTGCCATTTTAGAGAGGGGCTTGATGGGAGCTGAAGACCACAGGGATAAAAAAATTATCCCTCTGCATTCACCCAGTTTTCAGCCTCTCCTATAATTCAGCTGTTGGAGCCCAGGTATGGAGTTAGATGTTTCCCTCAGCCCACCCAGGATTTGTGGCCTTAGCACTTTGGTGCAGAATAGGAGCTTGAGCAAATGCAAGTTGCAGACAGCCCTGCATAAAAAATCCTCTCTTTAGCTCAAAATGAGAGCATAAACCCAAAAGACAAGTTAGCCCTGACTGCAGAATCTCTCCACAAGGCAAATTCCCAAAAACAAGTATGAAAATTAATCAAGGTTCTGAAGGCACCTAATATCACTGCAGTCATTGAGAATGATTTTTATTGTCCCTAATGAGCATTTTATAGATACTCATATCTGAGCAGTGCCTGAATCTTTCAAAATAAGAACCAGCATTTTCCCTGGAGAAGAAGCATATTGCTGAATGCAATCTGTCAGCACGTCGGGGCTGCTCAGGCTCCTACACTGTAGTAACAGATGATCAAGTCCTCTTCCATGTTTCATGAATTGAAGGTGTAAATCAGTTTAGCCATTAAATAAGTCAACACTCCTCTTATCTATCAGTTACTTTGATTTTATAGATAAAGGTATAACTTCTATTGCAAGTAATTAAAAAGGAATAATTTATTTCACAATGTAGTTTCTATCACAGTCTGCTTCAAGCCTAAAATGAGGGCAACCACTAACAGTAATTTTTGCTTTTCTAATCTATTCTCTCAAGAGAGGAATGTGATTTCACTTTGATTTTTCATTTCCATAACAAGTACTGTGAAGTTTTTCATATAGTTAAATATAGCTAGTCCTGAAAAACTCTAGGAACCTGACCCTCTCCTTTTCCTGACATGGAAATAGAAAATTGCAGATAGCCTTCTCATTTGAGTTCTTTAATGATGAATAATCAAAAGAAGCTCCCTTGGAGTACCTTAAAAATAGCATTATTTTTGTTTAAAAGGATGCTTCCATTGAATGCCAAAGATTAAAAATAGAATTCAATTCACGTCATTCTAACAACAGTAATACTAATTTCCTAATCTTCATCTTTTCTCACTTTAAATGTATTTCCCCTTCTGTAAACTATTTATTGGCTGATCATTATTCTTGCATTCCAGCAGCAGTTTAAATTATATAAATAAGGCATGCTATTTATCCATAACATTTCTGTGAATTTCTTTTGCTAGTCAATCATCAAGCAGAAGTTTAAGACAGAGCTTTTTCTTCACTGGTACATCATCACTGAATGTTCCCTGGTGATTCTAGGCAAGAATCATACAGACATATATTTTAAGATACTCAGATGTGAGCATGTGTTTCATTTCTGCCCTGCAATAATTCTTGCTGCCTTTAAAAAAGTTTAACAGGTGGAAAATATTATATACTTCTATGATGAAACAGCATTATATTTCTGTAAGGCAGTACTGTTTATAGCACCTGGTTTTCTACCTTTGTTTTTTTAATTTTCTATGTTGATTTGGAGCAGACACTGCAGACGAGGATGCAGCTCCTGCTGCTCTTAGCTGTGGAATTAAGGCACTCAGCTTAGTGCTGCTCTTTGGCTGGCCTAATCATCAATTTACCCATTATGCTGCAAATCAGCATTTTCCCCCTCTTTAAAAATGTCCAGACAAGCACACTGACACCTGATGTACTCCATGCTATGATCATGGGGAAGACAGCTGATCCCACAAGCATTAAGCCAGTTGTCAGGACACTGCAAGGATGTGTGAGCACCCGCTGAGCCAAGCCAGCTTGGAGGGAGGATCAGCAGCTTCCAGCAGTGTACAGTGCTGTGTGTGGGCAGCTTCCACACAATCAATTAGGTACCCAGGGAGAGGAAGGGTTCAGTTCTTAAACTAGCAGCTTTTCCTTCCTTACATGTCTAATCTCTGCCACGCAAACTCAATTCCTTAAGCATGGCGTGTGACGGGGGGTTTATCCACATGCTTCACACAAGAAAGGCTTATGACTCCAGCTCTTAGCCAAAAGAATAAAGAATAAAAGGACACCCAGAAGACCCCTGGTACTTGACAGTATCCTTTTGAGCAAAATCACCCTTTTTCACTTTTAAAGCCTCAAGGTGAAAACACAACATACTCCCCTTGAAAGTGTAAATGTGGAAAAGCAGGCTACAACTTTCTCAGATCTCACGTGTGGATTCCTCTTGATAAATGTTCATCTGGAAGGATATTCCTGGATTTGGAAAGTCTTTATAGGGTGAAGAGCTGGTCTTTCCAAACGTTAGGTTACTTTCATTTTGCGAGGGAACTGTATTAGGAAAAAAAGAAGTATTAGATCTTGTATCAATTGATTAAACCATGCTTTTCGTCCTGACATAAAATTTGGAATAAAACATTACTGAAGAATAGTCTCTCTTAATGCAAACAAGTCTGCTGGCATTATCTTGTGCTTTCAGCTCTCTCATGAGAATCTGAAGATTCTTCCTTGTTCCTTGTAGAATGGATTTTCTAACGGAGAAACACCAGTGTCACCCACCTAAAAATTATACACAATTTTTCACTTGGTTGGGTCTGTACCTTCTGCTGCTCTCTAATTGATACTTAGGAAAACACTATTCTGCTTTCTGTCTGCCTTTCATGAACAGACAGTTGGAGTTTAAAATAAATCCTGTTAAGTTCCAGGAGTGGATGATTGCTTTCTCATTCTTTGTTCTATATATGCTGGTGGTAACTCAATTTATTCTGTCCTTTATCCTTTCTATTTCAGATGTCTTTCCACTTATTTTCCTCCCAATTTCTGGTGTGAATTTCCACTTGCTGGCTGAAATTCAGAAACAATGAACCTGAGTAAAGACCTCCAGAAAAAGATTTTTGCCTAAGTGCAGGATTGCACATGCTGGAGCCATGCCCAGACAAAACCCTGCCCATGTTGCTCTGTCCCTCCCCGTTGGAAGGGAGTGATTAGACATGATGGTGGCAGCTTTCACTCTGCCCCTGATGCCCCAGGACACCTCCCTGGAGGGATTCAGCCACTGCTGAGAAAAGTCAAGGTTCAGGAAGTGGGGCCAGGGAGCAGCAGCTTGTCTTTTCTTGTTCACAGTGGTAATTTCACAAAATTACAAAAACAAAACAGAAAGGTGGGTGACAGGGCTCCTTGAGGGATGTAGTGGATGCCAGTCTCTGGAATGTGGGTGAGAGGAAATGAAAGGGTAGAAGAGAGGTACAGCACAGTACAAACTACATATTGAATGGAATGCAGATCCTTGAGGAAGAGAAAATTCAGAACAAAGCAGAATGTAACTGAATAATGGACCATAACTCATCCTGATTCCTTGGACTAAAAGTAAACAGACTTGAAATCTCTTTTTACCTTCAAAGATTCCCTTCTATATGAGTGACTAAGAAAAAAATAAACCAGATTAAAAGCACTTTAAATGCACTATGGCTGTAGATAGAAATTAAAACTTCCTCTGCTAAGGGCAGCAGCAGTTTACAAATGCAGAACTGGAAGACCATGCACCACAAACCCCACGGCCAAAGAATCTGGGAGCCTGCTTTGGGGAAAAGTGCTCACGTTGTTCCATATTTTTTTTTCCAAGCACCTAATTCATTATGTTATCCAAACAAGCAGCACAGTGAAGAAAGTGGAATAAATGAGTGTTCACTGTCCCAGGAAGGCAAGAATAAGGCTTCTTCTCCACCCTGTCTCAGTTGATATTCGTATACACAAGCTTGAATGCCTGGGCTATCAGCAGTAAAACAAAATAAAAGTAAGTCCTCTCTTTGAGAATGTGAGGAATCAAAATACATAGAGTACCTGAGATGAATTTCAACAACATGGTTAGGTTTGCAGATGTTCTTGTTTGAGGTGGATTATTTAAGCTCAGAAAAATAGGCTTGTGCTCAGTACTCCCTTTCTTTCACATTAGAGAGTCCACTGTTTGAGGGGCAGAGGGAAAGAAGAGAGTTAGGAGCTATTTACGTGGAGAAAAAATAGAACAGACATGACATAAGAAGGAACGTGCACCACACTGAGCTCTCAGAATGTATTCTTTGAAATTGCGGCTCTGTGCGGTTATATCATCTTGGCAGCTGAAGTAATACTCTGTGCAATTATCCATATTAGGGAAACTGTAAAAAATAGAAATGGCTCTGTTTATAGCTTCATTCTAATACACTGAGTGGTGGACAGCCACAGCTCAATTGGCTGCTGGGTGTCAAGGATCACTTCAGACATTTGGATCCTGAGAGATTCCAAAAAGCTTTATCAGCTTTCAGCTAGTGGGAGTTGCCCTGCTGAAATCCAAACATGATTTGCAGTTGTCTGGCCAACCTTTTATGGGAATAAGACTGTGTTTATAAAAAAAACCTCTGTGCAGTTTGTTTATCATGTCACCACAGACTGGAGAGTGGATATGAGGGGAATGAGCTGTTGTTAGTATTAGTAACGGTAAAATGCTTTTCAAGGGAAATAATTTCATTTGAATACTGTATTTAAAATCGAAAATATATATATGTAAACACTCCTGCCTTGAAATATATTGTATCTATTTCATGCCCCCTAGTTCTGTCAAGTAACAGGAGAAAAATAATGAAACTCAGTCCTCTGTTTTGTATCTATACTGATGTGATTGATCTACAGATTTATATGTTTGTTTTTTGATTACTAGGTTGGATGCATCAGGAAATTGTGGTGTAAGAAGCAGGAGGTAGAAGAATGAGGATAAGCAGCATTTACTGATGTGTTTCACTCATTGAAACAAAAAGTAGCATAGAGCATTTCTAAGAGAAGGCTGCCTAAAGCAAGCTATGAAGGTAATGTGTCTGTAATGCGAGCTGAAGACAGATTTGTGAGGAAAATTTTACATCATCCTTATGAGGATGGCTGCCTTTTAGGTAATTCACTGACCTTCCTTCTGAAGGGTCTCTTTGAAAGCCACTAAGCCACATCCACCCCTGAAGCCTTGAGTTTAGGGCTTAAATAACAGTTATGACTGTTTGTGTTTTACTGGCACACATCACCTACACAAACACCGACAATGATCAGCCTGGAACCTCTGGCAAATTAAAAAGAGAACATAATCCTCAAACACTCCCTCTTGCACGATGCCATTCTTCAGTGCTGTTCCAGTTGGGTGGTGTGTGAGGGGAGGGAATGTATTCTGTTCAAAGTTACTTCCTTTTGGTGGGGGATTTTAACCCTGAGGGTACAGCAAGAAATAATCATCCATTCTGAGATTTGTAGAAATGCAGATCCCTCACTCTCACAGCATGGAACTAATGCAATTCCCAGAACAACCATCTGTGAACTGGGTGCACACCATTTCATTTTGATAGTGTCAGTCAGAGGGCAGGAAACCTTTTTGGCTGTTATGAAAAATCCTCCCAAAATCTGTCTCTAGACAAGAGCACACAGCAGCATAAAGCAAAACTCAGGAATATGCATAAGCACCTTAGAAGAAGACTTAGCTTGGATTTTACACAGTTATTTAAAATTCCCTGCTTCTTAATGGAGACTGAAAACCTACTAAAAACATGGTGGATGAAGGAGAGGAGATAAACTCATCCTCAAAACCCACCATTCAGTTTCTAATGGGTTCACTGATGTTTGAAGTAAACACTGATACTTCCTCAAAGGGAATTTACCTTGATGGTGTTTCTCTCTGTCTGTATTGTTTAGGAACCTCCCACAGCCAAAATGTCTGGCAGGAATCTGCTTTGCTATCTCAAGTCACAAGCCTGGCTTGGGTCAGAGATTCTTAGAGATAAAACTTGCCTTAGTTTCACTCCTCTCCAGGAGGACAAATAATAATTAATATTTACTTGATAAATTTAAAAACATTATAGCCAGCTTCTTTTATCTAAAGTCAGCACAAGGGACCTGTTACTCTCTGAGGTGATAGGCACAATTTGCATGGCTGCAAATTCCCCCTCCACGACTCTTGTAAAAGGACTGGAAGCTTGTTTTGTCCCCACATTGTTCCATGTTCCATAAAGTTTCAACAAAAGCAAGTGCTGACATTCTCTGTCACAGCCGCCTTCTCGGTAATTTGGAAGAAGTGTTTTCTATTTCTCTAGAGAAAATGCTTCAGTCTCAAAAGCTGTTTATTTTGCCTTTTGCTTCCTTCAGAAGGAAATAAAAATCTGTGAGATAAAATGAGTTGCAAATGTAATTGCAATAAATACATCAAAATAAATAAATAGCAGATATTTTCCATTTATGCTTTAAAGAAAACAATTTTACCAGGGCTCCATGACCTAGTAAAAAGCATATAAAAATCAAAGCCCACAGCAGTCTATTAAAAAAAAAAAAAAGAGAAAAAAAAAGGCATTTGGTACCATCTGAAAAAAAAGAATGGTTTACCCAGCTTAGTTTAAACCCACAAAAACCCCTGTTGCTTGTTTTATTGCTCCTAGAGCATTTTAAGACCCCTAATTACAGTGAAGCCCAAAAGAGCCCATTTCCTTTTTACTTCTGTAAAGAAAAAGGAGGGGATTGAGGGCACAATTTTAGAAGCACATGTTGGCAAATATCAGAAGGACAGAATCGTTTCTGAGAGGCCATAAACCCACTAAAATCACAGTGCGATTTTACATCAGCAAGATGTAATAATATGAAGGCTGTACTGATGGGCAACAGTCCAGATGCTCTGGGATAGCATTCTACTGAGAGGGAAGATGTAAATTAAAAAACCTGCCACATGCAAAAGGATAACCTAAAGTGATCATTCAGGAGAGAAGTTTCAGGGCAGTGCTCACAAAGGTGACACTGAAAAGTTTCAGTGTGCAAAAGCTTTCCTCTCGCTGCCTGAAATGTTGGTGGTTTCCATAGCATGATTATTTCTGTAATTGCTTTGTGTACCTAGTACTAATTTACCCTCGTAGCATATTGACCTTGTAGCACTTTAAACTTTGCACAGCTATTAACAGATTATGCCACCACTTTGTAAATCGGTTTTCTGCTAGGTTTTTTTTCCTTCCAAGAAGGCTTTTGTTTCTCAATATTTGCACCTCAAGGTATTTCTCTTTATTCATCCCTCTGTTCAAATATACTAAGGGCCTGTCAGGCTGGCTTTTGTTTCTACTGCCTAAAAACAGGATAGGAAATCCAAACCAACAGCAACATTCATGACCAATTTTCATTCAAAGCAGAATGTATTTTCCAATTGCTGAGCATCAGTTTGAAGGCTGCAGAAGTATGTTAAAATCTGAACACTCTAGAGACAAATGTCAGTACTAGAACCTGTCTCCTTAGCAAAAGTAAACCTGCACTTTTGAAATCTTCTTCAAAGTTTTGACTTTTCCCTTCTTTTTTTTTTTCTCATGCTTCTTTTTCCTTCCTTGAAAAAAAAAATCCCCAGAATTAAATGCAAGCCCTTCTTGCCTCAAATCCTTACTTCTCATTCTAACTCCCACTGCCACCCTAACACAATCACCTGTAGGTCCTAGCAAAGGTGAAAAAAGCCTTTTTTTGAGACCAAGTGTAAGATTTTAACCTGGATCAGTTCTTCAATTCCCCCCCCCCTTTTTTTTGATAGATCCATAATCAGAAATTATGGAACTGAAGAGGAAATGTGGGAATTTATAAGCACGGCTGGTGAAGAAAGACTGTTTCTTGTGCCTATCATCCTACTAAAAGGATTGTTAATTAAAACACAGATTCCACATTGTTTTCAACTAAACCAATACATTGAAAAACTGACATTATAAAACATGATGTACTTGATTGACGTGACATTTTGGTTTGGATGCTACAGAGAATAAAAATCAGAGGAGCAGTAAAATAATCTCAACATAAATTGATTTATGGTCAGCATATAGTTTTTTGTTGAGTTCACATTGATCAACTTGATCGTTTGCTATTTACTAGCTCAAAAGGAAGTAAAAGTCAAAGGTTATATAATGGTGGCATCAAGAAACATTTTTAAGACATAATATTTTCCTGATATCTCAAAAGAATGAAGAAACACTGAGATGTTTGTGAAAGAACTGTTTCATGTTTCAATAGTAGAATGTTAGAAACAGGATACAGCGTGGATTATTTAACAGTTGCCAAATAAGATGATTAAAAATATATTCAGCTGAAGACAGTTCTAGTTCAAGTTTCTAAATGTGTTTTTCCTTGCTTTTAGCTTTTCACATATGACATGTCTTTGGGCCAACAAGAGGAGATTTCAGCAAAAATGAGAGTTCATCTTAAATGGTGTGAAATATGAGATGGAAATATCTTGTATCAGTGCGTAATGCTCACTGTAAAAATATGAGCTATAAAATTTAATCTTGAATTACTTTATACTGCTAATGTTTTAGCCAATTTATTACAGCTGCACAGTTCTGGCACAGAGCACCAGAGCCATTAACTCCTCACTGCCCGTGTCACACACCCAGCAGGGATGGGGATCAGCCAGCCCTGCACAGGACATGGGGATTAAAAAAAAAAAGTGCAGAATTCTCTTTGCCCTCATCAAAGGCAACTCTTCCACTATGCCTTATTTAATCAAACTGGAGGGGAAACTCTGTGGCTCGTATCATGGGTTGTTCACTCTCTGTATATAATTATATAATTAATCTGTATATAATCCATAATTGGAAAAGACAGAGGCTAGTGCAGGAAATCTCAACCACCAAAGGTTCTCACCAGAGACCAGGTGATGACAGGTTGTCCTGAACCAGCAGTTGTACTGGAATGAGATCAATAGTTGGGCTCTCCAGATTTCCTTTGAGGATCAATCTTATTTAATAACTTTACAGCTACCCTTGGCATACAAAAATGTTGGATACTAATTTCATTTCTTCATAATACAATGTTGAACTGAATCAATAACAGCAAGACACATATATATATCATGGGGGGGAAAAAGGGATGGCACTGGGGATGTGCCACAGGTATAAAATGAGATTATATATTACAGGCTACTATCAATATTTTTTTCCTATTCTCTTTTCCAGTGCCACAGAAAAATGTAACACAGGGACAGAGAGAAAAACTTCAGCCTCCCTGTATAACACTAATTTTTGGGTACTGTGTAACATGGTCAGGCAAAAAACAAATGTAATCCAAGTATCTATCACACAAAGTATTTCCAGCAGAAATTGCCAAATGGCAGTGCAGCTATTTAAGTCACTGATGAAACCTTAAGTTTTAAAAATTTTAGTCCATCTAACATTTGCTATTTAAAAAAAAAGGAAAATTAAAAAAGGGAAAAAAGAAGTTGGTTTTAATATGTAGGGAAGGACTGCTGGGGTGATCAAAGGAATACATCAAAAGTGAGTCGAAAAACAAGAGCCTTTCTGGCCTTGGCTTTTCAGTCTAGCTAAATGCCAGAGGGGGGTAAATTGACCTACAAATATCCCAAGAGGAAAACAAGAGAAAGTAGAAGCATTTGTATTAAAGGAAAATAACAGGGTTTAAATAGGTAAGCACAAATGGACTTTGATCAATTTTAATATGGAAGGCATTTTTCAGTATTTAGGAATGGGAATAATGACAGTTCAGTGGCTGCACCTCCCAAACTCCCAGTTCTATGTGTGATAAATGGGGAGGATCTGACTGATGCTTTATACCTTGCCATTTAATGAGAATTTAGAATTACTTGAAGAGATTTTTTCTTGGTGTTTTGTTTTCGTTTTTTTTTTTTTTGTAAATACTAGGACCTGGTAAAAATCTTAAAAACTCCAGTGTCATAAAAGAGTTAATTAAACCTTCACAGCAAGGCTGTTATTCACAATGGTAAATGTTAAAATGAGGTAATGCCAGCAATGATACTGTCCAGTGCCAATAAATCTTCTCAATCACATGGTGGTGACCTATCACACAGAAGACTGAGGATGTACTCGGGTACTTTTTATCAATGCCCGAAAGAATTTATTTTTCTGATAAATTATTTTAGCTGAAGCATGTTCTGATGTTAGTGCTTGCAATTAGCTCCTGCTCCTATGGAACAAACCCCCTCCTTTTGTGATGAATACATTTCAGATCTCTTAGAAGTTCTTCTCTTCTTGCTCCCATTTCTACCTTCCTCATACCATGTATGAGCAGCAAAAATACTTTGAAGAGTTGGGTCCCTGTTATCATTCAATTAATTCCAAATATAGTCCCACCCAGCCAGAAAAGATTGCTCTCAATAAGGAATGATGGAATTACAAATGGAGCCCATCCATTTGCCCTGTTTTCAGTCCGTGATTTCAGTGTGAGGTAGATCAGAATGTCAGAAATACACATAAGCATTCTGCTCCTTGGTTAGGATTTATAATCTCTGAAGAAGTGGTTTTGGTTCAAAGATCAGCTCTTCAATTAAAAAACTTGCAACAGCTCAAATGAATAGAAAAGTCACAATCATTAGTTAGGAGAGAAAACATAAATAAAAACAGGGAAGAAATTGCACCAGAAAATGTATCTTAGAATATTTAGCAGATTATTATAGTCATTACAAGGAGAATTTAGTTCTTCATCTTTATGTCCCTCTAAGGAGTTACAGATTGTCTACAGCTTTCTAATGGCCCTACCTGTTGTCTAATAATGACCAGGCCACTGAAATGCAAAAAATCGCAGTCTGAATCTTTCAGCAAGCCTTTGTAACTCACCCCGATGAGCCACAGCATCCTTGATCCTGTGCCTATTATTCTGCCCTTTCATTACAGTATTACTAGTCATTGAAGCTTTTCTTTAATGAACTAAAGAATTCAGTCTGCAGGAGCACTGCACTATGGTTCATAATTTAGATCTCTCCCATACTTTACATTTTGATCATGCTCAGCTACACAAGGGCAATAGTCAAGTTAGCTTAATAATAGCCAGAAGAAATGCCTCTAATCCAATTGGTCACAAGGCACATATCACCAAAAACAATTTCTTTATAATTAAAAGGTGCTCGCGGGCACAGTGAAAGCTTGGAAGTTGCCCAGGGATTTTGGGGGAAGCGTGTGGATTTTTTTTCCCATAGACAGCAACCACACTGAAGCAATTTCTGAAACACACTGATAAGCTTTGCCTTTGAATTTACATTAAAGAGCTCAATAGTTGCTACCTGTGAGAACAGCTCATGCTTCTAAACTGACTTGTGTCCTGGAGAGATTAAGGACACAAGGCCTCCAGGAGATTAGCACATCACTTGGTTTAAGTGACACCCAATCCATTTTATTGACATGGCCTCTATCCTGCAAAACAAGCACTTTTTAAGTGAAACATCATGAAAATTGGTGTGGCTTTGTGGGCCAGTGTATAATGGCTTTTCATAGGCAATTATTGGCCACTATTGGCAGGTCTGCAAGGCGAGCAGGCAGCAGTGGCCATAGATGCCTTGTCAGTCCAAGCCACCGCATACTAATGCAGCGGGGCATGCCCACGGGAAACCTGCATTGTCTTCTCATTTTACTGGAGCCTCCTGACTGACTAAGGACTTTAAAGCCCATTCATTGCATCAAGAAGATTATTACGCTGAATTGTTGCAATGTTGATTTCAGAGTGTGCTGAATCACAAGGCCACTCCGGTCTTCAATCACATTTCGTAATTATTTATTTTCAGCAGCTCGAACTCGAGCCTTTAATGGGAGAAAGAAAATTAGCATGTAGGTGAAGAGCTCTTTCACCTCCTTTTTTAATGCCATTCTAGTCACGGGGTGCAGTTTGGATGTGCCACTTGCTGCTGAGTAGCTGCATAGAGGGAATGAGAATAATTATTGAATTGAAACTGTGCACCAGCTTGGGAGATCTGACGTTTCATAAGCCTGCCTGCCAGCTACCTGGATTCCATTATGCTGGAGAAATAAGCTTTTTACTAACACTTTGGAAAATAAATTTTCCATTCTTTTCTCTTCCTTTTGATCTATAGCATAAAGAGGCTGCATGCACTGAGGTTGATAGGATGCATGAAACTACGCTGTGCTGATGAGAAGAGTAAGCAGCATTAAAGCACACACACATACACAGACAGACATTTTATCATCAGGCAGTTCTACAGCAAAGCCATGAACTACAGCTAACTAAAATGCAGTGAGATATGTTAATCCAAAATGAAAGCAAGAAAAGAATGCAATGCAATTTTATGCTAAATCATTTTAGCAGAGGTATGGAATTATTAAACATGAAAAACTGAATGCAGGTGGTCCTCTTCAAAATGTCTCCATAAAATCAGGTCCTTTTTTTCCTTGTTTTTCAATAAAACTGAACTCTTCATTTTGGCTCTCTAACTCATAACCAAGTATCAAAATTGGAGGATATACAAGTGGATTCCTCCTGGTTCTGGAAATAACCTGACAGCTATAAGAGTCAGCAGGAACTTTCACAACCACTGCATGCACTGCATCAATGCCACAGCCTAAGCTGGCAGCATCTGCCTGAGAGCAAGTCTTCAGGAAGAGTGGGTAGTGAATTCATATCTGCACAAAATTAAAATTAATCCACCTACATCCTTTTCTTGTACTGCTGTAAAATCGGCAATATTTTTGCATAGAAATTTGAAAAATTCTTCCAAGTGTTTTTCTAAACAAAATAAGACAACTTGCAATTCATCCTTCATGAAGGTTGGAAAAAGGATGAAGCAGGAGTATTATGAACCTAACCATTCTAAGTCAATCCAAAATTCTAGAAGAGACCAAAGAATATAGAATATCTTACCTTTTTGCATTAATATTACATTTTTTTCCTTAGTTCCTGAGAAAGGCCTATCCAACACTTTTTTAGTTTCAAAAGTAGAAGGAAATGAACTAGTTGAAAGAGTGACAAGCTTGCATAACGAGCTCTATTAAGAAAATACCTTATTTATCAGAGATTTTAATATCCAGGTCACAGAATTCCTTCTGGTTTTGCAGTGAGTGTGCCAGGCTTCTTGAAGACTGATTGATGACAACCTCAGCTTTCCTAAAGGGTGTGAAAGGTACAATTAGCATTGCATTTGAGGGTTAGCCAGTGCCTATTGCACCTCCTACCTGCTTGGTATTCTGGTGCTGCAGATCAAGGCAAAAGGTCTTGCCATGGTTGGGCCAACTGGATGTCCTTACATTTCTAGTGATTGCATTCATGTTTCCTCATTGCTTCTGTTCTTATTTGAAAGAACAGCATTTATCTCTTCAGGGACTGAACAGTGAAAATCTTGCTTTTATAGAGAGGTCAGAGATAAAAATTTAAGTAAATACGAACTGACAGGAAAATATGTTCTTTTTCTTATCTCATTCCTTTTCTATTTAATTTCCTTACCACGCTGTATGCTTTGTGGTATTTATGAGTCTTTGTCATAGTTATTAAATAACAGAATCCTTGTCTTTCCTGGTCGGCTAGTATGAACATTTTTATCTTTGCAGCCATTGTTAGAGCATTTGTCCCATACAAAAATCTCTATTGCCTGAGCACTAGTGCCTCTGACTCAGAATGAACTCGTGTTTGAATAGCACATCAGAGCATCTTTCTCATGCATAACTCAAAAGATAGCATCACAGAATCATTTATGGGCTGCAGGTTTAAGAAAAATAATCGTAGGTTTTATCAGAGAATCATAGAATGTCAGGACACAATATGTTTGAGGCAGTGATGCTTGCAGGCACAGAGCTGATGGAATCCTGCATGCACATTCAAAGGAAAAATCTCTCTGGTGATGTTTGGCATTTTCCAAAGGAGAGAAGGAGAAAGGAAAGGGAAAAGAGAGAATGTAGAAAGGTAAGAAGAATGGGAAGGAGGGAGAATTAAAAAACTCTAATGAGAATCTCGCAAGGATAATATTGGAAAGGTTCTCTATGAAGCATTTCAAAATAATGAGGTAAATCTCCATTTGGGTTTATCTATCTCTTCCAGATCCAGTATTTCCCAAGATCAGACACTTGTCTTTAATGGGTGACTTCATCCTGTACACATCTACAAGCCTATTTCAGCAGATATATAGATATATATTTTTTTATGAGGGGCATTTAAACAATTTTATTCCATTTATTCCACTTCAAAAAAAACAAACAAAAAAAAAAACAAACAAAACAAAACAAAAACCAAACAAACAAACAAAAAAAAAAAATTGGGATGCTTGATCTGCTGGAACTCATGTAACAAACTTCACTATCACTACTAGAGGTCACCAGACTTCTGTGATGACAAATTAACTGAGAATCTTCCTTTCTGGCACTGCTATACACAAACACACCTGCACACTCACTCTCACACACACACACACACATATATATATATATATATATATATATATATATATGCATATCTATGTCCAAAGGGGAGTAGAAATACTTGCACTTGCTATCTGAATGCAGCAAATGCTCTCCTGCACGATACTGACTACACATTTCAAAAATACATGACCTGTAAGTCTATTATTCCTTGCATAAGTCAAAAAGCCATGGGCCAGCTGTAACTTACAGAAGAGTAAGCATTAAAACGCAATTTTAATTTATACATTCATATTTACTGCTTCTAACGTATCTTCAAATGTTTTTTTAAAAGTTCACTTAATATTTTAGATCTGTAGAAGATTTATGTATATTATGAGAAAATAATTACAATAATTTCATGTCTGTCCTTGCTGTATCTCAATTTTACATGACAGATAGCATCGAGGACCATCTCTTATCACAAGTCTTAGAGCTCACAGACTATGCAGGTCAGAAGGAAACACAGATTGAACATACTTTGCAAATCACAGAAATAAATAAGCATGAAGTGCATTGAAATCAGAATCCCTCATAACTGTGAGAAAACCCAGAAATTTTGCACAGTCAACATGACACAAACATCTCACGTTCAACTTTAAAATATGTCTCACAAATTGAATCCAGAACTGCTGTATTATCCACTAACATTGTGGAAAAGTACTCAATAAAATGGCGAATATCATATTTTTGAGAAAGTGTGCAATATTTTTCTTCCTAAAAATGTGTTCATCCTGTTGTGAAATTGCAAGGAAAGATAGGGGATATTGATTTAAAGCTCTCAATGGCAGTCTATTTTCTAGTGGTAAGTACAAGAACCTCCGTAGTATTCTCCATGTATTTTCAGGATTAGTTTCTAAGGATTTCTGATGGCCTGAGACAAGCTTAACAATTCCACCTTTCAAGCACTTGTATGGGCTGAAATTAAAATGCATGCACACATAAATACATGCATAGACATACAAACACAAATAACTAAATAACAACAAAAATTGTGAACCCTAGTTTTTTACTGGCTTCCAAATAAAGAAATTTGATAGAAGAAATATTACCTTAATCTCTCAATTTATCACATTTATTTCAAATACACACACTGCTTCTATAAATAAGAAGCTTAAGAGCAAGGAATATTATAAAGCAATAATAAACTTTCAAAGCTAATGCTGAGACAATTTACATGACAATTTAAAATCTGCCTCCATAGTTATTATGTCATCGTGTATTATTCAAAAAGAAGGATTTCAGTAAAATTTTATTGAACCCTCATTGTTAAGATTGAAGCAATAATGGCTACAGAAGTCTCAGAAAATCTTGTCTTTGCAAAGCATTGACAGAGGGACAGAAAACCTGCCTGTGTGATGCCACGTTCTCTTGCACTGCAATTATGAGAAGCTTTGTTCCTGCAGTCCATCTCTCTCTTTCTCTCTCTTTCAAAGACCAAATGCACACTTTGCATTACATGGGAATTACTCAGTGGCAGTTGTTATTTATGCAACTCTTACACAGATGTATTTGGCAGCTATCTATTTAATCAATACCATAAATGTAAATGTTGCTCTGAAATAACCTCTCTAGGAACGAAGGACAGCTCTTCCACAAGACCATATCAGATAAAAGAAATCATAGCTATAGGGTGTTTCCTACACTGTAAATTATTCTTCTCCTAATCCATTGCCAGGCAAACCTCAGAAGAGCTTATGAATTAATTGCAGAGCATTTTGATTCTCTTCCTCCCCAACCCATTCTAAAATAGCAAATCATTCTTCCATGTGACAACAATGAAACTCTTCTATTAAGAGTACAGTTCCTACATACCAAAATCCTCCTTGATTCGTGCAAGGAATACAGAAGACAGGTGATGATGTAGAAGAGGGTGATATAACCCATTTGGGAACTGATTTCTCTAGGAGCCAGTTTCATCTTTTTTGAAATGCAGGTCTGTGGAAGTCACTGCTCTAGGTCACTATTTCATCCAGGGAAAGCTTTCCCAGTTATCTGGCCTGGGTCGGCTGGAAGGAAGGTAATGAGGTGAAGGGAAGGATGCAGAAAAGCAGAGCAAAGTCAAAAGCTGGTGATGAATATACAGGAGTTGGGTTTGGTTTCCAAAATCAGCTCTCACAGCTATGATCCATAAGCATGCCTAATTTAACACCTTATTGATATGAACAACAGAAATTTATCCTGGGAATAAAAGGGGGCCGATGAATATACATTCCTGGAGTGATCTGGCATACCTTGAAAATTCCTCTGCTCAGACTGAAACTGTCATTTATAATTGCTGTGATTACACTTTGAAGTTAATAAAGGCTCTTATCTTCATCAAACTTATGCTTGGGAACTGCCTGGATATTTCTTTAAAATTCCATTGTAGGAAAGGAGTAAAGAAGGATCAGACAGTAAATAAGGTCAGCACATTCAAAACTATTGAGATTTTTCCTCTTTATTAATTTGTAATTTTTCAATGGCATGAACAGGGCAGGTTGCAAGCAAGAGAAACAATGAAATTGAGCAATGAAAACTTTTGGTTGAGATGTCTTTTTCATTAATTATGTACCAATGACTTAGTGACATCTGCAGTCAAATGGCAAACATCATCATCTAACACGAGGTTACATATCAGATTTCTTATCAGAGATGAAACCTACAGATCCAGTAACCACAATTCCTTAAAAACTGAGCAAGGAGGAAACAAATGAGATAAGGTACTGCCACAGAATTGAAAAAACTGCAAGAAGCTTTACCATGATAAGCATAGTAAACCATAAGCTAGTAACTGGTCTGTATAATGTTATATTTTTTAATAATGTCTTTGTTTGGGACTCAAAATTGTTTAAATCTCCTTTCAGGGCAAATTACTCCTTAGAAACCAGGAGTTCCAGAAGTAAGAATATTCTTGCAACATTTGCAGTGTATTAAAAAGAGTGAGAATCTAATATGCAGCTTAATACAGCCCCAGGGCTACACTTACCTGCCCAAAACACCCTCTTAATGGGGTAAAACCAAGACAACCTGGCATCACAGCAGCAGGCAGCACTGGGAGTATGGTGAGGGTGCTGCCACTAGACAGGTTCTTTGAAGGAAGGACTGTTATACTTCAGTTATTTTAGCTGAGGAATTCAGTAAGACAAATATTATATTAGCACTGCACCTATACCAGGGTGATAGAAAAAAGTTCCAAGAAGGACATTGAGTGAGAAAGCTAAAATGGCAACTTTTATTTCTAGTCCTTTCAGCAAAAAAGGTCTACAAAAATTATTGATTTTTACTGAGTTCTGCAGAACTTTCTCATGCAATTTGTCAAGAAATAAAATAGATGAGAATTTGCTTCATTGGGATTTTCAGACAATATTCAATGTGACTCAAAAGAGCATTTTTACCCATTTGAACTCAATTCAATATCCAAGTGATACGGGAGAACTTGTTACTAATGGAGTGAGAAATGGATGTATTAGAAAAGAAAAACAGAGAGAAAGGAAATTAAATAGGAGAAGAAAGTGCTGGTTTAGATATTCTGAAGTAACTTGAATCATTTGTGGTGAGAAGTTTCTGATAAGCTGGAGTGAATTAAATAAGCTATCTCACTTTTATTTCTTCATCTCAGTCAACTCAGACTACACCCAAACAGCAAGAAAACTATCCATAATGGAGATTTCTGCTGCAAATTATAATAGTCATGCACACAAGATAAGATTGAAACCCAGGAATTCCATATGCATCTATAATGATTCTAAAAGATCTTCTAAGGTAATACTTTTATATAATTTTGAGTATTTGTTTACTGTATTCTGTGAATATATTAAAAAGCATCAAGTTACCAATTTCTAGTAAATTCTTCAGAACATTGTCATAAGTTTTATTAGAAAAACCTGGAGTAACAGCCAAAGCAAAGTTATTCATAAAACTACAAGCTCATTTTTACTGTAGAATTTTATAAAGGAAGTCTATTTTTACTGGAATTTAGCCAACTCAAATTCATAATATATTAGACTCATAAAATGAAGCAGATCAAAATCCAACTCCTTTTATGTTCCCAAATACCATGAAGTGAGAATGAGTTCAGGATCTTATGCTGCTAAAGAAAACATTACTTAGATTATTGGTATCATGACTTGGTATATTTACAAACAAATTGTCTGAGCACTTTTTAAGGGAGATGCAAAGTGAGGAGAGGTGGACAAAAATGACTGAAAGTGAGAAGGAAAAGCCAAGGTGAAATGATGGCTCACAAAACCAGGTTCACTTCCTGATTACAGGTGAGATCTGCAAAACTGGGTCAATTTTCAGGGACAGATCTGAACCCCTGTTGAGATAATGCTGGCAGTTGTAGGAGGTAATCACACATGCTACAAAGGTGGATGTTGGGATGTTGTGAGGGAAATAGCAATGAGGTTCAGAGCAGGAAAAATGCTGGAATGATTAAAACTTCAGACTGGATCCTGCTTGTTTTCACTACCATATGATTACATGGTGTCAAAATGTAAAGGCAAACAGGAAATCAAATGTTTAATATTCAGAGCATTCATCAAACATCATATCTCTTACAGGTAATCAGGGGGATGCTCGTGAAGTCAATAAGCTCCTGTCAGTTCCCTGTCTTCCCCCTGTTTGCTCTTACACAGGGAGAGAGAGAGAAAAAAAATATACTCTGTAAAATACACTCGTGCCAGTAAATTCTCCCAGTTTTGATGGTTTTGGTGAAAGTTAATGGGTAATTAAAGATGAATCTCATTAGGTAAACTTTTTGATTTTGATTTTTAGGAAAAAGGGATATAAAAATAAATTAATATAGATACTGCAGCCATATATATTTATATATATATGCAAGACTTTAAAAATACCTGATCTTCAGGTATTTTTAAAATCTGAAGCTCAAATTCAGTCTCTTTTTGAGACAGAAAAAAACCAGACAGAAGGCTACTCTCAATATATGGAAATACAATCAGGAGAGAAATGGCTTTTTTACATATTCCTCCTCTAATTGTTTCAAAATTTTGCAACTGATTGGAAATTTTGCTGAGGTCCTAAGTTCCCAGTACAAGATTTCAAGAGAAAAAACAGTTTACATTTACAGTCCAAATATTTGCTTCTTCCAAATCTTAGCACAAAGGTTTGCCTTCCTCAATATAAAGCTCATAGAGAAAAGACGTTTGGATCATATTCACCAGAGGATTTATTTATTCAAGAGGAATCCTCAGCTCAATCTTCAGGGCAATTTTCTTTCTGATTCATAAACTTTTCAGAATAATCAGAAAGGAGGCATTTGTGTGAGAATTTTCACATGAGCAGACACCGAGGTGGCAAAGAAGTGCTGGGGAAAGTATAAGTTCAGTGCTGAATAAAGGAAAACCGGTCTCTTATTTAACTATAAAATTCAATGTTGATATAATTAGAGGCTGGTTATACAAGTGGACAGTTCATAGGGTGCTCTTCCATTTCTGATTTTGAAAAACAAAGACCTTAGACAATTCCAGTTGCTAAAAAAAAACCAAAAAACCAACAACAAAACAACAAAAAACAAACAACAAACAAACAAACAAAAACACAAAAAAAACCAAAAAACCAAATAAAAATAACCACCCAAAAACAAATGCATCCAGAAAAAAATAATTAACTGGGGAAAAGTCTGAGAAGTGGAACTTGCTCCATTCACCACACAGAAAATAACAGGCATTAGGCAGGACATAATTGCATAGGGTAATGAGGGAGTAGAAAATGAAAACCCCAAATCCCAGCCTATTGGGGAGCACAGGACAACAAGTTAGGCATTTCCAGGAAGGATTTGGGTTCAGCCAGGCTCACTGGACTGGGTGCAGTCAGTCTGTTGGACCTGGCTGCCAAGGACCCAGTGAGCTCTTGCAGCTCAGTTAGTTATGTCCTGTGAGGGTTTATTAACCATGAGGGTTTATTAGCTATGGAGAAACACACACCAAATCCACAAAATCATTTTGGGCCAGGGATAGTCAGCCTGTTCAGAGCCCAACGAGTTGAAGGATGCACAGGAGAGCTCTCCAGCAGGCTCTGTGAGCATCATCTCATCTCATCTCATCTCATCTCATCTCATCTCATCTCATCTCATCTCTAGCATGGCACATTAGACTCATCCCCAGCCATAACAACACAGCCAGGCTGCTGGAAAATCTGCTGTCCATGCTTAGACAAAAGGTTAGACATGATATATTTGGAACTGGAGTTGCATACCTAGGCTAGCATGTCACTGTACGTCACTTCATTAGGTGTCCCACAGACACTATTTGAAGGCTGATATTTCATTTATATGATATACACACATTGTCTTCAATAAATATTTTATTTGCTCTAAGAGTTGGGAGGAAGCCTTCTGGCCCCAAACCCAGAGATCAATGGATTTTGGACCCTACTTCCTCTTCATTCCTTACTAAGGGAACAGATTTTATCTTGCTTTTTTCCTCCTGCCCCTGAGGGTGCTGTCTAGTATCCAGTAGCCTCTGATAAATAGTAGCCAGGACCCAGCACACTGCACAACTTCGTGCCTCTTTTGAACTTTTAAAGCATTTTTCTTTCAAATATTCTACCACTTTATCAGGGTCCTGTATCAGGGACAACTTCCAAACTGCTTGAGAAGAATAATCCTTCAAAAGCTGGTCCATTTTTTCCTGCCTTCCATGCCATTCACAACTATCCACCCTCAGGGTAGATCTTTGAAAGACTCTCCTAAAAATCTCTTTTGTAACTCTAAACGTGGTGTGAACAGCACTGAGGAGACTTGGCAGGGCTAGCAACAAGAACATGCCTGCCTTAACATCTAAGAGAAATTCTAAAACCTCAAAAACTGCTATAACAAACCTGAGGGAAAGAAAGGTGAGGAAAAGCTGGGGGAAAGTATCCTTCCCTGTTTCCCCCACAGACCGAGTGCTACTATTAATGGACTGCCAAAAGCAGTGCCCAAGGTAAGGGTAGGAAAGCAGCACTGAATGCACATCCCAAATGCCCCTCATTGCCCGGGATGTTTTCATGTCATGAGCTGCTGTCTCAAAGTGCAGCAACAAAGCAATCCTGATCCCTCTCCCTGCTCTGAAAAAGAGCACCATGGTGGGAACAGAGTGGAAACATGCACAGGGTTAGGTACCACAACCATCTGAACAGACCAAGCAGCTTTGTCACCAGGGGCTCTGGATATAACACAACAAATGCTTAGACTAAATTTGTTTCCAACCTGCTCTGGTCAAATCTGTTGTCATCTCTTTGAGCCCCACATTAGGGGCTAATTTAGGTTATCATATTTTAGGAATGGAACTCCCCAGTTTAGTGCTCCCACTGAGACTCTCCAAGCCACACTGCTCATTCCCGCTTCACCTCCCACTCCCTTCCCGCTGGTGGTGGGCAGCAGAGGAGAACTGAAGACACAAGAAGTAAAGATCTTATGTTGAGATAAGAACAATACACTGGAAACAGCAATGAGATAAGGGAACAAACAGTAACAGCAAAAATATTAATTAAAAAATATATTAATGAAACAAAGGAGACACTGATTCACATGCAAAAATGCTCACCCCAGAGCTCAACTCGAACACAGCCACAGAGTCACAGAATCGTTGAATCAACTAGGTTGGAAAAAACCTTTTCGATCAAGTCCAACCTGTGACCTAACAAGATTTTGTCAGCTAGACCATGGCATTAAGTGCCACATCCAGTCTTAAACACTTCCAGGGATTAGTGACTCCCTCCTTGGGCTGCTCATTCCAGTGCCCAATAACCCTTTCTGTGAAAAACTTCTTCCTTATGTCTGATCTAAACTCCTCATTGGACTTGTGTTCCAGACTCTTCACCAGCCTTGTTGCCCTCCTCTGGACATGCTCCAGCATCTCAATATGCATCATTAAAACAAATAATATATGGAGGAATATATGAAACACTGAGACATGCCTCAGATTTGTTCAAAGCTCTTTCTCTCTCTGTCCCTACAAGATGCTGTGCAGAGACTGTAAAAGACCTAAAGATTTACATTCCCCATGTGAGAATATTGCAGCATCAATTTTTCTAGCAAATTCTAGCCTCTCACACTCACAAATCTGACCAAAATTTTCTCAGATTGCTAAAGTAATTTCAGAGTATTAAAGTGTGCAAGTTTTTAAAAGCATTTTTTATTTTTTTATGGCAGTGATTTTTGTATATGCATGTACATATGGAGGTGTATATGCATATATATTGATTTATGTGTGTATGTGTGTGTATTTCATTTTTCAGTAAGTGTGGCATATAGCAAGAACCATGAATTTAAAGAATTTCTTTGGAGACCTGTATTTCCTTTTGCTGATGATTGTTCCTTATCTTAGAGTGCACAGAATGCTGTTGGCTGAATTGAAGCTCCATTGAGTGAAACAATCGGATTCAACCAAGAAGAGAAGAAAAATGATCCTCTTAGTGGCATTCCCTAGCACAGGAGAGAAGTGCTTACCTTGTGATGGTTATTGGCAGTTTGTTCAAATGATAGTGCACAGGGGTTTAGGTTAACCTGTTTATTTTTACATGACCTGAGATATTAAAAATATCCTTATTTTGAAGGGCTGCCAGGCGGTAACTCAGCATGGCATAAATTCTGGAGGCAGCATCATGAAATGGCATACACTGTTATTGAATTTTTAGTATTCAGTGAATATTGGTCATGATTTACAATAATTTTGAAAAATCAGCATTTGTAATGGGATTCTCTTATCTCTGAAAAGCATTTCTGACATTCAGTAGTGCATCACAGAATTGATTTATAATTTTTTTCCTGGTACATATTCCAGCTGCATAACAATATCCTGAGATTCTGACATACTGCCACTTCTCACTCCTTAAAGAAGCAGGAACTCTTTAACAATAATGACTGGAAAACTAAGAAGTGAAAAAACAAACAAACAAACAAACAAAGCAAACTTTTCTGATTAAAGCAACACACTCATGTGAAGGAGGTTCAGATACATGAGCCAAAGACAGTGCAGCTGCAGGTGTTGCATTGGTATTTTTTAATTTGTTCAGAAATTTGGCAGTTCAGTGCCAAATACCTTGTGACTTCAATATTTACAAACACATCTCCAAACACCTTACCTCAAGTCTCTACATTTCCAAAGCTTCCAAACATCTGTGGGCCATTTTAACTTTTCAATTGATATGGTGGACATATTATTCCTTGCCTCTTTATATTGGTTTAGGTCTGTTGGATCTTCAGGCTGCTGGGAGTTATGTTTGCCCTGTGCTACCATTGTTTTGAGTGAGTTTTGCCTCATCCATTCATTATCCATACACTGAATGCTAAATATAGGCTGAATACAAGAAGATAAACTGGTCTGATTTTTGTAGGTTACTGCAATGACTTCATATGAGAGGTTTAAGGCTTTTTAAAATATCTGCTCTGAGCCAGCACTAATAAAGCAGGCCCAAAGTGGTTTGAATTTCCACCTAATTTAAGAATATGAGTAAAAAATTAATTCTTTCTGATTCAGGCACTATACTCTTTTTCTCTGTGTGCAAACTAAGTGAATGCAACATACTTATTGGGTGAATGGCTCATTCTTGAGAACAATGGAACCTAAACCAGGCAGCAACTCCTTGCTTACCAAATCTGTGTTCACACCATTAAAAGTTTTAAACTGAACTCTGGGTGCTCTGTAAATATTGTAAGTGTTGAAGTGAAATTTGGGACACTGGTTTTAATTTTTAAAGTACCCTATACATTTTGATCTCTGTTTGCCTGACAAACTTCCTATTTCTTTGCACAGAACTAAGAGCTGAAACTCTGCTTTTTTACATGAGAGAGAAGCAGTAGTAGGATATTTTTTTCTCAAATGCTGACTTTTTAAATTTTTTTTTTAATATTCTCTTCAACCAAAATATTGCCATTGAATTCAAATGAGGTCCAGATTTCACACTTATAATCTAAAACGTGCCTTATTCCTAATTTTACTCGGCCTAGATTCATTGGCTGTGAAAACACTCCAGACCATGTAATTCCTCCTAAGAAATGAAATGTAATGCAGATGGAGGAAATCTGTGCCCATCACTCAGGCAGCAATGAAAAGTCCATTTCATTACCAGGCTGATAGTGCATTATACCCATTGTATATATTATAGACTCCAACAAATCAAAAGAGGAAAAGAA
The DNA here is from genome assembly GCF_052056855.1 of Sturnus vulgaris. Classification (NCBI taxonomy): domain Eukaryota; kingdom Metazoa; phylum Chordata; class Aves; order Passeriformes; family Sturnidae; genus Sturnus; species Sturnus vulgaris. Next base: position 66,790,057 of record NC_142246.1, read on the forward strand.
GAACCAGGTGTATATGAAGAGAAATGTAAGAATTAGAACATTACTACTCTCTAAAACAGAGGAAAATGATATTGCCAGCATGGATCTCACAGAATGCCTGTATTACAAAAATCTCTATTTTTACATGAGAAAACAGGAGGTCAGCCTTATTGACAGCTAACTGTGTCAAATCCTTGGCAGCTGACAATGTGTATACAGATTGCTGTAAAAGATCAAGGTATTTCCTTAATGATTTCTCAAAGATATTGAATATACGAGGTAGAAATAGAAGGTTTTCGTGCTGTTAGATAATAAGTATTCCAATTAATCTTGTATTTCATTAATTTGCCTTTTAATACAGCATTTCTATTCTTCTAAAGGAGTGCTGGAATTACTTTGTGCCTCTAATCCTATTCAGGACAGTAAACACAGTTTTAATGCTCAAACTCTGATTTTCAATATATGATGCACCATTGTATCTTGTAGTCTTGTATTACAGGGTCCATAACTGATAGGAAAAGTCCATGTCAATAATAAATTATGGGTTTTTTTAAACTGATGTCTTTTCCATAGTACTTTGTGGACTGAGAATTGGTAACTTTATTCTTTTTGCCTTTGCATATGGAAAAAAAATAATCATTACTCCAAAATATTTAGCTGACTATTTTCTGTGGTTTTTTGTGGGGTTTTTGTTGTTGTTGTTGTTGTTGTTGGGGTTTGTTTGTTTGTTTGTTGTATTTGTTTTTTGATTTTTTAAAATTACATCTCTCTTTAGAAGCCTGTTTGAAAATCACTTCCCTGAGAATCTAGGGGACATGGAAAGATAAAATATTATTCACATGCAATGTTTATGAAATAATTTCTTATTTACACCTTTCATCAACATTAAATACAAGTGGGAAAAATGTCAGGTCTAGAAGTGGCTAAAATTTCCAAGCAAATGAAGTAATTAGTAAATGAAAAATCTTAAAACTTTATAATTACATTAATTGAAAGAATCAGTAATGGTTCATACAAGCATACATAGTGGAGCACATAGATTGAACCTTTGAAGCTGCTATAAAAGGTAAAGAAGATATTTCAAAAAATCCAAATAAAATTCAATCAGCAGCAAACTCCATATAGAAATTGATTTCCAAAATATACTGACATCTGTCATTCACATCAATGGCAAGTCTCCCATCAACTTCAAACAGAATGTCATCAATCAATCCCATAGGAAACTCAGATTATCAGAAAAACCATAACTCATCTTGGAGTCCACACACTTTTCAACCCTGATTTATGCTACATCTGAGAAAAGGTATAAGAACACTACATCTAAGAAAAGGTGGCACAGTTCTTTTTTTTTCTGCAGAGGTAGATTCTTCATTAATATACCCATATATGAGTGAAGTGCATCAGGAAAACACTTCAATTTCGACAAAATAATCAATCCTTTTCTTCTTGAAATTCAGCCTGCCAGCAATCCCTCATAGCCACATGGAATGTCTTTATTTTTCTTTGTAGTCAAATCAGTTAAAGTATTTTGAAGGGTATATCACTTTCTATTTGATCAGTTTAATTTAAATCTACAAGATGCCCTCAGAGAGATCATCAAAGGATACAGATATTTCAGTAGATTATTTTCTTTTTACTGACAGCAGCTCTAAAAGGTAGTGAACATTATTTACTTAAAAAGAAATGTTTTCCCTAATGCAATGATTGCTGGAGGAATCATTAGTCACAACAAAAGTTCAATGACTCAGTTAAATATATGTCTTATTTCATAATTTATATGTCTTTTTACCGTGTAAGAATCCCTTGGGTCAAGCTTATGAGAAACAAAAAGGACACAAAACCCTAAATAATATTCAATATATAATGAACATGCAAATTAACTGGAAAATCGCTTTCTCTTAATTGCCAATTTTTACATAACGACTCAATATCTCTTTGGTCTCTCCTAATATACAAAGAGATAGCACATCGTGGATGTTTCTTAAGTGGCAATCACAGCTTTGACTTAGTAGACACAATTTATTAAAAATATGCCAGCATTTAGAGACTTCTTCAGACTGGGTTACAGTTCTGCACTGACTTTATTTTTATTTATTTATAGAACCATGTTATCATTTACTAGCTGAATTACACTTCATGTCTCTGATGTAAACTTTTAGAAAAACTCTGTTCTAGTATCCTGGCATACAAAGCTTGGGATACTCTGTCTAAACATAGAATGAAGAGATATTTATTATCAGAGAAATTGAGAGTATTCATTTCCTAAAACATCTATGTTATAAACATTCAGATTACAATACTCATAATTAAAAAAAATCTTCCAACCCATCTTGAGTGTAAATATTATTTATATTGACGTCAATCTTATCAGGATGTCTGCAATGCCTGAGTATGAATCAAAGCACAGATTAAAATGGAAAAGTTGAGTTGCATAAGTACTTGAGCAAGCTGAAAAGCCTGTAATATTATTTAAAATGAGTTGGCTATTAAGTTGAACTTATTAGATATCCTTTCGAAACTAATTTCCTAATTGCATTTTTTCTTTTCTATAATTTGTTTCATTTAATATTCATTGGCCTTATTGTTACCATCTTTCATCTGGTCTATCGTTTGAGGTTCACTGACCATGAGGTTCTTGCCAATTATTTGATCTATTCATACACATATATGATTGTGGTACCTAATTTCTGGCATGTCACCATTTTTAAAATGTTATATTAAAATGAGATCATAATGAAATCATGTATTGTGGAATTGAGATACGAGTTCTCATCTCAAAAATCTTGATTACAACATTATGTGGTCCAAATGACATATGATGATTGCTTTGAAATTTATCAGATCAACTATCAATCATATAATTTCTATATTCTTCTAAAATCTCACCACTCTGGATATAGAAATAGGCAGGTTTTATTTATATACCTTGCTAACTTCTCCACCAAATTGTTCTCTGTTTTGTCATGCTTTTGTCAACACCACAAAAAGTAATTTTTCATGCTCTCTTAATAACTTCCCTTCTTAAAACATTTTGCCTAATAATCACGTTAGCTATTTATCTGATTAACTTAATCCAGTTATATATATGCATACATATGTGTACACTGTTAAAAAGTGAACTTTTTGGGTCTTTGTGTTGGATTTGGCTGGGGTAGAGTTGATTTCCTTCCTAGTGGCTGCTATGGGGCTGTTTTGGATTTGTGCTGAACACAGGGTTGATAACACAGAGATGATTTTGTTATTGCTGAGTGATAGAACAGTGACAGATTACCCCTCCCAGCCTGCTATTTGCCCCAAAATGGTATTTGAGACAAGATTTTTGAAATATGGAAGTGTGTTTCTAATTCGTTTACCTTTTGAAAGGTATATTCAAAAACTATAATAAAGGCATAATCTAGAAATAAGCTCCTTTCTTTGAAAAAAAATATTCATTCAAGAGACCCAAAATTTCCACTGGAATAGATCGTTTCCAGTTTCAGGGAATAAAACGATACAAAAAAGTCTTCTAAAAACTAAACCAAAGCTTTTTGGTTTTCATGTCTGTTTGATTTAACTGGTTGGGTTTTGCTTTGATTAAAATTTTACGTTGTTGAATTGGGTCTCTTTCCTCAAATAGAAATCTTTTGTTCCAGTCCAGGACAGAACAAATGTAGTGATGCTTGAACATCTTCCTATGTTATCCCCCATAGGGATAACCATACCTTTATTTGCTAGGGAGCTTCACCAGCCATTCCTTCTTACAGGCTTCATGAGATCATTCCAAACACATGGAAAATAACTGCTAGAATCATTTTTAGGTAGGTTGATGATCTTTCACCCTGTCATGAACAAACCCTTGTACAAGGCATTGTGGAACAATTTCCTAGAAGTATATTTATGTTAGACCAGAAGTTTAATATGTAGTTTAAAAAAGACAAAGTAACAACAACATGTTTTTATGCTTCTAGCATCGAGAAAATTTGCTACCTAGAAAGAAACATACTGGAATTCTAAGGGTGCCTTTCACTTTGCCTGAGAGAAAGAGACAGAGAGATGGAGCATCCATACGCACCCCCAAGAACAAAGGAATGGGATGTGACTGCTTCAAGACTCCTGAAGGCAGATTTCCTTTTCTATAAGAAGTCTTTGCAGGAGATTCAAGGTCATGTGTCCCAGGTAATAAAGACAACTGTTTAGCCACTGCTTTGTTCTCTAACACTTCCTTTGGCAAATTCAATCCTGTGGTGACTGAAATAATGCATATTAGGAACTGCAAGCACAAATTTTATCTTGTAATAAATATGGTATGGACATATGACAAAAAAATTAGTAGTTTGTTTTAACAAACACAAGTAAGCACAATGTAAGTGGTTTAAGTTGGATTGTTTTAGCCCAGAATGAAAGGTTCTCATGCTTATTTTTAAAAAAAATTAAGACATTAATCTAAAACAATGGTTTGATAATCATTACCTCTGTATGTATCTATGCTGCCCAGGACATCAATAGATGACAAATCTCTTGGTAAAAATTAAAAATCCAATAAAAAGAATTTATTAAATATTACATGCTCAAAAATTAAGAGGAGAGTATTTTTATTTGGTTTTATTTTGAGGTTATTTTTATGGGATTATGTCTTCACTATTCTTTAGAAGCAGCCTAATTTTTCTGGGAAGTAAGCATGGTATCTAACATTTCAGCCTCCATGTGTGGGATATGTACAAAATCCTGGTCAGAGAGTATTTGTACTCACACAGCATTGCTCGCAGAACTTTTGGCACTTTGGCATATGAATTAGTGCAACATGTTAGTGCCATCAGACAGAATTTGTGCTACAAGGGGTTTTACTTATTTTGGGATACTATCTCAGCCAAATTTGTCAGCTTTTGTATCTCTAAGAAAGAGGGACAACACGTGGGTAATACTCATCAAGTGTATTTATTAGGGTTGAACAATTCCTTCAGAGAGGCAATGAAGATCTAACACCCTATTTCCAGTATAGCGTTAAATATATAAAAAAATTAACCAAACTATCTGAAAGTAAGTTAGTTTGAAAAATTCACCTTATAGACACAACCACTTTAATGGCCAAGTGTAAATTAGGATCAGCCATAGTTTGAAGTAGTTTCTTTCCTAGATTCTTTCTAATACAACCGTGGCCATGCTTCCAGGCAGTGATTATATAATCACAGACCACACTATGAAGTTTGGTTTACCCTTAAAGTAACAATTCCAGCAGATTAGACAGGTAGATTAGGATCTGCTTAGCAGTCAAAACACAGAGAATCTAAGGTGGAGCAAGGCAACAGCTTTGTTAATATACAGCTCCAATACCTGCTGGAGATAGCATCTACTGTACAGATCACTCTGCTTTCTAATTAAATCAGAACTCAAAAGAGTTAGAAATGCTTTATTGGAGATGTAATTTCTACAAATCAAGTAGTCTGCAACCCTTCTTGTTTCCATGGCAATAGGCCTGTCATAGGGACGTTCATTAGTGCAGCTGTTATCACTGCAGGTACACCAACCTCACATTGCAAAATACCTGTTGGAAAATAGTCTGAATTAGATCTCAAACCTATTAATGGAAATTTCCCCATATTATAAAACACTGAAGTCCCAGGAGTGTTCTCAGCTTGTGCTTCTCAGGACCTCTTTGCTCTGGTTGAGTTTTCAGATTTTTTTCCCTCCCTTTGCCCCATTAAGTCGGTTTGCAGGTTCTGTCACCCACCAACACTTGGTTTTGCAGGAGAAAAATAATCTTTAATAGTGTTTCAGCCACAAATGGAGTAATCTGTTGGCTCTCAGACCCATGCATGGGACTTTTATCCTCAGTCTTATGCCTTTTCTATCCTTTTTTCAGCACCCTGAAATGGCATCACTGCACTATAGCTGTTCTATTCCTGGAGCGTACATTTTAGTGCCAAGCCAGAGGTAAGCACAGATTCTTCAGACTTAGCTTGAAGAATATGCAAAAACAAGAAAATATTTATCCATCTCACAGTTGAAATTGGCAATGACTTCAGCAATGAAAAACCAGACAGTGTTGATGTCTTATTTGCAAGGTGGAAATCCTCATGTTTGAAATAAGGGCATCACAAATATTACTTAAAAGAAAATAGAACATGTTTTCCTTGTCTATTCAGATTCACCTAATGGGGCTGAGTATTTTCACCAATACCTTTAGAACCCTGTCAGTCCTGTTATTTTTCAGCTGTTGCACATCACTGTTGCTTTGGCAGCAATTCCAAGGAAATCACATCAAATATTTGCACTTTAAAATTACCATTCCACAAATTTCTTCCACTGCTTAGCATTTTATTCCTTGTAGGAGTTACATGAGTTACAAAGCCTCCCATTTTAAAATGTTCGTTCATACAGTCTCTTCCAGTTTCCCACTGCACAGCATAATATGGAAGATTTCACTGATCCCTGAAGTACAATATATTTCTGACTTTCTGTGAGCATAAAGGACATTAAATATCTCTAAGTAGTGAGATATGTTTATTACATCTGCCAGTTTCAGATTTATCAATCATTTAAAATTTTTCAACTTTTCCACAAAAATTTGGGTTATGTCCCTATCTGTAACATATCTACCATGACTACCAGAGTTAATTGCTATATTTAAAGCAGATTTTTTTTCTACACTCTGGCTCTTTTTTTTTTTTTTTTTTTTTTTTTTTTTTAATATTTAGACAGCACAGGCTACAATAACCTCTGCAATGAATGACAGGACAATTCAAGTGAGTGCTTTATGATACTGTCTTCTGCAAAGCAGGTGTGCTGTATTGCTACACAAACAGGTTGTAATGGAAACCCATCAACTCACCTTCATAAACAGAGACACAAGCTAGTAAATAAATTCAATTATTGTTGGGCCTGCAACCTCAGCCTTTAATTTACTACACAAGTCAGCTAGAGAAACACTTCCATCAAATATATTCGATGTTAATCAGAACCAACGAGCTCCTTTGTAGAAGAATCATTTTATATCTTCTCGAAATTTTATTAATAAAGTCTTCCTGGTGTCACATAGGACCATGAAATATAGTCCTTAGGAGACATACTGCAAGAACTTATGTGATTCCAAAATACAGTGAACGTGTTAGAGTTAAATCACAGAAGAATCTTGCAACATTACCATGCTGCACAACCAAAAGCAAAATAGAAATACAAGAAGCCTCTTCCCTTTTCTGCTGGAAACCTGTTACAGAACCAGTTTCATGGGAGATTAGGGAAAACCAAGGCTAACTGTATTGCCAAAGTACACTGAATTGCCATTCTCTCAGTGGAAAGCCCCAAGGCTAAATACTGTCTGCAATAGAGAGCAAGGCCATTTATATCTCACTGATCCTTTGCCCCAGCCTTGGCCCCATCGATGGGCTGCTGTAATTAATCCAAATCCCAGGGGAGCTCTGCACTGGACAAGGTAAGTGCAGCCCATGTCCTTTGGCCACTCCTCCCCTTTGGCACAGCATGACCCTTCCCTCCTGACCTAACTGTGTCAGAAAACTGGATGTTATTACTTCTCTTTGGTGTGATAGAAAGCAATAAAGAGAAATGGAGAACAAAAATTTATTTTACACCATCCACTCAAAAACATTCAATTATGAAGAAAAAAAAAAAAGTTCCCAACGAAGTTCTGATGCAGGAAGGTGGAAAAGCTCACAAATTTGTTAGAAAAAGAAGTAATCAATATAAATGAATTTGTGTTGAAAGACTGAATGCTATTACCTCTCCCTGTCTCTATTTGTTACAAAATTGCCTCAGAACAATAACAGTAAACAAAATACTACATCAATAAGCTTTTAACATGCAAATCAGTTTTTTAAATAAAGTTAATTTAATATTTGATTACATTATTTATTCATCATCTACGACCCACCCTTGTGGGGAAACATTACCTCCTTATTAATCAAAAATGACTTCCTCTTTGAATGCAAACCATATTAGCACTCCAAAGAGACATTTTTTTCTTTTGCTTTACAGTAGTTTTCCCTTTTTGTAATGCTTATTTTTTTTAAATCATTGCTGAGATTTTATTTGCTTATTTTTTACTTTATTTACTTTTCAGAGCCCCATCCAACCTGTCTTAGAACACCTCCATGGCTGTGACATCTACCACCTCTACGGATAACTTGTTCCAGTGTTTCACCATCCTCACTGAAAGGAAAATATTCCCTTTTTTTAGTCTATTTAGTAAACTTACACTCTCTTCTTTTGGTTTATAACCATTAGCCCTTGTTCTCTCACAGCAGGCCCTACTAAAACATCCATCCCAATGTTTCTTATAGGTGCCCTTTAGATACTGGAAGGCTCTATAAGGTCTCTCCAGAGGCTTCTCTTTTCCAGGATGAACAATCCCAACTCTCTCAGCCTTCCTTCATAGGAGAGATGTCCCATCCCTCTGATAATTTCCATGGCCCTCCTCTGCACCCTCTCTCACAGGTATAGATGAAGGAAAAGAAGGAAAGAGAGAAGAGGGAGGAGAGGAATGAAAAGGAAAGGGGAAGGGGAAGGGGAAGGGGAAGGGGAAGGGGAAGGGGAAGGGGAAGGGGAAGGGAAAGGGAAAGGGAAAGGGAAAGGGAAAGGGAAAGGGAAAGGGAAAGGGAAAGGGAAAGGGAAAGGGAAAGGGAAAGGAAAGGAAAGGAAAGGAAAGGAAAGGAAAGGAAAGGAAAGGAAAGGAAAGGAAAGGAAAGGAAAGGAAAGGAAAGGAAAGGAAAGGAAAGGAAAGGAAAGGAAAGGAAAGGAAAGGAAAGGAAAGGAAAGGAAAAGTTTGCCTGCCTGGTGCCAGAGTCCAAGGGTCCTGCACACAGCAACACCCACAGACTGCCTGTGCCAGCAAGACAGAGCTTCTTTAGCAAGTCAAACTAAAGATTTAAATACTGAGATTTCAAGAGCATTTAAGGTTTCATTTCTTCTACACTTTACATATAAACATGACAGGCAGCTTCTACTTTAATAGATTAATAAAGGCTAGTTAAAAGATTTTATTACAAGCTTAAGAATAATTTCATACGGAGACTATCTCTGCCCTTGCTGATTAAAAAAAAATATACATGTTCAGGCCCTAGGTGGACTGGAAAGACTGCTATAACAGCTCACATCATACAGACTAAGAAACAACACAGTATTCAGTCTTTCACTGAGTCATGTAAAGGTTTTCTGTTGCCTGAAGGTCTGAGCAACAGATTCTGCACACTGCAGTAAAATCCCACCTACTACACCGCTTTTGTTTTTCTTCTTTTTATATATTAGTTGTTTTAATTACTAGTAATGAATGGGGAACCTGTGTAGGAGGCAGCTGTGAGTGAGGAGATAAAGATCTGCTAGGTAAGGCCTTGTTTTCACACGGATACCTCATTAGCAATGAGACAAATAATAAGAGGGAGTGCCAGCAAACACCAAACTGCAGCAACATTTTATGGTAAATTAATATTGGCTTATAACTCCTTAAAGCATAAGAGAAAAGAGAAAACCATTTGTGAATTGACAAGTAAAACATTTAAGTAGAACATTGAAACCTCTATATAAATACATCCTACAAAATATTACAGATCACAGCATACACTAAAGTACATTTTCAGGCCCTTACATGCTGTTGGACAACTTTTTCAAATTTGTCATACAACAGTAAGAAGTTAACTATGTAATTGTTTCTTATTTACTTACCCATTATTGAAATCCTGCCCTCAATAACCATTTCAAATCTTGTAGAAAATACTATTTTTTCTTTGGAAACTGTAGAAAACTGTAATTATTTCTAGAAAGGCTTGAAGGCAAATAGATTTCACAACATAAAAGCCAGTTTTAAAATGTACTAATGAAAGCATGCTTTTATTTATGAAATATTTTATTTGCACATTTACATTGGCACCATGCATGCTTGTAATTACCACATCCTTGAATGCAAGGTGGAATTTGTGTGTCAGACACATCCATTCTGTTCATCCTTCTGCATGCTGAAGAAATATAGACACCTCCTGACTTCAGTGCTTGGAACACTTTGTGCCTAAATGCAATATTAGATTCAGAGTCCTGCAGCCACCATTTCCCTCAGAGGCATCCCTGTGCCAAAGCCTAGGCATGCCCTGCACCTAAAGCCAGCTGTGGTGGTTTGCAGCTCTATTTATTAAACTTTCTCTTTGTTATTAAAACAAGGGTTATTTTACCTTCAGCTTTTCCTGGCCATGAACTCAAACTGCAAGGACCAAGGGCCAGATACTCTCTGTTTTGTTATTATCACTTTTGGGGAAAAAAAAATAAAACCCAACCAAACAAACCTAAAACTGTTTCATCATGCATTTTATACATTTCAAAATTATTAGTACTTCACTACAATTTAACCCTTATTACTTGATCAACTTACAAAAGAGACAGTAGCTTCTGGTCCACATAACTAACCGAAATCAGAGTTAATCACTGCTGACATAAGTAGAATATTTGTGTATTCTCTCTGTAAGTAGAAGACAAGATAAGTGTATTTTTCAAAATGTGTGACTACCTGTGTGTTCTTAACAGAAGATTTTTTTTTAACTTTTCTTCATTCAAGATAGACAAATCTCACTTTACACTCTACTCTTGCACTATTCCTCTGTCCATATATGTATAAAACAAGAGAATGCAAGCATTTCCATGAATGTCTTCAGACAATAGATGTTTGTTCTTAAGAATAGGACCCAAAATTAAGATGGTCTTTGTACACATACAGTACAAACGATGTTTTGAATGCACATCATCTTTCCAATATGCTATCTAGAATAAACTCAAGGCATTCACATATTAGGATGGACATTGAAATGTTTCATTTTCTGTTCTGAATTCTTTCCCTTAATTCCTCATATGCAATGTTGAACTCTCCCAGAAAATTAACTGTACTTCTCTCAAAGCATTTTGTGCTTACTTTTCATACCTTTTACTTCTTATGCTTGGAAGATATCACACACAAAAAAAAAATTAAAGGCCTTTCTATTCAAGTTCCCTATTTGAACTCCTATCTACTGATTTGCACCTGAACATTTGATCCTGTAATAGAGAATTTAGCCATCAGCTTCAGCAATACAGTAGGGATAGGTAATTTTCTTAACTATAAACTGCCAAACTTTTTAAGAATTACAGTATGTAAGCACTGGAGATATTCCAGAACCATCTGGACACAATCCTGTCCAATGTTCTCTAGGATGACCCCACACGAGCAGAGAGGTTGGACCAGATGACCCAATGTAGTCCATTCCAACCTTACCCAGTCTGTGATTCTGTATTCATTCAAAAACGTGTGTGCACATAAATCTGAAGGAAATGATGCAGTCAAATTTTTAACATGGAATAACTCCCCTATATCCTTGTCAATAAAACCCAAAGGCAAATAATGGTCTCTGCATGATAAATTATGTCATGCAGTAGCAGATTCATAACTTATCTGTGATCAAGCAATGTGAATTGCACCCTGATCCAGAACTATGTGTGCCATTTCTGCATATTTTTCTCATTTTCTGTATCATACTACTTGCTCCTCATGTCTAACAGACTTTTGTGTTCTTGCATTAGGGCTGAACAGCTGAAACCCTTGAGATTTAGGAATACAGATTGGATTTTTATGATAGGCAATTCCCATATATCTGTTTGTCATTTAGTTTTATTTGCAATTCAGAAATATTTTGTCAGAAATGTTTAAGAAAATAATTACCTGGACTGGATAAACATAGAACTCAATAGAAGATTATATTCTAGGTCAGCTCCAATACATCATATTTATAACCTCACAAGGTGTCAGCAAAATAAAGGAAAAGGTAACTTCCAGAAATGAAGTCTGAACAATACACACACTTTTTCTTTTTTCTTTTTTTTTTTAAATTATGCCAAAAAAAAGCTAAATCTCTCTTTCTTTTTTTCTAGATAAATTGTTCTATTTTTTCCTGTCTTCCATTACTAATTTGCCTTAATTTAGAACATGATGGCTTCCTATGCCAGATCATTGAGGGGCTCCTGTAACAAAAGGCTCATAAATGTTCACTCACTTTGTCTGCCCAAGTCATTAGAGCCGGCTATAATCTTCTGTTGGTGAACATCGAGGTCTTGCATACCCTTTTAAGGGAAGAAAGATGCATCTGATGTCAATTTTCATAACATACTTTAACCTCTGATGCTGTGGATACAAACTGTCTCCATATAAATCAATAACCCCAGACAAAAGAGTGCTGAAGGACACACACACTCAGAATCTGAAAATGAGTAAGGGAGATCTTCTCCAAAAGGAAAAGGAAAAAAAAACCCACACGTGACTAGGTTGAGGATGGATTCATTATTTAAGAAATAAGCAGGGAGAGCAAAGAGATGTGTAGACAAGTATTTGGACAACAAGAATATAGTCATAAACTGGGTTTCATGCTAGTGAAAGACTTTAAGGCTTGGAGCTTCAAAATACACTTAGCAAGTGGGAAAGATTTCTAGGCTAACATCTGGAGGATGTACCTCTGCTTTCCACAGAAGAGAAGATTCTCTATTGCCCATAGAGAAGTTTGCCACACAGACTGCATGTGTGACATACAAGTGTATCCTCATGCTCTCCCCAGTGTGATAATTTTTTGTTCTCTTTACATCTTCTGTCTATCAGGCCAGCTGTCTTTCTGAACTACTTTCTAAATTATATGAATGGAATAATAAAAAAAAATCTCTCATGAACTTTCAATATTTAATTTTATCAAGAAAATACAGAGTCTAAACCTAGTAATCATTCAGTGCCAATTAAATCAGTAATGGGTAAAGTATTTTAAAACAAATAAAAAAAGGCAACAAACACACTACATTGATCCTCACAGGAACTCTATTGCAGTTAATGGTGTTACACCACTCCATCACCTGCAGTATCTTACAATTTGGAAGACTGCTTAAAACTCTCAGAAAAAAATATGTTTGAAAGGATACACATTTAACCCCAGCTCCCTAGAAATACACTGTCATCAATAAAAATAATTTGAGCTTGCAAACAAACATTACTTCACAGGTTTTTCACACCAATAATGATGCAAAAGAGCATTAAAAAGGTTTTGATGTTGCTGAAGTACAACAGAGCTTCAAACGAGAAAAGGAATTGGGATATGAATAAGATGTTCAGTGCTTCTCAGAGTTACATTTGTCTCCTTCCTTACTTGGCTTCACTAAATTATTAACAGAAACCTAATCTGGCGCCAGATAACCAAACTAAGAACATTTGCTGGGAAGTGAAATGGTAAAAAAAAACAGAGAGGCAAAGGCTGTTAGAGTTAAAATAGAGGAGCACAGATGTTATGGATGTACATATATATGTAGAAACACGCAAATTTATACCTAATATATATACCAAAAATATGCATATTGCATACATGCATGCACACACACCCCTAGACAGGAAAAACAAATGCCCACACATGGGGAAGCTGGGGTGTGCATCTCCACAAGGCAGCTTTACAGCAGCATGATTACCTATTTTAAGTGGTAACACAGTCACATAAACATTCTGCACTCACAGTAAATACGGAAACACAATAAATGCAAACAAACATCTTGCTTCTGGACCAGTACTGCTAACACACCAGCGTTCAGAAAGCATTTCCCCTGAGTAAACAGATTTGTGCAGGGCTAACACTGTGGCAGGCTCAGGTGAGCACTGGAAGGGACACTCAGCTGAAGGCTGGGGACTTGGTAGATTTTTGACATGTGAAATATCAGCTCTTACAGGCAGCAAGGACTGCTCTTGGCAATGATTGTAAGTGGCAGCAGAAAACAAACCAAACAAAAACACCTCCAGTGGTCCTGTTTTCCCCCCTCTTCCAGGTGACAGAAAGAAACCACAACTAAATAATCTGAAATCAATATGTGTACTTGGTCAAAAGGAGAAAATAATCTCTAACAGTGTAATGGTAAATCAGTAGAAATTGTGTTGAAGTATTTAAATGCATTCTGAAACATTTGTTTTAGAATATTGAAATGAATTTTGAAAATAGCTGTTCAATTAGACAACCAAAAGATACATAATAAAAGGGAAGCATTTAAAAATGGTATTCTGATAAGCTACCTGAAATCTGATTTCCACCTCACTAATTTTTTAATGGCTTATTTTCTTCTCATCTTCAGCAATTAGTAAAGGTTCTGTGGAAGAGATGTTTATCCATTAATTGGGGCAGCATATAATACAATTCACATTTATGTTTCAATGTGTTGGCAATGTAGAAAGTTGATGGTGCACACAAAACATTAAACATTTTTAACTTGTGAATTAATAAAATCAAATAGAGTACAAATATTTTTGATCGACTAAGGGGAATCTCAAGGCTCCTTACAAAGCTTATACAGCTACTTATAGGACTGACTATAGCAGAGAAAAAGTCAAATTTTCCAACAAAGTAAGCAAAAAATTAGGGTCATAAATTTGGAAATAGAACAAATTAAATTAAATTCTCTAAATTTTCATTTTCTTCTGCAAAAATTCCAATTTTCACCTGAAATGAACTTGATAAGTAGGCAACCTTTCAAGCATGAAGTATTCTCAGAGGATTTAAATGCATGAGGAGACTAAAGATGTCAAACTCCACAAGAAACTCAGCAGAGTCTTAAGACACCCTGAATTTTACCTTACTTTTAGTGAAGGTGTGATGTTGCTCAGAGTGGGTAGACATTTACCTCCTGCTCTTAAAAGAACTGCTTTTCTGGTCTCTCTCCCTGTTTCCCTCTCTCTCCTTCCATCCCTCTCCACCCCTCACCCACTGGCAACACAAAGAGCCAAATTTAGGTGTTAAAGTTGGCCATCAGAGATGGTGGTTGGAGTTGGCCTCAATTTCACATTAAGAACTCTCCTGAAATGAACTCTTTATCTAGTGTCCTTGCAGTTTTCTGGAGACATTTCCTTCTCTGCAGGAAATTTCAGGCTGCATAGTTTACCCATTTGTTGTTTTTATTCCAGTATGTGATTGTCAAAACCAAAGTGGGAGTACTTTCACAGAGGCCACTTGCTGTTTGTCCTCAGAGCTGTGGAACCTGACCTGAATTCCTGGCAGCAGATACCACCAGATTAAGTTAAATGAATTTCAGGATGCAAAGCCTGTTTTAAAAGGTTAGACCCCAGTTCAGCCTTTTTCAGGATCTGGTGATCAAAGGGTAATGTGAAGGCAGGGAAGCAAGGTAGGAAGGGTATCCTCATGGCCCTTCTTTAGGGATTTCATCACATACCAGGGGATTTGTTTTCAGAGCTCAGTTATGTGAATCTGGCAGCACAGAACTATAAGCCTATTTAATATAGCCCATCTGCTCTTCAGAAACTGGCTGATTTGCAGCTTTGTGCTGAACAATAACGATGAGCCACCAATTCTTCTTTAAATCTTTTGGTGTTCTCTACAAAATCTCTTTTGTCGACTTAGATGGGGGTTGAGAACTGAAGGACAACTTCTCTGCTTTTTTTGCTTTTTTCAAACCCACCCATGAAAGCAGTCTTTTTCTATTTAGATGGGCCAAGGAAAAATATTTCTCTGTTTTAAACAGTGGTTGGAAGGGTGAGCTGCCATGAATCATTAACGTGTTTAAATGTTGGGACATTTTCCTCTCCCTTTCTATAAATATTTTACAACAAATATTGTATAAATATACAAAGTCATCAGGCCTTTTATTTGTTTCTCATAATTCTCAATTGGCTTTATATGTGTTTCATTTTTATTCTTTCAAAAAACCCCAGAAAATTTAGTTTTTATAGTCCTAATTCTTCTGGAAAACATATTGAAAAGTACTAATTTTATTTGCTACATCACTCTTAATGAGATGAGAAAAAAAAGACTTGCAAGACTCTAAACACAGATTCTTTCATATTAACTATGGAACACTAATTGGCATTAGCTAAATGTTAGAGTCAAAGGCAAACTAAAATTCAGAAGTCCCAGCTGTACATATCATTTCTTCTGCATTAGTCTGGTGCTTGACAGAAAGTCATTCAGAGCAGGCTGGAAATTTCTGACGTTTTATTAGCAAAAATATTGGCAGCAAATTGAAAATATACATAACTTTGTATGCAAACACATTTTCTGTCACACATATATAGACTGATTTCAGACAGGTAGGTAGATGTCTATATTTCTTCCTCTAGTGCAGTTCATAATAGCCCATCATTCAAGGATTTAGGTGATGGAGAACAAGATTTATGAACAAAGCATGTAAGGTGCCTGGATTTCATACTCTCCTGCACTTGGCTGTGAAGTTGTTTGGGAGTCCTGACAATCTTTCATTTCACATAGACAAATGCAGTATTGAAGATTAACCTTGACCTTTCATGCACCTGATGAATGTTCTCACCACTGGGTTAATTTCCGTCCCTGTCTCTGAAACCCAGAATTCTAAACCCTCAGTTTTTGGAAAGATAACAAAAGGGAAAATAATTCCCCAGGTATTGCATCACTCCTATTTATTTTGCTCATAGAGAATTTTTTGTTTGTTTTACTCATCAGACATCATGAATACTAGACTATTTTAAAATTTATTTAGACACTGTAAAAGGGCAGATGATGGAAAAGTGGTTTTGGAAAAATCCCTGTGTGGATGAATCTTAAATTTTTAGGTGCTTTGACACTTGTAAGGAGTTGGTCTTTCACAGCTCAGAAAGAACACTGGGGATTAGAACCTGGACTCTTAAAAATTCAAACCAGAGGAGCTGCATAAAATCAGACATTCTAGTGCTGAGAGTGTGCTTAGATACAAACTTGACAGCACTACTGGCAACAGCTGGAATGCTTCTATTCAAAATTATATACTGTGCAGAACGGCATAGTTCTTTGATTGAATATTCTTTATAATCCCAATATAGGTGTTTGTCATAAGGTAATTATACAGTGTGAACATCTCTCTGCACGATGACATCGTTCTTCTAACTGTGCTCAAGCACTAAATATATTATCTGCACTTTCCTGTGTGTCTGGCTGGATTCATACACACATTCACATCAAATTCTGCCTGGTTGATACTAATTACATTAAAAGTAAAGCTAAATGACAGTGAAAATAAGTTTGGAGCTTTAAAATGTACTCTTTTGTTTACCATATTAAGTTGTTTGCTTATTTCTTTGTGCTCAAAGATGTGTGGGAGATTCATAATCACTTATTACCCATGTACAACATTTTTTGTCATCTATTCCCCATACTTCTTATCAAGGGATTTATCTTAGCCCCCACAAATCTATTCTACTTCCTACACATCAATTAGAAATTGACATATACCCTAATCAAGGGTATTACAATATAAGTCTAAACCAAAAAATGAAAATATTTTTACTAATTTGTTCACAATTGTAGGCTCTCTAATTTAATAAATTATTCTAAATGACTGTATTGCAACCCTAACCATCACATGGACAGTGAAAGTAATGCACTCAGAGATATTAGAATAAAAGCCTTAAGCTACATTGATCAAGGCTACACACCATTTTTGTTGCTATAGTGCCTTTGCAAAGATAAGCATGCTTCATTTTAGTAATCTTTAATCAATATACAGCATGCCAGTTAAATATTTTCTATTTATTACTCTCCAGAGGCACCATAATCAACACCATAAGTAAAACTACAGTCCCCTCTGGCCAATCATCCACTGTAAAGCAAATGTGGCAGGGGTGGAAATAGAGGACAGAGGAGCTTAACAGTAGGGGGTTTATATTTCCAAGAGCAAAGCTTTGCAGGGACAGCAGAGCTCACCCTTAAACCAGATACTGCACAGTACGATATTTGCCTTAGCTCTAGACCCTACAGGTGTGCCTGTACTGATGGCTTGTTCACCTCTAGATATAGCCAAAATTATTTATCCACCTATCTTACGTTCTGTATAAGGATGGCTTTACAGATTTCATATTTTCTCAAAAGAAATTGATCTGCTTTTTTTTTTTCTTTTCTAATAATTTTCATCTTTCTTTACTATAGTTCTAGACTTGGTTTCTCATAGCATATTCCAGTTCTTAAAACAGGAACACAGTCAAGATCCCTACCAGGGCTGGAAAGCTTAAAAACATGCATAACCAGAAAGATGAGCCTGAAGAAAAGAGTGTGATTTTCAGAAAAGTCTGTCTACTCCTAAAAGTATCTATGGGTTTGCCAGTAATATGCCACTGCTCCACATGTTTACCACTCTCCACTCATCTTCCCATACCACCATGGTATCTGAGCCATGAACACCAAATGGGAAGGGATGACTTAAATTGGACTGCACAGTCGCAGAGAAAGATGACATTACTGACAGATGTCTACGTGCACTGTCTCTTCTGGAGGCTGTCAGAGCTCCTGTCTCAGACTGGGTAAGCAGCATCTGGTCTCTGTAGCAAGTATCTGCTGCAGGCTGCCCAAGAACCTGCCAGAATCAGCCCACTGCAGCCTCCAGCAGTCTCCACAGTATGAAAAACTACACATGTAGGTCATATGCAGAAACTAAAGGGTTTATTCAGCCTAGGAGGTTGGAAATGCTGTGTTTAGACTGCTTCTTACTTTCTCAAGTTTGCAGTAGGATGCCTACAACCTAAGACAGAGCTATGACTTTTATTCTTTGGCAGCAATTTACTTCAAAGTTTTATTGCACCACTCAATTTCACATAATTAAGAACACTTTCTTAAAGCTTGGGCATTGTTACCTCAGACAACTCAACCCCGGATTGCTCACTTTGTTTAGTCTTATGTTATTCATAACCTGAATGCTACAAAATTATTATTGCACTCCCTGTTCAAAAGTACATCAAATAGTAAATCTCTAAATGCAGTACAGTTTTATTCTATGCCCTGGGCAGCAAACAAGGGCAAACACACTGATGACATCAAACCCCTTTTTTTATTCCCTACCTAGCTTAATTCTGGCTATTTGCCTCTTCTCCTTGATGTGAATAAGAAGCTGGTGGGTAGAAATGAGGAGTAAATACTGGGGCTTTTAGCTTGAGAATGGCTGCTGGAGAACTTGGTTTGGAAGCTTTTGTTTGAGATCGTGCACTTACTCCCTGCTTACCTCTAGCAGAATATATTTACAAAAAGTAATTCACAAGACTCTCCGAAAACTGAAGCCTGCAGGAATTAAGCAGCTCTTCCTGCTCACCACGATATGATTAGCTGTCTCTGAGGAGTGAGTGACGACGTCCCTCCCACTCAGCAGCTTCCGACTGACATTTCACTAAATAGAACTTGAATCTCAAAGGGCTGATCTGTCAAGCAGTTTCAAACTAGAAAAGATCAGGCAGGTTCAGCTTCCCCCCTCAGTTACATCCTCATTTCTAATTTTCACGTTTTATGCTTCATGCAAGTTTTAATTATAAAGATGAAAGTCAACTTGCCTTTCTTCATCCATTCTTAGCACGAACACAAAATGAAAGTAGAAGTACATATAAAATTTGCCAAAAAGCAAAAACAGCTGACTGCAGCCTGAGGAAAGTAAAACAGAACTGAAGGATGCAACACAGATCATCATCATCATCATCCTTGTCAGCTTCTTATCTAATGTAGTAGGATTTTGTTATGCAAAATTGGTGAATTTGTCCAACCGCAACTTATGTAAAATCAGATTTTGAACTCTATTTGATTCTTTATGAGTCATAAAGTCCTCATGGAAACCCAATTTATACTATAGTTTATAGTATAATTGAAAGAACTATGACTTTCATACAAACAAGAAACTTATTGTCAAAGCCTCAAAGGCAATTAATCATGATGATTTTACATTTCTGTGAGTCTCCATCAAATGGAAAGTATTTTGATTACATATAAAGTGATTTATGCAATAAAGAGATAAATATTTGAAAGTGGTGTCTTTCACTGTAAAAAATGCCCTTACTTATACAGACAAGCATTTATACAGAAGACAATTAATACCCACCAGGTACTTATTAATTGATTAGGAAATCAAACTCCTACGCTGCTGGCACAAGAACTGCACATTCCCTAACAAATCCAGTATTTGCAGGAAAAACACAGGACTGTGTTGGTCATCCAGAAGCTCTTTACAAATTCCAATGTAGTTTTCATCCATAATAGATGGACAAAAGGATGAAGGATGGGTTTGCCATGAATGATGTGATACCACCACCACCACTCAATAAGTATTAAATTCAGCACTTACTGCAGTTACCCCAAATTTAGGAGATGCTGGTTTCCTTCCCATCTTTATCTGGTCTGTGGGAGAATTCAATCCTACATATTGTATTTCCTTTGATGATTATCATAAGGTCTACAATAAGAGACATTTTGGACTGAGTCGATTTAATTTTTTTTTTTTTAAAGCTCTCACTCTCTGGTGTTGAAACTGTTCCAGACGTTATAAATACACATTCATTAGAGAACTAGAACCTAAACATCAGGCTGGAAGGTTTTTCTCCGAATCTGGAATTTTTCCTGCCTCTTAAAAAAAAAAAAAAATTTAAAAAAATTCCATCATATTCACTTACAGAGGAAAAGTTTGTCTGCATGGCAAGATGATGAAGGAATCTGTATCAAATTTTCTTTGGTATTATCTTGTTAACATAAGACTGGTAAAACACAGCAGACTCACTTTTTATACGCACTTACAACCATCATGAAAATTCCCCAAAGATATAAAATTGGTACTCCAACACATACTGAGGTATTATTGCAACATATCAGGCCATATCCTCACTAGCTTTACTCAGCACATTGGTTAGAGGTACCATACCTTTGTTGTGGGATGTTGAAAAGTAAAGCACATTTTCCTAAGTTGTTAACCACATGGGTTGTTGACTACTTTTTTTAATACTTCACAAGTGATGAAAAAATTCCTAGGAAACAGTGTGGTAGTTTTTAGAGATAAAATACATGGGTTTTTGGGGAGTTTATTTTGGTTATTGATTATTTATTTGGTTATTGATTATTTCAGTTCATGCTTTGGAGTTAGGTGGACAACTAGTTCTTTTACAAAATGAAAGCTGCAGGCATAATATTCTTCTTGAAGGAAGACGAAAAGGAAGCTTAAATGGTCCTATCTTGAGAACTCGAGCACTGTGAACAAAATTATTTCTGAAATTTCTCCATATATGTATATATTCACCACAGAGGGCAACTTGCCTTTTTAGAGTAAATCAGGACAAATAGTCTTGTCTGGTCAACCACTAAGGCAGCCTGGGTTTGGGTATGGGATTATTTTCTGAGGGAAACAAGCAGGGTTTTAGCAAAAATGCTGTTGCATAAAGCACAAAAGAAAACAAAGAACAACAGCAGAGAAAGGCGTTTGTCTCCATCTTTTTGTTAGTGCCATGCAAGCAGTGCCAGGCTACCCTGTCACATTCAAGCATGGAAAAGTTACCCAAATGGAATAAGCAGCATTCTAGAAAGTGCTGTAGTAGCTGGCACACAGTTTGTAAACACCTTAAATTTCTATGAGTCTATTGCCTCTATGGACTTCTCAAGGCAAAAGTGCCAAACAAAGATCTTTTGGGACTGCATAGCTTTAGATGAACCTTTACAATTTGTTGTGCCTGAACTGCACTGACTCTCCAAATATGCAATACACTGGACCAATGCTTCAGGGACTACTGGATAAAGCTGACATTTTTCCACTCCAGGAAAACAACTGCCTTTCCTAAAGAAGTAAAAGAAATAAGAAAAATGTCATCCCTTTACTTCCCTACCTTTTTGTGCCATTAAACCAGTGCAGTATCATACTTTGGTCTTTGCCTTTTAAAAAAACATTGTTCTGCTGTTCTGCATTTTGGCAAGGTACTGTTATCATCAAAAATAGCCAGATATTAGTGGAGGGCATAAATTGCAATTTGAGATTTCTTTGTGCTTGTGGATATTGCATGCTGCTAACAATGTTTTGCTTTATAAAAAGGAATGTATTAACAGAAGAATTAGTGCTAACTCCCAGGACGAATTATGGGGAACTGCTGGAGTTGTGCATTCACCACTTCTCCATTTCCCTCAAAATCTTATCAACATCTGAAGACAATTTTTTTAACATGCTGTGTCATGCACGTTATGCCCACACAAGATGTGAATCATATAAGATTAATGCAATTTTAAAGAAAATACATTTGAATGATATTAAATCAAAATTATATTTTTAAAAACTATGACATGAAATATACTAAGCAGCTTAAGAAAGAAAACACTGTACAAACTTATTGAACTTTTTGGCCCAAATTTTTAATCTATGTAGCCTGGTCAGAA
Organism: Sturnus vulgaris; assembly: GCF_052056855.1. Taxonomy (NCBI): domain Eukaryota; kingdom Metazoa; phylum Chordata; class Aves; order Passeriformes; family Sturnidae; genus Sturnus; species Sturnus vulgaris. Next base: position 66,812,172 of record NC_142246.1, read on the forward strand.
TCAATTAAATCCTCTGAGATCTGAAGAATCACAGAATTGTGATTCTCCACCAAGAGCAAGCCCAAAGAAAGCAAAGGGGATGAAAGCATAAGCCTGCAGTATTTCTGAAAATAGATTGGCATCTTTGGATTCTCTGAATTTCAGGAAGGAAAAGACCTCTCAAAAATTCTAATGTTACAATTCCTGAACATATCTATCCCTTTACCATAGGAATGCATGAGTCATTGTTTTGGGCAGTGGAATTTTCTTCAGCTGTCCTGCAGAGCCAAAATGCCTCACCTACACTCTTTGCTCTGGTCTGACAGGTGTTCCCTACCCCAGTGTCCCCTCTGACACTGGTCCCTCACACAGCAATACTGATGTTTCTTGCACTGCACTCACTTTTGCCTGAGGCACAGTTTCCATGCTGATCCTGACACTTGAAGCCTTAAATTGGTTTGGGCCACCATGATCACAGAAAAGCCACGCATAAGAGCACAGGATCAGTTTTTTGTTAGTGCAGACTGTACAGGTAGCTTCAATAAACCAGAAAATTTAAATGCATATTATAAACATATATTTATGTAGAACTACATATATATGTATACATATATATGTCCCAAGGTCATACATCTTTTCCATTTCTCCCCAGGTTTCTAAAATAAACACTCCTGGAATATATCTCATTGTACCCTGAGCTTACTCTTCTAACACAACTCTAGGCATCGGCTGCTATTTGACTGACATTTTATAAACATGAGTGAGATTTTATATCTTGTATTAATTCTTAATGGCTACATGTACTGAATTCAGATTACAGCTTTCAGAGTTTGAAATGAAACCTGCAGTGCATATACAGGCTATCTTCTACAGGATATCCATAAGGGATATTCTACTGTAATTGATTTTAACTTTACAAGCCATATTACTTCAACTGTAAAAGCTGCTATCAGAACTAAAGGAGTAAAAAAATGGCTACATAATGAAAAGAAAAGAAAAAAGAAACAAATCCACAGCCCCACAGCCCTGATGAACCTCTGAGGAGGCATAAATGCATTTATTTTTACCTGGCAGAATAACTGCTACTCAATGGAGAAACATTTTAACTGATTCTGCACAGCAAATGACTACCATGCATACAGTGGAGCTGTGGATGGCTTTACTGATTGCTAAACTCTATGACATAAACTTCTGCCATTTGTAGAGGCCTTTTCAATCCCTTTGCTAGCTAGATGAGAGACAAAAAGAGGAGAAAAATAGCAACCTAAAAAACCCCCACAGTCTGAAATTTTGTTTCACTATTACTTCTGCATGCTTTTCATTTGGATTCATTACCAAGGCATGACAGACTGTGCTATTAAAAACAAAGCTCACCCCCTTATATAAAATGTGCCTTAGCTGTGAGCTTGCTTGGAAAGCACTGCTGTTCTTTAGATTCCAACTTACAAAATGGAAGTTCAATTTTTAGTAAGTATGTCAAGTACTACTATTAAGAGAGATCAATTTGCAAAACTATACCAAGTGCCAGATTTTTTGACAAAATTCACTAATTTTATCACAAAAAAAAAAAAAAATACAAGCCATTAGCAAACAGTGCCCTAGGGTTTTTTTCCATCTCTTATATCTCTCATGAAAGCATTAAACTAAATGGAGAAGAACATGTCATGAGAGGGAGTAAGAAGTTACAGAATTAAGGAGAAACAACCATCTACTTCGAAGACAAGTCCATGGAGAGTGCAGGCTGACATTTAGAAAACCAACTTTGACAACCATACAAAATGGCAAATTCTGGGTTAACTTTTTTTTGGTTTTATAGCTGAAAATTAACATCAGACAAGCATTGAGGTAAGAGCAGTAACTTAAGTGACAGCTTAGAGGCTCCTTCAGTCAACCCAGACATCCTTCACTAGACTTCAAGTACAATTCCTAAGTTCTGTAGATTGTTTCCTAGCAAGTGCCATCTACTATCAGAAATTAGTATGAAAGGTGATTTTAGTTATTTAGGTATTAAAAAAAAAAAAAAAAAAGCAACAAGAAAACCCCAAGAAAATAAAAACCTGCAGGTTTCAAACGAAAAGTGTTTTTTAAAGTTCAACAGTGACAGAAATTGGTATAAAACAGACTGATGGGAAAAGCTACTATTTTCATTCTGCCGTGAAATATTTATCATGACTTTTGCCCTTTCAATTAAAGACTTTGTGTGCAAATTCACTGTAGCTACCTGAAGCATATTTTCTCTGTAGACTTCCAAAACCACCTGACATATGTCTCCTTCCCTTGACTTTGTTAGGAAGATTTCCTGAAGAAATCCATTGCACTTTTCTTATGGACTGACAAAGAGCAGTTGTGAAGTGACCCATTCTCCCTATTTACATTAAAGCTCCAGTGAGCTCATCAGTTAGCTGCTTGCTGGAGATTTGCTATAATTAGGACAGTTCATATGCAAGGAATGTTAGAATTTGATTGACGGGGGGAAAAGTCACAAAATGTGTGTAGGACAAGTGTGCAAATATAACATGAAAGTTTTGGAGAAAAAAATGCTGGCTTTATATGCTTGACAATAAAGAGAATGAAATACAGTGCAACAGACTATAATAAATTACAATTTCAGCACAGAAGAATATGGATTTACTTCTTACCTACATCAGTGAAACACAAAAAAATAACCTACTGGCAACTGGAATATGAGTTATTATCTATAGAGATGACTTAGCAAAGGTGAGATAAATAAGCTTTCAGAAAAACAAAAAGAGGAAGAATGAGGTTTCTAAGAGAGAAAAAACTTTTCAAACCATGTCATATTCCTTGAAAATAAAGTTTTTCATAAAGTTATTGCTTTACACAGTAAAACATGATGATATTTTGATATAAAGATGTCCTATCATGAAGTGGCTTTCAATAAAAGAAAATTTGTGGTCTGTGGGAACTGTTAGGGAAACAAGATGGGAATTAGGGAAACAAGATGAGAATTCAAGTCAGTGGTTTGCATGGAGAAGCTAGACAGAGTAAGGACAGGGCATTCCAGAGCAGCATCCAGATGTGATGGAAGCATTTCAGGACTACTGTGCCTGTGTTTGATTTTTCACCAAAATTTCAGAAAAAACAGAACAATGATTTATTCCCTCTGAGTCTACTGCCTGACTATACCACCAATTCCTCATTATCTTTTTTTTTCCCCCCAGTTTCTGCAGAAATGCCATAACTCCACTGTTTAAAACAAGAGTGAGGGTACCGAGAGTTTTTGGAAACACTAGGTAGCCACTGGATACAACAGAACATAACTCCTTGAAGACAGCCTTGAGCACCTGGTTCAGGCTGGCCAGGGGAACAAATTATCAAGCCAAAAGGAAAAAGAACTGTCTAAGCCTACACTTCATCACCAAAGTCTGCAACAGGGGAGTATAGCTAAGAGTAGCCATGGCATTTCTTTACTACAGTTCTGCAGTTTAAAAGAAAAAACTATCATGTGTTTTTGTCTATCTTATTAATGTTTAATGCCATTATTTGATTTGCTGATTGATGAAAGAATTAAGCCCTAAAGGTATAGGGAGTTATAAACCACATCTTACAAAAAGGGAAAAGACAATAGATTTAGCATTTTCTGGGTATTTTCCCACATAGCAAATAATCCCATGGAAATCTTAGTGAGTCAAGGAGAGTTTTTGTTACATTTTCTTAAGACTAATCACCTTATTTTACCTAATAATGGATTAGGAGCCTGGTCTGAGATCTTAACAATTATTTTTACTTTGCAGTTGCCACAAACCTGAGGAATTCATTGTCATCAGGTCATGTTCAATTGGACTTCAGGAAGGCTGGAGAGCTCTGCAATCTGAAATAACATGTCCTTGGAAGTAAAATATCTCTTGCTAAAACTTATTTTAAGATGTTCCTTTAGAATTTTCCTGCCCTAAAACAGACCTTGGTTGCAAAGGTAGAGGTGTGTTGTTATGGCATCTATTTTCACAAGTTAAACAGAAATTATAGCACTAGCAAAGCCCTTGCCTGGAAATGGAAATTCAAACTGCACTGCAAAATGCTGCTTCTACGATGTATTCAGAGAGAAGATGCCTGCATTTTCCAAAATTTGCATTTGTAACAGAAAGATATCAGCATAGAAAACAAAGACTGTCCAAATTCAAGTAACTGACTGATGGGTTGACAGACACTGATGTAAGAATCCTTCATGATAAAGTAGTGCACCTGTTGTTAAAAAGTCTTTTCAAATACACTTTAAAAGCTGTGATCCACCTAAGGTCCTTTGGATTCAGCATTCATTGCTTTTGCAAGCTTCTTTGTATGTTATGTTATTATATAAAGTTCTCTGCAGATGTGACAGTGTAAGATGTTTTTCTAAACTGCAGAAAAGCTGAAATACAGCTTACAGAAAACAGCCATTAAGTAGATCAGGCACGATGAGCTCAAACATGATCTGTGCAGATTGACACCAGTGAACAATACAATATGCTTGACTAGCTTCTCCTTCCTCCCTTTCCCCCCTAGCTTCTTAATTCCCTCTTATACTTTTTTTCTGGTGCTTCAGGCAATGCTGAGCAGTTTTGTTTTTGGTTTTTTGTTTTTTTAATGAAATGTCAGTTGTCAGGATATAATTTTAATCATTAGTGTGACTGCAAACACGAATGTTTGGGAACCGATGTTTGCATGTGACTTGGGAAGGTCTAACTGCCTGGTGAGGATATGTGCTCCTGTCTGGCAGCATACACAGGCTTGTTCCTCAGCTATGTGAGGCTACACTGACAGTGAATGTGACTACACAATGTTTTAAGGACTTTATTGTCTCCACTTTCTATTTTTACACAATTGTTTATCAGATATGTTAAGTATTTGGAGCTGATTTGCATTTCTATTTTCATTTGCCATGCAAAGGCTTTTATTTTTTTCCCCTCTCCGAAATCAACAGCACTTAATACTCCTTCCTTTTGTCTCACCATAAGAATTGTTTGCCTTTCCTCAGGCACTTGTCACATTCTGGAAAGACAAGCAAACTACTAAGGCACTGCTAGCAAGGTGAAGTTGTACACTGCTTTGTTGTGTCAAATTATTTGGCTTTTTCTTCTAATCAGGCAGAATTCCAAGGGCTACAAAAACCACATGTTCTCTAAAGGGGACTTGAAAAAACAGCTTTTTCCAGATTTATCAAGTCACACTTTTTGCTCTTCCACTGCCGTAGGTCCCTCATGTAATTCAAACATGATACAAGGTAGGGATGCCCCACATATTATTGTAAAATGATTTTAAACATTTTAAAACAGGGAAGTTTGTGTCAGGGGAGATTGAGTTTGGGCATTAGAAAAAGGTTTTGGACACAGAGGGTGGTTGGGCACTGGAGGAGTGTCCCCAGGGAAGTGGTCACAGCACCAGGCTGGCAGGGTTCAAAAGGCATTTGGACAACACTCTCAGGCACAGGGTGTGACCCTCGGGATGGTCCTTTGCAGGGCCAGGAGCTGGACTCAGTGATTCTTGTGGGTCACTTCCAACTCAGCATATTCTGTGATTTTCTCTGTCTAAACTCTTCATGCTCTATTATAACGGCATGCAGTTTTTAAATCCTCTTTGCTGCTCCCTTTTGTCTATTTGCATTTCCCATTGCAGCCATTTGCAGAGAAAATGAGAACAGGTTAAGATAATCAAGTGAAATACAGAACAAACATGGGATTTAAGGTTCTAGAGTTCCCATAAAACAGCTGTTTCTTTCTCTATTTACTTTAATATCTGGATTTATGCACTCCCTTTTTTCAACTAGGTAGGTAGCAGACAGTCTGATTTAAGTGTTCTTCTCTTGCTGTTTCTAAAATCAGCTGTAAATGAACTGTAGCCAAGGGGAATTCTCTCGGGAGACTGTGCATTCTATCGCTGGAAGAAGAACAAGAGATGAAAAATGTAAAATAACCTGGGAATAAAGGAAGGCTAGGACATAACACCTTATAGGAAGCTTCTAGCTGTTAGGAAGTGTGCCTTCCTTGGAAAGTATACTGGGGCAGTGTTAGGAAGCCACATACACTGAAAACCTGGTGTTGTAGAGACCCCAAACACAGCAGGCACTCCCTTAACAGTACTAATATGCTGTCCTGCTGTTCAGCCAGAATACAGGAGCACACTGTTAAAATTACTGAGCTGTCTTTTTAAGATGGTGCTTGTATTTGAAGTTCATAAGGATGACCTTCAGACTAATATCCTTTATGTGGTCCAACTCTCGAAATCACTCAAGATATTAAGGTTTGTTTATGTGAGAAAATATCATTATCATGAGTATTTTATACTGGCCACAAGCTGGATATTAATGCTAAACTGTTATAAATTTTAAAACTGGCTCTTATACTCTCCCCTTGAACAGAAATCTTTAATCCTGACCATCTTCAGAGTTGTGACCCAGAAAACACACCTCTCAACCCTCACAAGGTTCTTGCTCCTCAGTAGCTAGTAGGACACAGTATTCAGCCAGATTCTCCCGTGAAGCAGTGCAAGAGATGCATGCAGCATCTCTAATGTGAGATATTTCCTCTTATTTTCAAATCAGTTTTGAATGCCAAAGAAAGTACAGGATATAAAGGGTAATTTCCTTTCCTTTGATTCCTGAGTTCCCCTCATTTTAGCTGATGCACACATCTTATCAAGTGATTCAACATGCTAATCAGTACTAGAGAGATTCTGCTCTGGCAACTCTCAAAATTTAGAAACCTAAAATAATTGATGAGCACCTCCATTTTCATAAAACTGGTAACTGATTGTGCATGCCTTTAGTATCCTATACTAACCAACAACTTTGCTGTCAGCACTACTTGCCACCAAGACACCTTTCTTTTTCACTTGATCCAAATGGTTTAACATGATCTCTTTATGGAAACTCCAGAGAGAATAACTAAACAATGGATTTCAAACAGGTTTCCTCGAGATTCATCCCTTAAAGATTTAGACTAAGTGGATTTTTTTCATTTGGTAACTTTCAGGCAGATCATAATTCTCATAAATCCTCAGCAGTGCTGTCCAGTCAGTCAGAGTTATATTTAACTGTTAACCGGAGCACAGTTAGGTCAACACAAAGCATTTTGAAATTTCACCCTAAACATGCTAGCTTAATTTCTTTCTGTGAAACTCACCAAGTGCAAATGAAGGTTTTCATTCAGTTGATCCCTGTAAACAATCCCAAGGATGCTTTTTTATTCTTTGTATCCCTATTCCAGTAAAAAAAAAAAGTCTTTCTCTTTTCCTGCTACCAGTCCTTGTGCCAGAGAAATAGTTGTTGGATTCTGAAATACACTGACCTAAGTCACGTCTTATTCTGAATTTGACATTTTATAGCTATAATATGGAAGAAGAAAGGGGTCTTTGACAATATCACCAACATGTATGAGAATTCTATTTCAGCAGGACTTGTAAAAAGAATATGAATTTAAGTCTTGCCACAAATTGTATTTCCTTCTGTGACAGCTGCCCTTCACTCTGACTCTTACACTTTGAAGATTAGCTGAAAGGTCTGAAGAAGGACACGAGCTGCTCTTCTGCAACCATGCCATGTGTTACATCAGGCACAGAGGTGAGTGAATTCAATTTGGGCAGGTATATATATTAATTCCTGGCAAAAAAAAAATGGCTCCTAAGTAAAAACTACATATTTTGCTTGTGACTTTGAGGCAAGACTTGACCTGTGATTTTATGAGAAAGGGCAGAGACCATTTTGAGTTGTGTTTATACATGTCCTTAACATTAGAATCCAAATAGCAACATCCAGAAGGTAAAAGGACAAATATTTGGCAGGTTGGTGCTTCATATTTGGTTCTGTATATTACCCAAACACTTTTGCAATTACACTAGAGAAACCTCTTTCTTATGTTACTACCAAACCAGCCAAAAATAAACAATAAAGTGTGGTTGTACTTACCACTGCACAGACATACCATCAGAGGTTACTCAAGAAATGGGGTTCTCTACTGGAGAACCTTAGCACATCACTGCTTGTGACCTGGTTATTTTTACATCAATTTCTTCTTTTCCAGCAACCCTACGAAATGAAATGCACACCCCAAATGATGTGTATCCTCTACCCAAGTAAAGCATCAATCGCATCATTTGGAAAACCGAAAACTAATTAAAAAATTATTTCTTCAACAAAAGTTACTTCTGGAAAGAAAAGAAAAAAACAAACAAACAACAAACCAACCCTCTAACAACAACAAAAAACTCCTAAAAGAGGTGTTGGCTGACAGAAGCAATGAGGTTATTAGCGACAGAATCAGAAACATTCATGGTAAAAAAGAAAGAAGATAAATTAAACATTCATATTTTATCTCAGTTTCTGAAATATATGTTCTTAAGCTTACTTTGAAGTACATGATTAAATTCTCCAAAACCTTTTTATCTTTCCTTGATTGCTAAAGTTTGCTATCAGTGCAGAGCGTGTAGCAGATATTGTATATCATCAAACTTGTTTCTTTATCTTCAAAAGTAACATCTAAACTTGTTATGAATAAACATAAACAGGATGCCTGTTCCTCGTTTATTAAATATAAGCTGTAATAGAGAGAGAGCACATACTCTGTAGCACAGTGGCAATGGAAAATATATTCTCAGCTCCAGAAGAAACGAAGGCTACTGAATTTGGGGCATGTAGAAGAATACGTGGTCCGAGCTGAAGGAGGAACACAGTTTCGAAAAGGGAGGATATGCACAGGTCTCCAGGGAAGCCTTGTGGTAAGGAAATGACACCTAATTTTTGCCTGTTTGTTTGACAGCCTTCAGGATGTAAAGAAGAGGGGGTGGAGATGATGGTGATGATGATGATGATGGAAGTTGACTCCCTCTGGCCCAGTGACTCTATAGGAAGTTCCGACTCAGAGTGTGGGGGTAAGTACAAAGCACGAGAGAAATGGAGGCACAAAAATAAGCAAAGAACGTCTCAAAAGACCCATAGCAAAATATTCCAATATAAGGAGACATAAATGTATCAATAAAGTATAATGAGCAATTCTACATTGCTGCCATAGCTACATAATTTACAGAGTTGCCAAAAGATAATAGTTTTGAAAAGCCTGCCAAAAGCCTGCTAATTTGCATATAATTGTCAATAATGCTTTCTCATTTACTAGATGGAAGTTTGCTTTCACAGGATAGAGTTATTGGAATTCAATTTGCAGTCTCTGTTTTTATGACTTTTCTATACAGTACTGTATTATTTAGAAATAAATAGGGAATTTTAGATGCAGTTTTCCATCTCCTGCCCAAAGGCAAAAAATAGAGAATATTTTTCACTTGAAACGAATAAAAATAGCAAGAAAATTATTAAAAAAAAAGAAGTACAGCACCTCTTTGGGTTCAGTCCATCTTATCGGAAAACACACCTCAAATTATTTGTTTATAGTTTCAATGAAATTAACATCCTGATTTATTTTACAGTAAGGTCAGTATTCAGCTTTTGATTCACTATACCCATGGGAGTGAATTTATTATGAGTGTGAGCTACTTTGAACTGAATTAAAAACTTAGACTCAACATCATATCCTAGATTGGGATAGTGGTTTCCAGTACCATGAACAACAATCTTTCTTTGCAGAGGTATGACTCTGGATGAAATCCTCATCCTCCTAAAGCCATGGCAATTCTCCCAGTATCTACAACAACAGCCAAGATTTCAATACAGAAGGTTTGTTTGCATTGCTGAGGGAAGGTTTTATGGTTAACATGATAATATTCCATGTATAAAATATGTGCAAACTATTGAATCACCACTTGAATGTAGCAGAAAATATTTTTAAATAATTAACCACCATTTTCTTATTTGTCACTAAAAATCTGCAAAATAAGAATTTTTTCTCATTTTTCATATAACATGGCAAAATGAATAATTGCAATAAATCAAAATAAATATCAATTCTATACAGATATACACAGTTGTTCTCTGTGCTCTTTTCCTTTTGCACCAAGAAATCTTGATTTTGTGCATTGACATTCACTTGTGCAGTCTCTGCAATTAAGTATGTAAATTTGAAAACTTCATCTATAAATGATGGAATAGATATTTCCGTAACATTTTGCGTACATAAAACCTCCTGACAGTCTGTGACTAAATGAAACATGCATGCAAATAAAGCTCCTATCTTTGTGTTTAAAGGGTTCCATAACGTTCAAAGTTTGGACTAAACATGTTATCAAACAGCAGTTCTGCTTGGAGTCATCCAGACATCTGATCCTCTATTTTTACCAGGTTCCTCCTAACCAGCTGATCTACCTCAGCATTAAAATATGTTTTCAAATTCCTATCTTCTCTTCCAAAATAAAGGGAGGCAAAATAGGCAGTATTTCCCTGATTAGGTCTTTATTTTGGAGTGTAGATTCTAATATATTTCTCCAAGGCATAACTCAACATTCAAGGACAGCAAAGTCACTTAGATGATACTTCTGACTCTGCAGATAAAAGCGCACTAATGATGACGTTTCAGACCAACATAGGCTTGAGTGCAGTGAGGTTTAAGTAACCTCACTTTGGGAGCTCATCCTGACACAGAAGGATCATGGAACACCTTTGCAGCTACCAGAAAAACACAGTGTCAATCTACAGCCACCCATATAAGTCTCAAAGCAGAGCACAGGATGATCCCCCACTAATCAGTGGATATGAGCTGCAAAGGAGGTGAAGCCTTGCACCAGATTTTTAAGATGAGCGGAGCACCAGCTCTGAACAGAAAGATTAAATACCAGTGTGAGCAGCTAACTAGATAAAACCATGGGGAAGATATTGCTTTGTAAATAAAACCCCTAGTGCTTTTTTAAATACTTTTTTTACCTTATTTACTATTATTCTGCCTCAAAAGAGAAAGAAAGCAGGCCCTATTGAAAACGTATGATTGTATAATATTTCTTTCATAAATAATATCTCTATGCACAGCACTGCTTTAAGATGTCAACTGTAACTTGGATTGTGTCCTTTAATCTATCGTGTGCTGCAATAGAAACAAATAATTCATGAGTAGAGCTCTGTTCCATACACATGATATATGAATCTTCCTCCAAAGTGGAATATATGCCATACCTTATTGTATGGTGGTCTGATTTTTTTTTTAATTTCATATATTATTTATTTAAATTTTATTTATCTTTCATGATGAGCTGGGTGCTCATAGGCCACTAAGTATTCAAGGCATTGATAACATATAGATTTCTTTTCTCCCCCAGGAACAGTACAAATTTTTTTTGTATCAGTCAATTTTGTGGAAATATTTGTGAAAACTGGACACGTTACATAATTGTTTGAGCAGAAAAAGGGGACTTCTTTCCAGAAAACCCCAAATACTGTTTTAAGTTTCTTAATATAAAAATGCTTAAATATTTCACATTAAAATAGATTGAGCTACTATTAAAAAGAGAGGGAGAAAGAAGGCATTAGATAGATAAGGACTATGTGTCTTAGGCTTTTTACTTCAAGTTTTTCTTTGATATGGTATCTAAACGAAAGAGACATTGCTCAAAAACTACTGCCCTTGGCTTTCCTGCTTGGATCAAATCCCTTTCTGCTTTTTTTCATTACTCTTAGTCTCATCTCTACAGATGTGCTCGAGTTTGTCCTGTCTTAACAGGGCCTTGTAAGTCCAAACAGCCTTCCCTCAATATGCTGTTCACCATAGACAGCAGTGATATGTTCTTGCAGCTGAAAATTTTCTTTTTCTCATCTGTTTCTGTGTTCCTGAGGGGAATTCTGCAACACTTCCTTTCTTTCTCCTCTCCCTCAAGTGAGTTCGCACATTAATTTTTAATATGTCCTTTCCCAAATTTATGTAGTACAGGAGAAGTCCTCGACAGTAGATGAGATCTAGTGCTCACAGAAGGAAGCAAGGCTAGACAAAGACGTTTTCAGGAATGAAATAAAACAGCAGCAAAAAATAATACAGTTGAAAACCTAAAGCTAGCTAAACCCAAGAGAGGGATAAAATGTGCACTTTCGGTAAACTGTACAAGCTTTACAACTTCTGCCTCACTCCCACAATGTCTTGGAAACAGACTTGATCATGTGTTGTTTGCGTACCAGACAGCTGTAACTCCCTAAAGATGCCCTAGAGATCCATTAAGCAGCGTGAAGAATGTCTTTGTGGGTGTATGGGTTGAGAGGGATCAGGGACTTCAAGGAAGCAGAAAACACAGTAAGAAACAGGCAGTGTAGTGACTACCACAGTGTCCACTTGGGTGTTCCTTATCCAGCAAGAAAATAGGCCAAATTTACCCAGAAACCTGATGAGTTTAAAGAGTTGTAATTTCTTTATAAAATCTTTTCTGTTTCACATCTTATCTGAATGCTGTTATTGTTAATGAATTTCTATTATAAACTGACACCTGAAAGAAAATTAGTGTCATCATTACAGTTTCTTGCAACGTATTAGCTTTTAGCTGCACTTCTGTTAATTATTTTTCTTGACAATAAAATATTGTTGAGATAACACAGAATGGTGTTAGCTTTGGCCTTTCTATACAACCAGCCTGGGTAAAAATCTGTCCAGCTGCCACAAGCCACCACTTTGCTGCAATCAGTAACCCTGAGGCTGGGAATCTACTGTCCCTCCTGCAGCCAGTGATGCTCACATCCATCATCCACAGCCAGCATCTCTCCACATGAGAAGTCCTCTGTAGCACTTCAGTGCATCCAGGTTTCTCTTATCTTTCACAGAAAACATGGGGACATGCACCTGCCCAGTGATGCCAATGCTGTACGCTGAGAATTCATCCTTTCACCTACTGAAGACACCTGCAATATGAGCACAAAGACTCAGCATCTGGGACGTACTCCTGGGGCCCGTTGTTTAGGATATAAACTTTATTCCTCTACCCTAACTAAAGAAACCCCAAAAAAACAAAACAAAAAAAAACCAAACAAGCAAGCAGCAGATGAATTACAGCAAAGGAACTGCTTCAAAACAAGGAAGTACACATTGCCTGGTGCAGTTGAGACCACTGAGGTTATAAGGGAAGAACAAAGCTTACATGCATGATATTGATTCAGCACAGCAGTGACCCAGGACACCCTCCCCATTACTGAACTGGCACCCAACAGTTTGTTTCAAATACTTGTCATGAGCTTTGCCTGCCACGTTTGTCCATTATATCTGCTCATGGGTCTAAAATGGTGGTTTATGCAAATACTTGCAGCTCTTGCTTTACACCAAGGCAGAACATTTGCTGAGAAAATATGGTCTTCATCTCCTGTTTTGAAATAAAAACTAATTTCTTAAATCTTAATGGCCCACACTACACAGATAAGCAGGCAAAAGCAACTATGATTTCCTTATAACAATGTAAACATTCACTGATGATAAAATGACTGGCACTATCATACTTCCCACAGCCTGCACTCCATGCTTCTAATAGTTGGTAATGTTCCTTAAATATTTTAATTTTTCTTCAAAATGTCATAACTGAGAAAGATGGAATGGATGAACATGTTAGATAAATCAGAAAACCCCATGGAAAGCATTGCAGTTGGGAAATAATACCATTAAAGTAATTTATTTCCTTCTTTACAGAACTCTCCAAAATTGCTGAGTGACAAATTATCATCATCTTCCACTGGTAATATATTTGTCAAAAAAGCAAATATCATTTTGGGATTTATTGGTGTTTAGTTTTTGGGTTTTTTTTTTAATTTTTCACAGTAGAAAAATAAAATTCTAAAAACATCATAGTAAGAAAAGGAAAAAAAAATAGTGTTTTCTATGTGGGAGGTGTTACAGTGCAATTCTACAACAGGTAATGCCTGTCTAAAAAAAGGATCAGCAGCTCATGGCACTTACTAATAGTGTGTACCCTACTAATGTGCCACTTTATTTGCCTCTCTATGCCTTATAATACACACTGTATCAAATTATACTTCTTAAAACAACAGGATTTGTCTGTTTCCCCAAGACATAATTGGTTACAAAATCTGAATTTTGATTTGCATTTCAAGCATTGTAAAGGACATTGAGGACCATGAACTTTATCTGTGTACTCCTTTTAGATGTGTTAGATCATTCCCATATTGTCAGCTTAACGAAATAATCTCAAATGGTTTTTTTGCTACCATACACTCTTCAGATGAAGCTTTTGTATCTGTTTTTTTTTTTTTTTTTTTTGAGGACGAGGCATGTTCTGACTTGTTTGTTTGTTTGTTTGTTTATTTAAAAAATCAACCCTAGAAATTCTTATGATTACAGTTAGATACCCAAGGGTTCAGATCTAAAGATGTATATTTTAATAGAGAAGCTATCTCTGTAACAATGCAAGATAGAGAAATGCTGGAAATACGCACTTATATGCGACCTCACCTTTGCCAATAAACACTGCAGAGTCAAAGCTCTTCTTAACATCTACTAATACAGAAACATTTAACAGGACAGCTGGCAGGGACAAAGTCACTAATGCAGCAGAAGGCTTTGCTTTGACTTTAGGGTATTTACAGTTCTATATGGTAAAACAATAATAAATGTTATCTGAGAGAGTTACATGATAAAAATCTAATAATGGAGCAAGTTTACTGCAGGATGACTTGGTGGAATAACACTGGGCTAAAGGAATGGTTTTTTAAGTCTCAAAAGGACAAGCTTGGGTAACTAACAAGAAAAGATAGAGAAATTAAAGAGTTGAAGCCCTCTACTACAGCAGATGGCAAAGATTTCTCAAAGCAAAGATTAAAAACTTACTAGGAATTTCCAGGTTGGGCAACAGGACAAAATATGAAGGTATAGGCATCAACTGCAGAAAGATATAAAAAAAGTAAGTTGAAAACAAGCATGCATTTTGGAAATCTCTAAGTGTACAGATCGACTGAGATTTATTAGAATTGAAGCTGAGCTGTAATTCTGGAGGGTGATTTAATAAACAGCAAAAGTTTCTTAAGCCATAAAAGGGAAATATGAAAAATGAAGCAAGAAACTTGATTTCCACTGACATTCAGCCAAAGTCAATTTAGTTATTGTCCCCAAATAAAAATACTGCTTCTGTGTTTATTAAGAACATTAATACTTAACAAAAGACCAACTGATGAAGAAGAAAAAATGAAAGAATATTATTCATCATATTAGGATTGAAAATTGTAAATGGAAATTGCAACATCTAAAGGAATGCAAAAAATCCTAAGCACTGAAATGCCTTGGGTTGAGAAATCCAAATTGCCAGTACAGATACAAAATAAAGAAACATAGCACATGAGAAAAGGATTTAATGAATCTATCAAAGTGAGTTGGTATTTATGAATACGAAATAATCAATCTGTATTTAGAAACGGGAAAATAAAATGAGAACACATAAAAACCACTTACTCTGACTGTAGTAGTATTATCAGCTTAAGAAGAACTTTAGGAAGAATACTGGATGAGAAGCAAGATGTGAGGAAAAAAAGATAAGCCTTGAGACCACCATGTATTTGGTCAGAAAAAAATCCAATGTGTTAGAAAGATGTGGATGGTTAAAACATCTGCGAAACATCTGCTTTGACTCTCTGTTTTCCTCTTGCTAATATTTTTGCATGTTAATGTTTATAAATTTATAGGACACAAAGCTTTAAATTATTTTCAAAAGGGAAGAGAAAATTAATATGAATATGAATACGAATACAAATATGAATATGAATACAAGACAAAATAATTTAAAATATTTCTGTTAAATCAATATTAAAAAAACCACTTTAATTTATTAAAAATCCACCTGTGGCTACTACCAGGATTTTCCCATAAAAGAGTAGGTACACAATATGTGACCAAAAATTTCATTTTGGGTGCAAATTGTTGATTATGAGCTACAGCTTTGGAAAAAAAGGCCAATTGGTGGTTCTTCATGAAACTCCTCATGGGCATTAGGCATAGGTATCCCACGAGCCAGGCTCCACCACACACCTCAGCCACAAGCTGAAGCCTCTTGGTGTCTCCAGAAAACCTTGAGTGGTTGCAGAGGGCTCAGGACTCTGCTCCTTGAGCCCAAGGTTCCTCCTCCTTTCTGTTGATACTTTTTGTTTTCAGTCTTCTCCTTCCAACAAACCCACCAAACTGTTTTCCAGTTCTGCCTGTTCATTACTCCAGACCTTCCCACATAGGTTCCTTGGCCACAAGCCACAATGATGAGGCAATCTCATCTTTCATAATCCCCAAGGACAGCTAAAAGCACTTGTCATGCTTGTTAGCATCTAATGTTTGCATGACTTATTATCTATTTACCAGCAGTATTTGTTGTGGGCTGTTAGAAATTAACATACACTAGCATTATTATTCTTTTGGAAGCCCAAGAAGAAAGCAGTTGCACATTCTTCATGTCTTCAAGCACATCTATCAAAACAATGGTGGAGCACTGTGTCACATGTCCCCAGCGTGCTGCTCCAGTTACAAACAGCATGCCAATCCCTGAAGTTCCTGGTGGCTGCACAAACCTTGCATTTATCAATATATTTCCTGCCAGGGGGTATGTCTGAGTAGACACAATCTCAAGAAGCCAAGTGCTTAGTTTGTGGGAATTAAATAGCTCCTGTGCAAGCACCAGCTGTATTGCCTTTATGAGAGTGAGAGGGGCAGCCACACAACAGCCACATAAAGAGTTGGAGTAAAACATCCACAAGTTCTCAGCTTCTACAAGAATGCTTTAGTCTGTCATCACATGAAGCTTGAACACAATAAAACTAAACAACATTGTCTGATAAACACATCCTTTACCAGCTGGTCCCTTTGCCACATCTCACCCCCCAGCAACTCAGCTGTACCACACCCAGTGCATCATGGAGAACACAGATCAAGCCAATGTGTTCTAACAAATTTACAGATCTTTGCCATGAGAAATCTATGAGGTTTTGCTGACAGTGTGCAAACAAGGTTCTCTTATACACCTTCAGTCCATTTACTCACCAGACGAATTATTTACTTTTCAAGCTGTGACAAAAGTTTAGGTACAAGTTAACTTTGTGCACCCATGCTACAACTGTCAATCTAAAAAAGTCCAGTCCCACAAGAATTGCTGGCAATGCTGGAGGGAATTAAATTGCTGCTTACCCTATGGACCAATAAACCCTTTCCCCTGGTAGCATCTCACTTGCTCCCCATAATTTGGGGATTCCTCCAAATTATGCCCAAATTTTTAACCATGTCCTTGCTTTCCCTGTTGGAGTTCCACCTTTCCTCTGAGGTTGGTTCTCTATCTCAATAAAAGCAGCATGCTGATGCTTCCTTCACCATCACTTAAGATTAGCCACTTTTAATGAATGTCAGCATACCAGTTATAGAAATATCAGAAGGGACAGTTCCTTACAGATAAGAAACCATTAATGTTGTAATAATTGTGTATATTTTTGGCTGTCATACTGAAAACTTCCTGCAAATAAATTAAACATGCATTTTATAGGGGCATAAGAATGACATTTGCAAAAAAATTAAATGCAATTCATATAATTGCCAACAAGGTAAAGCAATAATGACAGCTGTGTTATCAATCTCTGACTATGCCTTATTAAGTAATTTAAATATTTTTGACATGAAATGTATATTGAATAAAAAGAACATGTGTCAAGCCAAAAAATTAATTATAAATAGTGTGTAACAAAAGGGTAGATATTCTGAAAAAATTAGCTGAAGATAAAGTTTAAATCAAAACTGAAAGTACATTGCAAGTTGACAAATGATGTTGTTAAAAGTCAGGAAGATCTAATATAGAAGAAACCAGAGAGGAAAAAGCTGTTCAAAAATGGATCTTGCTATATTTATAGCTCCTACAGTTTAGGAAAGAAAAAGAGTAGACACAATTTATAAACAGAATTGATATTCTGGGCAAGTCTACAAAAAGAAGTCAAATCATATAAAAGTGATTGCGCATGGTAAAAAGCAGGCAGTAGCTTTTGTATTTGCTGTAATCTAAAATTTAGGTCACTGGACTGAAAAGTGGTAGTCTTATAATATAACTTGTGCTCTGCCTGACTTGGTGAGACCAGGGATCACTTGTTTCAGGGATATTTTAAATCTGTAATATAAGCAGTAAAAACAAAATTAAAATACTTGAAGAGTTGCATTTAAAAAAACACAAATATACAATTCATGGGAAAAATACAGTTTTGATCTGCAAGGTGTTAATTATACAGTAAATTATACTGAACATTTTAAAACTCTCACACAGTATTGTAGCATAGGGAAAGAGAAGCAATATTTGAGACACGGAATACTTATGAGCAGAAAACGTACACAACAGGATTAAAGAGAATCCTTTTCGACTTCTTTGTTTGTAATAAAAGATTAGTATGTATCCAGTTATGGAGATGATGCAGGCAGAGAAATACAAAGGCAAAGTCTGTGAACACCAACAGGAATTGTGGATCTATGTGTCATCTGTGTATAAGTGATAACATAAGCCATAGGAATGAACAAATGCATGAACAGGCTAGTAAAAATAAGTACTAAAATGACAACAGCAAACAATGAGACAATAAATGTAACACCCAACTGCCCCCTCCTACCTGAGTCAATCACCTGAAATGCATGTTCAGGAATGCATGACACAACAGGAGTGCACTCACCTGGACATCAAATACTCACAGTAGTCAAAGTACTGGGTGCTGCAAGAGCATCTTCTGTGCCTGATCCCCTATGTCCAATGCTAATGACAGATCAAATAAAGCCAGATCACACAAAACTCACTTGATTTAATACATGAAGGTCATTAAAAATTTCCAATAAAATAAATTCACTTGAGTGCCCTACTTTTACCTCTGACTGAAAGGGGTTGAAACACCATTAAGGAATATGAGAAGAGATGGCTTAGGCAGTACATTCCAAGACTGTCAAGAAATCAAGAGTCACTATCAAACAGGACAGCAAGCATTAACAGAATTTGATTTCTTCATTACTAGAGTGGTTTACTGTGGGTAACACAAAGGTTAAAGACATAGTAATTTTGACCACAACAGTAGAGATTGTCATCAAATGAAACTGAAGGAAAATATCCAAATATTCCCAAAGGTGTAAAAATGATCCATGTGGTGTCATATCTCTCAAGGGACATCACATCAAAAACCACTTATTATTTAATCTAAAAGATAAAGGATAACATTCTGGGATGCATATATTTCAGAATGAAAAGTAGTGAAATATATGTCTAAAGCATTAAGTGAAATACTGAAGAGCTACTTGTGTGTTACAATTACCTCATTCAAGCAAAAATACAGCACCAGACTCAGTTCCAGCAAGATTCTGCATTCCTGTTAGACTGTACAGTCCACGTAGGTGTATTTCTGTGTCCCCATTATCCCTGTGAATGCGAGAACATTTTTGTGAGTCAACGTGCCATCTGGAAGCTAAATTTGTTTCCTTGAGTCCTGGAGTATGTATTTGTCAATCCTACCACAGAGGCTGCTTCAGGACAGATGAGAAGAAACAGCTCCGACTTCTACAGGATGGAAGAGCAGCTCAGGACGGTCAAGACACAAAGAACCTCAGAGCATTCCCTTCCCTGGGCTGTGCTTTCATGTCAGCTGCAGTGAACAGAGTATATCATATTTACATTTTTGGAAGATATTATACTTTTCTTCCCAAAGCTGGATATACCAACTTCTAGTAAAAAGAAGACTGATTGACCTCATTAAAGGCTGAGACCTAAACCCTTTGCACAGATGCGAGGCTCAGGGGATGGCAGGGCAGGGGCAAAGGACTGGGAGAAGGAAAAAGCAAAAAATAGTAATTGTTGAAGAACAAAATCAAAGCTATCATTTAAACTAACTGTCATTAGTCTGAAAAGAGAAAGAAAATAAATTTGGCATGCAACATGTTTAGACAGTCTTATTTTAAGCAAGAGCATCTTCAAACTTTTCCATTTGCTGTCAACATCCCTCTAAGTGCTATTGAACCATGGAACCACCAAGTAAATGAAAGCAGGATGTTAGTCTGAAGTGGAAACTAAAGCACTAATCTGAAGGTCATGGTGACAGAGGAGGCATAAAGTGACCCTTGTTATGCAATGGCTCCAAAAATTGAATAGTCAACAAAGCTATCATTTTAATAAAAGCAAAATGCTGCTGCTTTAGTCTGTGACAAAATGAATTATGACTCACAAGAAGCACATATTAATAAGAAACTGCCTATCAGAAAGTCTCTCACTTGACACAACTTTGAGAAGTGTCTCATATAAAAACTCTCTTCCAAAGTGTTTTTTAAATAAACATCTAGAAGTCCTTACACAACAGGATGCTCCACAAGATGCTAAAAAGCCTTGTTTTTATATTTTATGGTTATTAGGTGAAGAAGTGGAGAGTATTTCAGATTTCAGTCTGAGATTTAAAGAAAGTCCCTGACATAGAATAGTTACCAGTAAATATTTATTTGTATGTGTTTCAATCCCATTCTGGTTTTGAATATACATGTCTCCTGAATCTTCCTTGCTGCCTGAGCCCGGACAGATAACCAAGTATCATATCCTACCTTTTTTCCACAGTTGAATGGAAAGAAGAGAGAGAAAGCTCTACTGACCTCTTTATTTTATGTACAATATATAGAAGAAATTAAAATATCCTAAAACATAATTATCTTTTCCCTTCTTTTCTTTTCCCCTCTGCTTACCTTCCTCCTAACCCAATCAGCAGGCCATTCAGACTAAGAGAATACCAAAAGAAGTAGTACTTGACAGAAGCTTTCTGAGCAAAAGTCACTCCAGCTGGCTAAACAAAAGTTGTCTGTGGCTGTGCAGGTGGTGGAGCTGCATAAGGCAGCTTCCTCAGGGTCTCATTCCCCCTCTTCTGTTCATGTTACTTACCATTTATTCCTCAGGCTCTGAAGACAAAATGAATTGCAGCTTTCAGAGAGTAGATTTTATTTATGTGTAACTAGAATTGCTTTTATATTTATATAAATCCATGGTATTACGCAGCTGTTATATCTAGATTAAGCTGAAACACTAAAATGGTCTGCATCTATGTTTATATGGGGCTAGCACCATAACTGCACACTAGCTTGCACTCCAGGGGCTCACAGGTGCGTGGCAGAAGAGAGAACAGGTTTTGAACAGCTTTGCTCATTGCTCAAAATCAGAAAATAATTTCTGCAAAAAATAGCTCAGTGGTAGTGACTCACAAAATTACACTTTTTTTGAATATTTCTGTTCACTGATTAAATAAGCAAAAGTCTCAGATCCCTCTGTGACTAATAACCACGCTTGGCACTTCATAATATTGTACCTCACAAAATTCTCCAGATTATACTAAAAATTCAGTTTCCTCTGTTTTACTGAATCTGTTAATCAGAATTGTTGCACATAGCAAGTACAATGACTTTTTATAACAGCAATACCCTCTTACTTACCTTTCCTAGAAATGGACCTCTGTGCATATAATATGGAGAAGAAAGATTGTTCTGATAGTAAAAAACCTGCTACTAAAGATACTGATTCATTTTTTAAGCAAGTTATACTGTGCTGAAGTAGAGGCTCTATCAGGGCTTTTGCACAGATGGTAGCACAGATTTTTAAATTATTATTAGATTATTAGATAATTGTGCTCCTCTCATCCCAAATATAGCCCTTCTTAAAACATCATTTGAGCAGTGCTGCAGTATAAATGCGTTCCTGAAATGATCCCAAATAGTATATTTTCTTTAACATGGATGGTATAGAAGGATAGAGAAAGACAAGTAATATAGGCATGTGAAAATAATGCAAATAAAATCAAAAGGTTTATTATCACTCTTAAAAAGAAAGGTTCCCTAACAGTCTATGCCTATGTGTATATATATGAAATAAAGCTCACAAATTTTAGATAATATTTACATGCTCTTAATACTGAATTTCTGAATTACCAAGATACTCAGAAAGGAAAATCCACGTGGTTTTCTTTGCGTTGTGCAGGTAGTGATTTCATTTGAGAACTCCATCCTGTAATTTCTTGCTTTTCAGTCATTAAATGTGACTTTACTGAGCTTAACAGAAAAAACACCAAGGTCCTTACAACACTAAAAATCATGCCTGAAGCAACAGCTTTTTATATATCTGACTCCCATGTCTCCATTAAATGTGATTAATCACAAATGGATCCTTACACCTTTACTGTGGTATCATTTTCCACACTTGTATCTAACACAGTCTTTTAGCTCCTTGCTTCTCCACCTTACCTCTGTACCTATTGGAAGATGGTGTTAGGCAATGTGCTCACAAGTTCATGTAAAGGTTTTTGTTACTTTGAAAGTGTGCATTTCATGTGTTCTGGAAAACATCGTTTCCATGAACATTATCCCATGTTAGCAAATTTACTAGCAGCTTAGCCCACCTATGACAGCTACCTCCATCATCATGAATGCTAGTCCTCGGTTGAAAAGTGGGAGTAAATGACTTAGAAAGTGATAATAGAGGTTGTGCCATTCAGTGGATGCCACTTCATGTTTTGCTTATCATGATCTCGTTCTTATCAGTCTCTTCCTCCCACCTCTCCTCTACAGAAGCTTTGGTGGTCTGCTGCATACTGAGCAGCAGATGTTCTTTCTTGATATTGCATGCAAATTTTTCAAGCAGCTGCACAGAACTGATATTATCATATGAGAAGCATCATGACTTTGACTTTCCCTGCTGCCACTAATTCACTTTCTTGCTTTTCTTTGGATCCTAAGAATTTACAACTCTGAATATAGTAATAATAGTTATTATTTTTATTGTTGTTCCTGCAGTTGTTTTATCAATTTATATGTTTGACTGTGGGAGATATAATAATTTCTTTCCTTTCTTCCTTATCTCAACAACTGATTACAGTATTCTCTTAAGACCTTGTTAAGTTGCTTTATAATTTGTTCACATAGAGACTTTGTTTCCTCTGATTCCGAACCACCAGGATATCTTGATGTAAAGCTCCACCTAAATCAGGCGACTTGGGAGACACAATCCTCTTTCAAAGATTGTGAGAGACAGAGATGGTTAATAGTTTAAACATTTTTATGAATGACATGTTGCTCATTATGGCTAAACCGTATAAAGAGGCTGAGACAGAAGCAGTATGCTTCAACAGGTCTCTCCCAGAGACCAGCACTCTCAAAGCCCAATAAAACCAAAAAGGGTGAAGGATGGAGCTCTAAAAACAGTTTATTGCCTCAAAGAGGGTCCAGTGACAAAGAGGAGAATAGGGAGAGGGCGCAAAGTTAAATGTGGAGAAGAAACGGTGAATCAGAGGGACAAGGGCCAGTGAGAACAGGGGAACGTGGTGCGGAGGAGGGGAAACAAACCAGGGGAACCAATGGGGTAACACGGGTGGAGCACTGAAACAAACCAGGAAAAATGAGAATCAGAAGAGTAGAAAAGGTTCTAGGGGGAATAAAAATAAGATGAATAGGAGTGGACCAGGGCTGGAAAAACTGTATAAACCAATAGAACTCAAAGGATTAACATGGGTCTGTAGAGGCCTGTAGGAGGGAGGAGCTTCTCATCCTAACCTTGAAGGGTGTTTCCCCTTGCCTGCTTCTCCTTCTCCAGGACTGAGCTATCATAGCCTACTGACAGGCCCCTGGGTTTCCAAACGAGATTACCAAGCCCACTCGTTTTTACTTGGCTGCAGCTTTGGCCTAGGACTCGAGCTGCCTAAGAGCACCTGAGGTACCATCAAGGTGACACCATTGATCAATTGCCTCTGCTCTAGGGACAAGGACACAAGACTCAGGCAGGAGAATGTATCCAAAGAAAGCCAAACCCAGCAGCTGTGCTGAAAATCACCTTGGGCCAGGCTGGGGCTGGGGGAGGCCGTAGCCCACAGGCTCATCTGCTGAGGCCACCTTTGCACACACTGCCCACAGCCAGCCAGGGAGGACGAGAGTTCTGGGGCTGTGGGGGAACCTCTGCTCACAGGCAGTCAACACCCATCCTCCCTCACACAAACTGGCTCAGCCGGAAAATCCCCACCCAGGGAAGGCCACATCCACGGCACATTGCCGTGAGGGACACCAGAGGAGGGGCCAGAATCCATCCAAGAGCCCCAAAGCGCTGCCCAGACTCACTGCTGAGGCCTTGCAGCAGAGCCAGATGCTCCTGATGCAAAGGGATGCAGCAGAGCCAGAGGCTGCTGCCATGGCTGTGCCAGACTCGTCCCTGACAGGGGAGGAACCTGGGCCTTCCCCCCTGGCCCAAGTGTGCACTGACCCCCTGAACTCCGTGTTTGTGGGGGACCCTGAGCACCAAGAAGACAGAGATGTAGAGAATCCACAGTATGCCACTGGGATCCATCTCCAAGGGATCTGTGGGTGCTCTCCATCAGAGAGCAGGATTCCATTGGGATCCACAGAGTGCTGAGGTTTTCTACTTCATTTGCCTCTGCCACTCTCTTTCTCTCCTCCCACCCCTATTCCATTTCTATTTTTCTCTCCCTGTCATTCTGTCTCTCTCTCATTTCCTGTTCAATAAAACCCATGCTACTGACTTTGGCACATGATCTCATTTGCACCCTAATTGAGGCAGAGCCATTTCTGATCATTTTAATCAGTGGATCACAACGACAAGGGGCTAGAAGCCCTCCGGTCTGGGTGCTGCTCCATGCCACTTCCACGGGCTTGGGCTGCTGAAGGGGTGCTGGGCTGGGCCCTTTGTGACGCAGGGGCGTTCTATCGGGTTCCTGGGTGTTGTTGGGCGTTCTGTTGTCCTGGTGACATGGAACAGCCCCAACCTGCAGGGGTATATAAGGGGCACAGGACCCTGCGCTGCCCAGTCCCAGGAGTGCCACTCACACAAGAGGAAGCAGCTCCAGGGACCTCTGTGCCTTACAGCACGATGAACATGGAGAAGCAAAAGACCGACCCAAACTCCAAAGCAGCCAGCCCAATGCCCAGCAGGCCAGAAGATCAGGCCATCAGCGGGCAGTGGCTGGCAGCAGGTGACAGTTCTGGCCTGCCGGCCTGCAGCAGTGTCACCTATAGCTGCCATCAGGGATCCCCAGCGGAAGCCGGCATTGGGCAGGAGCTTTCCCCAGAAGACATCTGTGACACTTACCATCTGTCCGACTGGGATGACTACGTCCAGGAAGAGCTGTCCCACAGCGATGTCGCCTGTCACCAGGAAGCGTCAGACTGGGAGGAGTCCATGGCCCAGGAGCTTTCTGAAGAGGAAGTCTCCGTTCAGCAGGTGGAGTCCCCAGGGCATGGTGAGACACCCTCTCTGCCGTCCGACTGGGAGAACGACAGCCTCCCAGACCTCATGCAGCACAGCTGGGAACAGACCATCGGGGACAAGCCAGTGCTGCATGAGGAAGACGAGTGGGACGGAGTGAGCGTCCTCGAGCTCGTTGAAGACCAGGCAGAGCGAGAGCGACGATGGGCAGGTTTGTCCGCAGGCGGGTTCCCCGGGGCTGCCCCTCGCGAGGCCTGGGTTGAGCCGGCAGCAGCCGAGCCGAGCTCCCCAGGGCCGTGCTGCGCCTCCTCCCCTGCCCGTGTGGAGGCGCCCGTGGCCATCAAGAGGCGGCCATCGCGGCTGCGGCGGGCACTGCGGGCGCTGCGCCGCCTCTGCCGCTGCCCCTGCCTGGCTCCGCACACCGAGCAGTAGGGGCCGCGGCCGGCGCCAGCCCGGGCCTCTGCCATGGCGGCCGGCCCGCAGCCATGCCCGGCCTGAGCGAGCCACACGGGCTGCCTTGGCCTGCGCACGGCCCCGCAGCCTCAGCGGGACCCGCCTGCTTTGCACCATCCAAGGCACTCAGCCGGCCCCAAACCTGCCTGCCGCTCCTGTCCCACCCAGCGTCGGGCACCACCACCACCATCGCCCTGACACCGTGTCCCCAGGTGCCACATCCGGACGACTCAACACCTTGCAGAGAGAGCGACTCCACCACCTCCCAGAGCAACATCGTCTGACGCTGGACAGCTCTTCCAGGAAAAGCTCCTGCTTTAACATCAGAACTGTCCATGCAAAAAACTAGTAGTAGGGAAAAAAAAAAAATCCAAAAAAAACCCACAAAACCCCCAAAAAATACACACACAAAAAAATATTAGACTAGGAATAATTAGAAGACTATGAAGAAGATTAAGAAACAGTTGCAGTAAATAAGGATAGGAATTAAGAATAGAAAGTAATTGAATAAGAATAGGAATAAGTATAGGAATAAGAATAGGAATAAGTATAGGAATAAGAATAGGAATAAGAAGAAGTAGAATACGAATAATAAGAAGAATAAGAATAGAAGAAGGAAAAGTAAAAGAAGAAGAAAATGAAGAAGAAGGAGAAAAGGGAAAAGTACAAGGAGAAGAAAGGAAGAAGGACAAAGAGAAGAAACAGTAGTAGAAGTAAATTAGTATAATAAAAACTAAAATAAATCAAATATTATGCTAATAATATTATGAGTAAGTCAAGTTGAAGTAAACATCCCCACTTCTTTTAGAGTCATGGTATACTTACGGGTTGGGAAGGACATCAAAAATCATCTAGTTCCATCTGATTATCCTACTCCCTCTTTCTCTCCCTCTCAGTCCTCTGAACTCCTTCTTGCAGGTCCACGTCCTCCTTATGCTGGGCTCCCCACACACGCATGTCGTGCTCCAGGCAGGGTCTCACAAAAATGGCCCAGAGGGCCACGCTCACCTCCCTTGCCTGCTGCTGCCCTTTGCCCCTTTCCATGCAGCCCAGCCCACGGCTGCTCTCTGGGCTGGCAGCACCCACTGCCGGCTCGCGCTCAGCTTCTCCTCCCTGCGCACCCCAAGAGCTTCTCCTCAGCCCCTGCCCCGCTCGGCTTCCTGTCCCCTGCAAAGGCCCTGCTGAGGGCAGCTCCAGCCACTCTCTGTGCCATTGGAAAAGCCATTGCTGAGCCCCGGGGCCGAGGCACAGCCCTCCCTGAGGGACACCCCTCATCCCTGGCCTGCAGCCGCCCATGGAGCCGCTGACCACAACTCCCTGCCTGCGTCCATCCAAACAATTCCTCTGGCCCCGCACAGCCCAGCCTGCAAAGCCAGGCCTGGCACTGTGGGGCTCGGGGGGGGGGCTCTGTCCTGGGGCACCGCGCCTCACAGGGCTCTGGGCTCAGCAGCGCTGGCACGCACTGAAATGGGATGGCAAATGGCTTAAACGCTGCCAGCAAGGAGATTTGCACATTATGGCTAAACTGAATAAAGAGGCTGAGACCAGCCCAGCCCACCCCTCCTTCACCTGACTGCAGCTTTGGCCTGGCACTTGAGCGGCCTAACAGCACCTGAGGTACCATCAAGGTGACACCATTGATCAATTGCCTCTGCTCTAGGGACAAGGACACAAGACTCAGGCAGGAGACTGTATCCAAAGAAAGCCAAACCCAGCAGCTGTGCTGAAAATCACCTTGGGCCAGGCTGGGGCTGGGGGAGGCCGTAGCCCACAGGCTCATCTGCTGAGGCCACCTTTGCACACACTGCCCACAGCCAGCCAGGGAGGACGAGAGTTCTGGGGCTGTGGGGGAACCTCTGCTCACAGGCAGTCAACACCCATCCTCCCTCACACAAACTGGCTCAGCCGGAAAATGCCCTCCCCGGGAAGGCCACATCCACGGCACGTTCCCGTGAGGGACACCAGAGGAGGGGCCAGAATCCATCCAAGAGCCCCAAAGCGCTGCCCAGACTCACTGCTGAGGCCTTGCAGCAGAGCCAGATGCTCCTGATGCAAAGGGATGCAGCAGAGCCAGAGGCTGCTGCCATGGCTGTGCCAGACTTGTCCCTGACAGGGGAGGAACCTGGGCCTTCCCCCCTGGCCCAAGTGTGCACTGACCCCCTGAACTCCGTGTTTGTGGGGGACCCTGAGCACCAAGAAGACAGAGATGTAGAGAATCCACAGTATGCCACTGGGATCCATCTCCAAGGGATCTGTGGGTGCTCTCCATCAGAGAGCAGGATTCCATTGGGATCCACAGAGTGCTGAGGTTTTCTACTTCATTTGCCTCTGCCACTCTCTTTCTCTCCTCCCACCCCTATTCCATTTCTATTTTTCTCTCCCTGTCATTCTGTCTCTCTCTCATTTCCTGTTCAATAAAACCCATGCTACTGACTTTGGCACATGATCTCATTTGCACCCTAATTGAGGCAGAGCCATTTCTGATCATTTTAATCAGTGGATCACAACGACAAGGGGCTAGAAGCCCTCCGGTCTGGGTGCTGCTCCATGCCACTTCCACGGGCTTGGGCTGCTGAAGGGGTGCTGGGCTGGGCCCTTTGTGACGCAGGGGCGTTCTATCGGGTTCCTGGGCGTTGTTGGGCGTTCTGTTGTCCTGGTGACATGGAACAGCCCCAACCTGCAGGGGTATATAAGGGGCACAGGACCCTGCGCTGCCCAGTCCCAGGAGTGCCACTCACACAAGAGGAAGCAGCTCCAGGGACCTCTGTGCCTTACAGCACGATGAACATGGAGAAGCAAAAGACCGACCCAA
Organism: Sturnus vulgaris; assembly: GCF_052056855.1. Classification (NCBI taxonomy): domain Eukaryota; kingdom Metazoa; phylum Chordata; class Aves; order Passeriformes; family Sturnidae; genus Sturnus; species Sturnus vulgaris. Next base: position 66,840,478 of record NC_142246.1, read on the forward strand.
ACTCCAAAGCAGCCAGCCCAATGCCCAGCAGGCCAGAAGATCAGGCCATCAGCGGGCAGTGGCTGGCAGCAGGTGACAGTTCTGGCCTGCCGGCCTGCAGCAGTGTCACCTATAGCTGCCATCAGGGATCCCCAGCGGAAGCCGGCATTGGGCAGGAGCTTTCCCCAGAAGACATCTGTGACACTTACCATCTGTCCGACTGGGATGACTACGTCCAGGAAGAGCTGTCCCACAGCGATGTCGCCTGTCACCAGGAAGCGTCAGACTGGGAGGAGTCCATGGCCCAGGAGCTTTCTGAAGAGGAAGTCTCCGTTCAGCAGGTGGAGTCCCCAGGGCATGGTGAGACACCCTCTCTGCCGTCCGACTGGGAGAACGACAGCCTCCCAGACCTCATGCAGCACAGCTGGGAACAGACCATCGGGGACAAGCCAGTGCTGCATGAGGAAGACGAGTGGGACGGAGTGAGCGTCCTCGAGCTCGTTGAAGACCAGGCAGAGCGAGAGCGACGATGGGCAGGTTTGTCCGCAGGCGGGTTCCCCGGGGCTGCCCCTCGCGAGGCCTGGGTTGAGCCGGCAGCAGCCGAGCCAAGCTCCCCAGGGCCGTGCTGCGCCTCCTCCCCTGCCCGTGTGGAGGCGCCCGTGGCCATCAAGAGGCGGCCATCGCGGCTGCGGCGGGCACTGCGGGCGCTGCGCCGCCTCTGCCGCTGCCCCTGCCTGGCTCCGCACACCGAGCAGTAGGGGCCGCGGCCGGCGCCAGCCCGGGCCTCTGCCATGGCGGCCGGCCCGCAGCCATGCCCGGCCTGAGCGAGCCACACGGGCTGCCTTGGCCTGCGCACGGCCCTGCAGCCTCGGCGGGACCCGCCTGCTTTGCACCATCCAAGGCACTCAGCCGGCCCCAAACCTGCCTGCCGCTCCTGTCCCACCCAGCGTCGGGCACCACCACCACCATCGCCCTGACACCGTGTCCCCAGGTGCCACATCCGGACGACTCAACACCTTGCAGAGAGAGCGACTCCACCACCTCCCAGAGCAACATCGTCTGACGCTGGACAGCTCTTCCAGGAAAAGCTCCTGCTTTAACATCAGAACTGTCCATGCAAAAAACTAGTAGTAGGGAAAAAAAAAAAATCCAAAAAAAACCCACAAAACCCCCAAAAAATACACACACAAAAAAATATTAGACTAGGAATAATTAGAAGACTATGAAGAAGATTAAGAAACAGTTGCAGTAAATAAGGATAGGAATTAAGAATAGAAAGTAATTGAATAAGAATAGGAATAAGTATAGGAATAAGAATAGGAATAAGTATAGGAATAAGAATAGGAATAAGAAGAAGTAGAATACGAATAATAAGAAGAATAAGAATAGAAGAAGGAAAAGTAAAAGAAGAAGAAAATGAAGAAGAAGGAGAAAAGGGAAAAGTACAAGGAGAAGAAAGGAAGAAGGACAAAGAGAAGAAACAGTAGTAGAAGTAAATTAGTATAATAAAAACTAAAATAAATCAAATATTATGCTAATAATATTATGAGTAAGTCAAGTTGAAGTAAACATCCCCACTTCTTTTAGAGTCATGGTATACTTACGGGTTGGGAAGGACATCAAAAATCATCTAGTTCCATCTGATTATCCTACTCCCTCTTTCTCTCCCTCTCAGTCCTCTGAACTCCTTCTTGCAGGTCCACGTCCTCCTTATGCTGGGCTCCCCACACACGCATGTCGTGCTCCAGGCAGGGTCTCACAAAAATGGCCCAGAGGGCCACGCTCACCTCCCTTGCCTGCTGCTGCCCTTTGCCCCTTTCCATGCAGCCCAGCCCACGGCTGCTCTCTGGGCTGGCAGCACCCACTGCCGGCTCGCGCTCAGCTTCTCCTCCCTGCGCACCCCAAGAGCTTCTCCTCAGCCCCTGCCCCGCTCGGCTTCCTGTCCCCTGCAAAGGCCCTGCCGAGGGCAGCTCCAGCCACTCTCTGTGCCATTGGAAAAGCCATTGCTGAGCCCCGGGGCCGAGGCACAGCCCTCCCTGAGGGACACCCCTCATCCCTGGCCTGCAGCCGCCCATGGAGCCGCTGACCACAACTCCCTGCCTGCGGCCATCCAAACAATTCCTCTGGCCCCGCACAGCCCAGCCTGCAAAGCCAGGCCTGGCACTGTGGGGCTCAGGGGGTCTGTCCTGGGGCACCGGGCCTCACAGGGCTCTGGGCTGAGCAGCGCTGGCACGCACTGAAATGGGATGGCAAATGGCTTAAACGCTGCCAGCAAGGAGATTTGCACATTATGGCTAAACTGAATAAAGAGGCTGAGACCAGCCCAGCCCACCCCTCCTTCACCTGACTGCAGCTTTGGCCTGGCACTTGAGCGGCCTAACAGCACCTGAGGTACCATCAAGGTGACACCATTGATCAATTGCCTCTGCTCTAGGGACAAGGACACAAGATTCAGGCAGGAGACTGTATCCAAAGAAAGCCAAACCCAGCAGCTGTGCTGAAAATCACCTTGGGCCAGGCTGGGGCTGGGGGAGGCCGTAGCCCACAGGCTCATCTGCTGAGGCCACCTTTGCACACACTGCCCACAGCCAGCCAGGGAGGACGAGAGTTCTGGGGCTGTGGGGGAACCTCTGCTCACAGGCAGTCAACACCCATCCTCCCTCACACAAACTGGCTCAGCCGGAAAATGCCCACCCAGGGAAGGCCACATCCACGGCACACTGCCGTCAGGGACACCAGAGGAGGGGCCAGAATCCATCCAAGAGCCCCAAAGCGCTGCCCAGACTCACTGCTGAGGCCTTGCAGCAGAGCCAGATGCTCCTGATGCAAAGGGATGCAGCAGAGCCAGAGGCTGCTGCCATGGCTGTGCCAGACTCGTCCCTGACAGGGGAGGAACCCGGGCCTTCCCCCCCGGGCAAATTGCATTTTTATCCTTTGGGTGCTGTATTTTCTGACATCCCCTCCACCAAGCAGACCAGAAGAAATGCATCAACGTGATGTCATCAGTATCCATGGAGTGATGGTATTTTCTACTTTATCTCCCACTCTCTTTGTCTTTCTTGCTCGTTTCCTCACATTTTCTCTTAAATTAAATCCATACAATTGACTTAAGCATATTGTATCATTTGAACCTGAATTCGTTCTGAGGTATCTTTGTAATTATTTTAGTAACCAGACTGTAACACTAATGATGCTGTAACACAAAATATAGTATCACCCAGTTCCTATGTTTCTGGTTTGTTTTTTTTTTTTTTCATTTATGTTCCTCTTTTGTTCAGTGTAACAATTTGAGTTGTGAGAAATCCTATTTGATTCATAATTGACTTATTTTTAAAAGGATTGCTTTGACTTTTTATGGACTTTTCATGAACTCATAAAAACAGATTTGATTCAAAAATATCTTTGTGCTAATCAATCCTCAGTCTAGTGGGAAATGACGAATTTTCATTTTCACTTTGAAAACTGGCAACATCTGCCAAGAGGAAGCAGCATATACCTGCATATTTTCTTACTGAATTCCATTTTGAAGCATTTTACATACTTGCCAGTGATGATGCGAGCTTAAGTTCAAAAGCATACCCGGAATTTCGACCTAACAACATATAAATGTTCCCTTTTGCAGATGCCGATATTCTGGAGTAAGCATTTTGCATCAGAAAACAACTCAGTAAAAATAGATAACTGCAATACATGTGGTCTAGCAATTTTCTTTTATATTTCACCACCACATGGCTTCTCCTTTAGGTGGAAGGAACAAAGCCATATCTAATTACTTCAACTACTGTGACTCCCTGGTGTTAACAAGATGTATTATATAGAGATGGGACATTTCCCAGGGATTGCATTTTCTCTCTGCCCAGATCTCCTCTCCATGCAAGTAGAAACAAGACCTTTGTACTGAGCAATTTGTGCTGTGTCCCACATAAATTCAATAACGTAAAAACAATGCATATTAAGCACAGAAAAAAATTCTCTACCAAAGACCTTGCAATTGGCAGTATCCCTATATTAAAATCACCTCCCCTTTCTGCATAAAAAAACCTCTTCAGTTGAACAAATGGTATGAGGAAAAGAAAACAATTTCATTACAATTCACTTAATATATTCACCAAGTATGCAAATGCTTTGTATTAGTGTTTAAACTTCAGGATTTCTCATTTGTTGCCAGAAGTCAAAAGTCAAGGTTTGTATCTCCAGAACCTCATTCACCCTTTTGTCTTTGCTTATATGTACATTATAGATAAAACTTTACAGATTCTACTATGCTTGATAATATTTTTTTGTTTTCTCATTTATGGTCTGATGACCATACTACTGTGTGTGTATTAGTAATCAATCTCATGGCTTTGGAAGGGCAATGCAATTCAGAAAAGCCAGTGATGTGGACTGTAAGCCAGTCTCATCAAATGGAGTTTGAATGCAGTGAAGGAAATGATGCATATGCGGAGCCTTCTATCACAAATTTGACTTTTGGATGACAAACTTGTACCATTCCAGCTCTGCACTGTTTGTTTGATGGATCATCTAAGCTGAAAAATACTTTCTTCCTCTGATAAAATGTATGCATATTCTATATTGGTGACTGGGGGAATAAGGCCCCAAATCTCACAGAAATGCAAGAACAATTGATTAATCAAAGAAGAGGAATACCACTTCTTTCTTTTTTTTTTTTCTTCCAGAAATAAATACAAGTAATCACATGCAATATTTTTAACTGGTGAAATATGTCTATTAAATTATTAAATTATATTAAATTATATTTATACTGAAGTTCTTACAAAAGTAAATTTTCAACTAATACTGTCTAGTCATTGGTTACTGCAAGGTATTTGTTTAACAGCCACTGATGTTCGAGAGAACTTTTTTAACAGTTTTGACAAAGAAAATCCTATTCCTTTTCTGATCTTTCCCTATACTTAATTAATTTCTCTATTTTTACATTTTACAGAGGAATATAGCTTACACTGTTTGATTAAATATCAATTGAATTATGGAATAAGCTAATAATCATCATTAATAGGACTAATAATGTTGTATTGATGATCTTTCAGACACATATTATAAATGGTGAAGAGGCTTCTTGTTTCCCTGTAGTCAAATAATATTTTATTTCAAATTCATTGTCTTTTAAAAATTTTTCTGTTCACTCCTATTATCTGAAGCAAATCAAATCAAATTATCTTTTTGGAATATTTTCACTCGGGCCCAAGTCCCCTAAATTTCAGCAGGTTCCAGACTGGTCTTATGATAACATCCAAGGACAGAAAGATGTTGTTCCAGTCCACAAAGGAGGAAAACCACTACATCCATTTCTAATGCAACCTTTCCAATTTCTTGGTTTTAGCTATAAAAAGAGAAAGACAAAAGAAATGTTTAATTTAAGATTGCTCTGGTGGATCAAATTTGGAAAAGTAATGTTCCTTCCAGGATAATCTTATGTTGTTGCACAGAGAGGTTGTCTCCACCATCAGAGCTTTCAAGGTCTCGCTGGTTAAACCCCTGAGCAACCTGGTCTGATTTCTGAGTTAATTCTGCTCTGGGGAAGTACAAGAGACCTCCTGATGTCACTTCCAATCCAAACTACTCTGCTGATTTTGGCTGGGGTAGAGTTGATTTCCTTCCCAGTGGCTGCTATGGGGCTGTGTTTTGGATCTATGCTGAACAAATAAATAACACAGAGATGTTTTTGTTATTGCTGAGCCAAGGCCTTCTTTGCTTTTCATTCCAGCTGTGCTGGTGAGGAAGGTGGGAGTGTCTGGGAGGGTGGGAGGGAGACACAGCCAGGACAGGTGACCCCAACTGACCAAAGGGATATTCCAGACCATATGACATCATTATATAGTATATAAAGCAGAGAGAAGGAAGAGGAAGGGGGGAACATTTGGAGTGATGGTTTTGTCTGCCCAAGTCACTGTGATGGGACTGGAAATGGCTGAACACCTTCCTGCCCATGGGAAGCACTGAATTAATGCCTTGGTTTCCTTTGCTTGTGCATATGTCTTTTGCTTTCTCCATATATTGTCTTTATCTCAACCCTACCTTTTTCCCTTCTGATTCTCTCCCTGCTCCTGCTGGTGGGGGATTGAGCAAGCACTGCCTGGGCCTCAGTTGCCAGCTGGGGTGAAACTCAGGCAATATATATTCTGTGATCCATTTATAACCCCCTCCCTAGTCTTCAACATAATTAGAGGCATTCAAGAACCCAGCAGCATCTTTGTGCCTGCAAAACTGGCAGTGCTAAACCCATCTCACTGCATTATACAAACTTACTGAGTGATGTAGGTAGTCATGCTGTCCTATACTGGGAGCAGTGATCTGTGTCCTCTCTAACCAAGATATTATTCAGAACCAGTAGTCTCGGATAGGAACCACATCAATTGTACAATTAAGCAATATATCTAAATTAACTTGCAATGAAGAAAACCAAGATCTTAATGTCTCTGAATGCTTAGTACAGATTTCCCCCCCTCACTAAGACAAATAACTAAAAAAAACAACAGTTTTATGCATTTTCTATTTTTTAGATGCTCAGACTTGCATTTATGAATATTATAATTACAAATATTGTTACCTGAGAATCCCCCCCTGAAACATATATTAATGTGATTTCCATCTATCCTACTTTTTATTTTCTCCTGTTTCAGTACAAAGGAACATGTGCAGTGAAGTGCATTCTTTTGGTAGTCTACTTTGGACTTATTTATTTGGATCTATTTTTAGTATATCTTCCCACCCTACTGCTCAACATCACATCAAAGGAATACATCTTCTGTGCATACCCAGTCCATTATCAAGACTTAAACAGATGAAATAAACCTTCAAAGGAAAGTGGTGGCTTGGTGAGGAAGTTGTTGACCATTCTCTTTAAGCTTTTTATAAACTACTTTTTGATAAGACAAAATTCCAAAAGATAACCTGTGGATAATAGATCAAAACTTCATCTTAAAATTTGATATCATATGAGACAGTGGCATGGAAAGCAAAAGACAAATGTGCTACTCCCATAATGTCTGCACTGATGACAGCTACACTTCAGGGTTTTCTTCTGGCCAGAAGCTTGTAAGGCCTGAAGGCTTCTTGCAAGTTCGAAGCATAAATGCATTTCTATGGTCTGAGATTAGATCAGGCTACATTAAGGTCTAACCAGACTAAGAGAAAAAATAACCTACAAATATTCTTAAGAAGGGACTAAATTGATCAATTGTAGGTACACGTATCTCCAGGCAATGACAAACTGCCCAGTCTACAGCTCCTGCTCAGAGGACACTTCAGAGCAACATGATCCTTTTGATGAGGGAACCTCCTTCAGAGTGAAGAGGAGGAAAACTCCACAGAGTGAGTTCACAGCTCTTTTTCCCCATCCTCTCCTACTAAGAGAGAGGAACAGTTTGTTGCCTGTAAAACCAGAACAGAAGCTGCATCCCAGGACTAAGCCTGAAATAACCAAACATTGTCAGGGGCAGATTGAGGCCGTAAATAGGATTTGTGACCAAGGCATTACCTGTCAAATTAGTATTCTGCATCCTAATAGCCTAACTTCAGCATTTGTGAGATACTATGATATTAGTCTTTGGCTGGCATTGGGGCAGCAAATTCTCTCCCTTTTCATTTTCTTGTTTCATCCTGAGGTATTCAAAGACAGAAAGCGGTCTATGGATTGTAACTACAATGTTCTTTTCATGCTTTGTATATGACACTCATCTATCCTGGTTTCTCTTTTATCCTGTCAGGTAGTTTTGGTATAATAGCAGGTGGCATTTCTGCTCTCTTCGTTCACTAATTTTTACTGAGATACGGGGAGAAACTAAGTTTATGCATCTTATTTTCATCTCATGTAAATGTCATATAGGGAGTTGAAAATCCAACCTGAAACATGGGAAGAAAAATGTTCCAGCATTCAGTAATATTTGCATTTTACTTTTACTAATGACTTCATTTTTCACAGTTTTAGATAAGTGTTAGGACAGCCTCATCACTGAGATTCATCAACAGAAGCCTGCTTTATCACACTGTTGTATTAAAAAAAACCTTTTGTAATGGTTTATACTTTAGTGGTTTGAAGAGATCAGCATTCATCATTCTCTATCTTGTTGGGCAACACTTCTTCGAGAAAAGCTGGAAATTGAATTGATTTTTCCAACTTTATTGAAGAATCGGTAAAGCAGTGAAGTGTTATTGGTCATGCCTGCCTTACTGTCTGCTTTCAATTGCAGGCCCTATTGTCATGTACACAGAAAGCAACTGTAAGTGCAAACAAGATAGCAAGGAAAATGGCACTTGCTGGAGAGCACAGAATGCTCTGTTCAGGACCTTTGTGAGGATTTGCTCTGAAATTGTGATTGTATCTTTGGTTACTTTATAAACTTATTTTCTGGCTATTACTGAAACACATAAAATGTTTCTCTCCAGGAAGGGTGGTTCACAAAAGTGCTTAGGTTTTAGATTACCAGGATTTTCTGCATTATGCAACAAACAGAACAAAAATTGTATACAACCCCTGCAGTCCTTGTTTCCTAGAGAAGGCTGTGTATGCATTATGTGTATAGGAGAAAGTAACTTCTGGTACATTTTTGCTGATAGTTTAAATTGCAAATTAATAGGCTACAATAAGAAACTTTGTAAATGGGAAAATTCTGAACTCCTGAATAAGAAAATAGAGGATTTAAAAGCAATCCCTGCTGATTCTTTCCTTTTAATTGCTCTTCCCAAAACAACTTTTAACAATTGCAACTTTAACTTTACAGATTGCAGCTATATGCACACAACAGCCTCTAGATGCCCAGGAAAAATGTCCCTGAGCTACTTCTGAAACGAACAGTGCTGTTCTTGCTCCTTCACAGCTGCTCCTGATCCTTCTACAACCTCCATCTTCACTCTCAGCACAGCCTCTATAGCGACATGGAAAGAAAACAACAAAAAGTTGCATCCCTTGCATCCTTGTAAAATCAGAGCAAAACTCATGCTGGCTGTTGAGCTTCTGTCAGGAGCATTAGACAACAGAAACTTTATGTTCTGACCTTCCCATTCAATTGGCAGGACACAAATAATTTTCTATATTAGTCAGTTCAGTGCTGCTGCTGTTTAATTACTGTTATCATGACAGTATACTGAGGCTTAGACACCACTTCTGCTCTGAAAAGCAGGAAATTTGAAAGTGACTGTAACAATAAAAGCTTTACAACTGAAGTAAAATAAAAGACATAGATGCATAAGAAGTACAAGGAAATAACAAAAAACTAGTAGGACAACAGCCTGAAAAGACAGAATTTCATTTCCTAACTATGGATTTAAGAAGGATGAAGGAAGATAATGGGGAGGCTTTGTTGATGCTTCCAAGGTATTCCTTCATGGTTTTTTTGCATGACTGCAAAGACACTAATTACATCCAGAGCTAGACATTGCATTCAAATAGTTGTATTTGGAAATCTATGATGACCATAAAACTCTGAATTTTTCTGCTCCTTTTCTGACATCAATACTTGTACCACATCTTGTGACAGTAATTCACCTACCTTGTAATCAGCATAACTATACCCCTTTGGCTTATCAAAAGTAAAACAAAAATAAAAATTAGGTGGGACCGTAGATGGGATGAAAGTTATTTGTAAACCTTCAGCATAAGGATGTTTAGCCATAAACCAGTTTGAGGATTCCACCACAGATAGTCAATTTATCTAACATGGATAGTGATTACTTCTCACTGAAGAAAGAGCAGAACAAGCTTGGGAAACAGTAGGAAAAAGAATATAGAAAAATGTCCATAAACATCAGAGAAACCTGGTGGAGATTTAGCATGATCTAATTTATGGCAACCTGAATATGTGTTCTGGGTAGATAGCAAATCCTCTGCAATCATTGGGGAACAAGGAGAAAAAATGTTTTCACCATCCACATGGTACATGAACACGAACTTCTTTGAAGAAACAATTTTTAAATAATTATAATTCAGGCTTTTTTTCTATACCACCACTGCCACTCCCAGTGTGCTTTTTTGGGTGTTCCTCCTGTAAAGGGTGAAGAGGATAAACTTTATATTTTTACTTTGTGAGTAATAATTACAGCCTCAAGATAATAAATAACCATCTTTAGAAACCAAAGTGAGTGCGTGGCATAAAAATGGTTATTCTCTTGCAAGCTGATTGATTAAAAGTGTGGCTCTAACTGCACAAAGTTGCAAGAAATGGTTCATGTGATCTAAAAATGGCAAACACAGGCTCATAGGATATTTTATGGAGAGTGGTTGGAAAATTATTTTCTATCACACTCTTTTTGTCTTATCATTTGTGAGAAAGACAGTTTTGGTTAAGAAAAAAGGTCAGCTTAAGAATAAAGACTGAACTATTTCAAACCGATTCTGGATACTTTGGCAAAGCTAGGAGTGCTTGGATCTGTATTTGTAGTTAATTTCATATGAGGCAGCCACAACATTTGAATCCAAATTCATATCAGAACTATAACAGCCTTGGAGGATTTCAGATGGAATAGTCTGGCTTGAAACTATGGTTAGTTTCCAAATGGTATGAAATTTGCTGTGAATTGGGACATTTCCATGCCTGTGAAACAATAAAGGCTGCTTCTTGGGCTGATATGTGATTTTTTTTTTTTAAAGCTTCTCTTTTGCAGAAAGCTTAGTATATATACCACAAGGAAATGTGGAGAGCTTATCACTGGATTGGAACTCAGTTAATAAAGAACCTTTACGTGGGTCTGTGCCTTCATTTCTATCACACATTCAGGAATTTTGTCCAGGTACAAAATGCATGCCTCTAGAATATGAAAAAACATGTTATAGTCTGAGTTTTGTGTGCAAAAGATAGGCTGCACATATAATTGCAAACCCATAGTTACAACATCTGTCTTTGTGTATCACAGCACATCACAAGAGTATTTTGGTTCTATCCTGAGTCAGTGCATTACATACACTGCTGAAATTCATGGTGGAGTAGTTGCATCTCCAGCTCTTAGGCTGATGGGCCTCCCTAGCACACACTGTTTCCAGGACTGTCTTTGCAGGACAACCTGAAACTAAATCATATGGACTAAGAGCATCAACTAGAACATTTTTAAAAACTGCTCAGATTCCTAAGTTATCTCTTTTTTCTGGTTAAAATCTTGCTCTCTGAGATTGTCAGTCTTTCTGTGAAATGAGAGAAGACTGTCTCAGCCCCTCAGGCACACAGTGGCCGTGGTAGCCCTTCTGAAATCACAGATGGAGGAACAAAGTTTTATTTGGAGAGGGGCACATGCTACTGTCTCATAAAGCTATCTGGAAACAATTTAAAACTCTATCTGAAAACTAGAAAAACTTCTATTTGTCAAAACACATTAACATGAAAATGTATGAACTACTGGTCTGTGGCAATTTGGATGTCATCCTCTGGGACTGCTGTTTTTACTGGAATTTAATTAATTTTATGGTTCTACTGAACTTTTTCTGATTAGTATTTTTTTTTTGTGTTCTTATGTACGGTACAGAAGAAAATACTATTAAGTCTCCCCATCTCCACAGGAGCATGGTAAGAAAGTAAACATAGCAGAATTAATCCTTATTCTTTGCATGTTACAATTAGCAGTGTCATTTCTTTTTTGGCAGAGAATCAGTGTTGCAGAGCAGGCTTACAGCCATGGTTATGGAACCAGGACTACAGATCCCCACTTAATCACAGGTGTTCCTTTAATATCCTCTGGAAACAAGTCATTTCAGCTTCTATCTGTTTGGGGCAATGGACAGTATTGGGTTGAAAAATGTACTTAATTTCCCCAATAACCATCTGAGCTTAAAGTGCTGACTCTACATGCAAAACTGAATTCCTCAGTTTAGCTGACTACTTATTGAGATCATGCAGTCATTGCTATGATGTCCTCACCTCAGTAATCTCTTGATTCTTTCTCCTTCACCTGGAGGCCATATCTGGGGTCTCCTTTCGTGTCAGCCAAGGAGCCATCTCTGCACAAGAAATCCTCAGACATGACAGTCTTTTTTTCTCAAAAGAGAACTCTGTTTTTAAAGAGACCACTCACTTGCCCAAACTTCAGAGGCACTAGGGAGTGAAAATAGAGTGAGGTTCCAGTATGGGAGGCAGACAGACCAGCAAAGGGAACATTTCAAAACCAATGCAGCCTCGAGGAAGGGTGCATTCAGAATGCTATGTATTGCATACTTAACAATTAAATATGACCTGACACTCACAACTTGTATCTTAGCCAAAGAAATGGAAATACACAAGTTCATCTTTAATAAGGACTAAAGAGGACAGTGCCTCAGCTAAAGCTTATTTTAAAGAAAAAGGTACAAGTATATAAGCTGATCAGCTTTTATATGGGTTTTCTCTGCTCTGGATTCTTTAGAGAGTCATCCTTATTTTAAAAAAAAATAAGCTTTTCAGAGCATGTGTAGCTGAAATCTTTCTATTAATCTGAATCAATTAGATTTAAAAAGAAATGATGGACTCTATAGAGACAGGTTTAGCATTATCACATTGGTGACAGACTGATGTACGGAGTTTCAGCAGCATTATCTAAATATAGTGCCTGGCTCACGGATTTTCAGAAGCTGTAAGGGATCTCTCTGAAGGACAACAAAGAAATGGGAAAGAAGAGGATTTGCTTCAACTGAACTGAATGCAAATGGCATCTCCATTCATTTCATTTGCAGCAATCTGACACCTTTTCGTTTCCGTTTCACACAAAAAATAGGAAATAATAGGGAAATAGTAATGGTATAAGTGGACAGAGTGTGACCATTAAAATGTTTACCATTCCAGCATGATGCCTGCAGAGGCAATAAAATTGAAACTGGAAAGGTGTTAGAATTGCTGCCGGTTTCTATTCATTTGAATGGCAGAAACCCAGAATTCTGTTTTATGGTTTCATGTAGAGGGTCAATCCATTATCTTTCTTTCTTCCTGGGATCAAATAGCATTTTTGTGAAGATTAGGTCTCTTTGGCATGCTGAAGTGGAACCAATGTGCAGAGGTTTGAATTTTGAACCCATCTTAAATTGAACTGCTTTAGCAAATGATGAGTCGACTTAAAAATTGAACTTGAAAATATTAAATGGATTTTTAAAGGTTTAAACATGGAGATTCTCTTAAGAAACGCTCACATAATAACCCATCTGTGGTTCAGAAACATCACAAACATAAATATTATGAGCAATGGAATAAATTAGGTAGTTAAAAATATTAAGCAGTTTGTCCCCCCCCATTTTCTGTCTATATGGTGAAAAATATATAACATACAGAAATAAAAGGATGCTGTGAACTTTTTAAAAAGTGAGAGAATGAAGAGGGGTAAAGGAGTAAAAATATTATATTATGCAACGTAAGTATGCCCTCTAATTATCCCTGGGAATGATTTGAAACAAGATTTAGAAAAATGTACCATGGACATTCACTAAACCCAGGATAAGAAGGTATTGAAGAACTGTTTTTAACATAAGGATGCGGTTTTTTCAATTTGAAGAAAAAATCAATCATCGAGATGATAACAATTATAGATATAATAAGAAAAACCCCCAAACCAAAAGCATCTAACATAACAGTATTTACTTATGATAACTTCAGATTTAGGTAAGAATACAAATGATTATTTACTACTCTGTAATTGACAAAGAGGAGACTAATACTAAACCAAGTAAATAAATTCTGTAGAAGACAATTAGTGAAGGATTTCAATAAATAAAGTGTAAGCTGACTCAGAGATACTTTTTGAATTCTCATTTCTTACCTAGCTGTTCTCATTCCTGCCCTGAAACTTTGCCATGTAGCAAAACCAGAATGTGCATTAAAATGTGTGAAATAAAAAGGAGTCTATAAGAATGCAAATGTTTACTCACAAATATACAGGAGTCTATAAGAAGGCAAATGTTTACTCACAGATATACCTGCAAAAAAAGAACTTAAATATAACCAAGTATCAATAATTAGTTGCCTAAATATTTATTGAGCATTAGTCAGTTAACTGCTCTGAACTCATGGAGCAAATGGATCTGCTTTAGCACCTGACCCCAGAACAGGCTTTTAAAGTCAGTGTCCAACACAATCCACAGTTTGGAAAATATCTTCCATAGCTGAAGCTGTGGCTGAAGAGATGCTGTGGAAGAACAAGTCTGTTACAATTTTTATGTACAGAGTTATTTTCCTACAGTAAGAGAGAACACAAAGGCCACTGAAAGACAAAATTAACTATTTAAACTGATTGATCTGAACACTGATATTTTGTAAAAAGTAGATACATAGAGAAGCTTTTACAATATGTAAATGGAATAAATTATGACGAGACAGAAAAAGGTACAGAGTCCATATAGGTGATTATGAATTTCTGTAAGAGAGACAGTAAAAAATAAAACAAGAAAGCCATTCTCAAAAAAAAACCCAAACAAAAAAAAAAAAAAAAAACCAAACCAAACAAACAAAAAAACCCTTAAAATTTAATAAGTGTTTTTAATTTTAACTCTCATATTTTTAAACCTTAATTCCTAAGTGAGGGCTACAAGAGTATTTTAGTATTTCTAGCAGAGAAATAAAAGACAATTGAAGCTGTTATCATGTTCTTTTAACCCCTAACAGAGCCAGCACATCCTCACCAACGAGTAAGAAGACAGAAGAGTATTATAAATTAACTAAGCCAAGAGCCTCACTGAAGCTCAGTTAATACAATAAATGACTACAGCACTTTAGTGTTCAGAACCTTTAAATAAATGCAGCCTGAGTACTGGCAATAAATGGAATCCACATTTTCCTCCTCCTTGCTGCAGAAGACACCAAAAGTGGTCATGACTTTCAGATCATACTCACAGCCCAAGCAGTTAGCTCTAGGGTATGATAGACTTACAGAAAAATACTGCAAGTAAGCATCTTCTTTCAGAGCTGGCAAAAATTCGTTTGAACCACATTTGATTAATTCTGGCAAAGTTCTTCCAGCCTTATTCTGAATTTCATACAGCAAACATATAGAGCAAGACCTGACCAATATAAATAGTCTGTTAGATATTGCATTCTGCAGATAGGTAAAGCAGTGAAAAGGAAAACATAATATTTAAGAGTATGCACTTTTAGTTATACCAAATGCCATATGTTTTGCCAATTTGTGCAAGAGAGTATCCTTCAGATATAAATGAGATATATAAATATCTGAGGGCTGAGCTGCTTGTTTTTCTGCTAAAATAGACTTCACTCTTCATCTAATGAGGTTTGCTTTCCAAGAAGAAAAATACTGAAGTATGTAACTCAGCACAGCAAGTTCACTGCTTTTAT
The DNA here is from genome assembly GCF_052056855.1 of Sturnus vulgaris. Classification (NCBI taxonomy): domain Eukaryota; kingdom Metazoa; phylum Chordata; class Aves; order Passeriformes; family Sturnidae; genus Sturnus; species Sturnus vulgaris. The sequence goes on from NC_142246.1 coordinate 66,855,714, forward strand.
CTCCAATAAGTCAAGACATTTTTAACATCTGGAACAGCAACTTTGACCAATTTTTTGATCATCAATGTCTAAGATGGGAATTAAATTAAAAATTCACCAAATAGGAACCAACTCAGCAGGCTATCAAGACTTGCCTTAAGAAAAATATCAGTGACTAGATCAGAAAACAACACCAAAAATATATCAACCTGTCATCATCAAAAATATATTTTTAAAAGAATTTTTAAGAAATGTTGTTGGCATTGGCAGGCAGATTAATCCAAGTATCAAACATCTTAATAGCAAAACTCTGGAGCGCAAATGCAACTGATAAAACACCAGGGAGATTACTTTCATGTATTTGCTTCATTTAACTGGACTTTAAAAATATGAAACTGAGAGGAAACGAGAAGGTCTCCACATTGCAAACCCTGGAGGGAAATTGCTGTTGACCACTGCCATAAACTGTAAATTGAGATGAAAAAAAAATCACCTTGGTGAGCCAACTCAAATAATAAAGAATCTTTGCCAACTATTAAGCTTTTCTGAGTGCTCAGTTTTACTAAGTTGCTCTGCTCAGAAAGGAAAAATGTATCTAGTATTTTTGAAAAGCTGTAAACTTTCAAGTCTTAATATCTTCAATTTTGACTTTACATCTTGTTGCAATTCTTTGTTTGGGGATTTTTTGCCTTTTTAAAAATTTCAATCTATATATTGTGAAATATAGCAGACAGACAAAATTTGGTGTAAACTTCTTTGAACACCTCTTAGAGTAAAAATTTATTAATGGTGCTCTGCTGCTGCAGGCTTTAGGACACAATTAGGCTTGATTTTGAGCTCTATATGAGGACCAAACGCCTTCTGACATTTGTTTCAGTTCAGTCTCATAGGGAAAACTGGTTTATTACTGATAAAAGGCATGAAGACAGTGAAGTATTAGCTTTATTTTTTCAGCCTTCTTAGAAGAATGAAAAAATATGACTTTTCCATGCTTTTATTAGATGAGCAAATACCATAAATAGAAAATATAGATAAGGAGAAAACAGTTTAAGTAAAGAACAAATTTAATAATGCCTAGATTTTAATCTCTATTTTAAAATCTATAAAATTATTATTAACCATCTGATAACCGAGGTTCTGAAAATTACATCCCGTAGGAGTTGTGAAGGTAAAAAACAAGAGTTCAGTTTTGCTCCAAAGCTGGGTTTAATGTGCTCGTTTGAGAGCATGTAAAATGTGTTCATGTAGGGTAACAGATTGCTGGACTTAAGAGCCATACTTTAGTGTTTAAAAGCAGGTTCAAGAAAAAATATGAGGGAACTCTGATCTGTCTTTATTGCATTGGTAGATGTCAAATGAATAGGAAAGCTTGCACCATGTCTTAGTAAAAAAACAAATAAACAGCTACAGGACAAGATCCCATTCTCCTTTTAGGTACTGCATCTCCAAAGTTCAGCTTGACTAGCTTTTATGAGGAGCTTATGTCAACAAGCTTTACGTTTTAAGAAAGAGAAAGACCATAGCAACAAAACCAAGTTAATGCAGTGAGAATGAACTATCTGCAACAAATTAGAGAATTCTGTCAGAGGGTATATCTTGAGCATGGTGTCAGGTCTCATATCACAGATTTCTCTAAAAAAATGGAAGGTAATTAGGATAAGCAAAGGATAGAAACAATCCTAAACCTAAACAAGGTCTCCCTACTAGAAAATAAGTTTGCTAACTAATTGAAAATTAAAACCACAAGCACAATCTGTTCAGGGAGAAAAAGAAAAACTCACAGTGACCAATTGGCTTACTCTTTGCAGTAGATTCAACCTTCCCCACAAGACTAGGGTCTCTTCCTCTGGCTTGCATATCATGCTCTTAGAAAAAAAAATCAGAAAGTTTTCCTGGAAAATCAGTGAAAATCAAAATTGTTCCCTTGATGAATGAGCGTGTCTCTGACAGTTCACTGGAAAGTTCTATTTTCATGTCTTCTGTAGAACATTATGTTATGGGCTGTCTCAACTAGACCCCATAGCTCTCCAAACCCCATTGACTTCCCTCTGGCTAAATGCAAAAGAAGTCTGTGAAAGGCAAGGTGCTGATGCTTCTCTATGCACCTATTTAAAATGCCACTAAGTCTGATAACCATTTAGCAAATATGAAACAGAGTGATTTTTTTCTGGGTATCTTTCTCTGTTTCCCAAATAGATGGGAAACAGCATCCAGCAAACACTTGCAGCAAGCTACTGATAAATAAAACCTAGCTCCTCTTAACATTTTTCTCCCCTTCAGTATTTGTCTCCACCCTTCTCCCTTCCACTTTGTACCAGATGAAGATAAATATGCCCTTCCATTGTTTGCTTCTCTCCCACTGAAAGGATTGCCTTCTAATGCACAAATGTATCTATTTAAAGGGCAGTTACATAATTACAAAATCTGGTTCTGGATCAGAGAACAGCACAATGGATTTCTGTAATCATGTCTTAAGAAGATAACCTTTATAAAGAGGATATAATCTTGGCTCCCATTGAAAACAAGACGTGAAAGGAAAGCATAAAAGCAAGAAGTGAAATAATTTCTTCCAGTTGCAATTCTGTGGGGCTCAATACTCAGCCGTAAACAAGAACCATAAGGGGATCAGGAATTCTGCTGCAAAATGTTTCTAGAGAAAAAAAAAATCAAACAAAAAAAAGAGAAGTCATCATGCTGATCAAAGGACTCCTGGGTGAGACTTCAACTCAAATCCAATACAAAATGCAGAAAAAATACTCACTAAATTCCAAGATGTTTGGGAGCAATTTGGACAAGTAGATAATCTAGAAACTACTGCAAATATGAAACACTGGCTTTCAGTCAACTGCAAATAAGCATCACTTGAGAAAGTACAGACCTGTAGACCACATGATGCATATTCTAGCTTATCTATTTTCTTTTTATTTCTTGGCAAGGCTGTGAAATGGCTCTCCAGACATCAGACTACACTGTAATTTTTACTTCATAAGAAATTTACAGTTTCATATCTATCCTAATGGGATTACCTTAATCATTTACATTTCAGGAAATAACTTGAATATCAATCACTCTGACTCCAAGTAAGAGCACACAGAAAGGATCAAGATTAATCTAAAAGTTGCTTTATTATTAGGAGTTCATTTTTAAAGACCTAGATATGTATTTACAGGAAATCAAAGACTGTCTAATAGACTAGTTTGCTGTGCAAAGTTTCATTTTTATTACATGAGACCTAGAAATAATCGTTCTGTTAGAACCATGTACTTTCCTTCAGCACCAGCTAACCTGAATAGTCTTCCATAAAGGTGTGTGCATGCTTTTTGTGCATTAATTTGCATCTGATTTTAATTGTACTCAAATTTAGATTTCACGAACTATTTTATTGTACATAAAAACTGATACATTGATAGCACCGTTGGAAAAAACTTTAATCTACCTCTCTCTTACAAGCAGCACTGCTGCAGTTACAACTTGTCTGCTTCTAGAAGGGAGCTACCTCTCATGAGCCATTCAATTCTTGCTTTTCCTATCATGCCATCAATGCTTTGCCTTTTAAATTTTTTTAAAATACTAATGTTCTTTTGATCAGAAGCATAGCCCCTAAGAATGCAAGATTCATACAGAGCCACAGTGTGCAATTTCTGAACTGTGTTCAAGTAAAATGGCATTAGTAGGTATATCAAACTTTGGTTGGGAAGAAAACTGAGCCAGATCTATTTCTGAACATTTGGATAACCTGCAAAAAAACCCAACATTTTCCACTTTTTTTTTTTTTTTTTTTTTTTTTTTTTTTTTTTTTTTAAATCCTAAGTCTAGGTATATCTGTGTCCCATGTTTGTAAGTGATGAGAATTCTGGTTATGTGAATTTTTTACAAAAGAAATATAACTAACAGAGAGCATTTTCAGATTACCTTAATGTAAAGTTCTGAAGTATAGTTGTGAAGTATACCTGTTGTCAAGACCTGCTACTATTGCCAAAAGTTATAGCTGCTTTCTACTCAAAAGGAAAAATTTCACTAATCTGCAGAACACTGCTATAGGACAAAACTGTGCAATTTCCATGACACTTATTTGAAGTTCAATTATATAATTTAACTGTGTCTAGATAAATGGATTATGATGGCACTTTCAACCCAGGAATTTCGTGAGAAATTGAAGAGGAGAGAGATAAATTAAGATAAATTGAGTAGATATGAGCACAGGTAGAATATTTCAGCAGTCACTTTTGAAAGATATAAATATGATAGAACAGAAAAAGATACACAGTTCTTTGCATGTGCCATGTTTGAAGTTGGGTATGAGGATTAGTTCCATTTAGTCTTATTTTCTGTGTTCTGTTGTCATCCAAGACTTCCCTTTTGGGACACAAAAATAGTAGTTAATTTAGATAAAAAGTTCTAAATCTGCATTACAGCCATATTCCTACCCAGTTTTCCAATACTTTATGGTTTCCCATAACTATGTATCAGATGGAAAAGGAAATACATTTCTTTTGAACTTTCTTAACCCTAGTCAGTCTTTATTTACTACATTACTACATTTTGGGGTTGTGGTTGTTGTTGTTGTTTCTTTGTTGGCTTTTTTTGTTTGTTTTGTTTTTGGTTTTGTGGGTTTGGGGTTTTTTTATTTGGTTGGGGGTTTTTTGTTCGGTTGGTTGTTTTTTTTTTTTTTTTTTTTTTTTTGAGTCAAGACAGACCTAGAGACACTAAACAATGAGCTTTAGTTAAAATTAATAGCATATATATTTCTGCTAAAACAGTAAAAATTGAAGTGCAGAGTAGCATAAAATGGGGAAAAAATAATTGATTTTGGAAGAAAAAACCCTCCAAATAATGGAAAGTGACAAATACTAAGCAGAGAACTGAGCTTTAAATTTCATTTTTTGATTAAATTGTTTTAACAGAAGACAAAACAAATAATGTTTTACAAACATTATTTGTTTTCTGTCTTCAGAAATTCTTCCAACAGAATTGCGTGCACACATTATATTAAATTTATAAATGAAACTGTATGTGTATATAGGCACTGTCTTTACCTATTTCTAAAATATTAGCTGTGGTATACAGCCCCCATCGTCCTCCCCATCAATCCCTCAGGATATTGCCCTACAGAAAGGACTGTGAAGGTTTTGGCTGAGGCTATTTTTACATTTCTATGTCATGGCAACTTGGACAGGAGAGTTTTATTTAAAAGAAGCCAAAGTGCAGGAAGGAGATCTGGGTGGGCAATATAAAGAAGCGAAAGGAAAGTGGAGGAAAAAAGCAGTGTAAAATAAAAGTGAAGAGAAAGGAGAAAATAATATGATAAAATATTGAAACAGGGAGTAGTGGAAAGAAAAATATGTTTCTGATACAATAAATGTAACAATCTAGAGCATGAAGAACAAACAGACGAATCAAATGTGTTTATAAGGAAGAAGAGAGACTCAGTACAATTTTCTAGAGAGAAACTTTTGTTCCTGCCTCTCACCACCATAAACAGGGTTAGTTCAGCACAGGCAGATCTTCACAGTGGAAACATCAGTAGTACAGACGGGCAGATTATATGAAAACCACTAACTGAAGTATCCAATGGAACATTTATATTAAAGTTTCTCTTTACAAGGACAGAATCAAAAAATTTGCATCCAGTGTAGTAGAAGCTTTACCAAAAAAATCTTATTCCTCTAGTTTCAACTTTAGGGTTGTATTATATTGGACAACTGAGAATTAGAAATCACATACAAGAATTCAGCTTTTTCAACCATGCAGATAAAATTTCCTTTGCAACAAATAACCTACTGAGATCTAGTGTTTGGTCTTATCAGATTGTCCTGGGGTGACACATTTGTTGTCACATTTGTTGAGATTTTATTATACGAAAGGATGAGAAAATGGAGGAAAGCATAACAATGATTAAATAAAGCATTTGGGATGTTTGGATGTCTGCATTTCAAGCCTTGGAACCAATTTATTTTTAATCTTAAAGATCAGTTTACAGCATTAATTTTATAGATGTGCTATGCATCATAAGAGGTAGGTGTACACTGACAACTGATAATTTTGAAGAAGTAACTGAGTAGGCATATTAATAATTTTCAAATGCTTAGAGTGAATATATAAATGTGAAAGATTATAATGTATGAAACTGCTGGTAACATAATTTCAAATTAATTTATCAAAATCACTCAGAATGTTTTGCTCTTCTCCACTCTTCTCTGTTTTCTCTATACTTAGTATTTTCTTGCAAAGAAGTTTTTTATGAGCCAAAAAAATTAGTGAGATGAAAGCTACCCCTAAAAATGTGTATATACTAATAGTTGTGCTCAGGGGATGATCCTTACTCTTTTTTTCTTGCATCTGCATTCAGATTTTTGTTTTGTTTCCTTTTATTTTTGGGGTTTTTTTTGCCCTGAGAGGTATTCCTTAACTTCAACCAGCATAGCTTTTTCTATTCTGATAAATATGCACAGTTTTCAGTCCTGTGAACCTTCTTAAGTGTGTCAATTGTCAGCATTTGTATTTCATCCCAATGATGAATGGAGGCATTAGAATTCAGCATTAAAATGTAGTTAGGATTGTAATGAGCATCATTAGGAAGCATGATGGGAATCAGCACTGGATCTCATTTTGGGAAATTTTATTTTATTTTTTTTAACTTCATTTGCTTCATGTATTTACTTTCTTTTCTTGCTAACAGGCAGGTACAAATTCTGTAGTGCTTATTTATATGTCTTTAAAAAGACACCCCTCTCTTCTTATGCAAGACTCATGATCCTTTTAAATTTGGTCTTTTATTTTGTCATGTCAGAGCTAGAAAGTCCTTGCAGAAGGACCACCACAGTCTATTCAAACACACATTCTTTGATTCAGAATTCTGCTTTGTACCTCAAATATATGCCCTCACTGAGCATAATTTTTTCAATGAATGAACCATCCCTGCACATAAATCCGAATAGATAAAACTAAATTTTTAGAAATTAATAGTTTAGTACTCTGAGATGGCTCTGTAGCAAACAATTGCAAAACTGAAACATAATCCATAGTCCATTTGAGTGAATGTCACATCTTCTTATTTTCAGAAGTTTGCAAAATATTTTCTAGACCCCAGCTTAGGTTGCTTTATAATACAACACCAACATTAACCAAATGATTCCTCAGGGAATCCCCCTAACTTGTGAATGTGAGATTTGACTCTCTATGGATTAAATACTGATTAAATCCTGTGGTTTGCAGTTCTGTAGATTGTAAATGTATTCATTTATTGCTCGAGCATTTTAATTTCTACTAAGACATACTTTTAGGAAGAAAAATTGTTTCTTCAATAAGAGTATACTCAAACAGTTCTTACTTTTTCAGCTGTCTTTGAGCAGACGGTAGACTAAATAAGTTAAACACACCCATGGATACTGTGTCATTGAAAAGAAAGAAAACACTGGGGACAAGAAAAGCAAACTAGATCATTGCTAATCAATAAATCATAGCACCATGTAGTTTCTAACACAGTCTAAGTGGGTACACAGATGAAGATCACTCTTTATGAAATCCCAATTGTGCAGTAAATTGAAACTCACTAAAAACAAGGCTAGAACACCAAAATCCTAGAAAAACCTTCAGACTGGATCTGGACAATCCATCTAATAGCTTTTCTGTACTTAGGATGTATATCAAAAAAAAGAAAAAAAAAAGACAAATTGGCATCTAAGAACTGAATAAAAATACAGACAGCTGAAAATATATTGTTATGGGTGACAAGATCACTCGAAATATACTTGGTCTGTACAGATGTATTGCCAAGAAGGTTATTAACCTGATTTTAGAAACATGAAACTTGACAAAATATAAAGAATGAAACTTACAATTATACCATGGGGCTTGAGTATTCATTAACATATTTCTGCAACTCCATCCTGAAAAGCAGACAAAACTAAGTCTATTCCCAGAAACGTATTTTGGACAAACAAAAAACTGTTTTATATTTTTTCCCCATCCCATCATTACTTCTCTGTCTCCTAGTATATTTCCTTCCGTGAGTGATGTCTAACCCTCTGTGCTCACTCATAACTATTTTGCATTCCTAAGGCCCCTTCCCATGCTAGCAACACATTACACAAACAAAGGTACAATTCTATAATAAAAAAATTGAAACAATCAAATTGTGCAATGAACAAATTAAAGGAACCTGTTGATTTATAAAACAGAAGCACACTCACTCCTGGCACCTCATTCTGAACCATCAAGATCATCTACCCTGTGGCTCCTGAGTAGCAATACTCACATCTCTCATAACCATTCTCCAGTCCAGAACTACATCTTTCTGTCTTACATCATAACTGTATAATGAGAGGGGTTTGTTCCTCTGGAAATGCAGGCTAATTCTCCTTTTTCAGGCTTGTTGATGACTTCTCATATACAAACTGCAGTGCAATAAAAACAGCACGTGGATACTCATTTCACATTTGGCATCGACAAAGCAACTATTGTCCACAGCACACAAAACAATTCTGTTGAGAATTTTGCTTTCTTCAGTACCTAAAAAACATGCTGTTCATACTCAGCAACTGCAAAATCTGAATCACCATGAGATGTGAGATATTTGTATGAGTAACCTAAACAGCAACTGATAAATACAATAAAGTGTTTCTAAAATTGGTGATGTAGGGGAGAGAGAGCAATGAAATTGTCTCCTTTTTTGGTAAATGATCCATCATAGTGTCCTGATTCTGGCCAGGAGATCGCTAATTTTTGCAGTAGCTGAGAGGGGGCATGACCAGGTCCTGGAGGTAATTCTCGACCACTTCAGCTCATGGCTGGGGACAGGGAAAAGGACTTTTCTTTCAGGGGAAAGTAGTTTCTTCTGGTGGACACTTCCAGAGGGAGACATCCAGTTGGCTTTTTTCTGTTGAATTGTTTGCTTTCTTGTACCCTTTGTCATTAGTATTATTGCTGTTACTGATAATGTTCTTCTCTCACAGCAATTTACAGTAAATTGTTCTTACCTCAAGCCATGATCTTTGCCCTTTGTGCCTCCAGTTGTCTCAATCGTGCCCTCGGGGGAGGGGAAAGCAGGGAAGCAGGGAATCGAGAGGGAGCAGTCAGTTGTCTGCAGAGCCTTGATGGGGACACTGACTTAGGGAACAACATTCCTAAACCATGACACATGGTAACACTGTTGAAGAAATTTAGTTTTGTTAATCACACACAGTTTATTTCCAGTTGTGGTTCCATAGCTAGCACAAATTACTAAACTTTTTTCTTCTGCACGGACTTTTCTCCATACGCATAACTTCGATTTTACTCTTTCACGCACATTAAATGTCCCGTTGGGAGCCTGGGAAAAGAATGGATAAGAAAAAAAGAAATTTTAATTAAGTCTGCTGTATGACATGGGCTCACGGCCTTGATCTTCTCCATACCATCTGTCAGATTCCAGCTAAAGCTGTGGGGAAACTCCTAAAGAGTCAGCTGGAGAAAGAGAAAGTTCATTTCTCCTGCAGACTGTTTTCCATCTATATGGTGCCAAGTTCTTTATAAAGATCTGTAGCATTTTCCTTTTAATTTCCTGGTGTGGTTGCCATCCATGACACTCCACTAAGTGTAATGGCTTCTCATTTTATAATCTGGCTCTTCGTGACATTTCACAAAAGAAGAATCTCTTTTACTTTTATTTCCCATTTATCAACATTAAACCTCCCCCCCAAAAAAAAAACCAAAACAAACAAAAAACCCCACAAAAACAAAACCAAAAAAATAAACAAAAGAAACAATTTTTGCTTAAAGATTACATTTTAATTCATAAATAGATTTTTAGCTCAAAAATATTAGATAGAAGAATGGTTCAAACTGTGGCATAGTTCCAAGTGTCTTTACTCCACCATCCCTGTACTATTTGTTTTCACTGTCGAGTATGTTCTTGTCCCAAATAGAGGAGTTTTTGAGGGGGGACAAAGAGGGAAGAAAGAGCCATTTTATTTCTACACCTTTTATCTGTCCTTAACACTCTGCCTACCTCTCCTGAGAACCCACTTTTAATATGAAAATCCCAAGCATGGTTCAAAATTAGTAATTATTTTAAAAAATTAGATTTCAGATTAAATATATTTTAGGCTGACTTTAGCTGTTATAATTACAATGATTTTGCATTGAATGGAAATCCAGCTAGAAGTGTATTCCCCCTCTTAAAAAATATGCATACACTGCTAAACTAGCACATTTAGAAACAGCAGTAAAAGAATTTTAAACATTATGAGTGCAAAATTGAGCCTGCTAATCTTTAGACTACAATTGTTATTTGTCTGTCACTGACTGACTTTGGTCTTCATTTTATCAGAGTTTACCAGCTATGCATAATTCCATTTTCCAGGAGACTGACCAACATTAGCCCACTGCACCCATCATCAAAGTGTCTTTTATTTCTTAGCAGAGCAGTGGGCAACAGTTCTCATTACAGTGATTTCATTTCCTGCCTCTCTTGCTGGTGGTGGTTTGGATTTCTCCAAGCACACCCTTTGTCATCACAATCTTTAAACGATACCAGGCAGAAAAGGAAAATATTCCACTATTGCTATTTTTTATGTGCATACATCTATGACTCCTTTATGCATCTGTTGCCAAATATTGTGTGTTGGGTTTCCTAGGATATGATCAGAAAGAGCATGCATGTGAGTATTGTATTTGTATGTGAAATAGTCCTGATAGATATGCTTTAAGGATGAATTTTTCTGCTAAATTAAATCTTGGAAAAAAACAGTATTTCAAGAGGGGAAAAAAACCACAAAATTGATCACACTGTGGGACTTACCCTTTATTTCCTAGTGTGAAAGAAATCCCTACTGAGCAGCCCCACTGACTTAAAATAAGGAGAATTCTCACAGGATTTGCAGTTGTTGGATCAAGCTATCACATGCATTGCTTTTGCAGTTGTTTTTTCTCCATAAGGAGGTTTTATTTTTCTCTTCCTTCTGCCTTTGTGGCAGCTTAACCCCACAGTGAAGTCAAAATCATTTTATTTATGTGATGCCATAGCAAAAATCGGTGCTGCTATGGAAATGAATTTGATACCACAAATTCAGCAGTGCAACTTCACTGTGGGGATCAAGTATGAAAGGGAGATTGGCTGAGAACAAGCAGGCTTTTAATCTCTCCCATAATTATCAAGTGTGGCAAGATGAATTATGAAGAACAAATGAAGGGTGAATATTTTAATTATTTTCAGTCTACCATGTTTCAGAGTTTCTTAAGCCCATCATTACTGTTCTGTTTAGTTATGAAGCATATAAAAACACAAAGCATAAACTACACAAAAGTCCATGTCTTTGGCATTCTTGCAGGTGACAATTATGAATGACAAAGGTCAAATGAGAACTCCATGTTCACCTCTGTTTTCTCATCTGCATTCTAAGGAATTTGTGAAACTGTTAGAATCTCTCTCCCCTGCATAAATTAAATATTTGGGGGACACACATATTTCACAAAGAAAAGATTATGCTTTAGCTGCAAATCAACATTGTTGGTAGCTAGTACATAGATTATATAGGAGTGCAATTTCTCACCACTCAAAAAAACCTGAATGTACAAAAAGACCCAACCCAACCAATCAACAAACCAATAAACAAACAAACAAACAAACAAACAAAGAAACCTCCTCAAGGACATGGAATAACATTTTTGTTGTAGACAGTCATGTTCACAGTATATCGGCAGAAGTCAAATTTAGTTATTCAGTAAAATAAAAAACAAACTGATTTTCTTTCTCACCTCTAAGACATCTATATTGTCTAGGAGGGAATACCCTAGAAATAAAAATAAAATTATACTAAACAGTTTTCAATAGAAGCAGAAGGAAAAGGACAGCACACACAAATAAAACTCCAGACAATGGCAAGTACATACTAGAGTATTTTGCCAACTGTATTATTTATAAAACCAGCAGTGTAAGAGACAGCATGGTCTAATTAGTAGGGGTCTGTCTGTCATTAAGGACAGCTGTAAAATGGTTGGTCTGGGGTAGAGTCAGCTAATTTTTCTGGGCAGGATGAACTGTCTAACTCTGGCACACATGATCCTGTTCACTTAAAGCAGTTCAGTCAAGGCAACAGAGCACTGCACGGTGCATTTACTTCTCTAGCAAACAAGATTTCTTCCTTTTGCCTTCCTTTCTTACTTCTTCCCTGGCTCATTTTACACCTCAAGTTCTCTGTAGCCTGGATAGCCTCTTCTATCTTAGTGGATATTAATTCTGATTACATCTTTTAGGTGTATCCAGCAGTCCAACAATAGCTAAATTACACACAGTAATTAAAAAAAAAAAAAAAACAAAACGAAACCCCACTGAACAATCAATTTCTGCAACAGACAAAAAATTAAGCTGCACAACAACACATTTTAAAAGGCCTGAAACAAACAGCTAATCCCCAAAAGAAGATAAAATTGGAATGATTTCTCTGATTTCTCTGACAGTTAAAAAATTAAATAAATGTATATATATAATAAAATCTCTTGATGCTACTGTAAGGACTATTTGACTTGTAGAGCAAATTCTGCTCTAGTGGCAAAAGTGGCCCCTATGGCTGAAGTAATCTTAAGGAGCAAAAAGGCCAAAGGAGCTGATCTGCAACAAAAAATGCAATAATTGGATGCTGCTTCTTCAGTCAAGTTTTCATCAATTATGTCTGAGACTTTTCATATTTTCGGTTGTTTGATTCAGTTCAAAACTCAGAAAACAACTTTAGATGAGAAAATAGGCAATTTTGTTCTAAATTATAGACTGATGTATATTAACAGTACAAAGTTACAGAGCACCAATTCTAGAATTGAACTAAGTGCACAAGATTACTTTTATTGATTTTTTTTTCTTTTCTTTTAATATATGTTCCCAGCATTTAATGAAAGTTTCAGACCTAGGATCTGATTTTGTGAAGTCCCATTACAATAGGATCTGCTCCCACTGCACTGTCAGCCTGCAGGTGGTCATCCTGCAGAAGGAAGGACTTCATTTCATACCCTGTGGCTGTGAATGGAATTATCATACAAGGTTCTATTTCAAGGTCTAATGGGGATTTATCTTTACTCCATCTTTCATTCTCTTGTTATTGCTTCCTTCTTTAACCATCTTCACTTCTAATGGACTAATGATTATATTATTCAGCACAAATTAATTGGCTAATGTGTAAACTCAAAACCAGAACTAGTTATGAGCAAAAAAATATAAAATACATTCATTTCGAAGCACAAAATGCAAGTCTAACATTGCCTTATCCCAAACTTAAAAGCATGAAAATTCCATCATTTGCACCAGAGATTAACTGAAGGTGTTATCAGAGAAGTAACAAATTACCAAATATAACAACCATGTGCATACCAATACAAACCCAGTTAGAGGGGAGAGACAGAAGGAAATCTATAGGTTGTTTGGAGGCAAAAGAGGAGGAATTTCCCAGTTCATTATACAGTGCTCACTACCTGTTTGCAGGAGCACAGTAAACACAATTAGCTGCGAGCATGATATGTGAGATAAGAAAGCAGAACTGACAATGGCATGAAAGAGAGCCTTTGCCTGCCTTCCTTCGGTGACAGCACCAAGCACCCCGATGTCAGCTCTACAAAGAGAAATCGTGTCAACTGCACTCTCTGATGACCACTATCTCCCCATCCAAGAGACATTCCAATTTCTTCCTGTTCTAAACTTGAGCTTCCCAAAGCTACAGCTGCCAAATTACAGGCTCCTTCCCACATTATGAATCTGTTCCCTTAGGAAAGCTGGTATTTTCTTATTTCACTTTTGACCTTTTCCTGTAACTGTAAGAGAGGATGATAATTGATCCTATGGTAGAAGAGGAAGAGAGGCTGCTAGGAAATGGAAGTGTTATGAAATACATAAAAATTACTTCTCCATAGTCCCCATGCTTTTTTTTTTCTTTTTCTAAAGGAGAATTTTTTTCATCCAAACTCACCATAGAGAAAGCAAATAGAAAGGTCCTTTTTTCTTTAACTAAAAACCTGTAGCTCTTATTTACTTTGCAAATCTATACTAGGAAATTGTAATGCAATAATAAAAGTTAGCATGTCTATAAAACAACTACTCTTTTGAAATATTTCCTCTACATCTGAATCAGAGCTCAACTTTCTTTCTTTCTTTCTTTTCTTTCTTTCTTTCTTTCTTTCTTTCTTTCTTTCTTTCTTTCTTTCTTTCTTTCTTTCTTTCTTTCTTTCTCTCTCTCTCTCTCTCTCTCTCTCTCTCTCTCTCTCTTTTTCTCTCTTTCTCTCTTTCTATTCCAATAGGGTGTCCCTGCTAATACTGAGCATATTTTTATGGACAGTCAGATGTCAGTTACCATGAGATGGAAACAAAAGATGCTTTAACTTTTTTTTCTCTCATAGATTCACTGCTGGAACCTGTGATTTTACCTGATCTCCCAGCAAAGGGCAAGCAGATAAAACAAGGAAAACATTTAAGGACTTCTGTTCTAGCGTTCATGCATAATTTATTTTAAACTTCTCATTTAAACACTAAAGTTGTCATGTTGGGTTTTCTGTTTGTTTTTTCCCCCAGCTTTGTGATAGGTCTTATTCTGAAGCTTCTAAACCTTAACAATTCTTCCACAACACTAATTTTGGTGTTCCTGTCAATCAACCTCACCTTGTATAAGTGCTGGGCAATGGTAATTGATGTGAAGAGCTGTTCCTTAGTCATCCCTGGGAAAGTAAGCAAACAAGAAAATGTGCTTCATAGTGTGCATTTCTCATACATTACAACTCACTGCACAGTGGAAAATTAATGTTTCTTGACTGTTAACTATAATTTAAGACCAGAAATTGTGACTTTTCAAGTCATAAGTGTGGAAAAGCTTTCACTTTAAGGGTACTCATGTGCATAAGCTTTGGCATAAAATATTTTGTTTTGTAAGCAGAAGTTAAAATTGCCCCAGTTTGAAGCAAAAAAAAAAAAAGCCATTATAGATTGAATTAATGTTTAATTCCAGATTTAACTGAAGTTGAAAACAAATACTAGTAGGAGTAGATCACTTATTTAAAAAGTGTACCTAAGTCACATGCTGAAGACAAACACCAGCCATGCTGGGGCCATGCCTGGAGGCTTGGCACATGGCAGTTCTAGGGATAAACAGAAATATTAACTTAGCTAGCCAAAATTAGGGCTACCACACCGATTTAAGCCATTTCATACATTTAAATTATGCAGAAGGCAAGAAACTTAAATTTTCACATACAACAGCACACTTAGGAATGTGCCAAGACATGCCATAAATGTGTTTGTGGACTTCAAAAATCACATATTGGAGGAGTCTGACTTGGATCAGTCCCAAACAGCATAATTCTCATTTAAATTTTGACTGCTAATTATTTCATACCCACACACACAGCACTAACAGAGAATAAAGCTTTCCAAAGATCTTCTTTTATTAATAGAATACCCCAACCTCAAAGTAAGGAGCTCCAATATTTTTTTACTCACTTTTTTCTCCTTTGCACCAGGCAGATAATAGAAATCTAATTAAAACAAAACAAAACAAAACAAAACAAACCCACAAAAAACCCCCCAAAAACAAAAAAAACCCAACCAACCAAAATCCCAAACGATATATATATATATATATATATATATATATATATATATATATATATATATCCCTGATCTTTTTCTTCACTGTTAACAAGAAAAATCAAATATTGGTTTATTGCACTTAACCTAATCAAAACCTACAATGTAGTTTCTGGATAGAAAAGGTGCTGAAACAATGCAAATTTTTTAAAAATAATCCCCTATTTAATAAAGTCTATTTTGGAAATAGTAAGGGTTGTTAAATTTATTTTCTTTCTTCCTTCCTTCCTAGCTTAAAATATTATAACTATATATTAAAAGATGATATTTTCTTTGTTCCAGAGAGGCTATAAAGCAGTGTTAAACAGTGACAATCAATCTGAACTTTAGCAGTGGAATTCTGCTGTTTCAGCTCTTTCCTGGCCATGTCATTAGCAGAAAATAAGTCCCAAAGGCTTACCTAAAATAAATAAATAAATCTTAAAATGTAAGTGCTTAAAACAAATCTTTACAAAGGTAATCAAACTTGAATTCCTTTTGCTTACACTTATTATTCTAAAAATATTGCTCCTGGAGTGTTCAGTGACAGAAATGTTACACCATCACTCTCTGGATTGCAGTCATTTTATGCAGATTTGCATTTTAGTGGGTTTTGTGTCTTTTTTTTTTCACCTCAACCACATACAAGCTGGCAATCCATGAGCTCAGATTCACACAGTTCAGACAAACAGGCATATCTGACTTTTCAGCATCAAACTGTATCCACTCTGGTAAGTTAGAGCCCACAACCATTTTATGCTGCTCATTTTAGGAAAGCATTGAGAAAATCACCATTCTGCCATAAGGGTACTCAGATAACCTCCCTTCATATATAATCAACATATGGGAAGGGGAAAATTTGTGAGATTAGATGCATTCTTTAGCAGTTAAGGGATGTAACACTAAAGAATAAAATTTGGGATTCATTCACATAGCATTCTGAGCAAAAGTTTATTCTGGTAACATAGTATGGTTTTGAACTTACCTTAGAAAACACCCATGAGAGGTAGAATATTAGTCCAAACACTGTCAGGACAGCTTCTGCACTAAGACCAGAATTAACAGGAGCTGTATGTAGTACAGCTGTTAAAATATGCAGTCTTCATGCAAAAATTACAAAAGTGATTATTTCAAGAGTTGCTTTCTCAACCTAAATTGAAGATTTTATTCCAGATTTTTGTCTTTCAGAAAAAGAAGGGATGTTGCTTCATTTTTCAATTCATGAAGTCTTTCTTCCTTTGCATTAAGTGCAAGGCAACTTAGAACGGATAATTTGCTGTAGATTTAGATCCCAGTTTCATCTTCTGGAAACATACTGTTTCATGCCCTAAAATCAACATTTTTCTGTGAGGTCAGTGGACCAAATTATGTCCACACTAAAGGAAAATAATTGGCTTTTTCTCCTACTTTTGGAAGGATGATGGCCTCTGATTATTAATAAAGCATTTTTTCTCACTCAAGAAGTTTCTTTTTCCTTCTCTTTCAGATGTATGTGCATAGGGGTTGCATATATGTGGTTTGCATACTGAGAAGCAGACATGCAATGCCAGGAACAATAATTCAATTATATTTTTCTTCCACATTGCCTACAAGCAACAATTGTCATTTATCTTGCTGAATATGTTTGCATGTAAATTGAAGAGGATGGAAGATATTTTGAAATTCTAGACCTTCTTGCTGGGTGCCTAGGTACAGAATGAACTCAGGATCTTTCAAATCCTGTAGGTTTGAAAATTATATATGGGGAGGAAAGAAGAAAATGTGCCAAATTCCTTCCATGGAGAAGCTGGTGAGGGTCAACACTGCATATTAGAACCTCTCCTTCAGTTATTTAATTCATTTTAATATATCTTCTGAGAAGTTTCATCTCATTAATCATAGATAAAAAACTGAAAAAAGGCCTTCTTAGCCTTTTTTTTCCACATGAAGGAGGGAATTCAACTATTCTTTCTATTATTTCATTACCATTTCTCCCAGAAGTGTGTGAGCAGGAGGAAACATTAATTTAAAGCCTCTGTGAGAAGAAAGGTGCATTCAGTCCACCTGCATGAAGGCTGAGACCTGATGTGTCAATGAAGTCCATCACATCTCCTCTCAATCTACCAAGTAACTCCAGTGCACTCAGGGAAAAGCTTCATGTACATCAAAAAATGCTCTGTACCAGCCACCCCCATCTTCCTGACCCTGAAGAGTTTGTCCTAATGAATGCAGCCCTAGAGGTATCCACAGGCACAGCCAGCCACTGTTAGCTCTCTCATTTTCCCTGATTTCCTCTGTACTTGGGTGTATATGGCACCACATCAACTCCAGCCTTTTCACTGTGTGTGCCTCCGTGTCTGCTGAGCTCTAATATTAAAAGCCACAATTACAAAATCAGAAAGGCAAACAATTAATCCCTTACACACGATTGTTGGAGCCTGGCAGTTACAAGAAACTCTCCACCGTGCTGGGGAAGACCAAGTGCATTTCACTTACAACTTCTAAGTCACATCAGAATTTCCTCTCATTTTACCACATCAAGTCAGAACCAGTCTTTGTCAAGCTGGGGCAAAAGTGTAATCAGGCCACTATGTGTCAAGTTATGTAAAGAAAAAGAGTACTTAATCAACTACAATAGGAATCTGGCCTTCGAGGTTTTCTTTTTATTGGAAGCATGCCCCTTTGGAGTTGTCTTTGGATGTGAAGTCCCTATGAATAAATTTGAAATTATTGCAACTGACATTTGTAATGACTGGTGATCTAGCTACTAAACTTCTACATTACTTACTATATATCAAGGGCTTCATTTTTAAACAGAGCTACTACTCATGTGCTTACATTTTCTATAGGAATTTTAGATCCCAATTCAAAGCCTGAAATCAGCATAAATTTAACAGGGAGATGCCATTCTCTTCCAGCATATATGTGCCTGCTTTTGTGTATCTGCAAGCGGGCCCTAACAGCCATCCAAGATAATTATCTGCATCTGCACACCCTGTGCAGACCCATAGAGATGTGAGCAATTGCAACAAGCATGAACCCAAATTGAAATCAGGGTGTGGACCCAGAAGTTTAAACAAAGTGGAGTGACGGGTACTAAGGGAATTTAGAATAAAATAATTTATCCAGAAATGTTGATGGTATTTCTCTTTGGGAGTAAAATCAGAAGAGGAAACAGTGCTCTGTTTATTCGTTTTACTATATAAGGGAGTGGATGTGTCAAGGATCTGTTATGTCAGTGGAATAACGACCTGCCACTGACTGAAGAGGGTGAGGAATTCAAAGCTGTTAGCATAACTCTGGCACGGGTCGTGATTCCAGGCTTTGATAATGATCAGCAGTACAGAGCTGTTAGTACAGTCTGGTTTGAGGAGAGGAAGAGACAAAGGCAAGGCATTGAACACATCTAATCTGGAGCTGGACTTGGCTTAAAGAATGACCTTACTCCTTTTCCATTGCTCATTTGGTTGGAGTGACCTAAAACATCCTTCAGATGAAAATAAGAGAGTGGGATGAAAAGGAAGGAGTAGACTAGCAAATGTTGGATTTTATTCCTCACCCGGTACAGATTCCTAACAATCTAACTACTGGAAAAACGTGGTGAAAGTTCACTGCAGTGTTTTCCTCATGGTGTGCATTGTATTACTTGGTGTTGTTACCAATGTTTAAATCTTGCTTTTTACAGGTACTTAAAGTAGGAAAGTAGACAAAGGTCAAAATTAACTAAATGCCACATGGAGACAGGGAATTGGTTGAAGATGTCTGAAACAGGCCTGATTATTATAGCTGGATTTTTCAAATTCCCAAGAAAGAGATTACAAGATACAGCCAGGAGTTGACAGTGGTAATCTACTGGGGTGAGACGTTCCCTGAAAAATGTGGAAGAAAAGCACCTAATGCCAAAAATTCAGTAGAGATCCATTCTCAAATTTCCAGTGGTTTTATCCATTTCTTTTGCCAAATTCCAGCTATTTAATCCTGATGGGATCTAGCTGTTTACAATGTTGCTATGAGGCAGAAGGATTGTCTTGTGGGATCAAACTTTCACACAGAAGAACCACAGAACTACCAATCTTAAACTGGGCAGCTGTAAGGTATTTTTATTCTTTCCAAGATTTTATAGGGAGTATGTGAGCCTTTGGTATTTCCTAAAAAAAATAAAATAAATAAACAGCCTGATTTTTTAACTTATCGAGTATTTCCTTGCCAACACATACTTCAGATGAGGCTGCGTTTTTATTTTGTTTTAAAATTTCTCTTAAGGAAGAAGTTTTTTTGAAGCAAAGCAATTACTGGAACCTGAAGCTTATTCTCCAATGATCACTTCAAAATTATTGGGATGCTTTAATATAGTCAATATTCTTTTCTTCTATGAATTGTTGGAAATTAAGAAAAAGACTAAATATTTATGTATCTTGATCCAAAATCTCACTTTAGCAGTATTAACCTAACGGATCATTTTTTCAGTAGAACAATATGCAATGTTTAAGGGTTAGTAACCTGATATTTTAGTCATTTTTCTTTTAATTGCTCTTTTTTGAGGTGTTAATTTTCATTGCTCTCTGTAATACTAAGTAGAACAAGTTCAAGTTAGCTCTGTAGTGGCAGGCTACTTAAATGCTGGTTTCTTGCTGTTTTCCACAATGACTTTTAAATTGTTCCATCATTCTATTAAATGAATTAATCATTCATTTCTTTTAGGCTTTATCAATTGCTTCCAACTTGGCAGCATTGTCTGCCAAGTAAATATTGCTGCTTAAATTTACAAATTATTCCAAATTATTCCAAATCATATGTTTTGGTAGTATACATTGTACAGAAAAAAAGGCCAACTTTACACTTTTATACATGTGTTCTATAAATAACTTTCACAAAACTATTCACATCAAAAATGAGTCATCAAGACACATATTTCTAGTTATTTTCTAGGTCTCCAACAGTCTAAGTTAAGCAGCCTGTTTTTCAGTAGTACAGGATCAACACAAATTCTCTCTTTTTAGGAGAGGAAAAATGGAAGCCAGCCAGAACTGTTAAATGTCTTTCTAGACAAGTAAGAATGATGCAAACAAAATCATAAAGAAACTTTAAATTATTATTGACTTTACCCTTAGCTGTGTCTAACCGTGGGTACGAGAGACACTTATTTGTGCTTAATAGTGGCTTAATTTCAGAACGATTGAAAAAGTAAAATGCCCCAAAAAGCCAAGATGAACAACAGGCCTGCTTTTGGACAGCACCAGATTCCACAACCCCAGCAAGAGGTCAGAAGACCATTGGGATCCACCAAGTGGTGAGGTTTTCTACTGAATCTGACTCTGTCGCTCTCTTTCTCTCCCCCTGTGCACACACACATTTAGAGAGCTAGGGAATTACAGCTTGGAAATTCTTTCCAGGCCTGCATTTCTCCTGACTCTCAGGTCCATTCCCAGGCTGACAAGCTGACTACAGCTTCAGTTCAAGGGGAAGTCTCCCAGGGTGATAACATGGTGAAAAACAGAGTAGAATTCACAATCAAGATTAACACCTAGTGTGTTTGCTGTGGGATACATCCTGCAGAACTGTCCCAAGGATGATTTTCCCAATTGTCCAATGAACGACTGTCCTGTCCTAGCTGCATGTAACACACTTGAAATACGGGTTTTCCGTACAATAAAGTTAGCCTTTATTTTCCCAAAGAAGTCCGTGTGTGTTGCTGTCCTTTCTCTCTCTTTGCAGCACAGTGTCCACACTGCACTAAGCTGTAAAGTTCACCTTCATGGAGTTTCTGAGAAGCAGCCATGGCTTCCTGCTGCTTGAGCATCTCAGAATCTCTACATCCCTAATTAACTCTGGGTGAGAAGCAGAAATGCATGATCTTAAGTACATTTATGAGCTTAGGTAAGGGTTATATGACTTCATATGATAGGGAAAGCAATAGGCCAGCATCCTAAAACTGCCAAAAATAACAAACATTATATTACAAAGAGAAAGCACAATTATTTCTAATTTCACACTGCGAACATCCAGTAGATAACATTGTGCTGAAATCTAATAGCACCCTTCCCATTCATAGCTAGATTTGGTTATAAAATAGGACAAGAAGTGTCTTCAAATCTCCAAGCATAATATAATCATGCCACTCAATATTTTTGCAGTCTTTTTTAAAAATCATAGTAACATCAGCAATTTTTGCCCTTTTCCTGATGTCGTTATCAATAAAAATTATCATTTAGTCTCAGAGTGATTCTGCTTAGCTTGGGAGTCAGTCTAAAGGGAGCTGAGGAATATCTACTATAAATTGATAATGCTTTTATTATGCATTATGTTACAGAGATGTCACTGGTAAAAAATATAATGGTACAATACACAGTTCATTACAATCCAAATATGCAAAATTAAGAAAAAAACCAGACAAAATATGAACTTTTTATAGTAATCAAGACAAGAGAATACAACATAAATTGTATGTACCCTTCCCAAACATTCAGTTAAATTCTTCAAATATGAAACATGGCACATTACAGACTTCCTTATTTCACATTTCTTCCAGAAGCAAAAATATGCATAAAGAAAGGTAGCATGACAAAATTATACAAGCATAATATAATTGAGATAAATGTATCTTTTCAAGACTAAAGCTGCTGCTGCAGCCTGCACCATCCTTTACCTGAAGAGAAAATCTTGTCCTAATTTCCAACAAGTAATCCCAGAACTTTTGCAGCTTTTAGTGCCTGATCTATTAACTTATTTAGGAACCTATCTGCCATTATCTGCCATCAGTACTGGAAGAATCATGAAGTGATTGCAGGTGTTGACTTTAAAATTTGTCTGGTAAATTATGATGTACCTTTTCTAACAAATGTTTATATACAGGCATTTGAAGTTAGACCGAGTATAATATTTTCCATATCAAAGAATGTTTCTGTACAAAGAAAATAAGTAAACAAAGATGGGTAATAAGAATTTGAAATACATCCCTCTAAGAACAAAGTTAAGCAAGTTAAAATATTGATGCAATAATTCTAATAAAGACTAGCAAATCAGTTTGATTTAACTGGCGGCCATCAAAGTAATTTTGTTCTAAAAGATGTTAAAGCAAAATTCCCATCTCTGAACCCCAAACAAGTAAGTCAGAAGCTCACAAGCTGTATCTGCTCCAGAATTCTAAATTAATTTGCTTTTCTCTGTGATGGAGCTGTTGCAACAGGGAGGGTAAATAACATGCCCAAATGCCTGCAAGCTGTAACCCACTCAGAGGCAGGCACAGCAGAAAGGAATCTCTGCAGATAGTTCCATCCAATCTTTCAACAAGCAGCAGCTATTGCCACCTGCCAACCTCTCTGCCTCTTCTGGATGCACTTGGAAAGAAAAAGAAAAAAAGACTTTCACTCCCCTCTAAGTATCCAAAGCCACCAGGTTTTTTAAAGTGTTCTCCGAGGAGATTTTTTCCCACTTCCACACAGGGCAGGCATTGGATTTCTAAATCTGTTGCAGCTCTTGCACTGAATAGTTAAACCTATTTTAAAGTAATAGTGTTTTGCTTTTGAAAATCCTTTAAAAATTAATAACTTTTGGTTTTACATTATGAATTTGTGCTTGTTCAAACTCTCCATTTCTTAAAGATGCAGCATCTCTCACAAATGTGTGAAATCATGAGGGTTGCCTAATTAAATAGTGCCTCTAGCATCAAAGTCATTTTCACTCACAGCTCTTGAGTGACTGAGTTCCAAACTCCCTGGGGTCTGTGCCCATTCCCAGGTGGACTGGTGCCCACATCACAAAAAACCACCCTCCCAGCAGGACCTCCCTGCTGCCATCTCAGAGACAACAAACACAGATTAACTGAGTTCCCCCACTGACTGTGCTGGCAGACTCAAAATTAGTACTTCCAGAGGAGTCACAAGTAATATTAAAAGACTCCACAGGAGCTTTGTATTTCACCTGCTCTACGTGTCCTTTGGGTAGGTAAGTGTTGTTCAGCATCCAGTGTGTTTCCCATGGCAATTTCAAGTCTTTATGTGCTCTGGAGAGCAGAATCTCTTACTTCCCAAGTTTGCATCAAGATTTATTTTGAGATGCTTGCATATTTCAAAATTATATCTAACGAGAAACAGTGTCAGGTGATATTTTTTACTGGTAGATTTTTAGCAGTTCTATATAAAGCAGCACAGCTGCATGAATGCTTCAGAAATAATGTGCAAGACATATTGCCTTACTTCAGCTAATAAAAATCTGTAATCAACTGCAGCCTTATGAAACCACAATTTAAAGAGATTACACTTTTAAATCATATCAGTGCAAATGAAAAGGTGGCGTTATCCCACTCTACATTATTGCCAAATTCCATTCTTTGTTCAAATTAAACTGGTACACTCCTATGATTTCTCAAACATCCATTCATCAAGGATGATATCCAATTAAACAAAGAAACAATACCTTCTTACCTCACAAATCTGCTGTTATCTCACAAAACTGTCAGAAATACAGATTTAATTGATTCTTTTATGAAGCTGTTGAGCCAACATGGCTGAACCATTCTACTCCATCCTCTGTATCATTACAAACAGCAACAGCTCTGTGCAAGACCTGTGAATTCAATGAGCATTTTGAAGACAAACTGAAATGGTTGCACTGCTGCAGCACGAGACAAATCTAACACAATCTGTCTCATCTCTGAAGATGCATAAAATGGAAATCACTCACCCCGATTCAAATTATTGTATTCTTGGCAGTTTTAAAATAAAACCCTCATCATTTAATTGTAAACTGGGTGTACACAGTCTAAAAGTTATTGAAGCAAAAGCCATGAATTTTACAGATTCACTTACTGGATCAGACTTTCAATCGGGAAAAAAAAAATCTCTGGTGGAAATTAGAGACAAATTTCCCTTCTAGCCAATCTTAAAAGTAGATTAATTGGAATAAGAAGAAAGCAAATAGCACTTAAAATATATTCTATTCTACATGTTTCTTTCAGACTAGATATATCACAAGAGCACACAATTGTTTGCTGTAATCAGAAATTAAATAAACCTAAGAAAAGATAATAGATGGGAAAGAAAGCACTCAAGATTAAAATTTTATATTCATTGTTTTTCCTTGAAAAATGTGAGTTTGTTCCTCACAAATAAATTTAGGGTGTCTATATTAAGTGCCAAAATCCTAACACAGCAAGGTGGTGCCAGCTTTTGTCTGTGTTACTGAGAGGTAAAAGGCTCTCAGTACCTCATGGGATGCTCTGTTCATTAAAGAATATTATTGGTTAGATACCCAATTCTGCCTTCAGTGATTGAAAGTAGATTACAGACTGGTGGATTTTCAACCAGCAGGTACTTCCTGTGTATTCCTGTAACAAGATCTGGGAGAGTATAGTGCCAGGGAAACAATACAACAAGTCTGTAAATGGGAATATCAGAGTTCCAGCTTTTCCAAGCTACTAGAACACCTAGGATGCTATAGAAAACTTTGGATTCATTTCTTTTGCTGCTTTCTGTCTTTTTATCTCATGTACAGAGAAGTATTTTAAAGTTTAAGGGTTGTAGCAGATAGTTATCAACTTTGCCCTTAGGTGGTACAGCAACCTCGTTGAAAAATTGCTTTCAAAACCTATTATATTGCTGAGCATTTCAACATTAGTGCACTTGGTCTACAGCTATTTTCTTTGGCATATATGAATGTATTTTTTATTTAGAGAAATGCTTATTTTCTCTCTCAACACTGTCTCCTTTTTCTTCCCCTCATATGCCCTGATTAATTCCAAAATCTCACTTTCATTTGTTCTGTTACAGAAGTTCTTCTCCAGCCATTTTTCATCTTAATTGATTTACAGTGATTCCAAAGCCTTATTTAAGGAACTAGCTGATATCATTAACTAGTACTACAAATTTATCAAAGTTCTATATTAAAAAAAAAGAAACTCTATTCCTACTCAGAGGGTTTTGCTTTTATTTAAATGGAATCAGCAGCAATCTCTCAATCCAAGGGTACTCTGAGCCTGCTTCTCACAACTGCAGCTTAGTAACCTCTGCCCTGCATTAAGGAAGCCCCTTCACACCACAGGACACATCCTTTTAGCAGGATGTTTTTTGCCTCCAGGAGCACTAACATGCTCTGTAGATTGAGTCTACCCAAAGGTGAGCAGCGTGCAGCAGGGACATTGCACCACTCCAGCAGAAGCAGCTCCCGTTCCTATTACTGCTCCTCCCCCAGCAGGGAACAACCAGAGCCATCCCTACTGATTTTCAGCTCTCTGATGCTTCAAGCACTTCTTCCCCAGTTTAAAACCCCCTGCCTCAGTTAACCCCACCTCCTTGTTAGGTGTGAGCCAGCAAAAGCAGCAGCATCCAAAAAGAGGCTTTGTGTGCATGATCTGTCAGAGCAGTACTGATCACAAGGAAGGCTTATTCCCTTCTTCCTTCCTTCTTTACTGGGGAAAATCCTGTACATGCTCTAATTTTATTTATTGTTTATTGCTTTGCCTTTCTTTTATGATCCCAGAGATCCAAACTGAATTCCCTGTCCCAAATTATGCTTGGAGGAATTTAATAAGCTGGGCCTGAAGGAGAAGGAGAAGCAGGCAATAATATCATTCTGTTTATTGTTGGATATTCTTTCTTAGCAAAACAAGAGCAGAAGTTTAAAGCTTTGGTCTAGATTTAAATATAATTTTGTTTGGTGCAAGAACTGGACTTACTCAAGTTGTAGTTGTGTCTCTGCAAAACATTAACGCACTCTTACGAAGTTTGTGTTTGAAATCCTCTCTGGATTTTTTGAACAGACTTTTTTTTTTTTTTTGTATTAGTAATTTTTGTTATCTCCAGACGAATGAAAAAGCTATAAAGTATTTAATTTAAGAATTTAATTTCAAACAGACAGGAGTGTACTTTAAATTATAAATAGGAAAACTGAATGATAAGAAATATCCTTTTATTACTTTCTAAGTACAGTAATAACACCTGCTACCTTGGGCCACAAGATTATTGGCAACCAAAGTTTTAATCATCAAAATAGAAAGATTTTGTGTGCCTGAGAGATAGTTGTTTCTCTGCTACAATACATATCTTGATATTTTGAGCTTTGGCTAATAAACATTTAATAATTATTATATTAAAAGTTATTGTCCTTGGGGCTTGCTTTCAATGTGTACCATATAAAACAGGTGTCTTGTATTATTTTACTGACACTGGGGCTTTCCTGTTTGCTCAGAGCTTAGAATTATTAGTTTAGAATCCAGTTGCTATCTTTGTTATTGCTTTGTAAAGTTCTAATTAGAATTTGGGGAATCTAAAGAAGCAATATGCTTTATGAATAGTGCTGTGTCTTTTAGATGTGAGATTGCTATTCACTTGCTTTTGCTTGTTTTATTAAGCAGAGGACAGCAAAGAAATGTTGGAATAATCTTGTATATTTGATCTTTGTGTTCAGAAAGAATTTATTAACAATAAGAAATGGGATGACAATCAGCATCCACTTTTAAGGAGTTAGAAAGGAGATGGCATTTATTAAAGAGCATGTCTGAGCAGATTCTCTATTTTAGAATGACCCACTGGTGATTTAGGCTGTACTAGTGCAGTGTCTTAGCTCAGAAGGGATTTCTGAGGTCACCAAGCTCAGGCACCTTTACAAGCCCACGTCATACTCCTACCCAAAGACTGCACCCACACATGGTGCCCTAATGATTTACAAGGCAATTAATTGTCTGACCTCAACACTATGAATCTTAAATGATAATGCTTAAGAAAAATTCTGGGTTTTCATTCAAACTTCTGCTTTCATATGCAGATAGTTAAGACTGCCATTTCAATAGAAAAATATGCAAATGATCCATGTCCTACTTTCTAGTCAGACCTCTCCAATATCCCAATCTTCCATAGACACAGCTCCACAGATTTTCATTTGGCTCCATAAATTGTTTATAAATAATTAGTGATTGTGTGTGGGGAACTCTCCCCCCCTGAAAACACCATGGATTGACTTTCTGTCTCTTCTGTAATGAAGAAGTCTCTGTCCCTTCAGTAAAGAAATGAGATCCCAACAGGACTGCAGGTTTTCCATAAGGATTGATACACTCCTCTCCATTAAGCTATCACACAGTCTCTCCTCCATCAAAGCAGGGTGAGGGGTGGGAGGTTGAGTATCTCGGGCTAGAAGGCAAGCTGGTGAAATGCCCATATCCAACAATTGGCTGGCAAAAGGGAAGCATGTAGTTAGAGATGTGTAAATAATTGATTTTTCAATTTAGCTACTGACTTGAATAATCAAAGAAATAAATTCAGAACAATTGACCCAGAATGGAAGCGTTTTTTGGGGTCTTTTTCCCCCCCTCTCATCCTCTTTTCAAATACACTGGATGTGACAGAATGTGACAAGCTACTGAGTCTCTCTTTTATTCATTATTGAATACTTAGGATTGATCTAGATAAATGCTTTTCAACTGGTGAATCAAAGAAAAGTCTGTATTGGAAGGCCTCTGGCTATTTTTGGCAGGGTTAGAGCCCAAAAGGGTGAGTTCAAGCCTATGTTATGAATTAGAAAAAGATTACAGGTCAGTTCTCTAGCCATTGGCTTAAGAAATCAGAAACTGCCTCTCAATTCATCATGGCACAGCTTCCAGAGCCAGCACCGTGCAGGATGAGAGCAAACAGCTCTACAGACTCGTGGTCACACAACTCTGACAGGATTCCTTGGCTGGATTCCTTTCTAAATATTTTATATCTAATACTAATACTGTTAACAGCCCCAGGAAGAGAAAACAAAACAAAACAAAACCAACAAAACAAACAAACAAACAACAACAACAAAAAACCCACCCACCCACACAAAAAAAAAAAGAACCAAAAAAAAAAAAAAAAACCAAACCAAAAAACCACAAAACCACAACAAAAACTCTGGCTATTGATATGTTCTGTAAAGTACAGGGTTGTCTTCTGGAGGAGAAATCAGAGTTTACAAACAGTACTTAAGTACAATTACAGCTTTTGCACGTTGGATGCTCCATGGTACTTCCTAGCACTGTTACAAGGTCTCATCTTTCATGCTGCTCCCATACTAAGAAGGCTGAAGAGCTGCCAGAAGGTATTTAAAGATGTATTCAGGTGTCAGAATAGGTTTAAAGTAATTTTTAAAATCTGTCTGGCAGCAACTAAATCTGTCAATTACTTTTCATGTTCTTTTTTCCTTTTAGAAATGGTTTCCTATATTTGATATGTTTTGATCCATTTATAATTTTAAACTGTAGCATTTTAGCAAAACAGATTAATGCTTAATGGCTAAAGTTAGGGAATGCAATGACTGCAAATGAACAATGAAATATTTATAGTTCATTTGTTTCCAATGCTTTTCTAACATTCTTGAGGATGTATACTAATGCTATTATATTTTATACATGTTTAGAGCCCTCTTTCTTAGTTTGAATATATATATTATATATATTATATATATTATATATTTATAAACTATATAATGAAACTTATCCACTTCTTAAAAATATATTAATGTTCAATTATAAGATGAAACAAATAAAATATGCGGTTAAGTAAGTAAAAAGCTAAAAACTATCTTTTTAACTTCTCACTAAGTATAATTTAGTGTTAATTACCTTTATATTTTTAACTTTGTGGTCACATCTTGTCTTTTCATGGCAAAAAAAAGGATTGTGTGCACACCAAAATAGACTTGCAAAATTTGGATATATACAAAGTGAAAGAGTCATAAAAGAGTTGGTTTATGAACTATTAAGAGGTATAACAAGTTTGAGGTTAACTTGATATTTGCTTTTGTCAACTGCCCTAACCACATAATTACCTAAATATAGAAGAAAAAGTTTTAAAAATGGCTAATAAAATTAGATAGCTAAGTGGAATGCTGTGTTCATATAACTGCACCTTATGTTAAAAAAATCCAACAACAAACAAAACCCACACCTCTATCTGAATCTTAGGATTTCTCTAAATCACAGAGATAAAATTTTTTTATACTACTGGTTGCCCTAAGATGGAGAGCTCATCTCTCTGATGCTTTGCCATGGATTTAAAGGTTAGCATAGGAATCAGAAATAAGAAAGTTCTTCTTTGGAGCATGGCCCTAATGAAAATTCTCTGCTGTGCTACTGTGGTACAAAACCAATATTTCATGCCTACAAGATTTCAGCCTTTGATTTCTCTGATTCATTGTTGAAGTTCTCATCTTTTTTTACAGTATGAAAGTCATGGCCATTCACGCATTTTATTCACAGGGAAAGGGCTGAATACACAAAAATATAATAAATAAGAACACAACAGCATTCACCTTGAGGAGCTGAACTTTAAAATGTTCTGGTCTGTAGCTGTAAATAAAACTCAAAAATGGACAAGTTAAGTAAATTAACTTTTATGTAAAGAATTGCTACTGAATTCCTACTGAAGTAATGCACACCTCTAAGTAACCTGACTCACCTTTATTTTGAAAAAAATAAGAACAGCAAAAACACCATGCAAATTCAGTTGCCCACATGTGCAAATGGCACTGCCAGTGTTTATTATTCCAAAATACTAAACTGGTTTGCCTCATTATAATTTAACTGGGAGAGTTTGGTCCTATGGGGGAAGATTTGCAAAGTCATTGTTATAATTCAGGTGGTAAATGGAATTTGTTTATTTGAATTTATCTCCTAAGGGCTATAGTCAGTCTGTCTCCATAAAGTTGTTTGGGTTTTTTCCCCCATTTATGTTTAAAACACCACTGCAAATTTAAGTGATCATATGTGGAACACAACTACCTGGATAGAGTCTGTCAGTGGGTGCAGTCTGAGACAAGATCACCATGACCTCATCCCTGCCTCCTGATGGGGATTACTCAGCCTGCACTCACTGAGGTGTAGGAGTGCCTCAGGTTCCACTCAAACCCCATTGTAAGAAAAGTTTAAAACAAAACAAAACAAATCCAACATACAAACAAAGCACACACCTAAAAAAACAATTCTTCCTTAACCAAGCCACACTGTACAGGCAGAAGGAAAGCAGAGAGCAGCTAGAAATTGTAGCAAGCACTGCCTTTTATAGTTCTACTGAAAATCAGTCTGGTTTACAATACCACATCTAGGGCCACGTTTGTCTGGGACTGAACAGAAGCAAGTTTATGTTAATCCCATCATGGTTTAACCCCAGCCAGCAGCCAGGTACCACACAGCTGCTCACTCATCCTCCCACCTGTGAGACCCTGGAGAGACAATGGGAAAGGTAAAAGGTAAAAAATTCATTGAGACAAAGACAGCTTATTAGAGAAAGCAAAAGCCACACACACAAGCAAAGCAAATCAAGGAATTAATTCCTTACTTCCTGTAGGTAGGCAGTTGTTCAGCCATCTCCAGGGGAGCAGGGTCCTATCACAAGTAATGAGATGACTTGAGAAGACAAAAACCAACACTCCAAATGTCACCCCTTCCTTCTTTCCCCCCCCTTATACACTGATACACAATGATGTCACATAGTCTGGAATGTCCCTTTGGTCAGCTGGGGTCACCTGTCCTGGCTGTGTCCCCTCTCACCCTCCAAGGAACCCCCAAATTCCTCACCAGCAGGGCTGGTACAGAAAACAGAAAAGGCCCTGCTCAACAATAACAAAAACTTCTCTGTATTATCAACCCTGTGTTCAGCACAAATCCAAAACAGCCCCATAGCAGCCACTGGGAAGGAAATCAACTCTACCCCAGCCAAAATCAGCACAAATTCTTATTAAAGATTTTTTTTTCCTTTAAAAAAATAAAGTAGAAGAAATGTGGCACTTCAAGAAAGAACCAGCACAGATTCAGGCCTCAAATTGGGACATATAGGAACATACATAGGGACATTTTACTTTAGCCTTTATTGATTAGGTAATCTTTCACATTTGAGAATTGTGCTGTCTCAGTTTTTTTACCCCTTGAATTCTTTCCATCAAAAAATATAGACTGTTTATTATTTTTTTTTAAGCAGAGCCTTCTACAGCTCTTGAGTTCCACATAGGTTCCTGTAGTGAGCTGAAGCAACATAATCTATTTATTAAAGTGCTTTCTCATTTAGTGAAGCAAACTATGGATCAGATCCTTTCAACTCTGTCTTAGGGGCAAGAGAAGACTTCCATAAAGTCAAGTTAAAAATTTCCTCATGTTCCTCTAAACTCCTACAACCAGCTAATTAGATCTTTTAAAGATCCTCTAATATGGACACTCAATCCTCCCCTTGGAGGCCTGTTGTTATTATGCATATTCAGAGATTTAAGAAACAAGGAGTTCACCTTAAATGCAATTGGGGGTTAATTAGGTTTCCAGTAAGCAATTCTCTAATTCCTCCTACATGCATAACATTTAAACTGCTTTGCTGAGGGATGGCTGGCAGCATCGTGACAACTGCAATATTGGCACTACAGTAATTTATAGTTAAGGTCATTTGAAGATAATATTAACTCTTCATTATTCAGTCACCTACAATCATGTGGCTTCAGGAAGACACTCTGATAGTTAATGAGGATGGTCCAAGTATGCTCCTACCTACAAATTTATTTTATTTTTTTATATTTTCTAGGGTGTCTTACTTTGTTCAAAAGTTTCATTATTTGAATCTGACCCTTTTGGAGTTTTGATTCTGGTTTTGTTTGGTTTGGGTTTTTTAAAATAAAAGTTAGAAAGTACTACTGCACCATCTCTATAATTAAATAATTAGACTACTGAAAGGCTCTCTGCAATGAGTATCCTGGTAGATCCAGAAAAACACACACCACTGATCAGTCTTGGAGGCTAAGTTCAATTGCCTGTACCTATGCTATATTTTAAAAATACAACATGCCAGAAGAACACATTTTTCTTTCTGCTATCATGTAGTACCTTTCCCAGATCACTGCCACACTCTTATTGATTCTTTTTAAAGACAACGGTAAAGAAACAACATTAGTTTTGCTGTTAATTACTCATAATAATGGAAAGAGCATTAAAATATGATTAAATATGATGCTCATACAGATCCTATAAACCTCCTTCATTTTTATTATTATATGAGAAGAAGAAGGAACATATATATTTGAAATAGTGTGCAGCTATTCTATCTGTACCTCAGTACTAGTGTTATTCTCCATTTTAGACATGTGCAGAGTAGGATCCAGTTGCTCTTTATTTTGTCATGTAAATGCATATGCCTACAGATCCAAATAAATTGTTGCATATTGGAGATTTGATCACAATAAATGTTTGCAGGATCATGCCTTAGCATATAAATCAGTACTTAGTATTATTTGCACTTAATCATAGCACAGCCTGCCATGTGTGTAGTTTTGTTTTGGTAATGCACTGTGTCACATTCCCAAGCAGTGAAGTTGCATCAACATAGATGGATGGGAAAAAAAAAATAGGATCTACTCTCTTCCATGCAAATGTTAGGATAACAATAATACTCAGAAAATAAGGTATTAAAAATAAGAAGCATTGTTACACAAGTTATTAAAACACAATTGATACTTAAACCCAAAATATTACCTAGATTCATTGTAGTCCTTTTAAATGAATATCTGATAAAAGAACATAATCACAGTGCAACCAGGAGGAAGACAAAAGAGGCTTGATAGAAGTGTAGAGCTGTTGGAAAATGAGATGTGTTAAATTTCATATTTCTGTGTACGAGACAACAATGTGTTTTGTTAAACGGCAAAGTCCTTTAATTTAAATAATTGAATGCTAAAAAATAAAAGCTACTATTGTAGTGCACTGGGCTATCTATCACCTAATCAGTTTCCTACAGTGTGCTGAATACCCTTTATTAAAGCTGGTTCTGCCTTCAAAAATCAGCCTATGGGTACTTCAGGAACAGTTCTTATAGCTGGTGTAATGTGCAAAACTTCATTGTTACAATGTTTTCTCTGAATGGTATGTATTTGTCTTGTTTCCACAGGCATTTTTATGATAAAATATCTTGGCATCAGCAAAATTTAAAATTAAAACAGAAATTGTTTTGAAAATTACCCATATTCTGGATTTCACAAACATTTCCCAACTTCTTTTCATTAACATTTCCTAACCTTTTCCTTTCTCTTTTTATACCCCAGTGACTCATGAATTTTTTTGTTTTGCTTCAAAGGGCAACTTTCAATCTGAAGGAGTAAGAACACCCTCCACACACAGAAGGAATTCATCTGTTTTTGAATAGTTGCTACACTGTTCAAAAAGAAGTAGATTTGAATTTCCACAGTAAATACAGAAATTTAGGTTCAATTCTCTATACCGTGGACTATGAAATAATGGTCACTCTACTTCAAGAAAGTTTCATTTTCTTTGCTGATTTTATAGGGCAAATTTGGCTAATGTAAATGAAGAGACAGAAGATTCTGAACTTATGAAAAATGAAGAATAGTAATAAAAAAAGTTATTAAATCATCTTGACATGGCATCTGAGAATTGGTTCTTGCAGATGGAGCCAGAAGCATCATACAAGAACTAGGTACCACATGAAAAGAAATTTCTCCACAGGACTTGGAAAGCGAATTCTGGGGAAGGATATGAAAAGAAAAACACATTGTAAAGGCTCAAGGTGAAGCAGCACAGCACAGGACTGTGTTTACAGAAAAATATTTTAGACTGGAATGGGTTGAGCCTGTGGCTTAAATCCCCTTGAAAAGAATGGAGATCTAAGCTGGTATGTACTTTGTCATGGGACTAAGTACAACAGAGCTGAAACAAGCCTCACAAAAAGGCTTAGTGAGCATGAAGGTGAATGGATCATGTGCAAAGACAGCTGTGTTTTATTAAGTATGGGAATTATATACATGGTATATATTGTATGGGAACCACATGCACACAAGAATGGATAGACAAGTAGGAGGATTACCTTAATTGCACTGGAATAGGTATAGGGTGGAGTGATCTTGTTTAGAAAAGCCAGCACATACTGTATAATTGCTTTGAAACCTTTACCACAAAGTGTAGGTAACTAAGGCACAGCTGGCCTTCTGCTGAGGAAGGAACAGTTTTACTTCCATTTACTCTTTTTCGAGTTCCATAAACAGATACTTGTCAAAACTTTCAGTCAGGGACAGTCACTTTTGTTTCTGTGTTTTCTATCACAATACAGCTCTCTCTATCAGATTTTTCTGTTTTCTATTACAGTGTAATTCTCAGATTTATCACCATTTTCCTTCTCAGGTCTTTAATTTCTCAGCACACAGCCCTGTAAGGGTCTATAACCTTCATCTGAAAAATTTACCGAGTATAATTAGGCCATTCTTGCATCAAACTACATTTGTGGGGCTGAGATCTGATCTTACAGACATTTGGTTGGGAACATGAAATGTTTCTTTCGTACTTCAGGCAGCCACAGGTAGGGCCAGTCTGGGTTTTTGGGAGCTCCAGGCAAGGTGCAGGTCACTCCTGCAGACTGCAGCACTCCTGAGTCAGATGCTAATGCTTTAGACAACAATCCTTGTCTGGGAAGGCTCGACCAGGTAAGTGATTAAAGCAGGGGATGAGGAAAAAAATCTCACACATATGGAAAGAGTAACCCACAGGTCATGTGCACAAAAAGGTTAGCAGAGACAGATGTACACTCCAAATGCCTCAATTTCTAGTCTAGTGATATAATTAGCTTTTACTGTGGCTCAGTAATGTGCAGGAGATGTGGTCAGCTGTCTACTTTTCCACTTACTAGCTTGACATCTGCTTTTACTCTTGAACTTCTTCCTATTCCATGACTTAACACCTTGATTACAAGCCATGCTCCTTAAACTAATCAGCTCTCAAAAATTTTGTAATTATTTTGAAAAGTTTGAGTTTTAAATACTAATATGCAAATGCATGAAATTTATAAAATCGTATCTGATAAAAATTGTCAATTTCACAAAGGAATTTGCAGTCATGTCACACTTTCTGCATATGGACATATAGGAAAGTAGTGGAAATACGTATGGAAATATTTTCTCATCTTCATCATTAAAAAGTTCAATTACAGGTCTTCAGCATGTGGCATGTCTAAACTATTTTTTTTCCCAAATTTGTCACATTTCCAGAATGTTTATGAGGTTTCAATCTTCATTCAAAGGAGATCAGCAGATTATCACACATGAGGGGCTGCCTATGTTACTCCCTTTGGATTGCCTCAGTTCCTCACATTCATATATTCACTCAGGTCCAAAGCACTTCCAAAATGCTGTATATTACCAGAGAGACATGTCACACACTTCAGAAGGATTTGAGGCTGGTATTTCAAGTGTGCATTTTGACTTCCAAAGATTATAAAACTGTATGTATTAAACATTAGAGATGGAGCAGAACTTGAAAGTCTGAACTGTCTCAAAGCTCATGACTTTTCAAGATTCTGACATCAGTTAGTTTCTGATAGATTAGTAACTCTCTCCAGCCCTGAAGATGTAAGCAGACTAGGGGTTTGTGTGAGATCTTTCAAGACCCAGGTATTAAATTTATAATAACGTATTTATTGGAAATGAGAATGAGAATTCAATGATATGAAATGGTTTTAGCTCTTTCTCTTTTTTCATTCACTTTGCACATTGAAAAAATGGTCTCAGATTCCTGCTATCCAAGATTTTTTTCTCTTCAAGTACTAAAATACCTACTGCACTTTTACTTAGATGTGTAAAGTAAATAAACTATAGTAAAGAAATAAAACGGGTGTCACAGAGCACATTAACAGTGCATACAATGTGGTAGGATATAAATTAAACAGACTGAAACACCAGCAAGGGGCTGATTAGGTCTTTCAGAGGTTTTCATCATAATTCCCTAAGCAGGGTTAACAAGGTGCAATAGAGACATATTTATTTTGTGTCTCCTTTACAATGTAAGGACAACTTAATAAAACCCCCTATTGTTGTACTTACTAACATTTAATAGCTTTGTTCCATGTATCCATGGGTAACACCAAAATTGCAAAGTTTTAGATTAGTTTCTAGTAGCTTTGGCATACTTCATACTCTCTCCTAATTTCTCAGCATCAGTAGCTGTAAACCAATGTCTTAACTTCCATATTATATCAAAACAGTTTTTTGTTCAAAATGCTATGGAAGAAAGTAAATTTCACATTACTGCTGCATTTTCCTGCAGCTCTTAGGTGTCAGCAGGGAGGGAAATTCAATACAGAACTGCTGTGTGGCTCCAGTCCTGTATTTCTATTGATTAAACTTTATACAGTATTTTCAGAAGGAAAAATACCTCACTTAAGAAGCTTATCAGTAAATTATAATCTCAAATAAGCAGAATTTATTAATGACTCTGCCCTACACTGCAAGATGACTGGCATTACCAGGCCAGTTTAGGGCTCTTATCATTAATTCTAAAGTGATACTGTGTAGAATAAAACCTTCACACACTCTTCAATTGGATGCTATGGAATCAGTAAATTCCACACAACAGTCCCCCACCCAGCCTTCAGTCAAAAATATTGATATTAATAACCCTATGAACCCCAGTGAAAACTTCAAAAATCCATGTTATATTATTCTGAAGTATCTTAAAACACCACAAGTGATGAGTAAAGATCACCTGTGTGTTTTGGGCACCTCATGTGTCTGTACCTTCCTCATTGCTTTCCAAATGCAATACATCTGCACAAGGGCATGGACTAGAGGTGACTTTTTTTCTGGACTGTGACCCACTTCAGTGGAGAGACTCTCCAAAAAAGTGCTGGTGGGACACCAGGCATCTGACCCATTTACCACCCAAAGTGAAGGCAGAAAGTAGAACAAGTGAATTTATAGTCTGATCAGCATCCAAAACCATGCAAAGCAAGCTTTACAAGTATTATTAGGATAAAGACTATATTTCTGTTGATTTAAAAAAACTAATCAAACAACCAAACCCAAAAAACTCCCAACCCTCCAAACTGAAGATCACATTAGTCAGAGCAGAAAAACATGAAAGAAATTCCAACATATTATTTTTTTCCTACAGTAACTCAATCTCATTTAAAGCACTATATTGACACATTTCAAAATAAATAAAACCAAGAAAGTTTAGAACAGAGAAGCAAAAAATCTCAAGTATGTGGTGGGGAAAAAAAAGAACTCGTCGTATCTGAAGAAAGATTAAGATAACAAGGTGTGTTTATTTTCGTAAAAATAAAAGGAAAAAAAGACCTTGCATAGATGTGCAAGTCTACCAACACATAAAGGGGTGATATACAGAAGAAAAGGATCAATTATTCTCATTAGCTAAAAAAACAAAAGAGGATATAGAAGGCTTAGCTGTAGGTGGCATATTTTAAGTTAAACATTTGAGCCAAACCAATATGTCTAAAAATTGATAAGCAGGGTAGGAAAGGGTTGTTGAAAGGCTGTGGTTTAGGCTTAACTTGACATTGTTGAGACTAGTTTGCAAATAATCATACATTTTGGAATGAAGACTGGCCAAGGTGTTCCACTAAGCCTGCCTTTCACACAGGTGATTCACTGTTTGCAGTATCAACAATTACTTGAGAGAGGAGATGGATATTGAAGGTGAGGTTAATATTGGGAAAAGAAACAATGGCAGAACAAGGTAGAATTAGTATGGATATTTCAAAATTTCCAGCAGTTCACCTTAAGGGAACTTTACTTCTGAATCAGTATCAGATCATATGTATAAAATAATAGATAGGTCCAGTATCCACAAAGCTCACGAGAATAGTTTATCAGTCACAGTATTAAAATAATAAACTGTTCTCAGGTTTCAAATTATTAAAAATCTGTATTATTAGGATCAGAAACTCTGCTAACATCAGAAGTACCTAATCAACACCAGGCTCCTTATCTGCACTTAATACAGTAAATTATCAGGCAATTTGAAGGTTCAACATTTGTTGTCAACATTTTCAGGTGCTTGGTTTCCTTGTCAGGGACACCCAGGTTAAAAATATTTTGGTTTTTGGTTGCTCTATTATTTTTTTTTAACAAATGCTTCAAGTAAACTAGAAAGGATGAAGAGTAGGCTGATAATTGACTTGCAACTTCAAGTAGCTGCTCTAGAAATTTACTTTTATTTCATTGGCTACATGAACCATACATTAAGTATATTTCTCTGCATTAGAAGATGTACATCAGCTGCTGTGGATGGATAACAGTTTACATCTATTCTTCAGCATTTGCCTAGCTATAAAGGCTGGAATAATTGTCATCTAATTTGTAGTTCATATTGTTCAACCAGGCAACATAAAGAAGATTCTCAAACTGTAAAGGCAGTACTAAAATCATATAAACACACATTACATGAGACAGGGAAAAAATCTTATAGCTCTCCTACCGATTTTCTCTAGGATACACAAGTGCTCCTATCTGCTAGAAATGTCTTTGAAAAACCTATAAAAACACGTTCAACTGTTGTTTGTAGAACTTGAAGCCTTAATTCAGACCTTGAGCTGTTTTCTGCTGCTGTTTTCAATATGCCAATTATAGTTCTCTGAGCCACTGCATGATACAGTGTTGCATGCCAGACAGGGAGACAGCCAGAAGGCAAACTATAATAGGGATCCAAAGTTTGCTAAATGAACCTTAGCAGTGGCGAGTTACTTTTCTAAATTCTTTTTCTCGCTCTGGAATAAGGAAGGCAAATGAGGATAGCTGGTCTAAAAGGCAGCAAGAGCAGCATTGTGAAAACCAGCAACACTCGAGTAAATAAATTTATATGAGCACAGCAGAAAAGGACAACTCACCAATAGGAATTTATTACACTTTAATGGTAAGGAAATAGTCTTGATCTTAAGATGTCTGCTGTCCTCTATTTTGTTTTCTTCCTCCATACCCTTGTTTTAAAGTCATCAGGAGTGGTACTCCAGTTGCATATGCAAAGAGAAAAACACAGGTTTGAGTAGTAACTCATGAAGATTCATTTTTCCATTCAAGGTGCCTTACCAAAGAATGCATATTCAATTATTTGTGTTTGTATGCAGCATCACGCCTCACAAGTAGGCTGGATTTTTTCAGACATTTGCAAATTGCTACATATGTATGTAGGCATATTTAAAGAAATGCTTCAAGTCAATACATTTGTCCCTAACAACAGCAACAAAACTGTCAAAATAATGTTATTTGGACATGGAATGACTGAAACTATTTCATACAGCTACCTTGCTTTTCTCCTTTTGTTGCTCTAATCACCACCTTTCTCCCCCTTTTCTGCTTTGCTTCTCCTACAGCTTGCTTCTACTCTTCCATCACCCAGTCACTTTACAGGAGGAGAGCCAAGTTGTGAATTTAGGGTGCACCCTCCCATTCCTTTGCCCTCGGACACACTTCTGCCTTCTCCTCGCAGCTCTGGCTTCACTTATCTCCACAACACTTCTCAAGCAGCCCTTCCTCTCTTAGAAGCCCTGGGGATGGTTCATGTGACAAGCAATAGGAAATTGTGTGAGACGGCCACCACCATCTCTCTGCAGGTGACAGGTCTCCTGCACCCACATCTACGCTCAAGAAGGAACCTAAGGAAAATCTGTTTGTGCCCTGGTGACACAGCGATTACAATCAGCATCCAGTGATACACCATCATGACAAGATTCACTCTGCCCTTATTGAAGATCAGTCAACACCCTGGTTGCACTCCTGCCTCCAATTCCCAGCAAGGCTATTTCATCAGCTCTGCCAAGAATGAAACTTCCCCAGATCAGGATTTTGTCACAGATTTATTCATCAGTTTGACATTCATACACCTCTGATGATCCAAAGAAACTGAAAATAGATAATTCCTAAATTGTTAAACTCCTTCTCAGTGAGGAAAACTGATTTTAAAGCGAATACAAGAAATTTTCATCAAGAAAACAGAAAATTAAGAAGCTGACTATATTTGTCTTCTCTGAGCTGCCACTGAAGCTCCCCCTGATTAATATGTTGTTTATAGATAATTAGTCATCCGACAGATACTTTTATAAGTAACCAGTAAACCTGTACTGTATGTAATTGCTCATCCATATTAGTTTGTTATGTCTGAGGTGAGCCCAAACAGATGAAGCAAGGAGTATTGTAAACTGAAAACAAAGGTATACTTCATCCTTATAATGCTTAATACACATTTAGAAGACTTGATTTGCAATTAATCATGGCAGTAATGAAAGTATAGTAAGTAACAAAAGTAACAAAGTAACAGTAACAAAAGTAACAAAATGACAGTAGGTAGAATGCTCAGTAAATGTCTTGTTAGTGGCATATTTCTGTATAGAAAGAAGAAAATAAATGCACACACTTTCCAAACATGAAGCAGAAGTAAGTTCAACACCTGATTCAGAGAAATGTGTTTTCTACATGTTGGCATTATGGAAACACAAATGCAGTGAGCAGTAATCAGTTTTCCCACAGACAGACTGATGGTGTTAGAGACATCCATGTCCAGAAGGACAAATTTACAATCAAAGTATAAATAGCAGCATTAAAATCTAGATACAGTAGATATTTGTGGCCATAATATTTTCTGTGAGGAAGTCACATATAATTTTGGTACATGCTGACTGCTACTGGTGTGCAAAAGTCAGTGCACCAGAAGCCCTTTTTTATTTTTTTCTTTAGAATTGCCTGACTGGGAAGGAATTCAAGGGAAGGATACTCAAGGAGTGCAGCAGCACTTCTCCATACAGAATTTCAGCTGTGTCGACCCTCAAGAGCTAAGGAGACCCAAATATGTAGCTCCCAATCCTTCATCTAAGCATGAGAGCAACCAAGAATGCATTCCATTATTCTTTAAGATGTTCCAAGGCTATTTTTATCTATCAACAGCATGCTACTTAACTAACAAAACCAAACAGTTCTTCAGGCATCAAGTTTCTCTCATTTTATCTTACTGCATCTTTAGAGAAAAGACACCACCAAATAGCATACATATTCTCATTAAAAAAAAAGAAAAGAAAAAAAACTTTGAAAACCCCATTTTAGTCTCCAAGTATTTTTTGCAGCTTCTTTTTCCAAATTCTGTCCAATTCTCAACAACTTTAGTGAACTCTATGTCCTAATATATTTTAACACACTAACTGTGGTCTCTCTAGGGCTTCTTTCTACTCATATGCTTGTTTATTTTTTTTTCCCCTACCTGTCAAAACTGCAAAGAGAAGTTTTATGAGTAGATTGATGGTCTAACTGGGTTACACCTGAAATTTTATATGAAAAAGGCTTTAGACTTCTAAGGAATCACAAGCCTTCCATTTTCTCTGCAAGCCTTCTGGCTTCTCTGCACAAGACCATGCCTGCAGTTGAAGATGCAGTTTATCTTCAGGGTTACACCTGCAAAGAGTTACTTCTGGAGTTAAGTTTTTTCCACAGAACCTCTCTGACACCATCAAACAGCCTCTTTTTTGTGTCCACACAGGAGAAAAGGCAAAGATCTTCACGTGTTTTCAAACTCCAAGCTGTTGGTGGATGGTTTAATATTGGTTTACAAGTCAGCTATGTTTTAATACAAAACATGTTGAGTATTATTGCACAACTCTAACTCAGAAATACATTGGAACTAGTGTCAGTGAAGACCTGGGGTAAGACCATATGGTCTGTGGTGTGTGTATTTTATAATGTTTGCATAACACTGAGCAGAGTTTGGTAGATGCTGGCCAGGGCCCAGAACAGTGTGGTAAGTTGAGCCTCTTTGGACTAGCCACAGAATATTTTTCATTTTCAAACATCTTATCACTTAATCAGGATCTTGGAGTTTTTTGGAAGCGAAGTTCCAGGTGTTTAGAGGTGAGAAATTCTTTAGGTATCTGCCCATGTTTGCCTGCACGCCATGTGGACCATGCTCTTGTGTGCCATAGTCTTGAATTACTTCTAATGTTAGGAATATTGCTTGGGTTTTGTCTAAGAAACATCAAAATTAGTGTTATAACTACCCAAGAATATTCAAGATACTGAGAAGTTATTATAACAAGGGAGAAGACATCACAGAAGGTAGCAAAGGTGTCATTCTCTATTTCCTCCACAAAAACTTCTCAGAAATATTTGTTGTTTCCATGAGACAGTACTGGAAGTACACTAATGGCTTTAGTATAGGGCCCAGATACCAGATTAAGCTCGAGGTCAGTATTTTAAAAAACAAATTTCTCAGGCAAAACATTGCTGGCGACTACAGAGCACAGCAATCTGCAAAAGCCAGCAGCAATCTTTAACATGTACAGCAAAACACCCGAGCACAGTGCAGACCAAATAAATATTGAGAGCAGATGAATCAATATCGTGACCTGAAATCATTAACAGACAAAAATGCCTTGTAATACACTCTGCTCATTCTGTTATTATCTCAAACCCTTCGAGCCAGAGTGCCTAAAACAAGTGTCATGGTTTAACCCCAGCCAGCAACTAAGCCCTCCACAGCCACTGGATCACTCCCCTGCCTCCAAAAGGCTTGGAGGGGAGGGGGTAGGGGTGTAAAGAAAGGATTTAGAAGAGTGAGAAGTGAGAAAACTCATGGTTTGAGAAAACAGTAGCTTAATAATTGAAATAAAATAGTAATAATAACCAACCGTAGTGAAAAAGAAAATAAGACAAACCATACAGACAGTTTTTCACACTAACAACCGGATGCCCAGCCAGTCCCTGATCAGTGGCTCCCCAACCAAACTTCCCCTTCATTCCTGACATCCCTTGAGTCAGCTCCCCACCTGCTTTCCCTTTCCCAATGTCTTCTGCACCCCCAGACTTCTCAATGATGGGGTGAGGTGAACAGGCTTGATTCCTGTTCAAGCACAGCTCAGCACTAAGAAAACCATCCCTTTATTATCAACCCTGTGTTCAGCACAAATTCCAGACACAGCCCCTCTGAAGAAAATTAACTATCTACCAGCCAAAACCAGCACAATTTCATACTCTGAATTTTCATGAACATAACGAGAAGTGTCATCTTGAAAATGTCAAAGAATAATTTTTTTATACACCATGTATGTAATTAATATGCAGATAACAGTTGACACCTAATGGAAAATATAGACAGTATGGGCAAATTGAGACCTTTTGGCCTTGATTTTGTGTGTGTGTGTGTGTGTGTTTCTAGTAGGAATTAGAGAAAATTTCTATATTTTATAGCAATATCATAAGGCACAGGACAATCTTAGCCATTGGTCTGTATAAGAAAATACAGAATCACAGGATCACAGAATCAACTAAGTTGAAAAAAAATTTTTGAGATCATCAAGTCCAACACACACCTTTGTCAACTAGACCATGGCATTGAGTGCCACATCCAGACTTTTCTCAAACACTTTCAGCCTTTTGTAGGTACCTTGATTAAATTATATCCATTATAAT
Source organism: Sturnus vulgaris (assembly GCF_052056855.1). Lineage (NCBI taxonomy): Eukaryota > Metazoa > Chordata > Aves > Passeriformes > Sturnidae > Sturnus > Sturnus vulgaris. Next base: position 66,899,425 of record NC_142246.1, read on the forward strand.
GTAGTATGACAGACTCTACTGCTTCAATGTGGTTAGCCAGGCAACCCAAAAGGTGTCACTTTATCCTCAATTATACCTGTGGGTGGGAGTGTTTGCTACAGCAAAGACAGCATGGCCCATATTCTTCTATAATGCCGTCAGGTGACAGCAAAGGTAGATGAGAAATGTCTCCCAAAACTGAGAACCAGACCCTAGGATTCCTCATTTCTTTTTCATGGCCACTTCACACTTCTCAAGGAGGTGGTTATCACAACAGGACTGCATTATACCCTAGCAAATTACCATCAAAATTCACCCAAAAAAATCAGAGTAGACTAAAAAAAATGGAAAACACAGTCTAATACTACAGCTATTCCCAGACAACCCATTAGAGATTAATTTCCCATAGACGTGTTTTTACTGTGTATCCTCAGCTTTGTTTCTAGTTCATTTCCTGATTCTATTGTCTGAATTGCAGAAGTGCTGAGGTACAATATAACACTAAACTGGGACACCACATTAATTATTGCATGTGAAGAACTCTGAAACTATACTAAAGTTGGCCAAAAATGTCGGTAAATAAATTTTAAATTCTCTTAAGGATAAGACATAATGGATAAGTAACCATCAAGGTGCAGGTCAAGCATTGTCCTAGAAAAAAATATAACAAAGGAATTTTTTTTTTTCCACTGAAAAAATATACAATCATTTCTCATCACAGGGGATGGCTGAGACAAAAGATAGAAGTGGCTTGTATTCCCATAAAAGTGTATCAAGCACATACACATATGGAGTAGGTTAAGGCTGTGCAGGCAGCCTCGATTTTAACTCCTCATAAATCTGAGACTGGCGACTTTGCAGCCTCAGGAATGTGTTTTTAACAGCCTAGCACACGTATGTGCATGCAGGTTATTTATGTTATCTGTGAAGGGAGCATATATGATCTCAAGCTCCAACATCACCATTGTACTCTCAGGCTTTTACAAGCAGTGGAGCAATATGTAACTTTTTATACAGAGGTTTTTGGAGCATTCCAAGGAATTCTTATGCATCCATTCATGTGGATTCCTGCATTCTCACACACGCACTTGTAGATGTTTTTAAATCACAAAGCATTAAACTACATTCAATAAGATAATTCAAATTGTATCAATAGTCAAGCTGCAGTTATTAGGGAAAAAAAATTAATTTTTTCCATTTTTTGAATTATCCAGAATAACTTTCTTGGCATGCTACTAAAATCAGAGATCCTTGGTTTTGTCAGATCCACAAGTGACAATTTTATCTTGTAAAAGCCTGATTGTTGTTTTCCTAAAATACATCCTCGAAATTGAAGTTCACCTCTCATAATGAATCACAAGATTTGATTTTATATCATCAGTCATCTAATTGTCATTTACCTGTTCAGTTCTCAGGCTATGTTTAAAATGTCAAACAGCAATAATGAGCAGGACCAGTGCTTCAGGGCACTAGGCAGAGCAGCTAAAGGTCAGTTTAGATTATAGATTGTTCCACAGCTCGCCATCTATTTGTACATACATACACACACGCAAAATCAGTTTATAAAAGTCATATCAGAATTTTAGGCAAGCCCTGAACTCCTTAAAAGAAGCCTTCAGAGATTGAAACAGATGTGTTTTTTCATAGGTAGGTTTGAATGGCAAATATATAAACTCCTCTCATTTTAAATTATGCTACACAACACCACCCTGTAAATGACAAAGCACAGAGTTTAATTTGAAGAGGCCACAGAATGGTATTCTGGGGCATCCTTTGTACACTTGATATGTTTTCCTGGTTGTACTCCTGTAAAATGAAGGGTTTTTCCATGAGGTCCTCACCAACTCAGTTTTATCTTTGCCTCATTTTGTCTCAGAGTAACTGAAAGTAGTCCACCTCTGCAGCATTTTTAAAAATTATTGAGGTAAAAAACAATTTAAAAGTCCTGAGATAATTCACTAATTTACTAGTAATCTTCCAGAATACTGAAATAAAGCATAGTACTTCCCTTAAAAATAATCCAAGAGAAACCATTGGCCCAGCCTGTCAAATGTGATGCTCTTGTTTTGTACCTTCTAGAAGACATAGAACATATTTGCAGAAAATGCTGTTTCCCACGGCTGATGTACAAGTTCAGATACAAAAAAAAAAGAAAGCAAAGGTTCCATATTAAGTTTTGACATATATTGTTGTCAATAATCATCTTATGTTAAAAGGAAATTATGGGTTGGGATCAAATATTTTCTAAATTGATATTTTGTATTCTACTCTATATTTTTTTTAATAACCCAAGAAGAAAAATTTAGTTTAACAGCGTCGATCTTTCATAGAAAAACATCAGTTCCCTCTGTTATTGACATTGAAGCTGTTATTGCTGGTTTGCTTATTCCATTGCTGTTTCCAGTAAACTTCTCTTATCTCAAACTGTCATATTTGATTTTGAGCCTTCAATTCTCTCCAACTCACTACAGGGCAGAGGGAAAGGGGATGAGGGAGTGAGTTTGGAATGCTTTGGTGTGAACATAAATTGGGGAATACCTTTCCTAAACCACAGCAGGTATATATAACCCTGCTCTACATTGATCTGTAGTGATCTATATCTGTATTAGACAACTATCATACACTTGCAATCACCCAAAAAATAAAATCATGGAACAAGCCAGGACCTTCAAGAAAGAATAAGCCCTAAGCTTTTCTGAAATATATCTGGGTAATTTCAACACATTACATTGTTACATCATTTAAAGGCTTAATCCAGCAAGACCCAATTAACTCACTGAGGACTTACTTGGTTTTGCAAAAACGTGTTTATAACTGATGAAGTCTGTGAACCTGGACAGTCTAAGATTTCACTTATGAATGATGGCTGATATACCCATAAAAAAAAAAAGAAAAGAAAAAGGAAAAAGAAAAAGAATGCTTATATTTATGTTTTTATGCTGTTTGTTTGTGGGTTTGTTGATGTTCTTTTTTGAGTCTGGGTTTTTTAAAATGTGCTTCCCAAGTTCCCGAGCCAGAATAAATAAGTGGCAGCTCCTGCTACCTGCAGTGGTGGTGTTACATCACGAGCACAAAGCCATCACACTGCCTGACACCATTCATAACAAGGGTAGTCTGTGCTGAGAGGCCCTAGAGTGAATCTGAGGGTTGTGTCAGGCCTGGATTAACCTACACTGACAACTGCATGTAGAGAGCTAGTGAAATGTCTGTTTATACCTGGCTTAACCACAGTCAGAGCCACATTGCTCAGGCATTAGCTTTTATAAATAATTAAACCTGTAAAAATTATTCTTTATTACCACCAAAAGATATTCAGTTTAGTATCCTCTCTGAAATTGCACACTATAATATTTTGCCTTCAAAACAGCTGAAGAAACAAAGAAGCGTACTATGCCCATCCACATTCCAAAAAAAAGCAATGGGATGCTCTACTCACCCCAGATTTCCTGAGCATAGGCCATTCTTCATTTAAACTAACTTTAATAAATTATCATGAGGAAATCCTAGCACCCTTGTGAAAAATAATAAATGAAAACATTGTGTTTCAGCATAAGCTACTTTTGTGTTCTTGATAAATATGCAGCATTAGCAGCTACAAAGTCATTACATGTTTTATTGTTTTTGAAAGCTACGGATCGAAGGCAGTCTCAAAATGACAAAGGAATCTGTTGAAAACCTTTCAAAGAGAAAAGGTAGTGTCAGGTGTTTCTATCCATCCTATAACTGATAAGGATGGCATTGTAGCCACTGACCCAGTTGCTAAATTAGTCTTTAGAGGAGAATGCATTTATAATAAGTTAGAAGCACAATTCTATACTGGGAATTAATTATCCTTTATCAAGAAAGGACTCTTGACTCTTCATTTCTGGAGCCTATTCTTTTTTAACAAGGCTATTGCTTTTTTACATGCAGATTTGCTTGAGCATTTTCATCCTGGAATAGTATTTTTCAAAAATTTACAAACATTGGCAGTCCATAAAACAATGCATCACCTAAAGAACAAGACTGGTTGAACTGCACCTGTCTGAGAGGTGAACAGACCAAGCATCTCTCTTAAATGAATAATTACCCAAAGAATCTCCTTTTTGCCCATTTCAGAAGTGCCTCAGCCCAAATCCCAGTGGTTTAGTGACCAGGCAGAGCTGATTCCAAAGCCTTTGGTTAGCTCCAAGCTCTGCAATTCCCAGAGCAAGGCTGCAGGTCTGACCCCAGCCAGCACAGGGCCAGGCTGTGCCTGGAGCCCACTGCAGCTGCCACCAGCCTGTCAGCCCAGAGCTCCCTTCCTTCTCTCCAGGTCTTTCCTTGGCATGGATCCACGAGCTAACCTGGGATTTGTGCCTGTGTGAAGAGCTGCCTGCAGGACTGTGCCAGCTCCTGACCCTGGAAGTGCTCAACATGCAGTTCTTTCCAGGTTGTGCCAGGGATCAGCCTAAAGCAGGGTGAATTTCTCCCCACAGTGCAGTCACTAGACTGTGAAAGCAGTCTGCTGTACTGGGACCTGATTTCAGGAGTATTTCTGAATTTTATCCAGCAGCTATTTAATAACATACAGAAGCAGTTCTGAAAAAAACCTATAACTCAAAGCCAAACCTGCAGTTTGTGGCCAAGATCTCCCTTTTCCTAGCTTAGAAAAATCATCTTTTGCTTGATGCCTCTGTTGGCCTCACAAACACTTGCTGAGGACAAGGCAGTTTCTACAGTAACAAGTACTCACTGCTTAGCAGTTATAATATCCCCCTGGGCAGGTGAAAGTCTCACTTGTGAATATCTTGCCTGGAAGAATGAGCCAAGACCCCAACAAAGAAATGCAAAACTTCTTCAGAAGAACCTTCCCCCAGCAAAGTCTGAAGAATTACTCTGTACAACATCAGGATATTCTGATTTTATTAGTCCTGAATCTGCACCTCTTCCTTATACAAATAGTTTAACTGTTTGCTGTGTTAAAATCTCCCCATGCATGAAAAGTGAAGAATCAGGGCAAAATGACTCCAGGAATATACAAATCCAGCAGCTGGATCCAACAGAAAAAAACTGTTTTTATATGCCTGTCAGCACCACCCTGCAAATTGCTGTTCAAATGTTAGGATATAAAAGAGTTACTTTGCTGCTTCTCCACTTTCTTTGTAAAATAAGTCCACAAATAATCTCCACCGTGATGCTTAAAAGCAGTTTATCTCCCACCCATATACTAGTTCTTTGATAGCATTTTGTCACACCCTTCAAAAAGGCTGTTTGCATTTGATATATGCAAATCCCAAATTGTTGGCTTCGTTCATATCACCTGCTTGGGGAAGTGTATGAAGTGTTGCATTCAAAAAGGGAATATAGGCATACATTTTCAGCAGCTGACTAGAATAAAAACAGACCAAAATTACTTTCTTCCACAATATTCTACAGACATCAAGCAGAATTAAGTCATTATGTTCTCCTGCATTTAAGGTGTACTAAGGTATTAATTAATAGCAACTGTCTAGATCATTTCAAGTCAGGTGTGTGCACAAAGAAGTTGCCCAGCTATGCTGAGAACATAACTATCTTCATTTACTCCACTTTTAGGGAGTTTCATATCACCCCAGTAATTTGTTTCAAGAATAAGTAAAGTATATCAAAGTATTACCATATTTTGATAAGTAACACGGCATTTCGTATTTGGACATTATATATTGATAAAAAATATTTTCTAACAATACACACACATTAAAGAACAAAACATCTATTGCAAATATTAATACATATATATATATATATATATATATATATATTGCAATCTACTGTGTAGAACAAAAAAGCAGTCAAAACCAGAAACAGTTCCTAACTCTCCTAACACTCAGGATTTTCGTTGTTCTTTCAGTGTACAGTGTTCTGAGCACACCTCTGTGCATCCTCTGTCCTTTTCCACAATTTATCTTGGAAAAAATATAGCTGAATTTAAACAGAAATATAGCTTCACTAATACTTACTATCTAACTGTAAATTTAATTATTTTGTAGAAGTGAATTTTGGCTTTCGCCTTAGTTTGTTTCAATTACAAACTTTCAAATTACCTTTACCTGTCAAAGGAGCACAAACAAAGGGGCAGAAAATGCTGAGTCTGAGTCTTGCAGAGGAGTTGCTACTTTTGCATGAAACACAACACTAAAAATATTAAATACCCTACAGAATCCTACAACTCCAAAACAACAAAGGATAATTCAAAACTTAGTTGTCCAAGGAGAAACTAGCATAATATTGTTGAGCAGGTGGAATGTCAGAAAGGGGTGTAAAATTTTTCAAATAAGGAAGCTCATTCCATGACAATATACAGCTGTAAAAAATCTAAGAATTAATTTTTTTCAAAGACATTAATCTCTGTGACATACCTTACAGATAAATCTTTGGACCTATGAAGTCTGTGAAGTTGCCAATGTAATAAGCAGTTCTCTGCATGCAGCCACTAAAACATACCAGCTAGCTTTAGTTGTGTCATTCTTTAGAGCAAAGAGGGATCTCAAAACACATTCAGGTGTGCTTTTACTATACAATTTTAGTTATTGACTAGCCCTCTGGCTCATAGCAGCCTTTATTCTTCCAGGGGAAATGAGGTCCCAGCCACATGCTGCTCAACATTCTGAACACTGAAAATGGAACTGAAAAAGTGGTAATGTAAGTTGCTGTATTCAGTGATCTTCAGTGACAGCTGACCCAGAATTCCTTGGATGCCTCTTGTTTCAATATCTGGTGAGATAAAAGATCATCACATCCTGCTACTGATACTATCTCCATTAGCATCTTGATTCTGTGTGTGTTAGGAAGAGCCACTGGCAGAAACCCAGCACACTGCAGGAGGATGTATTATCTTCAAAACTCACCTCCACACAAGTGACACTTGACTCCATTAGCATACCATATTTAAAATGTAATTAAAATCATGACACATCATCGTGCTCCATTGCAGGAGGGTTTTTAGCTGTCACACCACAAACCCAACAGGCAAACCTGGCAACTTGGTGCAGGGCACAACTCGCTGTTATATTCCTGTTTACACAAGTGGACATCTGTTTGCTTTTTCCCAGGGTGCACATAACAAGGAAGATTTTGGATTCCCGAGCAGTGTGTTGGAGAAGTTTGCACAGGTTTTAAGCTGTTCCAAAGGTATCATAAGCCCCTGCACTTGCACTCTGTTTTTCTGCACTTTTTAATGTGTGTCAACACGAGAAAGGTTTGCACACAGAGAGTTAAGCACTGTGATGACTTGGAGAGTTTGATGCATCACCAGATGCCTAACTCTGAGAAAATCCTGATTTGCTTGCCAAGGCTGCCCTTCCTGATACCAGGAGAGCATTCACAAATAAAATAAAGAATTCATAGAGCACACTGCAGGTACAGAGAGATTGGAACCTCTGGCAGGACAGAATTGGCAGCTTTCTTGCCACAGCAGAACTACTCCGAAAAATCAAACACACACAAAAAGCTACATTATTGAAAATGCCACACTCAGTATGTTTGATCATGGAATGCAAATTAACACTAATGCTTCTGGCTTTTTACCTAAACAAATCTAAACCCCTTCTTAAAAAGAGCAGGCACAATATTCCAGAAGGAGGGTGCCTGGAGTGTAGGTAGGAAACACAAGGAAGCAAGACTTGTATTCATGCTTAGAAGAGCCACATAATATTGAAGACAGAAAGTGCTACAGGACAGTTTCTATCGTGTATTGTCAGGTATTTGTGGTAGACTAACATGGGGAGAAATAGTAGCAATTTATCCTTAATGATACAAAAAGAATACAACCTGACTGAAAGCAGAGTCATTGTAGTAAGCTTTAATAAAAACGAAACATGACAAACAAAAAAATGAGCACTCAAGAAGCCCTAAAAGAAAGAAAAAGAAAAGAAAACAAAACCAAAAGCAAAACCTGAAATGTTGTTGCGATTCACTTTGAATTCACAGAAAATGCTAATCGGAGTGTCATACACAGAGTCACACTTCAATCAATTCCCACAAGACTCACGGTGGTCATTTAGGACACCGAGTAATCGGCAAAAAAAAGTAAAAAAAAATTCAAACTGAAGGAAAAATAAAACATACAAACACACAACTCCTCCCCACCCACCCCTCAATCCCCCTGCTGAAGGCAAATCCCAGAAGTGGAATCAAACTGTTATGTTTAGACTCAAAGCCTCCAATATATCAGAACTTTGTGAGCTCACTTGGTAAGGTTCAAAGCACAGGTCAGCTGACAGGCCTCCCTGGTACATTGAGAATAAAGAGACCCATTAAATAAGACAAAAGACAGTTCCAAGACGCAGTTCCAGCACACATCATTTTGAGTGCACACTGTTCCCTAAACCTAATTGCCTGAAAAAAAGCAATAATGTGTTGAGATAGCCATTGCAGGGCCATGTAGCAATCTTCCCAACCTGAGCCACCTCCAAATCCTGCAGCAGCAGCAGGAGGGAGACAAGGACCAGCACAGTCAGCAATCAATCCTTCAGGCTGGCATGATGTACTCTTGCAATAATGGGGAGCATAAAAAGACTTTTTGCAGGCTAATGGCCTACCTCTGGGCACACATATGACCATTTATTTAACAGCTGGATGGCAACATCGTAAGCCAAACTGCATAATTTATTGAAGGTAAGTAACACAAGTGAAGAGCTCTGAGGGGATATAAGATCACTACTGTTACCTTGGAGAGTTTGGCCACAGAAATTTATTTCTGTGATCTTTGGGGGTGGAAATTTGGTTTTTCCTTTTGCAGTCTGGTATGTTTAAGTTTCAGAGAGTTTGTTCATGGGACCCCAGCTCAGCTGCTTAAAACTCAACCCGTTTAAGAGCTGGTTAAAAACAAAATAAACTTCACTTGTGGATCCAAATGGCATAATATTGGTTCAACATGCAGAATCAGGCTTCCTACTACACTTGAAGAACTCACTACATTTGTTCCAGAAGGATATCACATCTGCTGCCACAGGAACTGCTTATGTTGGGGCAATACGAGCAAGAGATTGACAAAAGAGACAATCTAAAGAAAATGTGGCATTCACAAACACAATGAAGCACAGTGAATGTGTTATTGTCATGTTGGCCTAACTTGTACCAGTATTTGAAAGCACAGATTGTTGGCCACGAAGATTTTATAGCGATGCACATGATCACATACCCCATGTTGTCACTCACAAAGGCTGAAAGCAGGAATGCCCTGACTGCCCCAGTGCTGCCTAGGCTGGTGGAACTTCCTTTTACAGCCCACTGAAATGCAGATAGCATCATTCCTTAAATTTTACATTTGAATTCTGGATCACTTAGTAATGCAAAATAATTTTTTAAAAAAATACTTTTTAGCAATTTCCAAACCAAACTTTTAAACCAAGTGTGAGGAATTTTTCATATATATCAGGCCATAACTCACTTTCTAGTCTAGAAGTTAAAAGGACTTGAAAGCTGTTATGTTTTCATTCTCATTTTAACATACACTAGGACAACACATCATGCAGATGAAGAAATTCATAGAAATTCATGATAGTGGGAATTCAGAATTTCCATACCAGTTTGTGAAATGTTCACTGTGCACACTCCATTTACTTAGGTGACTGAAATCACAGCACTGGCACTAGATACCTGATGAGGTAAGGAAGGTGTAACAGCTGAAATAACACTGGAATAGTTTAAAACCTTGAAAATATCCTGCAGTTTATATATATATGTATAGCATCTACGAGACAAAGACTACACTCTTATCTCAGTACTAGCTGATTTCCATTGAACTGAGTAGTAATTGGATAATTTAAAAGCCTAATTTAAAGAAATTAAATTAAAAGTACATATTTCTCTTGTATGGACTATTAAAGTAATACAACTTTCTAATATAATCATTCTATAGTCATAATAGATAGCATAATAAAAATTTTATATGTTTTTAATACAAATTATCTTGAAATTGTGTATGCTTTTTTGTTTTACTTATTTAATAACAAATGCTGGTGTAATTGAAGCATTTGGGGGGGTCTCAACAATCAAATGTAATAAAGAAAGTTAAGTATGTGTGAGATAGAAAGTCCCTTATGCATTCTTACTTTCTCTGTGCTTGAAGCAGCATTTAATTATGAGATTGTTTACTTAATAGTTGATATAGGAGCAATAGATTTTAAAATACCTTTCTCTCCCTACTGCTTTCTCCATTCCAGTTACAATTAAATACAACCATCAGGAATCTTCGTGGCACATCCATAAGCAAATTCAGAGATTTCAGCAGTAGTTAAAAAGCTGATATGCATGTTATGGAAATCTTGCTGTTCTCAAACTACATGTGGGGGATAATCTATGGGACTGATAATAGACAAGGGCATCTTTCATTGCTCCACTGCCAGTTCAGCTCTCTGGGTTACCAGTGGCTGTAAGTTGTTACCATCAGCTGAAAACTGTGTCACTTCTAAAGATTTTTTTTTTCCCATATCAGCATTAGGCTATAGTTCTAAATATGACAAGTTATACTGTAGATCCCTATGGACTATCTGCTCTCTGAATAAATCATAGAACTGCAATGAATATCCAGGGTTCTCAATCTGTTCTATATAAGAACCAAATTCATTAATTATATTCAAAGAAAGAGACCTAAATGGTGCTTCCATGTCAAAAGTTAAAAAATAAAAAGCAAAGTTTCATATATTAATTTCATTGCTAAAATTATAAGTCATTTATCAAGTCTTATTTAATTTCAGAGAGTTGCTCTTCCCTGCATTTAAGCATCAATAACTGAAACCTTGAGCAGCTCTATTTCTTAGGCTTTGTTCTTTCTCTACCCTTTTTTGTTAACCCATTTTTTACAAAGAGGTTGAAGAGAAAAACTACCATGTGCCCTGAGTTTTGAAGCAATATATATTTGTTTCCCAATTAGAAACAGGCAAGTTATATTTCTATATTTATACATATATTTAAGTATTTATTTATATATGTATGCATATATATTAATATAATTACAATTAATAAGAATTGTAATATTAAAGACTTTTTTCTTTACCTCAAGCTTACACACCAAAAACTGAATGAACCTGCTAGTGTTTACACTCAGCCTTTATTCAAACATACAGTCATTCTACACCCACTGGTAAAAGATGATTTTAAATTTATTTGTTAATTTAAAAATAAGAATATGAAATAGAAGAGGTCTATTTCAGCTCCTTCAAAAAAACATGCTTGAAAAATGTACATTGCATTTTTTATTAGCTGAGGGCAAACCACTTTTTTTTTTTTTTTTTATACAGGTCTTTGATGCATAGCCTAATGCAGGCCTCAGCAAAAAGATAGCAAATCTTAGAATTTATTATTGTCAATAGTCTGCATGACCTTTACTTTAACTGCATCTTGGCTGTCAGTAATAATCCAAGGCTGCACTTTCAATGATAGAATGAGAGATTTTGCATATTGAGTCTCCAGGTCTCCTTGAGAGCGTTCAGAAATCACAGTCATTTATTCCTATTGGCAGGGCAAGGTCTGCTAGGAAAGCTCATTCTTCTTTACTTGAAGATGAAGAGTGGAGAAACTCCATTTTTGCCCTGAATCAAGTACTAAATACTGTAGCTTTCTCAAATAAATCAACAATGAGGCTTTCTAGGTCCAGGGTCTGAAATCTTTTCTCATTCAGGGCACCTGTTCACTAATGGTTCTCTTCACCTTTGCAACGTACAATTTTAGTAGTAGATAAAATAGCACTTTAACACAGACCTGGGGATTTTACATTCTAACCTTTCTTCATTTGTGGTTTGTTTTACCTGACAGGTTAGAGAGTTTACAAGTTCAGAAGGGATCTAGCAAGGACAGGATTGCAAGGGCAATAATAATAAATAACGGGCTGGCCCTCTCCCTAGAGATGCTTCTAAAACCAAAATTTACTTAAGCTCTGTAAGACATATGTGTAGCTGTGTAAAGAAATCAAAGTGTCTCAGGCTAGGTGCAGATTTCCCCAGGTAGTTCTCTGCTGCCATAATGCCCCAGGGCTGGGCACCAGGAGGGGCTTTAATGCCCCTATGTGGTCCATTTGAGGTTGGAAAATCCCAAAGCACACATGGAGGTGCCTGGCAGCTCCATCCTCTCAGGGCTGGCTGTGAGTGAGGCTTGGGGGGGATCAGTGCCCTTGGGATGGGCAGAGGACAAAGGGATTTGTCCTAGAATCACAGCAGGGTTTGGAAGCAGCCTTAAAGGTTATCTAGTCCAACCTCCCTGAAATCAGCAGAGTCACTTTCCAATCAACAAGTGTTTGAGAGACCCATCATGCTGGAAAAAGCTTTTTGGAGAAAAAATTCTAATCCTTTTTTTTTTTTTTTTTTTTTTCATAGCTGAATCCTCTCCCTGATCAAAAGCAGTGCAACAGGTCAGGCTGCAGATGGGGGAATCACCTGGTTCTGGGTCATGCAAGTCAGGCTCAAAAAATTCAGAAAGAGAAGTAGAAGGGTGTGTGATTAGCTCAGTTGCAAAGGAGATGGCTGAGCCCTTCTGCAGCATAACTTAAACCCATATTTTCTGTGGGGGAGGGCAAGATTTAGGAAAAATGGAAGAAAAAACCTTTCTTTTTACAAAGTGAGTTGTCTTTTCTTTAAAATGTGATTTTCAGCCACCAATGAATTTTTCTTATCTTAATTCCTTAAAAATAAAAAAGAAAGAGTCAGACAACTAAAATTTATAGACTGTACTAATCCTTAGAGTACAGATCCACTCTTTTGAAAGCCATAAATACAGAGTTAAAGAACCACAGGAAATTAGTTCTCTGAGTTATGTTAATTGCTTCCAACACTCCAGTATCTATCTACACAAGGAAGGAACACAATTTGAAGAAGACATCATAACATATCATGGTTAAAAAAAAAAAAACACATTATGCCTAATGGGTTTTTTTCTTATGAATTAAAAGGGATTTGAACCACTTAAGAGGAAAAAAAAACAGGAGCATGTCTGAAACATGGCACAAAGTATGCACACAGTAGAAACAATTGATTGGAATGTTCTGTTATCTGTCACTTTAAATCCCTCTCTAGCAGCAGCAAGGGAGCAAAACACAAGAAAAGCAGCTACAGAAAAAGGGAGAAAGACAACAACACATTGTGATTACAGTTCTGAATTCATGGATTAGAAAAGAAACATTTCAGTACTAAAAGGCTGTCCTCAAACAGCATGAAAATAGGTAAGTAAATGACATTAGGAGAAAAACATTTTGGTAACCATATTTTAAAAGTATAAATCTCACAGTGTAACCAAAAATACAAGCAAGAACACTGTCAGAATTTAAAACATAATAAGTCTGTCATGTTAAAGGCTTGGGATTTTCAAGTTAACTGTTTATCTGATATAAAAGAGAAAAAACAGTCATTAATGTACTGTTCAACTCAGAATGCTGAAGTTTGAATAATTTTCTCAGCTATATCTCAAGTATTTTATAGTTTGTGATGAACAGTTTTGTGTTGTTGTATACTGGTAGTTGACCCAAAGTTTTCCCTTGCTCAAAATAAGATAAAGCATCATTTAACTCAACCAGTGTGAACTCTGGCCTTTGTTTGCTCCAAATCAAATGTCCCCATCCTGCAATAAACCTGCAATCAGCTCAGTCCTGGGGCTGAACCAGGATAATGGTCAGGAATCAGGACACCATAGAATCGTTGAGTTTGCATGTGGAGATCACCATACTGCCTCTGGAAAACCACTGAACAGGCTACAGTGGGGCACTGAGTAACCCGATAGAAATGTGTATTGATTTGCAAGTTACTCATTGTAAGAGGTAATCAAAATGCAAATTTTCTAAAGAAAGAAGGTGATGAATTTCTGAAACTTCCTATTAAAAAAAAATGTAAGGGGGTATGCAAATCACCTTGTATCTGAAAATACATGAAGAAGCTGATTTATATCGCTAAAATAATAATTAATTATTAATTTCATCTACCCCAAAAAAGCAAAGTTATCTTTCTTCTTTTCCATATCAAAAAGACAAGTAGCTTGGAGATTTGGATCATACACAGATTCTGCCTTGCAATATACATTCAAGGTTAATTTGAAAGCTAGCTACTGAGGATTTTCTTAGACAAATCCATATAGAAAGCTTTCTAAACATGTTTTTTAGGCTCTCTTAACTTGTGATGACTACAGGGCCTGCACAGGTCAGCCAACGGGAATATAGCCAGGTGGCTGTGGCAGTGTCAGAAATTTATCTCAATTTCATTACATAAAATAAATGATAGGAATGGAAAAATGTGCAGTCCTGCAGAGAGTGGAGCTAAAACCTAAATCTCTGTGCTAGTCTCAAGTTTGTATAGCTGTGATGAACAGTCTGGCATGTCAGGGTTTTCTGTATGACTGATAGTGTTAAGAGATACTTCCTCATGGCTGGCTACGCAGGAACATTCAGTTTAAAAGAAAAAATAACGTCTTTCATTTGCATATTCCTCTAATCTTAAAGTTGAAATAACTTAAATGGAATTTTGATGGTACTTCACATTTATTATTTTCTATGCAAAAAGCATTTATGAAGTAAGAAATTACACAAAGGCCTAGAAAATAGTCTTTTTCTTCCCTAGCAGAAGACTAAAACTTAAATATTTCTCCTTTTTTTCAGTACTCTGTTCCTTCTTGTCTTGATTTGCATTGTGACCAGAATGACATGCCAACATTCTCCTGATCAATGACAGCCCTCATTCCTGATACTGGCCTAATTTTTGGCAGTCCTTATCTGACAGAATAATCACTGCTGTGGAAGCTGAGCTTCAGGACTCTTGTAAACTAGAGATGACTTACTGGAATAATCCTTAAAAGCACAATGTCCTAAATCAAAACAAGTGTCCGTAGGCTGCAATACATTCAATCCAGTGTACAGTGTTTTTGCCTTGCAGTCTGCATTCTCAGTGAGTTACTCATAATTGTTCTTAGGTTGGAAGGGTGTTTTGTTTGGTTGGTTTTTTTTTTTATTTTCTCTGATGGTTTTCTTTTCAATGGCTTTGTGAAATCAGTCCTTCATTGCTAGCACCTTTTTGTTTAACTTTAGCTAAATATTTCATATTTTAAATATAGCATGTTTATAATTATTTTTCAGTTCTGATTTGGAACAAATGTAGCCGAATGCATTATTCAAGAACAACATCTGATCTTATTTAATATCATGTAACGCTTTGCTTGTTCTTGCTCTTTTTTTCATGTAGAGGCAATATAGTATGCTTGCCAAATGTGTACAAGTACATTTCTCCCAAACAAGCTGTTCAGAAATGTTATTAGCCTAAATATCTTGTCCTGAATTTTTTAAAGCCTGTTTCTTCTAAGTCAATCATTTTTTTTTTGTGCATCAGTTATAGTAAGGTATTTCAGAAATGGCTCTGCAATAGAATGTATTAAAATATGATAAGGAAAAAGTTAACCTACTAAGTTACTGACCTTTTTTTTCCCCCGATCTCTAAGCTGCTCACTGAGCTTGCTTGAATTTCTCTCTTAAATATCTCTAGGGTCTGACAACTAAATGTTTTCAAGTAGCTGGATGCTTGGGATTTATGGTTGTGTGGCTTTCCAAGAGTATTTAGGTGCATGCAGCAACTCCAATGACAGTCACCGAGAATCACACAATTATATCCTCCTGAAAATTCCACAAGGTACCTTTTTACTTCTTTGAGAACTAAATTTCTTAGTTTGTCCTGTACAAGTTGTGATCCTGGCAGTAAAGTCATACTAGGCTTTCACCAGCACAGATCTGAGCAGCCCCAAGAGGGGTTATGGCAGGTGGGTTTGTCTCAAAATTAGCTGTCCTCCCTTCTGGGAATAGCCTACATTTCTACTACTGAAAAAGCAAGCTTTGTGTGTACAGAAAACACAAAACCGATTGCTTCTCTACTCTCCATCTCCAGATTCTTAGTGCTGACTCATCCCCTTTCTCTCTCCTTTCTGATTTAACCAGAGACTTTTCTTTATTCAGTGGGCAATTTCCTTGAGTCACTGTTGAAGATGTTCTTCCTCACTAGTAATAATTTTTGGTACACACTTTGCCCTAGGAAACATATGCATAATTTCATGTTAGATGCTAAGCTCCTTAGAGTATACAGGCTCTTATTTTGTCTCCATAAAAATGCCTTTTTTTGTTGTTTTTCAAAATACGTCATGGCCCTGTAAATACAGTTGGCAATATAATGTAGAGGTTCAATATTAAGAAGAGTGGTAGCACACTGGTAGAATTTTGTGTTTCTAAGTGTGATCAAAGGATCACTTTTTTGCAAAGAGAAACGAGTATGCCAAAAACTTCTGTAAATACGCAGAATATGCTTTCTTTCCTGGCCTTTTGTATTTTCCTGTCCTTTTGTATCAGGCTGAGTCTCCTTGGCAAATTTAAAGCCTACTGTAAATGAAGATCATTTGTTTTCTCTTTGTAAGGATGGGAGCTGTATGTTTGTCCGTGAGGATAAATGCTGGCCTGTACAAATCATTCAAGTAAAAAAGATGGGTCTGAATATCATGAGCCTGGACCATCTGTGGCCGTATCTGAAGCTAATTTTTTTAATTAGGTGAAATAGCAAGTGGGATGTGCAGCCAGTAACCTTCCTCAACATATCATAATGCTTTATAGGCAATTTTACATCCTGTGTGTTTTCTTTCCTCTCCGTTGATAGCAATTTGGAATGGCTGTGGGATGCAATGTACAAATAAACATGCAATCACAATACACAGTGTGTAAATCTGCTTATAAAAGCTGCTGATGAAAGAGGTATCTAAGTTAACTTTTTTTTTATCCAGCTCATGTGAATAACCTGTTAGTGGGAAGTGCACCTCACAGCAATGGTACTTAAATAATGTAGTCACAACCACATTTCTGTCTGAATTTTCAACCAGATAAATGACCAGGTAAGTAATACAGTGAGGGAAGTGTTCTGGTAAAACAGATTATGTTTTTAAATAATTCTGAAGTTGTTACTTGCTTCACTTAACAAGCAATCTGCTGTGAAATGTTAAGACCTTAAAGTTGGGTTAATTAGGTGTGTAGATCACACAACACAGAAAAAAAACCTGCTCGATGTGTTTACTTCTGAGTCTCAGATTTATGCTGTGTGTAGTAGTCACTGGATTCTGAAAGGTTGACTTGATGATTATTTCCCACCATTATAGCACTATTTGTTTTTCTCAGTATTTCTTTCTGTAAACTAATTTGGTACAGTGTTTGGAGAAGAGAGACACAAAAGAAGTGCAAGCACAGTAAAGCTAAGTTGTTTAAATTTAGAACTGGCTGGGAAATTTTCATTTTTCTTTCATTAGAAAAATGGTGGTTTGTAGAAAACAAAAATTATTCATTCAATTCAAACAACCACCTAGTAAGGAAATAATAAGAAAGGCTTTATAAGCTGTTAAAATACCAAACATTTTAAAGCAAAAGCACTATGTGCAGGTCAACACCTTCTCTAGTATTTTCAATAAAACACAGTCAACCTATAATTAAGAAATAAGAGTTAAGAGTTTAAAAATTATTTCTAAAATCACACAAACTTACATTGATCTGATTAAACCCATGAAAATTTAAATTAAAGAAAATGAAACAAACAGTTATCAACTTTTACCAGTTCTAGGTATGAAGGAATAAAAATATCAAGAGAAGTGTTATAAGGCAGAAGAACGTGTGTTTTGCATACAGCACTTCCAAAAGACCCCAATGGTGTTTCTAAATAGGAGCAAACAGGGATTGGTTCGAGGTCTGACTGAAGCTCTGCATCAACCATAGTGTTAGACTGCCTTCCCATTTACTGCACAGGGAATTTTTCACACAGGTGTCTGCAGTTCTGTATTCCGAGCACCCAGTTTTGCCTAATTCTCCTTTTTCATGGATAAACTTCCTTGGTTTAGAATAACAGATTCAGAAGCTGTCTGTTCAGTCCCTTTGTGCTGTAACCCAGAAACAAGTATTCCAGAGAGTGTGCATCTGAGCATCTGAGCTGGTGCATCTGCACTACAGCTGGGCTCTACATTTCCATGCCTCCTTCCAACACGTGGGGAGAGCTGGGAGCCCAGAGCAGAAATCCAGCATGGCCATTTTCCAGTGGCACCATGCCCAGGACCTGACAACACTAAGCTGCTTGGCAGAGGCTCCCAATTTCATTGGAGTCAGGCCTGGCCTTAAAATCAGGGAGCTGATCACATATCTGTACCATCTCACTGGCTCCAAGACCTAGCCATGGCAAAAGAGAATGTGGCACCCCCCTTTTCCATGAGTCTGATCAACCACGATTAACTCTGCTAATTAGACTTGGGCCGCAGAGCTGTAACACTGGTGTAAATTACCAGAACCAGACCCATCAGCCATTTTGGTCCTAATTTTCTTTTGCACAAATGTAATTCCACATTGCTTATTTAACATGCTGCTCTCTATGCTGTCAAAACACGAAAAGTGTCCTAGCATACGAGAGATGTAAAGCTGACTTGAATTAAAAAGTAAATAAAGTTTAAAAGAAACCCCTCCCAAGTCTAAGAAATAAATCTTGTAAATCTTTACTCTTTGGGACTTTCTTGTACAGTGTTTAGAGTAATTTGTGTAGACAATAATTAGCAGGCTCAAAACCCATTGCTTCAACCTCTCATTCTGATCAGGGAGGGAGCAAAGCATTTCTGTGATGAGCATGCTAGTCTTTTGGACAAAATATGCAGCAAGCACCCTTTTGAAAAATTCCTTGATGTTATTGATGCCTTCCATTTTATTTAAGTATATTATACTCTCACAGTAAATACACGTATATATCCTAATTTACTTAGGATATTGCATTCAGTCAAAGAAACCCTCATGATGAATTTCCCCAAATATATTATGCAGAGAGCATTCCTCAGAGTTAAACAGGGAGAGTCACTGATTTTGTTTGCTAGGATTACAAGTAAAGAACCACAAGGCAAAATTAGCAGTCAGCAGATGCTATTAAGGGCATCTGTTGGCTACAATTAGGCTACAGAAGACAATGAGATGGATACAATTCTAGACACCTGAAACATGTACATGAATAAGGGTCTCATGTTAAGGAGTTTAGCTGATATACTTCTTCATAGGAAAAAAACCTACAAATTAGAGATATTTTGAAGATCATTAATAAATCAGTCAATAATACAGGCTGTTAATCTGCAATCTGTTTTACTAGCTGCTGTCTTATTCTTTCTACACAAAGAGAAATGCTGGTGATTTTCTTACCACTCTTTCAATACCAATGTTTCCACTGAATTGCCTGAATTTTCTTTGGGAAGTCATGGTTCCTCTTCTGATAAGAGGATAATCCTGTAAAAACAAAGGTTTGCACTGATGAATGCATATGAAACAAGAAATAAAAATGGGAAGAGAATACTGGTGTATAATGGTCATTGGGGGCTAAATTAAATGATAACCAATGTACATGATAGTGGTTTAATTTCTGTTTTTCCAAGGTGAAATAACAACTGTACCAATAGCAAAGTCTGTATTCCTCAGAAGCAACAGCATTCTTTGACAAATTAAAATTATGGCCAAAAAAACTAGCCAAGGGTGTCATGACTGTTCAGAATAACTGAAGGGCACCATGAAACAGCACCTGCTTTTCTTTCACAGCTTGGCAGTTTTTATGGGTAGGTCATCTACCTTCATCAGTCTCATGGTTTAAAACTTGTTTGCTTGGTTTATCCTCTATGCCAAGCTAATATTTGTAGAAAACCTGTAAATTTTCAAATGGAAAGTTTACTTTATCGCTTCTATTCTACCTTTGATGTATGTTGGCGGTGTTGCAATTTTCATAAGTCACATTTTATGGATTATGATGCACAAACAACTTCTATGCATATTGGATAAAAAAATATAAAAATAAAAATTTTAGTGTACATGCTCAGAATAGTTGGGTGGAAGAAAATTAAAAAGAAAAGGAGGAATGGAAAGGATGAAAATTTCAGTTCTTTTGGTCATTCTGCTCACTCCAAAATGTATTTTCCTGTGAATTTCTCAAAGCTGTTTTTTTATTGATGTAGATAACTTTTTTCATGAATCATTCAAAACCTGCCTTTTGAAGAAGAGGATATGCATATTTTAATGTATACAATGAATTGTATCTTGTATTAGAATAGCAATTTCTTTCCATTTTTCTCTCTACCAATGTTAAAAAGGGGAAAGCCATATGACTAATTACATTAACAGGAAAATGTGAAACAAACAAAACAGTGACCAAATAAAATGCAGTCAGGAATTTATTACATTAGGATCTCAGTAAGTTCTGCAGATTTTAATATGTTATTCCCAATTAATGAAAATGTTTAAGTGAGAGAAAATGGAACTAATCCTGCAAATAGGAACTCAAGATTTGAGTTTGAGTGTTTCCTTATATTTTTTTTTTCCTTTTCCTATTTCTGCATTTTACCACCATGACAAGAATTTTAATTTTGGGAACGAAGCACAAGAATAAACAGTAAAATTGCTGCTATTTTTGATCTTGCAATAGATTTCCTATGTGGACAAGTCATATATGATCTGATTCAGCAACTCTGACTTACACAGTGTTCACATCATTAATTCCATCAATATTAACAGAGCTGCTCTGGCACATAAGAGTTACTCACATAAAGGGTACAAAACCATGCTGTAATTCTTTTGTATCCCTTTCCCCTGGATTCTTGTAATAGGAGTATTGCTACATTAAATGTGTCCAATTTTTAATAGACTGGGTGTTTGATAGGAGCGCATTTTTTTGTCAGTATTTTGTTTCATAAAATGGAACAGTGGGTTGTGACATTTATGGGTTTAGAATTTTTGTTTAAGAACAGTGTAGATAACAGAACAAAGAAATGATAGTGCTGATTTCCAACTTTCTGGAATTAAATAGCTGTGTTTGCCTCAAACCCTTACTTCTTGTTCAAATTCCCTCAGAAATATTATCTTATTTTGCTGCAGGAAATAAAATGGTACTATAATAAGAAAGCAAAGTCTTGTCTCTTCCTTTTAAAATAACACTTCCCTAAACTCTTGTTTGTGAATGTAAAATGAAGCTTTCCAAAATTAAAAAAAAAAAAAAAAAAGGTTCTTTTTATTTTTTTTAGTTATCTGACTTTTCTAACATGAAAAATAAACCTGCCTGGAGATACCTTCAGAAATAAAAACCCTGCATGTACAGTATTAAAAAAAAAAGAAAAAAAAGATAAAAGATCTCTCAAGAGTAAAATAGCTGAAAGCCATCATGGGATCACTTCAGGTTTTTTTTGTTTTCCTATATTTTGAAAGTGTGACATTTTGAAAGGAATGGCAGTGAATGAACTATCAGATAAAGGGATGACTTCACCATGAAATGAGCGCAGTCATTGTACTCAGAAAAATAAAGCTTTTTTTTCTCTTTTTTTAAGTATGGCTAATCTTTGTTATTTAAAGAACCCCGATAAATTTTGGAAGTTAAGTGCAGCACTTACCCACTTTTCTACCTCTGATTGGGAACTGGTCAGCCACAATTTGGAAGGTTAGGAAAGATTTTAAATACAGCAAAATGAAAAAATGCCTATTTCTTTTAAAATGCTTCTATTCTTTTTTTGTTATACATTATACATCAGAGTGATATTTGAAGGCAGATTTATTACACACCCTGGCAGAATGCTTTGTACATTTATAATGCAAAGCTTTTATCTAAAGTTCAGAGCATTATTTTAGAAAGAAGGTGCATCGTATCTGTGAGACAAGTTCTATTCCTATTGAAAGGTGTCCACAGGAATTGAAAATGTGTGGTAAAACTGATAGTCAAGGAAGAGTTGAAAATGAAATCTGTATCGTTTGCTTATTGTGGTGTTGCTTTTTGAGCCTTACTCTCCTGGTCTAATTGAAGATGTTCCTGCTCATTGCAGGGGGGCTGGACTAGATGACCTTTAAAGGTCCCTTCCAACCCAAAACTATTCTATAAGAATCAAGTCTAGCTGCTTGGTCTGAGAGTTATGCATAATTTAATACGGTAAAACTAATTTGTATTGTAGGCAAATATTGAATCTGTTAGAATTTGGAAAACACAGAATATCCTGAGTTGGAAGGAACCCACAAGGATGATTAAAGTCCAGCTACTAGCCCTGCACAGAACAGCCCCAAGAATCACAGTAAAATGGTCTTTAAAATATTTAAGCTCGTTCTAGTTGAAATTATTTCCCAAGAATGCCCTTAGCACATGAAAAATTGCTATTATAAGGAAAGAGTTCTGTTCATGAGACAAGACTAAGTTGTTTTCTAATCCTATATTGACAATTAAAGACTGGAATTTCCAGAAATAAGAGCATTTGTACAATCAGCCTCCATTATTTAAAATAGCAGGAAGTTTGCCATTATGTGGCTTTGAAAATGGCATCTAATCTGCCTTCCCTACCACCTGTATTTTCAAATATCATTTGTCACACTGTGTTTTTATTTTCTGATGTTTCTTGAACACTTTTGAAGCAGTTTATAAAAACAGTTATTGCATCTGAGCCCTTCACTCTGTGCCCAGAGTCTCTGCTAAAGACAACAGTCAGGCCACTGGAGTAGGGTTGGAGTGCAGGATGCTTTAGGAGGTTATTTTCCAGTACTTCTGCTGGGAATTCAGCACTGAACAAAGCCCGAACTGGGTTCTCAGAGCTCACCAGCAGTTCCAGAAATAAAAAGAAATAAAGGAATAGAAAAAGAAATAAACAGGATGCTGATGGAATCATATCCTGCTGAGTAAAAAGTATATATCTAAAGGGTTAAAAATGTTTTGATTAAACTTAGTCATCTTCAATAACTTAATGTTACTTTACCAAATAATTCTTGAATGTTATTAAATCTAAAATTTTCTATGAGTAATATTTCTTGAGGCAAAGCAAAAATTATATTCACAAGGTATTTTTCCACTAACACATTTAAATAGAAGTCACCTTTTTTCTTTGTGTACTTCATGGCCACTTGACACTTCTTTAGAAAGTCACCCCTGTCCACAAAGAGATATAACACATTTGTGTTAAAGTCAAATACAGTGATCCCAACCTGTGCTAAGGCTTTTATAACTGGAACTAAAAAATTATCAGTATTTCACGTAGTGATTATTTTAATGGAACTATTTGTGAAGTCACTAACTGCTTGGTATTTAAGTACCCTAATTTGGATTCCCTGGCTGACCATCTTCTATACCACAAACTGTGATAAGATTCCATGAATCTGAAATTCTGTAGGACACAAATGTATTCTCTTTTTTCCTGTCTCTCTCAGGCCAGCTGTCTTCTGTCAGGGCATACTGATGAGACAGGCAGAGGAATGCCCACCTTGGAAATACTTCTGAGAGACCCTCACAGCTTCTGTTTTAGATTAGGTTTTGAATTTCTTATTAGCTGTGGAATGGTATCAGCATTTGGAGAGTTTATCATATGTGCCATATGGCATGGAAACTTAGTAAAATTTGAAAAGCTGGGGAACGTTGTCTGAAGTGTTACCAGAGTCCACAACATGGAGTTTAGCATTAAAAGAGTTGAAATAAACCAAAGTACTGATGTATTTATAAGAAAAACAGGTATATGAGATCACCAGTTGCTACACAGGCACAGACATAGAGAACTTAATAATTGGAACTCCAAGCCAGACAACTTCAACCAGGAATACTGTCAAGTGCTTTGTCAGTGAGCATAATTAACTAATAGAAAAGAAAATAGCTAGAGCTGTGATAAGTCCTTGTCAAAAGATTTTAGGACAAGAATAAGTGTCTTCCTGAAGGAAATGTAACCCAAACATCACTTACCTTGATGGACCTGTTGGCTCTGTAGTGTAAAAGGGATGGCTGGGATGGCCACAGCTGGTTCAGAGCAAAGGCAGAGATAAGCTTCCTACCACCTTCATTGATATTGGTGTCTTACTTTCCTTTTGATTTAGCCATAATGGATTTCATTATTTTAGTGGAAGAAATAATTTCATTTTACATTATGAAGATGGATAGATATATGCTCCTCTTTGTGCTCCTAAAATATATATGTTTTAATTTTAAACCCACTGCTAATTACACACTTATTAGCATATTTCCCATATTTTTTAGTATAGTACTTGGGATATAAACTAGCATCCATGTTCTAGGGAAATACTGGGTTTGTTCTTCTTTCTTATTTAGAAAACAAAACCAGTGGAAGAGCATAGCACATGCAGTGATGTCAGAGCCATTACTCCCCCACAGAGTCCCTTTTAAGAGAATAGAAAGAATTTCTGTTTTTTGTCACACCCACCCATGTAATACTTTTCACATCAGGCAAATGAACGTTCATCCTTCAGTAGAGCACTTATGTCCTTCATAAAGTTTCATGCTCGATTTGAAAGTTTCAAAACTCTATGTGATACAGATGGTTCAAATCCCGTTGATAATTCAGTGTCTGGTTAGCACTAAAGTAGACCAAAGACCTGGTAATTAATTTCCTGAGAGACCAGAAAAAGCTTATGCACACACTTCTAAAAACACTCGTATTTGCTGTCAGTGTTCAAACACTTTCAGAAACTGGACTGTGATTTTGAGCATATGTTTCTTCTTCCCTCATCAATGATCAGATCCACCAAGGGTCACACACTGGCCTGGAGTGAAGGCTAGAAGGTAAAACACTGATTAAAGATTATAGTTGTGATGTAGTTTGACCCACTGATGGGTATTCATATCTGTTGCTCAGATAGATTTAGAAATAGAGGTGGATTTATAGAGGAAAATAATCAAATCCTTCACAAATGGAATAAAAATTCCCATCTAATTGGCTGATTTTGCAGTATCTATGTAAACAATACCACTGCTTAAATTTTAAATATAGAAAAAGTCAAAAAAGCACAGATCTAATAGTCAAAACTGCTCAGATTGATTTTAGTCATTACTGATATATGCGTTGTGTGTATGGATCTTTAGAGGAGCTCATCACTGTCAGCAAAGAAAAAACATTTGTATCTTTTAGCCCCTTCCCTTCTTCCCCACACCAGGCATTGCCTCTAGTCTCCCAGTTCTTTGTGATATAAGCCATGGAAACTCAGAACAAGTATTCCCATAACTTGCAGTTTCCAACGCAAGCAATGGCAAAGCTGCCACAAAGCATGGCAAAGATCAAAGAGCATCTGCTGTGAGCAGGACCACAACTCATGGCAGAGAGAGAGGGAGAAATGGAGGAATAAAGAACAGCTCCCTTTGCAGCCACAGTCTGAATCTTACAATCCAACAGAAGGCATGCTTTGCAGACAAACACAGAATGCCTTCCAGGATGCTCTGCAGAACCCAGTCATGCTGACAAAAAAATGTTTATAGAACAGTGATCTTGTAGAGAAATCTTTACAGTACTTTGTTGAACAAAAAAAAAGAAGCTCTTTCCACAAAGACTGCAGACTCTCACACCTTGGCACACACACACAAATCAGTAAGGTTTGTAATAGGCAAAGTCTATAATGTCAGAATTTCAAAGTCTTTATGCTGTGCAGCTTGTTCACTGGGAGACTTGTAGGGCCCAGGGTCAGATTTACATAGAGCAGTTTAGGTCCATATTCCCTGAACTTCCCATTCAGCTCCATCTATCTTTAATGAAAATTAATAATTTAATCTCCATGTTACTAACACATTATCTCCTTCAAAAAGTACCAGTCACTAGCCCATGGGTCAGATCACAGTCTTTCATTTGATAAAATATTAAGGCAGTAACAATAGTTCAGCATTTAATATGCAACAAAGTTTTCTGTCTATAATCTTTGTTATTTATCCTATCCTAAAAGCTGATGGCAATTATTTATGCTTAGATTATAAACTATATCTTCATCTACGGCTTTTCTTATCATAATATATGAAAGTGGAAAATACAATCTGTACATAATAAGTACAGTATGAAATTCCACAGAGTCCTTATAATTTTCCCTCATTATTCCTGTCATTGTGTATTTCTCTCTTTTTATTGTAGGAATAGTTTTTATTTCATGTGGGGTTTTTTTCTTCACTTTTTCTTATTCTGTTTGATGATTGAAAGTATTCTGCTGCCTAAAATATAAAAATAGTTTGTGGTCTTTTCAAAATGTTGACTTATATTCAAACCTACTATTTTTTTTCTGTTTATCTCCCTCTTTGTTTTTCAATCATTGAAAGGCTCGAGATTTAAGGTGCATGTATGTACTTTTGAAATGAATATAACTGAGGAGAGCATACCCTGATCTTTTCCCTGAAATTTGGCAAAGTTTGTGCTATTGACACTTCATATCACGTCTTTGTTCTTGTCCTTAGAGGATAACATTTCCCTTATCTTCCCAAAATACAAATTTACTTCTGTACTTCCAGGTGCATTTGTTTCATTTTGCTTTACTCTTGCTTGAAAATAAATCCCCTTAAAATTCTTTGTGAGGGAAAACTCAGAGGAAGCCCAGCTGGCTGGCAGCTGTGAGCCAGGGAAGCCTTTGATTCTCAGAATTAAGGACAATCTGATTTCCTTTGCTACACACACAAGAAGCTTTAGGTTCACAAAGAAAACATAGAAAGAAAGAAATGAAAGGAGTAAGCAAGCAAGCTTTCAAGTGTAGGAAGTTTCTGGTGAAGTAAAAATTTGGCTATTTCTTGGCTCACTAGGCTAAATGCAAAGGAGGTAAATTAAGTTAGGAGGAAACCTGTACCTCAGTCCTGTAAGTAGGCAGTCACAGTTCTGGACTGGAAAGCAAATGAGTTTCAGATAGACGCCTGTGCAACATAATTCCACTTGCACACCAGTCAATGTCTATTAGGTTTGAATAAATATTCCTTGAAATGTTTTATTTTTAGATACTTCATTGATAGTCACAATTTTCTTATCATAATATAAAAATCAAAATCAAATCCTAATATATGTCAACAAAAGGGTTACATTATTAAAATATTAGAACAATCTAGAACACTCAACTAAACCTTACTTTCAAGAACTGAAGTATTTCATAGTGAATTCATACTGAATTTTGGTGTAGTCTGAGACCCTACATGGAGCCAGGTGGAGGAATACAGGAGTAAATTATCTGCAGATGGCAATAGAGAGTGGATTTGAGTACATATGAAAATTTGCCAAATTTACAGCATCTCTAGAATACTTATCTTTATAATAATGAATGCAAAAATGTGTTGAATATTCAAAATGGGTAAACATGTAATTATACTAAGAGTTCTGGCAAACACAGTTGAGATTTTAAAGATTCACCTACTAGAAAAAGGACCACATGAAGCCTTGATATCTCACTTTAGAGTACTTTTTCAAGTATTTCTTCAAATCACTGAGAAATGCATGAAGAAATGCAAGAACAGCTCCACCAGACCAAAGTAATGATAGCTACTGATTAAGTACAATAGGTGAAATCAAGCACTAGGAGCAAAAAATACTCAGCATCAGAGTTCAGTGCTTATCCAGTAGAAAGTAACAGGAAATTAAGGAGAAAGATGCCTGGATTCTGAAGAGTGGACAGGATCCTGAAGGCAGAAAGACAAAAAATTTCCGAGGATCTCTGATTAACATTTTAATAGAATAAAAAACATGTTTCAAAGGACAGATTGTGTAGATGACACACTACAGTTGGAAAAATGCTTTGGAATTACAGAACACAGAGTTTTATTATCAGCCATTGAAGAAGAAACCAAGTCTGCACAGAATATTCATCAGCACACCTGTTGCTTTCATTGCAGCACAGCTTAACTCACAGTAAGAGTGGCTGCCCTTAAGAAAAATAAGGCTAAGTACAGGTCTAAACCCACTTGGGCAGCATGCAATACATGTGAATGGAGAGATCCTGAATCACTTATCCAGCACAAAAGTTCTCACTTGTGGTGCTGAGTTCTAACATGCAAAGCTAGAAAAACCACCCAATGACTTCACAAACTGTCTTGTACTTGAGACTTTGTGGGTACCAACCCAGCTCCATCATGTCCCTAGTGAGTGCTGAACCAG
Source organism: Sturnus vulgaris (assembly GCF_052056855.1). Taxonomy (NCBI): domain Eukaryota; kingdom Metazoa; phylum Chordata; class Aves; order Passeriformes; family Sturnidae; genus Sturnus; species Sturnus vulgaris. The sequence continues at coordinate 66,927,253 of NC_142246.1, forward strand.
AAAATGGAACAAACCCTTCATGTGGAGGTATGTCTTTGCATAATTCCATACACAGTGATATTTACATTTGCCTATGAATGGTACTTAGCCTCTTGGACAAAGTGGTTTTCATAGGAAGCACAATCAATGTGAAAATTCTGTAGCAGGTGCCAGTCAGGGAAAAAAAGCTATGTGGAAATAGAATGGATGGATGGATTCGATGGAAACTGAAGCATTTTTGCTAACATGAAGACAGTTTTGTGTTTTAAAAGATTTTGGCTTAGCATTCAAAATGCATGAGGGACCTGTGAAGACATATGCGAGTCAAAATACATAAAGAAACAACACAGACTTCATGTTTAGAGATAAGAAGAAACACAGAACCACAACTTTGAAAACTCTGAAAGACTTTTTTTCCCCCTCAATTCTGATCACTATAGCAAATAATTACATAAATCTGTGAAGAATTATGCAGAGAGAGAGCAATAACTGGAGAACTGACATCTAGAAACTGAAGACACAGGCTTTAAATTTACAGTGCAAAAACACAGGCCACAACACACTTTATGTACATAGGATAATTTCCAGTATTAGATGCTAATTTAAGGCACATTCTCCTGCCTGCCCCCAAACAAAAGGGATAACATAAATTTACGGACAAAGTACAGCATAATTAAACAAATAGTTCTCAGGTATGAAGATCCATAAAGAAATTCAGAGTGATATATTGTTTTCTTCTCTTTTATCCTTTCATTTAAAATGGCTAAAGAGAGCTTTCTAAGACATAAGCCTCTTTTTTTCTGTTTTTTGCTCCCTCTTTTTGATCCTTACCATTTTCTGAGTGCCAACACATTTCTCCATTCCTTCCACAGCTCACAGTATTTGCATCCCCATGCCTCCCTGTAGGAAAAACTTTAAACAATCGTATTGTTATCAACATGCAAAAAGATAATGGTTCTTCACCTTGATCACATGAGTAATCACAATGCTACTAAATCAAATTGCATAAACAAAGCTTAGCTCAAGATTTCATTGCTGATGGCTTGATCTTTATCATATCAGACAATACCTTAAGATCTCTAAGCTGTGAGAGCTACTAAAATTGTATAAACTGTGTAAGAGTAAGAATGGAGAGAATATAAATAACCATCTTTACTGTATTAGAAGAGTGGGATCTTGAAAATGCTCGAGAGAGTTTGCAGTATTTCATTCAGGCAGTTTTGGACTGTTCACAAGATTAAGCTATAGACCTTAAAAGAAAACTAATTTCCATTTGTCTAAAAACCAGAGAGGCTGGTGTTTTAATCAAGTATTTTTTCATGTCAGTGGTCTTAATATGAAATATGCTTTATGCTCAGCTACTTTCCTGGTTTTGAACCTGTTGTTACTCGTACTTAGCAGGGGTGCCTCCAGTTATGCATCCAGTTGTGCCTGACATTCAAAGAATCCTTTTGCAGGCTTCCCAAAGTCCCTGCCTGTAATAATCACTAATTTTTACTGGTTATAGAAGTATTATAAAGGTTTGTGAGTCTCAAATTACAAATGCATTTGGAATAAAAAGGTTTTTCTGCACCTTCCCCTGTAAGACTCACCCTTTGCATCTCTAGCTCTGGGACTGCTTGGGGACCAGCAGATTCCATAGGAATCTGACTTCAGTGCAGGAAGGATCTTCAGTAAAAACATCCTTCCATTTTTGGTGTCTTGCTAAATAAAACCAGAAATGGCAGCTCATAACTTGTGTTTCTGAATCCAGCACAGTACTAGCAGAGGTTAAGGAATAATCAAATTGAAGACCTGACCATCTAGCAAAACACAACAATTAAGTTGCTACAGTGTTTTCACTGTCATTGTTGGGTTTTCTTTTAAGTTTATTTAAGCAAAAAATAATATGCAACAGAGATTTCAGAAATATGAATTTTATTGAGATTCATTTCACAGAAAATTTTAATACAAGAGATTAAATACAAAGTCTTGTCAAGTGAAAGCCTGTGAAACAGAGTTCCAATCACTGAACAAAGTCTGATGGAATTGCTAATTAGATCACATATTTCTCCTTAGCTGTAGAACAAGGAATCACACCAATGACTCCACTTTTCATCTGCAGAATAAGTTTTCAATCCCTTTTGTAACTGGTTAGTACAGTACAAGGCACAAATTCCTACTGATGCTGAACAGAAACATTTATGTATTTATAAGCTAATATATGCCTGGGGAATAAAAAGCCTCCAACTTTTATTTTTCCAATATTTATCATCCATTGAAAAACAGATGGTAGGAGGTAAGCCAGGTTATCTCAGACTTCTCGTGATGGGTTCAGTGGCAGAGACCCAAGCAGCCTCCTATGCAGCAGAATACCTATCCCACTGGCAGCCAGTTGTTTTTTTTTTTTTTCCCCACTTAACTCCTTTTTTCTGCTTGGAGCCAATCCAGCCCAGTTCAGCTCTTTTGTAGGAGCAGAGGAGCCAGTATTGATTTCCCATTTAAGCCAATCTCGCGTGAGCCCCACGCTGCCTCCCTCGCTGCGAATGCGGGCAGCGCTGGAGGAAACCAGCTGCAGCATTTTCAACACTCAGAATTGCTTCTTCGGGCTGGATGTGAGCTGAGTTGCAAATCAGAAAACACAGGAAAAAAAAAAAAAAAAGGCGAAAATGGCAGCGTAGATAGGCTTTCTTTTCAAGTCTGATACACGTTCAGCACTGCCTTCCTAGAAAGGGTTCTCGGAAAACAGGGAGTTTGCTTGTTAGAGCGAAAGGAGAAGATTCTTATTATAGGCTTCAGTGCAGTTGTCAGCCAAGATAAAAAATCCTTATACCAAAGTGGCCTTAGAACAGTGGAGCAATGAGGGTTTTAGAAAAAAAAATCAAAATTTCGTTTTTTTACGAAAGTGTGAAAATCTGTTATAACTGTCTCTACTGAGTGTTTATGGGTTTAGGCTGAAGACTGCAGTGATGCTTGAGGATTCTCAGGCTCTGTATCATGAAGGTTTTGTTACTAGATTCTGAGTTTTCTGCAGGAGTCCATTGCCATCAGAGGGGAAAAAAATATCTTCAGCATTGGATATTTTTAGAGACTAGCACTGAAGTTTTCCCACATGTTTTACAGGATAAATAATGCTAATAACATTGATGTAAACTTTCCAAAGTCACTCAGCAATGACCCTCAAATATCAAGATGTAGTTGCTGAAAACTGGAACGTTGTTCGGTAGAAAATTAACATTTATACTTCATGAAGTATAACACAGTAAACAAACAAAATTTTGATTTGTGGATTGAAAGTCAGAGAGAGAATATTTGACCCCTACACAAAATTACCAAGCTACCCTAAAAATGGTACTTTAAAAGTTCTCACTCAAAATGGCTTCGCAGCTCTCTGACCTAATTCACTCACTCTCTGTTCTTAGCTGTTCACAGTCTCTAAAACGGGAATCTATATCTGGAGTTTGTCAGGGACAAATTGTTGGAAGCTCTTGCATGGAAACAGGATACTTCCTTCTTTTGCTGGCATATCTGCAAAACACTTAAGAGTAACTATCCCCAGACACTCTTGTTCCTGATTTTCATGGAGAAACAAGCCACCAAACCCAGGTCACGACTGCTCCTGCCCCACATAAGAGCCAGCAGTGCAGTGAGATTAGTCCACTGTGATTAATAAAGACTGAAAGAACAATCTGCAGCAGCCTGATGGATGGAGCAATTTCAAACTGTGCCACATGGATGTAAGAAACCAAAAACAACTGCAGCTTCCTGACCCAGCCTTCCAGGCTGTTTGCAGCCTTGCCAACAAAGGTGGGAGCTGCTTCTACACAGAAATTTTGACTAATGGGGGGGGAAAAGACCAGTTTTGATTGGTTTCTTTTTCTATACAGAAGGCAACGGGCAAAATGGAGTCCAATAGGATATTATGAAGCTTAGATATCAGCAGCTATATTTTTTAGTTAAACGTTCTTTGTCAGAGAACTTTATGCAAGAAGATTTCCCACGAGAAGAAAATGGAGTTAGGTGGATTATTTTCATGTAGTGGAATCAATAACCTGAGTTTCCTTGGTGAGTGGTCAGAAGAGCCAAGGTATCCACACCAGGGAATAATTAGCAGCCTAAGCTGCTGGTTTGATTGATGAGGCTGCTGAGTGATTATTTCTTCAATTTTCCCCAAGTTCAATTCTCATAGACTAGGGTCAGTGAAAAGAGAAGTTAATTTTATGCTATCAGGTACTGATACTCAGATTCTTTCTGTATTTATTAATATATCTTATTTGTATTTTCAAAGAGTGATCTGGAGGCGCTGCTGAGAAGCTAAAAGATTTTACAGATTTTTTTTTTGTGGGAGTTTTGCTGAATTTGTGGCATCTGGTAGACTTCAGGAAGAATGACAGAACAAGCTCTGCCTAGCAGAAAAAGCACGAGGAGGAGGCAGTAGTAATATTTGGAGAGAGTGAGAAACTTGTGGAAGGAGAGAGGAGCATCAGAGCTTTATTTGAAATATAGTGCCCAGTGAGAGAGAGGAATAGGAGCAAATGTCAACAGGAACAAACCAACCTTTTGCTTTTTAATGTAGTCATAAAAAACTTACATGCAGATAAGGAATATTTTAAACAGCATCTCAGATAGGAAATGTCATTCACATCTACTGGGAAAAAGAAAAAAAAGCCAACTAGAAAACCCTGATGCCTGGGGCTATGCTAATTCTTTAATGTGATGGCATTCCTTTTCTGAGAGCTCTGTAAGCTTTCCAGGCTGCCAAGCATGCTTGGTGCCCATGTCTTCAAGCACTGTTCCTGCAAGGTTCCTGAGTATATTTTCATTTTAATGGGTTCTTAAGTCAAGCATCTCTGGAAAAGCTTCCTAAAAAATGAGTGAGAGCTCATGCAAGGGACAATGACATTCTTTAATATTTACTGCACTAAAAATAGCTTATAAAAACAATACACGGCATACAGAATGTTCTCCTTGTTCAAAAATGGTTGTTTTTAACAGCATTTGATGGATTCAGAGGGCTCTTGGTAAGTACCATTAATATATTTTCTCTATATATTCCTTCAGTACTAAAGAGCAAATTGCTTAATATGTAATCTTGAGTAAATGTTTCCCCACTTACATGCACTCTCTCTTTCTGATATGCTTTATTCCTGCCTGAGTATTTTTCTCCTTTTAATATTTTCAGCAGGCTGGATTTATGAGCCTATGAAAGCAAAGAATAGGAATCATCTTCTCCTGAAGCCAGCTGCACTAGTGAACTTAGTGAATATCTGACCCAGCCCTGAATGATGATTGTATGAAGAGAAGAGCATGAAAAACAAAATGAGACAAAACCACCTTCATTTTCCAAAAAAAACTTAGGAAATACCAACACTGCACAAAAAGAGAGAGAAGAAGGAGGAAATTAGGGAGAGTGAACCCACAGTTTGTTTCATTTTCCATTCTAACATCACTCCAACTATAAAGAATGACAGTATAAATGATCAAACAACTGTTTGCTAATGCATTATAGATAGTCATACACAATATGGCAGCTTTATACTTGTATATTTACCCACCATGAATGCAAAATATACTGAGTGACAGGTAATGTAGCCAAAGCTTCTACTCTCTGTAAGCATCTGTGTACTATGAATTATAAATGAGAGTCTTGTGTCCAAAGGTAGCAAGTAATGTAGATAATGCCATCTGAGTAAATGAATAAATGTGAAACAGATGCTTTTTGCATTCAGGGCACACAGGTACAGCCAGGAAGCCACCAGTACAGATTATGGATGCTGCTGAGACAGCTGTTGTCTGCATCCAGTGCCAGGTGCATTCCTACCTGGGCTGTGTTGAGACAGTTAAAAAGGCCTTTCTCTAATTCCTTTTTAACAAGTTTCTAAATAGATGAGGTATCTTCTTATGCAGATTCTTCAGGTGCTTGGACTTCCTCAAGGCATTCCTAAAAAGACAAATCAACAACATTATAAAAGGGTCCTGTGAAAGAGGTGGTGAAATGGATCATTTAGTTTAAAACAGTCGTAAAATAGCTTTTCTTTGTCTTTTATGCAAGTCTCTTTGGGTCTGCCATTATTTTTCAGATCAACAAATATTTTGCCTCAAAATGAGACTGCAGGTTTTAAAAAATTACTGCTAGAAAGGCATTAAAAACCTTTTTTTTTTTTTTTTTTTTTCCCTTATATGTAAATTTACTTATTTTATAAGCAAAGAGACAGGAGCTTGGACTCTGGCTAGGGAATTGGAGTGTTCTTCTTGTCAGTACAGACGGCTCCCTTGATACCTCAAAGGTAGGTTGAACTCCCCAGATAAAATTTTAAACCTAACAGTGCTGACAGTTTTTGCTTGTGAGATACAACTACTGCTATTCTTTAAGTTCAAAGAAGTTCATAAGTTTATATTGCTCTTGCATCTGTTCCTTTTCTGCCTAACACTAGAGTTGTGCTGTGTCCATTTTCATGTATGCTGAAGGAAAACTTCTGTCCTTCTCACTTGGAAGCAAAAAAGTGTCTCAGACCCATTTCCCATTTCCCCCAGATTTGTCATTCATGGGTTACTTATGTCATGTAGGGTTAATAAAACAGTGGTTACCAAGTGTGTAATGAAAGTCTGTGAGCAACTGTAGTAATAAATATGTTTCTTGTTTAGCCTGAGTACCTTGAACTATTCAAAACTCTCAAAAGGAAAGATTTCCAGGACCAGTAAATATCTGCGCCTATTTTACAATGTAATTTCACTGCCTCTTGCATAACTGAGAATTTCAGAGATTAGAATGTATAATCAGAGATTCATGTAAAGTTCTGGAAGAGCCTGACAGATAACATTCAGCTTATCAGAACTTACTGAGCTGGTATTTCAACCCTTAAGAATATTTATGCAAAACTACCAAGGCAGTCATTGCAGTAATTTCACAGCATTCCCTCAGAAGTAATTTTTTCTTTCACACCAAATATCCCTAACTCTTCAAAGTTTTTTGGCATATGTGTGGTCAGTCAGGAATGTGATTTTCCTGCCATTGCCAGATTTTTAATTCATTTTGAGTGCACTCCAGATTAATACAGATTATATCCTAAGAGGAATTCTGCATTTATACAGATGTAATAAAGAATTGAGCTTTGTAAAGCAAAAGCAAAAACTGAAACCAGAAGTACAGGCCCCACTCTCTACTTTCTTTTTTTCTTTGTTTCATTTGCTCCCGTGCAAAGTCAGCACAAGACACCATCATTGTTCCATTTTGACATGTCTACATCCCAGTTTTTCACTCTGTTTGCAGAAGTGGAAATGACAGTACACCTCCTTTGGGTGTACAACAGTAAGATAGATGCAATCCAACAGGGACAGCCATAGCATTCCCTGTCCCCTAAATGACCTGTCAGTGCCATTGAGACATCCCAATATTTTTAACCTAGTAAATAAAGCAACTCCTTACAAGTTACAAGTTTTGACTTAAAAAGCAAGCAAAAATCAAACTATGCAACTGTGAAAGCTGCAATCTTGCTTTCCAAACAGCATGATTTTGTTCAGAATTATTGAATTTTAACCACAGAAATGTCAGTAATCCGCAGGTGGATAGTTCCTATTATCTTTATGTCCTTTCCTTTCTTTCAGCAAGTTGCCCTTGCATTTATTTCAGTGTAAAAGTTGGGGGAGAAAAAAAAGAGAGACTGTGGACATTTTTAAAAAGTTTGAGGAGTAATTTGAAAAAGTGATAGTTTCTGGTAATGAAGGTTGCTACCTTTGCCCAGGTCTCTCAGTATGATAAAATTCTTTCAGAATGTTAATTACTGAATAATCAGATTCCCTTGAAAATGAAACCTCAACTTTTACTAAAATACTATATTTCTAGATTATATCAGACCTATAGTACTGTCAGATCAACAATTACACTAAAAGAACTCATGCAGTCTTCTCTTTAGAAAGAGACTCTATTATCTCAAAAGAATTAGAAAAATATCTGTGATGCATTGCCAATATGGAAATACTCATCCCATTGGCCTCTATTATCCAAAAGGAAATGAGAAAACACTTCCATTACATTTTGCAGTGATCCATGCCTTTCTCTTTTTAAGTCAATAAACTATATCTTTCACTGTAGCAGTTTGTGCATGTGTGCAAAAATGACCTTTTGCAGTTTGGCTGCTGACACATGCTGGGAGAGGTGACATAGGCATTGTAAAAAGAGATGCAAACAGGTTTCTCCTGCCAGACATATCCTACCACAGAGTAATAAAAAGAGGCCTGCAAAGCCTCTTGCTACACACACTATTCTGTTGTTCTTTGTATCATGAGACAGAATTCCTCTCATAAATTGTTCACCCCTTGTGTTGGGTTGCAATGCAGGATGTAACCAAAAGTCTGTATTCTATCACCATGTGTTAAACCAGGTGGGGCAGTGCTCTTTATCTTTTCCACGACCCATCCTTCCTCCAGGGAGATATCTTCTGTTAGTGGCCCATTGATTCCCACTGCATGAGTGATAAAGTTACACCATCCCCCTGGGAGATGATCCAAGCCAGGGGGAGGAGCCAAACATTTCCTAACCAGGTAAAATCTGAGATTTGGAACATCAGAGCAGCCCTCTTCCACTGCATTCCAGAGGAAAACCAGACCCATCTACATCACTGGACCTTTGGAGGAAAACTGCACCTTTCTACAGGAGCACTGCTCCAACTGAACCACATCTGTCACTGCAGGAGGATGCAGCCACCATTCAATGGGACTGCTACCAAAACCCACACTGACTGACAGGGTGCCAGGTTGTATTCTGACTCTGTCAGTGGTTTGGGTTTGCTCCTTGTAATGTTGTATTTCTATTTTAATTTTTCCTAGTAAAGAACTGTTATTCCTATTCCCATATCTTTGCCTGAGAGCCCCTTGATTTTAAAATTATAATAATTTGGAGGGAGGGGGTTTACATTTTCCATCTCAAAGAGAGGCTCCTTCCTCTCTTAGCAGACACCTGTCTTTCAAACCAAGACACCCCTAATCGGTTTAATTGAGGCTGATGTTAAAACCACAGAAAAATGTTGTGAAGAGAAGGTCCCTCAAGTGGCTCTTGGGCTCTGTGGAAGCAGAGTCCCCTCTCTCACATCATATCACTACACACAGCCTGCTGAAAAACCGCCTTGAAACCGACACAGATTCATAGAGGAGAGGGCATCGAGGGGGCTCTCAGCACTCCCTGCCTCTTCAGAGAGAAAAAAAAAAAAAAAAAAAAAAAAAGACTTCAGAAAAATTACTTTGAAACTGGTGAAATAATCTTTTGAATAAACCACCAGTGGGGAATACCCACAGTCACTGAGGACAGCATGCTGTTCAGCGTATCAACAAAAATACATTTGGCCTGCGGCAATGCTGAGGGCAAACATATCCCAGATGGACTAGAGAGGCCCAAATACCTTCAGAGATGAAAATTTAATTAGAGGAAATGTCACTGCAGTGAACAAAAGGATTGCTTTAGTGATTTTTCATCATTGTTTACTACAAGTGAAGTATAGTTTTAAGTGTTAGGACAGGCAAAGTACAGGAATGTTCTTAAGCACTGGAATGGATATGAAAGGAATGGATGTTGAAGGTCAGAGAATCATCCACACTTGAGCAGTGATCAAAAGGGGTTTACACCATCAAATATTGGCAGATAGCAATTTCTAATTGCTTCAGTGATGGCAAAAGGTGCTGAAGGTGGTGCTTTCAAGCCACTAAGATGGAAAAAAACCTGACCTTATTTTGTTGGTTGGGTGAGGGTTTTTGTTGCTTTGCAATTGTTATTCTTGCTGTTGTGAGATTTCAAGGTTGATAAAAGCTTGGGTGTCTCTGAAACACACAGTCATCGCTGAAAGCTGAGATGGCTCACTGCCTCCTTACCTCTTTTGTAATCCACTGTATATTTTTAATTCTGATTCTTGCACAAGCCAAGGATAAAACAATATAGGACTCATCGCAGCACAATCACAAGGAATCAGCACCCTTAAATGAAAATACGTGAGATCTCCCATGATTTCTGATGGCTGTTTGGGATAAATTAAGAGAAAATAAGACATAGTACATAATAATATGCAATAAAAGACCTTATAGAATCTGTCAAACTATAGAATTTTCTGCATTTGGGTTTTACACCTTCAGAATGCAGGGCTGAGATTTTAGTGTGTTTAGTGTGTTCTGATCTTTTTTCCCATTCAGCCTTCATTCTAGATTTTCTGCTGCTCCTTTAGCAAAACAAAATAATCACCTTAATTGAAAGAATGCAAATAATGATTTCCCCACCATTGTATTAAAATAGTGCTACTTATAGAACTCTTTTTATTTGTTATTCTGTAATAGGAATTACTTACTATTATATGTTGCAAAAATAATAACAGAAATAGTAATTGCCATCAAATATCTCTCACAGAGGTCATGCCAATTTCAGTTAATCAAGAAGATCTCTACATATAGACAACTGGAGGGGAGATTAAATTTTGCCACAATCTAAGTAAAAAAAATGAAGAGAGCATTATACAAGTATAATTACATACAATTACATATTGATCAGTATACCTATTTGGTTAATAAGGATGATTAATTAGTTAATAAGACTTATTTTTTAGATTAAAGCTTTGCCATTATTTTTATTTTTGGTCTTTTCTTTTCTTCTTTTGTTCTTCTGACTCAGATACAACTATACATAGATGGATTCTTTCTCTGTAGCAGGTACTGTGGAACTTGAAGTCTGCTGAAGAACCTTCACACTGATTTTAGCAAAGTTTGGATCGAGCATCTGGAGTATCTTATTGACTTACTAAGGTTACTGGGTAACATGAGCATTAATTTCAGGTGATTGATTTTGGTCTCTCTTTGTGCTATTGCTTATTATCACTTTTTACTCATACTCCTATCTTCTGGCCCAAATAATCTCCCTAGATTTTCACTGCCCAGAGGCACTGTATTTTTTCTGGCAGTAGGAACTGGCTTTGTGTTCTCCTACATTGTCTTGTTAGTCCTTCCTCTTTTCCTTTCTTTCCTTTCTTTCTTTCCTTTCTTTCTTTCTTTCTTTCTTTCTTTCTTTCTTTCTTTCTTTCTTTCTTTCTTTCTTTCTTTCTTTCTTTCTTTCTTTCTTTCTTTCTTTCTTTCTTTCTTTCTTTCTTTCTTTCTTTCTTTCTTTCTTTCTTTCTTTCTTTCTTTCTTTCTTTCTTTCTTTCTTTCTTTCTTTCTTTCTTTCTTTCTTTCTTTCTTTCTTTCTTTCTTTCTTTCTTTCTTTCTTTCTTTCTTTCTTTCTTTCTTTCTTTCTTTCTTTCTTTCTTTCTTTCTTTCTTTCTTTCTTTCTTTCTCTTTCTTCCTTTCTTTCTCTTTCTTTCCTTCCTTCCTTTCTCTTTCTTTCCTTCCTTCTTTCTTTCTTCCTCTCTTTCTTTCCCTCCCTTCCTTCCTTCTTCTCTTTCTCGTGGTTTTTGCTTTTTTTTTTAGCAGATACAGCTCTACACAAAGTTTAGTCATGTGCAGAAATTTGTTAGATTGATGCCAAAAGACCTGCCCAAAGGCAGGCTCTAAACACATTATTGTTTGAAACCTGCAACAGAGAGTCCAACCAGCCTCTGATTAGGCAACGTGCCATACTAAGTAGATATTAATGAATCTTGGCAACCAAGTATGGGAAATCAGTTTGCTTGCCATCTTTTCTCTGTTACAGATGGTTATCTGGAAAACAGTCCAAACAACAGAAATAGACCATATGTAAAAAAAAAAAAAAAAAGCCTCCGTTTTTTATTTTCAGGTTCGCAGACTATCAGCTCAAGATTTCACAGTATATATTATTTTTATAATTCAAGATGAGCAAGTACGTCAATATCCAAATGCATCCAAATTGTATGACACTGAAGAAACCAATACTTTGCTTTGTGGGATTGTGGTTGTATTACTGATATTATGGACTTCTGGATGATCAACACAGATTTCATCTACAAGATGAAATTACAAATTTCTTCTGTATCTGTCTATCAATATCAATAAAATGGAAGTACTGAAGTAAATATTGCTGGGCAGAGCAAATAAATAGATGTTTAAGGAAATATAACACTAAACTCTAGTTTAACACTGGATTACATTATATATGCATCTATTTTACTATTCCAGTTTTACCAAAAGTCTAGACAATAAATTGATCTTCATCTGATCAATTCATCTATTAAAGTAAAGATCAATGAAATCAATTCATCTAAGTAAATCCTTCTTCAGCTAAAAGACAAATCCGAAGGGAAACTAAGTCTCAGAATGTAGCTTTCTTCCTCCACTGATTAACAACAGTGTGGATCTTCCACCAACTACAGTGATCATAAACTGAAGTCAGTATAGTACCTGAGACAACTTCTGAGACAAACAAAACTCCTTAATCTGATGTGGATGATACCCTCTGCAGAGACACAGGAAATGTAAACATGAGTAGAAAATATCTGTGTGTATCCATATGTAATCTCTTAATGCATTTCTTACTAATTATTTTTCTGCAGAAAACTTTTATGGAGTTATTTTCCAAACAGCTGGACTAGAATAGAGAAAAAAAATGCCTGAAAGCAAACAAAAAAATTCATAAAAAGGCAAAGGGTGATTCCTTAGTAAGAAAAAGAATTCAGAGATGCAAAATATTTCTATGTTTTGTTACGTAACTATGGAGCTTCATGCATGATTTTTCAAACTATTCTGATGACTTATGCACCACATGCACCATTTTGTGATGCTCCTACTCACAGTGAGCAGCACCTCACTTTCAAGTATTTGATCTGAATTCATTAAGAGCACAAATGGTGGTAGGTAACTAACCAGCAACAGGAAATCACCACAAAATATCACTGAATGAGTGAAATTTCTCACATTATGTACAAAGCAGGAGAGAGGTGAAAGCCTGGTGCAATATTTGCAATGCAACATGAACAAGAATTTCATAATCCTGCCATAAGGGCCATATCCTAAAAAACCTCCTGAGTGCCAAAACCAGGAATGAATGAGAACTTTTGGCATGTAAGTCTTCACTCTGAATTAAACCCACTCACCATCTGCACAAGTCTGAAGGTAATAAAGTTCACTTGGTGCCCTCATCTAAATTTTTCACAGATCAAAATCTCTTTTAAAAAACACAAACATGACTGACATTTTCCCCTCTTATTCTTAAAGGGGAAGTACACTTGAGCATAATCTTCAATGTGTTCTACCTGGTGTACACTTCCTCTAGCATTGTAGAATTTTTGTTTTGTTCTTAATTTCTCTTTTTTCATTCCCAGGTATGTCATCACAGGTATGATTTTACTATATTGACTTTATCACTTTTACATGGAAAAAAAAAAACAAAACCAGTTAAAAAGAGAATACACACAGTTGTCTGCAATGAATGTCTGCAGTCTATTATTTTGGCTTTTCTGACTTTCAATTGGATAATTTAAGCATACAAGAAGTAAAAGTTTTTCATAATGAGAAGATGTTCAAGAACAGGGCTATGGATTCAGGAAGTTTTCCTTGGTTTTTACGTGCCACTTCAGAGAAGCAGAGCCTTGTGTGATGATAGGGAGGAGGAAAATATTACACGTAGTAGACAATTTGCTCCTTTGATTTTATAAACAGAATTCCATATGTTTTCTCTAACATTTGCCTTGGGTTTTATATTTGTTTGTAGATTCTAACTGTGAGGTGAAGATTTTTCCTTTATGTATTTACAGCTCAAATCTGTACATCCAGAGACTTTGGAAACTTCCAGGTCCTGGTACTGTTTTCTGTGAGTAAGAACAAAACCATCTGACAAAGACAGTAGTGCTTAAATATGAATAGTGAATTAATCTGATCCTAAGAGAAAGCTTAACAAACCCTACTGGAATAATTTACCCATAAATCCTTTAACATGAAATTCACCTCAGCAGGTAATCTAAGCACTGACACTGGTGTGGACTAGAGGAACATAAACCCAGCTCTGCCAAATTAAACCAGAGACCAGATAACTTCTAACAGCTAAATCAGAGGGTGAGCTTTAGAAACAGCTCTTCTGTGGCTTCTCTATGTGTCTGCTTTAACCCACATGCTAACCTAAATATTTACCTTTTGCTGTCAAAAAGAGCTTTGGGAAGCTTAATATTTGTAAAGCAAGTTGACTAGCTCAAGCAGAGCATACTACCAAAGTATTATTTCCTAGCAAATAACCATAGTTTGGCACAGATTGAATCAAAATGCAGTCCAACATTTGAAAATTAACAGTAACAGAAACCATTGGATAATTCTTCTTGCACCAAAGGGAAGAAAAAAATTGTTAAAAATGTCTTAGCAGAAATCTAAAGAGGTTGCTCCAAAGAATTTGACAGAAGAAATCAACATAACTGTGGGCTGGAGAAACTGGAGTCTGTTTTTCACACTGACAAAAGAATAACCCAAATCAACTAGCAAAGCTATGTCCTCCCTCCCCCACCAAATACCTGTATTTTCCTTTGCTGTAGAAAATGGCACGTATGTCATCACTGAAAGTTGGAAAACATATTCTTAATGAAACAGAGAGAGAAAAACTGTCAAAATATAAACAAGTTGGTAATGTTTGTATAGAAATTCCAGGTATCTAGGGAGCAAAATGATGAAACAGAATTAATGTTGAAATGCATCAGGCTGAAAGTAACAGAGTTATAGTGCCAGAGATATGTTGGAGGATGAGTTTTAATGAAGTGGAATATTGAACTGTGTGCCCTGAAGAGAAGAATTAAAGCACAAAGTGATGGTGCAGAATATACAGGAGGCTAATGGTGTGAAAGACTGTAAGAGGCAAAGAGGGATAACATATAAAACTGGACCTTCCACTGTCAGGATCTGTGCAGAGAGATTTGTGTACTCTTAAAAGGAATGAGTACATTGCCTCAGTTTGCCCTGTGGATAACTGAGCTGGGCAAGAGAGCATGAGAGACATGGGAAACAAGTAATGGAAATGAAAATTACCATGATAAAAAGAATCATAATGTAAGTCGTTGTATGTGCTGAGGTAAAGGAATGGGAAAATCTTAAGCCAACAATTGTGAGAGAAATAGTACATAGGATTACAGGTCCAGTGATGAGTATCCCAAATAAATCTATCAAGATATTGAAGAATCTCAGCAGTACTGCCAATGTTCAGAATGAGAACTGAAGATCATGGTATTACAGCCTGAAAGCTGAACATTCTTTACAAAAAAAAAAAAGTAAAGCATTAGAGGAGATTGGGAACTAATTTATCATTGCAAACATACCATGTTTGAAAAAAAAAAAAAAAAAGAAAAAAAGAAAAAAAGAAAAAAAAGGCAAAACCACAAAGAAACATGTGAGAATGAGAAATTCTGCATTAACAGAACACAGAAACTGTCAAACATTTGGGTACTATTAGTGTCTGATACAATAATATGTGACAAAAATTAATTAAAACAAAAGATGAGATTTAGCTGAAGATAGCAAGGTGAATAAGCTGCTATTTGAATTATAGCATATTAGCATATATTAGCACACATATTAGCATATTAGTATATATTATTAATATAGCATCTGTCTATAAACCCAAAGTAAATGTAGTCACTTTTAATTAAGGCTGTTATATCCTGTCTAAGGTATCTCATTCAGCTTTGAATTGCTTCTGGTTACTAAAGCTCTCTGATTTCAGCCTGTGGTGATCTTGGTTTTAGCAGTCTTCTTCCCCATATCTAACATTATTCTGCTCACTGCTTTTTCCTCTTGTACAACTAAAGCTAAGCTGAATATAACCTATTTTGACTTCTTAGTAAATTTTGGTATTTTCTTACATATATTCTTGTGTTAACTTCTTTTTATAATTTAATACTGTACACAAAGGGTTCCTAGAAGAAGTGAAATCATAGGTATGTGGTGTTCAGATGACTATGTCAAGCAAAAGAATTTTTTTCTTGGACTGTATATTTAAATCAAGTGTCCATTGCCAAATTTCAAAAGAGTCAGAAACAACCTTTTCCCTCACTTAGGAAATATCACTAGTAGCTTATTGGACTTGCTGCCTTTCTGTGCTTTTAATTTTGAGTGGAGATGCTTTAGTTTTATTGGACATAGTTCTCATCCATATTTTGAACAAACACCTTCTAGCAGTTTTTTTTTTTTTTTTTTTAATTTTCATGTGTTTCACCAAATTCTTTCATCTCTCTGGCACTTGCTTTTCTGCGTGTCAGGATCTCAGCCTTTTTTTCGGCGTCAATGACATCAAACACCTTTTTTCAGTTTCTGTTGTTGTCTTCTAATTTCTCTATTCAGCTGATCTGTTGCACTCACTCATGGCTAGTTAAGTTTTGGGTTGGAGTTGTTAGTGAGGGAATGAAATAAATGAACTCTTTGCATCTCAGCAGCCTCCCTGGTTAACTGTGTGTGTCCATTTACACCATCTCCCAAGCAGCATTTAGAGCTTCCTTTTCCCACAGTACCAACAGAATTAAAACCAGTTATTCACATCAGGAATGTACTGCTCTTTCAGCGGGTTTATGTCAGGGTTTCTGCAACTTCATTTTTGAGACCACAAGTCTCAAGCATTCAGTGACCTAAATCAATGTAGTACTTGGACAAGTGTGCAGCACACGGTCAAGCTGACTCCCAAAAAACCACGATGCCCATGAGAGCCACCTCCATTCTCAAGAGAGACAGGCAGCCTGCTCCCCATGGACAGCCCAGCTCTACTTTCAGCTTACTGCCTTTCCTGCACTCTAAAGGGATGTGGCATTCTTTAATTTCTTGATTTTAATCATCCCTACTTTATGGCTAGTCACAAGAAATTAAAAGCCTTTTGTGAGAACCAGAGTATTTGACTAAGTAATCGTTCATAAATATCTTTACTTCCCCTTGTGAAATGAGAGTATAAATAACCACATCATCGTGCTTTTGGTCACAATTTGAACATCATCTCGTGATAGCTTGCTGTGATTCATAGCAAGGAGTTGCATTTGTGGGTTTCTGCCTCTGACAGTACCCCTAGAGAGAAGTGATTGCCCTGCAAAAGGGAGAAAATTACTCTCAACAACTCCTCTCCTGTCTGCTCCACCAACCAGGCTATATCACAGCCATTTTACCTAATCTTTTTTCGGTTGTGGCTTTCTCACCTTGTACAGATGTCCCAGCTCCCTCTTCTTTCTCAATGTTAAAATCCAGTAGTCAAGACAGAGCCTTAAAAACCACTTGCATTGAATGATTTACTGGAAATACATTCCTTTGCTCCTCCAGTGATGCACACATTCTCGGCTAATTAATGTCAGAATTATATTTCTATTCATGCTGTTGCCAGCAAAATGTGCAGCAAATATCCAAGGAACATGGTGTACCAATGACAGCAACCTTAAAAAGCAAAGAAATTTCAGGCAAACTGAAATTGCACAGGAAGAACAGCAACCCCAAACCTCAATGGCAGAAGCACAGAGAAAAAAGGCACATGCTTGGCAATGTTACATTAATGCTTTCCATGAGTCTGTCACAGTCTTTTAAAAACTTAGCTCCACAAGGTTAAAAAAAAAAATAAAACATTTTCTCTGCAGAATATGAACTCACAAATAAGATACCCTGTCATATTAAATTTTGTAACTATTTTACCACTGCCATTTGCAAATGAGTGATGGAGAAAACTTCAAGCATGTTTCCTTTGCCAGAAAAAAATTTACATTGACATTTTATTTTGGTTTTAGAAAAGAAAAATCACTCTGATCATATTACTTGGGTCCTAGAGTACACAGCAAAGAGTCTTGCTTTCTGTTTACCTTGACCTCAGGTATTTAAATTCTTTTTATCTTCATTTCCATTTCCTCTCTTTCATTTTTATTTCACATTTATATAACTGTCCTTCAAAGCTTCCCAGTGTCTCCATGTCATCTCAGGTGTTTATCTTTCCAGTTCCATCACATAAATTACTTCCAAATTCTGTTGCAAAAGCTGCCCACCTAGTAACAAGGAATTCACTTTTAGTGCTTTTTCTAATTTTGAAGAAATTAAATGGAAATACATATTTCAAAGCATTCATGACAGGCAGACTATCAGTCTCTACATGCTTTCCTCGCAACTTATTTTATGTTTTCAGTGTGTGCTTCCAACATCAGATCAAGCTTTGACAAATGTATCTTCAACAGTTTACTTCTCCTAAAAAAAGATGACAGGAAAAAGTTGGATTATTTTTTTTAACAGCGTAGAGACTATATATTGAAACCATATGTGGTGTTTCTACTTGGAAATATGTAAAGATTCCTTGGTTTTAACTGGCATCACATACCCCATAAAACATTATATTTTCTCTGTGAATACTGACTCAAACCAGTTGCTTGTACAGACTCACTTTTATTTTTCATATTTTATTTGTTTAGTAAGGAAAAAATGGAAAAGCAAGCGTACCTTGGTTGTGAAAATAAATTATTTTTCCCTTTGCATTAAAACAAAAGAGATCAAATCTTCTTTTTGCTGATCTTGAATATTTTCTCTGTTGAATATAAAAATTCAAACTGTCCTGACTTGACTACCCTTTAGCAGTTAGGGAAAACCAATGAAATTTAACAATTAACCTGAAAATTGTTTTACATGAAGGAATAAGAGGGTGGGTTGCAAATCCGGCTGCTATACCCTACACCAGTGAATGGCAAAGTATCCTTTGGAGTCAATGGAGGATTATTAAAGGGATATTGGGAAAATTAAAGAGCTCTGACCTGTTACATTTACGAGTCCAAGCTGCTCCTTTAGATTAAGATTCAGTCAGCCATTAAACACTTGTTTTTTACATCACAGGTGCAATTCCCAAGCTCCATAACTCCTGTGGTTTGGGGCACAGAGAGGGTGGGAGTGGAGAAAGCAAATGGGAACACTTACTGGAATTTCTTTACAAGAAGATTAGCAAATACAGATCTGAACATTTTACACTCAGCACCAACCTTTATGGATTTGATCACTTCCTCTGGATTCAGTGTATTCCTCCCAGGATTTATATTTTGGAGGTTTAACTGCTAGAGGTCAGAACCTGGGGTACTTCAAGGCTATGTGGAAGGTGCACAGTAGTCTTTGAATATGAACATTTCACCCCAAATCTCCCAGACTCTGAAATCCTCCTTGCTCAGGTAACATGAGAAAAAGCCTCCATTGGTTCTCCATTCTTCCACACTGGAAGAGTGAATCAAGTGACAAACAGAAATCAACAGAATGTCCTGTGAAAATGAGCAACTGTTCAAAACATTGATGACAGCTCCAATTTGAAGGCACTGAAAAAGTAAATATTAAGTAAAGGAAGTTAATCTCTATTCACAGCACTCTCACAAATTAAAGGTTAAAAACAGGCAGTGCAAACTTACTAGCAGTTGCCAGCTCATATTTAAAACATTGTCACATCAACTTATTCTTTTAAAATAATCTCACCACACTCACCCTATACACAAATCTTACTTGTTTCCCCCTGCCATTTATTCACCTTTGTGGCAGTAATTAGCAAAGGTCTCTGATTAACCCGGAGAAAACTGAAGATATAAAACAGGAGCATGAAGTAAAACGAAATATCTATTATTATATTTTACCTTCCTCTTACATTTCACTATATAAATAGGAATCAGGAAAACAAAGTGGAGGGGTTTTGTTTTTGTTTTTTTTTTTTTAAAGAATCTTAGTAATCTTTTCCTCTTTGTTTTAATTTTGTATTTTACATATAAAGTTTTTTCTGCCTTTTGTCCTTTATCCACTCAGTTGCTTCTGTTACGTGGCAACTTTGTTCTGTCTAAATATTAGACTATGAGTTTCCAAAGCTAGCTAAGAAGCTCTGAAACATGACTTGAAGCCCCTTCTGCTGTGGATTTCTGCATCTATTAGTTGTCCTGATACAACTGTTTTCAGAGAATTAATGAAAGGATCAAGCTCAGAAAAATAATTTCAAGAAAGGTTATAGTTATTTGTTTTGGTCCAGGTTTAGCCATATAAGTGCAGCATAAGTAATTGATCCAACATATTTTAGGAAGGCATTCAGGAGCTCAAACAAGATAGAACATGAAATCAGAGATGGAATATGGCAATAACCTCCAAACCCAGCCTCATACGCAGAGATTTCAGCAAGGAAACTCACTTTGCAATTTAACTGCTTCAAGTACGCACTTACCTCTCTCTTTTGCTGCTTTTCCTGCCATCCCTGGGGCTTCCATGAAATGAAGCATTAAAAAGAGCCCAACAAACTATGCAATTTACAGGAAACAAATGACTTGTGATTCATAGCCTGATATCCTGCTTCATACTTAATTGATTCCAGTTAGGCGTAGCAGGACAGTAGTATTCTGCATTTTATGGCCTAACAGAAATGTCAGCCATCTGTTTGCACCTGCTGAAGTTGCTAGGGATAAGCACTACAAATCCTCTGAGCGTCTGGGCCTGGATTTCCAAAGCAAGAAGGTGATTTTTGGTGGTGGCTGTCAACATGAAGGCATTAATAACAAATGTTAGAGACAAGTCTGAGAGAGAATGCTCCCTCCAATCCAAACAACGTGATCATTCTCAGCTAAACCTAACCTTCAGAGAAGGAGTGAGCAGACATTTATTTCTTGCAATTTTACTGTTAAGCTATGGTGGATGAACTAAAGTGTAGAGCCTGTATTACTTGGGACAGATGGGAAATTAGCATGTCATAAAATTCGTAAAAAAAGTGGTTGATGATGCTGTCTGCCTCAAGAAAATAATTACTTAATGATTGCCTCCTTTGAGAATACCTACAGACTAGTTAGGGAACAGCTAGTTCTCTGATTTACCTATTAGTAATATTTTTAGGTGTTTGATATCTTTCAGGTAAGATGTTTTGTACTGTTAATTTATTCCTTTAAGAGTTCTAACCCTTACCTTTAAATTTTTGGATGCTTTGTATAACGGAGCCATAGTGAAATCCAACTTTGAAGCCCTGTTTCAAATTTTGTTCTAATTTAGAAGCTGATTATTTTCTTTCAGTATTTCTTAAAGTGGCTTAAAGTTGTATAAAAATATCTTTTCCTAATTGACCTCATTGCTTCCATACAGCCTAAAAGGTGGTGTTCAGCAAATGCATTAGTTTGTCTTTAGCAAGTGAGATACTGAGGGCTAGAAGGTAACCAGTTATGTATTTTCTAAGTTAAATAAAAAATACCAGTTAGGACCAGGTACAAGAAATATAAACAACTAAAGGCAACTGAAATTCTTGGGAAATATAATGAAAATTTGAAAAATGTACCTTCAGAATGAAAATATAAAAACTAATCCCTTTTGGTAACTATATACTCTCTGCTCCAGTAAGTGTCTCGGATTTTTGGAGGCAGGTCTAAACTGATGGAGCTGACACTGGAGTGTAAGGGCCCATGAGCTAACTCATCCCCTGGAACAGGGATGTTGGCACAGTCCTGTGGGACAGTTCAGATCCAACCATTCTATTGAACTGGACCAATTCCAGAGGAGCTATTCTTTCCCACCTGCCCACCCTTCACAGATGAGCTCTAAAGCTGTAGAGATGAAAGTACCTAATTTACTTCACTGCAAACTTTGTCGGGTTGGTTTGGTTCAAATCAATCTCATCTGCAATTTAAACTAAAGAAGCGAGCTCTGCAATGAAATAAATAATCAATGTTTATGGAGTTCTGCCTGGGTTTGCTGTCTACCAGCTGTGGGAAACTATCCACTACCTGAGGGATAGTCTGTTGTTGAATTGAGACATAATGAATGAATCAGGATTTTTCTCTAGAATCCACAAGTGTTCTGTCCTTGTGCTAATGTTCAGATATTAAACTGCAGTCTGATAATCCTTTGATGTGCTCTGGAATTATAAACACCTGCAAACCTGAAGTTTAAGGACACTGGTGCATGTGAGGGTTGTCATTAATACATTATGAACTGCTAACAATGGAAAAAAAAATTGTATTTCTTTTTCTGAGAACTCTTCTGTTCTGGAGTACCAAAGATGATCATTACACCTTTTGACTTATTCATAAAGTTAAATAACTAGAAAAGATAATGCATTCGACATCTCTTTTTTTTTTTTTTTGTAAGAAATTCAATGTTGAAAGCTGCAAAGAATAAAATAATTCTCTTGGTAGTGATAAAAAAAATTACAGGGAAATGCTACTGCAAAATAAACCTGGAGAAAAGGATAATGTTAATAATATAAATATATTTATTTGCAGTTTTTAAGACTTTTATTTTTATTTGGGAAAAGAGGAAGTTTCCCTACAAATGTTCTCCTTTTGGAAGGAGGGAACTCCTTCATCAGTTCTCAGAGAAGCCCTTGCAGTGCCTCCAGTGAAGCTTGCAGTAGGCTGTCCTTGGATGCTAACTGTGAAAGCTTTAATAAATATCTACCTGCTTCTCCTCTGCCTACAACTATCCACCATTCTAACAAAATATAATCCATTCCTAGCTGGACTCAAATAGCAACAAGTGATCAGAAAGGCAAGGATAAGGAAAGCTGGCTGGCTCAGGTCAGATAGCACAGCTGGGGATTAAAGAGAGACAAAAGGAGTTAAAGTAGCCAAGGAGGCAATCAAGTGTTTTGATCAGGTGAGCAGGTTATAAACCACGAAACTCAGCTGGCAAAGGGGAAAGTCAGAAGTGCTTATCTGCACCAGTGGAGTCAAATTAAATCAAAAAGGTATAAGGAAAATGAAGATTTGGGCAATGGGCATTGCAGTTTGTGAAGGCACACCCATGTCACAATTTTATGAAAGCAAACAATTTTTGCATGGGAGTAGTGGCTCTCAAGGTATTTAAATAGTCCAGCTGTTTTCAAAAGGAACATTGGCTATTCCCTGAAATCTGTAAGGCATCATCAGAATGAAGGGTCAGATTAATGACTCAAATATGCTGCCACTTAAGCTAAGGAGTGTCCCAGCACAGTCACCTTGCATACACAGGTATATCAACACACACCCACCTCCAAGCTTTCCTGAAGACTGACAGATTCTGTCAACTTTGCATACACAGATGACATTCAATCCATTATTCCAACCAGTTCCCAAAGGTCTCAGTCATTCAAGATTTATATCATGGCTTGTTGATGGAATCCACTTTATTTCTGGCAAAGAAACACTGAACAAGGAAATTGGAGTTAAGCAGTTCGCGGAAATATGAACCTGACTCTTTGAAGAAAAGATTTTGTGCCATATTTGCATTTTTCTGACAAAGTTCAAGAAAACCTATTTCTATACCCATTTATTGGTGCAATCAATGCAATGGGAGGCTGAAATAAGGAATACAGGATGTCTGTATGCACTTTTTTCCATCATATCTAGGCAATGATTACTCAAAGACTATCCTCATATCACACATTTTCAACAATTAGTTTTTTCAGGAAAAACAATTTACTATTCAGGGAACTTGTTTATGAGATATAACCATATACAGTTTTCTTGATGAAAATTCTCACTGAGTTGTGTCAGCTCCAAAGAGTGAAACAGAAGATTTGTCAGGACCCATGGCTTTTTGAAGCTCAAATATTTGAATGTTCTTTGTACACTGGATGAGCGTAAAGTAAGTAAGCCTGACTTAATTATAGGTTCTTGATGTAATTGTTACTGAGAAACACCAAAGGTTTTTTTATTATTTATATTATTAAAAATATTTCTTTGCCTCTTCTAAAAAGGCTTTAAAAGCAAGACTGAAGTTCCTATGACTTCTCTTTTTTTAGACCCTTTTTTTTCTAGCTTCCATGCCTCAGCCTTTTTGTTTTCTGACAAGAGTGAGCAGTGAGGTCACTTTTTTTTCTGTGGGGGGCACTCAGAAGTTCCACCTGGCATGGCATTGCTAGGTGACCTCTTATCACATCAAGATGCCAGCAAGCTGCTCCAGTCTCTCTCTGAACATAACCCATGGCAATGGTGGGGAACATCATGAGAAGTGTACAACTTATTAAAGTGGAAATCAACAAGTCACAGAATCACTGATCCTTATGCAGGGGAACAGATATCAGGATTTTTATGCTGGCTTTAATGCTCATTACAAATTCAGCTATTTCCCATTACTCTAGAGATATAAAGGGGAGAGTCTAAATAAAGTTTAGTCCTTTGTAGGACCCAACAGTAAAATCCTTCAGTTTATTAAAAAATTAATTCAGTTTGGCATATTCTGTCTGTGTTTAACCCTTCTAAAGAATTCTTATGTAAAGGTCATTTTTAATTTCTTAACAATATCTCTCAGAACAGACTATTTTAGAAGTACAGAATCTCCAATACTTAAAGCCAATGAATATATGCAATATATGCATGTCACTAAATTTAAGTATTTGTATTAGATTTAAAACAAACAGGCAGCTTACTAACCAGATCAGTACAAAAGCAGTTTCTGTAATCGAGTTGGCACCAGTTCACAGAAAATATAATTTGAAAAGGTTCACATTTAAATGAAACTTGCTTTTCATGCTCAAATGTCATTCCAAACTCCAAGGATGAGATATTAACCCTTCATTCACTTTGATTTAATGAAACTCAGCGCTAAGCCTGAATAACCTTGACTGTACTTACTCACCACAATATAAAAATTAAACAAAAGACCCTGTATTGCAATCGCTTAATTATAAGAAATACCAACCGAAAATATATGGATAAACCCACAATTCTCAGTTAAACGTATGCCTTTGGCCTTCGTCATGGGTGGGGCAACCTAATCCCTGATTTTATCAATTGTGTCTTCAAAAATGAGCCACTCACCCCTTTCCAGCAATGTTTCTCCCCACATTTGGAAAGCCAGACATCTGGGGGCTCTCTTTCTCCCCCCAAAAAACCTCCAAGCAAGGGCAGTGAGGGATGCTCCACTTCTCGATTCCCCCCTCTCATGCATGTGAATGAAGGAGAGGATTAAGCTCCAGACAATGCTGACAAAACTATTCCAAATACAGAGCTTTTCTATCTCATTGCCATCCACACAGACTCAGCTAGTCCAGGGGAAAATTACCCCAATGGGATTGTACAGAGAAGTCACATGTTAATCCTCTTTTTCTTACAGTCAGACCACTGGGAAAAAACATGCAAATGTATACAGGCACATAAAATATGTGAGTGCAGAGTACATACACACAGAGATCTATCTACACACATAGGCATATATATATATATATACACACAAATATGCACAAACTATGCAGGCACATTTGTGCCTGTGTCTCCACACACAACCTGATTTGCTTCAAATTCTCTCTTTCTGTAAAAACTACAGAAGGAAAAGGAAAGCAGCTTCTGGTGTATATATATTTATATGCACACACAAACACACACACGTATATACACACATAGAGCATATTCATGCTGGCAGGAATATTAGAAACCCAGAATAATTTGTATCTTTACTTTCCACTTTGCCCCGTAGCCACCTGGGCTATGAACCCAAAGCCATGAGCATTGAACCCAAACTCTGTGAGGAAGAGTGCTCTGATAGATGTCTGCTGCTCACAGTCAAAAGCAGCAGGTACCAAAGGACACAGAGGTTTACCTGTGCAATTCTGTTTGCAGAGTTAGAGGTAGATGGGTTTCCTGTCACCCCTATCCGTGGTGATCTTGTGCAATTTCCAACCGTGGAGCTGAAGAGATCTCACTTTCCTCAACACTCAGATTTCTTTTATGAGATGTAGAGCTTGAATTGGTATTTTTAAAACCAAATACTCTTACAAGGTGCTGGTCACACTGTCCTGCTGCGAGCCACTTTGGTTTCACTCAGTGCCCTTTGATTCCACAGGCTCTCTTCATTCTTCAGAACTGCCTGCCTGAAATAATTTTTTTTTTAACAGGATGGTACTTCTCATTAGTGGAGCTTTTGAATTACTGAAAGGCTGTGTAACATTTAATTAGTCTTTATCTTTACAAGTAATAAAATGAGTACCTTTAGGTAAAAGAAGGCAGTCTCCAGTGTGCCGCTGGATAACAGCAAGTTTTTGATTTTTTATTCAAACAGCTATCAAACAGATTATAATTTTAGCTTCATTATTTGGCTAATTCACATTTCCTTAAAAGACACATGAGAGCAGGTTTATAAATATTGCAACAAAGAAATATGGAGTCAACAGGAAGAGAGTTTTCAAAGCTGACAGATCAGAACAATACTTGTAAAAATACAGTTTGTATTACCTGTAAACTGTTTGGTGTTAGCTAGTTTCATCTAAATAGAAATATTCAAAAACTTCTGATACTTTTGCAATTCATCTGTTGATTATTGGCACACCACATCTTTGTTTTGAATAATCTTCAGCATGATCATAAAATTTTCAAATATTAGAAGTCTCCTTTCAATTTATCCATGTTTTTGATTTTATCAACCAACCAGACCGCAAAACAAAACAAAAACCCCACAAAAACCCCCAAATTTTAGAGTTTCAAATTCAGTTTAAATATAGTATCAAGACTAGCTTCTCCTTAAGACATATTGCTAATTAGTTCTCAAATCATCAATGTAAAATTTTCTCTCTGAAAATCTATCTCAGATGTAATATAAATTAGAATCATGCTTTTTACCATATGAAAGGTATTTGTGATTTGCATCAGTGAGCAAATGATCAGGAGTAACTTCTTGTTTAGTTCCTGCATGGGTAGTGAAGTTACTTGGGGGGTTTGGGGGATTTGAGGCAGAGACACTCATGACAGAAATCCTGATGCACTTGCTGGAGGTTCTGAGTGCATAATAAAGAAGAATTTCACTGGACAAAATATTACCAATTGTGTGAATTGACACACGCAGGACAACTACAAAACCATGGCTGAGATGCAAAGAGTAAATTTATTTGCAAAGAGCAAATTTATTTCATGACCTCTCTAAGTGGAGGATCCCAAATCAACCCCCAGGCATCTGTGCTTTCCTCTTTGTGTTCTGTAACCTCTGAGTTTCCACCTCTCTTCCAAAACAGGGAGCTCAGGTGTGTCCCTGAGTGCCTCCAAGTCTCTCCAAACACTGATGTTGTCCTTGCACAGAGATTTTAAAAACAGACAGAGGACAAAAGGCACGAGGTGCAATGTGTGGGGTTTCTCACATGGATATTTTTCAGACCTTGGTATTGCCAGCTGCAAGGTCACCTGAGGAAATCTGCCCCTTCCTCACCAGCCTTCTTCTTTTAACCCTTCCCTCCCAACACCAGCACCACCGATGTGGTGCTTGAGTTTAAAACAGTGACATATGCAAAATATACCTAATCTAAAGTAGATTGGGGTAATCTCCCTTTTTGTGACATAGAGGCACACCACAGGTCACAAATACAAAATCCAGAAATACGTTTCAAGACACAGATAAATATACACATGACTATATCCTTTGGACTCAGCCATGCTAATTCATAATTCTGACTGCAGGATTCTCCAGTCTTTTAATGATCAGACTGAATAAATGCAATTAACATCCACTTCATGTGGCAGAAAAAGATTTGATCTTGTCTAATTCAACTTTTCAATCTGTACACTTGATCAAACTGCAAGTTTTGTTTCATTGGGCTAGTTGGTGCAGAATAAATTCTACTTTTTAAAGTAATGTGATGTGAATATTTTGCAACAATAACAAAGTGGCTAAAGCAGTACCAGAGCACTTCTATTTCCAATTTACTGAGATGCCATGTGGAAAACAAAAGGATTTCCAGAAACCCTTTCTGGTGACATATTGAGGTCACTGTGAATCTGTTTCTGGCAGCACCAGGATAACATTTGCAAATTCCTAACTTATGGGTGTTGTGGAGAACAAAAATGACTGATCATATTAAATAATTCTTGTGGCTAGTTAAGCTCATCTAAGTACTCCTAGTAATGCACAGCACTGCTCATCACTGCTGCTCGTTTTGGACTGCTTAGATGATAAACACCCCTTCCACCCTCCTGCTCACTGAAGAGCAGGTAATCTGTTTGAGTTCCATCTCTAGTATCGTTTTTGGGTTTTAAAAGTGACCTTCCATTTCCTTTTTGACCACTCTTTTGATCTACCCACTTCACTGTTCCCCTCAACTTTCAGTGCAGTCCTTAAGGTTAATGTTCCTCAGGAGAGTAAAAGCAGAGTGTACCATTTCAGCTTCTTAAAGAAAAAGAAAATTTAAAGCTACAAGCATAGAAAACTTAATTATGTTGCTTTCTGTTTGACATTGGACAGCTTGTCCATGTAGACAGAAAAATATCTTCAGACTCAACACTATTCAAAGATATTAAATAAGAATAATTCCCTGATCTTGGTATTTGTAAAAATTTAAAACATGAAAGACACCTCTGTAGTGTAAAACAGGATTTAAACCAGGGTTCTGTGCAAGAAGAACTTATGTCAGCCTGGTAGGTAGTAAATGAAATACATGTTAGGTAAAAAATGCGACTTACCAGAATGGCATTTCTTGACCTAAATGTAGAAATGTTATAAATGATACAATTTAATTTCATTTCTAAAAAAATCTCTAATTGCTATAGCTCTAAATGGAGAGACTTGTGTAAGCAAAGCAAATAATTAGTCTGTAATACATACATGACCTGGAATAAATAAATAACGGTAATGACAGGTGGGAAGACACAAATTATGCTAGTGTTGACAGCAATCTCTCCACCTTTGGTTTTAATTTGTTTTAAAACAATGAGTTTACATTCTAAATGAAAGCAGCAAGCTTTTTCCTCCTTTTTTTTCCCTTTTTTCTTCCTGAGAGTGGAGTGACTCTTAAAATGCAACAACGTATGGCAAGAAAGAAGCCATCAGGATGAAAAGGAATTAATATTCCCTGTCTCACTGTATTCACTGGAGCAGCCTCAACAATTTATTCTGCTGGGTTTTTTTCCTTCTCTGAGTTCTACATTTACACATGAGTTCAGCATCTTTCTAGCTGATGAAAAAAGAATGTATAAAGGGAACACTTTATTTCTGTTTGAACATGAAAGGTCTGTGATACACGGCTGCTTTTTCTAGCATTTGGTCAATATCTGCAATAAACAACAGCTTTTTGAGAGGGTCCAGTAGGATCTATGTAACTAGGATTTGCTAGACAACTTTTCCCTTTAATTTATACCCTTAATAAACTAGTTTTTAATCAATAGACATGGCCAACAGACTTGTTTTTTGCTTTATTTTTGTTTTCTAGGCAGTCAGAAGATAGGAGGGAGTATTTTAATATCAGAAACATTCAGTGTATATAAATACGATTTGACTTAGGTAAATGCCAAAAGAAATTTGAAAATAAAAGCATCATATAGCTATAAAGATCTGTTGCAGCCAGTATTGTATCAATATTTTTTTAGATGTTTTAAACTAC
The DNA here is from genome assembly GCF_052056855.1 of Sturnus vulgaris. NCBI lineage: Eukaryota > Metazoa > Chordata > Aves > Passeriformes > Sturnidae > Sturnus > Sturnus vulgaris. Next base: position 66,956,381 of record NC_142246.1, read on the forward strand.
TCTTTTTGTGAGAGCTATTTGTGCAAAGGGAGAAACTGGTCAGTTATTTCTTGTTTGGTCAAGGTTTGTTACTTTTCCAGTCTCCTTGTTCCCATAATTGGTTAAAGCTTTTAAAAACAAGGCCATTATTTCAAGTTTTATATTGCCTAAAGCAGAGTAACATGGAAAAGGCTAATGAAAATGGAAATTGGTAATGCAATTTACAGCTGGAAAAGGTGTGAGAATATCAGCTTCAGACTTTTGAACAAATATTAACCACAAGGATCTCAAGAAGTCTGCCTTTTTAGCAGAAAACTGCCTTTTTAGTTTAAATATGGCTCAGTGCAGTGCAGAAGATGAGAGAAAAGTTCTCTTGAACAGAGAAGACACAACATAACTTTACAACTAATTATTAAAAAGAAGACACAGTTAGAAACACAATTACTTGCTACCTTCACCTTAGGATCATTACTGCCAAGGTAGACTAATAACACAATTACTTTCATAAGAAGTTCTTATTTTGCTGAATTAACAGAAACTGGTAGATGTACAATTTAATATGCAAATTGAAAAAGGGAGTTGTAGAATTCTGGCAAGATTTCTCCTTTTATTTGTGTGTGCTCATTATTTTAAAAGGAATCTAGATACATATCTTGAACTTAACTAACTATTCTTTCTTTCTTTCTATCATGTAATGGCTTCTTGTCATAATTGCTACAAATTGAGATTTCCAAAATTGCTGAAGGGAGTTAAATGTTCAATTCACTGTGAAAGCCAGAGGGAGAAAAGTGTGTTAGACCGAGTCTGAAATTCAAGTGTTCACCCTCACGCTGTGAAATAAATGCCACCTGGATTTTAATTAACCCCTTTTATTAAAGGACTTGAAAGCATTTATGAAATATTTCATATGAAAAAAAAATTAGGATTTTTTGTTAAAAAGACATTGCCATCTAAGAGGTTTAGATCCTTTTGGTAGTTCTTATATATTAATCTGTCTGTTGAAGACTTTCAGAATTACAACTTTACTTGAGAATATTCTTAAAGATAGATATATATTAAAAAAACCTGAGGTATGGAATATTGTTTTTGATGTTATATGACTCTAGATTGTGTTTCAAAACAGATTTCAGGTAAGCTACTTCTTCCCTTTAAAAGGTTTTAAAAGTGTAATTTAACTGTGTATTAATAAAAAAAAAAAAAGGTAGAACAATAAATAGTTTCATAGATATGTAATTGTGCCAAGGGACAACTTCGGATATGGGAGGATCCAGTGTTACTTCAAGCTTAGAGGATAAATACTTATATGAAATATGGCAGTCAGAATTTAGTCCTTGCTTTCCCAATTGGATATTTTTCATTTCAGCATTTAATTTAATTTTGTTCATTTAAAACTGGAAGCTGATTTTTCCTACATTCCAGCTTGAATTATTAAGCTACCAAGCCTAAGTAGTCATTTATTTTTTAATTTAGGAGAATACTTTAGTTTGACCTGAAGACCAGACCTGAGGTCTGCAAAGTCAGAAGCTTCAATTTTTGATATCTGATACAACAAAATACCAAAACCTCTCTGTGTGTCAAGGTTCCTGATGCAATGTCTGGAGATTGTTTTAGATGTCTGCCTGCTGTCATTCCGATTGCTATTTTTACTGTCCACCTTCCAACAGGAAATGCTCTTGGAAAACATTGCATCATTTCATGCTGTTTCCTTAAGACTCAGGTGTCCATTCCAGCTTACTGAGAGAGGATCCCCTGGAAAACTCTACTGGAGATAGGGAGGGACTTGTTTTCTCTCCCTAAGATACATGGTATAGTGTTCTTATAAAACAAACCTGAAGGAAGAGGTCTGCTCTATTTTTTTTTATTTTTCTAGACGAGGCCCAGGACTGAGTTGAAGCTGGTGCTTAGCCATCCTGAGAGGTTTTTTTTTAATTTTTTTTTTTAGTCACCACCATTTTAAGACCATGTCTGCACAAATATGTGGAGGCACATACAGCAGACTTGATGTTCTGGTTCTTCCTTATGTCCTTACATGAAAATAGTTACTATTACTGCTCAGCCTTGGATAAGGCATCTTTAAAAAGATGTAGCCATGTGCTGTAAATCTGCTCAGTCTTTTAAAAAGCTTTAATTAGATATGCTTAAAAGTCAATTTATCAATACCTGGAGATTCTTCTGATAAAAAAAAAGGAGACACTTAAGGAGGTCAGGTGTCTCCAGACTTAGGCAATAGTTGAGCTGGGGTTTAGGATTACAGTTAGTTGTCTAAGATTCCTCTTCAAGAATCAACTTGCTTCTTTTCAAAAATGACTACATGGACTAACTGGCCCTGCTTACACCAACAGAAAGACTTTTGTGGAATATGCCTTCAACGATGTTTTAAAATTTATGAATTTCCCCAACTGGCATTGGTAAAGGATAGAACCAGTCCAATCAAATGGGATAAATATTTGATCATACTGTGCCAGACAGAAGTGCACATCACTGTGATTTGTGCTTTCAAAACTTTGGAGAACAACTTCACTTGTGAAAAGTGTAGCACTGCAGCTTCCCCATCCCTGCCTCCAGGTGTGTAACACCGACTGCCTTTCTGCAGACTCATCATCATCAGGCAGTGAATAGAAAGGTGATGAAGTAATGAGAATTAAAGAATGGAAGTGCTAATAATCCTAGACAGATACAGAGTCCTAACAGTGCTTAGCAAAATCATTTATTTCATATTAGGAAAACCAGTGGATGGCAAATTTAAGATTAACTATCTGTTGTGAAAAAAATCTCCCAGGTTTGCAGCTTTTCAATAGCTACTATGCTCAGATGTTTTCCCTTTTTCTTATTTTTGGTATCTATTTTACTTCTTCACTTCACTATGACCTGATCCTGCTGAATACTGTTAGAATTTTCACAGCTGTAGGATATTTTCAGGCCAAAATGACAATAGGTGCAAAATGCCTCTTTAATTTTCTCCTAGTGTTTTCAGTTGTCATAGAATCAGGTCTTGGGAGTCTAATATTATTGGACCATGTATCCTTGGGTGCCAAAGGCCTAGATCCTGGAAAAACGGACCTCATTAATTTAGAGCAAAAATCTGAATTTCTGAAAATAACTCATGTTGCTGTAACTTTCAGCAGGTTAACAGATATGGCTACAAGGATACCTACAAAGAGACCTCATGTTCCTTCCTGACCATTTTTCATTCAATTGACCAGAAAATAGCTCAGAATTGAAAGTTACAGGGCTTCATTAGTGTTAGTAAGACTGTTTTAATGCACTACTTCTCGTCAAGCTAATTAGCCCTGCTACACACCTTGAGTACTGCCCAGGCATAAATAACTGCAAATACTTATTCCATATGAAAATATTACTAAGTATGGTTAAAAAAAAAAAAAAAAAAAAAGAAAAAGAAAAAAAAAATAGAAAAAAAAAAGAATCACTTCAACGTGCCCTATTCTTTTATATAAAATCCTGTGTCGTTATCATCGAGTTCAGGCTACTCTTGCTGAGATCATATCTGTTACTTAAGTATAACCAGGGAGTGCCAGCTACCTCATGTATTACTAGCAATCTAAGAAGTAATGTTCTTGTCAGGAGGAGCAGCTGCTCAATTCATCTTACTATGCCCAATCACAGCCTTGTATAATAATGCTGTGCTCCTCCAGAGGGGAACAGAATGTTTCCTTTTGTCTTCATTTAGTGTTTGCCATTTCCCCTTTATAAATAATATGCTGCAGTTAGGAACCCTCATGCCGGTAAAATTAAAAAATTGTTTTCTGTTTGGCATCCAAGGACCTGCAAGACAACATGAAGAACTGGAGCATGCCACCCTTTCCAACAAGAAAAAGTTGAAAGCCTGCAGTTTAGGCTTGGCTACTAATTTGCCTTTTAACAAATGGCACATTTGTCTTCTACCACACACGCACTCTTTCTTGCTCTGGTGGTGTCCCTGCAATGCCTGTGGGGAACCTACAGCCAGGGAAGAGGGGACTCTGTGATAATATATCTTAGTCTGCGTATGCAAAGCTGCAAAGGAGGCTGCTACAACTCTGGCAGCCTCCAAGGAAATATTATTCATTATGTATTTACAGTTATTGGATTAAAACTCTGTAATGTGCTCTGTTCAATTAATAATAATACAGAGCGGAATAAGCTATGAGATGCATTGTGCCTTTTAAAAGATCTAATATAAGAAAAGACAAGCAGTTTGTCCTAATGAATGCATCTAATTGGTGCACTTTATTATAAAACACTGGAACAGCATTTTTCACGAGGCAGTTCTATTTGTAACAGGCTGTCTTCAGCACGTCAGGGTGTAATAAATGTGCTACGGACTAGAACTGCTGATTAGTATTTCTGGAAGCCCAGGAAGTTAGTAGAGATTGTTTGCCACTGCAGAAAGACCTTGCAACTCCTTTCAGAGGACCTGCAGCACTGTGATCTGTTAGGGATGCCCCTCTGTGATGCTCCTTTTGGAGCCAGCCCACTGGATGTGCGTGTGAAGCCGTGGCACCTGGACAGCCAAAACAACAAAAAACCGCTGGCACTTTGTTGTACCCCTGGTGACTTCCACAGTACTGATATATAAAAAAAGGGGCTTTCAGTAAATACTGCCTTCAACATGGCCTTCCCAGCAATAGCTTGAGACAGGGATATGGTTTATGTATGACTGTAACTCACTGTCCACATCATCCTTTGTTCATTTTTGATGAACGTAAAGAGGAAGAAAGAAAGGATGCACATGCAAGATTTCTTTTGAGGGATAAGAAACAAAAAGCCCTAGAGGCACTTCTAAAACCACACCTTAAAGCCTTAGAGGAAAACAGTCAACAGTGAATATTCCTTTGGCAGGACCCATATACAGAATGACATGACAGCGTTCAAGCAAAACAGTTTAGATAATACCAAGTCTATGCAGAAATCAAATCTATGCTGAAGAAATAAAAGACTATGAAAGGAGTGAGCTTTGGCCCAGAGCTCTTTTGTTTTCACTCTCAATAACTAACAAGAAGATTTTCAGGCCTTCAAATCCCAGGAAACTGTACCAGTAAATGCAGCTCATTTTGTTTTCATGTTTTTGAAATAAAGGATATGCAAAAAAGCTTCTGTGGGAAAAATAAACTTGCTTTCAGGTGCAGGAGACACTTCAGTCTTTCTAGGATGCCTTTTGGTCTCATCAGTAGTTTCATTTCCCTTGGTATTCACTGCTGAAAGACACACCCCACATTTCTATCCGGGGCTGGCAGTCCATTAGCCTGAACCTGGGAACGTCTCCCAGCTTTATGGTGTTATTCAGCCTAACAGCATTAATCTGCCTTAATACAGTTCCCTATAATAAGATGGATCCACCCCATTACTTTTACTAATTTATCTGAAAGAACAGAGGCTTCCACCCTGGTTACTTGGGCATTGTCCTGGTATCTGTAGTGCTCAAATCCTGCTGATTCTGTGTAATGTAAAAGAATAAATTATAAAGCCATACAGGGAGAGCATGACTGTGTATTTACCTTCATTAATACTCCTGTCCCTGAGAAAGGCAACTTTATGATGAGGGAGTAGTACAAATGAGGTCATGGGTTATAAGTAAACACACTTTGTATATGCATTACTCTGAGGAGTCTAAGACAGAAATGTTCAAATAAGGTAAAAGGAGAAAGTAGGCACAAGGCTACTGCATCCCTTTTTCTATCACACAATGCACAAACTGATTGGCCTCAATTGTCCTATTACATTTCAAACCAATCAGTTTTGGCTAAGCCAGCTCATGCTAGAGTTCATGCTCTGCTGAGAGCAGCAGCACTAGGTCAAAGTGAGAGCCCCAGGTAGGCAGAACAGGTGGTCAGAAAGAGCTGAAAGGACACTCTTCAGCCACCATGGCCTGCAAATTGCTGCCTCCAGCAGCCACTGTGTTTTGTCTGGCAGTGTCCCCAGAATCCACCAGCTTGCAGAAATGGGATAGACTCAGCCTCCAAGCCTGAGAGTACAAAACATGTGTCTGACGATGTCCCTGCTCATTACAGAGGGTTGGACTGTAAAGGTCTCTTTCAACCCAAACCATTCTTGGGCTCTATAATCTTACCCAAAAAGCTTTTGAAGTGGATTCAGCTGCAGCTGGACTGCTGAGGTTTTTCTGCTTCCTGGTGTGATACAGGGGATGCCTGTGATGGAAGAGGAAGGGTCAGCACTTTCTCTGTTTGCTAGGTAACCAAGTCTTTTCTTTTTCTCATAGGTATATGATATCAAGAGTTATACCAAGCAATGAAATCTTATGAAATCTTCACTTGAATAGTGAATAAATTGACTAACATATAGACTAGTCTGGGTAAAAGGTGATGGAGCCTCAGTTTGTTGTGTTTATTATATTCCTTAATAGGCTAAGGAAATGAAGTCATGGAGTGTATTGTCTTTTAAGTTTGAAAGACGTGAAAGGACCATGACACAGGGAAAGCTACACACAAATCCTGGTGTCACTCAGTCCTGGCTGCTCGTTCTGGTCTCAGGATAAATCAAAGTGTAATTGATGACATTGACAGAAGAATGGCAAAGATATGCATGTTTCACAGCATATTTACTGTACTCCTGCTACCCCTTTCTGCCCAAGGGTGGGTGTTGTGGAAATAATTATGTTGGTTATTAAACAGGTCCAAGTAACCCTGCAGCAGTGAGCTATGCTGCCTTTGAGACATTCTCTACAATATCTGGACACCTATGATTTTCTGTATCTTCTACCTAATTGTCTATTCCCTACTTTTCAGTCTATTACCAACAAATACTGATTCTGGTCTGTGCACACTGTGCCCCAGGTGTCTGTGACCCTCTGTTTTTCCACCTCCATCCCTGTTTAGGGGCAGCAGCCAGGTCATGGTATGCCAGAAGGGTGAATGGGAACGAGTTTGGGAAGCTTTAGCTTCATGCCATTGTCTCTTCATGAGACATTAAACTCCCAAAAATTATGTAATGCTGTGCCCCCCCGTGCTCAGAATAAGGAAACAGCCCTTGCAGATGGTTTGGAATGACAAGTCCCTCAGGAATCCTGATTTCTTGGGGGAAATAAGTATTTCAAGAAATAAACTCTTCAGGAGAATTCTGAAATTCTTTGGGGACTTCAAAGACCTGACTGTGCAATAGCTGGTGTGTGGCCCCTTGACATTCAGCAGACAGCAAGGAGAAAATCAAACCAAACCCAACAAAAACAAGAACAAAAGCTTTCTGCTTTGTTCCTTTGATGACAGGATATAAAAGAAATTGTGAGTTTCCTTTTAAAAACAGTGGTCTTAATTAGGATTTCTTACATGCTGGAAACAATCTCCCTAATAGGTCATAAATAAATTAGAGATATTCTACATACACAGTCAAAACACAAACTTGAATTAGCTCAGCCTGATGTAAAATATCTGTATATCTTGTAAATCAAACTCTGTCATCTAAAGGCATATTTTCCCCTGCATTTTCAATTGATTGAGCCTGAACTTAAATGTTCCCTTTTGGGTCAGAGGCTGGGATTGGCCTTTTAACTTGCTTTGCAAGAGCTTGCAGGCCTGAACTTTCTCAAGCATAAATGTCAATACAGTAGTCAAAGTGTTTGGCTTATTCCAGTTAAGACATATATGTATTTCCATATATGGGAAAACATAAATTAAAAAAAAAAAAAAAAAAGACCCCAAGTTCTGTCTGTTATTAGAATATATGCCAACATACAAAGTAAACTAAAACATATGGGGGAGATTCATCTACATGTTATCTCTGGAATACACACTGTACTCCAATTTCTTGGAACAAGTACATAATGCATAAATATTTCTGATGGTAGCTTATGGAAAGGACATGCATGATATATGATTATTGCAAACTAATTTTTCTGTCTCTGAAAGGTTCATGATAATTTTGTTTTCCTCAGTGTTTTTGAAGAAAAGTAAAGGATGCAAAAAGATATCTGAAATATATGCAGAAAGGTCAAAAATAAAATGGAAGTTTATACACAGAAAATAGATGAGGACTTTTTAGTAAAGGAACTATTATTTACATTTCAAATATTTTTTTATCCCTTTGGTTTGAGCTAAAATTCAGGTTGTTTTTGCAGCAGAAGGTCTTTCAGAGCTTGCACAAATCTCTCTAGCTGAACAAAGGAAGAAATGAGTAACAGAGGTGAGCATTTGCTCAAATTTCCAAGTCCCTTGCAGTCATCACTTAATCCCAAAACACCTTAGTGAACCAACTATACTCTTAAATTACTGTTCTTTAAACCAGCACTGTGAGTTTAAAACGTACCAGCTACTGCACATCAAAGTGCTAAAATAACCACTTTGAATGATTTCCCTTTCCCTAAAAAAGAGACACAGGTCCCTTGTGTTTTGGGAAGTGACTCCTCCACCATCCCAGGTTTCTTGTTTACTGAAACTGAGTTAATACATTTTAAAAGGACTGAAACATTTATTTCCTGGTAGATTATAGGGCTTGATTATTTGAAACTTCATGGGTCTTGATTTTCATTTTTTATACCTTTGTCCTAATTAGGATTTTTCCCCACGATCCAAACGTGGTCACTTTCTTCTACATAAGTGAATGAAAATGAACTTTTTTTATTTAAGAGTTCAATTATTTAAATTCAAGAGTTCCAATATGGTCTCCTCACAGGAGTAGTGAAAGTGCCAAATATTAAAAATATTTCATAGCTAAAGTATTTTGCTTTCAAAAAGTGAAAGCTTCATGACTATATCATCACATGTGTAGATTATTAATAGGATTTTATAATTTTGGGCTGGCTGGAGTTCAGGGCTAAAAGAGCTACTCTCTGTTCAGGATACTAGCTAAAGTTAAGTCCCATGTGACAGACAGCATACTTTTGCCAATATACCTTATAGAATTAATTTCTATATAAATTATTGTGCATAATAAAAATCTAATTCTGAGCTTACCTATTAATTTTGGTACAATTTGAAGAGACAGAAAACATTCACTTGAAATTGTGTGACTGTAGATGCAGGGGGAGAGCTTGATGTTTTTGAATCTGAAAAAAAAAAAAAAAAGAAAAAAAAGAAAGGATTTCTGAGAATTTAAGGGTGTTTAATAAATATTTGTCTAACACCATCCCAGAAATAGTCAAGCTTCTCACTTCAGTTGTTCACTTTACAGCATTTGCCCTTTCTGATTGTCACCTGCTTCTGTAAAAACCCAAGCCCAAATTCCAAGTGTTCAGGTTATTTTCGTCACACGTAGATTAGTTTGGGAAACAAACAGATTCCTCAGAAAAGCACCAGTGTCCAAACAGCCCAGTAGTGGGGAAGGGAGTGAGTAAAGAGAGAAAAGAGGCAGCATTGGTTTGTGCTGCCAGCTGTTCATACAACACAGTGGAATCCAAAGGAAAAGACACGTCCCAAAATGCTGGCTCGGGGCTGTTTGATCCGTGGCACTGGGGTCACGTTTGCCCATGGAGAAGCCTGGATTTGTGTCAGTGAGCAGATGAATGTCACCACAGTGGAGCCAACCTTTGTGCTGGGCTGCAGAGTCCACCTGGTGTGCCTGTCTGAGGCACAGCACAGCATGAAGGATCAGCTTTCCCAGACCTCCGTGGCAAAGCTCTGCACACACACAGTGGGAAAAATATATAGATACCAAAATAGATCTCTGCCTTTCCCATACATTTATTCATGAAATCACTAAGAAGGTGATGCTATAGGTGTGCGTGCTTCTGAATACAACAGGTGTACTCTCACCCCAGTCAGAGCCAAAAAACAGATGCCTGAGCCAGCTTTGAAGCCCACGGCCCTTTAGAACTCAGACACTTTCAAAAAGAAATCTCTCCAGCACCGTATCTGCATCCATATTAAAGCATGTATGCACAGAAAGGCTGTGTGTGGCAGCCGGGCTGCTCTCAGTGCTGCCCAGCAAGGGGCAAAGTGGAGAAACAGCAAAAATTCCACCGGAATATGAACAACTTCACTGTGCAGTGACTGCACACGGGGACACATTGCCCAGAGGGGGTGTGGAGTCTCCCTCACTGGGGGTATTCCAGAACTGTCTGGATGCAATCCCATGCTGTGTGCTCTGGGATGGCCCTGCTTAAGCAGGGAGGTGGGACCAGATGAGCCACTGTGACCCCTTCCAACCCGACCCATCCTGTGGTTCTTTGACCGAACCATCCTGGTTTGTCCCACCACATCTTTGGTTATGTGGACCAAACTGTAGAGTTCCTAAATCTCAAGGGGGGGGAGCCCTAGAGTGTCTAAACCACTGTGGCTGTCACCTGGCTTAAGCCATAAATTCCAGAGGGAGGTGGTGGCTGCATCCAGCTGATTCTGGACTTTGGGGGGTGGATGCCCCCAGAGCAGTCAAGAGCTGTCTGGAATGGTTTCCAGACATCTTGCTGCTATGCAGATATGTGCAAAAGTCAATTATTTTACTCTGTAAACAGTGGACAGCCCCAGGCCTGCTGAGCTCTACTGCACAGCAGCAGGCTGCATGCCAGGATCTCCCCTCCAGCAGGAATGCCTCCCAAGGTTAGTCCTTGAGACTGAGAGATTTTTTGTCACAATAGATTCTCTGCAAGTGATTAATAGCATGCTAAGCGTTGAAATCTTACCTAAGTGATATAAAGTATTGATTGTGCATATATAATCCTTCAGACATAAACCACTCACCATGTCTGGGACTAAGAGTGGATCCAGACTCCTCCCTGAGACAGAATTTGGAAAACAAGGCTGTCCTTTCTGTGCCTCATGGCTCAAGAGTAGGGTCTCAGACAGTTTTGTCTGACCCTGTACTACATGCAGTAAGTAACCAAGCATACCCTGCCACTAAATCTTCTCAAACCACTATCAGATTTACCTTTGAACTTGGTTAACTCCTTCCTTTCTATCAATAAAGTGTGTTGTGTCTTCTTTGTTGTGAGTGAAGTGCATGACTCCATCCATGACACAGTCACATTGTTTCATGGGAGTTCAGAAACTGAAATAACCAGGCTGTGTCTTCTTCAATTATTTATTTCTCATCTACAATCACTTCATCTCCAAGGATATGAATGTGATATTACTCAGCTGTTGATTCCTCATAAACCATTTTACTACACTTAGGTATGTCAAATCAACATAGAAATCTGTAATAGGCTTATTAAAACAGGTCATTACAGTCATCTTATTGCTCAAGATTGATAACAGGACTGAAAGATAATAAAACATGATGTTTCAAAAGCAAGCAATAAAAAAGTCACAAAAGAACAGAATAAAATTTTTATTAGGCAGTGTCAGGAATGTAAATAGTTTCAAAAGTGATATTGTCAAGCCTTTCAGGACCCATCTCTTGGGACAGTCTGTTCAAAAAAAAAAGACAAAATAGGAATAACTTCACAGTGCAGACTGATAGTTTATAAAAAAAAAGTGCAGACAATATTTTGCTCAATAATTTATATTGAATTGCATCAGATTAAATATTGGACAGCAATTCTGAAAGCATACTATAAAACCAAAATTTTTTCTTCCACAGGAATATATAAAATTTGTTACTTTGGCAAGTAACATCCTGACACAGCTAAAATTATTAGTGCATCCATCTATACTCTGAAAACCTTTTTTTTGTTGTTGTTTTTTTGTTTGGGTTGGTTGTCAACACTTTGGAAACACTCTTTATCCATAAAAGCAACATACCTCTTTTTTATTGCACGATTATGTTCCAGGCTTTATTTACAGAAAAGTCTTTCCAGCACAAATATTTATGCACAAGATGATGACATTCAGTTTCAAGAATATGTTCACAGGGGGCTTGGAAATGCACTTCCTGGGAATATTTTGAGGAGCTGAATGCAGTTACTGAACTGCTGCAGGTCTGTGACCTTTCTGGTACCTTCATATGTGCTCCAGCCAAAGTGAATCTGGAACTGAATGAAAAGTCCTGTGGAAAGGATTTCTTTGTCCACTATTTTTCTTTTAATTTAGTGTCTAAATTCCACTTGCACTGTATTTTAGTCTTATATGGACATTGCTTTACAAAATCTGGCCCCTGTGTAACAGTCAAGGCTGCCACTTTATTTCTTATATTTTCATTTTTTTTCCATATTCAGTTATATGCAACAAATTAAAAAGTAAATTAGGTTTAGGGTTTAACACTTATCTTCTACATCATCAGTAGTAACAGAGCAATTGTACTATTGTCTTTTTCTTGGCTGCCACTATGAATAACTCAGTTTTGAATATTTCTGCATTAAAAATTAATTTGAAAAGCCAGTTTAATTTAGACAACATATAAATTCTTGTAGCAAAACAAAAGCAATTTTGACCTTTGAAACTGTGCCAAGGTTTCTGAAGAAAAAATTGAATAATTTTGCAAAATAGCATTATTGCTATGAATGCTTTTTTTCATGTTTGTCCTGCCATTTTGCTTTCCTGATTGTACATGAGTGTTACTGGAGCCAAATTGGTTGCTCAGGTTTCCCACCATAACAATTCCTACAAATACTAAGGAATTTGAAAGCTGTCATTTCATAACCAACCTCTGTAAGTAAGACACGAAATTTTTTCCTTCTTTGTCTTTAAAGATTAAACTTCATCATTTCATAAATTGAAACAGAGAGTAAATCATTCAGCTTCTCCAAACTAAATATGATAGAGGACTAAATGCATCCTAAAAAGTGAGTAGAGCTCCAGTCTGATGCTGAGTTGCTTTAAAACAAGTTTTGCCTCACTGGTTCTTGGTTTATGATATCTGGTGGAAAGATGACATATTGTTGGAAGTAGTGATGCATAAGCTCCACATATGCATCAGGAAGTAATAATGATTGTGGAAAGTGGAGATGGAGTGATGAAACTTTGGCTTAAGATAGCAAGTTTTTGATTAATTAAAAAGCATAAAACTATATTCTCTTGCTCACTGGGAATTCAGGGTGCATTTTATCACTCAGAGAAGCCAACACTTTGCAGGATTAGGCAAATACCAATTCTGCAGCTGTTATTCATCAATTTTTGCAGATACTAGATAAGGCTAAAGCAGAGTCTCACCATCTTAATTTTTTTCCTAACTCCTAGGCCTTCCATTTTTCATCTTGACAGTGTTTCTTTAGAGAAATGATACAGTATAAACACACCTTCTGAAGGAATTAAAAGAGACAAATACTAAGAAGTACTGCAGAATTCTCACATTCTTGCCTGAACAGAGCATATCCCACAAATAAAAGGAGAGGGCAGCTTGCTGCTCTTGGATTTTCCAAGTATCCCTGCTCTGAGAAGCAAAGGAGCCGACAGCAGGAGCAGTGGAGGTGAGCAAGTCACTGACAACTAAAATAAAAGGGAAAAGGACCCACACCAAAACTTTTGGAGCAGATATTAGAATAATTTTCTTATGTTGTCTGACTATGATTCAGGCACGCCTGGTATTTTATCAGAATGTAGCATCCTTTATCTGATAATTTCAGTGTGCTTTGCACATTAAAAGTGCAATTAATAGAATATGTACCAAGCAATTAGTTGACCTGTTGTGACCTTTCAATTTACACAGTGACAAAGACACACACTTGGAATTCAGTAGTAGACCATTTTCTGGCACTCACACTGCCAGTTTAATGGAGCTTGGCAATATTTAAATCAAAAGGGGAAAGATGAAAGCTAATTAAGGCCAATATACTAATGCTCAAATAATTTGTATTAATAGAAATTGAAAAGAAAGGGGCAAAAAGAATCCAGTATTACAGGGAGTGAACATATTTTTTCTCTACTAATTTAAATGCCACTATGGAATAATTTCAATGTTGGCTTGTGCTCATATTGCATGACTTTTATTAAAGTGAATAGGAGAACTGAATTTATCTAGCGTAGACTGGAAAAAACGTGCCACATTATTTTTGATCACAGTTGAACACAGCATAGGTTCTCTCTTCATATTTAAGTATCTCAACCCGACAATAAAAATCCTCCCAAACCTTTTCATGGCTCCTTGCTGTGCTAAATACTGTATTTGAGGTTTAAAATGCCCTCAAATAAGGAGGAAATGGTCATTTTCAGAGGGAGGTTTTCACTTCTCCTTTTCAACCCCACCAAAATGAGGGACAATTTCAAGATAGTTGGTTTGTCCCCATGACTCATATTACCAGGAGATGGCAAGAAATGAGCAGTTTTGATTTGTTAGAGAATGGTGTAATCTTTTTAAAAATTCTTACACCTGCTAAATAGTTGGTTTGATGAAAACATTATGAAGTTTAAAATACATACTGAGGTATGTTGAGAACATCTGTTCTGTATCCCAGGTTCTGATGAAGATACAAAGAAATGTTTCTAACTCTGCTAATTTTGTTTGCAGTCAGATTTGAAATATGAATTATTACAATGATAGTAGTAGAATGAAGTAACGTGCTAATTATCACAGTTTCCTCCAGACAAGCCCCCAATTTGCCAAATACAGATGAAAATCATGTGTCACTGAAAAACGGAGATAAGTTTCCATGATAATTTACATCGAGAATTTACCGCCTAATGTTCAGTCTCAGAGATTCAAGGACATTTTCTTCTCTTTTTGTAGTCTCTACACAAATCAGAATACCTCTATGGACATATGCTTTGCTAAAAAGTACTTTTTTTTCTTTCAACAAGTACCTATTACAAATGAATATGGTCCATTATTTGTAAAGAATCTTGGTAAAAAAAGTCACAGTGTTATTCCACAAGTTTTAAATGATAATATTCTTCCATCAAAATAATGATTTGAAAACAGATTTGCTACCACGTACAATTTATTAAGAGAGTCTTAGAAAACCAGCACTGAACCATGTAGCGAAACGAGGAAATGTTTCTTTTTCACCCATCCTCTCTCTCTCTCGAGTTCACTTGGGGCTCAATTATGCAAGTCAGTGACAAAGCTGGCCCTTGACTCCCGTGTGACACAATGCAGCCTTACAGAATTTCCTGTTTATATTTGTAACCTAGTTGGTATTCATGCCATGCGCCCGCAAGCGCTTCCTGCACTGCCTGCACGCTTGCAGAAAGAAGGTCACAGTTCTTTCAGGATCATCAAATGATCATGAGTGAACCATGAATCAAGATGGAAAACATGAGGGGAATGTTCTCCTGAAAGATAAGAAAACATACAACTTCTGCAGTGCAAGTCAAATGACTCATCCCAAAAAGGAGCATCATTTTTCTAACCCTGGAATGGCAGCCTGCAGATTTTTGTGGCAATTCCAGTCCTCGCTGAACTTTGATCAACTCAGGACAGCATGAAGTGCTTTTGTTTTATGGCCAAGGTTAGGCCAAATATTTCTTGTCATCTGCTTAAATAAAAAAGATCTCTTTCCAGACAGATCATCTGTCATTCTAGAGCATTCACATTGTGAAATCTGATCCAGTGTGAATTTCACTGAATTGTACTCTGATATTTATATAGATCTGTTTAATAACATGTTTTGGAAGGTAAAACTCGTGCTGAAAACTTAGGGAAAAGGTAGGATAGGGAGAAGTCAAGGAATTAGAGATTACTATTTTCTTCTAGGATCTATATTTGCCATCTATGTCTTGAAAAGTTGCATATAGGGTTATCTAAATGTGCTGTTTGAAATACAGTTTGTTCTTTATTAATCTGGCTTCGTCTCCTATGGAATGTTTCAATTGATGTTGTTCAAATAATTAATCTGGTAATAAGATGCCAAAATTTTTTAAAGGCTGTAAACTCTATAGTCCTACAGTATTGCATGCCCACCCCAGGGACAAAAAGAAATTTTCCCTATCTTGATGAAATATATCATTTTGATTGCACATAAACCCTTTACATGCTTTAACAATATGCTTATCTTTTCAATTCTCAAAGCAAAATCTAAGATTAATAATACTAGTATTGAAAATTTCACAGGTAAAGAAATTATTTGAAAATTTTCATCTCCCTTTTGGATAATATAGACTTCTAAAAGAATCTAAAACAAAACAAAACAACAACAAAAAAAGATTGAAACTCCAAAAAGCCATAAGAAAAAGTAACAACAAAAAGAATTCCATTTGCTTGGTCTGCAACATAACAGTCTGCAGCTATTTAAAGAAGCTTTCAGAGAGGGTGGTGCTTATTTATAATGCAGAAGAGAATCTGCTGTCTGAAAGCAACAAATACAAAGAGTTTGAACCGCAACAATAGCTGAGCTAGACGTTGCAGAAACATCTCCCTAATAAGAAATAGTGAGATAATAGAGCAGATTCCAGAGGACTTATGTTTGAGGCATTTTGGAATCTCTGAAACTGGAAATTCATAGGAGGTAGTCAGACACACATCTTCCAGTCGTCTGTACCTTCAGGTAATAATAGAATTATCAGAAGTAGAAGAGGTTAGAAGGGATCTTGAAGATCTTCTCGTTTCAGCCTTCCTGTTATGGGCAGGGACAGCTTCCAGTAGGCTGAGAGCCCCAACCAGCCTGGCCTTGAACAATTCCAAGGATGAGGCATCCATGATGTCCCTACATGTTCTAGTATCTCACCATCCTCACGGTAAAGAATTTCCTCCTAACACCGAATCTAAACCCACTCTGTTTCACTTTGAAGCCATCCCCCCTTGTCCTGATACTACACCTTCCCTTCAGGTACTGGATGGCCACAGCTAGGTCACCTCAAAGCTTCCTCTTTTTCCAAAAAAAAATCAATTCTCTCAGTCTTTCCTTATAGGAGAAATGCTCCATCCCTCTGGATTAGTTAACTTCATGGCAGACCTTACAGCTCTGTCTTGCACTAAGATTTTTATGAAGCAGAAAGAGCTGTCATGAACCAAAATGGGTTATTAGCTAAAAACATTTCCAGATCTTTAGAAACGCTTTAAACATTCTATTTTAGAGCCCCTAGAAAGGTTTTGAGGGTTTTAAGAAATACAATGTCAGGCTTATTCTTGTCATTTTCATAATTGTTCATAAGCATTTGAAGGTAAGTGTGAAGATCAGTAGTTACTCTGGATTTTTTTTTTCATCTGGTACTTCTCTGCTGTTTCGGGTTTTGCATTCTCCTTGTACTTTGCTATTAAGTATCTTTTTTATTTAATGCTCTTTTCTGCAGTTAATTGTATTCTGAGAATTTGAAGGCCTCTCAAACATTTGAAAAATCTTCCAAAATTCATTTTAAAAAATCTCAAAAAGCAGTAAACAAAATCTCTTTCACTTAAGAGGCACACTCATGTTTTCTCTAGTTTAACACAGGGTTAAGGACATCTTTTTGCCTGTTCTTAAACTGTCATTGATGCTTCAAATATGCTCAGCACAAGTCTCCCACTTGGCTCTTAAAAGAGCATTTTTTTAAAAAATGCTTTCAATGTACATTCCTGTTCTTTGATGGGAAATATTTTTTTATGACACTTAAAAGAGACTCCTGAGGTAAGTACTATGTGTAATATGAATTATCAAGCATTTTTTTTGTGGTTCTGTAAATTCCTAATATTTTTGTGTTTGTTTATTGTTTGGGCAAGGTAGCAAAGCCATTTCACCTCTCCTGCTTCCCACGGGGCTTCGCCCACCTGTGAGGTGTCTGAAGAGCATCCCCAGAGCTCCCAAAGCTGTCAAACCTCTCTGAGCCAGGACACCTCATCCATTTGTGTCCTGCTCCACTGCCCCTGTGCAGCCTGGACATTTCCAGCTGGTGCAGCAGCAGTGGCTGCAGTCAGGGGGGACAGGGTTTGTTTTGTGGGATGCAGGGGGAGCAGAGGTGCCCCACGAAGGCCAGGAGTGCAGGGATGCTCTGCAGGGATGCTCTGCCGGGATGCTCTGCAGGAACCCAGCCAAGCACGAGGCTCACCACACTCCAGTTCGGCAGCGCTCCTGGAAAACCTCAGGCAGAGTGTGTCAGCACATGTGCAAGCCATCACAGAAAGAAGTAAGGATCAATTTTGTCTTTGTTGGTTGGGTTTTTTTGTTGGGTTTTTTTTTTTTTTACTAGCCAGGTGGCAATGTTATTGTTCTGCCAATTTACAGAGCTGGATTGAGGAACCAGCTGAGATCTCTCAGCCAGAAATCCACATTGGCAGATTTTGGCACCTGTTCCTGGCCAACCACTAGCACAGGGAGCGCTCTTGAACTTCTAAGAGGGTGGCCTGATTAGAGTGAGCAGCTCTGAAAAAAACTCCTCATTGCATCAAGTGGTGTCTGGTCCTAGAAGCCCTCAAGGTCAGCTGAGGGGAAAAGAGAACTTTTTCTCTCTGCACGTTTAAATGTCCATTTTATTATTTTTCTCCAGAAAGAAAAACAACCCATAGTTTATTCACGTCTATTTATTATGATTTCTAATGTTCTACCCTAATTTCTGAATGCATACATACATGGTACCTGGCTGTGTATCCAGCAGTTCCAAGTTTGACTTTAACCCACTTGCTGCCATGTGAATGTTGTCACCAATGGCATCCCATGGGAATCCCTGTTTCTACAGCCACCTTTTTAAAACACTGGTCATCATGGTAGAATTTACCAAGAGGAGAGCAGCAATACTGCAAGATAAATGGATTTCCTAGTTTTATATCTAGATGAAAATAAAATTAACGTTTAATGAAAATTATTACACATTTCCATCTCCTATCACAGAAAGATCCTGCTGTTTTGTCTTCTGCAATTCCATACCCTCTCCTACTGATTCTACACACAAAGCATTTTTCCATTAATTCCATCTCTCTCTCAATTCCTAAATGTAACCAGCTTTAATTCAGCCAAAGTTTTGTATTATTTGATTTTCTCAGTTCAGTAGTTTACTGCAGTTATCCTATTCAGATCAGAAGTACTAATATTGTTAGGTTGAAAGCTGCCAATGGTGAGTCTGTTTGATGTACAAGCTTTCAAAGACTCCTTGAGGAAACTGTGCAGTCTTTTAGTTCTGAAAATTAAATCTCTAAGGGCCATGAAAAATTTGATATACCAGTGGGAGGCATCATCTGAGGTATGGTTTAGATTCAGAACTAAATTTATACTGATTAAAGTTTTGATATTCATTCACACTAGCCTTTATGTCTCCAAATTATTCACACACATATATATATATATATATGAGATGCACAGAATGATCTGCTTTGTTTTAAACATCTTCAGAAGGCTGTACACAACTATGCATTTCTATTTAGATGAAAAGCCACAACCTTATGAAAGAATATCTCCTCTCTCCTCCTTTTCCCCAAAGTCTTTGATATATAAGGCTTGTATTCTTATATTTACGCCTTACAAATTTTTTGTTTTGTGCTCCATAAAAGTTGTGTCTGTTTATCTCAGTGGAAGCAAGTTCAGGTTTGTTTACTCATCCTCATGGCTTTCACTTCTTTTACCCATCTGTTAAGTGGTTTGTAAGAGACCTACACCTACCAAACACTTCTTGTGGCAAGCTACATTTTCCTGGTTTACTCTTTCTGATTCTGTGGTTTATTAAAAGCCTTTCACTGCCCAGGGATAGCAACATCAGTGGCTCAGATTAATTCTTTTTGGTCTTTAGCCAATCAACCAGCTAATTTTGTCACTTGGCTAATTTAGTGATGTGCCAGCAAAATCCATAATTACAGCTAAAAGTATTTGTACTTCTATTGCTTGCTAAGCTGAGGTGACTCCATGAATACATGTATTACTTCTGCCCTTCACTCCAGAGGAACATATTTAATAAAAAACGTGGAAGTGGAACCTATCATCTATTCATTAAAAACTTTTATTGCTTTTGTTTCTCTCTTAGCAGGACACTAGGCCATATCCTACTCTGAGTTACTCAGGAAAGAATTTTTGCCCCCTAGTTAGGAAATACAGCTCACAAGAAGACTGTTTTAGACAGAATTCAAAATCCAGCTGAGTTAAATCTCTGTTAAATGGGGAAGAACGTGCCTTTACATATGGTGGCCTTACTGAGATGTGATACTTTGTGATTTTGATGTTCTTCACAGGAAAAGTATGATTTAAAGGATGTTTTACTAAGCTTTTCCCTATCTTTAAATGGGTAAAAGTTTCCAATAAAATCTACCATCAAAACAAAGAAACGCCATTTCCATACAGAACCTTTTATGGATTTTTTTTAAATGGATTTAAAAGGCCAAAGGCCAAATATGAACCTCATTAGAGTGTTGGTTTCACATCAGTTTCACCACCTTCCCCATGCAACTTCCATTTTCACCAAAAATGGTTGCATATAGGACAGAGGTATTTCACTAAACATCATTATTGCAGGCTTTCCAATTGAAAATGTTTGATACAAACTTAGCAAATTAAGAGCCTGGCTGTTAGCTAAAATGTTCCATGATTTCCTTATGAGTTGATAGAACTGCTCAGCACTTTGAGTTGGCACCTGTCAACTTCTAGTAATCAAAACCAAACCTCCAAAAACACTAAACTGCTTAAAACAGAGAAAAAGTGCCAATATCTGGTGGCTTTTTTTTCCTTTTCTTTGCTGCTCTGTGGATGATAATTCCTCTTTGCCCTTCTTAGTAAGTGCAAGCCTAAAAGAGAGAGGCAGGCAAAAAAAAAAAAAAAAAAAAAAAGAAAAAAAATCAGAGTGTCTGGGGAGGAAGGACTGGCAGGGAAGATCCCGCAGCACGAGCCAGGAAAGCACAGTTGCTCAGGCTGGAGCCAGAAGCAGCAGGTTTGGTACAGAATTAATCCCTGAGTACCTTCTGCTGCCACTGGAAGTATTATGGAAGTGCTAAGGGCTGCACATGTTCACAGGCTGCTTGCCCAGCTGCTTTGGGATTAAAACCTAGCTCCAAAACACGCGGGATGCTGAAGCCTGCTCTGTCCACATCTGCAAAGAGCACTGGGGGTTTGTGCTGGTCTGCCTGGGGGGCTGGAAAGCATCCCTCCTTAGCCAGCATCTCGGGGAGGGGAGCAGGGAGGGCTTGTGACTTGTCAGGGGCTTGGCAGCCTGTCAAGGGGAGCGAGGGGAGCAGTGAAAAAGGCCCCCCAGAAGGGAGAAGCAGAAATAAAGAGCAACAGAGGACTATAGAGGAGGGCAGAAAAGCACCTAGAGTGTGAAAAGGAAGAGCTCCCACTTGTTTGCACTGCTGACTCTGACTCGATTTGGAAGCTTAGCTGTCATTATGAGAATTGGATCAGAAACAATTTTGGAAGACGATGATATTTACTTGCCAAGCCAATCCCTATCACTTACTCTCAGTGCCAGCTCCCTCAGCTCTCAGAAATAGCCTCCTCTAATTTTCTTTAGGCTGGAAGCAAATACCAATTCAATAGAAGCCATGGGTTCTCAGCACTTTTCAGGAGTAAGTATTAGATACATGCTGAACTTAAAAACTGACACATAAGTCAAGATGGTTTGTTTCAGTATCCTGCCTTCCCTGGAAAACAAATTGTTGTAATACAAAACCGTGCATCTCACTTTGATAGTTTATTTTATTTCTCCATGCTGATGCTTCAGGTAGTTCTATTAGGCAGAATTTGACACAGGTTTTTATGGCACATCATTTCTGGCGGGGCTGTGATTGAAGTGACACAGCAGGCTTCCAAAGTACTCACTGAGGTACACAGACTTCACACAAACTGATTGTGAGCACAGGTACAGAGAGATTTTCAGTGGCACCAGAAGCATTCATCCTCTTTCAGCCAAGCCTTGTGAACTTCCCCTTTCTGATTCTGCCAATTAGAGGTGCTATCTGTGTGCCTTTGTATGCTCATCACTAGAGATTCAGATTTTCATCACTGTAGCAGTGGTGCTAATGTCAAGTACATAAATAAACAAATCCAGTGAAGCCTTTGTGGGTGTGGTTTATACTGCAAACAAACCTGCAAACTGAGTGGATATTCTCACTGTTCCTCACTAATTGTTTTCTGTCTAGAAAGCTTTACTTTATTCATGGAACCTGTTCATTACTGTAGCATGTGACTTTATCTACAGATGATCATAACCGTGCCTGTGGTCAGTGGAATTTACAGGATTTTACTGGTAGGGAATCAGCATGAGATTTTATTGCACTGTTAACAAATCTACCATGGCAGAAGCCCCATGCATTACAAGTCTCCAAAAGCAGAGGGATATATACAATACTATTAGGATCTTGGTATATTGGTTAAGGAATGTATTTTGCCCTAAAATATATTTCAGTCTTTAATCTTAGGTACATGTTTTAGTGCTCAGCCCTACTGTCTTCTCTAGCCTTGAGTCATGTATTTAAACAAAGACCTTGATTAGTACAGCCCTATGCTATGTCAAGCATTTGAACTAATCACAGCTACTCCAATTAAATTAATGCACTAGGTAAATGGCACTTGCCTTTATGGACATAATGAATATACGAAAAAATGTGTACTGGAAATGAAAACTGGCTAGCAAACAGTCTGTGAGACAACTTGTGAATGAAGTCTCACATTTCTGAAGCACACACTGTTGCTGTTTGGTTTTATTCATGTTCGTCAAAGTACATTATGTACTAGGTAGGGTAAACATACATCTGGAAATGGCATTTGTCAAGTCAGAAAGACAGTAAGAAAAAGAGAGGGGGTGGGAAAGTTCTATTGCCAGTGCAATATTTCATTTAATAACTGTAAACAAATCTAAATAACAGACAGAGTGTAACAAAAAACAATGGGGAAAATGAACTCTACAGCAACCATTTCTGCAAGGAAGAACAATGCTTTTATCTCTTTCCCCACCTTTTTCATATTGATATCAACATACCATTTTCCAGATATCAATGATTTTCTTTTCTCTACACTCAAAATTTTCACTGGATTTACATATTTGATATAATTTATGCAAATAACATTTCTCCAATAGTCAATACATTTTACCTCTCAGATAAGGAAATTATCTCAACTTGAGTATTTCAAACTATAATATAATCAATGAATATTCAGGCACAATATTTTAAGGAGTCTAATTAGGGACATCTAATCATACTTTATTGTTACCAGCTAAGCCCTGCCAACTAGCATTAATGAAACTCAGACTTCAGATGGTTTACTATCAACACTGGAGTATGCAGGAATTAATCACCACAAGTACCCTACCCACACAAGTGTCCTTAAATGCATCAGTAAACTTCTAGCCCAGCAGGATTCTGTATTTTTGCTGTCCCAGTGGAGTCAATGGAAAGTAATCTTCAGGATATATATCTTAATTTTATCCCCCTTCCCTTTTTTAGGTGAATTTTAACTTTATGTTTCCTCTCCCACTGCTATATTCATTTGTATTCTATGAGATCTGTTCCTGTATCTATTTTCTTCCCAGGTCAGTATCTTGATACTGCAGTAATAGCTCATGAAACCTAACATAAACCAAGAGAAGTTTATGAAAACCAAAGGACAAACCTCTATGGTTCGAGTTTGGGCTGACAATGTCAGTTGCACTTCAAGATTTTGTTTTTCAACTCCCTTAATCTGTCACTTTCTTTCCCTCCCCTACTCCACGTCTCCTTTTTCAGCCTTTTTATACTGTCTCCAAGCTTCGTGGTTATTTCACTTCCCTTTTTCTTTCCTCCCTCTGCTCCAATGCCTTTCATCTCTCCTAAACCATCCTGCAGTTCCCCAGTCCAATTCTACCCCTCACTGTTCTAACCCTACTCCATCACTAACCTTTTCCCTCATCTTGCTTTCACAGTCTCTTTGGCTCTATCTATGCACTTAGAATATTTTCTTGCCATCACTCTGTCACCCTTCAGGCAGCATGTACCACTTGGCATACAGTTCAGCAGATAGCACCTCAGGTGGCTAATTTTGCAAAAGAGGATATATTTGCAACTCATATTCAAAATCCCAATAAATGGGATATTTTCCACTGCAAGAGTGACAATAGAGGCTCCGTTAGAGACTGTGGGAGAATTTAGTGGTTTGTTTGGTTTCCTGAACAAGACAATCTCTTTTAAGAGTTCTGATAAATCATACAAAGATAAAACATGCAAGTACTTTATGGGAATCAAAGAGTTTACTTGCAGGTAAAAGACAGAGATGTGTACAGCTGTGACCTCATTTTATTTATTGTGTAGCCTTTTTCTATTCTAATAAAGAGCCAGTATGAACCATATTCCACTGGAAAGATTGTGAGCAAAGATGAGAAGAAAGAAAAAAAAAAAAAAAGGAGAGGATATAAATGTAAAATCAGTGAAAATAATTTTAAAATATCTGTTACTTGTGTGCAAAAGAATCCTCTAGACAGGAACGTAGTAAAAGAGAACTACAGTGGCTCTCCAAAGAGGAACAGAAGAAAAAACCTGAGGAAAGACAAAATAAAGGTGCTGCTCCTGCAGGAAGGAAAGTGGAACAGCAGCTTTCCAGTAATTGAAGGTTCACCTACTCAGTTACCTGTAGCTGAAAGAGCCCTGAGGCTAAATTAACCCATCCAGCCCCTGGATGGGGGCTCTGGATATAG
The DNA here is from genome assembly GCF_052056855.1 of Sturnus vulgaris. Lineage (NCBI taxonomy): Eukaryota > Metazoa > Chordata > Aves > Passeriformes > Sturnidae > Sturnus > Sturnus vulgaris. The sequence continues at coordinate 66,980,614 of NC_142246.1, forward strand.
ACCAGCCATAACAGCTGGTCTGATCAGAGAGAACAAAGCCATCCAAAGCTGCTAGTAGCTCAATTTCCTCTGCCTCTTCAAGTGGCTGTGGTATTCTTTATTTTGTGTCTTAAACTGTTGGGTAGCAGGTGGTATGTACTGTTAAGCTGTTGTCACATCTCATCCCAAAGCTGCTGGTATTTCACTGACTGATAAAGTGTGACCCTTTAATTCAAAACTTCAGGGACAAGTATTGATAGCACTTTATCCTATTAGGCAATCTACCACTCAGAAGAAGATACTGTTCATTATAAATAAGGTTATCAGAATCTGGCCCACAGAGTAGTGAGGTAAAGCACATTACTATACTAAAAGTGTTAGTTTTATTATCAGTTTTGCTATGCAGGTATTGACAGGTTGCTGTGATAACACAAGAAGTCCAGCACTTGACAAGAGCAAGGAAGAATTACAGAGCAGGTGCATGCAGCTAGCACAGGGGTGAAGGGAACGCGGCTGCAAAGAGTTCAGGTAGAATCTTTATGTTGTTGGCAGAGATAAAGTCTTCAAAATGACAGAAAATAATTGCCTAATAAAGAGTTATAGCACTGCCCTAAGCTGCGGAATGAAACAATTATTTTTATGTAGCTCCTCGTCTTCAGAATCTAAAATCCTCTTTGTTGTTCTCTCATCTTTCCCTTGATCTTTGGAGACTTTTCCTTGTGTATGTAACAAGTATTTTTGGTTTGTTTTCTCTCCCCCCAGTGCTTTCTCTATGCCTCTCTGTGGCTCGTTTCTGCAGGGCTGTTACCTTTCTGAGTGTAACATCTCACCGTGGGCCAGATCATTGCAGGCATCTGTCATCCAGCACAGCTGACACATTAACCTACAGATGCCCCCCCTGCTCTCCATTATTCTCACAGGTCAGCACAGTTCATTGGTGTCCCGTGATGGATGATGCAAAAGGAGAGCAGATTAGAGCATCAGGAGACGGGAGAATGACTCTGAATCTGATTAGTTTGGGCAGAAGGGATTTCATGTGATCCTAGGATGCAGCTGTAGTATAAAACGAGAGCTGCTCTCCATGTCTGTCATAGTGACTGCAAAATCCCAAATGAGCAGAGACGCTGTGGGCAGTTGCTCATTTAATTAACCTGCCCTGACTATCAGGTTCCAGGGTCTAATGTCATTTGATAGAGTTTTCACTTTGCTTCTTAGATGAGATCACCCATGGAGACGGTGTGTAGGCTGGATCTAAACTGTATTTTACACGAGAGCCCAAACTCAGCTCACCTCCAAAACAGCCTGCGTGTCTCTATTTATCCCGAGTGCAGCAATGGAGAAGTGAAAGATCAAGCCTCTTTTGTCTGCTGCAAGCCCCTGGTAAACCTCTATTCCTCAAAATGACAAATATTTCCAGGTGTGCCCTAACAGGCTAAGGCACCTCAGGCACACAGGGGTGAGCACAGAGGCTGGACAAGTAGTGAAGCACTAGAGACACAGCCATCAGTCTCACAGCCTAAGTTTTATGTTGGAGGATAATTGCGGGTTCAAATTCCTAATCTTTTTTCTAAGGATTTTTAGAATGCCATGCTTTATAAAATTTTTAGACTCACATGCATATACACCTACCTCTAATATAAAGTGGGAAGTTTCATTTTCTGTCAAGTTAACAAACTGTGAATTGAAACTCCCTGGTGTTGGGAAATAAAGCATATTAGCCAGTTCAGTCCCCTCTCAATCACTAGAGAAAAACGTAGGCACTTTTTAGTGGATGCAGCATCACGGAGTATTTCCTAAGCCTACACACCTATGGAAGTCTTAACATTTCCTATGTAAATTGTGTTCATATTGTATCTTTTCAAATTAAAAACACTGCAAGTAACAGACTTGCAGTGTAGTTGTCACTTGCTTTATCTCAGTGGGAGAGCTTTTTTTCTTTATTTTCCTGATTAGGAAAAAGAAAACAATGCAGCTGAATGGAGAATACAAAATAGACAATTTAGCCTACGATTTTACCCTAACTTACTCAATGTTTCTTCTCTTTTAGAATACTGATAAGAAGATAACGTTTTTCTGAGTATATTCATTATCACCTCTCTGGGTCTTTTCTTAGAGTATTTAAAATTTACTATACACTCTGTACAGTTTGCCACCGGTCTGTCAACACACAGCACTTTGTTCTCTGATTAGCAGATGGAAAAGAAGAAAAAAAGTTTATGAACATGTAAAAAAATTTAGTTCCGCACATGGCAATGACCACTTGGTAAATTCTTCCCACAGCTACTTGTGGAAATAAGGTTTCTATTAGAAAGATGGTTGACAAGAAGAGACCCTAATAATGGGAACCAAAATGTGTTAGTTTTTGAAGATATACTCTCTGAAAGTGATATCCAATATCACTCCAAGTTAGGAAAACAAATTATCCATTATATTCAAGGGAAAGGTCTGTCTCTGGCTAACAACATTCTGTGATAAAGGCAATCATTGTACCCAATTGCCAATCAAGTATCAAAATTTTTTTAAGGATTGTTTAGTGAACTAAATATGGATTACTGACTATTCAGAAGGTTTGAGGGGACTTTTGTAGCCACACACAAAAAATATTGGAAAGATTACAATAGGCATTGGAAACTTTCCAGTCAGCCTTTTTGTGTCCTACTATGCTTTGTTAGGGATTAAGACTTTAACCCTTGCAAAGAGAAGACAAAATGCCAAGTTGTGTGAACACAGAAGCACACTAAGGAGCAAGAAGCTCATAGATTGATAAGGTTAAAGAGAAAATCTTTAAAATCTGAATAATACAATCCTGGGCTCATTGATTTTAATGGACTTTGGATCAGGCCATTATTTCTGTTGTGATGACATTATCTGTATAATATATTCATTTCTACAATCATGACAATGATTTACTGTCTGATAAGTGCTTTTAGTTTTAAAGGATAAAATGTGTTAGTAATTAAAGCTTATGCCTTGGCATTAATTTTATAAAGTGTGCCATAAGACTTTTTCTCAAATTAAAAAAGAAAATCTAGGCCAATGTAGTGCCAATGAAGAACTTGGTATGAGCTAACAACCCTGCTGAAATAATAGAAGACAGCTCAACTCCCTGTTTAGTTTTGACCCCATAGTGATCAACCTTTTCTTAATGGTGCCCTCTCAAGGTACATCATCCAAAAATACATTTCAGCTTCACTGCAATCCAGATTTCTGGCTCTAACAAATAATTTTTCTATGCCAGGCTGATAGTACAAAACCACTTACCTTTTGTCAGCCATTTTTGGTTGACAACAATTGTAAGACCTGTTTCTTGGTATATAGAATTTTTTTTCTTGTTACCTGGTTTTATAATGGATAGAATTTCAACTACTTGATTTATTTTTGTGAAGCAGAAGAAAAACATGAATCTCATTCCATAACTTCTCCAACCAAATAGGAGCGCCTCTTTTCCCCCAACTAAAAACCACTAAGTGAAATGTTTAATGCAAGTGAAAATAGCAAAAAAAACCCAAAAAAAAAAAAAAACAAAACAAAAAAACCCAAACCAACAACAAAAAAACCAAAACATAAATTTTTCAGAAAACAAAGAACCTGAAGATCTTTGCTCTTAGAACAATTAATGGCAGAGAAAGAATCAGAAAAATTTGAAATCAACTTTAGAACTGTTGCTGGTCTTATTATTTCTGTTTGGCAGAGAGAGAAAAGATATGGCCATAGAGTGTACACTGGAGCACCACTTTTCTGTGACAGCATCTCTCTAAGGCAGAATTTGGGTCAATTGCCCCCAAATCCATTGATCCTAGTTATGGCATTGTATGAAGAGGGATTAGCAAGTTACAATCTCAAATGGGATTTAAAATTCATGATGTCTTGGAGATGTCTCTGGGATTTTCATATTGCCCTGCCTCCCAACACAAAAACTCAGCCAAGGAATGGAGAAACCTCCAGCCTGTTGTGCTACCATCACACCCAGACAATATTGGCTGGAGGGGACAGGCAGTCACCTGCTAGCAGGAACCTCAGTGGTCTTTCCTGGTTAATTTAAAGACTAAGAAAGCTTCTGGGGAGGGAATCACATCTAAATAAATTCCAAATGCTAAACCTAGCTTATAGAAGCAAGCATAGGGCCGTAAATCCAGATGTTTCCAATTAATGCAACCAAAGAACTTCATCTGACAGCTGGATCACAGTGAAAAATGCCTATGAATATAAGTAATAGGAAGTTAATTGTGTTCATTTAAGTAATATGAAGTGTACATTTAAGTAATAGGATGATATAATCATTTGTGCTTGTTTCAAGGATGATTTCAAAGCAACAGCACCCTTTAGCCACAAACATAAGGGATTTTGCTACCATCTTTTGTGCACATGAGCAAAGATGCATACATGCTTATATTTTTCTACATAAACTTTTCTTGCCAAGGATGGAGAACAAAATGAGTGTGTAGGCTGTAAATCAATGGCCGTTTGCCATTCTTTCAGTCTTGAGCAACTTTGCATGGATTTAATCACTGCTAACTTCAACAGCCACAATATACCATGAAAGTTATTAATTTTCTCTTTCTCAGACCCCAGAAATGAAGATTTCCACATCTGTTTTTTATGTCTGTGGTGATTTACGTAGAAATTACACAGTCAAAAGACAGAAAAATATACACACCAAAAAAAGCATATACAGTATAAAACACATAGGATATCTCCTCTCAGCCTAAGGAGAAATTACAATTTTCCACCAGAGCTAGTGAAGTAGAAATTCTGATTTATTGATCTTTGAGGTCAAATGTAAATATTTTCAGTTGGCTTGTTGATTTTTGTTGTGCTTGTTTTGTTTTCTGTTGCCCTTTTGAATTTATGGGAGATAAGGTCAAAGTGTTAATGCATTAATTCAGTCAGTATTAAAGAACCCATTTTACATCTTTCTGAGCATCCCTCGAAGCTGACATTCTGTTTAATATCTGTATCAGTCATCTCTGGAAAACAATGTCATGGTGAAACTTCAAACTGCCATATGATAGCAGACAGTTGTGGTCCTGTTTTTTACTTCAGCAGAGTTTCACTAGGAAAGGATAAGAGGAGAAAACCCTGAAGGGGAAAGAGATAAGTTTGCTTTCTTGAAAAAATGTCCTTTATTAAAGACTCAAGCTTCAACAAATCTGATGGAATTAAACTTGAGCGGTGTGAACACCACTATTTTTTATGGCTAGCAGCAAGTTCCAACTGAAAGGCAGGTAACTAGTATAATAGGCTTATATTTGATATTCTGGCTTTTTTGCACACCAAGGACTCAATTATCAGAGGATATGCGATTTTGAGGTTCATTTTCCCGTAATTTTAGTCTTTTCATGCCCAAATCACTATGTCCTTTCAGAATAGTTGTGTGACATTACTGTATTGTAATCCTTAGGTACCATAGTAAACAAAAGCAACATTATTATTGGTTTTCAGTTGGTTAAGTAAAAATCGTGCCCATGTTTCCAAGATGTTTGTTTCAATTAAGTGCTTGGATTTGTAGTTTCCCACAAAAAGAAGAAAAAGCAACTGTAATCTCCCTCTTGAGATAAGATTTTACTTCAGTAAAACTTTACTAAATACATTTTAATGTTTATATTTTGTGTTTGTCTACATACACATATAGTTACTTCTATTTCTATTTATGTAAGCTCTATACTCACATAGATTTATAAATCAACTGTATTTTGACTCTATTGTGCCTCTCAGACCATTGATTCAGATTGAAAAGTACTACTTGATATTTCTTAGAGTGAAATCCATCGTTGTGTGATGGTCTACAAACTACTTGAGGCACACTTATTTCAAGGTTTAAGTAGCACTTGGGTGATGCATTGCCTTGTACAGATAGAATTTTACCTTTAAAGAACATCCCACGTCTTTTCTTGTGATAGTTTAACTGTGCAGTAGGACTGTAAGTGTTTTGTGAGATAATGCTGTAAAATTTGATGTTTCCCTCCTTCTCAGTTATATACATATTTTTTTTATTCTGAGTGGACTCTTTTCCTATTTGAAAGAAGAAAAAGGAGGAGGATTTTAAACTAAAACGTAGTCTTTTTTTCTTTATATTATCTACAGTGCTGATAATACAAATCTCATGAGAAGTGAGGTGCAATCTGATGTGCAAGGAAGAGAATCAACCACATTTTTTCCTTAATTATGCTATTGTGCATTCCTGATAGTAGAAATATCATGTCATTTTTCAGGAAACTAAATACAGCAACATTCCAAAAGATGGTTGATGCACACAAATTTATTATCACCACAGCTGGGCATAGCACCAGGTTTTCTTTTTTCCTCAGAAAAACAAACTGGCTTTTATCTACCACCAGCTTCAAAAAATACTGAATAGATCCTGCAATTCCCAGGGTATAGGAAGATGAAATAAGATTAAGATTAGAGAAATGTGTGTGAAAAGGCACTAATTGAAGAACAGGAGCACTGAGAAGAAAGGATTAAACAGATTATAAATCTAATGTACAGGGAATTGCTTCATGTATGACCGTGAGTTACACAAAATGAACTGCTGTGTTGTGCAGGGGCTTCTGTGATGGTTCAATAACTCTCAAGACAAAGCAAGAAAGTTTTTTTCTAATTTTTTTGGTCCTGAATGTATCCAAATATTGTGCTCCTGATTGATGATAGAAGAGGAAGCCGGGTGAAGTGAATTTTAGGTAACCTGTCAGAATCTATTTCCATAAATATAAGGCAAAGAATTTCAAGTCCAGATGAGCAGCTTCATTACATATGTAGCTTTCTGTCTAATGATCTTTTCTACCCTGTGAACATTTAAATATCAATAAAATATCTTGTACTAGTTCCAAAATTTGTGGACACCTTAATAATTGTGGGCACAAGATTTTGATGAAAATAGGTTTCAGAATTTGACAGCTAGGGGTGTTTCTGAGAAACTGTTCAGGACATCTTTAAAACTTAAGACATTTCCTGAAGGAAACAAATTTCATGAAAGTCTAGATGCCTACTATCCTAAAAAATATCAACTGCCAAAAATAAATAAATGACCTGGCAAACAGCAAAATATGAATACTACGTGCATATACACACCTGCAGAGTAGATAAGCAGTATTTATTCTCACTCATATATAAATTTTAGATAAACTGAAATAAACATCCCATGTCAATTACAGATTCACAGATACTGCACTTCTTTCTTTTGAAAGAGGATTTTTTGGCAAATCAGGCAGAATGAGAACACAGAATCATTCACACAGAGAAAGCAGTAGCACAAAATACCCACCACATAATTTATTTCAGCCTATTTCATATAAACCAGAAGGTCAAGTTCGTTTACTCTCATGGCCACAGTGTTGCTGCTGGTATCACACTATCAGACAGAGTAACAAAAGTTCAGATCCTGATAATATACCCAAACCACCCATGGCATACCCACAATTTCCTTACTGGGTAGTAATAAACAGATAATAAACAGTCACTCTGTGACTTTGCCAGTTATTTATTGTGTTTGCTTGACAATAATTCCTTGATTTGGGCAAGCATGCAAAGAGAATATAACCAAGAAACATGGGGAGCAAGTATCCAGGCTCTGGCTCAGGTTAAGGACACTGTGGTGGATAATGATGGTTCACATGTTTTGAAAGACTGGAATAATTAATTAAACCATTAGAAAACAGACTCATGAACATACCATCTGGAAGTGTTATTACATTGTGTGTCTAAATTATTCCCCTACGCTTAGCACAAATCTCTAAGAGTGGCAATTTAATTATAGAGAGGGTAAAAATTAATTTCCACAAACGGTTGGAAGGCCTCCTCTCCAGTACTGTACTGACAAATCTTAGTAGGACGATGGTAGTTGATGAGTCTATTTCTCATGCCATAAAGATGAAAGCAAGCAATGCCCCTAAGCAGCATTCACTGTGCTGCTTTCCTGCGAAAGCTGCCTGATGAAAAAGACCTGGGGGTGCTGAATCTACTTCAATCTACTGAATGAATTAATATTTCTACCACAGTACTATTAAAAGTGCAGTGCTTGCTAAGTGAGGTTGCAGAGGTTAAGGAAGAAGAGCACGTCAAAACCTGCTGCTTCTCATGCCTGCCCTCCAGAAGAGCTGTGAAAGTCAGCCCACTCTCCACACTACAAAATGGATGAATAGACACCTCAACCATAAAAGACACCTCAGACCTCTGCCAGACTTCAAAACAACTTTGAACTTGCTTGGTGTTCAGAGTGCTGCTGTTCCTGTTTTGGCTTTTTTCATTTGTTTGGTTGGGTGATTGGCTGATTTTTTTTTTTTGTGTTTGAATACGTTTGTGTCTTTGCCCTCTCTGTTAGAAGTCAAAACGAGAAGCAGAAATAACACAATAAGGTGAGAAAAGTCAGTCTGCTGGCAGTCTGAACCTGATTTTTCAGATCAGAGATGCCAGGGAGAAATAGGCATTGGGTAAGTACTGGAGTGTGTTCCAGAACTTACCAGGTTTCTTTATCAAAATCTCCAAAACTGAAGAAATCAAAAACTGAAGATACCATAATAAGAACAGGAACACTCATGTGCATGTTGCCCTTGTAAAAGGACTGTAATTTGGGTCTTTGCTTTCACGTGTCAGTCTCATTTCAGGGGTGATGACTTCAACAACAAAAAGAAAACCTCCATCACCAAATGTGGTTCCCAAATGGCATTCTCCAGGTGCACCTTTTGTCGTGTTAGGCTGAGCACTTCAGGCTCATCCTGTCTTTTCTCTTTACTAGAACCTGCATTTCTTTACCAAGCAACAATGGGGAAACATAATTTGATAGACCCCTTGCTTGTAAATATACTTCACTCTATTCCTGTATTATTTGTTGCTTCTGAAGATTTGGAAGAACTAATGCTATAAATCACTCAGAAATAAGGAAGGAATTCACCAGTAATGTAAAATTTTAAATTTTAAATTTAAATTTTAAATATTTTAGACTTACTTTTTGAAGGCCCACATTTTCTCTTATATATACTATTAATTGTTTCAGTTTAAGTGTAACCTAAAAATATTTTGGAACAAAAAGGTATTGCACTACGTCATTTAAAATTCAACCCACCAACTGACTTACAGATATAAAAATTGTGTGAGCTAAAAACTTTTTTTAGTGAAAACTTTTCAAATTTTATGTAAACACACCAAGTGTCAAGTGAGCATTCTCCAGAAATAAAGATATTGTTTTTATAAAATGAAGGGTTTAGCTTGATTCCCTAAATAATCCAAGTCCAACGAGTTTTTTTTTAAAAACATGTACAATAAAAAAGTGTTGAGTGAAGAAATGGAAGAGTTCAGGAGAGCAGTGTGTATGGTGACAGAGAATTGTTAGTCTCCCCACACTTTACTGAACATATTTTAGTAACCTAAAAAGTCCAATTTAATTAATGGTGTGCAAAAGCAGAGCAGGGCAACAAAGACCCTCTTTCACAGACATGAGTTTGTATAATTGCACCTTATAAAAGCTCCCCTGCAACTGCCCCTTGGAGTTGGGTCTGTTTGTTTACATTTGCTGGTTGTTTTTTAGAAGGAGCTGTAAAAGGAATAATCACAGCAGCAACACCGACCAATGCTATTAACTCTGCTTTGTAAACCCTTGATGTAGCTCTGACACTCAGTCTTACTAACTACATAGTAGAATTTAAGCTGGATCATTTAAATAATGATAAAGCTGTCAAGACTGATGTGATTTTCTTCTTGAGCAATTCACCTTCTATTACGGGTTTTATTGTACTTTATAGTGGGCATCTGTAAATCTGAGGATCAGCTTAGCTCCCTAATTTACACCCATTGCACGTACTACATGGTTTTAACTGACTTACTTTAGAAGGATTCACAGTAGTTGCTAGGAAACCTTTCTGTGTTCTTTTCACTTCTTATATAGCATTAGCTTTTCAATTGATAAGGCTGTACCTTTAGGTACAGAGGGATTTAAGCAGAATCAAACAATGACAGTAGGACTGCAGCATAGATAAGCCAAAAAAAAAGGCGGGGAGGGGGCGTGCAAATCCTTGTTCTTTGTACAGGTAATACAGAGGATTAGAGTAAAAGAAAGGACATTGCACATTTTCCATGAATATTTTTTAAAGATATTCTGCATCATATTAAGAAAAGCTGCAAAACAAAACTTCTTACTGTAGTTTAAAGTTTATAAATTTGTAAATGACTGTAGCAGAGAAGCCATTTCATTGTGTTGCATTTGTTACGTGGTTTGTCTTCCTGGGGATAATTTCCAGTGGTAATGTTGTGAAGCATTTTTCTGTATGAGGGAAGGATAACTCCCATGCAGCTTTAAGGAAGTAAATGTTCTTGCCAGAAGTCTCTCTCTTGCAAACACATTTCCACTAAGATAACACAGTTAAGTCATACTTTTTCCTGCTGAAATAGACTGATAGATGTCCTCAGGTTAGCAGACATACAAGCCTATGTGAGAACAACATAGAGACAGGTAGAGACTGGAGAGATAAAGGAAAACTTTACCTTTATCTACTGTAAACTGCATTATCTTACTGCTTCTCATCTCTACTGGGATAAAATAGTCTCTTTTCCATTAGAAAGCTTGTCCCAATCAATTCAAATATATAAATATGTATCTGATGCACAGCAGTAATTATATTACTTTCAGAAGCAGATTTTCCACTATGCCATGTTTTTCTTCCCCAAAGAATCCCATCTCTTTTCAAAAGTTTCAGATGTTATTTGAGTGGGCAAACTGTGAGCACTGCTTGATCTGCATACCTTCCTGTTCCCACCACATCCCAGTGCCTCATTGTCCTCAAAGCCTGATGGTGGCATTCAGCCAGGATCCCAGTGCACTCAGTAGTCTGAACAGCACCACAACCATCTTTTAAGAGACCCTATAGTAAACGCATAAATAGCGGAAGATTTTTTTTTTTCCTTCACAGTTGAAAGAAGAAACAATTAAAATTGTATTTTCTATGTCTTTTAACTGGGGACACACATAAAACTGTGTCTGTAGTTCTACAGGTATTTGCTTCTTTCTTTTTTTTTCTCAAGGTTTCTGAAAACCAAATCCAAAACAGGCTGAGGTTTTTTTTTTTGTTTTGGGTTTATTTTTTTTGTTGTTGTTGTTGGTTTTTTGGGGGGTTTTCTTCTTGTTTGTTTTGTTTGGGTTTTTGTTGTTGTTGTTGTTGTTGCTGTTGTTTCGTTTTGGGTTTTTTTTTTTTTTGTTTGATTTTTGTATTTTTTGTCCTATATTGTCTGAGGTTAGAGAGTTTCATAAGAGGGCAGACTCACTTCAGAAAAGAATCTAATTTATTTCTTCTAATAGCCTTAACTCAAGTCTCTTGGGTTACCAAATCTGAGTTTGCATTAACACTGTCTTGGGCAGAGTGAGTTTTTTAAACACCCACTTTCTACCAGTCAGTATGAAGAAAGGAGAGAAAAGTATTCCCCAGCATCTTGCTTTCCAAACAGATAAGTCAGAGAACATACAATCATGAGAAACAAGAAGGCTATCATATCTTTGATCCTAATATAAGCTGAAAAAATAAATATTTCAAACAATAAGACAAAGCCACGTATAGTATTTAATGAGCCTAAAATTCATGCAGTTTAAAAGCCAAGAAGGACAGTGAAAGGAATAGGGCTACACTCTACAGATCATTAACATCAACCAGTAATGCCTGTGCTAAATCCATATCAACCTTTTTGAAAGGTGCATTTCAAAAGCAAACATCATCTCAGAGGAATTTGAAAAACACCTTGGTATAAAAGAGAATCTGCCACCTCCAGTCATAAAGAATATCCTTTCCATTTAAAACATTCATCAATTCTAATTGTAGGTGGTGTGTTAATGTTTTATTTTTATTTTCTTATTACCCCTTTCCCCCCCACTGCTGGAGTTTTGACTAGAGTTTTTAGTAGTCAATAGTGTCTTAGCATCAAAACGTTCATATATATATGTATACATATACTGCAACTGTGTAATGTTGCATAGAACTCTGAAAATTTGCAGAACTAGACTAGACTAGCTCTTATCTACTTTATTCTCATCTTCCTTAGAAGGAGATACACGAGGCTATGAAGCATCATATTCTTTCAAGAGGAAATGCCTGAGGAATGTTGCTGCACATCTGAGCCCAGCAGTGGTAGACAAATTACTATTATTTTGTATGGAACTAACTTGTGTTATGCAGATAAATACAAGAAGAATCCAGCACCCTTGCACAGACCTGATTGTTGTTTGGTCTATTAAGTGTGAGTTAGTAATAAAAGATCAGTGTGAAAAAGAAGCCTTTTGTTTAATTTTTGCTTACCAAAACTGCACCACACATTCCATACTTTGCTATTTTTCTAAATAAATGCTATGTAGAAAAGAAGAGTTGAGGAGAATATGACTACTGGACTAGTCTCGGTTCCACATTCTCTTCACTTACTACAGTATAACGTGCCAAAAAATTGATAACAATACATAAATCACATTCTTATGTATGATGATAGCTCTCATTTGAATACTGAGAGCTCTCATGCAGCCAGTCACACTATTCCTATTGATATAAAGACATATTCGTGCATTACCTCTGTAAAAGGAAATCTGAAATGCTCAGAGAACAGCAGTTCCTTCAACATTACAACCTACATGCTAGATGAGTTTACTAACACATTGGTGGGACTCCTTTATTTCCAAATGCCTTTTTGGTCTCTTAGAAGGAAAATTTATAATTTTTCTTTTATTATGAGTTTCTCTTATTATAATTCACTCCGATTTTTAAGATCACAGATAATTGGGGAAGAGCATAACTTTGATATCGTAACTTACTTTTCCCTTTTGTAATTTTTAAATATCTAGCAGCTGCTCAGCAGATTTCTCATCTTTCACAACTTCTGCTGCACCACCTATGAATTAACAGAACTTTGCTTTCTTTTGTATTCTGCTAGAGTCTCGACAGGTAGTACTGCATTGCCCACAGTTCAAGGCTGTCAGATATTAAGAAGCATTCTCACTCTTTAGAGAAATGTTACTTGCTCCAAAAAAAAATAAAAAAAAAAAAAAAGGAAGAAAGGCTTCTTTAACAACCAGAGATTAAAAGCACATAGAAGCAGACTGTTAGCATGTGTAAACTGTGCTTACACTGCAAGGGCAGTGGCCCTCATATGCCTTAGTTCCCTCCACTGCTGTGTCACATCAGTGCTCCAGTGCTGCTACACTTTACTGCCCACCTGACTTGTAAATCCCTCCACCAGCAGTCACCTCATGGCTAAGCTGCAACACCTTGTATCCAACCACAGCCCCAAATCAAAGCCAAAGCCTTCTCAGCTACTGAGAGGACTGACAGATGTGGGAAAAAAAAAATCCAGTTCTCATATCCTAGCTCCCATTTGTGATCAAACTGCCCTTCCGCTTGTGAGCGTTTCTTGCCAGTCCCTGCAACACAGAAATATTCTCATTGCCAGGACCTCACAGGTTTTCATTTCTTCTCCCAACTACTGTTGCCTCATCCATCATACTTGCATGATGTCTTTGTATCTATACCAAGCTGAAGGCTTTCTCATCCTCAGCAGAGTAACAAGCTGGAAGAGAGTTTCCACACTATGGTGGCTCTTGTAACTAAAACAGAATTCCGAAATGAAACATGAATGCTCTTCCCTGATTTCCTTCCTTTTTTTCTCTCCTCCCTTCAATGATCAGCTTGCTTAGGCAATTCATTCCAAAAAGGCCCTCATAGTATGTTTTCCACTCTCCAAGTGGAAGGTTGGCAAACCCTCCAGAGCAAGTCAGAAGCACTCTACCAGCACTGTTCTATAAATTAAAAAACCACAATCAACTCTATGGCCTTTAATTTTACAACAGCTGCAAAGACACTGCTGTAGGGGTGTTGCTGGCTCTTTCCTCTTTGAGCTGCTGGGCCTGACAGGGTACCCATGGAAATGCTTGTGTACTCAGAAAGGTAACTTCTAAATACATGAGAGGTTGTTTAGGAGGGAGAGTATCCTACAAAAATCTGCTGATGCACTTCTCCAGATAGCATGCCTTCCATCGATCTCAAACGTTATATCAGGCTGTGGTGACATACATGGCAAGCATTTGAAAACTGATGATTAAACAAGTTTGTTTTCCTATGCCAAATGCAGGCTTGAGAAGGAAACAGCTTATATGGGTAATCAGGTTTGTTTTGGATCGATACGCAGTAAATTGCCCAGTGCTGATTATTTTGAACAAATGTGCAGTTCTACCCCATATAATAAAAATCTGGCTGCCTTTTGTTACTCATGAAACTCATAAAGGTTAAACCTTTAGCCTGAAGGGAAAAAGATCCTTTTCATCCAATGAAAATTAATAGGACTGAGCATCCCTCCCCTTGCAGGCAGCTGTAATTTTTCAGCTAAGAGGCAGAGAGGTCCAAGAAGAATTGATGATGGAAAGTTTTTGTCACCACCATAAACACATTTTAAAAGCAGCTAGCAGTAGGCTCACTCTGAGAATTGCACATCTGAGGCAATGCCAGTGGTACTTAGCACAGCTGCTCGTGGCTGTGAGCCTAATTCAATGTTGTTTGTCTCAAGACTTTCCAGTGGACCAATTCAAGTGGCAGCACACAGCTGATGGGCGATATTAGCATTAACACCTCACCTGCAAAATACATAATTACACTCAAATCTGCTGATTGGAAGCAAAATACAAACACATACTACTGGTTGCATTTCAGTAGTAACCATGCCCAGTGAGGAAAAGGAGTGGATTGTTATCTAGAAATAGTGCCACATTCTGCCTCTCAAATAAAGAGTATTGGTAGCTTGTGTAGGTATTAAAATTTCATACGACCCTTTTTAGGATGACAGTTGTTTAAGGCTAGGTAAATCTAATTCTGTTTGTTTTCCACACACTTACTTTGCATCTTAAGGTTTCTAAAATGTATTTCTGTGATGCTAAGAAAAGTAAATCTGATTAATTACTTCCTATATATATATATAATTACTATATACATAGAATGAGCCAATAAATTGTGTGATCAGATGATGTTAATCTAATATCTCACAGCATAGCTGCTACTTTCATGCCAATCTTCTTTACTGGAGCATGTTTGTTTCAAATTTATTAATTTTTAATAAACACAGCTCACTTCAGAGTGAAGTTTATGTTAGTATTAAACTAATTTACTTTCATTTGAAAGTGTTAAATCCAAACCGTTCCTTTTTTTCAGCTGGGAATACAATCAAGCACAGTCACTGCCAAATAACTATTTGGAAAATATGTTTTTATTATTGTTGTGTCTTTAGGTGATTATATGCAGTGGCTGATCTGAGAGCTCGCTGCAGCCATTGTTATTGCAGTGAGCTAAGCTTTGTTCTGCCAGAGCAGGTAACAGCTAAAAAGCTCCAAAGAAAAACTAAGTTTTGGATTTAGGAATAATTTCTTAAGTTTTACTTAAAACATGGCATCACAGAATAGGTAAGGTTGGAAGAGACCACTGCAGGTCATCTACTCCAACCTCCCTAATGAAGTCGTGTCCTTCACAGATCATAACTCTGGATTGTGTCCAGACAGCTTTTGGAAATCTCCTGTCTGGACAATCTGTTCCTTGCATGATCACACGCCCAGTAAAGAAGTTCTTCCTCATATTCAGGTGGAACTTCATCAGTTCCTGGCCATTGCCCCTTGTCCTGATCAGCAGCACAGAGCAGAACCTGGCTCCATCCCCTTGACAACCTCCCTGCAGGTATTGATAGGCTTTGATAAGATAATTTGACAGGTAAATACACATCACACATTTATCTCACACTATATATAAAATATAAATATATGATGAATCAATACACAGAATAACAATAAAAGAATTCACTGGTAAACTAATGCACTTGTGTAGCATAATCCATCAAATTGCCATCCACAATGAGACATGAAACATATTTTTGTGTTTTTTACCTTAAAAGTGCAAATAGATAATTTAGCACTATTTTGTTTACTAAATTCCACAGGTTTTGAGGTTTATCTTCTTGAAAATAATGAATTCTTACGTTGAAAAAGCTATCATTGCTTCAGATACACTACCCCAAAAAAGACACAACCAACACTGAAAACATATGTTTTCTTAAAATTATATCTACTGAACAAACCTAATCTCTTTAAAGAGATTTATGACAAAATTAAAGCTTATAAACATATTTATAGAGATGTTGAGAACTTACATATGACCCTTTGTGTCTTCACACTCCTGCTAGGAAGGAGCATTCCTCTGAGGAAAATGGTGATCTGAATGTCTAATGAAGTCTGGATGTGTTCTATAAAATGGTAAAAATTAAGCTTGACTAGGCAATCATAAAGCTGATACTTCCTAATTTTACAGACTACACAATCTACTTCTTCTCTAACATTCCCACAGACCCCTTAGCATGAGATTCTTGCTGAGAGAAAGACAGGAATAGGCATTGTTACCTATCTGCACTCTGTAATAGATCAGCTGAAATGTTTGAACCTCCTTGTTTCAGTCACTTTAAAACCAGCTGCTGTTACTGGACTTGTCTGGCCAGCTGTGCTTGGGGAGCACGCTGCTTGCTGCTGGCAGTATCTCAAAGGGCTTGGGTGAAAAAGTTTCTCCCAGCCTGCTTCTGCACCGATGGCATCCCTGAGCCACAGCCTTTGGAGCTGGGCCATGTATTCTGCAGGTGGGGTTCTGCTAAAGGACAACAAAATGCTCTTGAGACGTGTAAGATCTGGAAATAGAAGCCAGTTCAACTGTCTGCTTTGTCTCTTGCAGATCCCCAGAGCTCTAGGAACTTCTTGGTGACCCCACTGACTGCCATCAGGGCTTGGAGGTGTGTTCTCTGCTCCACAGGCATGGGCTTGTTCACTGCCTTTCTAATTTTTACAACATTAATAGATCTCTTAGAGCTTTTTCACTCTTAAATCTCTTACTTAGTCAAACTAATTAGTGGTGTTTTAATCATTTTCACATCTCTGAGCACTCACATTCTCATAGGTTGCTGTACAGAGAAATACAAAAGAATGGCTCCTTCCCTGATGAGCTTGAAGTTCTAGAGAGCAGCTGCTTTGCAAACTGTACTGTAAGAACTTGTAAATGACACGTACTGAATTGGTAACCCTCACATTGCACCCATGTCATTTCTACATCAGGTCTTTCTTTGATAAACTGATCAACAATTCCTTTTTAATAAACTGTCTTCTTGAGAACGTCTTTTACCTTGATCAAATAATTGACAGCTCTTTCACACAATTTGTGTATTTCTGCAAAGTGTGGTATCACATGGAAAAAGAGAATGTCTTAAAGCAACTTAGATAAACAAACAAGAGAAGCAACAGCTCCAAGGAACTGACTTTACCAACAATATCCTTTTGTAAGGACACTAGATTCCACCAAAATTAAAGTGAAGCAAGGCACTATGATACATACTGATAACATGCAATGTTAAAGCCTTAGAGAATAAATTACTAAGTTAACATGTTACTGCAATAAGATGAAATTAGAAGGGTATTTTAAATTTCGTAATTAGAAATGAATTTAAAGAGAGAATCTGACCAAGAATTATGACTCAGACCTTTGAGAGAGCCCTGTATTTAATCTCCTGAGTGAATTTGAAATCATGATTTATTGTCTGTCACACAAACTCTGTTAGCAAAGTAAATAAACTGCATCTTTTTTTAAAAAACCTCATCTGTTATTCTCAACTCTCAAATGTCTTTTTAATTTTAAAATTAAATATTCAGGAACTGCAAAATACTGCCTTAAAAAATGCATTTCAATGTACTAATAAGATAAGCTACTGCTTATATTAGTCCAGGTGTTCAGAACTGCCTAGACATCTCCATGGAGCATGGCTCTGTGCTGTATCATCACATTCTATCTTTTGTTGGACTCATTTTGTTTAACAGAACATTTCAATAATATGCCAAAAAAAAAAAAAAAAAAAAAAAAAAAAAAAAAAAAAAACCCACAAAAAAACCTCCACAAAATAAAACCCCAAAAACTTAAAAAAAGCTTTTATGTTTCATTTATTTCAATCATTGCTGTTCTTATCCACACCAGAATTACAGTTTTTATCTGAAGGTGTTACGTGGGAGGTGATGAAGGGCCCAATGAACCTGCTTTATTCCCTTTCTTCCCACTTGTGGCAACAGGTCATGTCGGGGTTTAGCTGGAGGGAGAATCTGAGCAGCCTTGCTTTAACAGGAAAATTACAGTGCCATAGCTGTGCTGATATAACTCCCTCATGTGGATACTCTATTCTAAGGACAAAAAATATTTTATTCTGGTGTAATTACTTTGCCTTTTAATTCTATCTGAAGAAATCCCACCAAAGGGAAGCATATCATGATATCTACCAAGCTTTTCTTCCTGCGGTCCAGCTCCCAGGGGAAGATGAGATGCTGGGACAGACAGCACTGACTCCAACTCACTCAATCTCCCCTATCCTTCAGTCAAAGGAACAGCATCCTCTGCCATCTAGTCCAGGCAAAGAGCTCTCTCCATGGGAAGAGGGAGATTGAAAATGGGGTACCATGAAATATGTCAATATGGGTAGGTAGAAAACACGCACAGATCTGCCTGCACAAATTTCCCAGTGCAGAATTTCTGAACTTGCAAGCTATTTCTATAATTTTTCTTTTGTATCAAAAGGACTTCATGCATTAAAAAATTACTAAAAAGGCTAATTAATAGAAGCGAAAAGAAATAGGAATGTTCTATTACTTATTCAAGCCTTTCTTTTCTCTCTTAGAAAGACTGAAGCTCTTCAGTGGTGCTACATTAAAAAAAAATCACTCTAATTGATCTAGAAATAGCATAAAAGGTTTTCTTCTGCTGCCATGATAAATAATAATAGTGTGGATAATCTGGAACTGCCTGATCACACGTCATTCACTGATCGAGAATACATTTTGCATCGAAAGAAATTCTTTTTGTTAATAGCAGAATGCCTACCACAGCCTGAATACAAATAGTTAAGTCCACAGCACCTGAACTTTCCAAATCACCAAGACAGAACTATTTTTAGCTATAAAGCTATTTTGTAGCATTTGATTTTTCTTAGGAGTGCAATTTTAAAAAAGAAAGTGCCTTGGTAACTCTTTTGCAGCTTTACACTTCAGTTACCAAAGTGTCACGGATTTTAAAGACCATCTGAACTTCCCCTTGAAAGGTATGAAAATAGTCCTGGATGACTTCTAAACAATCGACTTAAGGGCAGACACTTAGCTTGTGTAAATCAGTATCACTCCATTTAAGCTAATGGAACTATGCCAGGATACCAACTTTCATCTGGCATGGTCTATTTTTTGCTTCCAACTATTCTTTTATGGAGCTAGAGAACTAAAGGGTTTCAGAAGAGATCTTTCTGGGTACTGTCTGACCTCCTTGAGCCCGACTGATGCTTTAAAATAGAACTTTAGCTGATGAACCAAACACTTCATCACATTTCCTCCCACAACAACAATCTGAAATAATGATCTATAGGCGCTTACTGTTGCCAGCACTTTTTAAATGTTTCCCCTGGTGCCTCAACAGTTGAAATCCCAGGAAGTTAAATTAGCTTGCAAATTTGACTGAATCAACACCTGCTCATTCAAAACATATTTTAACCACAGGAAGGATTTCTTCACTCTCATTTGGAGCAGAAAAAAACCCAAAACACCTAAGAACACAGAAATCACGGCCAATTTCAAGGCTCTGCTGGAATATAGAACTAAGCCATAGCAAGTTGTTGCCGTTCCATCCTGTTTGCTGTGGTTCCAGTACACAAGGCATACCTAGGCTAGTAGGAAATTTATTACTTGCCATGTTTCTCCTGAAAAATAGTCAAATCCAGCCAAATATTTTTCTCTCAGGCAATGCGAAACTAACAGAGAAATAGCAATTAATATCTCAGTATCATTAATAATTTCTGCTTCACTTTTGTTTTCTTACATGCCTTTTCATTAATACACATAATAGCATGGTATGCTGAGTGCAAAGCAGTGGGACATACTCAGATTTTTTACAGACTTGTTGAGCAGCTGGTGCTGTGCCTCTCTACACATTCTCAGCTGGGGCTGTTACATGAGAATGGCAGCTGATAATCCAGGAAACTGTGGCTGGAATCAAGGAGGGAAGGAACAAGCACTGTCTCCCATGTACCAAGGAAGTGCCACATTAAATGGGACCGTGGCAGTTTTAATATCTCTCTCTCCCTCTTGAATATGTATTTTTAGCTGTAAGCATTTAAAGAAGAGATAAAAACGCAGTAGAGAAGTCATCCTCCCTAGAAATGAATGACAGGAAAGAATGAAACTCTTATACAAACAGAGAAACCAAAAAAAAAATATATATAAAGAGAGGAAAAAAAAAGGGATCTTAACTGAAGATAACTTTTAGCTATTGATAATAAATATCTCAAGTTTTCTTTATGGAAGTTTCAAAGGGGAGTGGCACGTTCATAATTATGCTACAAATACGTTCTGCACATATTCATAGATTATGCAATATTTTTATTCAAAACTTTGCTGCTGCTTTAATTTTGTGCCAGACCTTTGTGGAGCCCTGCACTAACTGCTATCAAGGGAACTCTTTGTGTTTTGTTCCATGTAGAAGAGGGTGAGGATTATACTAAGACTTTAAGAAGAGGAGAGATAACAAAGAAAAAAGGCAATAAAGAAGAGACATTGGAAAAAATAGAACATCGATAATCTTGTAGTTCTCAACCTTTTAAATCAGTCAAGCTAAGGATGAACAGTAATTTAGTATTCTAAGACCACGAAGAAGTGAATTTTGGAAGGTTGCACCTTACAGAATTAGAGCAGTCACTTTTTTTGAAAGATTTTATAGTCCATGTCAAGTTTCTGAAACAATTTAATAAACAATAAACAAAAGTTCAGTGTTTCTGAGTTTTGGACTGTGTCATAGCAGCTAACAATGTGTTAGAGAGGTACAGTCACAGGGCTTGTATGAAATCTCACTGTGAAGGGAACAATAATAAATAGGCTTATGCTGATGTTGCATTACATCAAGAATCACTGAACAGCAACTTCTGATCAAGTATCATAACAATAGTAGAAATAAATAAGAGGGCCTTTGTTTTTTCAGGCCACAACTGCAGCACAGCATCATGCTGTCCCATCACACTGCTAACTGCAGCATTACACAGGCACACCACAGACACTGAAACTCTCCATCATGAGTATCAGAAATAATGTTTAACCCTCCACAATGAAATATACTTTTTTTTTTTTTTTGGTAGGTTTTCAAAGATATCAAAACCTCAAAACACTTCAAACTCTCAAATAATCTATTGTTTAAGTCAAGACCAGAGAGCATTGCAAATTTCTTTCTAGTCAGAGGAACTGATCAGATGATCCTAAAAATGATCCACAAAAATCACCTGGCCAGTGATCCACTGGATGATTCAGGGAGAGCACTGAACCTGCCCGGGTTTCTTGGGCAATAAAACCTTGCTGGGTTTACTGTGCCAACACAACAGACTCAGTAATGAGTCACAGTGCCTCTGTCATCTGTCACCAGATTTCAGTCCCATAGTGTAACAACTTCCATTGAAACACACGAAATTTGAAAACTGTATGAGACAAAAAAAGTGCAGTGTAGGGATACCCAACAGTGCCAGGGTCTCCAGATGTTCCTGGGACAATTACCAGGGATGCAAGCTGGTATTAGACCCACAGTGCTTGAGACAAAAGACAACTTAATCTCGAATAACAGTTCCAGTCATGGAAGCTAAAGGTGGAGTTAGAGAATAGTGACATGATGGAGTGACAACTTGCCCTGCAAAGAGGGAAGAGTGTGTCAAAACTGACACAGGAGCTGTAAGCCTGAATGACAGGGAAGATGCTGAAATTGCTGATGGACAAGTAGCAGTGGATGTCAGGAAAATGAGGTGCACCTGTGAAGAAGAGCTAGATCTAAGCCAGCGTACAGAATGCAGCTCAAACAGAACAAGGGCGTGGGAAGAGTAAGACCATGTTAAGACCTAAGATAGGAAGGCCTTCTCCAGGGACCAAGGGGGAGAGGAACAGAAATAGAAAGAAAATTTTTTTTATCTACTCAGAGAAGTGCTAAAAGCAGAACTTATATTTTTCTGTCTTGAATTGTTAAATCCATTTTAGATAACCTTATTTAAAGAATGCCGTTTTGGCATGTACTGGATTCTTGTCAAAATTATTTTGGGATAGCCAGACACCAGGTAACCCACAGTGAAGTCCCATATAGAAATGTGCTTGACACATCATAGCATATTAACACTGATATACTGGATGGTGATACAGGCACACTGACCCTGCATGTCTTAGCTGACACTCCACAGGCATGTTTAGTTAATTCTGAGTTTGCTCTTGGGAGGTCCAAACCCTACTATGGTGGACATCAGGAAAAATAAAGAGAGGTGCTTAATCTATGTCATAGTGTGAAAAACAACTGAAACGTAGATGGTAATAATGGAATTCCAGGAGCATAGGGCTCAGTGCCCATGTCTCTCCTTGCAAATGCAAACCTTCAGGATACAGAAATGTTCAGCTGTGGGCTTGATGCTAGACAAACAATAGAAAAGGAGGAGGAATCCCAAGAAACATGAATCAGCACAGTTGAGATAACACTGGGGGTGGAAGCTGTCAAAGAAAATTGTCTTTTTGTGAGAGACTGGACAGATGGATGTCTCAAGACATTTCAGGGTGTACATGTGTGTGAAGGAAAGGACAGGCTGGGACTTGCCCATGAGAGGCAGTGCCCTGTCCTGTACACCCCACTCCCAGAGCCTGTATCCCAGGCTGGCAGTGGCTCCCATCCCTGGCACAGCAGAGGATGCTCCACACCCACCTCTGGAGCCCCAGCCCAACTCCTGAGTGGCCAAATGACCCAAAATCCCACCTGGGACAAGGGTCCAGGAAAGCCAAGGGGTGTTTGAAGCAGAACATGGGGCAGGCAGGCACCCTACCTCCTCCTGGAATTTCTATCAGCTGAACACTGCTGGAAACCAGGAGCTGGTAGCTATATGTGGCTTTTCTATATTCTTTCTGCTTTTCTCTCTTCCTCCTGCTAATTCCCTCTTCTCAGAATTTTCAAGTAACTTAAAATCAAACAATCTTAGAGTTCACTAAGTTGAATAGGCCAAGTTAAAGCTTTGAGAAGCGTTTTGGGTTGATTGAATATTTCATTAAATCTTTTGCCAAAGTTCTTTGATTCTCTAAAGTTGCCAATAAAGTCTTTTTGTTGTTTTGACCTCTTGAGAATATCCTGTTCATCTAACTCAGAGTAGATGAGCAACCATAAAGCCCTTTTTGAAGCCTCATTGAGCAAGTTGTTTGGGGCCTTACATTGTTCCAATATATTTATCTTTCAGTTGACAATAAATTCCTTCTTAACTTGTATTCAGTGCTACCCTAGTATGTGTTTAGTTTCACTTTTTGCTTTGTTCTTTCTCAGGTGTTAAAAGGAAAAAGAAGAATACTTGAAGCCCGGTGAACACAAACTGTGACATGCAAGTCTGAGATGTTAATTTCAAAGACTGACTACACAGAAGACAAATACAGGTTAGCTGGAAAAGTGTTAAAGGAGTGAGGTAAGTGGGTGTTTGATGAGGAAGCCTCATCAAAACCTATCCTAAGGTTGAGTAGGAAGTCTTTCCCTGCTCTCACTAAATGACTGCTCCAGAATGTTGGACTGCAAGAAACCTCTTTGAATCCCCACCCTGGAGTTCCTTAAGGCTTTTAAGATCCAATGTCCTCTTTAAGGTCTAACAGATTAAATACCAGCGGTGTTCACTTAACCCCAATAGTTGCTAATCTCCATGATGTAGCTGTCTTTGCTGGTTAGTTTATCTTTCCCTTTCAGATATTATCCTAACAGTCTCTTTTAAGTAATTATTAATCTATTCAGCCTGAGGTTCATTCTAATAGCTTTTTTGCTCACAATAAATTCTAAATATGCTAGAAATTAGTATTTTCAGTTTACTTCACCCAACTGATTTCTTAAATTTCTTTTTTCTTTCTTTCTTTTGCATGTCTTTAAAGTGAAGCAATAGACTCATCTCTTAACCTTCAGTTTAACTGAATTATTAATCAGGCCATCAAAGTTGTTTACAGTTCTTTGTGTTTTGCATTTTTAACGACTGATCTTCTACAACATGCTCATTACTTTCAAAAACTTTACTGGTAAGGAAATCTATGCAAAAAAATATATCAGGGTTCCAACATTGTAGTATTTTTCTTCCCATAAACACCTGGAAACTACATAGCTCTTGGGAACATTTATCCTTATAAAAACAACACAGAGACTTTACATATCTAAACCTAATACTTGCCATATGGTGGTTGGAAAGGTGACATGGTTTTTTTTTTGTTTTTTTAAAAAAGAAGAGAGGAAAAAAAAAAGGCAAGAGCAACGCAAGGACAGTGTCAGAACAGCTACTGAGAAAAATAGGCAGAGGAATCAAGGAGCAAGTAAGAAAAAAATGTGATAAAAGAACACATTGAGTAAGTTTTCTAGCTGGTATCTGTTTCAGGGCTGAAAAGAAGGGAGTCTTTCTTGTAATTCTCTGTAGATCAAAGGCTGTTAAAATCAATATTCGGGGGAGAGAAGACATCTCAGATGGTAGGATACTTAGACAAAGTATTCTACACATTTTTGGCCCATTTTACAAATGCATACTAAGACACTGACTTTAAGGCAATCCTAAAAGTCAGATTTACTCAGCTCTGTAGTACCAGCCCAGCAAGGTGACACTCCTGTAGGTTGGGAGAACACAGCTTTGCTCTAGTGGCTGCAACTAAATATCCCACCTGCTCTTGAGGAGATTTTCCCAGAGGGTTTAGGCACTAAATGGCCACATGGAAAGCAAGGATTTTTAGGCAGTGTGTGAGTACTAAATATAGGGACACTTGCATCCTACCAGCCATATAGCTATGTGGATCTAGACTGTGATGAGCTTTGGCTTTAGCCCATTACCTGGCTTTGTCTCAAGTATAAACACAATCCTATAGAGTGGAAGGTGAGAAAATAAAATGAGAGGAAATTTTATGTAGATACATTCGAGGTTGTATAAGTAGGACAAAAGACAGAGTTCAATAGAAAAAAATGACAAAACAAGCTGATTATTAAAGACATTTGCAGCTAGTAGACCATGAAGGAAAAAAGGCTTTTAAAAGTCCCACATCCTGAAAAGACTATGACTGTAAGTGAAGGAACTGATCCAGAACTCCAAATAAAATGAAAAGCAGCAAGATGAGGCAAGGTGCAAAGCTAAATAAAAGCTAAGTAACAAAAATTGAAGGGAAATGGCAAAGAACAGAGAGTTCCTGGAGTCAAACTCATTGAAGAAGAAAAAAAGAAAGAAAAAGACAGCTGAAACTACAATAAGACTCTGAAATGCAAGAGAGCCATCATTTTTTATAAGTGTCTGAGAAGGGATAGAAAAAGAAATGAAAATGATGCCTGACCTACTATGAGAAACAGAGATCATATTAATTCTAAAAGAAAGGAATTATCTGGCTGTAGCTAGACAGTGCACTAATGGGACTGTACAATTCATCTTATGTACCCATTACCATGAGTAGTACCTAAACACAGGTACTATTGTGCCTATCTAGTGCAATAGTACCAGCGACTGGTTAACCATATAATTTAGGGTGAAGGTGCTAAAACAGTCTCAGATTCTTTTGAAGAAAAAGCAAACTGAGCCTGCAATACTCTTCTTTATATATATCTCTCTGGGAAAGACACCATTTAATCAGATTCATCTCAAATATTAATTTCTATACAAATGAGTTTCATAGAAATACATTTAAGTGGAATATATTTGAGAGGGATAAGGATGATTCCTCCTTCTCCATCAGAAGGTTAAATATTTCTAGTTTTAGAAAAGATAAAAAAGCATATTCCAAGTATTAGAACCTGAAAGTGAAATAGACTGTAATTGACTCTTCCCATTTCCAAATGAGAAAAATAGGGGTAGTTACAGCAAAAATAGCAGCATAACATTTTGCCTTTACTTTTTCAATTTAAATAGTGTAATTTGTTAGTTCCTACAAAGTCTAAGTAAAAGATACTAACATTAAAAATATGCTAGTACAGGCAGATACAAGTCCCACAAACTCATGTAAATAGAGATCTTTGCACACTCCCTATGGAACATATCAACTGGATGGCACCTCTTAAAGTCAACACTTTGTGCACAGAGCATGGTAGGCTGCTCAGTCACTGGAACTTCTCAGCACTTGTAGGAAAGCTAGATTTTTTTATTAGATTCCTTCATAATTTTTTTTAGCCCTTTCTTCTCCTAAGGTGGATTAAAAGACCTACACCTATCTCAGTATGTGAGTAAAACGTAAAACAAGTTAGAAAAGCTCATTTTTCAGATCAACCCCATCTCCCAAGCCAGAGAGTTCACACCACAGGCTTGTATTTCTACTTCTGGGCTGTCACCAGACAATTAAATGAGTCAAAGTGTGAACTGAGCACTACAAAATGACTGGCTTTCACCAGTTTTCATTCCTTACTTCTGAAGCACAGAATATAGACCAAGCTCCAAGTCAAATTAAAATTTATATATGTTTTATCCTTTGTCTGCACAGAACAGTCCATGTGACCTACTTGGTACATGTACAACTCATGAGTCAAAACACAGGCATTACATGTATATTGCTATGACTCATAGCAAGTCCAAAAGCATCATAGTTACTTCAAAAAATTATTTTTAAATAAGATGTAATACATGTTTCAGACTATACATGCAGAATTCAGGTGCAGAACTGGACTCTCTTTGCTCCAGGTTTTGTGATAGATGTGTATTTGATCTGTCTATTCTCTGTGGTGCAGCAGAATGATGATTCTTCATGTGGCTGCAAGAGCCCCAAGGAGTTACAAACACAGCCATGGTCAGAATGAGGTCAGGCTATTCCACATCCCTTTTCTTTGGTACAGCAGCAGGAGGAAAAACATATGGCATAACAGACATGAAGTCATATTGCTTGTTCTAAACATAGTTTTCTATTTCTGCCACATGTGGAAAGTTCCATGTGTGATAAATGTCAAGAGCCCTTGCACTGCCCCAAATTTTTGAAAATTCTTCCTCTTGTTCAGGCAGCTGAAGCAGGAGGGACACAGACCAGAGCCTGCACACTCTCACACAAAAGCACACAGAGACTTGTATCTTTCTTTGGGCTGCAAAGAAATGAATTTACTCACTACAGCAAACCAGAGAAGAGAACTATAATCACATGTGAAGTGCCTCCAGATTTTATTGGCACCATTGATCACATAATCATCATAAGCTGAGATGGCCACGTTTGGGCTCCTTTTCTCATTTCAGGATCAACTGACTCTGGAGTCACCCTGAAAGTGACGCTTGGGGCCAGGAGTGACAGGAAGGGTTAAGCCAGGCTGAGGTGCAGTTGGTATTTGTGAGTTGTCCCAAATTTAGCCCCCCTGGGCAGACCTGGTGAGGCAGCACAGTGCCAGGCACAGCCAGGTGACCTCACCACAAACTCTGGGCATGCAGAGATCCTTTGGGCACACATGAACAGACACGGCTGAGAAAGGAATTATGGCAGACACTAAACGGATTTGTAAGAGACAAGGTGTGAGAATCTTCAGCATTCAAGTAGGGAACTTAAAGAGAGTGTTTCAACTTGTACTAGAAACTGCTTATAGAGAGCTAGGATCACAAGCCCATTTATCATTATGCTGGCAACTGCTCCCTTTGCATCCACAAGGAATGGGGGGAGTCTCACCAGAAAATGTGCTGTGCCTTCTGCAGAGTCCTCTGGGACAGCATGGCCCTTTACTCACTCTCAGAAAAATGCCTTAAACCCCTTTCATATCATATATGCTTCACTGGGAGCCTTGCACAGTCATTCAAGAGGAAAGAAAAATAATGGGTAATTAAAAGTATAGTCATATATTTCTTTTAAAATGGTTATTTATTTATATATATATATATATATATATATATATACAAACATCTTCAGAGTACTTTTGTTGGAAATACATTAATAAAATCAAGACTTACTGATGTAACTCCACCCTCAGGTGAAGTTCTCATTCACTTCACTGGTATAACTGCCTGAGTGAGGCCACGGGATTTGGATTTGATACAAATCAAGGCATGAAATATTCCCTCACCAAAATAAAACTGCTAAAGAGCTGCTACTCTACCACCATAGCACCATTATTCCAAGTGTGTGCTATCAGGCTGTTATTATGCTTGCATTGATGGTTGCAGGAGAAGCAGCTCACGATGTTCCCTTCTCTCAACACAGATCTCTGCAGGTAGTTTTAATGGGGCTGTTAATAAGCTGGCAACCATCCCAGCCAGATGTAGCACTTTTAAACATTGTCCTTACAGCTTTGTCAGAACTGTTGACATGGCATGTCAGTAATGGAAAATTGCCACTGCACCCAGCAACCATCTTCATTACATGGAATCACATTGTTAATCTACAGCCAAATGCAACTTGAGGCAGGAAGAGAGTTTAGATTGCACCCATCTGTATACTATCACTCCAGGTGGCAGGTCGTTCTTCAGGATTAGAGATTGAATCAGTCTTTCCATCATCAATAAGCCCTGCTCCACAACAAGAACCTGTCAATCCAATATTTTACTTTCAGCACCGTGAGGACCGCACAGCATGGTAATGAAATTTCCCTGTAAGTAGACCACGGGGATCTATACCAGGGAGATACATCTCTTTAAAAAGCTCAGGAAAATCAGACAGCATGCTGCACAATCTGGACAGTAACTCAGTTTTTCCAGCACCACCCTAACTGTTTTATTTGTTTAGGGGTGAGATCTACCAGATAAATCAGCTTTTTAATGTCGGGTTATTTCTTATTCTTTTGGTAGAAATTAATATTGGGTAATTATTTCCCATTTGGAAATGTATGACAGCCTCAGAAAAGACATTAATTTCTGAAACTAAACAAGCTTGTTGATATACAGCTGCTACATCACATATTTTTCATCACTTATTACAATCATAACCTAGGCTAAAAAAGTAGTCGTTTTAAATTTCTCCTTATTAAAACTTACTAGGTATTATAGATTACCTTTTCCAGATGCAGTTTAGCATCTTCCAGAGCCAACTGGAATTTCTTCAAAGCCCACTTGCTACTTGCAGCAGGCATTTTGTTGCTCTGAGAAGTCTGCCCCCTTAAATTACCCAACTTCTCTTATATATTTATAATATGTCTACTATACGGCACCTAATCACCATCTCCAGGACCTTCCTGAATTAGAAGCTTGCTTCAATACTTTAGGAATTTTGACTTTCTGATGACCTATTTGTTTAAAAAATATATACTATAAAAATGCATACATGCATACTAGCTGCAACACACAGACTTTAATTATTACAAATGAAACTACATTCCTAACAAAAATATAATGAGTGCAAAATACTCATATTGTAACAAGCATCTAGCTTCTTAAATGTATATTATATGTATTGCATTCATTCCTACTTCATTATATTATGGATTGTAAATTCAGCTCCCTCACCTTTTTTTTTTTAAGTGTTCATGTTTTAACTGATGATGGTTAGTTACAGTATGTGTTTCAAAGCAGATAGAAATAAGAATAAATTAATTTCCTCAGTTTTACACAATTATTAGCTTTTGTAGGTTATTCGTTTGTTAAACACCGAACAAGTTCAAGCTAACAATTATGATCATTAAACAGAAATTACAGTGACACTGTCACAGAAACTGCTGAAAATAGGAAAGCAAGACTGAAGACGTTACAACTATGGAGACAGAGAAATAGAAGACAGACTCTAAAGCTCTTTTTTTCTGAAGCAGTAGGACTGGTAGAGATTCATCCTAGAATATCAGTGCATCATTTGGTTTTGGTTTATCACATCCACAAATAGAGAAAACACATTTGCTTGCAAACACAGTTTCTTAGGAATCAGATAATTTGATTATTATCAACATACTAATTTTTATATTTACCCAGGAGGGGAAAAAAATAAAGAACACATCATCTTTTTCCTGAGCTCTCCTTTTTATCCTACTGACACTGTGTTTGGATTGATGATGCTATTTCCTTCCTAACTACAAGGACTACAGTCCAGTACATATAGAGAAGGCTCTACCCACAGGGTTACAGTGCAGTAAATTAGAAATTCCTGCTTCAGCCAGACTAAATTTTGTGGCTCATGGAAAATAATATTAGTAAATATTCCATATGTGGCACCTGTTAAACCCACTTTTCCCTGAGAGGAATACAATGATTCATTTCTTCATGTTCTGATCCTTTAATGAGAAATATCAGATTCAATAAGTTATCGGTATGGACTTAAATTTAATCTGAAGGATAAGGACGGAAATATGGAACTTTTCCCCCAC
The DNA here is from genome assembly GCF_052056855.1 of Sturnus vulgaris. NCBI lineage: Eukaryota > Metazoa > Chordata > Aves > Passeriformes > Sturnidae > Sturnus > Sturnus vulgaris. The sequence continues at coordinate 67,010,889 of NC_142246.1, forward strand.
CTTCCTCAGTCATTTTATCATTTATAAAAGAAGGCCACATCCTTTCCTATATCCTGTTATTTTTTCATGGAGGCTAACTAACTTGATGCCATGAAAAGCAACATCACATGAAAAGAAGCACCTCTGCCTCAGAAAAATAAGTTTTCTGTCTAGAACTCAAACTCTTCTATTTATTGTCAGACCCCAAACAGAATTTTTTTATGACCTTGGTCTTGCTTGGCAACACTTATAAGAAGATAAAGGTTAAATTTATACTACATTTACACTACAAAATACACATTCTCTGGCATCAGACTACCTGGTATAGAGCACTTGCATCTACATTTCCTTTGGGTGGGATTTCATCAATAAAGGATTAACTCTGTCCAAAGTGTACTGCAGCCCACACTGTTCAGTGTTTGGCTTTAGTCCCTTTGGCCCCTTTTGCTGTTTTGTTACCCATGCCGAAAGAGGGGGTGGTTTTTGCTGTTTAAAACATGCAAAATAACAATCCTGGCACAATCTGCCAGAAGAGTATTTTTTAAACACAACGCTGAGTCTATACACTGTGCCATGAGCATAGCATGTGACATACGAAGATATTTTAGGGTGCAAAGCTTGCCAAGATAGTGTGGGAAGACCACGTAAACAAAGATGCCAAAGCTTTACATACACTTAAAAATGAGCTGTCCCTGGTGCAAACTGACTGCAAAACCACATTCAGGTTTGATTTGAAAAGGAACTCACTGGTGTACTCCAAAAGGAAGCCTGTGAGTAAACTACCAGGCATGCACTGTATATGTTGGTCAAACAGGCTCCCAAGGGTCTCCTGAGTCTTTGGGAAGAGTCAGGACCTCAGGTGGAAACACAACCCTGCTTCCAAACATGAGGATTCCACTTTTCTCAATTCCAGTCCATTTTTACCTACTGGTGTCTCCTTGCCTGACTTTTCTACATGCTTACACACAACTGTAGAAAGAGTTGGAAAAATTTGGGGTGCTGCTTTTCCCCTGCTGCTTGTTACCACCCAGTAACAGCAAGAAGCAGCAGAGACCAACCTAAGTGGTTACTGCTATCCTCTGGCTGCACTGCTCTGTTTGATTTGTCTCCCCCTCTTTTAGTGATAATTTCACCACATCCAAAGATTAGTGCTGCAGAACCAATGTTCCTCTTCTATCCCTTTCCAGTGGCCTGTCAACTGGTTCCCTCCACATCCCATCCCATTCCTGTGTAGAAAATTATAACTGATCAATGTTTGAAGGACCTTTTATTTTCTTTAGATGGACACTAATTTTAATACCATTCTTTGTGCAAGCGAAACTTCCAATGCAGACAAAGAAACAGCAGAAGGAACAAAACTCAAAGGACATGAAATTGAAATGAACAGGCCATGTGTCATACCCCAAGGGATTTTAGCTCAGTGCTACAAGCATCTTCCAAGAAGATTAAGCATCAAGCATTAAATCTGGCCTCCCACTCTGCCACACTCAAATTCAATGAATTTTGTTACTCACTTTCCAGGGGGGCAATATTTACTACCAAACTTTCAGAATCCCCTTTGTATCTCTTGTATTTTCACGTTGCCTGGGAACCTGTTGAACTTCTGGCATCAATTAGAGAAAGCTTAAAGCTGGTCTTCTGGCTTCCACCTGTCCAGAAGAGGCAGATAATGGACCACTCTGGACCTGCCTGTGACCCCCAGAACACCTCCCAAGCATGGAGTATTTCTAAAGGCTTTTCCCCTTTTATGACCTCCTTATATTGCCAAAGTGATGTAATTTGGATGAGTCCAATGGACACTTAACTCTTTCATGTGCATTTTAAGCTGGTGAATACAGAAATGCACCCCACCACAGTCCATGGTGGATTTATCTGTCACTCAGGCCTAATGAATTTCTCCTCTCACTAAGCAGCACTGCAGTGAAATTTTCCAGCTCTATAACTAGAATAAGACTTTCCAATGTATGCTGCCCAGTTACAGCAATTTAGTGAACATATCTGTTTAAAAGAAGATAGAGGAAAGGTGAGTGATTTGTGTAGAAAGTAGCATCATCTGAGAAATCATTTTAAAACCATGATTACAGCCATGATATGTGTGGAGGCAGAGTGAAAGAAATTGACTTATATGGCCAGTTATAATATATTTCACCTAATGGAGGAAAAGCTGAGTCAATGAACAATTCTGTATCACCGTTATTGCAAAATGATTACAGCCCCCTTTATCACAGCTGTACAATATGCTGACTGAACAGGAAAACATGCAGTACACACAGTGTAGTGATTTCCACCACCGTATAAGTAAATGTCAGACTTGTTCCATCTATTCAGTGATTTTCTTAATGAAAACGTCAGCATAATGCTGGCATTTTCCTCCTCTCATTTAATTCCTGTTCTCCTCTTTCATCCACTATTTGACCTTTGCATGCACTTGGTAGCTTGCCCAAGGTGCTGTCACACCTTCACTGCTCCTCTCTAATGATGCTCTTTCACTGCCAGATGCAGACAGGAGACTTGAGAAGCAATTGCAGGGCCCTGTTCCCACTATGATGATGAAAATTTGAATGCTTCACCACTTTAGGTGACTTTTCACTTCTGCTCTGAGAAGAATAACCAACGATTGTTTACCAAAATTAACCTGTTCAAACAGCATCCTGTTACAGCAGTCTAATACTCAAGAGAAGCAGGCACAACAATTGCAGCAGCAGCACAGGAATACCGAGGGCTAGTAACTGCTGGATGAGTCAGATGATTAGTGGAATATGTTTTCTCAAAAGGAAAGTGATGACACACAATTTGAAGGAGGGGAGTTTTGCACAAGACAATGACAAATAGGAGCAATGTGAGTCTTATAAGGCAGGAATAATTATATGCCATATTGACCACTTTTGGTTACTACAATACAGAAAAGATTAAGCTAATAGCATTGAAAAGAGAGCAGCAAAGATGGTGAAGGGCCTTGAGGGGAAACCATAGGAGGAGCAGCTGAGGTCACTGGGTCTGTCCTGGAGGAGGCTGAGAGGAGACCTCAGTGCAGTCACAACCTCCTTGAGAGGTGAAGAGGAGGGGCAGCACTGATCTCTTCTGTCTGGTGACAGTGACAGGACCCAAGGGAATGGCCTGAAGCTGTGCCAAGGGAGGTTTAGGTTGGATATCAGGAAAAGATTCTTCACCCAGAGGGTGTTTGGGCACTGGCACAGGCTCCCCAGGGAAGTGTCACAGCACCAAGCCTGACAGAGCTCAGGAGTCTGGGCAATGCTCTCATCTGGATACATGTTGTTTCCAGTAGAAATAAAAATGAATCATGGTTCAAATAGCTGATATGGGAAGAAAGATAAAAATCTTTTTTTTTTAATACACATCCTGGTTGTGCACCATTTTTCCTGGTGATCTGAGGAGATTTATCTCCCTTGTGCTGTGCTTAACAGCCTCTTGCATGTGTTTGCCAACAACTGACCTCACAGCAGAGCCAGCGAGGAAGGGCAAGGTGCACAATAAATTCCGGAGTGACTTGGAGAAAAAATTAGTAAAAGCTGACCAAATTCAAACCTTCCTTCTTCAGCAGTGCCATTCTGAGGGTTTGTTCTCTCCTTGCAGGGTCCCTACACTCTCAAAGACTAACTTTCCATCACAGAAGCTCTTTCTCCTGCCTCTTGGAATGAACAGAGCAGAGGCATTTCCTTTTCTGCATCACCCTCCCATTTCTTTATGATATTCTTTCAGGTTGCCTGTGGGTTAAGAAAGGAATGGCCTAAGTGCAAGCACAAATAGTTCCTAGCTAGTGGATTTCACAAGGTTCAACAAGAGCAAGACGTCTCTGGGCTGCACAAATACCTTTGCTGATACTGTGCTATGTCAGCACGCTGGTTTATCTACATACAGAAACACAAGGAATTCCTGCCTCGGGCAGAAAGGAGTTACCAGCAGTAATTAAGTCTAAACCAAAGATAACCTGTTTGGGGAACAGAATTATCAGCTATTTAAATCCCTTCCTACATGGCATAAAAAAAATATGTCTCATAAAAACAGCTAGGTTATGAATTTGACAGGTTTCTTCTGTGCCACAAGTCTCTAACTGTTAGTCAGGTCTCTACCTGTAATACCTATAATCAGCTTTTCCTCATGAAAACATGGAAAAAAATGAAATAGAAATGAGGCATACAGCAAGGTATTGAACATAATAAGTAGCCTAAAATAGTTAAAGCTTTAGTTAAAAAATTTCACTTTTATCAGTTCACTGTGTGCTGAGAAAAATAACATACAAAAGAAGGAAAAGTATTTCACATGCCATAGGAAAATGTTCACAAGTCTGAAAAAAAGAGAGAGCAAAAGGATCTGAAGCCAGCAAATGCCTGCAGTAGGCTCAGGCAGCTCAGCACCAGATCAACATCTCTGAAGTTTGGAACACCAACAACTTCTTTAACCAACTTTAGACACCTGTGATTGAGATTTTTGGCCGTGTGCTTCTGTACAAAAGCATAATCGAATGACAAAGTCCTGCCATAATAAATGACTCCACGTAATGCTGAGTGCTACAGAGCAGATTGCTTATTTCTAGGAGTGAAAGATACAGCACTCGTTCAAGGATAATCTGATAATAGATCACAAGGAATTCCAATGCCACAAAAGACTTAGCAGAGCCTTGGGATTTCACCAAGAAGAGGGACATAACTAACCCGGCACAACCTAATGATGAAGGAGATTCACTGCAAGCTGATTTACTGTTCTACAACCTTCTCTTGTCTCGCCTCATCTTAAGGAGCTGAAATGTTTTCCATAATGGGTCATAAAGTCTGTGTTTTCCCCTGCAGCAAAAGCCAACAGGTTTTACTTTGCAGGAAGGAAATCTGCACAAGCACTCTCAAACTATGAAAACAAACCACTTCTTTCAACAAAACAAAATCAGTGCAGTAATGCAAATTTCCTATGTCCTCCATGAGAAAACATTCTTTATCAAACCCTGCAAAATCAACACGAAAAAGATAATCTGGTTGTAGCACATCTTTCAAAACTACCAGTTTCATACCAGCTCCTATTTTGTTAGATATCGTTTGTCTGTTTGGAGGGGCAGGCTGCACTGTTGTGATAGCAAATTTTAAACATTGGGAATTTTTTATATGAAATATTGCCTCTTTTTATATCGATAAAACTGAGTTGATGGCAACCAAGAAACCACTTGGCTAGACAATATATGAGGAAAGGTAAAAGGTGAAAATCTTAGAGTCACTGGAAAGAGAGAATTTGAGATTTCCGCCTCCTCCAGAAGAGGAAAATGTATGCATTTCCAACAGTGGATTTTAAACAAGAAGAAAAAATAAGGAGAATAAAGCCCCAGTAGATACAGAGTAAAGCTGAATTCTTTCTCCAAATGACATTTCTATAGAAGATTTTCAAAGGAAAAGAGTGGATCACACACTTCAGAGTCTGGGACCATTATTCCATAATGATCAAGGGAAAAAGTAGAAAGCTCAAATAATTATAAAATTGTAAGCATCATCATCAGGCCTGGATGGCCTTATTTTGTTCGTCAGATGTATTGTCATTAGATTTATCTATGTCCTATTTCATTCAAAATAAGAAAGTTTGCTTCCCACTTTTAGCAATTTTTTAAATTGGAAATTTACCAAAGTGTATAACCTTAAATTGATGGATGATCTTTTTAAAGCTACATACTTGGCATTGCCAGCTACATAATGCATAAGTGACAGAGTTTTTCAGGATTGAATTAAATATCATCCAATCCATACAGGCAAACAGAAAGTTTTTAGTGTATTGTTACCCAGAAGGCTTCTCTAAAAGTCACTTCAGCCTCTGCCTTGAAAATTAAATAACTACTGGGTTATATTTTTAATTCAAACTTGCTCCTTCCCATCTTTGTTATCCTGTGACATAGTTGATCAAGATTAGCTGTATGCCTTTTGCTGTGGAAAATGAAAAAAAAAAAAAAATCAATTAATCCCTTTTCTTTTTCATCCAGTTCAATATATAAATACTCAGTTTTACATGCTTCCCCTCTTCTCTTTCTTTTTTTCTGATCCTATACAACCTTACATAGTTTTATCCACTAAGAAAAAGGGCATAGTTTAAGGATTTTTAATGACTGAGAAATTTTGAAATAGCTGTTTTCACTGCAACACATTAATGAAGTTTGCTTATGATATTTTTTTCCACTACACTAATTTTTACTCTAACAACTCACTTGTTAATTTAAGTAGCTTGTTCTGATTTGTTGAATAGATTCCCAAGTTCTCTTTTAAGGTATTGTAGAAATACCTATGAGCAATCCTGTAAAGTTTCAAATATAAAGCTTATTAACATTTAAAGTAGATACCCTTAGGTAGTTAGAATAAATGATTCTCTGACATAAGTCAAGTAATTTTAGCAGAAATTAAGGAAACAGAATTTTTGAAGTACAATAATTTACACGAAAATTCCCCATGTTTGAAAGAGATTGACGAAGATCTGCACTTCACACGTTCTTTTCCTTTTGCTTAAGAGGTGGTGCTTTATTCATTGATAATAATAGGCCACTTTATAGAGTTTTATTATTCTCAGTGAATAATTTTGAATGAGAGCATAGTAAGGACCTAACAAACCGTGAGTTCAGAATCTGAAAATCAAACAGGAAAATTTATTTGATGAGATTTCTTTTCCAAAATAAAAGTCTTAAATACTATTTGAAAACTTTCCTGATTGCCATGTTCTCAGTTTTGTGGCTAATTCTAAGCCCAAACAGCCTGACTGACAACTCATGTGCTTAATGTTAAAATAGCACTGAAGTGCTTTAAACCAGGACCTAAATATTTCATACAGATATGATCAGAAGCATGTATTCATCTTGGACAGGGAATCACATTCCATTTACATACCTCCTTGTCTTTGAGTATATGGTCTGAAGTTCAGAGCCTTAAAAACACATTTATTTCAAAGGGTGCTGGATCTGGCATTAATGAATAACTCTGGCTGCAGTAATATGCTATTTGAAAATATTTAATTGAGCTCTGAAAACTCCGTGGAATACCAAAGCAATCTTTAGTAAGGTTTGACTAAATTCAATGGCCAAAACTTTATAACACTTCTGGGTCAAGCCCTGAAAAAGCTGAAACTAAAAGACTTGATGGCATAACCCTTATTGCAAGAAAAGTAAGCATCAGGAAATGTCCACATTGCCTCTGCAGAAACACCATTTTCATTCAATGCCATCCAGAGGACAAGTGGCTCAATGGGAATCTCATGAGGTTTAACAGGACCAGGAGCTGGTGCTGCACATGGATCAGAGCAATCCCTGGTACCAACCCAGGCTGGGGATGAGCAGATGGAGATAACCCTGCCCAGAAGGACTCAGGGTGCTGGTGAAGGAGAGGCTGGGCATGACCCAGCCATGGCACTCACAGCCCAGAGAGCCAAACGTGTCCTGGGCTCATCCAGAGCACCGTGGGCAGCAGGGCAGGGAGGGGATTCTGTTCCTCTGCTCTGCTCTGGTGAGAGCCCACCTGGAGCACTGCATCCAGAGCTGGGGTCACTGCACAGGGAGCACATGGACCTGCTGCAGTGAGCCCAGAGCAGGGACACCAAGTTGATTAGAGGGATGGAGAAGAACATCTGCTGTAAGAAAAAGTTGAGAAATTGTTCAGCCTGGAAAAGAGAAGGTTTTTGGGTGGCCTAATTGTGGCCTTCCAAAGTACCTGAAGGGAACTCACAGGAGAGCTGGAGAGGGGCTATTCACAAGGACTGGAGTGACAGGACAAGGGGGAATGGCTTCAAACTGAAAGAAAGTAGGTTTAGATCACACTGGAGGAAGAAGTTCTTTACTATGAAATTCTTTACTGTGGATGCACTGGCACAGGTTGCCCAGAAAAACTGTGGATGCCCCATCCCTGGAAGTGTTCAAGGCCACGTTGGATGGACCCCTGAGCAACCTGGTCTAGTGAAAAATGTCCCTGTCCCTGGTAGAGGGGTTGGAACTGGGTGATGTTTAAGGTCCCTTCCAACCCAAACCATTCTATGGTTCCACTCCTAGGACTTACACTGAACACAATCAATAAATTTGCTGCCTTGGAAGCAAATACTGGCAATAAGCAATACTAGCACAGTACTGCAAGTTTTCAAAGTTAATTGAATCAGCATATAAAAATGTTTTCCCTGTGTAATAAATCTCATTATAATCAACCTCTTTATGGCAGGCACTTCCCTATCATATGCAAATTTCAATTATTTATTTAGAATATATTCAGCATTGTCATGTGACTCCATTTTCTGTTTAAAAATTTGAGAGTTGCATTAAATATCCAGCTCTCCTTTGGAAAATGTTATTAGCAACATTGTATGCCAACATAATAATGGAGCTTTTCAAATAATCAGACTACAAATATACTTTGGAAGCAAATAAAGGTTTCACTCAAACTTCATTTTGGATCTCCCTGGTTAAATCTACTATGCTGACTTCTTTACAATATGCAACACTGAAAGAGATAAAGGTTTAAGCATATTCTACCTATTTTTCCCTGACACAAGAGAAAAACTTAACGATGTAATAATTATTTATTTCCATTCTGAAGTTCAGTCTCAATGAACTCACACTGGATTTCCAAGTGTGAAAACAGGAACATCTTGAAGGAGAAATACAGAATACAGACCACTGACAAAAATGTACTAGCGATCCACTGATGCTATGAATCTGTTTCTCAACCAGTGTTGTTAAACATTCTGGAGAAAAACTAGATGACCTCATTCAAGGTGAAAAAATAAAAAGGAAACACCAGGAAACAGATGTTATCTAATAGAACTTTTTCACATTTTACTGAGTTTCTCATTGTTTCTTGTGAGACATGAAGAACACAGCAAAAAAACGTCAAATGCAAGCCACACAATGAGCTTGCAAGTTACAGAGATATGGAGTTCTTTTTATTCCTTGAGTAGCAAATTATTCCCCTCCATCAGAGCTACTGTTAATATAGAACAATAAGACCACAACTTGTCCCATGAATAGTTATCATTTAAATTTGTACAAAGCATGTTTTCTTTTGTGATTCTAATCGTGTAACCTCACTAGGAATGAAAGAACCTTCATGATGATGGCCATCTCCTGAAATTGCAAAACTCAATCTATGAATTTCTGTTCTTTTTCCTTTCTATTGTTTTTCCAGAAAATTGTATCGAATAATACATTACTTCAATGCAGACTAGACTGTCACTTAAAATAATTTCTAAAGAAGCATTAACATTTAATAAATTCTTCATGCTTGTTTATTTCTGGGATTCACATAGAAAAAATTAAATTTATATGAAAGAAATAACTGAAATATATGTATCACATGGTCAAAGAACTGTTCACTGAAACATACAGCAGGAAAACAAAGATTCATAATTAAAGTAGATTAAATTATATGCCTCATCAAAATGAGGGGTGTGCAATTAAAAAAAAAAGCTTTTATATATGGTCAGTGTACATACTCCTCCAGATATCACAGGAAGTTTGATTATAGACAGCTAATTGATAAATGTTAAACTGTGATAGAAGGATACATCAAAAAAGATACTTGAAGGTCCATAAATACACCCCAGCTAAGAATTGTTTGATGCTAGATTCAAATATCAGCATGTGAATGATTGGTTGCACCCATCACAGATATTTCTCCTCTTTTTTTCTTTCTGACTGACCCCTTGAATATTTAATTGCATTGTTCAAAAGAGAAGAAATTCAAAAGGAGCAGTAATTGTAGAAAATCCACTGGACAAAGATAGCAGACATGTAGAGGATGTAGATCAGGATCTCCCCTGATCCCACCTCTCTGTCTGTGCCTCCTTGTGACAGACATAAGAAAAATAATTAATTGCAGAAAAGGGAAGAGTCTGGTAAGGATATGAAACACCTCCTGAAGTTGTTTATACAGATTCTTACCATCAGTATTTCCTCTTAAACGGAGATGAAGCTCTCCCTTGTGCAAGGGAACAAAGACAATTTGTAGATTTGTGACACAGTGATTGGTTTGGAGGATGGTTACTACCATATTTAATGCCACACTGCTGAAGTGCCACCAGACATGTGTGCAACATTTAGGCACATAACACACAGGCAACCAGACAGGAACTTCTGTCTTAACTGGTGCCAGCTAAGAGGAATTTTTGACTGTCATTAGAAACACATTCTGGCTAAACACTGTACGGACTCTTAACTGCTGTGAAAAATCTTATAAGCTATTTCTGAATACAAACCCTACGTTCAATTTGGCAAGGACAGCAAGAAAGTCAGGATTCTAGTTTAGGTTGGTAGTATCTCTTTCCCTGCAGATGAAATTTTTTCCTGTGATTTTTGCCTTTGTAGAGGAAGCAAAGTGATCATTTTTGTCTGCTTGTGTGGCTTTGAGGTCTGCCTTGTCCCTTTCCAAACTAATCCAATAAAATAAAAAGTGCTCTGGAAAGCATGACTCTTACGAGAGAGGCACAGTCAGACTTTGAGGGAAAAAAAAGTGTCTGCATTAGGATGATAAATGACTGACTATAATTAATTGATCAATTAATTGATTTTACAATAAAATCCAGTATTAGAAGTAGTGGCCTTAAATACACCATGACCTGCAGTTTTATCTGATAAATTATGCTCCATCAAAATCCACATTCAGCAGTTATTTATTGTGCAAAGTTCCAAATTGGATCTTCTACTTCTGAATTAATTTGGATCCTAAGTATTTTGCATTTGTATTGCCACCCAAAAGGGTTCTTGTAAAAATCATGTTTAAAAAAGGGATATACAATATTTACAGTAGAAACATGCTTGACTTTCTATGATATTAAAAAAGCTTAGCAAAAGGGAACAATGCTCATCATCTAAATGTCTGGTCTAGAAAAATTATTCCTGGGGTAATTTCAGGATGCAGCTCTCCCTGGATTCAATTTATGTTCTGCATCTACAATAAAGGGCAAATGTCTCTGCAGTTCCCCACTGAAATCAGTGTTGGGCTTGTACTTCTCAGTCTCTCAGCTTGGAAGAATGCCATTGCAAAGAAGCACGGAAAAGGGAAATGAGCCACCGCAGAGAAAGGCAAGAGTGAAGATGCACTTCAAATCAATTTTGCCATGAAGTTGAGCTCTTGTTATGTCTGGTAGGAATGGATTTTAACAGATAGGAGAGAATAACCTCAGGGCTACTATTCTCCTAATCACAAAGATTTTATTTTTCTTTTTTCAATTTTTTTTAAACTTTTCTGGGAAAACCAAAATGTTAAAGAGTTTGTTTTTCGTTTTTTTTTTAATATTATTTTAATCATGCTAAATGTCTAATTAAATCTCAGAAAACTGGTTTTGTCTTGGGAAAAAGATGCTATTTAACGAATGAAATGTTGTAAACAGATTATTTAAGTTGGACTTTGTTATTCTGCTGTGTTGTAACGGTGGAAGAGGTGATGGAAGACACAAAAGATGATGGAAGAGACAAAAGAAGCATCAGTCTGATGAAGTGTAAGAAATTTGAAATGGCATTTGACAACATATTAAATAAAGGGCACAATTCAATAAGGGGCCACAATTCAAATATTCAGCAGCATTTAGAAGACTACACCATTTAAAAGCCCACTAAAATATGTTTCTGTAAGTGCTATCCTACTGCACAGGACAAAAAATGAGGAATAAGATTTCAGAATAGCTGAAAAATCACAAGAATTGCTCATAACCACTCCAAGGCTTTTCCACAACTAACTGAAATATAGGTCATAAGTCTCAAAAAAAAAAAAAAAAAAAAAAAAAAAGTAGAAGAAAAATTCAGCTTCGAATACTTACCATAAACCCATCACTACAGTTACACACATCAGCATCTTTGAGTTCAGCTTGCAGCAGCATACAGATACTCTTGGCAAAAAGAGAAAGTTTGTTGCTACAAATTTCTGGATTATTGCACAAAATATCCATGTGCACAGTCTGTGTTAGAGCAGCTCCATGGTAAGAATGTACTTGGGATTTGTTATCATTTGGGCAAGCACGACAAGATAAGATCTTAACAACTATATTCGAAACATGCACAAGTTCGTTTACACTGCCTGCAGTGCTGCATTGATTCCTATCTCTTTCCTGGGTTATTTCACTAACAAAAGGGTCACAGCAAATGTACACAGAGCCAATAAGCCTACAGAAATTAACTCCCCCCTGCATCCCCAAAGTCTTTATATAACAAAAATTGTGTGTGGTTGATTGTGGCTTACATACACTGCCAAAAGAGTTTTCATCGACTCGCCGTTTATTCACATTGCAACATTCTCAAATTCACTTCATCTATTTTTAGAGACAGATAATAAACATTTATGTGATCAAAATAAATAATACAGGACTACTGAAACATCTCAAAGGCTTTGCTATTCAGAATGCCATCAGCTCCTGCCAAGGAATTACTCTCAGCACTAGCCACACTTCAGTTTTCAGCCATTTATTTTTGACATAATGAAAATGCCTTCTCTCCCAGTGCATGGCCACTCTTCCTCTCTTACGTCAGAGTCTGCAAGCTATCGAGGGTAAAAGATGTATGAGCCTGTTCAGACTGAGAGAGCCAGCAACTTAGTCAGTATGTTTCTTTTTTTAGTATTTAATATCTTTCCTGACTGCAGCAGATTTAGTGCGCTTGGAAGTTAACACTGAAGTATTGGGACTACCACTGCTCGAGGGACAGCGACCACGGAGACAGGACAGCGAGTCAGAATTTTTGCTTGTTCTACATTGAAACACGCTGTTGAGGAGATAGGATAAATACTTTTTTTATAAAATAATTCCACTCATCAGGCCACTGTGAACACACATTGCTGCTCACCAGACACGTCTCTGTAACCACAGCTGCTCACATTCCTTTGTGTATGCTTACAGTGTGCTGACTGAAAGTCCTGAAAGGAAAAGGAAAGGGGGAAAAAAATGGATTCCAGATGATCTGACTGGCTTCAGACTGAAGAATCTGAGGCAGTAGCTGCTTAAAGCTTCGGGAGGGGTTATCTAACTAAACCTGAGGGATTAATATATTACACCATTCCCAGATAACTTATCTGCAAAGGCATTAACTAAGAGTTGGGAACACAAGTAAAAGCGTTCACCACTTCTACTTCAGCAGCCCAAAACTGCAGCCAAGCCACATGTGAGTGCATACTGACATCAGATCAGTCCTTTCTAAAGATCTATACAGAACTGCATTGTTTCCTGCAATCAGCAGTTTCAGGCCAAATTCTATGAATCCCAGTGACCTTGTCTTTTATCAAATAAAATGTGAAACCCTGGGAGAATTGAATGGAAACTTTAACTAAGCTCAACAAGAGTTTAAGTATTCCATGCTGGGATATGCTAAAGAACAAGGCTATTCTGTAAAAGTACAAGCAGACATGTAATAGATTAGATTGTCTGTACCAGCATCTCTGAAATTCAATCCTTTCTTAAATCATTTCAAAGGCAGATGGACAGTGTTTTGCCAAGTCTGCAATTCGGTGGTGATGAAATTGCCTCATGAATGTGAAGTTAGATGACTACTTAGAATTTCATATATTTGTGAGAGAACAGAGGCAGAATTATCTGAGGTCTTCTAAACTGCAAGAAAAGAGAGGAAATTGGCTACACGCTGAAGCATCGACAAAAGGACAAGTTGAATCTGTTTATAAGAATGCTGGCAGAAGATTTAAGTGCCTTACAATTTCAAATCAAAGGCCTGCTGGTGGAGAAAAGCTGGAGAGAAAAAAAGAGAAATCTGCAAATACACTTACACTTTGCTTCTGATATGAGACAGAATAGTGGAACAGAGAAACTAAGAGAGGAGGAGGAATATCAGGATTTTTTTATATAGGTAGGTATTCCTGAGCTCAAATTTGCAAAAAATTAGGGGATAATGGAAAAAAAAAACCAACCTATGGTAAATACATTTGAAAGAATCCCCTGGCATATTTAAAAAAAAAAAAAAAAAAAAAAAAAAAGGAAAGAAATTAAAGGCTATTTAGTTTTGCATGATAGCAAGGCTGTTTAAATACTTAGTGGTTATATTTTGGTTTGATGACTTTTTTAGAATTCTTGCAGTATAAGCAGTGCAACCTTCTTGTTCACCTTGCCAAACTACCCTTCAGTCGTTTTCTGGGTTATATTTAAAGGAGAATCTTTATAACACATTTTCCTACAGTTGGTTTAGTTTGTGCAGAGAACACCTGTGCAAAAGATAGCAACATTGGTAGATAACAGAACTAAAATGTGCTTCTATCTATATAATGATACAAAAATCTCATTACTCTTGATATGCTGTACTGGGTACTTTTCTACAAGGGAGAAGGAAAAGAGGGGAATCTCCAACATCTTCTTGTGTGGAAAATCAACATCCCTGCAGTTACTAACACGAACAAGAGCACAAGAAATGGCAGATCAGTTCTGAAGAAAGGGGTGAAAAGAAAAGACTAAAACAATTTTTAAAGGGACTCAGACTTCTGAAAGAGATGTGACTTTGGATATTTGACTTCAGCTCTGTGATCCAAGAAGTTTCTGCCCATTTTCTCCTTTAATAATAGGGCTTTGCAAACACTGACTATCTGATTTTGATTTGAAACCTTATTTCTGCATTTACTTGTCTCAATTTCACCCTGTTTCAACGCCAGCAGAGTAAGAAAAATTGACAGGATAATGTTTAGGTGTTTAGACTCTCATTTTATTGCTCAGAGCATATTCACACACCCACTCGTGGCATACTTGACCCACAGGTTTAACCCACTGCCTTCTCCAAAAATCACTCAGTGGTTTAGCTGACACTCATCTCGGTTAAATTTTGACTCATGCAGAAATGTGTGTCCAGATCCACCTCAGCCTAGCTGCAAGGAATTCAAGCCCCAGCTTCCCTCCACGATGCCTTAGCCAGAAAACAAGGCAGCCTGCATCAGAGCAGTGTAGAATGATTCAGTCTGCCCTGTAATATCTGGACCTGCCTACTTTCATCATCCTCAGTAGGCAGAATGATCACCGTCTGGTGATTCAAGAAACATCTGTGACACATTTCTAGAACATATTTCAGTCCTCCCTGATTTCTTTTATCACAGTCTTTTGTCCTTACTCTCTGCTACTTACTTTCCTTTTACCTATGGCAAAACTGGAGCTGTAACTTCAGATTTTGCTAGTCTCTGTTTTTATTCCCTCTTTTAATCTTTGCGTTATTTTCCCATCCTCTCACGTCACAGCACAAACACACTTGTCCCACCCTCAGCCTCTTTAACTACCATTTCTCCTCTTTATTTCATCTCTTTACACTCAGAAATAGCACTCTGTGTCCTGCCTTGAACTGCCAGCTCCCTTCAATAAAGCTAAGTTACTCTTGAAATCAGTCCTCATTTGGCTTCTCTGACTCTGCACTATGATAATTTTTTCCTGCTCTTTCTTCTACAGATCCTTCTAGATTTTATTGTGGTTCTTGGTGGAAAATCCAAAATACTTTTAATTTCGTCTCCTTCATTCTTGCCTTTAAATTATCTCTGGCTACCCTTACCTGCAAATTTAAATTTACTTTTTAAAAGCAACTAACAACCCTACCTCAGCATCCCAGACCCACTGCCTCCTTGTGTCTCTGACATCTTTTTATGAGTGACCAGATATCAACATTTCAAATTCAAAAAATAGGCATCTTGATACTCACTTGCACCATTTTTTAATCTGACTGACCAGCATTTCTACTATGTTTGTTTATAAATACAAGACATACTTCATCTCTCCCCACTTATTAAAATGCTGCTGCAAAGGCTGGTCTTCTACTACGAAGTTGTATCCATGTCACCATTCTCTTTTCATTCTTCTATTACTGGGTCACTTTTTTGTATGAAACACAATCTACTTGTGTTTATTCCTCATGCCAAGAAGATCATGGCTCCATCCAATTCCCCATTCAGCAATTTCCAGTAATTCAGCAGCTGGAACTCCAAATGACTTATTGTCTCAGTCTCCATATTTTAACAGCTCTACCTCTCAGGTGACAAAGTAAAAAATATCCCCATCATTCTCTGCCCCATTCATAAAAAAAATTCCCTTATTATGAAGCCTCAGAGCATCAATGAACATCCCTCATACAAATGCACAGCTCTCATATTTATAATGCTGTGTAGGGATGTTCTTATGGGGGAGACACCTTGTTCATGCTCGAGACTGGTCCTCGTTCATGTTCCAAGCTGGTCCTAAAATGCCTCATGGGAAGGAGAGGGGGAATTATAAGGAATTTTTTCTAGTGATAGAGACCTTCATAAAGATCGAGTCTGAAGAACTGTCACAAGTTGCACAGGAAAAAATGGAAAAGACAAGTGAAGAATCTTTTCACCAAGAGAAAAACTGGTCTCAGAAGGGCTTCTACCAAAAAGTCACTTCACTTCTTCCTTTTGCTCTTCTCCCTGTCCTAGCCTGGCTAACGTGAGTTGTTCTAAAAGCAAGAGTCACGTTCATGTTCACAGGTTGAAAAATATGAAGAGTAATGCAGAATCTATTGTCATAACCAGCAAACAAGGAGAAAGATGAGGAGCTAACAAGCCTATTTCTGTTCTAGACATATGTAGCTATGCAAATAATTTATTTTGATGGTTTTATTCTAAACTGATGCGTCTGTCAATACTGCTACTGCTACTCCAAGCAAGTACAAAATCTGTCCAATTCTTTGCAGTGTAAATTTCTCTGACTTTTTGTCTGGATTTACAGGATCAGTATTACCTCTTGAGTTGCTCTCCATTTTGAACTAAAAGCTTAAAGTGTTTTTAATACTCTTTGTGAAACAGTATTTGCAGTAAAATGGTACTTGGAAAACTAGTAGGAATATGTCACAGAAAGCAAGTGTGTTTATTCTGAATTACCTGATTTCTGTCTTTTGTGATTCTGCATATTTAGCATCATTTGGTTTAGGATTAAAGACCAGCAGAAATGACTGCTAAAGACTTATAAGTACATTTAATCCTATTTTATACTGAGGCCTTTATTGAATCATGTATTTTAAGTTACACTCATGAGAAGTGCAGAGAAATGCACACTGAACTGGTCTTATATAGCAGTTAAAAGCCTTCTTCAAATGCTAATCATTTATAATTAGTCTACTTCAATTAGTAATGAACAAATTGCCCTCTCCAAGAAAAGAGAATATATTCCATGTGCTGATTAAAAGGGAAGAGTGATCTTCAAATTCTGAAGCAAATGATTGATGTGAAGCAAAACTCTCTCACAATTTTGTTCTTTTAACTCTTTGATGAACTGATCAACAAAGGCAAGTTTCCCAAAAGTCTTAGAAACATTATTAGCAATTCACATAAAGAAAAGCACATCTGTGTTCATACGTTCTCACTTTAAATACATCCTTACTTTAGTGCTATTTAATGCCATTTACTAAGCAGGTGTTATATTTCCTCTTTTTTTCTCAAGGAATCAGCTTTTAATTGGCTACTCTCTAATGTGCAAAAAAAAAAAATCCCAAAAAGCAATTGGCTGGTTGGAACTGATTGTTAGGCAGTAGTCCCAAAAAGCCTTTGGGCAGGAATAAAGGCATTTACTGATTCAGTACAACTTCAATCACTAAAGATTACACAGTTTAGGAGAAAATACCTAAGCTGAATTTTGATACAGGACTTCTTGCACTTGCTCAGTGTCTATTCTAAATAGCCCAGACAGTGTTTACTGGAAGAGTGGTTTTGCTTTGTCCTAATGAACGAGTTCTTCAGGCAATAGTGCACTTCAAGCATATGCAAATCAATAGTTTTGAAACACCTATTCTGAAATAGGGTAGGGACAAGGGAAAGAAAATTGGACAATTCATTCAGTAAGTTTCTGCTTTCTGCTGATATGCCAACTGGTGAATTACAGAAAATCAATGTTCTGCTCTTTATGTTCTGTTATTAGGTGTTCTGCTTCCAGATGTTTGGAGTGGTCTTGTATAACTGGGGTTTTGTTCGTTGCTTTTGGTGGCATTTTTACTTTATCAGAAGTGCATGGGGGATATTAAGTGAAAATATACAGGACAATGTTATATGTTAAAAAAATAGAGAAAACCCTTCTCACTGATATAGCTGTGTAGTGAAATGCTGTAGGACTCGTAAGGAATATATTAACCAGAAGATTGCAAATGGAAAAATGAAGAGCTGACAAAATGAGATAAATTTCTTCAATGACAAGTTGGTCTCAATAAGAGCAGCTGAATTAGGGAGAGAGTTTCCAAAAGTAAAAGTAATGGAATTTAACAGATTCCTAGTACTTCATTTCAGTTTTACCTCCTTTTCACCAATTAAAGCTGCATTCATTTCCACCCCTAAGGACCCATGGCATGGTCTCTGGAGGAGGAGGTGATCTCTCTTTCCAGCCATCTTCCACAGGCACTGACTGCCCTTCGTTTGAGGAGCCAGGTGAAGGCACTGAAGCATGGCTTGGAATCTGAGATAAACTGTAAAACATTACCCTTTGGTAATATAATTTGAAAGCATATAGACATGTATTAAATTGCAGTTACTCCCCTCTGCATGGGAACAGGGAAAAGCATATCTTACATTACACAAACATACAGCTATAACACTAATTAATTTTGTGATCAAAGCTATAGATAACTCCATAAAATAATTAGCAATAGCTTCATAGATCATTTACCAAGTATCTGGAATTCAGACAGCAAAACATAGTTGCTCTAGGACAATGGTTATTTTCTCTGATACTCTGCTTCTTCTTTAACTATCAACTACATTAGCAACATTATGGTGAGCAACTCCATAAATGTTTTATCAGACTTGAAGAAAGATCATTATCCCATAAAACACCAGTGTAAGCAGCTCTCATTTGGCTCACTCAACTCTTTGTCTTAATTCACTTGAAAACTTAATGGTTCTGAAAATGTCGTTTATTGTGTCCAAGAACAACAAATAACTTTTCAAAGGATTTGTTGTTTGATTGCAGGTGATTTCACAGCCTTGTTAAGATGTTAGAATCCCCATATTCAGAAGTAGATTGAATTTTTCTTTCTTTCAAGGTTTCCAGACACAGCAACAACAAAATGTCCACAAGACACTGGACTTCACAAGTAAAGTAGCCCTATTATAACTTACCCCTTTGTATTTTTATACAGAATAATTTACAGAAGCACTGTTTATTCAGGGATTATTCAAGAGATTATTTAGGGGTAGATTTTGGGTCAAGTGCCTCAGTTTTATCACATAAAGTCAGTTTTAACTTCTACCCTAGACATTATATCTGACTTTTCTGACAGAGCAAGTTCAGGAATTTACTCTTTTGGGCAAACACAGATAAATGTGTAACTGTGTTACCTCCTCCATCTTTGGAAATGCAACAGTGAAATAAAGCACTGAAGATACAATCTATTTAAAGAAAAGAATCTGTATTGTTCTAAGGCTGGCCTTCTCTCTGTCCTCATGTTGTGCATACTGTTTTGTTTCGCAGAAAATATTGTATTAAAATAAGTATTGTGTAGTATTATCATCAGATTATTAAAGGATTTCCAGAGTTGACATCAATAATACTAATTCTGCACAAATGAAAAATAAATTGTCCAAGAGTCAATCAATTTGCCACCTATAACACACAAAGTACTCTGAGAAGAAACAGGCAAAAATTTCTTTGCAAATGAAAGCTTGTAATAAAAATTAAATATTATCTTTAATGAAGGGGCTGTTCTTATAACAAAACCTCTCACAGCACTAGCTTCAGAATTTATGTTTTGTTTCATTAAAAAACATATATGGAAAAAGGAGTTGTGTGCATATGAAATACTCAGCAGACATGAGCTCTGTATGTTCTGTGAGCACGAGACAGGAAAAAGATCTGTTCCAAAGAATTAGTGGAAATACACAGATTTCAAAAAGCAGTCTGGTTGCCTGAGAACTCAGTGAGAAACTCAGGGTAGTTTTACAGCTGATCAAGGTTCATTCAGAAATTGATCAAAAGCTCTGATCTAGAAAGAAATTAGGATGCATATCAACTACACAACATAATCTGCTGTTCAGGCATTCCATAAGAATGTTCCTTAATCTTGGGAACATCCTCATGGTAAACCTTATGGATTTTTTTTTTTTTTTTTGGTGGCAAAACATCACAGAATGCCTTAATACAGCTGGAAAATTTGTCTTCATATCTAAACTACAGAGATGTAAACACCTAAGGAAATACTAAGAATGTAACACAATGATGGATTTTTGTGGGGAGAAGAATTGGAAAGTATTACTTCATTGTGAGTGCTGCTCCAGAAGTACAGCTAATAATATAGTGAAAAGAAAGTGAAAACATAGAGAAGGAATTTTCTCTGATAGTAAGTACTGTGTTATGGAAAAATCTTTGATGGAAATTACACCTCCTGGAATTTGGACAAAGTACTGTAAACGCAATAAAGAATATAGTGATGGATTGGTGGAACAGGAGCTGGAAGAGCTTTTAAGTATTTTTCCTCTTCTTTCCTAATTCTTTGCTCTTATTATTGACAGCATTAAGTATTTCTAATATTTTTGACGTCATTTCTACAGTAGAAAAAATTAATTCCACATTTTATGTGAAGGAACTCTCAATTTCTACAGGAACACCTTGCAGTGAGCTACCAGATATTAAAAATAAAAAGTGAGAACTATCAGCACTTAGTTTAACATCTACACAAGAGCTATTTCTACAGAATTCCTTTATACACTGCAGAGATAAGCACTCCTAGTGCCTACATAATTTCATATTGCCAACAGCTTATTTATGAGCTATATGAAGAGAGCAATCACAGCCAGAGGGGAAAACCACAAAAGTTGTACAAGCTAGAGTACAAACGATAAGGTTATTAGGATATAATTAGACATTAGGATGTAATGAAATTAAATGGACATCAAACACAGAGTTCCTGCAGTGTGGGGCAGGATGATGTGGGTTTTTTTTTTTTAGTAGGGTGAATGGGTGAAGCAGAATGTAGAGGCCAACTCTCCTGAGCTGAGGGCTGGCAGGACCCTTCTGCCTTCACACAAGCACATGCCATTGTGTGAAGAGAAGTTCAGAGAGCTTCATTCTCCTTCCAGAAGAGGTAGAAGCTGTCCTCAGGAGCCAGGCTTCTCAGAAGGATGTGCTTTGTTCTGCCTTTGCTCTTGTTAACTGCCTGAGATATGGAGAATATTTTTGGATACTTCCACTTACTTCAAGAATCAAACTTCCTAATTTGTCTCCTACTTGTTCTTCAGCTATTCCTGGCTGTGTAACAGACTAGCAAGCAGACTCCACCATAAAGGAACTGTCTGCTCTTTGCATAAACTGGGATTGATGATTCCTAATAAACCTGTATTTTGAGCTGTGCACATTCAGATTCAAAAATGTAAAGCCAAGACTACTGACTGTGATCCCATCACAAAACAGCATGCTTGTGTTCTGCCAGCATGACATTTTATATAGTTATGCCTTCTTGTCACAAGAAAAGAACTGAAAATGTAAAGTAAGCCAAGATACAGAGGTTTTACTCACTTTTTGCAGCACTCAAATCTCAAATCACCCTGATTATATAGCAGTAAATTTATATATATTACAGAAGACTTGAAGACAAATGCAGCCTAAAATCAGTCTTTGAAGAAGGCAGGGCCTTGATTTGCCCTTCAGACTTCAATCTATTCTCAAAGTTGTATATTGTTAGGGTAGATTTTGTAGGTCCAGATTTGCAAAGAAATAAGATATATTTTCCTGGAATACTTTTTTATATACGTTTTCATCATATAAGGGAATTTTTATGAAGTTTTTTTCTGGTTATTTACATTATCAAGCATCAACAGTCCTTTGAATTAAAAAAAAAAAGGTTTTTTAAAAATCTTTATGTAAATGTGTACATTAAAAATGCTATATATTTTTTTTGTAAATGTGCAGATTAAAATGTATTATATATTTATGAAAAGCAAAAGTTAATTCCTCCTCACTGCATGCTCTAAGAAAATATTATTAATCTTGAAATGCAAAAGGAAGTCCAAGTGTACCATTGCCAACCAAAGGGCTTTCTCAGTGGAAAAGGGGAAAGTCTCAGGCAGATTTTCAGATTGCTTAGGATCTCAAAGTGACTTTTACACCATTCTTCCTCTTAGCCATTAATGTGGGGAATGAGGCCAAGCAGAAGAAGATGGACACTCCCAAATCTGGATGACCTGTAGCTCTAGGAAGGGCCATCCAGGGCTACAGCCACCAGACACAATTTAGTGTAGACTGACACAGCTCCAATTTCAGCCAGCAGCAGGGATCTATCTGGATCTTGGCCAGCATCAGGCTCAAGACAGAGAAAAGCTCTTTTTCTTCTCAGTCTGTTTGGGTTTGTTTGGTTGTTTTTTTTTTTTTTCCCCAAATAAAGCCTGCACACAGCACCCAACCTGATTTTCTATTTATATCCCTATTTAGACGTATATAGGTGGCTCTGCAGACCTTTCAGCAAACACATACTTCATGGCAGACACTTTGCCAGGGTGCACACACTGCAGGAAGCAGAGCTCCATCAGCAGTCCCTGCAGCATGCATACCCCAGGTTTTCCACGTTATCCAGCTGTCTTTCATTCTCATTAGAAACGAGCTGGGCAATGGATATGGGGAAGTGACGCATTTCCAACTTAAATTTTGGTCTCTTTCAGTTTAGAGGCTGCGTGCAGTGAGCACAAACTCAGACTTGACAAGCTGGGATTGCTCGTTTATATGTAGCAGAAGATGCTGCTTTGTGAAGTTACATGCACTATGAACATATTTTACTTTTGAAATATTACTGTTTACACGATTAGAAATAATAAAATAATAACAAGCCCAGCAGAAATAACAGAGCTTGTGTTTGAGTTTTCCTCTCCTAATGGGTAGATATTTATAATTTACTAACCCTGCAGTGATAACGAGGGTAACCTGACACAGCAAAGCAAGCTCTCTGACTTTCCAGCTTCGTGTTCCACTTGCTGGTGGAACACTAAGAGAGCAGGTTTCCATCTCAGGTGAATGTGTAACTCTCTTCACAGGCTGCTCAACAAAGGAAGTTTGGTCTCTGAAGTTTCCCTGCAGACAACGTGCCCAGAGGATCTCATTGAGACTGTTCACACAGCCCAGAGATAACTGGAGCCTGGGACACAACAGGAGAAAGGATAGCAGCTGTGAAGTGCTGGGGGACAGAAGGGACCTGGTGAGGGTGTCACACCGTGCAGGGAGGCTGGAGGTGACCCTTGGCTCCTCCTCAGCTACCACTTTTCTCCTCTCTCTGTTCTGTGGTGTCACTACAGCACCAGAGCCCCCAGCTTCTTTCAGAGGGCTGATACACTGACGAGTGCCACTGAAGGTGATAAACGCTGTCTGGTCAGTCTGGCATTGCCCCACCACCCAGACTAGTAATATTTATTTGCTTTCTCAAGCTCCACAATGCACCAACTCAGACATGCTGCAGGCTTTTCTTAAAACTGACTTGGTCTCTGATGCCTTGGAGACTGCTGGACATCACTTCAGTGCCTACAGCCAGACCTACTGATCTCCAGCACTCTTGGTGAAAAAAGACCTGCCTCTCTGCTTTCCAAAAGCACCAGATTTTTGGGTAAGAAATAGCATAAACAGGGACACAAAATGAAACACTTGAAAATTAAAGGGTGGTGGGTTCAGAAGGGTTTTTTAGGGTGAGCGTGGTATCAGGAGAATACAACACATAACAGACAATTCCATCCTATATCTGTATGCTATTATGCAGGATAATGTGGATTTTTGCACATATTAGAGTCACTCAAAAAAAAAAAGAGATCACAATGTCTAGGTGTCCATCCTGCTTCTCCTGTATTTTAAAAAGAAAATAAGCCTCTCATCTTATCTAGACAATACTTCTGAGATTTCCTTCTCATCATGTCCAAACAATCAACATTCCTGTAATAAGTAATGCCTTGATATTAACTAAATCTCTAAGGTATCTTTTCATGGAGTTTTCATAGCATGGGCTGATTTATTTAATTGATGAATAGCTTTGTATGTGCTTATTTTTAATCCTACCCATTTATCTTATGAAGAATTGCTGTTTGTAATTATTCCAAAGACCTAATACCAATATTTTTAACGATAATAATGAATGACATAGCTTTTAGCAAGCCTTTTAATGTTTGTAAAACAATACTCTAATTATTCTGAATAAAATATTTACTCAAAAGAGCTTGATATTTTACTTGGTCTCACATGAATACAATGAATCCAACAGGCTGAATTTCTCTTTGAAATCCGTGAGCACATACCTTTCTTTTAATCACACTCTCATACTTCAAAATCTATAAAAGCTCTTGAAGATCTCTATGCTATGAGTTAAATATGAAACACTACCAAAAACACCCCTATAGCATTTTACCTGCTCTATCATCTTCTCCATCCAACTGTTGTGTCACATTGAGAATTTAAATTGGAAGGTCTTTCTGCTAGGGGAGGTTTTTTAAACTAAGTGGCAGAACAGCTTCATTGTCCATTGCTAAGGCTCCTTGTGCTAATGCACTACAAAGAATGATTATTATTTAATGAATACCTGGAGTCTCCAGGATGGTTCACCGAGGTTATCACTGTCAGTTACATTTTCTAAGCTTATATTAAAAATTACAGGAATAGCTATTCCCTTGTTCACTAAAGAGGACAGAATATTTTACCACTTAAGTAAAGAGTGTGCATAGATACCATCCGTAGCTGCAGTCTCAAGAGTTCTCAAAAATAGCAAGGAATCCATCTCTGGGTGCCTGATCCTGGCCTGTGATTCAAAATCCATTTTTAGGCCCTTAAATAGGCAAAGGAGTTTATAAAAGCCCTTATTATCTAGTCATGTCACGAAAGTCACTGTCTGCCAGTGGAATCCATCAGTCCCCTATCATTGGAGATGAGTCATTTCTCTTTATCCAAGTTCACAGACTGTAGAGGCTATTATTTTGATAATAGGCCTTCAGGTGTTTCCATTTTGACATCTGAAGCTTTTCAAAAGATTTCTGAAGACTTTCAAGCGATATTCAAACCATCCAGACTCAAATACGAAGAGAGACTCACCTATTGCTTTCCATTCTACCCATCATTCCTCCTTTCTTTTGATTCTTTCAGAAAAAATTTGAGTGAGATTTGCAGTTTTCAAATTCTTTCTGGAAAGTGAATTGTTGATTTGAGATTGTAAAGCACAATTTTAATCACTTAATTTTTGGCCTGTCTAATCAGTATTTTAGCTTCTGAAATGATTTTTTTTTTTTTTTAACATTCCACGTTTGTAGGAAAACACTAAGAAAAATGGTTGTGAATTTAAACAATTTTTTCCAAGTTTTTCATTCATCTGTGCTTCACTATCCCACATCCTTCTTTCCAGCTCGCTGTAAAGTTTCTTGATCATTAAGGAAATTGTCACCACTATTTGATATAACTTTGACTAATCTCATAACAAAGGCTTTTCTGAACAAGCTATGCACTTTATATCCGTTATTTTTTAAATTTAATCAACAGCAGAGCACATTTATGGTTAGAATTTTATGTCTCTGTAGCATTCATGCAACATACAACCAACTTTGAGCAAGAACTGAGGTGTTATGAACATCAATGTGTACTGAAAACTGATAAAACCATATGGAAGTTCTTTCAGCCTATGGAAAAGCATCAAGCAAATTCTTCATTGTGAAAAAGCACTGGAAATTTTGCCTCAAATTTTTGTGAGCTTTCCTTCATTGGCTTCTGCTGTTTAAACACTATGAGGTTTCAGATTATCATGTCTATTAAAATAATTCTCACCTAAATTTTGCTTATTCTACGCTTTGTGTCTAACAGCATCTTCCCATAAAAGCTCTCAAGTGGAAATACAACTACTTGACTTTTTAGGTTATAAGAACTTCATTCTCTCTCTTCTGTTAAAGGAGAAAAAGACTGAAAAGCTATAACTGTTCATCAAATTTATTGTGCTCGTAATTCCGTAAATTCCAATTTCACTGTTGTTTTTATTGGCTGAAAAACTTACTCAGGCTTTACTCATGAATTATGTATTTAAGAACTGAGTATAGACAGGATCTTATGATCCATGATTACAAATCAAGTCTTATACAAGAATCTCTTCCTGTATCATGCTGGTAATTCTTTCAGGAACACAGTTTTGTATCTCCAGTATTATTTTTTCTATTTCTTTGGGATCTGTATATTCTTAATAAAAAAAATAAAAATATCCTCACGACAAACTCATATTGACACTGCTGCAGTCCCTGTCCCCATAGCCACACTTCTGTGACTTCACTAGGCTAATGAGTGTGCTCACAATTGCTCCAAAAAATGTTCTATCCTCCTCACTTTGAGCGTTTGCACACATTTTTGACTTGGCAAGTCTACAAAATTTAACACTGTGCCTAGACATACACACAAGCACAGCCTGAACCCACAAGCAAAAGGTGTCAAGGAGGTGGAGAACAGTAACAATCCTGCAGCCCTACAGCCTACTTAGCATTGGAAATACTGGAGGAATAATTTTCTGCATGCAACCCAACACAGCCATTTAGTCAAGTATGAATTGGATCAGAAGAGTCCTTAGACATTTGTCATAAGAGATTCCTGTTCTGATTATCCCCTGGGGCAGCATCCAGGTCTTTCAGCCTACACAAAAAGCCTGAATACTTGTAACACGTGTGTTTAAGCTCAAACCCAAAGTACCATGAGCACTCTGATAAAATGAAAAAAAGGAAAGCTCCATAATCTGACAGCGTGGAGTGGGAGCTCTGCATGCTGGGTATCTCAATAGGTAAGCAGTAATAGCTCAGAAGTTACCAGCTGAAAGGTCAGACAATGGAAGCATCTTCTTTAAACATGTCAGATTGCACTCAGCTGTCTGACAACAGTCAGATTTAGTATGCCTCCTTTCTAAAGGGAGTTTAAAATGCTATAGCTCTGTAGAAACCTAGATGGCCAACCCTTGTGCTATTCAAACAAGGAGTACACATAGCAGGATGCTGTGCCCAAAATCAATTACAGTAGCTTAATGATTAACTGAAAAAAGGTGACTGATTATTTCATTACTTTATATGCAATTTATTTTAGAATCATAGAGCCTTTGGATATGTGGAAAAAAACCTGAACAGCAGTTTGATGGTGTTTTCAATATTCTAATTTTATCATAATGATTTAAGGCCTTAATGACTGCTTTAAACTAGAAAGCACATCTCCAACTTCCAGATCTATAAAAAGCAACAAAAACGTGTCTTATTGAACGTTAGGCACAAGTCTATGACTTTTTTTAAAAAGCTTTGAATATTAATGAACAGTTTCTGAAAAATTGCTTAAAACCTTATGAAATGGTAACTCGAATCACAACATTAACAAATTTGAGTTCCCTGTAATGATAAGAGTCCAAAGGATTTAGGATAGTTTTAAAAGAAACAGAAACGCTGAGTGTAAAGCTGCTCTGATGCCACTCAGGATCAACTTATTCCTAGATAACAAAATACCAGCCAAGCATGAGATTTGCACCTTCACTTCAGATTTCTTGCACATGAACTTCTTCCTGCCTTATCAATGCAGCTACCAAAAAGCTTAGTGAGTGCAGTTGGATCAGAGTCTCTCAGTGTAGGTCTGACTGAAAACTTAATTGTTCGTGTCCATGGGTAGCAGCAAGTCATGCCTGCAGACTTGTGATAAATTTAACTGCAGAACAGGGGAAAAAAAAATAGGGGATAGATAAAATATTAACCTCCATCTATAAGAGTTAATATGCCAAATTATATCACATGTGTTATGCACATAACTTAATTTTATTTATACTGTAAATCAAGTGGCCTGATCAAAAGGAGAAATCCTCTACCTGCACTTCAAGAAATATGGGTCAGTTTAAACATGCTTAATTCTACCGTGTCCCTAGCAAATTTATTTCTGTCATTTAGATCAAAGGCATGTATTTGCAGAATTTTCTATGCCTGCTCTATAGATGCAGATACGTTACTTCCATAAGACCTGCTACAAACGCTATTGTAATTGCTCAAAAAATACTAAAATCACAAGATTTAATTCTGTGAAAGATTCTCTTTAATAAAATATTACTGGTTTTCTCTTAAGACTGGGTCATTACTTATTCTTTTCATGCAGTTCATTTCAGAAGTTTCAAAGTGTTTGACAATAACAAAAAAAAAATCAATTAAAAGCCCAAAGACAACACTGCAGTAACATGAAAAGAAATATAATAAAATTAAATGCAAATTTCTAAATTATTCAAATTAAAAGTTTTATAGGTATCCACAGTAATAAAAAAATAATAAAAAGGCTTCAAAGGAAGAAAAAAAGGCAACAGAGGGTTTGAAGACTGATATTTAGTTTAATATCTGTAATTAGCTTAATAATTTGGCAATGCTTGTGCCTCACAGGATAATGGCAGTTGTCTACAGAAATTGCATAAGCACTTGCTCAAAACTACAGTTTTTCTTTTAACTATCTGTGCACCAAGGTACAGCTCCCTTATGCACAGAAATATTTTCTGCTTTTCTGATGAGTTTGACTTATAAATCCCAAGGTAACTTAAACAATCACAGCGTTTGGCAAGATGAAAATTATTTTAACTTTATAACTGGAGAAACTGCAGGATGAGATTCCTACCTTCAGACATTTCACACGTTTTTCTTGAGTAAAAGCTGGAGTGCCCAAAAGCACAGAGGTGACAAATATCCATGGTTTGCAGTGATGTGTGTGGGAGTTCCAAAGCCTCGCTGTGTCAGCAGCAGCAGCAGTCCTGCTGCACTCACTCAGGTGTGAACCTGGAGACCTCTGCTTTTGCTGCCTGAGTGTATAAATGCTGGACTGCATGATTTATTCCTTGATAACTTCTTGTGGTGCTGCATCCTAAACCCCACGTGATGGAGAATTTGATGGCCTTCACTATAATGCGAGCTGAGGATCTCACAGATGGTGTATTTGCCATCACTTCTTCTCATGACAGCATCCTGGTTTTACAGAGTGAGAACCCACAAACAACGGAATTAAGAGCTGAATGTAAATTCACCTGGATCAAGATGCTGCACTACCCCAGAGATAATGGAGAAATTAGCATAATGAGGCAAACAAATGCTTTAGAGTCATAACTTCCCCTCCAATGCCTTTTGCAATGCTTCCTTTGCTCTGATGAGTTCTAAAACCATCTCAGGGATGCTGACAAGCAAGTGATAAAGGAAAATAATAAAATGCTGTCAACAAATGTTGCCCATTCCTTTTTATGCTCTACACACTCATGATCTAGGATACAGAAAAGTAGAAACAGTCATGTTGGGTGAGAATTAAATGGCTAAATCCTGCCTCCACCTGCAGCCTGTGGCTGCTGCTTAGGGAACATGGGAGAAACGAGGTAAGGACAGACTGGTCCTGCTTAGCAAACATCACTGCTTTTAGCAGTCAAAAGGTTAAGGATTTCCTGAACTGCCAATCCACCATTCATCTGGAACCAAGTTTTAAAATTTAATTACAACTTTATGAAAAAACATTCCCTCCTGCTTATTTTAGACATATTCCTTGAAAACAGAGAAGTGGGTTCTACTCTTTCTTAAGTAAATTGTTCACAGTCACCTTTGTAATGACGTTTTCATTGATCTCCCTCTGACCCTCTTTCTTTTTGTGTCATCTGTTTTTCCTCAGAAGAAATAAATCCTCATGTATTTGGTAACATCCATCTCTAGTAAATACTTCCATTACTCATAATACTCTATCTCACCTTTACACCAGGCATTAATCATCACAGCTGATAATTACTATGATTAAGAAACAGTGACACTCAAGTAAAAACATTTTTTTCTCATATCATAAGGGCTTAGTTTCCTAAAGTAACTTCCTGTGTATACTGTCAGAAATCCTTGTTCACCAGCACTACAGCTATTCCAGTAAACTCAGGAGCCACAAACATTCCTACTCACAAGAATTTCTCTCTCTCTGCAGTTATTAAACCACTAAAATTGCCCTTGTCACACCTTTGGTGCAGTGACCTGGCACTCCTTGGATAGTACCAGCTGCAGTGCAGCACTCTAGGTCAAGTGTGCTCCCCATGGGCAATTTGGATGCAGTCCCTCTACCTCTGGATGTTGAGAATGTTTAATAGCATGGCCAGATACTGGCTGGTGGCCCTGGGGCCAGCAAACATACCCTGGCACTGCTCGTTGCCAGCATGGATTTTAAAAAATCCCAAAACAACGAGGTTATGCAATGCACAGCACAAGGAATGATTTACCTTCCACTTCCATTCCTGCTGATTATAAGAGGTGATATTTGATCAGCATAAGCCCACACAAACAGACTTCCAGATTTTGGATATTCTTGATATGGGGCTCCTACATCCATCTGCAGCCATCTAGGTCAAGCACATGCTCTTCATAAACATTTAACATAAAGAGAGTCAACCACAAACTGAGAGCAATATTCCTACAGCTCAGCCCACTGCCAGAATCATATTTTCCTCTGTTTTGTGCTTAACGTGCCCTTCAAAATTTTTGGTCACAGTTGCTCAAGGTTTTTAAAATTAAAGCAATTAAACTATTTAATCACAGTTCAAAAACTCTACAAGTAGGTTGCTTATTCCTGTACCAAATAATACTTTCTTATTTTAAATTATTATAAAATAATTTATTAATGTCTCTTTTTTCCTCCCCAGAAAGGAGGTCAGAGATAACATATTTCTTCTACTTTAAAAATTAAAACCTAAAAAACCCCCAACCCAGGTCCTTTCCAGGCAACCTTTTATTAAAGATGTGCTTTAGCATGGTGTACTTCCTCACACTTTCTTGCTTAGCTGGTAAGGCTACCCAGCTGATCATCCAGGTTTTCAGCTGTGCACTTAAAGCCACATAGCATTTCATGGGGCTGAATTGAACTGAGGGCTTGTTGAATAAGGAATTCTGCTCTGACTTTGTGAGCCTTCTCATCCAACAATTATAATATTGATGGGTTCCGTTTACAAACCTAATCATCTTCTCATTGAAACGTGGACTTTTATGCAATTTTTATGTATTAGTGTAAACATTACCACTACTATATGTTCACGCTTTCCTTTGTGTTTCTCCCATGCCTGTTGGTTTCTGTAGGGTTTGGCTGCTGCACTGCTCCAGAAAGTTAAAGAATTTTGCTAAGCTCTGCAGAAAGGTGACTTGTTCAATCTAACTTTAGGCGAGATCCATCTCACTAACTTTGGATAGCTACAACTGAGACAGTCATCTGAGTCTGCATTAGAAGGCCCCTGCTAAGTTTGTGGAGAGAAAAAGGTATTTTATAAGACATTATACTCCAGTCTTGAGAAATCACAACAACCAGCTAATATCCAGACTTTTAAACTCCAGCTGTCTAAAATTAGCTGAACTAATTCTGTTTCACTTACATTTTTTTTTTATACCACCTTCCTCATAAGCACACGAGGAGAGCCAATTTTCTGATTGCCCTGAAAAACAATAGCAGAACAACACTCGAGAGCGCAATGTGTTGTATTTTCCCAAGTGATTAGCAGTCCATGAGTGCCAACCTGCAAGTGCAAATCATATTCAATTACCATCAATCTAGAGCAGAAAATAAGGACATGATTGTTCACAGAGGCTTAGTGTGTAATTCTCTCTTTTTCAATGATTTCTCCAGAACACACTGCACAGCCTATGTAAATCTTCCAGACACTTAATTTATAGTATAGTCTAAAGAAAACAATTGTCCTCTTTGATGAGCTATGATCAAATACATTTCAGCCTAAGACAGAATGAATTTGAACCAGCAGCATGTTTCCTTGAGCCATGAAGGAGTAAGAGATAAGCAAGGTTTGTTATGAGCTGTGCTCAAATTGAAATTCAATCAATCATGCCCCTGCTCTATGACTCAATTTACCCTTGTGCAGACAGAGAATTCATACTTTGTGGGGAAGAAAAAAAAACAAAAAACAAAAAACAAACAAACAAACAAAAAACTATGAAGTTTTATGGCGCAGAATTACACTTTGCTTTCAAATACACTGAAATTTCTGTTTGTTTCACATCTGGAGCTGAAATCAGAGTTCAGCCCTTGAGGTCCACGTAAGTAATTTGAGATTCTCAGTTTGAAAAGGTCTAGGAAGGTGTGCATTAATATTTAAACTTGTTTTGCATGGCATTTTCTGGGACATGTTTTCTAATCATTGACATTATCCAAACATGCCACATTTCCTCTTTAGCAAGGTTTTACTGTGGGATTATCTTGATTGATGTGGATAACAGCATTGCTGTGAAGAGAGGTTTTTTATGCATGCACTCCAGTTTCTGCTAACAACTGTAAAGATTAGGGGTTTATACAACAGGTATTAACAGACTTTTCCTGTTATTAACAATTTAGGTCAGTATTTTGCTTTTTATTTTATGCATGAATGTTTTATGATTATGTATTCCAAGCGATTCTGCTTTCTTGTTTGATTTATTGTTGAGCAAGCTTACTTAAGTTCTTTGCTCACTTTTTAATATTTGAGGAATTCAAAAAGGCTGCAGGCTCAGGGAGGGTCAATACATTATATTGTACATTTAGGATGAATGTAAAATGTATTTCCATTTTATTTTGCATTACTAAAAACTTTATCAGCAAAGTCATCAACTTTATTAACGTTATTGGAAAAATGAAATGACACATCACCAGGGTCACAACGAGACTGCCACAGCTGAATGTGGCTCTGTTCAAGGCTGTGAGTGGTACTGGGTGAGAAAAGGCAAGGAAATGCCACTCAAATACATGAAATTACATATCATATAAAGATTTAAAAATCTTCTCCCTTGAGTCCCAGCATATTATATTCCTCCCATGCCCATCTTCTCTCAGAAACCTCCATTAAGGCTTTAATTTTTATTTTTGTCAAAGAATTCAGAAACCTTTTACCTTCTTTTCTGAAGGAAACTCTATGCCCCATCTACTCCCTACTATCTGCAGATCTGAAAGTTAAACAGATATTTTTCTTCATGATAACTGAAGCATCAGGGGGTTAAAACGAAAAAAAAAAAAATTTAGAGCAATAACATTGGGCTGAAATACATGCATTCACTTCACTTCGAAGCCTGTAGCTTCCAAAAAATTTTGAGTTTGCATAATAAAAGGAATGAATGCTCAAATGAGAAATTTTACATATAAATAGGTTTCTTACAAATCACATATGTATATAGCTTAAAAAGCATCCCAGAATCTTGATGGCTGTAAAATGTTTAGTTGTTGACCTCACTTCATTCTTCCTAAGGAGAAACAGATGTATGTAATTGAAATTATATGTGGATTTAAAGTTGTGCCTAATTTACGGATTTTGATACATCTCTTCACTATCATACAACAAAAGAGGAATTCTTTCTTCCTTTTTTTTTATTTTTTAGTTTTTTCATTTTGATGTAGCTGTATATTTTTTGAGGCTTGTCAATGCTATAGGCAAGGGTGTAATTTTGGCACAAATCTTCGCTCCTGATGTGTATACGTTGTGCATTTGGCACAAACACAGGGTAATGACATCATCCACTATCCAGACAATTAAAAAACCCAAAAATTTAAATTATGCTGCCCTCTATATTTTTTGAGTACTGCAAATCCAGTGAAGATCTCTGTCTCTCTGCCCACTGCCAGCCAGTGTGAGCTCTGCCGTGAGCCAGGTCCAGGCCACCTGCTGGCTTTGGCAAAAATACACAAATAGAAGGGAATTAGAAGCTCTTAAGAGAAAACAATAAGTATTCCAGAGCTAGGATGCAAAAGGAAAAGAATAGCAGCAATAGTTCCATGAGGTAGGATCAGTAGCATTTTGAATGTTTTCCATTTTATCAAACAAAAGGTACAGCACTAGAAGATGGCATTTTTTGGTGGCATCACACCATGACATCAAGGAGAGCAGGATTTGGCTGACCTAAGCTGCTGAAATTGTCTTGCATCTCGTTTGAAATAACTAGTGTAGGAGGGTTCCCCTAGTATTTTTGCAATTATTTTAGAAATATATTTCCTTTACACAAAAAAAGGGGAATATTCTCTGCTGATGCACACCCATTCCAGTGTGCTCAGTTATAAGCAAAGTGTATAACTTGCTTTTGTTTGGCAATTAATTTAAAATACAGTTTTATTTCACTAATTAAAGAACAATTGAGTAAAATGCAAACAGCACAGCTCCCTTTAGACTCAGGTGATAAAATTTCTTTTTAAACCATGTGATGAAAACACCTTCCCACAGGATTAAATCTCCCCTGTCACATTAACATTGACCTAAGCTCTGTGAGATGAGCAATTTCAACAGCAAAGCCCTGTTTGGCAATATTACACAATATTTTCTGGAACCCTTCCCTGCAGCCTACTGAGCTAACACCATGGCAGTTATCAGGATCTACTGTATAAGACAAGGTTAAACCTTCAGAAACCTTAATTATTCTACTGAGTGCTTGCAAATAGGTACATAGACAAAGGGGGGGGAAAAAAAAGCCTACCAAGTATAGGAGGGAATATAGTTAGCAGAATAAAGTACATTTCTCAAAAATTTGAGACAGAATTGGAAACAATACCAAATAATTGAACATTTAAGGGAATTTTTAGGCAACATTATTCACAGTGGGGAATAACTCAGATTTTTCATGACTCAGACAAGGAGTATACTTAAAAGAAAATTTTATTTTTTAAAAGCCAACTGGTTTTCTTCCACTTTCCCGCTCAAAGAATGAGAAAAATTTAACCCGTGTGCCCATAAACACAGAATTTTGGGGTACAGTCACAAGCTGCTTGCAGCTCTGTTCTGAAATGAATCCCTAAGCTTTTTGCCCCCTGAACCTTCTGGCAGGGAGGAAAGGGAGCTGGAGCCCAAAGAGCCAAGCCAGCCCAAAGGGGAAGCCCTTACCAAGCTGTCTTGAGCTGGTTTTCACACACTGCAGGCAGACAGAGCCATCTCGGGACACTCTGCAAAAATCCAGTGCCTGGCACCACCACAGGCTCACACAATGAAGCACTACCTCCATCATCAGGAGCTGAACATTCCCAGTGATGCTTCTCCCTACACCACTGCCCATCAAGGCCATTGGTTCTGAAAATTCTGGAAAAATGCAAGCAGATAAATTTTTCAAGGTCTTATAACCAGGTTTCTTCAGCAAGTGGCTTGTGGCTTCAGGTAAGGGGCTGCCCACCTGAAGAAGTTGGGAAAATTCTGCCAGAACAGAAACACAAGGTTTCAATTAACAGTCACACAGAGGAAGACTGTCCAAACTGAGTGAAATGTCAATGTTAAATGGCACAGTACAGAAGCTATTTAAAAATACCATCCCAGGCACTAGGACAGCCTGAAAAATGGTGAGAGGGGATCTCAAAAGAAGACTGAAATCAAGACAACTTGTCCATTTACTTCAAATCATTATGACAGACTAGGAAGGTAAGGTTTTGCCCTAATTTGTCTCAACAAAGGACTGGATAAAAGGAATAATGACTCCATACAACCAATTGTCTTTACTTATAAAGCTTAGATTCAAGAATATTTTCTGGAGCTAATTCTTACTTTTTTTTTATTACAGTATTACCTTCAGAGATATACTGTGTCCTCTTACTTAATTTAAAAGGGAAAATATATTCTGGAGGCATAAGTGCAGTAGAGAATTCTGCAAAAATTAAAATATCACCATGCTAAACTTAGTGCAAGATAATGCCATTCTCATGACCAAGAAAAGTTTCACCATGCATTTCAGATATATTCAACTCTCAGACTGGAAGCTATATGTCTTCTTTCCAAACTCAAGGAAATGGAAAATCACTGCAAATCCACAGTGAGTAACTCCCAACAAATAATACAAAAGAAACAAGAGTCCCAGTGATTAGCTCATACATTTACTGAAATTTTTTGGTTTGAAAAGACATCTAAGATTGAATCCAACTCTTAGCCCAGCACTGTGAAGCATTGCCACTAAACCATGTCCCCAAGTGCCACATCTACACATCTTTTAAAAGTGTGCAGGGATGGTGACTCAACCACTTCTTTTGGCAGCTTGTTCTGATGTCTGACAAGCCTTTCAGTGAAGACATTTTTATTACTATCCAATCTAAACCTCTCCAGTGCAGCATGAGGCTGTTTCATCTCATCATATCACTTGTCACCTGGCAGAAGAGACCAACCTCCACCTCACCACAATCTCCTTTCAGGTAGCTGTAGACAGTGATCTGCTTTTGTAAAAGTGGCTACGTCTTATTTTCCCACATTATTTTAACAATTTTTAGTTTCACAATATTTTTGCCCAAAAAAAAGAGCTTTCTGGCTTTACAGCCCAACAATCAGAACACGCTGTCAGAGGCTCAGATTCAAATCTAATCTCTCTCTGAACCAAATCAAGCATTTAGGAAAATACCTTAGACACAAAATAATGAAGAAATGTGGGCTAATACCCCCTAAGTCTATAATTTCTTTTCTATTGAGCACTTGGATTCATTAATGCAGTAACCTGGGAATCGTCAGGATGTTCTTAGCAGCACTTTTTGTAGTGCTACTTTTTGTGCTGCTGACCAAAAGAGATGCTTAAGAATTTAATACATAGTGGAGATGTACCAACAGAAAGGCACAACATTCTGTAATAACTCCACAATTAGGACATTTTAAATTAAGTGGGAGGGGGAAGAGTGCATCTCCTTAAAATCAGTAGAGATTTGGACTGTTTCTGACCTAATATACGTAAGAAAACTGCAGGACCTGATTTGTGATAGTGTCTATATTGTCCTGAAAATCTAGATTTTGTTTTTATCTGAAGTGTCTGGGAATTAATATTTTTTTCGTTTTAAAAAAAATCTTGATTGATTAGCTGGGGGGAAAAAAAAAAGTGGGGAGGAGTAAAGAGAGATCTGTTTCTTGTCAGCTGGAACCATTTAAATTTATTTATTTTTAAGTCGGTCACTGAACTGACAAATCAATTTATTGTGTAGCCCAAGTGCAAATCGCCTGCCCTAGAGCCAAAGAGAGTAGCACATATGTAGGCAAAATTTGGCCTTTGCTTTCTGAGCACACCCCTCTGAGCTGCAGGCTCCATGTCAGCCAGTGCCAATGGCTAATAGGGAGAAGCCTCACAGAGATTAAGAGATTACAGTTTCTCTGCAAAATATAATTAAAAGAGAAGGAAGATTAATTTTTCTAATTCCTAAAATAGAATAAATTAGAGAAAAATATCTTCTGTTGTTATTTTCAGAAAAATGAGTATTCATGAGTGTCACAAAACATTTTGTCACTACACGTGTATTCCAACAACAAAGCAAAGGTATCCATGAAGAAACACCTACTTTGCACTATTTTATAATTTCACCTGCCTTTCTAATTCAGTAATTGTACAGCAACTAGCAGGAGCAAGCTATGCAACAAAGAAGTAGAATTACAGAATTTTCTGCAACCTAAAGCAAAACATAAATACCTGGAGCAGATTTACTTCTTTGCCATTTGCTGTGACCAGCCTGCACCTACAAAAAAATTATTGCTAGGTACCTTCCTGATCATAAGTAAGAAGAGTTTTCTGCTTGCTATTTAAAAATCCTGTGTCAGTAACTGGCCCAAACTGGCATTCCTGTCTCTGCAGAACACATGGATGGTTTCTGGATTAACCTTCTCTGAACACGTTTAATAAGAGGAAGCAAGAAAAGCAGCAGAGCAGTTCCTGTGCACAGGGATACCACGAGGAGGTGGTATGTACTGTGGCAGACTGTGGGGTTAAGTCTCTGGGTGCTCTCAGCACCCACTTGTCAGGTTGTTTTCTCCAACGAGCCAAGCAGTTAATAGTTGCTATAAAGTTGGTTATTGCAGAAGAAGCACATCAGTCTCAAGGCAAAAGTCACAGGCGCTAAAGTCCATGCGAAGTTTTGGTATAAAGTCCCAAATACATGCAGAAGCAAAAGGCAAAAAGTAATGGCAAAAAACAACGCCAAAGAGCAAAAAGCAAAAGCACCAGCTCTCCTTAAAGCATATTCTTATATAGAAACTTCCCAACTAGCTAAGACACAAACTCGGATCACTACTTCTTAACCTATTAGAATTCTAGTTTCTTAGCATGCCAGGTTATGTATAAACTACATAGATGGTCTATCTTGTTTTATTTAAAAAATGTAAGCAATATTCTTACCATAGTTTTATTATGTCTAAAATTATGTTCTTGGAGCCTCCACAGAAACACTAATATCTAGGACTATGTTTTTCAACCTTCACTAGAACATGTACTACTACTCTTGCATCTGAGACCTTTACTCACTAAAAGCACTTAAACTTATTCTACTTACTTACTTGCTTGCTCACTTATACTGAAACCTAAACTTTCACCTCTGCCTTATGTGTGAGTGGCTTAACATACTTCAATCCATCCAAAGGCTTTAATTAAATTCCCTGCACTCTGATTTCTCTCTTTAGAATTCAGAGAAACTCCTGACTTGCTGACTCCAACAGCAGATCAGTTTGGATCTCTGGGAGGCTTTTGGAAAACCACTGATGCATATTCTTGGAAAGCACCACTTGAAATCGCCCCTAAAGCAACACAAGACACATGCAGAACAACAAACACAACACAACGTGCAGAACACAAATCTGCCCCTGGCTGTGCAGATAGTTTACCTCACAGCTGATGTGGGGCTCTGCAGACAAGTTTTCTCTTCATCTGACATGTGGTGCCAAAAATGTGGGATGTTCCCGTTTTTCCACCTCCTGCAGGAAGAGCAGGAGGGCAGCCTCTGCTTGATTTAGGGACCCAGTGGCTTGATGTAATTGCTACAAGTGACTTTTAAAGCTGTTGCACAGCGTGCCTTCCGGAATTAAAAAAGCAGAAAGAACAAATATGTTCATCTAGCCTGATAGCATCTATGGAACTCACCTAAAAGCTAAGAAATTCTGCATCAAACCAAAATATACTGTTTCAATTGCCGTTTGTTTCAGGAGGATATACAAGTGCAACTTAGAGTTCCAACAACAAATAACCACCACATTTGAAGAAGCATTGTTTCAATGATGAATTAAGTTCATTAATAATATATATTTTGTTTATATCTGAACTTGTTCTCCCAAATGTGAAATTGACCCATTGCATTCAAAATGTACTTGAATACTGTCCATTCTTGTGTTTGAACTAAAAGACAAATTATATAGATATAAACGAAAAAATCAGAGTTTCACCACTCCTCTTTGGAACCAGCTGTGTGCTTACAGTCCTTATGAAATCACCTGGTTTTAAATGTGACATTTTATTAGCATTTAATCTGGCATTATAAAAGGTATTCTATTCTAACTGCGGAGGAATTTTAAAACAGCAAGAAGAAAACTCTTCTCAGCAAGAAATCAAAAAGGATCCAGCCACAGAGTCTGAAATCTGCACCTCAGTGTAGGTTTGATTTCTCAGAAAACGAGAAGGTGTGAACATGGCTTGGGAGGGGGTGGGTGAGGGTGCATTAAGCAGCTCTAGCATGAAAAATCATGTCTCATTATCACCTCACACTTTACACTGCCACAAAGTCATTTGTCCTGTGTTTGGCTAATAAAACAGCTTTGGGAGAGTCCCTCTGGTCTCTGCAAACAAAGAAACTCTCCCCAGGAAGGGGAAACCCAAACTGAAACCTGGCACTTCTACTATGACCACTCTGCTCCCTGTGGCTTTCCCCTTGGGTCCTTTTCACATTTGGCAACCCCCAGAGCTCCAGCATTCCCACTCTCACTCCCATCCCATCTTCCCCCTGCACTATCTTCCAATTCCCACTCTTCCTCTACTCACCGTGCCCTTTCCCTTTATGAATTCCCCTTGCCTCTTGACTAAAAAATCCTCCCCAAAAAAATTCCATTAAAACATTTTCAAAACTCTGGAAGCTCTGAAAAAAACCTCTCCCGTGGTGAAAAGAAAACTAACTACAAAAAAAAAAAAAGAAAAGTAGCTACAAAAAGTAACTACAAACTACTATATGTTCTGATATATAATAACTGCAGTCACTCTATTTATCATTCTTTTTTGTTCTATCCCCTTCTTCACACTCTTTTTTCACTGTTTACCTGGATATTATTAATTTGTCTTCATAAAGCATGTGGGCAGTTCTACAAATCTGCAAAACAAATTTTTCAATATCGATAACTATGCTGATTAAATATATTAGCAAGGATATTATATAAAACACATCTCTTGACTTTTACCTCCATCCCAGTGTTAATCACCATCCTGCACTTATCCTAACACTAAAAAAGATCTCTTGAATGATTCGAGAAGATGCAAGACTGAATGAATAAATAACTGTACAAAGGTCTTAATTTATGTAATTCAAAGTCAGGGTTTAATTTTATGATAAATTTAAATTCTATCATAAAGAATGTTACACTCTATACCTCTTTTTTGCCTTATGCTTTTCTCAGTAATACAAATACGTTTTTCATAACATGTAAATATGAACAGATTATAGGCATTAAAAAGATTCTCTGTGGTGGAAAAAAATGTTCACCAAAAAACCCCAAACCTTCACCATATTTAGTAAAATCCAAAGCAATCAAGGCCCTCACATCACATTCCTATACTTAGGTTAGAACCTTTTCATTAAGTTACAGCAATCTCCTATGCTGCTGTAGCAGCAAAATCCAAATAACCGCACTTAGAGAATCCTTTGGCATACATACGTAAAAATGCAAGAACAGACCAAAAAAATTCCTTTAATCCAGTGTGGCTGATACCAGGCAGACTCAGAGCTGGATCAGGTACTGGGGCTGAGTGGCTGGAGCACCTGGCAGTGTGGAACCCAGGAATGATGCTCCAGCATTCAGTGCTGCTAATGCTAGAGCTCCAGCAATCAAGTAAAGCCAGCAGGAATCCCATCAGATGGGCAGTGCACAGCAAAACCCCAGAGGGCTGCAAGAATGGAAAGGCAGCAGGGGAGGAGAACAAACAAGAGATGCTGAAACCGCAAACAACCAGAAAAAAAACCAAAAAACAGTGGCAACAGGGAAGAGCAG
Organism: Sturnus vulgaris; assembly: GCF_052056855.1. NCBI lineage: Eukaryota > Metazoa > Chordata > Aves > Passeriformes > Sturnidae > Sturnus > Sturnus vulgaris. The sequence continues at coordinate 67,051,702 of NC_142246.1, forward strand.
TTTAAGAAACAAACATAAAACTGAACCACACAACACTTTATTAGCAAGACAAAGCACAGAGAGCTTCAGGCAGGCTGAAGGCAAGCAGGAGTTAGTGATGGATTTCAAACACTCAGCTCCAAAATAGAATTAATTCAGCAAGTAGAAATCATCTTTTGGAAGGAGACTTTTTTTTTCCTTTATCATCTATTTCATATTTATCCTAGTCCTATCTGATAGACATTGAAAATTCTGACAATCATTCTGAGAACATGACAGAATGATAACTCAGCTGGTGAGCCAAACTAGCTTGTTCAGCAAGTTTACTTTGAGTTTACTAGTAAGAAGAATCCAGAATAGAAGTGTGACTTCACAAAAACCTTTCTTAAGTAAGAAGTGACCAATATTACCTCTTTCAACATAGAGATTGTCCTCGGTTTTTTTTTAAAATTAAGCTACAGGATGAGATATTCGTATTAGACCCTACAAAACAGCTCATAAACAGTCAAAGCACTCTTCCAGGCTGATTGAACGATTTCCTACTGTCAGAGAACTGAACCCTGTATTTCTGTCTTTAAAGAGGTGGGCCATCATACCCATCAAGACTTTTCCCATTCTCCTCATGAAGTTACAGAGGACAAAGCTAAACTGGAGAATTCTGCAGTCTATGAACTACCTTAGCTGGGAAGAGAACTTCAAATCCCTGTGTCAAAAGCTGACATTAGAGTCTGTTCTTAGCATGGAAACTGGAGCCCTCAGGTGAATACAAACCACTAAGCCTCATGTCCACATGTATTTTCTCTCTGGCTCACTGAATCATAAATTATGTTCTGCCTAAAATAACCAAGGTCAAGGAAACTCCTTGTTCGTGAGAAGAGATTCTGAACGGGTTCAGACCTCAGGTATTGTGGGTGAATGCTTTAGCTGTGAAGCAAGCAAACACACAGAGAGACTTTTGTACCAGCAGCCCTTCAGCTCCCTGCTGTGCATGCAATAAACTATTTCTTGGGCGGGGAATGGGGGACAGGTCAGTTTGTTTTTTTAAATTCTTGAGGCAAGTCAGGTACAGCATGAGGAGAGGGCACAGAGCTCTGTTTCTTCCTGTTCCCTTTCCATCTCCTCCATGAAGTACAGGAGTGGAAGTTTTCTCATTCTGTACACACCTAAACAGCCAGGCTCACCCTCTTCTGCAAGCAGGGAGGAAACAGAGGGACAGCCAAAGCAAAGTGGAGCTGGTGCTGTCCTTTAACTTCAGGCTTGGCATTTACTCCCTCCCTCTCTAGACAGATAAGTCGATATGATGGCAGAGTCTGAACAGGTGTCTGGGACCTGAAAGACTTGCTTCCCACGTGGCAAAATCCAGAATTTAGCAAAATTTAGGATATTTCCATCTAATTTGTAGGTTCTACCATTATTGGCAAGATTGGAAAGTTCAACAAGGAGGTCTCTAATCAGGTAAAATATGAACCTGATGGCATTGTTGCGGGTTCAGTGAGTGTGTTAATCAGAATTTAGTGTCTTTCCTCAAATCTTTTCTGGCACCTGTAGGAGAATAGGAATTGTTGAGAATAGAGAGTGAATATCACTTCTGCATATTCCAAGACAAGCAGTGCCCTGTGGGAATTCAAAGAGTGCTGCCACACAGCCTGAGTGATGGTTCTTTGAGGAAGAATGCCTAAAATAGTTCCCAGATTCTGCAATTAGCCATGTTACAGTGACTGTTATGCCTGATTCTTTCTGCATATGCTTATGTAATACAGAGATTCCACCCTCTGCTTCAAAAAAATTTCCTGTTAGTAGTGGTTACTCACTAACAAACAACCAAGAGATGTGATTAAAAAGAATTTCATTGTGGCATCAACTTTTTTTGAAAGGAAAAGGAGGAGTAGGCAGAGGAAGAGAGGGAGAGAGAGATGCTGTAAGTTCAGAAGCAAAACACTGTTATTATTCTGAAGCAGGAATGACATCCTTGCATTAACACAGCATGAAATCATGGTAGCAATTTTCATGCTGTATTATTTTGTTTTTGTCAGGTCACTGATTTTCAATTTCATCAATACTATATAAAACTAAGGAAGATAATATAATAAAAAGCATCCACTCGGAGTCCAATACCAAAGCAAGAACATGTTGCTTTTTCTGTGAATTTTAACCAATTCACACACAGAAAATTTGTGCATAAATACACTAAACTCAGTGGTTAAAAAAAAAGACAATATACCAAAGTAAACCGAGACAATACTAACTGAATACTACCATGGTTTTCAGGTTGGTCTTTGCCTTCTTCTAGCATGCAAAATAAACAAAGTATAAAGACAAAAACTACAGTAGGCTTTGTTTACACTGATCTAAACCCGTGTTCTCCAGCTTTTCCCAAGCACTATTCATTTAAAGGGAAATTAGCACTTAAATCATCCCAGATTTCACTCACTGATTCTCATCACCCAGCTGTCCTTCTGTGTTTTGACTGTATCACTACAACTAACCTGAGGTCTCCTAAACCACAAGTTTACCACAAGATACAGAAATAAGAGACACATGCTATTTTCAAAGCAATCCCCCAGCCATGAGGATTGCCACTCCAGGAAGAAAAAACTCACAGAGCTGCATTTGGGTAGCAGAGAAGTCCCTAGAGATCCACCTCTCCTTTTGGAAGCATTTATGAGGTATTTTGCCTAGAGAAGGGAGAACAAAAACCAAGGAGTATCACATACAAATGGGATTGGAGTTTGGCATCTTGACCATGAAGCACATCAGTATCTGCTTCTCTAATTCACAGCTGTTCTACCAGGCTCTAAATCCCTGAGCACCTTATCTGAGCATCTGCACACAGCCTCAACCCCAGAAACTTTCTTATGAAGGAGGCAACAAACTTTCAGTTTTCCTCTCAGGCATACACCTGTGCAAAACCACAGGTGATTTTCCAAGGAGATATGTGCAGCTGCTTTCTTCAGAGGGGACTGGAAGCCCCTAAATGCTTTCCCCACAATTAACACAGCCTCCTCTGGGGGCTGCAGTACCTCTACCTTCTTTGTAAGAGCTGAAACATGAACAGTTGCTGTGATATCCTCCACTGTCCTACAAATAATGGCAGCCATGTGTTTCCCTATTAAAACGCTGTGGGAGTAGATTAGACATTCCATGATTTTTTTATAAAATTGGATCCTTCCCATCGCTATTTGAAAATAATTAGTCCTTCTTCAACACTGAATGATTAAAATGTAACTAACATCACACTTCTTTCACATGATCAATGTTGGTACAATGAATAGTGCATGAATTAGTAATGTCTAGCCACTTTTTCTAATTGTTTCCTAATGTTCTGTTATTATATATTCATTTGATATTCACTGCAATGCTAGTGATCACCATTTTTTAATTTGTTCCACAAGAAAAAAATCACACAATTTGCCTTTGTTTTCTGCAAAAGAATTAAAAAAGTGCAGTCACCTGATTTCTGTCAGGTGAGGTCCCAGCTGACTGGAAATGGGGAAGCATTGTACCCATCTTTAAAAAAGGGTACAAAGAAGGATGCTGGGAACTACTGACCCCTGGGCCTGGGGAGATCATGGAACAGATCCTCCCAGAAACTCTAATAAGGCACAGGGAGGGCAGGGAGGTGATTCAGGACAGCCAGCACAGCTTCACCAAGGGCAAGCCCTGCCTGTCCAACCCAGAGGCTTTCTATGATGGAGTCACTCCATCAGTGGACAAGGGGAGGGCTACAGATGTCAATTTTATGGATTTCTGTAAAAAAAACAAACCTAAAAACAACCACAAAAAACCCACATCAATTGCAATGCATCTTTTTCCAAGTGTGTGAGTCCCTAGAAGGGGGTATTTTTCCAGCTTCTTATGGTGTCCAAACTTTTCAGGTGGCATCAGATTTTTTATTATGAGCTGCCTTTCTTTGTCTGTTTTCAGGCTGTGAAGTATGAAGGGAAAATCACATTAGATTGTTAATGGAATAACAAACTTGCCTTTAAACAAAAAAAAAAAAACAAAACAAAAAAAAAAAAAACAAACCAAAACATTCTAATAACACATATTACTAAGTCACACACTTAGGAGGAAAAAAAATTAAAAGCATTGTGTAGAAATACATTCTTTAAAAGCAGGGCACCTGAATGTGATATGAGTAATAAATGTGATATCCAGAGGAGTGTATACAGTGCTTGTTTCATTTGTTATTAGGTTTTGCTAGGCTTGATCATAACTCCCAGCACAAAATCTACTAAGACAGATCACTCAAGACAATACCACAGAGTATTTTCTACCACAGAGTATTTTCTTTAACACAAATAAGACGTCCACATTTTGTGGAAAAGCTCAAAAGAATACAAAATACAAAATGGTTTGACTCCAGGCTTTGTTTTGTGCTGTTGTCCATATCTTCAAAATACCTTATCAAACAAAGTTAAAAAAAAGGTGCTTACATCAATATTTTATTGAAATTCTTTCAGAGAAGACTTACATGCACTATATTTTCGAGATGAGATGCAGACTATTTTACTTGCAGCAGAGAGCAATATATTGGATGATGGCTGACATTTGACTCCCAGGGTTTTTCTTTTATGAATCAAAATTCATTTATGGATAGTAAAGTAGAAGAGTGTGGCTAAGAAATCAATAAAAATGTTCTGTATTCTAGTTATGGAACATAGAGATAACCTTAAATCAACATTAAAGATGCTGGCCCGTGTAAACATTGACAAAGCCAAAGGAATTATTTTAAATAATAGACTTCAACAAGCAGGTATCAACAAGTTCTGTTAGTGGAGATTGCTGCCATCATTTATGATGGTTCTAATTTATTCAGTGTGTGAAAATGATCAGTGTCATGCAGATGATGGTGTAATTTAGAAAAAAAAAAATTCAAACTATATGACAATGTTAATCTTTCCTCTAAAGGCTCTAAAATTAAAAAAAAAAAAATCTCTTTTAAATACATAACATTTATTTACTGGCTCACCCCATCTCCATACCAGTTGCCAAAGACAGTTTTGTTTTTATTTTTCTTATTGGCAATGAACACACTGAAATTACACTACTGAACACACATAGCCTATGCATTAATAAATGCATAAATCAGCAAAACGAGTAGAACAAAGAGCTCATATTTCCTGACTGTCCAAAACATGGCTGCTGTTGGCAAGTACTGTTTGTGTTCAAGGAACAAAAGAGCGCAGCAGCAGAGGGGGATGAGGATGTGAGCCCAAATGCACAAACCTGAGCCCATCTCCCCAGCTTGGAAAGAGAACTGACCCAACCCACCCAAGCAAAAGGCTAAAACAGAAGAAAGAGGTGAAATTGGTTTTTTTTTACAAAGCAGGCCCAACTGAAACAAAGAATCAATATCAACGGAAATTCAGGTCAAGAACAAGACACATTCCAAATCTATTTTATACCAAACACTAATTCTACGAAGACATATTCTTCAATTATGGGTTTGAAACGTTTTTTTTTCTGAAAAACAGGAGCCTAAACTAACTCTTTAGACATTAAGTAAAACCAAGAGCAAAAAAACCCCTATTTGCATTCTGTTTTACTTAGAGGATTTGATTTTTTTTTTAACTTTTTTCTCTTTGCAAACCAACATGTAATTTTTCTCTGATTCAACAGGCTGCTTGAAATAGAGCTGTTCTTGAGATCTCTCAGGTAGAGCTTTAGAACATCCACTTAATTTTCAGCTTATTCAGAAACAATTCCATTCTATTACTCTAAGAGATGATGTGTACTGCAAAGAAAGCCGCCAGGAATACCTACAAGTATACAGTTCATGACTGCAGCACATCTCTTATTTATTGAGTCTTCCAACAGTTGTTAGCACATATTGCTAACAAGGCTCCAGAACCTACACTTCTGAGAATATAAAATTTTAGTAAAAAAGGCATATCTATGTCTTAGATATATAAAAAAGGACTTAAATATACAACTTTAATGTACCCCAAAGACAAAAGGTAGAATCAAAGGGGGAAAATAAAAAAGAAGAATCCAAAATGTCTTTTTATTTTATGTTTTAAGCAATAGACCTGATTCATCTGCATTTAACAATATTAGCAATACTGTATATTCAAAATGTCAGGGAATCTTTGCCAGCAGGATCAACACAATGAGAATGAGGAATAAAACATGTCCAGGCAAAAGAAAGTACTTTTTCTGCCCTCAGTTTGATGTTTTACTAAGAAATCAGAATATGCTTATTACTCTCTATTGGGAAATGCATATCAATTTCACCTTTATTTTATGAATATTTACTTAGCTGAATACCTAGTGCTGCTAATCCATATTTTATGAATATGCGTACACACACACAAAAGCTACATGGAAATTGTTTTCCTTATAACATAAAAGAACTTTTTCTCTTGGTGAGCATTTGTTATTTTGATCAGGGAGAAGAGATAAACCCTGTCACCAGCCGAAAATATATATCTGAATCTTGAGAAGTTTTTAAGACTATTTCCAAGCCATGGATTTTTTGTTTTGTTTTGTTTTCATATTGTACCTTTTGAGGCAGAAAAGGAGAGACGTTTTCCTTTTATCTTTTATTCTGTCCTTTATTATGCCCTTACCTATGTTATCTTTAGTGAATAGCAATACATTTCATAAAGATAACCTAATTATTTTCAGGACAATAAGCAGCAAAAAGCCTCCATGACTGAGAATAAAAATGCTTACCTTTTCACCACCCCATCATGTGATATTTTTATATCAGCTATTTTCCTTTGCAAGGGTGCAGGGAGAAACATCAGGAGCATTTTCTGCTCACATAGGAGAGAATAACTCAATATATGTGTTTCAGAAACCATTTCTCAGAATCTTTCAATTCCATTTATTTCAAATAGCACTGCCTCAAGAGTAATAAATATACAACTGCCTGGGGACAAAACAAAGTGTTTAATCTTGATGCAAGAGGTTGCACAGTTGTTAAACAAGAGAACCTCAGAATTTGTTTCTATTAGATAGAAGGAGGGAAGAATTTTATTCAGGACACTTTCTGCCAACCAAAAGAATTAAGAAATGCAGGTAGATTTCAGCAGCAAAGACATTAAATAAATGTATCATGCATGAGGATTTTTGCATGCTGACCTTAAAGCTGCCTCTTTAACTCAGCAGGAGGCAGATCAGGCAGGGAAAATCAGCATATTTTGTAATGGAGCTGTGTGTAGACACTAATGTTTACATCTTTGTTGACTCTGGTTCAGGAAAACACGAACATTAGTACTTCCTTTACAAAAGTCTCATTACTAACCTATCTCAGTGTATCACCACTATAAGCATCTACATATTCTCTTGCTTTGTTCAGCTCAAAAAAATCATGCTGGCATTAAAATTGTGGCTTAGGCCTGCCTTATTTGTATTTATGTATTCAGGAATACCCTAAAGTGACTAATTTTTTTCAGTGGCGTTACAGGGATTTAAGCAGAACATATCCTTGTCCTTCATCTAAAGGCAGATTGTTTCCTCCTTTTTTAGACTAAAAATCTCATAAGACAAGGGAAACACCCACACTTTCACTGGAAAGTTGTCTTCAGAAGTGTCAGTATTTTGTCTAGTCATCTCAGCATACAACCTCTGTCTCAATGAACTACTTATAAATTAACCACAGGCAGCTCAGGCATTAAACAAAGTTAAAATGCAATATTGTTGTTTAGTTTGAATGAAGCAGTTCCAGTGCATAGAAGTATTAATTTATCTAATTGTATTTTGATTCATTTGAACAGGGTGTGGAATTTTTCTCCAAGGGAAGAGGGTTTCAACCACAATTTTGCCAATTCACTGCATTCACTGAAGGTAACCCACAGTTTACTATGGCAAGACATTAGTGTCCAAGTCTGCCAGCTATGATGGTCTGTAAGATCCTGCACAACACCACTGCTCATTCAGATGTCCATGAGCCACCAAATTGGAAATCCAGGTTCTTTCCAAGGAAACAAAGATGACAGCCACTAATTCATGAGGAAAAATCTGTATTGACGAAGCCCAAAAAAATTATTTCAAAGTGACAAAGTGGATCACAAAATGATAAATTTAATTTTGAAGCCCTCTTTTTAGAAATTAATACTTTTTTTCCCCTAGAAAGGATGTCTAATTGTCTAAGGTTTTAGGCAAAGAAAGCTAAAAGGAAAAATGGATTAATGATGACACTCCTAAAATAAGGGTTAGCTTTCGTCTGATGCTTTCATCTCAGCCATAAAACATAGTACAAGGCTTGAGATGAGACAACAGGGCAGCTAAATTCATTGAAAGACAAATTAATGAATGGCATCAATGATGTAAAGCTTACAGAATTGATGCAAGATTACAGAATAGCAAGTAATTGAGACCTGAAAGCTAAAAGATCAGTAGGCAAAAATGAGAATAAAGCTTACAAGCCTTTCTCCTTAAAGAAGACAATGTAATCCACAGCACCTAAATATCAAAATAAAGGTTGAGTACTCCTCACCTCTCACAGAGAGAGATTTTGGCTGAATGTTATGCAGTGCACTGGCCTACAAGTAAGAAAAGCAAAGCTGCTTCTCCTTCACATGAGCCTCATTCCAAGAACCAATTTGGGAATTCATTGATAGGAAGACTCTGGTTTTGTTCTAAATTTGCCTAAGTTGTAATTATTTGTGTTTTCCTTAACACAAAAACAAACAACAACAACAAAAATTGCATTAGCTAAACCAGATTTAAAAAAAAAAAAAAGTATTTGAAAGTGAAATTTTTGGGGAACTATTAGAACAAAATAAAAAATGTTGGGTTTTTTGTTAGAAAATACACATATATGTGTATGTATAATATATAAAATCATATTCACATACAGAAGAGAAAAAAATCATTAAGTTGGTCTTTTCTTGGACCAAAAAAACAAGATAAAAAAGAAGGGTCCAGGGTGGATGATAAACAATCTTTAGACTAAGGGCAAATTGTAGACTGTGAAAGTAGCATGACTCAGTTAAAAAAAAAAAAAGCAACATACAGCTCAAAGTATTCTTACAGGTGATGTCACTACTACTACCACAGTGCCAGCTTCTGTTGCTAGTCCAAAAGAAAATGAGAAGAGAGATCTGCAGCAATAATATGGGTATGTGCAAATCCTCAAAGAAAATACAACTACATTACACTGCACAACTGGTAGAACATAATTCTGAATTGGTACAAACACAAATCCAGAATTATCCTCAATTTTTCCAGGCCTGGCAATCTCAGCATCATCTTCTTTTTGCAAAGATAATTTAAAATGCCCACTGAGCACTCAGTTGCTAGAATAAATGTTGATATTGTGCTAAATCTTCATCAGCAGAGAGATAAACTTTTATTGCATCTCCTACATTTTCAATGTAAGTAAAGCAAAAGGACATCTGGATAGAGGGATGCACATGGACTTTAATTCCCCAAAAGTGTGCTGCAGCAGGACTGGCATGGCTCCAAGGCAGAGGCTTCTCACAGCTGCACACAGACCATGCTGCATCACTGTGAGAGGGAAACACAAGGCATTATGTGTAAAATTCAACCACACTTTTAGGGGCTTTTTTTGCCCTCTTATGCTAGATTGGTGATTGACACGAGGCATAGTCCCAAACTAATCAGACCCCCATCTTGCTTGTCTGCTGGTCTCACCTAAAATCCACAGCAAACTGTGCAATTAAGCAGAGAAACCAGTGCTGGAGGTGACCTCTAGCCTGGCCTTACCGGGGTGTGTCTCACCAGGTTCATTTCCACCTTTGCCTTGGCCTTCCTCACCCCTCCCTACACAACTGTGCTTCTTCCCAGGTCACCTGTGCCAGCTGGAACTCTCTATTCATTTTCTTCTTTCCCTTCAGTTTGACCAGCCTGCCCCTACTCAGCCATGCCAATGGCTCACATTCCTTGACCACTCTGTTTCATCTGGGAATGGCTAGCTCTTGCACTCCATGGAAGAGTTCCTTAGAGATCTGCCAGCTCTGTCCCACTCCCTCGTCCCTGAGGGCAGTGTCCCAGGGAAGCCCACCGACTAGAGCTGGAAGTCTGTGCCCCTAAAGTTCAGGGGTCTAACTTTACAGCTCACCTGGCCCATAACCCTCAGGACTGTGAACACCACCAATGCCTGATCACTGCAGCCTCCAACCCTTGTGTCCCCAATAACTCACCTGCACTGGTGACCAACAGACCTGGGACTGCCTCCCCTCAGGTAGGGCTGGCTATTACCTGGCTCAGGAATCTGCCTTCCATCCATTTCAGGAGTCTCCTGGATTGCCTACAGCTACTTCCAGCAGATGTCAAGGTGGTTGAAATCTCCCAGCAGGACAGCCTGCAAGTGCTTTTTACTTATATCTTCTCATGTATATCTCTCTTTTTTGGTGAAGGGTTAAAGCTGAAAGGGGAGGAAACTCACACTGCAGTGTCTGTCCCATAAATTGTCTTAAACCAAGACACTCTTATCATACAGCTTGCCAGGGACAAGCCTGATACTGTCCTGCTGCTTCTTCACATCTAGTTTAAAGCTGTGTCAGTGAGACCCTCTAGTTCCTGAGTTTCTCCTTCTACTGAGAAAAAGTGAGTCCCACCTGATACCAGCATACCTGCTGCTGCATACACCATTCCGTAGTCAAACCCCCCTCAATTTTGTCTTTTTTCCTTGGTGAACTTTACATACTTTCCCTGTCCTCTGCAGCAGTTTGACAAGACAGCACCCACCGTGCCCCTGTGAATGCCTCCTACTTCCAAAACATTCCACCAGCATGGAGCAAAGTATACAAGCTTTGAATATGTCCACTCAACCCTGCCTGGCAGTGCACGACTCTGTTCCCACCTGGATATGTTTGGAAAAGCAGCAAGCCAAAATCTCTGATTGCTTGGGTTGTGTCTGGGTACCCAAGCACAGCTCAGTGACACAGCTGAGCTTTAAGGTGTTCTGGGCTGAGGCATCGTGCTCCTGCCCTATAGGGGACCCCCTTTGCTCTCCCCTCCTTGTCTGCCTCCCTCCTTGCCTTGCACTTTTCTCTGCAGTGGCTGACAAGTGACACTGAGCCAACTGACCTACAAGTAGCGCCTTCCTGCACATTTCATGTGACCAGTCAGAGAAAAAAAAAACAAACCACAAATTAATGAGGCACTGGAATGGATAATAAAAAAAATAATAAAAACAGAATCACTTGTCCTGCTTCAGATCTAAGGCAGTTACTGATGTGGAGACATTAAGACATTTCCCTATAGGAGGACTCTATAAATATCTCAACGGGTGATTTCTAGCTGCCTTTGAAGTGTCAGGCACTTGACATTACCAGAGATTCCTCTGCATTAGGCAGACAGATGTGATATAACATATTAATCCCAAGAGGTAGGTTGCTATATCCCCTCTTGGCACTCTCCTAAAACTCAACAGAAAGGAGTGAACTCAAAGCAAACTGCTTTGAAGATGTTTGTTGTCACTTCATCCATTTAGAGAGGGAGGGTGTCAAAGCCAAATGCTGTATTGCTGGAATCTGCAGGACAGCCTAGAGCCACGCTCAGTGCTATTTCTTCCATTTGTTCTGCAACTGCAAGGGCTCTCTAAGTACAAACAGTGCAGGATTGTGCCGCATTAGACCCTTAAATTTTTGGTGAGAGAAAGATTGATGTCATACTCTGGATCAAGGTGCTGCTGGGTTAAGACCCTGTGACAACCAAGGGTTGACTCGAGCCAGAAAAACTTTCACTATAAATAAAGGATCTGTGGTCCTTTTGCCACAGAGAGTACAAGGTCTCCAAAAAGGAGCCATGGGAAGAAGAAAGGCAAATGTACATGTTAGTGACCCAAGCCTTGCTTGCTGTGGGTAACCAAAATTCCCCTGAAGATCTGCTCTACCACAACTACCCAACACAGCAGGGTAGGAAGGGGAAAAGATTCCTTCTGCCCCCAACCACATTTACACCCACAAGCAAAGTACACACAATCCCAACAGGAATCACCTGGAGCACAGCACGATTCAGGGGTTTATTCACTATGATTATTTGTGAAAGAGATATATTAGGGTTTGGTGCTACAAAGGCAAACAAAATTCTGACAGGCTCTATAGACTTGCAATTACTACACTGAAAGTACATCTGTGTTTATGAAGCACAAATAATAGAAGCTTTTGTCTCTTTTTTCCTTGAGATAGAAAAAGGCACTTAAGCCCCTATTTCCAAAGGTATTTCTGTCTTCTATAAGTCACTTAACTCCCACTGAACTTCGTGCTTAGCTGCCCTAGAGAAGCTGACATTTAGATTTTATCTAGACAATTTCTGAAAATACCTTCAACTCCCTGGAAAGTAAAGGAGCAAACATTAGTAGCATCTCTTAAAAATGGAGAATGTTTTAGGAAGTCATGAATTATCAGAAACAGGCAAGCCTAAAGCAAGTTTGGAGGAACGATGCCAGTTTAAAAAAAAAAAAAAAAAAAAAAAACAACCAAAAAACCACAATTTAGATAGCACAGTGAAACAATAAAGCTACATTAAAAAATGAAAATAAAAAATAGTGAGCTCACATTATTTAAAATTTACCTTGGCTGTATATATTTTGATTATGGCTATACACACCAAAATCAGCTCTAGTCTGGATTTTACCTGTTTATTTAAATTGAGATGGTTAAAAACACATAATTTTATTCTCTTCGCAGAATAAAATTGCAAGAAACTGAAAACAAGTAGAGTTTGAAATTATCACAGAAAATTTCCAAAGACTTCTATGGATGTTTTAGATACCTTTATACTCCTATTTCATTTTATGGGTCACTTGTGATACTTATCAGCTTTACTTTGCTTTGTATTTTTTAAAAAAAATAAATAATAAAGTGTCAGCCTTGTGCCATGGTGTTGGATGTATCTATATCTGTTTACTTGCATACAATTCAGCTCAGCACCTATGACCCTGTGTCCTTCAGTTTTCACAGCAATAATAGAGTTCAATCCCAACCAGACAACTTTACAGAAATTCAGAATGCCTACAAAACACGTGGTCCTCTCTCTCCTCTCTTCCTCCCCATCCTTCATTGAAAATTGTTATTTGTTATTTACACAAAACATTCTGCAATGTGTACCTGGATGATAGGAAGAAAAGAGACAACAAGCTCTAGCAACCACATGAAATGTTAATTGGACATTTCTCATCACCTACATTAAAATAATTTAGAAGTTGTTAGGGAACTAAGGTTTTTATGATAAAAAAAAAAAAACACAACAAAAAAACCCCCAAAAAACACAAAAACCCCCCCAAAGAAAATAAACAAACAAAAATCCCATAGCCCACAAGCAAATGCAACAAAAAACAACAACAACAAACCCCTCCCCAGCCAACCAAACCATATTTGTTTTGCCAAAGTATCCCCCAAATCTTCCTTTACAAGCAATCACTATCACAAGAGAAGTCTATCACTGCATACTCTGTCACCAACTCCCAGCCTTATCCATGGCTGCAATTTTGGGAATATTGTGGCTGAAATTGGCACCAATTCTATGTATAAAAATTTAATGTTGCTTTGCAGAAACAATTGAAAGAAAAATTTGCCCCTTCATTTCTTATCTGACAAGTGTTCAAAAATGAGCAAGAACAATGCACTCAGTCCCTCAGTTCATCGCAGGAAAAAAAAAATAAAAATCAAAAACCCAACAAAAACTCCCAAGTTTCTTTAGATTGAGACTCATTTCCCATCAGATTTATCAAACGTATCCCTCACGTTAGATGAGGCAAGAAGTCCTTGTGAATGGATCAGTAAGCTCATTCAAACTACTCAAATAACTTCTACAAATGTCAAGTTTTAGAAAACAAGAGCCTGTGCAGAATGTGCCTATACCATTTCACTTTACAAAATGTGCTTCAGAACACGTTCCTCTGATACTGTTTTTATTAAAACCACAGCACGAGCAATCACTGCCAAGAAATGATGCTGATCTGAAAGCTCTTGCTGTATTAAAGCAACACCTTCAGAGAGGAGGAATATTTATTATTAAAAAGAGCTACAAAACCCTGTGATGTGAGAAAGAAATCTGTGTACCTTCTTAGAGAGAACTTCCATAATCCTGCTGAGGAACATTTGTGTGCATAGCTGAACTACCCGTCTAAGGCTGGCCAAATGTTTGATTAAATTCTCAGAGTAAGCTCTGCATCCCCACACAAAACTCTGCTAAACTGTTCTTAATGTTAACCAGGTGTCCACAAGCAGATGAATACCCTTCTGAGGAGTCCTTTAAATATAACAACTTAAAGTAAATAACCATTTTGAAGTACAATGTAAAGAGGTTCGGTTTGTTTTTTGTTTGGTTAGGTTTTTTTTCCCCCTAAAGTAAAGCTCAGTGCTACTTAAGAGCTACATTAAATTAAACAAATTGGGGCTGAGGGGTGTTGCAGTTGTTGCAGAGAAATAGACTCTCATTACGCTGATGGCAGAATGCACTTTCAAAAGAGATATGTAATTTTATCATGAGCTACAGAAATCAAAGTTTTGGTCTGTTTTGGTTTGGTTTTTTTCCCTTGATTTTGTTTTTTGCTTTGTGTGTGGGTAGGGCTTTGTGGTTTTTTTTTAAGACAGATCTAAAATTTTCATATGCCCTTTCAAATCTCTATTCAAGACTCACAGAAGAAACACAGCATCCAATACCCAGGGTTGTGTAGAACAAAATAAAACAGGCAAACTATTTTTCAAGCATGAAAGCAAAAGGCTTCTGGCTTTAATCCCAGGCACAGGTGCTGAGATCTCCTATAATTCACCAACTACACTCTTCCAAAGAGTTTCCCAGTTTGCTCCTAAGAGTCCCAGTGACAACAGCTCCTTGTGCACCACCTCACCTTTTCTGTAATCACTCCATAATGTAACTGTGCCACAGATGTGTCTGCCAATGCCTCCCTATGCTTGTTTCCAGCTTCTTAATTATGAAAGACCTCCTAATTGGTTTTCCTCATTTGGTCAATTCAAAAAGAAAAGTGCCTAGCAATACAGCGCCATGTGCTTTATTTAAATTTCACTTTAATATCCAAAAGAATCTTTTCTTGTCTTTAAGTATCCAGCCAGAATAAATATGGCTTCCAGTTCTAAGCAGGGGAGCTTTTTTCCTGCTCACTAGCTTCCTTATGATTATACAATTTAATTAACATTTCTGTAGTACTTTTTCTGCCAGATAGCGACTTCTTTCTTCAACTTTGCTTTTCAAAAACACTATATAATAAATCACAAGGGAAAAATCTTTATTTTTAATTTTTCCATTTATGTATTTAATGAACATTATTGAATTTTTGCCAAGTATTTATTGGAAACTTAGAATAAATATCTGTGAACTACTAATTCATTTCTGTCTGTGAGGATGAAGTGTTCTGCTGACACCAGAACTTTAATAAAAATTAGCTCTTCTATTAGAAATATGCTCTTCATTTTCAGTAACATTGTAAAAGGCTGTTTTAAACTAAGCTAAAAATCAAAAGCTGGGGGGTTTTTTTGTTTTTTTTTAACTGAAGCTTTTCCATCCTTTGAATATAACAACTTTTGAGGAAACCTTCAAAAACACAGATTTCAGTATGCCATGCCAGACCTACTACTAATTAGTGCTCTGCACTGGATTTGGAGTTTTCAGCAATGAAGACCAGCCTGGCCTCTTGAACTGCCTTAGTTATGCCTGCAGTTCTCCCTCTGAAACTCACATTGTGCTGATGAATCTGCTGCATTTTTATGCACAGCTCCTCAGATCTTTTCCATGCCTTGCTGTTGGGAGGCTTCACTTCCCAGCTGACCCATGGTAGGTGCACCAGTGGTCCCATTTCCCCACTCCATCAAAGTTTCAACCCTCTCTTGGTACCCTTTGTTCTCAGTTATTAACCTGCCTCTCTGACAGAACTGCTCTTGTTCCATTTGAGGATACACATAATGCAGCTTTAATGCCCTAAATATAAGAAAAAGCAAAATACAGGTACAAACATCAGAACTCTTACTCACCCCCAAATTTCTCTGTCATATGCCCACTAAACAGTTATTATCAGCAAGTTGGCAGGGGTATCCAGAGTGATAAAACAGGATCTGCTTTATCACAGACCTCTAAGGCATAGTATTGATTGTTTAATTATGAAACACAACTAGACTTCTTTAGAAGAGAATGTGAAGCTTCTTTGTGCAGAAGCTCTGTTATCCTCAGAGTATTTCATCAGTAGAGTGAAATAGAATTCAGTATTTAGCAGCATTATTTCTTTCTTGTTGATATTTTGACAGGATCAGGTCCATTAAAATAGAGCTTTTAGTGCACAATCCTTCATGTCTGTGTGTAAACTACCATAGTTATCTGAAGTTTTCACACTTATAATGTATCTAAAGCATCAATTATAAATCAAAGCATTCAACATTCAGTAGGTTTCAAATTATGAATCCTCTTGATCATATTTCTTTTTACAGCTTCTTTGACAAACTATATGACAAAAGATTTTTTTAAAAGCCTAATCTTTACTAAATAATTGGCTATGTAATTGTAATGTTTTTGCATTTATGAAAAAGAACTGTGTCTTTTCATTCTGAATTCTTTCTAGGCTAAGGAAACCACAAAACCAAAACAAAAAATTGAAACCACACTTTACTGCCTGTGAAGGGGTCCTTCCCACAATATCCACAGACTCATCACAGGCAAAGGCTAGATATCTCAACATAAGAATAAAATTATGATTTGGTTACTTTGGCATACATGTAGTCCTGTATCAGATGCACTTTGAATGGAAATTACAGCTTGGCAAGTACCAGTGCAATATTATTTTCATATACAGCCCTGACTAGTGTTTTAAAAAGTAATATCAGTTTGTTTTTTGTCCATCACAAATTCTTGATTCAAGATGTGAATATTGACTGTGGCTAGGCTATAGGCCAAATTTATACGTTGAAAATAAATCTTGGTATTAAAGAACATAAATGTCAGTGTTTGGTGGAAGCCTGTGCATGTGCAGATACCTTTTTACTTTAAATTGGGCTGGATGCTTTCCTGCCTCAGAACTGTTCTGCATGTCCCTGCAGCTCTCTACATCATGCCAGGCTAAGGACTGGTACCCTGTGTGAGATGCTATCCTCTCCTCTGCCACCAGAAAGAACAAGAATTGTGCCATATTGCTGTCACAGGGCACTCCTGGTTTCTTTAGCAGCAACAGCACAATGAGCAAGCTGACTGGTGAGAAGCAAGCCCATCACATGTAGAGCACAGACTGTACTGCTCATGTCACTGCTGCTCTTCCCCCCTATCCCCCAAACAGAATTAACTTCACATTTCTTCACCTCTGCTCTAAGATAAATAGCAGCTATTGCCCAAGAAACCTCATCTTTTCTGGTCAGTTTTTCTACTATTAGGGTGTTTTTGGTTTGTTTTTTTTTTTTTGTGGTGGTGTTTTGGGGTTTTTTTTGTGACAGGACAATGTTTTGACTGAGGTATTTCCCATTTCCTGCACTCTGAAAGAGCAAGCCTATTTTTACACCATTATCAGCTGTGGAAATCTGAGACATGACTCACAGTTTACTGAAGTAAGTGGACAGCCTACCATTGATCCCAACAGATGAAAAACCTGACCTTTTATATGCACGTTTCCACTCCCAAAGGAAAGCCAAGAATCGCCAGAAAAGCACAACCCAAAGTTATAAAGACCAAGTTTGGGCTGTTTTTTTCATTCATGTCTTTTTTTTCCTCTCTGTAATGCCCTGATACCTTTCTAGATTTGTGGGCAATTCTTTGATTTGAAGACAAAACCATCTAGTACTACTGGAGGAGACTGACATGCACAAATCACATCTACTTTTTACTAGAGTTGTCCTGAAGGAACAGTATGGCAGACCATAATGCTTTTATTTTAATAATGCTTTTTTTTTTTAACTTTTACTTCTCCAAATTAATTGATACCTACCTACCAACAAGTATTTGATATTTTGGATTCTCTTTGTTGTTCACTGGAAATTTCTTAAATGTGGCTTTGTAATTGCATACAGTAGCAGGCCTTTGCCTATGTAAAATTGATAATTTTTATTGGAACATCTTAATTGTAGCACTTCCTAAAAACTAAGTACTGGACTTTACACCCTTTTTAATGGAATGATAAAAGTGTATGTATCTATGGGATTGTGCATAGGGTACTGGCAAAGTGCACACCAGTGTATCATGTAGAAAAAACCCAGATAATTTTCACATCAGATTTAAGTGTAGGTTACCAGATTATTTGTATCAAGTTTTGTCAACTTAGCAATGCTTATTTCTTCTTTGATCAAACCCAAGAGTCTAAAGACCTTTCAAAACAAGATTGAAAATAAAATTTGGAACAAAATTTGCTGTTCTGATGACATCATGTACAGGCTATACAAACTATTCAACTCCCTAAATGGGGTTTCAAGCAAACTTTGCAAATGTATGCACTTGGATGCACAAGTGTTTGCCTATATTCACCAAGAACCTGAAATTACTCTAAAGTGAATTAATTTCAAGATTGATAACCTCTCAAGTGCCCATATAATTAACTGATCATCAGACCTGTCTGAAGCATCACATTACCTAGACCTACAGTCTGCAAACAACCACTCTTTCAAACAATTCACAGTATTTTAGTTAGCTAAGATCCACTTTTAGAGTTAAGGAAAGTTGTGCTTTAAGTGGTAATATTTAAACACAGAGGAGAAAAAAAAAAAAAAAAAATCAAACATCCCTCTAGAAAAATACTGAATTTAGGTGAAATGCCACAAATTGACTATTAATAGTCTTTACTTTCCCCCACATGACATCTTTTAGATTTGGATACCATTGTTTCTGGCAATGAAACAATGCATAACCAGTGCAGTTAGGGCAAATTTACAGAAGTTTTTGCACGTTAGGAACTACTTACTAAACAATTAAAATTGTGGGAAGTGGTTGCTTTATTTGTAATTTTCTACAACAAGAC
Organism: Sturnus vulgaris; assembly: GCF_052056855.1. Classification (NCBI taxonomy): domain Eukaryota; kingdom Metazoa; phylum Chordata; class Aves; order Passeriformes; family Sturnidae; genus Sturnus; species Sturnus vulgaris. The sequence continues at coordinate 67,070,546 of NC_142246.1, forward strand.
CCTGGGGATACCTTAGGCTAATGATTCAATAATCATTAAGAGCTTAGAAGTATGGAGCCTTTAAAAAACCAGATTCTTATTGAAACATCACAGTTTTAAAACAGAATGACACTGTATTGTGGTTTGTCTTTTCTGGCAGAGACTCTGTCAGTACTTTGTGAACTTCAGGAGGTACTGAGAGCAACACTTTAATAAAGTCAGATCATGATCATATCATGACTTTCAGACAAATCCTAAAATGCACTAAACTAGAATTAAAAAGTAGTTATCCATTCTGGTGTTTCAACTATAGCTGGCTGATTCCTCGTAGTGCTGCTGGAAATGTATCCAGTGATTCCTGAACCTCTTGAACTCCACTTCAATCCATTTAAAATTTTTTTTCCTCCAAAGTTCCTCCTTTATTTAAGACCATCAGAAGCTGCAGCACTCAGAAAACCTCCCTATTCTGAGCAGGTTCTCTCTTTGGTGTGGAGTACCAGCCATTACAGAAATTACACTAGTACCCACAAGGGAGTTTCCTTTGATGTCTCAAATCAATATGTTCAAGAACTTGGTGGGGGGGGATTAACCACAGGTAATTTTCATAGATTTGGAAAGGAGAAAAACACCAAACAAGTGAGAATATTCCCTTTCTCCCCACACAAGCTTTTGCTGTTACCTCCCATAGAAAGCTACTTGTGTTACACTTTCTATGCATTCTGTTGAGAAGGGCACCAAGGCAATCTGTTCTTTCAGCAAAATTAAGACAAGACACAAGAAGTTAAATGTTGCTCACTAAGGAATCAGTACTGCCTATAATTTTCAAGCTTAGGTTGTGGTTTATGAATAAAATTTTTCTTATATTTATGCTAGAAAGAATGATGCTCTTCATCCATAATGGAAGTACACACCCAAGTTAGTGACCTTTTAAATCTCAGATGATGCCAGCACAGGATACAGACAAACACTTAATACAAGATGCTGTATCTAACTATCATGCTTTCCTTAAGTCCATGTACAAAACCTATGGTGAAACAGTTCAGATTTTAATTTGTCAGCTGATCAGTGAAATGAAAAGTGAGATCAAATATGTTGAAATGTTGACTATCACTGTAATGAAAGTGTTTAATTCAGACAAATGGCCATTTGCACTGTTTGAAACTAAAATACTCATCATTTTTAATTTGCAGGAGGAGAACTTTCTAGTTTCTCTTTCTTTTCTATTTCTGTTTTTTTCTTCTTGAAGTATGGTAATCTAAAATTAGACGGGTAGAGTTTGCTAAGTTGATACCCAGTGAAATGGTTAATTCTGACTGAATGTTTTGTCTTAAGTCTTCCAAATTTCTTATCATCTAAAGTTTGCCAGTAAAGTTTGGTTTTTAACCTCCTGAGAAAGCTGTTGCATTTCTTCTGTGTGCCCATTTCAAGAAGTAGTACCTCAGGCCTCTATTAAATAAACTCACTGGGGAAGAGCTGGGACTCTACAGTTGGTAATGGACAAAGTTAATTATACCAAACAAGTCATCCCAAACATATTTTGATTTTCCACGGTTTTGAGATATATTCTAAGTCCTTCTGCTCTCACATCTAGAGTGATGATGTCGTTGTGGCAACTCAGAGGAAACCAGCACAAGCCAACACTGGAATAACCTCTTCCCCCATCCCCTAATATGTGCTATACATACCTGCACATTGCAAGCAGCATATCGTAGCCACTGTGAAACATTTCCTGTAATCTCCAGTTCTCTCTGAAGACTTTTTTGTGTTTGAATATGAGTAGTCAAAAGATAGCATAAAGTTTCAGAAATTCTGATTCCATTGTCTAAATACAACTCGATAACAGCTGTGAAATGCAGGGTTATCCTCTGAATATAGATCTAACTTCAGCACAATAATTGAAACTGGAAATATTTATGCACAGATGTTGACCAAGTAGAAAAATACCACATGTACTGTTTCATAGCTTTGAAACCAGGCCTTTACACATTTGAAGGTAAACTATGCAATTAGCCCTCAAATATTTTAACAGAGACAAGATAAAGATGCTAGGACCAGACTGAGGAGAGAAGGGTTAATTATTGTTTTTCCTAAGAAAGCCGGTATTAATTGCTCCACGAATCTGAAATATAAATCTGACCAGTCTCCATTTTTTTAATTGGAGATTTAGACTTAGTTTCTGTAATATTGTATCTACACAAGTGAAAGCAAAATCAGGCTTCATAGCTTACCTCAGGATAAAGCCAGCAAAATCTTCAAATTATTTTTGCATTATACAGCTGAAGCAATATATGAATTTTGATACCTTTCATTAGAATTTAGCAAACACAAAACTACTATCTGGATACTGAACAAAGAATTCTGCTTTTTTTCTTAATCCCAAGGATTCAGGAGGAGAAAAAACTCCAAACCCTTCACACTTTCCTTACTCCTGTTGCCTTCAAATGTGACCAAATTGCTGAACAAGTCAGATTCACAGATGGAAAATGGCAGAAGACAGAACACTCTTCCAGTCATTTGGGTGTACAGAAGGCTCAAATTCAAATGCCAACATTTCAACATTAGAAATGGATGAAATACCCAACAGGAAGGCTTGAGTCATTAGAAAAATAGATGGAAATCTAAGCAGCAACTAAGATACCAGATTTATATTTTATCACTAGCATAGTTCCACGTTAAAACAGCCTGTGGGGTGGAATCATTTCCCATGGATCATGAATCAGCTGCTTTTCAACTGTGTGCAGTGTCCAACTTGGTACTACAACCAAGACTAATGGTATGGCCCAGTAATTGAAGCAGATCTACATTGCCTTTTGGAATTGGACTGATTTCTATTCCAGTTGCTTTGGGAGCTAACCAGATCATCACGAAAAACTGATTAAAAAATTTATCAGAGTGACATTATAGAGTTCCTGCTTAGTACACTGAAGTACTGGAGGTCTGATCCTGCAGTGCTTATTCCCATAAGCATTACTTAATGAAATGCCCATTCCTGCTCACCTAAGAAGAATAATTCATGAGCAAAGATTTCTCATTTAAGTATTTGCAAGAAGAGGTCTTCTCTTTGACCTTTCAATTACATTATCATATATACTTAGTAGTCATGGTATTAACAGCCATATTTTATGGCTTTATATTTACATATTCTAAGTGTTTTAAAAGTTACAAAATGATATGGTGGTAATCATTTTCCTCACTTATTTCGCTAACACTTGAAAAGTAATTTCTGAGAACTTTCATTCCCAGCATTAACTTCGGTTTCTATGGAATACATGCTGACCTTAGCAGTACTACTAGTGTTCAGGATTAAATAATGACTAGAAGGTGATTTCTGTTAAAGTCAAATGAATAAAAGTAGGACGAGACTCCAAATCAAACCATAATCCTGACTGCCTCATATAGGTAGAATTAGATTTTTCTGTAATGAACACTATTCATGTCACTCCTCTACTCTCAAATATTTCAATTATTCACGCTGATAGAAAAGAGCAAGCCTTCATTGATCTAAAGCATTACTCTATAACACACAAGAATTCTTTAGGATTTGGCAAGCATACACTGGATATTTGGTTTTTTAAGGAACATGGAATAACCAGAATGAACATCCAGCATCACACAAGCATTCTGATCCAACACACTGTGTTTACCATGTTTACTTAGGGAGGAAGAGAAGTATCACTTAGAAGGCCACGGCTTGGACATTATGTCCTTCAGATACTAAAAATAATTGTAGAAAGTAAATTTTATTCAAAGGGAGTGAGCAGAATCTGAGTACAGGTAATGCATAATTCCAGGCAGTAAGATGACAGGATCATTGCTGTACCTTTCCCTGGAGCTGATATCCACCCCTGGTAGAATTATCACATATGCCAGGGGCAATATGAGTGGTCCATAATACCATCCATAAAGCCCTCTCCTTCCTTCATACTGCTTGTAATTAAAGGAATGAATTGCCTTTCTTGCCTATTTTGTCTACCTGTTTGCAATTTCATTTCACTTTTCTATTAATTTGAAGCCTTACAAACTATATCATTCTACAAATCCAATCACACCATCAGCTCCAATTTCAGTCCACAGCAGTGAATTATTGAACTGTGAAAAGAAAGAGACAGAGATCTGTTTCTGTACCTCAGACCTGCACAGCCTTGTTTACTAATTTAATTTGGTAACAAAGTTGGTAATTCCATTTCTTCCCAGATATTTGAATGCTACATTTTCCTAGGTACATATCTGCTCATTTGATCTAATGGCTGTCCTTTCAAAAATGTCACAGAAAGCCATTAGCATAGCTTCACCAGTGTTAAATGGTTGGACATAAATGCTGATTGCTGAGAACAATATCCTTTGCCCACAGCACAGTGATGTAAAGGTTGGATAATTTTATTACCTTTAATAGCACTTGCAGCTATGCAAGCTAAGCCAATGATATGGGTAATCAAATCTCTGACTTACAGGATGACCACCTGTGGCTATTAGGGAAGGAATCCCCACTATTTTAGGCCCAGCCACAATGCCACCATAACCAATGGTTTGCCATTTCAGAGGGGGAAGAGGGGTGGGAGAAGGGATGAGACATTTGCTCTCGGTGGCAAACAAATTGTAGTTTTCACCAGAATTCCTCATTGCTCATTCACAGAGAATCTTAAACATGAAGTGTGGGAGACTTCTCGTTGCCCCCTGCTCCCTCCAGATTGCCCATCCACAGCTTTGGCTGTGAGGGTCAGATGCACAGCACTGCCAGAACTGGCAAGCCTCAGCCCATGGCTGCTACCTGTGCTTCACCCTGCCCTGCTGTGCAACTGCAAATGTTTGGAAGAACAGAATTTCCATCTGCAAGAGGCAGTGCCACTGCAGACTGTCGTGCTCCACAAATGAGAGTGGAAGAGCTTCAAGGCAAGTGGTCTGTTCACTTATTAAGATCGCCTCATTTCCTTAATTGTAGGCTAATTGTGCAGGCTGACCACAATTTAACTGGGTATAAAGAGAGAATGGTGACCTCAAAAGTAGTAAAGCAAAGCTGGGGTTGTAGATATTTTCCAACTTACACGACATTTCCTTCATTATTCCTTAGCCTACTGTGTTTTCTTGGTCTCACCTTTGCAGACTTAAGCTTGTTCCTCAACATGACATGGTGCACAAAATACATGCTGCACTTCTGAGTACTTGAAATAAGCTGGCAAGTTGAAATTTCAGAGCGATTTTAAGCCCCTCTTTTGAAACTGTGCAAATACACTGCAAATTATATAGTGAATATATTAAAAGAGAGAACACAAAATATTTAGTCCTGAACTGCTGCATATTTGAGTTAAGAGTTATTTCATGGCAGCTACCATGGCTACTAAATCCTAAACTTCAGATCCAGAGATCTGCTAAACCAGATAAACAACAGAATATTGTTCAAAGAGGTAGATGATAAATCAGAAATATCTCCTATGTGAAATTAGGAAACATGAAAGTAACTTTTTTTTTTTATGATGCACTCACTTTCAAGAATACTGCATTGCAGAAAGTATTTAGCTTGTCATGTTATTCTATTATTTTATTTTACACTTCATTCGTTTCTATTACATAGTCTTGCACTTTATCATTATGGTGTTCTGTTGTTGCAAACAGGCACATTGAATTCTGATCCAGTTATTCCAGAAGAAATTTTTTGTCAGCCTTTAAACTGAAACAAATAGATGAGTGTGACACTCAACAGTTTTAATAATGTGTTGACTCTTGGGTATTCGTGGCCTTTAGATGCCTAAAAATAATAATGTTTTTGTATGAAAAATGAATATTGATTAATGAACTGGGTTTTTTTAAAACAGTCATTGAGCCAGTAGCTATACTTGTCATGAAACTTGTTATAAATCACATAACATATATACCAAGCAAATTGAATTTTTCCACTGCAAAATGCCTCCCTATCATAGGCATATGTCCTCTGTTCTCCTTAACCATGGAGGACAAATGCACAAATACTAAAAAAAACCAAACAAATATCCTCCTTGACATATGCTTAATAAATTTATGCATGAATAATTATCAGAAAAAAAATCAGCAATATTGTAACCATCTGTGAAAGTAACAAGCTTCTGTGTAAACCAATATCATATACACATAAGAATTCCTTTATGTGCAAGTGCTAGTACTGGAAAATGCTATGCTTTTTCTGGAGTTGAAGATATACTCAGTGTTAATTATTTACAATTCCTTTTTCCAGCAAAATGCAAACTGAACTATCTTTACTGTAATATATACCAACCTCTGCTAAGCTACCATGACCCTAAGAATCTTCAAATTTGACGAGGCAACCAACTTCTGATGGAAAAAATTGAAAAAATATCACAATCTATTCAGGTGAAGAAAGAAATGATGAGTGGAAAATAACTTCAATATGCTCAAAGCCAAGGAAAAACATGAGTGGTGGAATATTTTACAGAAAAATATTAGTAAATATTATCACACTCCTGTGATAATTTTAAACACGCTGTGAAAGCTTTAATAAATTGAAACTTAAACCCATACTCCATTATCTTTACATTCATTAAACCAAACCATTCCTCTGGAGTGAGAAGCAGGAGATTCCCAGAGCATCCGAGTGCAGGGCCAGGTAGCACAGTGCATCTGCTAATCCCCCTGCTGCCTCCTGAGCCACCTGCAAAGCTCACCCAAAAACCTTCTTCCCCTGTCAGCTCCACCCTGAACATTTTGAAGAGTTTATTTTTTCCCCCAATTTGGCTTTTAAAATGAAAGGAGCTAGAGAATCACACTTGTTTTGTTTGGTTCGTTTTTTTTTTTTAAAGCATTTCCCTTTTAAACACTGCATTTTATGTATTTCATTAGCCATAACATTAAGGTCTGCTGCCCTCATTCCCATGATACTCAGAACCAATAAAGGTGACAGAATCTGGATGTATCTCACTTCTTTCCTTTCTCTCCACGAAATTTACCTTATTTCACCATACTTAAAGGATCCAGAAATAGTGGATATAATAAATATCCTTCACATAAATGTCGGGGTGGTGGGGTACTTCGGGGCTTCTAGGAAATATCTAATTTATTTTTACCCCGAAACATCCTCAAGGAAGAGAGCTCATCTTTTCACTGCATTTCACAAAAACTTCCCTTAATTGCACAAATCATGATTTTCTACATTTTCTCTCAAAGCTCTTTGTGGAACTCCTTTGATTCAGAGTACTCTACATTAGCTATTACTTGAACAATAACTTCCTTCAATAACACAAAACACAGGCAATTCCATCAGAGATATTTTTCCTCATCTTTTAGATAGAGGAAAACAATGTTGTTTTAGATGACAAAACCAAACACTCCAATCTGAGCAGCAACACTCCAACGTTGCAGCAATGCAGTTGGAAGTTTATTCCTGCACTTCTCAATCTTTGATTATTTCAACAAAAAAAAAAAAGTATCTTGATTTTTTTTAACTTGCCAGATTCGCCACAGAAGAGTTGCTTATATAATAGAAGTCATCCTCATGCAGCACATAAAACAGGATAGTCCTTAAATTTAAATAAGGCAAACCAGGTCTTCCTAATGATCTGTTTGTGAATGAAATTGTCTGTTTTTCTAGTATGTCTGGTAGCAGTCAGGAGAGCAATTTATGGACCCAAAAAAATACAGTTTTGGTTTAACATGTCTCATGTTTTGTAGAAACACAACCATAGTTGATTTTCAGGGTGCCAAAACAATTGACAACAAAATAAAAAGGACATGTAAATATTCATACTGTAATTATCCTGATTAATTTACATATATTGACAACACAAAGTATGATTTTATTAGAAAGCTGTAATTGGAATCAGACACAAAAATCTTAAAAAAAAAAAAAAATTTAAAAAACAGCCTTGCTGTTCTTCAATCTCAATTTTCTGCTTGTAAATATTTAATGACTTTCATTTTTGCAAATGAATAGAATTGCATTTGGCTCCTAAGAAAATAGTTTTCTACCCTACTACAGAGTGTGCTATCTCAGCACTTGCTACATGTGTAAATCTTCTCCAGAATATTAATGTATTCAAGAAAAAATAATCATTTCAAAATCAACAGAATTTTTTTAAAACCCACTTATTTGGTAATTGAAACTTTTGGAAAAGTTGCATCTTCAGATAAAGAAATCCTACAGAGCTATACATTTTCCATCATAAAAGAGTGAAATATTCAGAAGTTTCTAAGTAAAAATCCAAACTAGAAATTACAATGCTATTTCATATGTTGAGTCAGCTTCGAAATAACATTTTGGCACATTTTAACTACCCAGTACAAGAAGTCTTACAGCACAAAATCCTCAGCATTCCTACACAAATCAAGCAAAGGAGTGATTCTTACATAGGATTTCTATTGGATCACTCTAAATGCAAACATAGTATATAAAACAGAACGTTTTCTCCAGCTAAAAAGTCCTCAACACTTCTCCTCAATTCCAGTTAGTTTTATCATGGGTCTCTTTTATAACTATAAAACATGGGAATTCTTTCTCCTTCTTTGATGTTAAAATTGAAAAAAACCCCAAAAACTCTAAGAAACTTCTAGCAGCTCCACACAGACATACAATTTCAAATCACCAACAGATCTCTTAAAAAAAAAAAAACTCTTTCCACGTTATTTTTTAGAATAGGTAGAATTACAAACATTTCACTTATCTGGTCGAGTCTATGACCTTCTTCTTTTTAATTTCACTGGGACTCCATCTAACAGTTTTATTATTGTCAGCCTCAGCCATGAGGCAGATGCTCACAGTTAAGGGACCAGAAAGTGGGAAAAGCCTAATGCAGGATGCCTTCTCTGCTAGCATGAGGAAACAAGGAGTGCAACCTCTGAAGCTCTTGGAGAATCAAGGATGGAGGAGAAAAAGAAACGAAACAAAACGTGGCCAGCTCAAGGTTTACAGAAAAGAAAGTCACCAGCCAGCACAGCCTGGGATGAGACAGCAGGGCCTGCAGTTTCTAAATATCCTCCCAAATATCAGTATCTAAACATTCTTCTCAAGAAAAGATTAAGGAAGCTGTGAAGGAGGAGCAGATGGGGAAAATCTACTAATACAAACAATGTAGAGCAGAGAGGTTGTGTGTTCTAGGACCAAAGTTGCAGAAGCCTGAAGAGAACTGTTGTATAAATACTCTTTAAAGAAAGCAAGAATGACCTCAACAAAATTGACAACTTCCTAAGTGGCATGGTTTCAAGATAAAGAACTCTCATTATAATAAAATTTATCAGCAGAAAAAAAGCTTCTAAAATTAACAAGCAACGCTGAATAATCCTCAGCCATGCTCTCATTAATAAGTGAAAAGTTTAGCTAGTAAAAAAATGCATTGGCAAAATTTAATAAATTTAGTAAAATTGAATTCCATAATTAAAGTTATAAATGTAATTGAAAAATGGTAATATTCCAAAAACTAAACCTTGTTTCAGCACAGATAACAAAGCATTCCTTACTTATTTTTAAATTGTCATGCACGTGCAATTTGCCTTGCAGGATAACGTGGACCTGAAGTCCAAGGCAAGTATTATTTTCATGTTTTTACCTTTCTTTTTTATCAAGGAATAAATTCTGCTCCTGGATCATTTATCTTATCTAAATAAATGGCACACAGCATCAACACACAGCGGGTTTGGTTCTCCTTCCTCCTTTCAGTAAGTTCTCTCAGCACAGAGGTGAACCTCCACTTGTTTCACAAATTCGTAGGGACTCTGACAGAGTAGATGCAAGTCAGAACATCCTGGGATAAGAGCTGACTGTACCCAAGAATCAGAGTGTTAAAATTAAAAAGTAAAACAAGATTCTCCTGTGGATCAGCAAGATGCTCAGTCCCATGGCTGTGAAGAAGCTTTAAAGACAAACAAGATTAAGTAGGAAAATACTGCTTGCATTTAAAATGTTTGAGATAGTGATAATTAAACCTCTGGTTTCGTTCACTTTTACGTTCAATGATTGTGGAGGAGCAAGGCCTGGTTCTGTAGCATATTTTTCATAAACTTTGTGAAAAATCTCATTTGCTGTATGAAGCAGCAGATGCTCAATTCTGACACAGCCTTTGCATTTTCCCTATGTCCTTGTATAGGGTACAGCCCCTGTATAGAGAGGGAACACATGCACGTTATACATTAGCTCCTACATGACAGGAGCTGAACCATAGATGTAATCACCTCACTAACTCCAAGCTACCTGGTAGACAATTCAAAAAAGAAAGTAATTTATTCTTAGAGACCAAATACTCTTCCCATGGACTCTTCAGTCTGTCTCTGTGAACACCTTAGAATTTTAATTGCTAACTTCATCAGCAGGAAATTACAGGCTTTAAGAACAGAATGCAGGAAAGCTTCAGCTAGTAATAATCCATGACTAAATACAATCTTAAAAGGTGAATGAATACTTGCTTAAGAAGTTTTTTTTTAAATCCATTGCCTGAACAGTTCTAATTCTGTAACCTGCATAATTTACTGCATAATGATTACTAATATATTTTTAATGTTAACTGCACTATAATTGTTGTTCAACATATACAAAAGAATAAAAAGATTAGAAAAAAGGTATGTATTCATTTGATAAAGTGTATTTAGTAGCTCTTCTATAATAAAAGCATTCTGTAGAATTTATTAGAATTTAGAGGTAGCTATAGTTCATAAATTACTGAACATACTGACGTTTTAATATATTTTCAGTGAATATTCACTTCAATTAATTTGAAGATTCCTCATAGTATAAACAAGTCAGCTCACTATAAAATAGAGAATACAAACATATCCACTGTATTTTAAACTCTACCTTTCATCAACATGAGATTCAATCTTATGGTCTTTAAAATTTCTTCTTAGCTTGTAATGCAATCATATTCTATTAAATGCTACAGCCTAGGGCAGTATTCCATTACACATTTCTAGGCCTATGACCATAGAGACAAAAATAGCTTGAGGGGTAGGAAGAAAGATAGATACAATCCGTAGTTAATTCTACCTCTTCACCTCTTGTAGTCATTCAGCCTGACTCCTACTATAGGTAACAAAAAAACAACATCTGCTGCATGATTCATCTTGATGACTTAGGACTCCAATCCAGGATTTATAATAAATTAATAAAAATATAATATTGCTATTTTTTTTCTTATACCATTACTGAAAGAAGAAAACAAATGTTTATTCTTAGCTAAAGGGAAAGCAATGTACACAAGAGGTTCTTGAAAGACCATACATATGAATAAACAACTCTAAATTAAAACCAGGGATCAACCTCAAACGAGAGAAGTATTTAAATTAAAACAGAACAATCCTCAGTGTGAATATAATTTGGTCAGACAGGGTAATCATCCATCTCCTTGTCTTCTTGCTGGGTATGAACGTGTGTAGATAATATACATGTGTGTGAAAATGCCTAACACGGGGAAAGGCAGCAAGATTCCGTGTTATTTTCTGGTATTGCTCCATGGATGATACACCTCAGGATATGGAGCACAGGAGGACATGGCAGTGGACACAGCAGGTTGTGTTTCTTCACTTCCCTGAGAGCTCTGAGTGCCTCCTTAGCTGGGCCAACACAGAGCAGACTGTGACAGCAGGAAATATTGGGATGCCCCATTTGGCTGAGGCTTCAGAGAGTGTGTGTGAAATACTCTGGGCAGAACTCTCCCAGGGAATCAGGGATGCTGGATGTATTCCTGGCTCTGAGAACCTCCCACCAGCCAAGAGAAAGGACAAGCTAAGGATCAAGAGGGACATGGAGACCCTTACACACATTGGCATCTGCTCCTAGTGACCAGAAGGACATCAGGGGACACAAATATCCCCTTTTGGATATTGTGCTGAGGTTTTCAGCTATGTATCATAGCTCTAGACCATTGTGTGACAAGTAGGAAATTGATTTTTCACTGGCCTCAGTGAAGGGGTGCACAAACCTTTGTCCTTTTGCTGTGTGAGGGAGCATTCAGCAGGGCCAGGGTGTTAACAAGTTCCTGCCTTCAGAGGTGAGCACAACTTTCATACAGCACAGCAGGAACTCCAAAAACACCCTAACAGTGACACTGAGCTGCGAAGGGCACCAGCTACTTCTCTGATCAACTCCCAGCTTGTAAAAATTCTTCAGACAGAAAAAAAAAAATCAAAAAAAAAAAATCATTCTTTATGAGTTACAAGTTTATATACTACCACAGTACTAGTAACTCACACCCTCCTAAGAAATCAAAACCTGCTTTCCATGACTTTTGCTCTTTTGCTTGATTTGTAAGAACAGTAGAGCTTTAAGGAAGAAGCTGTAGGAGGACAAAGTAAGATAATTTTACATTCAGCTTTACACTTGTTGATGTGTTGGGTGCTGCTGCAAGCATAAAATATTTTTTAAAGACCCCAAACAAACAACTAAACAAAAAAAAAAAAAAAGAAACAAAACCAAACTTAAGCAGTAAGTACTGCTTATTACATGCTAACATAGCTTGATTCAGTTGGTCTAAGTAACTCAACCTCAACTGAATAAAAAAGAATACTAAATAGAAGAATTGTTGAATACAGATAAATATCTAAATCCATTTTTCTGATGAGTAAGTGTTTATGTCATCTATTATTATTGAATTAATGAGACTGGCCATCCTGAGGATGACCTTTACATTATTTTAATGCAGATGTTTCTAATACGAATAAAGTGTGTTTTTTCTGAAAGTACTATTAATTTTAAAAAAATCACATTTGACAGGTACAAGATAGGCATCAAGGAAAAAAAATTCTTTTGTATGTGCTTCAAAACATATTTGAAATGTGTTTCAAAAATATCACTATATAAAAGCAGATCTTAGAAAAGGCATGTATTTTACCTGCTTTTCATTAGTATATAATAATGATTAAATATTTTTTTCCACTATACCTTTCATCAATTGAAATATATTCTTTAGTTATTTAGTTCAGAGAATAAGGCAACATAGACATCCTAATATAATTATCAGAAAGCAAATTAAAGAAATTAAAGATTACTACAAAGTTACATCCTTGTTGAAGTCAAAGAGCAGTAGAATCAATATATGAAAGGTTACATGTCTTTAGTACCAATAGACAAAACAAAAGGTATTGCACTGTTCAGTTTTTCCATTATTATGGTATTTCCTTTGATTCTACTTTTTTCCTTTGAAGTATCACCTCAACATTTAGCCTACAAACCAATTGCATGTTAGCATAAACCTGCACTTAACTTTTATTCTGTAGGCCTCTAGCCAAAAGCCTAACTTAACACAGTTCAGGAAAATAGTAAACAAAAAAAAGCAAAAAAAAGTTCAGGAAAATTTGTAAACATTGTAACAGCAAACCACAGAATTCAGAAGAATATTACATAATTTTTGTGAAAGTAAAGTGAAAAACTTTAATTTGCCTAAGTTGAGACTGCTAATATGTTTTAAAAAATGAGTATATAATAGCTAAACACATGTGAATTGTCTACAAAAATTTCATAGAATAGTTTAGAATGCCTGTGTTTACAGTCCATTAACAAATTTTAGAACCAAAAAGAGAAGCTTTTTTTATGCCAGTGTAAATCCAGGTGACAGTAGTAGTCTTGATATACCTGATGTCACTACAGTTTTCTGCTGGTTTAACACTGAGAGCATCTTTTCATTCTAATCGTTATCTTTGGCTATCCCAAGCCTAATAATAGTGTAATCCCTACCCCAATAATAGACTCATCAGATGAACTTGTAGGATTGTTACAGATGAGTGAGAAGAGCTGCATGGAAGACTACAGGACAAATAATTTCTCAAATATAGCTGGGCAGAGTGACAGCAGGGATACAGCCACAGATGCAAACAGGTCTCTGACAGGCAGAGAACACTGGATGTTTAAGAGAGTTTCTTATTTTGAAGTTCACTGACAAGCCATTTTCTTGAAGACAGAAGTGGCAGAGAGCTAATTTTTAAAAGTCTTTTCCAGCTATCAACTTTACCAGAATTTAAACTTCTACTAAATTTAAGGATTGGATGCAATCAACTTGATTATTGTTCAGGTATTCTGAGTCACCATTGCAGACAAGAAGAGAAAGTAACATCACTGAGAGATTTTTCTTTCCATATATGCTGAGATAGGGTTAAAGGAAGATAATTAGAGAAACAGTTATTTAGAATGTAGGGATAAAGCCATAAATTACATTAGGCACTGATCTACAATTTATGTGACAGAGCACTCCCCTGGGCTGGAAACTTTTGATCAGCTGGTGCTTATTCCTGATGCTGCAGTACCTTTTAAAAGCTGATGCACTCACACAGTGATCCCAGTGACTTGCTCTGTCATAACCAGCATGGTTCAGGCTCACTGTGAATCAATTTCATCTGGATCAGAGATGCTCAGAGCTGCCAGGTCTAAGCATTCAAACGCAGTAAACAAGGTCCCTGCCTTTGCCAGGCAATTTGCAGAGCTTTAATTTCAGCTTTTGCTCCATTTTGTCACAGAGCTTCACAGCATATGCAGTTACCAAAGTAATTCAGGCACTTATAGAGCAAAATATCAGCAGAGAGCCAAAACTATTAGATCCATGCCTACTGCTGAAAGCCAGGCCTTGCTTTTCTTCAAAGTGGACTTGAACAACTTCTCCCCATCAGCTGTAACTCTGAAAGCTGCCCTGATTAAGTAAGAAATTTGCTGCGCTTTTTTCTTCAGGACACATAAATTTTAAAGTAGAGTTACAAACCCTTCTGCATGGACAGAACAAAGGCTTACTTACCCTGTTACCCGACCTCCAACAACAAGTTTCTCACAGGTGCTCAGGAAAAGAGCAGACCTGTGATGGACAATAAGTGCCAGGAGAAGAACCCCTCCCTCCAATACCATACAAGCATCTGACAATCAGCTTTAGGGAAGATGTTTTATAGTTGCTAACGGACACTGGATTTTCTTTTTTTTTTTTCCTTTTCTCTTGGACTCCCTACCTCTAGAAAGCATAAGTTTAAATGACTAATCTCTCCCCAAGGGGGAAGAGGGATATTATTTTTCCACTTTAGATCTGCTGCTTGAATAATGGCATTGGGCACCTTTTAGAACCAGCATTGTCAGAAACAGTGAGCAATCACTCCCCATTCACCTTCTCTATACTCTCATGATTTCTTAAATCTCCATCATATTTCACCTCACCAGTTTTTTGCCATTTGAAAAGTCAGTTTCATCTTTCTTTTAAGAACTTCTCCTCTTTCATACCCTCTGTTCTTTCCTGCTCTGGGCCTTATCAGGTTTTTGAATATAATTCCAAGCTGTCTTTTCTAACTGCTGAAAACTGAATTAGAGCCTAGCATTGCATATATATCAATTTAGCTGTTTTAATTTGTCCTTAGATGCATTCATTACTTTGCATTTATGAACAGTGTAGTTCTGCATGACTTTTAGTTGCATCATATAAGCATTCTTCACAAAGTCAAATAAAAGCAGTATTTGCAGTCACCACCTTTTATTCCCTTGGAATCAGGGCTGATTTAGTGCAAGGTCATGCTACACAACCATTCACTCAGTCACTTAATTTCTTCGTTTCCCAAGGACTCTAAGGTAATGCTATGCCAACCTTAAATTTGCTACAGTTCATTTTCTTGTTTTATTCTCAAACTCTTACTATTGGTACTACAGTTCGAGACTGTTCCAAGGGCTTCTCAGTGAAAAAGGTGAAACCTTGCTTTAGTGTATTTCTAAAATCCTCTGGAGCAAGGAGTGCAGCAAACACTGGCTTTACCTGTTTGCTGCTGCCACACGTTCTGTCAGCTGCTTCTGTCACCTCACTTCTCTACTCCTCTCATGTTAGCCAGTCCCACCAGTTCACCAGCATACTTCATCTCACTATTTACTAGAGGCTTATGATCCACCACACATCATCTGAAATCCTGTTCCACCACCGGTGCCTTCTAATGCTGCTGCAGAGCTCAAAAGGAAATCACATATAACTCATTAGGAGAAGAAATTACATCACTAAACTTCTCCCTCACTATTCTCCTCCTTTCGACAAAATTCTTCATCATCAGGTTTCTTTAGACAAAGAACCCACAGAATTAAGATTTGGTCTTGATGCTGATTTCAGATAAGTACATCAGCAGCGTGGAAGATTAAGTCCTTCATTTTCATTTATATATATTTTATTCTTACGAGCAAAGGGCTGAAGCTTCTAGTCAGGGGACAAAAAAAAGAGGTACATCTTAAAATTTTCACCTAAATTATATGAAGTGGCAGGAACTACAGTTAAGAAGAAAGTCTGGCTGGTTTTAGTATTCCAAAACTGGAAATAGTTTAGATGCATCTCTTTTGAAATTCGAGATTATTCTTCCCACTCTGTGAGGCAGTAACAACCATGTTTAAAATAAAAATATGTGAGGACCTGCAAGCTCTCAGTCTTGTCTATTCTAGCTGGCATGTCTAATACTGAAATGGAGTTCTCAAGTTTGTACAGCAACAACTATTCCCTTTGAAATCACCAGAAACATAGCATGAGTTCAAGTGAAGCTAATGGGACCACTTTTGGAGCAGGATACTTGACAGCTGAAGTAGTGCTGTCACAATCTGGCTTTTGCAAAATACTTCCAAAGCAGAGTTAAGTTACTGCCACATAACACCTGCTGCTCTGATACCATAAAATAAATTTTGCAGATGTTATTTTTATTGGAATCTTTTTGTTTGTTTAATTAAATACCCATCTCTTCTTATATTGATTGCAGGGCATCTGTTCATTTGTGTGATTCTGACTCACGTCTTCAATCCTATATTTGCCTTTCTATTCTATTTATTCATTTGTACCTATACTTCTGTTACAGCAAAGATTTTCTGATCTGTTCTATGCTTTTCCTCCTCCTGCTAGGATCAATTCATCTTCACAGAGCTAAGGTTATGAAATATGAATTAATAATTCTTCCAAGTCAATAAAATCCTACACCTACAGTATACAAAATTTGTGTAATTACTACAACGTGTTGGGAAAATAACCTACAAAAGAGATTAACAAGAATTTCTGGAGTTTAAATATTTAAATCATTCTGCTGATGCAAGGACATAGTTCTGACAACCTCAGTGGAATTACCAAATCGTCTGTGTCTTATAACCACTAGTATTAAAAAGCCCAAGTCAAACATAACTGAATTTCCAGACATCTTACTCTAAAGAAATACAAAAAATAAAAAAAAATAAAAAAAAAAAAAAAAAAAAAAAAAAATCCAAAGAAAGGCTGCTCATCTGTCTAAGGCAGGTGCAGGGAAGTGCTGCCATCTGTCTTATGATTCTCTTTGTATTATCCCTAAGACTTCCTAATACTTCTGTGTGTGGTTCAGCCTGCCCATCCCTCAAAGTACTGAGAGGTGAAGTGCAGGAATTTAGCAGCTGTTCTTTATAATACTAAATTTATCTTTTTTTTTTCTTTTCTTTTTTCCCAGACTCCAACATAGCAGAAGTTTATTTTTTGCTGTTCAACTACTCAGCTGCCAATATCATTTTTAAGCAAGGAATGTACACCATCCTCTTCTACACTCAATATTTTTAAACCTCATACTTGTACAGTATTAAATAAATATTAACTAGATGAGTTAAATAAAAGGCTGTTTTTCTTTTAGATACAAAACCTATTTTTTCCTAGTTTTCTCCCAGTTACTAGACAAAATCATCTATTTTAAAATTCCTGGTGGTAAAGTAACTCTGTCATTAATTTCCACTAGTAATTTTACAACTTAATGACAAACCACCACTTGAAAAATCATGTATGATGTCGAAGAATCCATATAATTTAATTTATCCCTTTGTCATCTTTCAAATAAGATGACGGTAAGGGCAGCAAATAACATCTGAACATTAGTTGTAGAGATGTGTTATCAAAACATAACCACGACATATGTACTTCTATTCCAAGAGGAAATGGTCTCAGGTTGTTATAGAACCTCCAGCTGGGAACACAACATCAGGGCTGGGCTTGGCACTTTGAAAGCAAATGGTCCACCAGATTTCAAAAGAAAAAACAAAGCAACCCCAACACAGAAAGAACGCATTCAGTAGCATGGCAAAAAATTCCCAGGAACATAAGAAAGCCATAATCAATGCCCAGGATACTAAGTCACAAATTAATCTTACTTATGTATTTATCTGCTTTGCTTAATCTACTTTTTTTCCCCTCCTTTTTCTACTCTTATTTCATCTTATTTTTAACTGGAAATCTATGTTCCCTCCTTGTTGACTTTACTTCAAAGCAGGGTCTGCAGTTTAGTTTCACATAAGCTTGCCATGAAAAAGCTATCAAAACCATTCACACAGTCTGCCCTCTTCTCAGGGACAAAAGAGAACATCAAAGTGCTTTGTACTTATTGTAAACGTGTGACCCTCCTTCCCAGACAGCCAAGATGCAAATATATAGCTGCATTCAATTTTGATGAAATTCTCACAGCACAGTAATGCAGCTTGAGCTTTGTGTTTCAGAAAGGAAAGCAGCCAAAATTGAATACAGATGCAATAAACTCTGAAAATAATATTGTTCTTGCAACACAACCCTTTTTACAGCACTGAAGGAAAACATACATTTTAACTGTTTTGCATTAACCAGAATTTTTTTTATATACCTTTCATTTCCTGTTTTCATTATTCAAATAAGAAAGCATTCAAAATTTTAAACAAAAATCACTCTTGACCTTTTCAGTAAGGGGAAGTACAATGCAACTTGACTTGTATTCACAATACAAGTGAATACAAGCTGACCCTCATGCCTCCTATTTTCTGCTTTATTATTTATTTCTTTATGATCTTTCAAGAAAATTAAAGAGACTACATCATTCTTTAAACAAATAGTCCATAAGCTGAAGATAAAATTGCAAACCAAGTTACCTACCTCTTTTCCTAATGGCTTAATCCTTGTATTTTAGCTGTCATTGAAAGAGGACCATTTCCTACTGTATCCCACTGGAGAAAAAAGGAGGAAAGAAATCATTTTAGTGACTGAGAAACAAAAAATATGGGTTTCAATATATCAAGGTTTTGCTCCATTTGGGATTGTGAAAGAATATTTAATTTTAAGTTATGCAATTTAAAGTATCTAAAACATGTTCCATTTAATAATTCACATCTTGCAGCACTATTTTATTAAATAGTGAAATACTTATGGTTTCTGGCTCTAATCAAAATGTTTTCTCAAAATTATCTTGCTTATTTCAAATGAAGACTTAAAATGTGAAAACAGAAAATGCAGTAAATATTTGAAAGGAAACGATGTATGACTATTCACTCATAAATGGCAGAGTGAAAGAACACACCAAAGCCACTCTGGACATCATCTTCTCCAGACTAGTAAAGCATAATCAGATCTAGCCCATGTGGCTACACTGAGTTGTAACTATATCTTGCAAATGCTTGGATTATGAATAAAGGACTGGAAGAAATTCTCAAGATAAGTAATTTTAGACTGTTATGATAGTTATAGACCATTTTTCTCCTCCCATTTTCAAAAGCAACACACTAATGGAACTGTTCAGCTGATCCTTTAAAGAGAAAAACAGCAAAGCTAGATGGAGGCACAAGTTAAAACTGAACCACTAGATTTAAATGGGTCCTGCACACATGGGACAACATTCCTGTCTCCTAAACAGAGAAATATCTGCCTGCTCATGCTCTGGTACCACTGTCAGTCTGCATTTTTCCATAGGTGGAAAGAGTCTTTTCTTACCCTCTCATCACTTTACACTAGAAAACTCTTTTGTTCTGCCTTTTCCCTTTAAGTTGAAAACTTAAATCTTTAGCCAGAAAAATGGCTCCCAGGATTTTCAGTCCCAGGGAAGGACTTTCATTTATTTTAACCAAAGAGCAGGGTACACCAGCATCAGCAGGGCCGTGGTTACCTGGCTGCTTTCCTAAATTGGTATTTCATGATTTGTAACTCATCTGCAGAATGGACTAGTGCAAGGAAGTCTTACTGATGTCCTCTCTTGTCCCAACAGCAGCTGCAGGAATACCAAACCCCTGCATTCCAACATCCACATTCCCTCTGGTGCCCCAAGATGGAAGTCAGTGATTCCTATGCCAAGCCCTAAAATGATGACTTGTAGCATCTCCACAACTGAGTGCTCTTTGCTTTATTTGGAAATGGATTTGTACTAAGATGCCTAAATAATTACATACCATTTATCACGTGAATCAACAGTTTACTGCCTTTGGCTGTCCAACTGATTTCAGATAAAGTCAGTTTGGATTTGTGTAAGCACAGGGACTAAATATTTACTAGAGGTAATGGCATTCTTCAAAGGAAATTATTACATTGCTAATGCAGGCAATGCAATAAAAATGACTCCTCTTTAATATTTTATTTATAGTAATTATTTTGAGTCTCGGTGTTTTTCTTTTTTAAAAAAGAAATTGGTGAAAAATGCTAATTTTAATGTAATACTTTAAAGTCTTATTTAAAATGCTGGAGGCATTTTATTTGGCATTTCTAAACAGCACCATTTTCATTTCTTTCTGAAAAGAAAATAGAAGTGATTGCCATCATTCTCGTTACATTTTTTTTTTTTTTTAACATTTTCAGTAGCAGCTTTTTTGTTGTTTGTTTGGAGTTGTGGGGGTCTGTTGCTTTTTTTGGTGCTGGCTTTTTAGAAATGGGGTTATAGTTGGATCTGTGGTGGGTTAGCCCTGGCTGTCAGTCAGCCACCCTCACTCCCTTCTCAGCAGGACAGGGGAACAGGGTAAGATGAGAAATCTCCAGGGTGTAGGTAAGGACAGGGAGCTCCCTCACCAGTTAGCAAAAACTCCAAAAACTAAAACCACCTTCCTGCCTTCTTCCCAGGCTCAACTTCACTCCCAGGTTATCTGCCTCCTGCTCCTCCTGAGGAGCTGAGTGCTGCCTTGAGAATCCCCCAGAGCCCCTGGAAGTGATGGAGCTGGACACACCTCTCAGAGCAGTGCTGGGGACCCAGATCCTGCTAACTGAAACATCCATTAAAAACCCTGTCTCATCCTCCAGCAACAGACAAGGATAAGAAAACTTCTGACAATATGCAGGATTAAAACCAGCATCCTTCCTTAAGTTTTGGGCTTATTTTCTCCTGTGACAATCACAGGGAAAAAAAAAATGAACTGTCTGAAATACTAGGGAATCAGTCAACAATATATATTTTAAGCTTTGAAATATTAGAGTGACAACTTCTTAGTATGCACCTTTTCAGATCAAGAGAATGTAAAAGCAAACACCATTAGAGATGCTGAAGAAAGGGAGCTTGGTTCTAAGCACACAATTCAAATGAATTAGTAAGGTACAAATCACTAAGGGTTATGTTCATTTCATGGGAAAAATCAGAAAAGTCAGAAGGTCTGCACTTTGAAATGAGCATACTCAAAAAAATCCAACCAAACCAATTTGAATTTGGCATATTTTTACTAAAAGATAGAAGTCCTGTGCACATGAAGTAGTAAGAGTTTTGAAATTAGCTATACAGAAAGTGTATTCCTTATAATACATGAGTTATGTGAGTATTTTGTTTCAAAATTACATCATTTTTCTACTTTTTATTCCCTACTAAATACAAATCAATGACACTTGTGCAATAACAGTAAAACTGGTCTTCTGCCAGCCTTTGAGGCCTCACACAGGGTATTTATGGAAACAATTTGTACAAAGCATAGACTTAGCTTAATCTTCAGATTCTGGGTTAAATTATGTTTTGAAAACCATAAGAAAGGAGGGAAAAAACCCTAAAGAATAGATCACTTTTTATATACTCAAAGTTACCTTTTATTCTCTAACTTCTAGAAGGTTCATCTAAACACTAAGATCCTCAATTTTGCAAGTGTGCGTCTTAAATACTGCAAGAATTCTTGCTAGCTAAACACAGTGTTATTCTATTAGCATGATTTACACACACTTTTACATTTTCACTCTACTATAAAGGAAAGGAAAACACTTCAGACTGCAATATAATTCTCTGTCTTCTTTTTAAATGGTTGAGAATGTTCTGGGCTGTTTCAATGCATACTCTGGAAACTCATTCCAGCAATAAGATAATGGTTATTCTGTGTTAAACTAAAATGTAAAACCCATCATTACTTGATGAGATGATGTCTAAATGCATAAATCCTGACTGTCCGCCTGTTACTTATCACCTTTACCACTTGCCCACACATTTGTTTTTGCTAATGTTTTTGAACTCTCTTTTCCTAAAGACCTAGTAGAACTTTATGAAATACAGTGACACAGAACTCTGACACAGTCCTTGTTACAAAACATGCCTCAGATGGCAATTACTCAAAGGATGCCATGAGCTCAACAAAACCTTCAATAAATACAAGAGAACTGAACATCTGCAGCTATTGTTTCAGCTGTAAATCTTGTGAATGCTTTTTACTGTAGCAACAAACTGCTAATAAATCCAACTTTCATTGCCAGAAACATATAAAGGACAGGATACACTTCATGATGTTTTCTCAGTGTCCTCCCCGAGCCCATGCACTCAGGCATATTGTTTCCAGATATATTTTATAAGTAGCAGTGATACACTGTCCCCTCTACCCTTTTCCTTGACTGATGAGACAGAGAACACTGACTGAGTGCCATTACCTGGCACTACCTCCCTCCTGCCCAACAGCAATGGGAGGCTTCATGCTTACAATTCTTGTTAGCTTTAGCAGCAATCAGAATTAATTGCACACGTATCATTTGGCAAACAGACTCTTTTTAAATTCCCCACGAAGCAACTCAAGTGCTGTTCCTGCTACTGTGCAAAAGCAAGTTCCCTGGCCTGCTTTTAATACATATATTCAATACGTAGGACTGACAGGCCAGCCACAGAGAAGGATGCTCTGTAAAGCCTCATATTTTCAATTTTAAATGCTAATTCAATAAAGTAGCACAAAACCTAGGCACTTCTCAGTAACAATAGTTTCCATATAAAAAAATAAACAACCTAGAAATGATCTCTACAAGTAAGATTTACAGAAGCATTCACATGGCACATAGCTTTAATCCCTACTAACTACAAAAATCACTGGCTTGTTTTTCCTTTCACTTCCTATTACCACATTCTGTTCAGAATGAGGGCATGATAGAGCCAAAGAGAAACTGAAATTGCTTGGCATCACTGAAAAGCTGAACTAAACAAAAGATCACCAGCCTTATACCCAGTGTCTGAAAATCTCTGTAGAAGTTAAGTTGGTTTAAATTCAGGCAGAGGGAGGTTGAAGGTGCATGGCTTGTCAGCCAGCTGTGTTCCATGTGTTCTACTGTACTCTTGGGTGTCCTTACTCAATTTTTTCTCTGCCTCTTCATTTCTTGAAGGTTTGAAACCCACCACCATCTGCAGCCTTCAGAAATGTAATGGTGGGCTAATGTGTAAATTATCAAAGGTTTCTTTGTCTCCAGATCCTCATTTATTAAGCAAAACTGAAAAGGAAGGAGAGGAGAACTGTTCCACAGATAACTAACTTGTTGCCACCTACCTCAAAGCTAAAGATGACATTATAAACATTTATCTGAGACAGTTCAGCATAGGCTGTTGAGTCAGGGAAGGCTGCAAATTCAAAGTTTATCCTAGAGATGTATAATTTGTTTTCTGGGATCTCAGCATTTTGCTGGTGTTCCTCCTTAGCAAGTTCCATGTAGCTCTGCTGTACTGCTATTTCCACAGCTGGCCATCTGCCTTCTAGAAGCAGAGACATCTAAAACTACAGGAAAGCAACAGCTTAGTGGACCCTTACTACTAAAGGCAGAGAAAAATATTTCAGTGCTAAAGATAGAGGAAAAGATTTGAGTATCAAAGATTTCAATATGAGAAGAGGGAAAAGGAACTGGAAAAAGAGAAAACTACTATCTCATATAAAATTCATTTATAAACAATTTATTTTCCCAGAGATTTACACAGTGTATTCTATAGAAATACTTGTCATCACAAAGGGCATCAGACATCAGAAGTCAACGGGTTTTGCAAACATGAAGGATTGGCCATGGTCACTAAATACAATAATAAACAGATAATGCTGGTATGTCAGGAAGTGACTTAGTGCATAAAACTATTTTCTCAGTTAAGAAGAGTTACATTCCAGAAAATACACTTCTAAGAAAACCATATTTCAATTTGGCATTTATTCCATTAAGCTCAAAAAAAGCCAAAAGCACTTTCTGTTGCCAGGAGATACATTAGTATCAACACATGACATGGGTTTCCAGACAACTTTTTAGAAGCTTTTCTTTGATTAAAGACATGCAGGTAGAATGTTCTGGAGAAGCTGTAAACAGCTGCATTATAGCAACAGATATGACTTCACAAGGAGGTTGATTACCTTCTACTTGGAAACTGAGTGACTGTAAGAAGATTTCCATTTTTAGGGAGTGCTGCCACCGATGTTTTGCTAGTTGGTATTTACTAAACAGACCAAAACAGGTGTATGTTTGGTTCAGGGCAGTTTAAGGGAAAGCTGCTTATTCTTTTACAAACTAATCCCTCTTCCCTTGTGTTCAGTCACATAATAGTCTGCAGTTCACAAGTACCAAATACTAGCTAGCATTGTAAAGATGGAATCAATAGCATAATCCTATTAAATTCCGCAATGCAGGCTACTTTTCAGATATATAGTGGAATCCGCTTAAATCGATTTTTTTTTTTAATAAAAGGTAGGGTTATGTGAGGCTCTAGCTAGAAACCTAAAATATATTGTCTACATAATGCTCTTAAGATAGCAGTTCAGTCTGTTTTCTTCTGTACAATTTCTGTGTGTTGGCTGGATTGTAACTGTGATGCTTTACTAGATGAACTTCCAAAACAAAACCAGCATTTCCTTAGTTATTGCAAACATAGAAAAATGAAAGAATTTATAAGTTTTCTCACATAAGTCTTCAATGAGAAGCACACATCCAAGTGTATGTAAGCTATTGCTGTGATTTCATCCCAGCCCAACACAGCCACACACTCACTCCCCACCAGAGAAAGAATGGAAAGGGTAAACGCCAGAAAACTTGTGGGTTGAGATAAAGTCAATTTAACAGGGAAGAGCCACACACAAAAGCCAAGCAAAACAAGGCATTAATTCACCACTTCCCGTGGGCAGGCAGGTGTTCAGACATCTCCAGGAGAGCAGGGCTCCATCACAGCTAACAGTGACTTGGGAAGACAAAACCATCACTTAAAATCTCCCTGCTTTCCTCCACCTTCTCCCCACTCTATATTCTGAGCATGATGCCACATGTCTGGCATATCCCTTTGGTCAGTTGGGGTCACCTGGCCGGGCTGGGCCTTTTCCCACCTTCCCAGGCACCCTCAGCTTCCTCCAGGTGAGGCAGCACAAAAAGCAGAGAAGTCCCTGGCTCTGTGTAAGCTCTGCTCAGCAATAACAAAAACATCTGTGTTATCAGCCCTGTGTTCAGCACAAATCCAAAACACCTCCCCATAGCAGCCACTGGGACAGGAATCAACTCTGCCCCAGCCAAATCCAGCACATCCACCCCATTCTGTACTATTTATATCATGCTAAGATTCCACACTATGGAATAGAACTTCATTGCCCACCACCCCCCTTTCCCCTCTTTAATATAACACACAAATATCATTCACTTCATCTATGGAGCACCCTACAAAATGTCTACAGAACTCATTTAGTGCATGACTTTGGTGGATCTCCTCCATTTTTTACTCATTCACAAGTCACAATCCCTTCAACTCAAGCTCAGACCAAAGTCCCAGCCTGTCCAGCACAGCAACAGCAGCCACATGCTGGCCACCTGCCAGCCCAGGCACATCCATGGCTGTTATCAAAACACCCCCAGGCACAATACAGGGAGGTGATGAGAAGTGCAGCACCACAGCAAGGAGTGAAAGCCACTAACAAGCACTGGGCTCTGCTGGACAGTCATGGGAACAAGCCCCATGGCAAGCACAGGAGCCTGTTCATTACAGGCTAAACAGCACAACCAGACAAATTCGATCTGGTACATCCCATCAGATCTGTCATCTCAGACCCCTCGAGCCTATCACCGGGCACCAAATGAGGCTGTTGGGGTTTGGGAACAGCATTCCCCAGTTCAGTGTCCCCACCGAGATTCTTCCCACACCATTGTCCCTCCTCCCCTGCCACAGGATGGAGAGAACTGGAAGCACAAAAGCAAAGAACACAAGTTGAGATAAGAACAATTTACTGGAAATAGCAATGGGATAAGAAAAAGAAAACAGTCACAGCAGCACTACTAACGACAGAGAATAAAAGATATAATGCACATATAAAAACCCCTGATAACAGACAGTACCAATGGCTTCCTTCATCACATTTTCTCAACCAGAAGGAACCCCTTCTTCCCAGAAAACAGTCCCTTTCCCCTGCCAATAATGTAAGGTGTGTAGAATAACCTCTGGGTCCTAGTCATGTCCCCTCCCAGCTACTGCAAAAAAATTAACTCTGTCCTAGCCAGAACCAGGACCGTTATTGATACCTAATTGACAAAATTCCTTCACTAACAAAATCAGAGTACTACTTTTTTTGAAAGTTAGTGTTAGCATTTACTTGAGCATCTTTCTGGATAATCTCTCTTGTACAGTTTACTTGATCACAAACTTTGTCTGTTCATATTTGAAAATTGGTGGATCTTGAAATCTCTTTTGAAAAACTGTCATGCTTGAACCAATAGGAAGATGCAATGCCTTTCCCCACAGGAATACAGCAAGGGTCTAAATTCCACCTGTGACACTAGCCACCTGATCCTTGAACCAACCAAAACAAATGTTATCTAGTGCCTAGTACCCAACCCACACCCAGGCCACTGCAGTGTGTGTTATGGGGATAGTGCTGATGGCAGACTGAGATTTCCAGCTGTGGCAGTGGAAGGTGATTTATCCAGTGAGTCATGCCATAGTCCATACATATTCCAGGAAACCCAGAGATTTGTCTCGTGTCTTTCAGAACTAAGAAAGCACATGCAGGAATTTAAGAAATTCTATTTCCACAAAAAAGATCTGTACATGTTTGAACTTCTACCTTTCTCTGTACCACAAACACGTCCCAGCTGTGCAGCCACTGCAGATCCTGATGTTATCTGCAAATGTACAAAAAATTTGGGTCTTTACAGTACCTCGAGTACTTTGAGAATCACAAAAATCTGTAACTACAGTTTTCAAGGCAGAAAATCACAACAACTCTATGATCAGGATGATAAACTGACATTGCCAAAGAGATGGCAGATTTCTCATTTCTGCGGGCAATAAAAGTACATACTCAATGTTTTCTAGACTAATTTGATGCATTTTGCAGATTAATTTCTGTTGCTAACTCCATACAATATCAGAATTCCTGTATTCACAAATCATCAGCAGCATCCCTCACATGTGCAGTACTACCTAGACATCTTCTCTGAAATGAAATCCTGGGAACAGACAGGAACTGAGGGCCAGGCAATGTCTCTGCTTGACCTTCTGGTGCAGCAGGGCCACAGAGGAGCTGGGGAGAGCACCCAGAACCCTGCCTTTGACCCATCCATCTCCCACATTTTAAATGAACCCCTCAACAGATCACAACATGTTACAAAGGTTTGGGATTGACAGGAGAGAAAAAAAAAAAGGAGCAAGTGTAGCAGTCTCATTAGGATTCTGCTCTCAAAGACTCCACACAGCTTTGTCTTTTGAAGAGTAAAAGCCTCTTAAACAAGTCAGCAATAGCTCAGTCCCCCCAGAACAGCTATGGTAACAGGCTGCATTGCACAAACACGTTTCTTGAACTGCTTTCCCAAGTCCCTGCTAATGCAAACCTGTGGAGTGAAATAAATGCAAGACAGCTCTTTTGTCTCCCTGGATTTTTTAAAACACTCCACATGACAAGTATATCACTCTTGCTTCCTGTCTTTTGCCTTCTGTTAGAAATGATTCCTCGAAATGCACATTTCTGAGATATGCAACTAAAATCCACAAAATCTGCTGCACAACTGCAGTTAAAGTTAACCAAAGATTTCAGAGATTTTTGTTCTAGAGAATCCACTTGGTAGTGCACTTTGAGATGCACTTGTTCAAGCTCTTGAACAAACTTTTTAATGGTTAACAGGAGTGCCTTAGGGTGGTTACACAATTATGCTAATCAGGGGCCATAACAAAATCAATTTACCCACCCTAAAAAAAACAATTGTAGCTCTTCTTATTTTTAGAGACTGGCAGGCAGAAATGTTGATTTTCCCTTCCACTCCCATTTTCTCTGAAAATCTGGACACTGCCCTCTGCCAGCACTGAGCTGTCCTGCCTGGAGTACCTGCAGGGAAGTGCTCAGTGCCACATCTGGACTGGGCAGCCAGGGCTGCTGCTTCAGAACTTCGTGGCTACTGCATCGGGCTTGAAAAAAACTAAGATCAAAACAGCACAATCAGGGAAATAAAATTACTTCAGCACTGTCATATAGATGTTTAATACTAAAACTAGATGGACTGCTACTCTTTTGCCTTGCCTAACCTGAAGGAAAAAGTATGATTATAAGCAAGGTACAGGGGGCAGGCTACCTCAGGCTCTTTCTCTGCAGCAGGTCTAAAAATCCTCTATGGGAATTTGATCCCTTCTGTACAACTTTCTGTTACTGAGCGTCAGGGTTCTATTACAAAAATCCCTAAGATATTCAACCATTTGCTTTAAAACCTTTCTGCCA
Organism: Sturnus vulgaris; assembly: GCF_052056855.1. Lineage (NCBI taxonomy): Eukaryota > Metazoa > Chordata > Aves > Passeriformes > Sturnidae > Sturnus > Sturnus vulgaris. The sequence continues at coordinate 67,099,080 of NC_142246.1, forward strand.
TACTTGTCCACCTGAAAGACAAACCTTGGCCATAAAGGGGCAAGAAGCATGAACTTATTAACAAAATGTCTAAAAAACAAACTAATTTCTGATTAATAAATCACAATAGTAGCATTAATCTCAAGAGTAAATGACGAAAACCACAAAGAAAAGGTCAGATTTTGAGATTTCTACTGATAAAAGATGTATGCTAGTTGTACTAGGATATTGGTTGTCCTAATCCTTATATGTACACCCAAGTTTCTACAGCGTGGAATCAAAGATCAAAATAAAGTACTTACAAGTTAATACACACTTGCTCCATGCACAATTCTAAACACAAGGCAAATCTAGCCTATTTTGAAGGGCTGACAAGGCCAGTATTGTTTCCCATCTCCCTGCTCCATCCCTTTGCCCTTGTGAGACACTTGGACTGAAGAAGCAGAAACTATACTATCCTCCCAAAAGCACACCACTGACATAGCTGGCATACATAAAATTACACATTTTATTTATAAAGCATAGGAAGTCCTAAGCATTTTAGAAAGTCTCAAAGTGACAAAAGTCAAATAAATATACATGCTTAGGGTAGCATATGCAGTGCTGTGTTCATTTGAAAGATGCTCGGGGACTCAGCGCTTTAAGAAATCCATGAATTTCTCAAGTGCATCATCCTTGCCCTTTGAACAGAGAGATGAGCTCATGGCAGAAATTCTTTCAACACCCCTGGAAGGAAGAGGACCACTTAGAAGCAGTGGCTGGAAAGCCCCTGGCACAGGACCCAGCAGTAGCACCAATTTCCCTGAACAGCACAGAGCTCTTTTGAAAAGAACTACAGGATTAACAAGTCTGATTTCTCATGATTTGAATACTATTGACTTTAAATTTAATAAATGTAGATAGAGGCCTATACACCTCAGGGGTGAGAACAAATTGCAGCATAAAAACCTTCACTCATAATGGCTAGAAGGTCAACATAATTAGCAAAAAGCATTTCCATTTCTTTCTTTCCTTCTCTTTACTTTATAAGCAGAATAAATATTAAAAAAAAACAACCCCAACCTGAAACAATGATGTGTTTTCTATCAGACACTGACAAATGGACAGGGAAAGAACAGTTTAACATTTCTAAGATTGCTTCCTGTTATTTTTACATGTACAAGAGAAACATCAGTGATGTAAAAGTATTATACAGAATACAACTGTTTTAACTGGTACTGCTGAGGCAAAGAAAATAAAGCACACTGCATATTCGGTGAGTCATTCTAGATAGAAATCATAGAGAGATGTTAAGAGCTAAGTGTGCCAAAGAGTTCTCAAACAGGACAAAATTATGTGATTAAAAAGAACAGTCCCAGTGTTATCAACAGCTCGATGGGACAAGAGCTTTGCAGTGCTTTGGTCTTTCTTACCATCTGATCGGGAAGGAGAGAAAAAGGTGAACACCAGTGGTACAGGTCAGCAGCACATCTACAGTGGCATAAATGAGAATGTGTCTATCCATCTAATGATTTAACTTCAATGGGTTAATTAGTTAGGAAAAAAACTGTGTAACCAAGCATGACCACGGAAAGTATTTTCTGTGGAACAGTTCTGATAGTTAAAAAGAAGGAGGGGGAAAAGTGCTCTTGCAAAGATCCATTTTGTAAGTGGTACAGTTTTATGTTGCCCTTTAAGACTAGACAGAAGGGGAGAAGAAAACTTATGATTCAGAAATAAGCCTGAATCATTTTTCCCTGGAACAACACTTCGAGGACAGTATTCACCCTGCTGTATTAAGTGTTAACATGACTGTATAACTCCTACACACAAATATTTCTAACTTGTCACCTGAATTTTCTAATTAAAACATTTATAGTGCCTTTAATCCAAATCAATTGAATATCACCATAACAATCTGGTGGAGGATCTGATCTGCAAACCAGCATGGTTCTAGAAATCCACACTAAAGTGCATATATGTATATATACATACATGATACACCTGACCCAGTACATTTTGCTATTTGATGAGTCATTAACACAAACCTAGTCATAAGCATATTTTACTCTCATTATACATACTTATTTTTAATTTCTAAACATATAAACCCAGATTTTTTTTCCATACTTACAGCATCTAACACATTTTTTCCCTTCACTCATAAGGAAGAAAAATGTTCATATCCATAAAAATTAGTGTGTCTTCAGTAATCAGAAAATTGTCATCTAATTGGCAGATACAGAGTTTATTACTTAGATTTTAGTAAGCCTAAATTAATGAGCATGAGAGGGGAGATTTGGTTTTGTAGGGACCAGGTTCACATTCTACTGAACAGAAAATTGTTTGCCTAAGTAATGGACTTCAGAATTCAGCCTTTGAGTAGTCCAGTGAAAGAGCTATGAACAACTATTGTGTCAAAATTTTGTTTGGAGAATGCCCTAAAGCTTCTTTTTGTGTAATTCATGTAAGCCTTGAACTTTGGCCATTAATCAACCCAGTGCTTGCATACCCTAAAAAACAAAATCTTATGTCATGCATCATTAGATGATTTCACACTGCTCCTCCAGTCTGGCTCACTGATGTTAAACACTGTCTTGGAAAATCTCTTTGTACAGTTTGGTAGTCTCAGTATCATACTTGTAGTACAATGAGTCAATGATAACTTATGCTGTAATCCAAATAATTATTAAACTTCTTAAAAATTCTTCATCTATATATTTTTTTCCTTCATTTGTTTTCTGTACTTAACTTACAATTATTTTGTACAGAGTCACAGACCATCACTTCATCGTAGGAGAGGTTAAGTGCCCTCCCCATCTATTCAAACAAAAAGGGCAAGCAGGCTCAACCAAACTTCGTATAAGTCCAAAAGTCAGTGTATTTGTCTGGTTTCTTCCTCAAGCCATCAGAATCCTAATCCAAGAATAGTTCACACTTAAGGGGGGATATGCTTGATAAGGCACTTGCTGCTCATCATAAGGAAAGAATGTGAAAGGCAACCTACTGAAGGCAGGGAGCCAGAATTTTCTTTCTAAACAATTTCATTTTAAAAAACATTGACTTTCACTAACCCAAAAGTATGGCCATGATTGTTACTTTCTGTGGAGTTTTATTCTGCCCACAGCTGCTGTGGGAGGAAAATCTCCAGAGGAGCAGCAGGACTAAAGCTGACTCCTCACGAATACAGTGCCCTGTTCCTACTGATAGGAAAATCTTTTATACCACAAGTCACCCCAAGAGTTTATGTTCTGCAACAGATAGTGTAGCATTGCAACTAAAGCTGAGTTGACTGAGGGCAGAAGTTATTTTTGAACTGCACAAAACTATGTCTTTTTTTTTGTTTTGCTGTATTTCTGCAGGAGGCTTGAAATCATGGCTAGTGTAACTCACAGCTTGGCTTTCCCTATTTCAACTACTCTACTTTATAAAATATTTAAATTCAGGAGACAAAGTATTTTAAGAGCTTGCCTAGAATGAAGGAATGCACAGAAATTCACAGAAACAATAGAAATATATTACTAATTAACTCAAACTTTACTAACACAGAAAGAACGTTTGGGTTTTTCCTAGATTTAGTGCATGACAATCCCAGGCTTGAATTGTTGTGGAGTTTTGTTTGCTTTTCTCCTTCGTAAGGGAACAAAAGTGACATGAGCATCTCCCATGGCATACATGGTCGAGTATAAATCATTCTCCCATATCCCTACCAATCTTCATCATGACCAGAAAATAGATTTTTTGACCCTGCTCCAGAGGATCTTTGTCTTCAGTAACAACACCAGTTAATGAGCAGATCTTTCATTGGGCAGTGTATAATGGGTGAATAAAGCTCACTACTCTTTTAAGTTACATATTCAGGTGACTACATTTAGATGCATTGAAATTTTTTCTTCCATCTTTCATTCTTGTTTCAGCTCAGAAATAAAGCTGAGTCCATACACACCTCCCTAAATGCTTTATACCTAATGAGGGTGGGTAGTCAGTGAATTATCAAAAGGTTAAAGAAACTGTTCTTGGCTCAATTTTATCCCTCACACTCCTATTTGTGTTCAAAGCCAAGGTCTCTCTAGTACAAGTATTTGTCAGTGTTCCACAACTTTCATGACACACATTTGTGTTAGGAGTGTCCATGCTTCTTCCATCCATGCAAAGAAAAATTCAAAGTAAGAAACACAGTTGCCTACAGAGAGACCAAAGGAACCTTACACGTCCTTATTAGGATTCTCTGTACTTCAAGAACTGACAATAACCCCATAAGTACTGGCTGTTCCCCAGTCAGTCCTTCATTAGCAATCTCTGTAGCCAGAAGATATCTTTTTTTTTTTAAAACACTGCAGAGATTCTACTTTTTTTGAGCTAATCTGAGACAATTTAAGACAAATTAACACAAAGAAGAATTATTTCTTTGACAGCAATTTGCAGAAGCTCTCCAAACACTGGAACATAAATTTGCTACTGGTCAACTCTGACAATATAAAACAATATATTTTGTTTTGTTGCTCAATTTAAATTATTCCACAGGGTACAGTTTATCAACCTTAAAATTCTTTAAAGCAAAATCAATATTATCACTGCAGCCCAGCAATGTATTTTATCTTCTGTGGTAGCCTCTTCAAAGAAGCAGCAGTCATTAGGCTAACACTGGAGGAGGAGACAGCCCTTCCTGGGACACATTTTACATTTAATCTAAAGAGATGCACAAAACTGTTGATGTATTCAAAACTGAATTATTCTGCTGACAACTAAGGTATTCATATAGTTTATAGCTTGTTAGTCTTCTTTTCATTTTTAAGCCTCTTTCTTTCATCTTCTATGTTTTCTTTAGCTGCTGTCATCTTCCTAGGCCCCTCCACTTATACATTTAAGATTTAGTGTGTAGAAAAGTCTAAAACCCCTTAGCAAATGGCTTCCATGGCATTAATTCATTCTGCACACTAATTTCTCTCTATTGGTTTACTTCTGTACTGACCAGAGAGAAAAACCACTCTTGGCTCTTTACAGAGGTTACTCTATGTTGTCACAGTAATGATGCCAGCCTACACTGGTACTTTTCTGCCAGCTCCAACATATTGGCAGATTGTGCTGGTTAGATGCTATTTTTCACTGGCAGTTCAGAGGGCTGCAGTGTAGCTGGTGCATGTCAAAAATACAGTGTGTAAAATACAAATATATTTGAATTTGTTCCCTAGGTATAATTCTCCTGCTATACACGCCATGCATTTTCCTTTACAGACCACATTGCTCAGCAAATGATGGACTTTGGTCCTTATTTGAGAAGTGCAGCATCATTAAGGAAAGCTGTGATCTCACAGTGGCAGATGTTATGAGGAATTAAGAGCAGGCTCCACGTACTCAGAACAAATATGCTATTGGGTAGATATTTGTTCCCAAGGCTGAACAAAGTAGAAGCAATATTTTCAGACTTGACCAAGAAAAGTGGAATCAACTTCCACTAGGAACAGGCAAGATATTCAAACATCCTGAGCAATAGCACTAATAATTCATGAAGATGCAGCTTTCAGCAGCATCCCACACCTATGAAGCTACAGCATTCTCACAAACTACTCATTTATGACTTCTAATGTTTATACAAACATTTTAGAGAAATAATTTTATGGCTTCATTCAGTTGCCATCATTCCCCTGACACTGTAGTTTTAAAGGTCAAGTATGGTATGTCTAAGCAGCTCAGGTTTTGAAGCACACCAAGAAGAAATTAAAATTTCGGGAAGAAGCAGGGGTGCATGATCTTCCTTTAAACTCAGTCATGTGGAATTCAGAGATTAGAACCAAGTTAATATACTGAAGAATAAATTAAACTTAAGTTTATTTGCAAGTAGTTCAAATTATGTACATCTCCATCTTAAAGTAATTTTCAAACAGTTATGTTTGCAGACTTCTTTACACTAAAGGAAACGTATAGTAAAAATAGAATGCCAAACAAAAGCATTGCTACTTTGCCAATCCCCAGCATGGCTCTGTGCTAACATCAAATTAATTTTCCTGCAAATTCTTCTTCATCCCTATTATTTTCCAACATGTACTTCTAGCTAAGATAGAAGAGTGCTTTGTTTAAAGACTAGAGGAACAAGGACATACTTCAAGTTGACTAGAAGTTGCTAAAATAGGAACAGCTATAACAGAAAATAATTTTTTTTTCCAAGTGTTTCCAGTATAGCACCTGCATTCCAAAACATGTGGTTCATATATAGATAATGCTTGATTGCTTGCTTTCATGTCCTTGCCAGGAAATACTGGGAATTTATCTTTCACATGATAGAAAAGTGCAGCTTTGTTGATACTAGCAATTTTTATATTTAGTCTTGTTAGAAGATATTCTTAACCTACTAGGGAAAAAAAGAAGTCTCATCAAAACTCACTAATTAAATTACAAGCAAGGTAAGAGTACATAGCATGATTTTATTTTACAACATTTGAGTTATTAACACTTCAGCGTTGCTACTCAGTGTCAAATATCTGCTTATTTTTAAGTGAGGTTTCAGGCAAAATTACATTCCCAGTGTTTTGTGGGGAAGCATACTGTCCCTTAGAGATTGACTCTTTGCTTCCAAATCTGGAATCCTCAAGTTCACAAACCACAGCTACATCTCATCTTCACCAAGAGAATCCAATTCTCTTATTATTAATATTAACAATGCCATTCTGTTAATATCACTTATTTAGGGCATCCCTGCATGCTGATCCATGTGCTCTCAAGCATCTCTCACTTCCATAAAAATCAGTAAGCCTCGAAGGAAGAGGGAGTTTGAATTGAACCCAAGGAAACCATCAAGTGAGTTTCTGAAGCAGTTTAGACTTTACCAGTAGGAAATCTTCTCTGGGAGATACACTCCAACACTCTGGTCAGGGAGGCAGCTTGGGAGATCAGAGGAATGCAGGTACAGAGAGCAAACTTCCTAATTTTATTTCTGTGTAGACATTGCTTATGTCTCCACTAAAGTCTAAAATATATTATCTACTTTGAACACTGCAAATAGTTTCATTTGCTTTTTCACCTAAACCATTTTGAATGAAAAGTCATTTTCCAGGTGAAAATCTAATTGCTCACCAAAGGATGAGGTGTCTGCCAATCAGGGATTAAACAACATGAATGTACATCTCATATGCAGCATTTCAGCAGATAGATGGATAATAAGATGTGCTTCAACAAAAGTAGTACTTAACACTGAGAATTAGCATGACTAGACTGTGAAGAGAAGGAAGCATCTTGCAACAATAAATGAAATCCAAGGTCTCTCTTTCCCTGTTGTCAGGGAAAATACCTTGAGGGTTTTTTGGCTAAGTTCTTTCCAAAGGAGCTGATATCAACTTCCTTTAAGGAAAAGTCTACTGGGCTCATCTAGTTGCACTTAAAGCAGTTTGTGCCTTCAGAGTGCTGGCTGCAACATGCTCAGTCAAACCTCTGACAAGGAAATGGAGATTGGCTTCAAGTAAATGGACAAGACAGAGGTAATCCTTGGATCAATCTCACACTGCCCAAGTATTAGGGTGCATCAAGGGGCAGCTACAAACTTCCAACATCACCCACTGCAACACACAAGGTCAGGCCACTAGCATCCCTTTGATTCCTTCCTTGAACAAGGTTCAAGAAGCCACTAAAAAAACCCAAAATAATCAGTGTAGAAAAATTGAGGGTCACTTCCAACCCCCACTGGAATTGATAAAAACTCTTGCACAAAATCCTTACTTGATCTACCAATAGGCACTGTCATAATTATTTATGTTTTATGGAATTGATTAAAAGTTCAATAGCAGAAAAATACTCTTGTCCTTAGAAATAAGCACCACTTGAAAATAGTAGGAGAATTTGGAAGTTTAATAGATGCATTTTGTCATGACAACACTTCAGTAAACAAGCTCTAACTTTAAAATGAGGGGCTTTCATTTTAAAAAAAATAGTACCAATTTTCAACTAGCAAGATGATTAATTAACAGAACAGACTGAAAGCTACCGAGGAGTTATCCATATTCAGTAACCAAGGCATATACTTTGAGTCAAACATGTTACTCTGATCAACCCACACACATTCTGCATCTGTAGAGAAATTGAGAATGTTAAAGATAATTCACTGTGGACTTAATTGATGAATTTATGCCTTACTGGATTTAAAGCAATATTTTACTAAAGGTTATGCAAGTGGCTTCACTGCAGATACAGAAAAGGTTTGTTTCTCTGGCTGTCTCAGGAGTGCAGGTCAGCATCCTGCTCACTGATGGACAAGGCTCTAACAGTTATAGCTAAAACAGCAAGAACAATATAAATATATATATGCTACCACTTCATAGTTCACAAACTGTTCCTGTCACCATTAGTCAGTGTTTTTACAGTCAGTGAAGCTACTGGTATAGAAGGCTTCATAATTATCCGGCTTAGAGTATTAGAAATATGTCCTTCCATTTCCTAGAAAATGCCAAAAAGAGAGGAGGGAATAATCTTGTTCTAGGACAGCAGAAAGCTTAATTTCCTTCATTTATGGATGTTTTTCCAAGGTCCAGCCATGGCTGAGAGATGACTGAGAAATTTTTGAAATGAGAAATAGATTGTGTCTTGTGTGCCAACATCAGATACATAAAACAGCTCCACAGACCATGCTCTTTTTTTAACCATGTTGATGATTCTCAGCAAAAAGTACATAAGCAACATGCACCAACTGGACTTCAACTGGATTAAATTAGACACCATCTGATAGAAGACTCAACTACTCTGCCTTGCTCTTAAAGTAATAGGATTTTTGGTACCATTTAGGTAGTAATGCCATAGTTAAAAATTTTAATAAGGTAAGCTACCTGTTAACTCTCTTTTAATTCATTTAACATAAATATACTTTGTTAGACTACTATGAATAATATCACACTAAAAATTACAGGAGGATATAGTTACATCAGAATTCAAGAACACATTAATATCTTCTAAGGGAACTGACTGTGATTGCCAGCATGCAAACCGAATCACAGAATATTCTGAGTTGGAAGGGGCCCACAAAGGCCATTGAGTCAGCTCAAGTGAATGACATATATGGAGATCAAACCCACAAACTTTGCCTTATTAATACCATGTTCTACCCAGCTGACCTTTTGTTCTTATCTACTACATGTATCCATCTTCCAGACTCACAAAGAAATCAGTGTTAACACATGAATCAGTAATTCTTCTGTCTACACAACAGTATCTTAATCTTTTATCAGAATTCATGCTGTTGCAATTATATTCAAAACAGATTTTTGCTTATGACTAATGTCTAAGAATACTCTAATGATCAGAAGATCATATCCTAAAAATATACCAGATCTCTTCTTTCATTTTGGAATGATAGATCTGTATAATCTTTTCAGAGAATAATTTAACTATTATGCAACAACATATTTGCAACCAAGTTCACCTCCACGAAGCAGATTTAGTTTCTCTTAATTATGTTTCTTTGGATCAAGAACACATCTTAGAACTTAATAAGATTTTGGTCAAGCAAGTGAACTACCTTGAGGTCACCCTGAATATTTTTCTTGCTTTAGAGGAAGTCCCTTAATACAATAAGGATACATATTCCTTATGTAAAATTGCTTATGACATTTTCTATGTTCTCTTTCAGAAGACTGGTAACACTATTAAGAGGTTTCTTTTAAAGCTTATTTTATCTTCTAATGCACAAATTATTATTTTTTTTTAGATAAACTTGACCAGAGCAAGCAATATTTGCACCAATTTCCATGAATTGATGCTTTTAACAGTTATGGACAGCTATGGCCTTTAGCATCAACCCCTGCTGGTTTGCAGAGTTGAATGATGTCCTTCAATATTTCTCTGCTCTATTTTGTGACAATAAAACTTACCAAGTAGTAAAAAGCATCTTCCCTAATGTGCCCAACCAATGACAACTACAAAATCATTTTGACATTTGGAGAGTTGTTACAATGCTCACAGTCTCTTTAGCATCTTGAACATGGTAATTATAAATTTCATTAGTGAACAGAAAAAAAAAAAAGAAACCTGTAAGTTCAATGCTTGAATTCTGCTACGTCTTCTTACTGCATGATCACATTACAGTGATGAATTTGGGATAAAATAACATACTGGCTTACAACTCTTGAGAGCACTACCCTGTTTAGGAAACATGATTATTGCTAAAAATGATGTGGAACAGAGTCAGTGATATTCACATGGCAAACGGCACAAGTGACAGCTCCTCGGTGCCAGAGGTGACGTGCATCCTCCATCAGCCACACACACACTCGTGGTGCCTCCAGAGGAGAGTGGTGGGTGAGGACTCGGGCACACCCCACCCTTGCACTCAAAGAGCCTCTGGGCAGAAGCAGAGCTGAGTCTGGATTGCCAGTGTGCTGTGGCTCTGCTGCCAAGGATAAATCCTCTGTCTGGAACAGTGGTGCATTTTACCACATTCTGCCAGAAACTCCTTAAATGGGGCCTATTTTTCCCCTGGGTATCTGTCCCTAAGATGCTGTAACTAGGTGACACATGATTAAATCATCAGTTCATAATTTGTGACGTTTCTTTTTGCCAACTTGGCAAAGGGCACATTATAAGAGATGAAACTTAAGGCAACCTTACCATATGCTACTAAAATTACCTTCAGAAGAGCCATTTATGAAAGGCTCCTCACCAAAAACATTTACCTCCTTTGTATGAATATGAGCCATGTATTTATGTAAACCTGATTTCTGTTCTCCCATTTGATGAAAACATATCTTTTCTAGATTAAAACCATTTTAGAAAGCTATAATACAATCAAGCTTTTTAAGCAAGAGACAGACACACAGAGAATGTGCTGCTGCCACTGAGTCATGAATGTCCAAGTGAGGCAGGGTGCAGAGAAAACTGAGCAGAATCAGCTGGCATAGCTCAATAAACAAGCCTGCATGCACAGAAGCTGTTCTTTGGGTCTGAAACTGTAAGATCCTGCTGAGGAAAAATGATCAAGCTCATCTCTAGGAATAGGAAGCTGGTATTATTCTTTCTCCTCTAGGCCTGGAGAAAAGTTTGCATGGATCTGGTGCTCATAACTCTTAAATTTCTCTCACTGAGAGCAGTTCTTTAAAAAAATATACAAATGTCCCTAGAGCTTTTCTTGGGCAGGTGGCACTGTAACCCAAGCAAGGTCAAACAAATCTATAATCAATACCCTATTAGAAGCATGATGGGCTTTAAGGACCACATTAACAAACTTTTCATAATAAGCTATGCCTCCCCTTTGGAGGGGAGGCATAAATAAATAACCAGGGGCAAGGCAACATCCTCTACTGCATTAAGTACAGGTTTAGTCTGGGGTAGAGCTGATTTTCATCACAGCAGTTAGTATGGGGCTGTGCTCTGGGTGTGTGCTGAACACTGTGTTAATGACACAGCAGTGTTTCTCTTATTAATATTTATTATTGTTATTAAATATTCTGTTATGTTATATATACACAGAGTCAAGGCCTTTTCCTCTCCTTATCTCAGAGAGTAAGCTGGAGGTGTTCAAGGAGTATTAGGGGACACAGCTGGGACATCTGATCCCAACTGACCCAAGGAATGCTCCATATGATGATCCATATGGCATCACACTCAGAACATAAAGTCAGGTCACCATTACATGTGATGAAGCCCTGCTTTCCTGGGATAGCTGAGTCCCTGCCTGCCCCTGGGAAGAGGTGAATTTATTCTTTTTTGTTTGCTTTACCTGTTAAGCTGCTTTCATATCAATCCATAAGTTTTCTCACTTTTATTCTTTCCTACTGGGGAAGAGTGGGCCAGCAATCATGGGACTGAGTGACAACACATCATTAAACTCTATCCCACAAATCAGCTTCTCTGCTGCATCCCAACACAGAAGGGCTGAGTCATGAGCTGCAAGGGGAAATTTTGTGTTCCCTTCGGTTTTAAAACCCAGCTTTACTACCAATCCAGTATACAGAGCTGATTGTTATTTCTTATCTTCTAATTGCCACATATTGTGATGATCTATTTATATCTTCAAAACCACTCCTAAAATGCACTGCAAAATAGTTGCCTGAGGATTCCAAGGCCAAAAGTGATCAATCATTTGGCACATATTGTATTTTTCTGCACAAACAAATTATATTTCTGTTTCTCATTTTAAAAAATCACTACAGTTCACAGAAAGATAAAAAAGAAGAAACTATGAGGAAATCTTTATTTTTAAATCTAATATAAAAGGGAACAGTAACCAGCCTACAGATTTTTAGTTATTCCCTCTGGATATGGCAGGTACGCCCATTTGACATAGGCAGACTTGTCTTTGAAAGGGCTATAGATGCCATTTTGAAGCAACACATTTCAAGGCTACAAAAATAACATTTTTGACATTCAAAAATGATGCATTAAGCATTATGACATTCAAAAGGGGAGACCTACATTCAGCTGTGACTACCCCAGCTGTGTCTGGAAAGTGAGAGCCCAGCAGTACCACATACCAGTAACACACACCTGAGACGTGTTTGTCCCACTGGGCAAACTTCACCCCTCTCCTGTGCCCTTACAAACCAGCCACAGGTTGTTCTCTGCTAAGGATTCATGACAACACTTCATTCCTCTTGCTACAACTCACCTTTATGTCAAGGGTCAATAAATAGCATGGGCAGGTGCCCTTTCCTTCTATCCTGGCCACCATGAGAATGAAGGTGAGGAAAGGATTTGTTACACAGATGGGATCACTTCTTGGTTTGGGGTTTTTATCTTCTTCATTTCTCCTTTCCAAGAGCCTGCTTGTTGTCTTATTGTTTCCATCACTTCTAAGTGAGGCTGTCAAATTTCCCCACTCAGAGAAATGGCAAACACTTGACTTTGATTAGGAACATCAGGTTTGTAAGTGTAACAGCACTAGCATCTACTTAACTGACAATAGATGAATCTGTTCAGCTGTATTGACAGGAGGAGGTCTGCTACCCTGCTTTACATGCTTTCCTTTTTAGCAGCTCTAAGGTTATAACGAGAATTTTTGGAGCTTTTCAATGAGAGACAAAATGAGGCCTGCAAACAGGTCAGCAGTTCAAAATGCAAATTATCTGCATGTTTTGCTTTAGGTGATAGACTGCCATTGTTTCTAAAGTAGTCTGGTTCTTACTCTGGAGAAAACAGTGTGTAAAAGGCAGACAATCACAAATGAGAATGAAGACAACTATTTTAGGGATGCAAAAGACACAGAACACTGATGCATTTTTATTGCTGAAGCATAATTCAAACTCTATTCGTATAGCACAAGGCTGAAGAACTACCTGATGACTTTACATTCTCAAAAACAGTCTTAGAAGCTTAACTGCAAATGTGAAAAAAGTGGGTATTGGCCTTTCAAGCAATCCTTGCCTTAACTCCATAATATAAATGCTAACACAAAAGATGCCTCTCCACTAATAGCTCTTCAAAACTTGAGAGTGATTAATGGTGTCACATTTTATGTTAGTGTTATCAAGATTCTACTGCACAGATTCTGAAAAGAAAATTTAAAGTGTCTGTATTATTTATTCTGAAAGCCAAGAGACTTTGCAAGTAACAGGATGAGATCTTTGCCCAGGAGCTGGTTTTGATATCAGAACTCAGTCCTCCTCACTTCTTGTTCTGCACTCATTAGCACTGTCAAAAATTGTCATAGGTGAAAAGCCATATTATTCTGTTCCTCCTTCTTTGGCAGGCCAAAAAAAAATTAAAAAAAAAAATAAAAAAATCAAGATTTACTGACATGATCCATCTTTCAGCCTAGTGAGTGCTTAGTAAAACTGGTGGGGATGGGCCTTACAGCTTTGTGTCCACTGCACTGAAATCTTCTTCACCTCTCCTCCACAATTCACCACTTTCTAGCATGCTTTGTCTATATAGGAGGGAAAAGTGCCTTGTTAGATCTATACAAGATTTGTTTATCTCTAGCTTCAACAGTTTCCTATCCTTACTGGATCTGTCTGGAACAGAGCTAACTTTGTTCACAGCAGCCCCTATGGTGCTGAGTTTTGAGTTTGTGGCTAAAGCCGTGGAGATAAAACAATATTTCGTTGTGGCTGTTTCTGAACAATGATGTGAACACAGCAACAAAACAGGGGGGAGACAAAAAAAAAAAAAAAAAGGCACTTTATGAAGCACCAAGGCTTTCTCTATTTCCCACTCTCTTCCCCTTCTCTCCCCAACAAGTAGTCTGGGAGTAAGAAGGGAGCTGAGTGAGGACACAGGGAGGACAGGTGAGTCAAGCTGGCCAGAGGGATGTTCCATCCCATCCAATGCCGTGCTGTCCCCTCTCAGTGCTCCCAGTTTGAAACCAGAGAGAGCAAAAGCATTCACAGATCGAGACTAAGACAGTCTAAGAACTGAAGGAAAATGGGAGAGTGGAGGGGAAAGACAGAAATCACACAGCCAAGCTCAGAAGCCAAACCCTTTCACCTTCTTAACTGACAAAATTAAAAAAAAAAAAAAAAATCAAGAATGCAAACTTGTCTCCAGTCAAACTGAGATGATTGAGAATTATACAGGTTATATCTCTGTGGCACAGATTCTGCTTTTCCATACACACACTATTTATGGTACAAGCTTTGTGAAGGCACTACATTACCCCTTACTACACTAAGGCTTTTTGAAGGATAAGATATGAGGGGGGAAAAAAACATTTGGTTCAGAAAGAAATAAACTGAGTATTCTTGTCCATGTTATGAGATGGCAGTCAGTCATCCTATTGTCAGGCTTTTCATAACAACACCAAGGTCACTTAGAAGGAAACAATTGCCATTTGAATCTGATCTGAACAACCCTAAATACAATCACAAACCATTTTAAAATTGCATCAAGACCAATAGCAAAGTTACCAACAGCATAGAAAAACTTGTTCCCAGCCATCTGCCTAGTGTGTAGTTTGATAGATTCTTGGGGATAGTTAAGGAGAAAACTCCCTAGGTACTACAGCATTGATCAGTTAAGCTCTAAAATAACTTACACAATTTCTCAAAAATTGAATTGGAAGTCCACACAATATACAAACACCTTCAATTAATTCAACCAAGCAAGCTAATTCTGCCCCGCTTCATACTGGTTACTTTTTTTCTTTATGACCTCAGGCAAACTACAATAATTTGTCTGAAAAAATTATTTATTCAATTCAACTTAAAAACATTATTGCCCTCCTTCTCATTTGGGTTTTCTCAAATCTGACTGCTGCCAGATGTTACAGGTAGAGGCAGACAGAACATGCCATCTGCACTACTGAACGCCTCAGACACGTCCTAACAAGCTGTTGGCTTTGTCTGAACATTAATGGCTGATGGCAGCACAGCAGGTGCACTGGAGGACCAGTGGGAAATGTGCTGAGAAGCCCAGAATGGGCTCGGTATTTAAGTGCTAGATGAAAGTTGGGAGTTGCAAAAAACTCCAGACTATTCAGCACAGATTAAAAGACATTGAGAACATAGTTGCAATTGCAGCTTTAATCTCCAAATAATCCTACACGGTGTTAAATTTTTAAACCCAAAAGTCTTAGTCTACTCTATTTCACAGATGTAGGAAATCAGAAACATAATTACCAGGATGTTCATAAACTGAAGTGCATGTTAATAGCTTGCTTGACATACTGCAAAAAGGTCCAACAGCATCAACTGGGAGCAGGAGACAAATATGACAATATATACACTTGTACAAAGACAGACATTCCTCATCTGGTTTTAAAATACAAAGTTATTACAGAAAAAATGCATTCATTACACTTCTGTGCTGTTTCTAAGCAAACATTTCAGATCCAAGTGCACAAGGCACTACCCAACACAAAACAAACAGCATAACAGCATAAAATCAAAACTTGGGAAGTTTTAAATCCGTGTATGAACAACTTCCTTCTATAAAGTTGTTTCAAAATCAATAAGCATGGCCAGAACGGCTCATTTTATCATTGATGCATAATGTTATTTTTTATTACTCCTATCTTTCCATCCCTCTGTAACTAGCATCACTTGTTACTTTAGTTTGCAAGAATTAACCTCCTCCCCAGGATTCACACCGAATTATTTCATCACAATATGTTAGGGAAGGAGCTAAAAACTTCAGTTCCTCTGAAAAAAACGAAATGTATTCCATAGGTCTCAGGAAAAATACATAGATGCAGGCTTTGCTCTGAGAGTTTTCTAGTGTAAATAAGCCCAAAACATAGCAAATCACATTTGAACTCTGCTGATGTATCACCAAAGCCTTTTCATGTCAGTATACCTGTATCTGCTGTGAATGAAATGTCTTTAGAGAATGAATAAATGAATAAAACTTATCCCTCTTATTACTCTTAAATATCTGAGATTAACAGAGTCTGTGAACTATGTGGGAAATATCCCGACTGTGTTATCTGATATGCAATGTTTTCATTTCTTTACCAGCAACCGAACCAAGACCTACTAATTTCACACAGACAAAACTGTTTGTTTTTAAAGATCACTGCAAATAGTTTTCTTGAAAGGCTAAAGTCACCATAACTCACTGTTCTGACCTTACCAGCTACCCAGCATAGCTATAAGAAAATAAGTTCACATCAGAGCCATAATTCTAAAGGTCTTTGTATGCCTACAAATCTTAATCACAGAGTGGGAAAGACATAGGAATAAAAAAAGACTAGTCACAAATGTGATGAACAAAGTGATATGCCTGATCATTTCTGCTCATTAAAAATTTAATGACTCCCTATGATTGCCTCTCAGTCCCTAAATTAATTTCAAGTTTCTCTCGAACACACCAGATAAATTCCAATTCAGACTACAAACTTTGTGCTGCTCTCCCAAAAAAAAAAAAAAAAAAGAAAAAAGGGCAAAGTGCCAGTGACAGAGCACCCACAGGAGCAGGGGTCAGCAGCCAGCAGGAAATGCCAGCCCTGGGCACATTGCCAGCAGGATGTCATAGGATGGACAACTGTACATGCATGCACACCCTTCAGCTGCCACCACAAGCAAATTCAGAGCAGTGCCTGAGGTGTGTCACTGCTGGACTGATGGAATTACCTGGTTTGCTTTGCTCAAGGGAGGCTCCATCTGTCCCACATCACCCGAGTGCTTCACCAACCAACACATCACCAAAATGCTGGAGGACTCTGAGTCAAACCCAGCTCTTTGAACAAAGGGGAATTAGGTAATAGAACTCCATCTCAACAGCTGAAAGGTCCCGAAGCCTTTGCTTGCTTTCCCCATTTAGTATTTGTTTTATTATACCTTGAACAATACCTTAAATTCTCTTCTGTACTCCCTTGAATATAAAGTAAATAAGGACTTCCATTAAACAACAATGTTTAATTTCCCAGTCACAGAACATCCCAAACATTCTCCAAGTGGAACAGAAATTTGTTGTTTGTTGGGGTTTGGGGGTTTTTTGTTTGATTTGTTTTTATTTTTGGGTTTTTTTAAGTTTAAACTCCCTAAATCTTCCAACTATTTTAAAATCTCATTCATTAACCCAAAGATTTGGCTGCCTGCATGCCTATCCATTCCTCAACATTTAATTGAGGAGCACACAAACTGAGAGGACAGACTGCTAATTCTTTAAATCACAGTTAGATTTACTAATGCCTATAGTTTCATTTGAGTCAGTGAAAGCATTTCTTTGAGGGTGGTTCACAGGTTTTGTTTACTTTCCTTTTAGACAGATAAGGGTGAAACAAACATTCATTAACTTCAAAATAGCTCCATAGTGTCAGGGATGTGAAGTGGATCCATTGTTTAACATTACATTTTCTGACTTTTGCCTTTATTATCCTTTGCATAATTAAAACCCTTGAAAGCCTGTTCCATTAAATTACTAACTTTCATATCATTAGTTGTTTGGATTACTCAAAGGCCAAATGTAATATTTGCTACAGGTAGTTTTGAAAAAGTGTTAATTTCTTTATGTTGACACTCACAAACCCTGTCAGAGATCTGTACAGCCTATAATACTGAAATACAATATTAATACTAGATTTAAGCTCAGCAGCAAAATATCACTGCTATTAATTGTAACCTGATACCAAATTAAAGGAGATTAAGCTCCTAAATGTTAAAGATTTTTATGACAATAACATTTACAATATTTCTTTCCACATGTTCTAGTTATAGGATACTTTTGATTTAGCAGAATTACAGGTATTTTCTTCCAATTGAATCAATATTAAGGCAGGTATCAGTTATTTTTAGAAAGCTTGAGCCCAAATGAACAAAGGCAAAGCAGGACTTGATTCCTACCAAGGAACAGGATCAAACAGGAAGGGTATTATTCCCTCTTTCTCCCTTAGAAAATCTTACAGTCTATATATCATCATTAGTGAAGTGGAAAAAAAAAGGGTACCAAAATATCATCCCACACTTTCTTTAATCATATAAAAAAGTCATCACATAAGCATTATTCATTCAAAAACTGTCTCATTTTTAACA
The DNA here is from genome assembly GCF_052056855.1 of Sturnus vulgaris. Taxonomy (NCBI): domain Eukaryota; kingdom Metazoa; phylum Chordata; class Aves; order Passeriformes; family Sturnidae; genus Sturnus; species Sturnus vulgaris. The sequence goes on from NC_142246.1 coordinate 67,117,421, forward strand.
GCCTGGGGCTAAAGGGAGATACAGATGGAAGAAAATTAACAGAACAATCTACAGAGAGGAACTCATCATGCAAAGTACTGTTTCAAAGGAAATAAAGGATATGGGAAGAGCATTCTGCACTTGATCCACTGCTAAATATAGGTTGGAAGATAGCCATTTAAATGCATTTATTCCTATTTATATGCACATATATGCCAATTACTTCTGTAACTTAGTTTCCAAATCAAGCAGCTTTGTAGGATCATACTTGCACTAAAAATGTGAGAAGGTTAAAGAAGTTTAAAGAAGTTTCCAGTGTGGCATTTTCTTTCCCCTAATGATTACTTAAACAGTCCAAGATATTGGATCTCTTTTTAAGTGTTAGTTATGAACATTCTTCAACATAATTGTCTTTACGGCTTTATGAACTGAACTGTTGCAACATCTTTGAATATTTAACCAGCGACAAAGATCTGGCTTTTGAGAACACAGCTGTGTGACATCTCCCCTGTCACAGCAGCAATATGTATAGCACCAAATCATGTCACCCTTCCAAGTGCTATGTGTCCAAACACAGCCTGGGAAAAACCTAAACTGAAGAACCCAATGTTCAATAGGAATGTTGCCGAGTGAAATATTTCACATGCAATATACATTTCACTATTAGAAGTGAGATATAAATTCCTACTGCTGTCAAAGACTATCACAAAATCACTGCCAATCCATGCCAATGCTTATTGAAAACCCTGCTGTGCTACCAGCTCAGAGCTCAACATCTCTTCTTCCATATCAAAAGTGACATTGTTGGAATAAAATGGTGACACTTGAGAGAGTGGTCAATCTACAAAGCACAAGTACATACAGGTAAGCATAATCTGCAATTATCTAAGCAGTGCCATAATTTAGCCCTTTCTTTTAGAAACAGGGTACTGATCTGACTGGGAAGAACAATGTTTCAGGCAGTACCATTACATATCCTAAAAACCTGAAGTTAGAGGAGACCCCTGTTAATGAGGAACTCTTCACAGTGTGATGAACACTGATTAAGAGCACAAGCATGAGCACAGAAGGAGCTCCCTTCTCAGATACTACAGACAATTTCCTTAAAAGCTATGCCCAAAAACCAAAGCTGTGATCTTTCTGGGGAGACCCTGCTTCAGAAATCCTGATCCAAATCAGACATGAACTCAGCACTTATCATTCTTCTTGGGTTTTTGGCCTCAAATTTCTAGCTGTCCCCAGAGAGCTTTTCCAAATATCATTTCACTGACTCTAATAACTAAATTAGATAGACTACAATATATAGTCTGAAATAATAGCAAAACAAACTTATGATGCTCATATTTAGGTGCACAGGAGATAAAACAAAGGGTCTACTGTGGCTTTTTTACTGCCACACTGCATATCATAGCAGGATTGCTGGCATTAGAGACCTGTTGATAGAACCTAGAGCCTGCATCAGCTTTCACTATGCTCAACATTGAGCAAACCCATAGCAAAAAGATTTCTCATACAGTTTTTGACTCCATAAATTAGCTGTGATGTCATTTTTCTAATGCCAGTCTGCTCTTATTACATGGTATGTTATAAAAAACATCTCTCTCAGGCCAAACTGTTTCATGAATGTATCTTTTAAAGTATGACTGGCTGATTTGAATGCAAATTCAAAACACAAGCACACACTTCAGACATCCATACTTGGACACAGATAGCATCCCCCCCACACAGACTTTTCATGCCATCCTCACAAGAGAGCACTTCCAGCTGCATGGAAGGGGCTGAGCAGAGCAGTGTGTGCTAGAGCTAAACCAAGAGCTGCACCCCAGATTCCACCAGCTGGAAAAATCAGAAGCTTACTGCCATCTGAATTTTAAGGTGATATCTTGTGCTAAGCTCCCCTTGATAGGCCAGGGCAGCTACAGGATACAGAGTGCCTTCAGGACTAAAGTCTCTCAAAAAAATAAGACTTTTTACCCCTTTTTCCTTTTTTCCCCCTTTTTGCCAATGCACAATATGGCAGCTTTGAGCATATCACCCATTTGAGCATTACACCACTGAACAGCACAAGATAGCATTCCCTTGCAGTGGCACTAAAATTTGCTGAAGAAGGAAATAGCAGGAGATGAAGTGCATGCTCCAGTTTCCAAGGAAAGCATGTTAATACCTAATACGTGCTGGGGGGAGGAACAGTAAGTAAAAAAAGAAAAAAGTATCCATTAGAAAGATCTTATTCAAGTGGTGTCAGGGGAAGATCAGCAGGACCTATAGCAGTGATCTGAGTAAATGCAGGTCATGCAAGCTGAAAGTGCCAAAGAGCAGCTTTCAGTGACATATCCAATTTCAGTGTTTACAATGCACAGGCTATTGAAATTCAACCAATATGACTCTTTATGGCAGCCTTCTTCAGAGCTACATGCTGACTAACACTTTGATACAGAAGAGTATTTTGTTTGCTTTTTGGTATATATTTCTCAAGGAAAAGCACTAGCTTTTAGTACAGACTGACAGCAAGAAAGTATCCAAACCCAAACTCTGTTTATATCAAGATTCTTATTCACCAGCTACCTGCCCCAAAATCTGGGGCACTTTAGGAATGCAAGTGTGAGAAAGCACAGTTTTGGTTAGGACTTCACAAGAAACAGTCCCTTCCCGACTTTCATGATGTTTCGAACATTCTCACTACCCAAAATTTTATTCAAATGTTGGACACATGTTTAAGTCCAAATATGGACAAGAAAGGTCGTTATCATTGAATCTGTTCAGCTGTGGTGCTGAGTGCTCCAAAATGCCCATAAAAGTCTCACAGTTATCCCAGTCTCATTCACACAGCACATTTGTGAAACTGTCCCTTTATTTGGCACTCTGTACAAAGAAATGCTGAGCAAAACAATTTTTTTTTTAATGGACTGCTCAGTGACTCGTGTCAGGCCAAATTAGGTTTTAATTTTTAGAAGGAGGAAAACTAACTGCCATGACCTATGGATTAGGAAGAGCCACCAGGATCAGTACAAAACCTGTCCACAGCACTACTCCTCAGATTGATGGAATGCCATGCACCTCTTCCTAATCGTTAAGAAATTCAGCAATTCTGCCACAGAACTTATTGTGAGACTAAGTATTTTCCCCAGAATCTCAACACTGTACTATTTTGTACTTGTCAATACTGGAAAAGCTCCTTTTATATGATCTACTGTCGTAAATAAAACATGATCTTGCAGGGAATGCCCCCGATCCTTTCAGCACAGATTTGTTACATTTCCCACCTCTATCTCCCATCTCCAGTGGGGTCAGGTTATTACCAGCAGCAAAGTTTTTTCCCACTTCACAGTATGTGACCTGTTGAACAATATTACTTTACCAAAACACCTGCTACTAAGACTGGCAAAAGTCCAACATGTAGAGTCCATCACCATCTAATCCAGCAGATCCATTTCTACTTCCACTTATCTTTCTATGGTAACCTTTCACTTAAATACTTTAGAAGTTTGGTTTTTTCTTACCAATTAGTGGACAAGAAATTCAGATTTTATATACAGTGTTTACTCTCATCGTGCCTCAGCTTGAATAAGTACTCAAGTGAATTCTTTTACTTTTTAGGATAAGACCAGAATTATTTTGATCTCTTCAGAGCCCTAATGCAAAATAAATTTGTATGAGTTCTATTAAATACGAGCAGCAACCATCAATCTTTCCCACAGAGACACTAGAACTGAACATTCAACCCATGGCCAAAAGGACAGCAAGGGGAAGAGGGGAAAAAAAAAAAAAAACACAACAACAAAAAAACCCACGTTATTAAAAAAAGCCCCATTCCATCAGATTGGTAAACCTCCAGCCAAGCAGTCCAGCCAGGCTTGCTGAAGAACTCAAACAGCTGCTGGAGGCCCTCCAAAGCTGAGAGGGCAGAATCAGGTGCTTCAATGCAAGCAAATGTTACCAAAGCTTCAAGGGAATCTGGGGCCAGCCTCTAAAAAAAAAAAAAAAAAAAAAAAAAAAAAAAAAAAAAAAAAAAGCTGACTTGGCAGGCTAGATTCCTTCTTCACAATGGAAACATTGCATGTTCTCTCTAATTCTACAAGAGTAGAAAAGACTAAAAAGTTCATGCTTCTCTGCCTAAAGACATGGATAACAACAGCTGGATTAAGTCAGTAAAATAAATCCAATCCATCCAATAAACTGTTCTATGCCATCCACTCTCTGCTATGCAAGCAGAACAACAGCAGCCCTTACTTGAAAGGGTATTTTGGTACATGCTGAGCCCAGTGGAGTAACAACATGAAAATATGGTTACCACATTTAAAGTGGCCTGTTCCAGACCCATCCATAAATGCAAGGCAACTGTATCACCAGCTGCAATTTTCTTAAGGAGTATAGGGGATCACTAGAGTGGAATGCCTGGATAAATTGATGCTTGTGCAAATAAGACAACCTAATACTTTTAAATACAGTTAGTATCATTCATATTGCACAGAAAAAACCCCTAATATTGCTGAATTTTTTTCCCATTCTCTGAAAAATGCTATTTGAATACAGCACACAGATAATGGCAAAACATGTTAGTAGCATGCACAAATTCTCTTTCACCCCAGCCTGTTAGGCACACAAGCTACACAGAAAAAAAAATAAAAATATGTTGGGCTGGCTCTGCTAAGATCCTCACTCTTTAAAAACTTCCAGAAAGCATCACCAATGTTAAACCTGCTGACACGGAGTAAAGTGACATCAGTTTCCATAATAACAATTTAAAAAATCTCCTAAAGAGAGTCTTGTATGGCTAAGAAGAATGCTCTAGCACTTTTGGCATTTGTCTGCATAGACTGAAATATTCATGCAGATGGTCTTGACAAAGAGAGGGCACGCTGAAGTATCTTGGAGATACTTGGATGCTGATGCATTGATCAGGCAACACATGAAGTTAACTAATGCCAAAGTGTTAAAGTGATGCACTTCATCTAATGGCACAGATGGAGATTCACACTCTCACCACATTAAGTGGGTGTGCAGTCACCTGATGCAAGAACAGAAATCGTTCAGAGCCCACAATTCCTCTTGCTCAGCACATCAATACTCACCATTCCCCCCCCCTTTCTTTATGGGTACCCCATAATCACATTTTGTACAGAACTGCTGGTGGTGCTGCCAACGAGGCTGCCTGTACTTAGCTTACAACTACTGGATTTAGAGCAAAGAGTTGAGAGCAGCACCCACAAAAGGAGAACATGTAATTCACCCCATATTCTTGTATTAACTCCATGCATGCAAATAGCTGAATATACTCAAGCCAGAAGAGCCTGAAGGCAGTAAAATATTCACATTTTTCCAAGTAAATTTGGAATTAAAAATTGTTTCAGTTACACAAACATTTTCTCTACAACTGGAACACATGGGCTTGAAAAAACTGAACCCCTAAATCTATCTGGTTTAGTGCACTTAAAATTGGACTGCAACAGCAAATCAAACTATCCACTTCAGAAAGGTGCTACTAATTTCTCCTATGGGCTGCACATTGACCTGTCCTCTGATTTGTGCAATGAAAACAGTAAGATACTTCCTTTGTGCTATTGAGAAATGCTACCTCTGATCTTACTGCTGATGAAACAGGATAACAAAAATTCCAGCATGATGGCATTTATTCTGCCTGCATAAACTCACTAGACTCTAAAGCTGATAGCAACTGCAGAAGGAGAAAAAGCTGTTTTTTTCCCCCCCACTTTTTAATAATATCTTTTGGGTACAGAGAGGAAGGGGTGGAGTTTTCAGGGCTATTTAATTCTTAACTTACATCAAATATACATTCACTTAGAACAGCTACAGGACATGCCTACCAAATGAAAAAAACAAAACACTTCACTGTATGTGAAAGGTAAACTTTGTCTTTGATTCACAGCAACAATGAAAACTACCATGAAATTTCATTAGAAGTGAAACTGGTTTGTAAGACCTGGAACACACATGAAAAAATGCCTTCACAGTGGAAACTAAATATCAGCCATGTAAGTCTTAGAAGGAATTCTAAAGAACCATGATTTTGAAAAACTCAACTCCACACTAAATCAAATCAAAATGCCAATCCACAAACAAGAAAACTCTTGTTTTTCTTCCCCAATGCAAACATGCGTTTCTCAAAGTATTTCTAATTGGCATATCCCTCCTTTAAAATATTTGCCCACATCTTCAAGCATTGGTAACAGAACAAATTGTATTGTTTCTCGAGGCTTCTCTGCTGCCTGTTTAGCATATTTTGGCAGAATGAGTTTGTGTATTCTCATCTTTAATTTAAAAAACACACACACCTTGCGTGTTACTTCCCCTAAAACAAATCTCAGCCAGTCTGGATCCAGCCCTGCTACTGCTGATTCAGCAGCACAGCTATTCATGCCAAAGGCTAAAACAATTAGAGATGAACCAGATGAAATGACAGCACTTTCCATTTTCTAAATGATGCTGAAGTGTTTTCATATCTTAGTGTTTATAACTGCAGGTGCCCTATGCCTGAGCCCTAATGTTCCCCTCTGCCACCCTGACTTGTAACCATGAACACAAGGAACAGATTATAACCTTGATAGTCTCATTATCTCTGGCATGTTTCTCTCTGCTACTTGAATAATAATAAATAATTTTACCAGAGATGTCTTAATGCTGACATGCATTTCAGCTAAATCATCTAAACATTAGTTGTTCTAGAGAGGAAAGAGTTCCCAAGCATCAGAGTACAGGGAAGACAAATTATCAGACACTCAGCAACACCAGGGAATGGGCAATGAAGGAACAGCCTGCACACAGACCATATAAAATACACCCTGCTCTCAAAACCATGGGTTAGTTGAATTGCCTCAGTAAATGGAGATGTTCTTTCCAACCTTGAGCACAGCTGAAGAAATGGCCCCAACTTCTATTCATGCAAAATTCAGTGATGAGGCAAAAAAGACACCAGGTTGGCAAAAATTAGAACAGAAAGGAAATAATCTCTGATGACAACAGAAGGCAAACTGAGGATACTGTGTTTAGAATTAGAGGGACTCTTAGCAAGGTCAGTTAGTTTCCACCAAAAATCTGTACAAGGGATTTCAGTTTCTTGAAAGTCCAGGTGAGGGATATGGATGTGATCACATCAAAAGAATTAAGCATGAGAAGTTAAGTCTCTATTCAGACCCAGAAATTTGATTTTCACTTGCTAATCTATTTTCTGAGCATACCAAGTACTTTACTTTTTCAATGCCATTTGTAGAGGAAGGTTGCTGAAGAGACAAACACATGGAGCAGGTGTAAGGCTGAGCACATACCATGGATCCTTCAGCTTTATCTTTGGAAATTATTTACTTATCCATTTCTCCCTGGAAAAGATTTCCTCATCCACTTCTGCCCTGGAAGCAGTGAATCTTATTTTCTAGTCAAATAGCAGGGGATTGTGTGGTGGGTTTATTGTGCATGAAATACAGACTTGAAAAGGAAAATATTAATACTGCCAAGGAGAATGTCAATATCAAGTAGCGTCCAAGAAAATAAAAAGCTTTAGGAAATTAATTAATCTAGCATTGTTCCTTTTCTTGTCTGCAGCTGTTACAAAGAGGTGACATGAGGGAAACAGAAACTAAGAAACAAATTATTTATAATTAAATTAAGTATGAAGACAAATGAAGATGCATATCAAGGTATTCAGAATTATATTTAATCACTGAATCAATTGTTTTAAGTATCTTGGAAATGGTGTGTCTGCAGGATGAAATTAAACTACAGAAGACATACCTGGAGGGCATCCTGGCTGGACAAAAAGGGATATTATCCTAGAGCTTCTTAGGAGCAACTCTAATGTGCACTTCAATTAGAAGACTAAAAGGTACCAGCATAAGACCAAAGGCAACAAAACGGTGCCCAGTCTGCTGAAATAATGAAAAACACAAGTGAGATTGCCAGAGGAAGCTGGCAATTATCTTATGTAGATATATGGAGGTATTACACAAAACTGCAGAGACAAGAGAAGAATTTGGAGACTCTTATTTTGAGTTAGTTTTTTTTAAATAGGAAAAAAAAATTTCTATGAGAAGATTTATCCCAAGACAGACCAGAAAAAAGAGAAAAACAAGTAGTTAAGCACTGGGTGTAAAGGTAAAAAAGGGATAAAGCCATTAGGATTTTTAAGTCTAAATTCATTAAGAAAATAAATCTTTCCTAAAAGCATTCCATAATACATCCAGATACCAAGTTACAAAAAAAGTCACTGTATCTATCCAAGTTTGAAATAATATATGTTTGGCATAATTGGCACTGTAGTGAGGTAAATCACATGACACTATTGAATCATTTAACAATATTTATTTGGAGAAGGACTGAGAGAACAAAAGGAAGAAGAGTGGGATAGGTGCTTTGTGAAGTCCAACCTGAAAGAAAGCAGAACTTGATTTTGGATCACTGATCACTCAGGAAAAGGAGGTAAAATAAAAACATCTACAGATCAACATATTTCAGATATAGTAGCATGTTTTGAGAAATCTCAAGTAGAATACATGATTTATGTAATTTACATATATTTTTAAATATTCTGAGGAAACTATTATATAAGACAAATTTCATTATTTACAAAGAAAATTTCCAGCTGTACTAGAAAGAAGATGCACTAGGATAGATTCAAAAAAAGGATTTTGGCACCACTTAGCCCACATCACATCTGTTACAGACAGGTAATAAAACCAAAGCTCAGTCCCAGAAAGTAAAAGTATCAGCAAGTTCTAGGCTGCAGAAAGAAATCATACTGCAAGAGATTCAAACAGCAGCAGAAGAAAACCTTGCCAAGAGGAAGCAGGATTCTCTAAGTCACTGGAGGCTCAAACTTCTTTCCAAGGGCTAGTATTGTGGTTTGTCCAACAATTCTTTAATGAAAACATACATGTGAAATGAAAGTGACTTCTTTATTTTCTTTTCTGGAAACAAAAGTTTTCACTTTTTAAACAACAAAATAAATCGAAGCATAAATTTGAATATGAAAATACACATATGAAAAACTGATATTAAAGAAAGATATAATAATTAATCTTCCCATCTTGTAATCAATGAAAGTAGGGGCTTTAGAATCAGGTCAGCAGTATATTATTTATAAAACAAGAGGAGGACACGAGGATGCAACGCTGGTGGGCAAGCAGAACAGGTGCAAACAAATCTAAGTTGTCTTCTGAACTCCTCATGGAGCACTTGTAGGTGCCCACCATGCTCTGAAGAACAACAAAAATCAGAATGACTGAAGGAGGAAGAAGCTTCTAAACCTCAAAAAAAATTAATTCCTTTTATGCAGCCTTTTTTCTTGAGCTCAGACATCAAAGAAGGAAGCAAGAAATTAAATCACATTTTTCTAGCTCTTCTTACAAAACAATCTCTGCCCAAAGGCAGAGTGACAACCTGAGATGTTAATTCAAGACAATCTTCCAAGTACCTGAATCACCACAAGAGGAACTCATCTGAGCCTGGTTATTACTCTTCAGTGTCTTGGAAGAGCAAACCAGCACTTCACTCAACATTTTTCAGTGGCAGAAGGTGGTCTTGTGCAACTGGAACACTAAAATGCTATTAAAACATTCAAGAGAGTCTTACATGGGACATGCAAAACCAGGAGCTTATAGCAACGATTTATTTGGAAAAATATCAAACCTCTATTACTGTGAAAAGTTCTAACTTCTTCTGAACTAAGGCAGCTTCCTTACTTGACCAACTGCAGAAGAATTACACTTGGATTCAGTCCCAAGAGAGACTGTCAGGATTGACTGCACTCAGTTCTCTGAGGAACTGCATCCAACATGTGGAAGATATGCTAATTCTGAAGTATTATTTTTTTTCAAATATAACCTATTTCTACACTTCTGGAGCTTACATAGCACTTGCTCATGTCTCCTAGCCCCCCTTCCTTCTGTGCTTTAGTATTTTCCTTACAGCCACTAATTAACACACCAAAGTACAGCAAAATTGACAGGTAAATTATCCTTTAAGAGCATTAAAATATTTTCCAGATAAACAGTCACATCAAAATACGTTTAAGTGATGATTTTTCTGTACTAAGTCCTGAAATGCATTTTTAAACATCTACATTGCAAACTTGCATGCCACCTTGAGTTATTTTTTTCATTTCTTTCACCTAATATACCTTGTAGAATAAGAGAAAGCTTCCTTTTCTCCTTCCTCAGGTACTGCCTTCCCAACCCATCAGGACCAAATGTACCAGCCCTGTACCTGACAGGAACAGCTGAACCTCTCTCAGCTTCTTTTTGGTGATTATTCATTCCTGTCTCCTCCTCCTTATCTGGCACCAAAGGGAAACTTTGGCATGGAGTTCCAAGATCCTTCTGTGCATAGCCAGACTTTCACCTCTGTCAAACTCATTTATGTTTGTGCTAAAAGCATACATGTAGAGCATGTACACCTATTTTTGTTTTGAATCCCAGATAAAAAACAATAAATGCATATTTTTATGTTGTTAGGTCTCCCACACTAACAACCATCATACTTCTACAAAAAGATAGTAACATTGGACTGGTTTTTATTTTAAACCTCAAAAATATAAGAACAGTCTGCACAGAGCTGTTTTCCAATACCGAGTTACTTTAATTATAGCATGTTTAAAAACAGGGGTTTTTGCTATATTGCACTATACCTCAAAAAAAGCAAGGGCAAGTTTTACTGAGATCTAAACAAAGCATGCTGGTTAAAAGAATTACTGAATAAAGTTGCTGTTAAATTGAGGGAGAAATTTCAAGTGCCTTTGACTTCAGACATGAATTTAAAATTAAATCTGAAAAGAAATAAAAAAAAAACCTCCCACACATCATGGGCCCCTATATTCCCTCAAAACAGGACAGAAAAAAATACTCATATCTACAAACCAGAAGGACATCACTATGCCATAGCCTCAGAGGCACTCTGTTACTCCTTGTAGCTGGAACTGCTATGTCAGACAAACATAAAATTGTAATAAACACACATTTGCCCATTGAGGCACATTCATGAACCCTGTTGGACAATAAGGAACGTCACACAGCCTTGCCAAGTGCACCTCAAGGGACTTCTATTAACCAAACATCTGTTCAAGATCATGTCTTTCCAATATTATTTTGCATGCTGCCTCTGATATGCCCACAAAAGAGCACACAAACAAGTCAGTAGAAAGCCTGAAACACAGTAAGAGGCCCTTTTTTTCTTTTGTTACACCACGTGAAAAGCAAGCCTAATTAAAAAGATTTGTTAAAGTAGTGTAATTAATTATAGGACCATTACATAGAACAGTAACTGTTATTGACAATAAAAGATTGCTACATGTACTGAGCTAGGAGCCAAGCAACGTACCAAAGAGAAAATACCAAATCTGAGTCTCAAACTTCCCTTTTGAAGATTTTTCCCTTTCTAAATATTGAAACAAAGAATAATGTGGAAAAAAGAAAGGGCTTCCTAGTTTAAGAGTCAAAGCCCAGAGACAAAACCATCTCACACCAAAGAGTGCTTTAGGATGTGTCCAGTAATATTCCAGGAGAAGCCTCAAACCATTCTCACCTCTGCTATCTCAAAGGAATCCAGGTTTCATTTGGAGCACAACAGCTCCAGAGCATGAACCTCACAGCAGTCACAGGCTAAACTCTCCTGAGAGGTGATGGTTTGAGCAGCCTCAGGTGAAGGGAGCTGAGCCCAGCACTGCCAGAGCTCCAGTATGTGCTTGAACAAACCACTTCTGAGTGACAAAAGAACTGCTGCAGTTATGACTCCAGGCTGCTAGAGTTGTGTCTCATCGTGTGCAGAAAGTTATTAGAAGTCTCAATTCTTCCCTTTCTAGAGTTTATTTACATGGAGTTATTTCCCTACAGCATAACTTACTACTTTGCAGTCTAGAGGACTGGGGTGCACTGCAAACCACTGGCTGAGGTAAAAAACCTTCACCAGGCTTCTCCACCAGCACAGCAAACATGCAGGTGCCTCACTCAGACACAGAGAAATCTGTTTTTAAGCACAAGGTTGTGTTTAAAGAAAGGCAATACACCATGTCACAACATCCGTGTCACCCTCTCCAGATCTGGTTCCTGACATTTACACTGAGTCCCATCTTTTTCAGGAAATAATTTAGAACACACAAGGATTAATCATTCCTGCTGTTCTCAAATCCCTCTCTGTGATCCAATACACTCTACAGCTTTGCTACTCTTTGGCATGAATGACTCAGAGTAACTAAAAACCCTCCAGCTCATAAATACATTGGACAACTGACCAAAACCTGTTCCCAGCTCCCTTCTTTCACAGTCTATTCCACACAGCCACACTCAAAAATTATACAGAGCACTGCCCTGTATAGGACCCCTGACATGACAGCAACATTTTGCAATTCAGGCTGCAGCAATCCATGACACTTGGCCTGCCTCTCAGCAAAGTGAAAAACATATCACAATCTACCTCTTTGGTTACAAAATGCCTTGGCCTAGCTCTCTTAATAGAAAGAAAAAAAAAAAATCCCCAAAAAATTACCCAAAGCCTTGACATGACTTTCACTCCCCTGGGAAGCATGCCATACATCAAACTGCAGTCCTGCTCTGGAAAAAAAACTATTTTCCATTGTTATGTTCTCTTTGTTCAAGGGTTGTTACTCTTTAAAATCTTGTCCAATTATTAAAATCCCAACTGCAAATATAGAGTAATCAGTGCAGACACTTACCTTGGTAAAGCAGTAATTGAAGAATAAAGGATATAAGATTTGCCATGCAGATCTAGGCACAAAATTATTTCCAGCATAAGCAAACACCCAATAATTAATTGTATACAGATTTTAGATTTAATCAGCATGATGTTTTTTTCTTTCAGAGCCTGAAGCAGTCTCAGATGGATAAGATTAGGGCCCTGAATGATGAACAGTAAGGCTGGAGAAGATATCGCCAGAAACAGTCTACCTTTCAGTGACTATTTTTTTATACCTCACCATGTCTTCTATTACCAGAAGATGTAACTTCAGTCTAAGGGTTAGAAAAGAAAGTAACATACAATAACAAGGTGTCCCAAAGTTGTTAAAGTTGAAAAAAACTTAATAAATGAACCAATGGTCTTTTCCCTCCCATCCATAGCTTTTGAGAATATAAAAACCACCCAGAGTACTATTAAAACACAAGAAATTCATTATTTGAAAGCTTGAACTATGCTGGTTTAGAACCACAAAGATACTTTAAAATAAATCTTTAAAAAATTCTGGATGTGGAGAGGTGTGCTCTTTTACACCATCCTAACAAGCTCTCTGGAAGACCAGAGAGCCCACACAGTTACTGCTTCGTTTTCTGGCATCCTGCATTTATGGTAAATTAGAGGTCAAACACAGAAAACCTCCACAATGCACAGAATTAATCATTTGCATGTATTCCTAATATCTTTCACTCACATCACTGTTTGGAGAGCCACAAAATAAAACTAATTTCAAAGTAAGTTGTTAGCAAGACAATCAGAATATTTTGCTTTTCTACCTGCACACGCTCCAGGTGATGTGGGGGTGTTTATGTCAGGAGCTGTTATCAGGTCCCCAAAATCCTGTCTGTATGCAGAGTTCATTCATGCTTAGATACAAGTTGGGATTAGATGCCAGTTTAGATATATTTAAACCCTTAATGAACCATAAGAACCCTGCCTCAGCTATTTATTTTCAGCTAAATTGCTTTGGTAATGGATAATATGTTGCAAGATTGTAACAACAGAAATAAAAACAACACCCAGCTACTGATCCAGCCAGGAGGGCACGGCTGTACCTCACATCTTGGCAGAAATGCAACTCTTGTGTTTACTCATAAACGAAAACTCACCCACAGCCATCTCATTTTTCCTGAGGAATGGAAAGGGGGGACATAAATCACTGCCATAGGTAAAACACTGTGAAGCCAGGTGAGGTAAAAGCTTTTGCCCACACACTTGTCCAGTTCTGACCACGGAGAGTTTGGGGTTGTAGCTCTAATTGTGTTGTGAGCGTGGGAAAATCCCACACACTAATTGGGCTTTTCACTTGCTTGTTTGGGATCCTGAAAAAGTGTTTGCTACAGAAAATTAACTCAGGCCTCAGTAAATCCTAAAACAGCTTTTAAAGAGGCAACAACTTTTAAACACCTGTGTGACACTTACACCCATTTTACTGAAGCTCCTACACCAAATAAACATACTTTTAGATGCAGCAGTACACAATCCTTTAAAACCCCCAAGGTTTTGAGTTCCACACAAGTGCTTGGTGCCCAAGCCTGAACTTCATTAATACAGGTTAATTAATCTTTCCTAGAAGAGTCCTCACAGCCACACGAGTTTGGTGGTTGTTGCCCCAGCAGTTCAGGTGAACAACGAGTCCAGCAGTCACCCCATAACAAAACAAGGTGCTCAGAGGCAAACTCTGCTAAATCTTACCCCTGTAGCTTGCAGCTGCCAAAGCTGAATTCCCACACACTCCCCTGCTGCCTAGCTACCAGAGAGGGGAAAAAAAATGAGTTAACATCACTCCAGACTGTACCTTCCTCACATGAAGCCATCTTAACTGGTAATTTGAAGTAAACTTAATTTGAAATTAATAATTTAAATAAAACCTATTTATTAAAAAAAAAAATAATAATTTTAAAATAAACCTACATTAATTGATGATTTAAAATAAAGCACTTTAAAATAAACTCCATGCTTTATCATGAAATACATACATTTCTCCATTATGCCTTGGAGAGTAGATTGACAACAAGAATGAAGTGCAAATGCAAACGTTAACCACTCAAGCAGGATTCTCCAGGGCTCACCAGTTAGCAACCATGGACAGAATTACTTATTGCAGTCAAAAAATAAAAATATTCTTGTGCTTAATAGGGATTTTAATGGATGATGGATAAGCACTCTTACAAAGGAGACAGAGCCAAATCTGTGCAATCTCAGACTTCATCACTACACCACATAACCCAGAAATGGGAACTCAGTACAGTGGGTGTCCTGCTGTCATGATATACCCTGTTGTCTTTTAAGATGATCTTAGAAATCAAGAAAAAAACTAACAAGATCTTAATAAAAGACATTTCCAGCTCCTTCATGGACTGCCCATTCTAAAACCAAAGAATTTACTTTCAGAAGTGCTAGGATTGGCTTTAGAGGAGCAATGTGTAAAGTACAATTTAGGAGGGAGTGTGTTTGAGTTGCAAAAAGTTAGTCCAAAGTCAGACTTTAATACCTGCAGAAACACTCTACCTGTCTACCTTGTTGCATCTGCAACATTGCATAGGAAGTAGAGGAAAGTTTGGAGGCATGACAAGTGTGACAGTAAATTACTGACAGCTGCTCTTGTTCAAGGATGAAAACGATGAAGTCATTGACAAAAGTCCAGGTATAGGAGGTAGCCCCCGGTGTGTCCACCTTTGGGTTTGTGGGTGGACCTAGGTTTGAGATTTCTACCTAAAAACGTACAATGTTTGAAAAGTCTGAATGGCTGTCTACAGCTTTACAACTGGTCTTGACTAATACTGTTAGAAATAACCACCAAATCAGACTTATAATTTCTAAGTAATTTCTGTCAGTTCAAGAAGAGGCACGTGCCAGCTGAGCTGTAGCCTCCCACTGTTAAATGCAGCAGCTCCCTGTCCCACTGGGCATCCCCACTAAGTGTCAGAATCTCATTCCAGGTTCTCAGGGAGATCCTCACAGAGACAGGGATCCAGCAATGGAGGCTGACAGATTTATTTATGCACTTACTCTTCCGTGGAGCTCGTGCCAGCCGTCACAGCTGTGCACATCAGGACTTGGCAGGCTTTAGCCCTACAATATCTTCAGGTAGGAGCAGCAGTCAGAATTTAAAGTGCAAAGTCTCTTACCAAGACCCTATGCAAGGGAGAATTTGAAATGAAGTTTCGCTTATGCAAATCACATCTTTCATAGTCAGAATCTGACACTGAGCAAACACTGTGGGATGTAATAGCATTGAGTGAAGTACTTCATGGGGAGACTCAAATCAGGAGCCAGATAATGAAACAACTGCTGTCATAAGGCAGTTGATGATCTCTTTTGCAGTATTCCATGTATCTCTCAGCATGTAGAAAAATGTTTGAAGGCAAGCTTATCCTTGTAGCAATAAATTAAAACATTTAGGGAATCTTGTTTTCCAAGCAATTTTAATAAACAGTGACACTTCTTTGATAGAAGTCAGTTTAACCTAAATCCCACCTGCTATTTTGGAAATAGTGACAATTCAAGAGGTTAAGCTTAGTAATAGATTTGATAGCCTTGGTTCAAAAAGAATCTCACTCAAACTGAGTTCCATGAAAACAACTATTCCTTGCTCCTGCCAAGTCCAGATGTAAGAGAATGGAGAAGACTGCGCAAAACGTTTTGAGTGCCTGTGTGGGGAAAAGGGGCAGGGAAGGTTTTGCTCTGGGTGAGGCAATGCCATGCTCCCCATCCCCAGAGCCTGTATCCCAGGCTGGCAGTGGCTGCCCATCCCTGGCACAGCAGAGGATGCTCCACACCCACCTCTGGAGCCCCAGCCCAGCTCCTGAGTGGCCAAATGACCCAAAATCCCAACTGGGACAAGGACCCAGGGGTGTTTAAAGGCTGAGCACAAGGCAAGAACCTGTCTTGACATCACCTCCTCTTGGAATTTCCATCAGCTGAACACTGCTGGAAACCAGGAGTTGGTAACTATACATGATGTCTATATCCTGCTTTTCTCTCTTTCTCCTGCTAATTCCCTCTGAGCAGAGTTGTGAGTAACTCAAAATTGGATAGGCTTGGAGTTCGCTAAATTGATTGGGCTAAAGTTAATGCTTCCTGAAGTGTTTGCTGTTGATTGAATGCTGCTCTAAAGCTTGATCAAGTTCTCTGATTGTCTCAAGTTTGCCAGTAAAGTTTTTGTTACTTTTTTAGTCACCATTTCTCATGTGTCTAACACACAGTACATGAAAAGCTGTAAGCCCTTTTAAGAGTCTTGTCAAGTGAGATTTTGAGGGCCTTACACTAACATAATTAGTGCAATTTCCAACAAATGTAATAAGAACTGTTTCAATTACCCTACTTTTCCATTATTCTCCATAATATCTTCTCTTTTGGAAAGACTAGACTGTCTTCTATTAACAGTGTTAAACTGATAATGATGATGTGAAAAGTCAGAGGAAGAGGGGAGGAGCTGACTACACAGGAAAAATTGTATCATACATTATTTACCCTATTTCACTCAAACTCCAAAGGAAAGGGAAAGACAGAATAAGTAACTTAATGTGAATTTCTGGATTAGACACACAGATGAGTTATAAGGATTAAGGTCAAAGGATAGATAAAGGGCATAAATCTGCTCAACATTCATTAAGATGCAGATGTTTTATTTAAAGACACTCCTAATTCAGACATGAATAGGAAAAAAAAAATCTGTTAATACCAGCACTGTCAGATATCTACTAAAACAAGTTATTCCTGAATCTTTGCATGTGATTTAAGCTATTGACACAAAAATGCCATTAGATAATTAGATAGATTTTCTTTAAGATGAAGAACTTAAATCCCATTTCGAGGTACTATGGAAGTGTGGAAAAGACTGCATTCTACTACAAATACTATGTCAATCCTTTGTAGTTAAAATTGCTTTTTTCCAAGAAGATATCTTTGCCTGACATAACCTACCAGCTAATTAGTAAATACTCACATCCACATATCCAGTTAAAGGTCTGAGTGCACTGCACCAGCACAAGCAATAGCCTGTGCTGTTCTGAGGCTGAGTGTGTTTGGAAAACAACAACAATCCATGGAACCCAACTACTTGTGCCAGCAGTGTCCTGGAGGCCTTTGTGGCCATTAGATGGCTTTTTTTTTTTTTAATCTTACACAAACTCTGCTTGCATTTCTGCTTTTTAAAGTGATGCACATATCTCTACAAGTCATGAGCTACAGAGCATTCAACTTTATAAAATCTTTCCACATATTGACTTATGCAGGGTTTTAATATACAATGATCAGCATATGCATTGCTTTGGAGGTTTTTTGTTCTGTTTATTTCATGTAAACTTCTACATCAGCACTTTAGAATGCACCCCATTTGTTTTTATTGCCATTCCAGAAAAAAAATCACCAAAGTCCTTACATAACTTTTTGTGCTGGACTTCTAGTTATGAGGAGGTCAATCTCATTTTAAGGGCTAGACATGTCTAGCAATGTTTTATTTTTACTGTGTCATCAAATAAAGACATAATACAGAACAGAAGAAAGCATAAAGGCCTCTAAAAGCAGGGACAAAATTCAGATATTTTCACATCCTATTCTCATTCAAACAAGAAACACTTAAAGATAAAACAATATGTATGAGTGGCGCCTCCAAAACATACTATAGATTTAAATGTCTGTTCAAATTTCTATAGTAAATCCTGCTTTGTGCAACTAAAGACTTGTCAAAGTTAATTTCCATCAATATGAAGTCTGGAACAACAGTCTGTAATTTATGTGCATCTCCTCTTTTCTAATTTTTGAACAACATTTGATGCAAATTGTTCCAGACCTTTCCATTATTATGAGATATTCATACCTTTATTGCTTTTCTAACCAAAGGAAAAAAGCCAAGTAACAAAGAACTGATGTAACCAGTTGAACTGCTCTTTTTATTTTCTAGGAGTAAAAGGAGTCTTAGAACTACATTACAAAAACTTCTTAAAGGCCTTTTCAGACTATATTCCAAAACTACAGTACCAAACATGTAAAATCAAAAGGACACAGCATTTAACACAATTTATAAATAAAAACAAAAACAAAAAACAGAAACATCCACTATGGCATCTCTTACTTGGGCAAATCTACTTTGAATTTCAGCCTAGACAATCTCAATATGAAGTTTTTAAAAGCTTTCAAACACACATATTTACTGTGCTTCAGTTTGCATGGTGGGATGGACACTGGGCTCCTTTTGGGGTAAGCTAAATCAAAGCACCCCTCATACTCTTGTCTTGGAATCAGATTAAAATTAAACCAAAATAAACAAAAAGGACAAAAGGTGCATTGATATGCTTCAAGCACGCCCATGAAGTCCTCAGCTCCTCCCAGTTCTCTCTGTACATCCATCCCTGTTGGTCCACATCACTTCACAAAAAGCAGCCAGAGGCAGCCCAGCCAAGAGGAGAAAACCCTGCCCTGTGTAGGAAACCTCATTCATTTTCTGGATGTGGCAGTCCCCATTTAAATCCAGCCAAAGCTTTACAAGATGATCTGTATTTTAATATACACACAGGAAGAGATTATGCTAACCACAGCAACCAGGCTATTGCAGCACAGCCCTCAGAGCCATTCACTCCCATTCTCACTGTGCTGCCAACACTATTATATCCCAGCTGAATCTGAACACCTGACCCAGTTATCAGCAGAAAACATCTCAGAACAAATTCACAAAATGTACATAAAAGACAAATGACAGACAGTCACTCAGCTGTTCATCCAAATGGTCCTAAGGGAATCTGAACACAGTGATGCTGAATAACTGCATCCTGTAACTTGTCACCTGCAGAGCACATGCAGAAGAGGAGTTGTCTGTCTGCCATGTAACCATGTTTAAAACTGGTTTCAAGAGAACAGTAAATCTTAATCCATCCCTTGTGTGCAGAGTAAAAAGGGAAATCCATTAAAAAAATAATATTAGCAGACAAACACAAACCAAGGAAAGACGAGTGATTTGTTTAGGATAAGAAATCACTTCTCAGTTCAAGCTGAGGCCCTTCAAAGGGGTCATGGAACACAGGGATAATCTTGTCAATAAAGTATACTCCTTTTTCTTAGAAGCTTTTGTCACAAATCCTCATTAAAGGCTCCTAAAGAAACTGAGCTGTAATTAGATGAGAGAAGATCCCACCCTTCGTTTCCTATCTTTTGATCACTTATTAATGAAAAAAGTAAATTGCCCTTTCAAAGCAGTTGCTAAGATAGTCCTTGAAATATATATGGGTCTTCACTGTTCAGTGCACTCAAGTGATCAAGATGGGGCAGAGAGAAGATGATGCACAAAGAGAAAGGACAACAGGGTACAGAGTTTATAGTTTAAGAACTAAGGATTACTATGACAGGTTGGAGAGTACCTTAAGAAGATGAGTGAAGACAAAGAAGAATTCAAAGATGTACATTGAGGGGGAAAAATTTATTTCGGCCTCACAAAAATTGAGGAGAGAGTTACCACTAAAGAAAAATACTAGAATTAACTCACTTTTCAAAAGCAGACAAACAGAAGATTTGAGATTATTAGGAACAAACCAAAAAGCAGCAAGCTATTCCTCCTAGAGACCATACAGACATTTATGAACTCATACTGCATACAATTCTATTAATCCCATTTCAGAAAGATCAAAAAAATTAGAAGATATGCAGAATATTCTGAGGATAATCAAAGATATGGGAAAATCTTCTTTAGAAGAGGATTAAGTAGATTAGTTTTCATCTGAAAACTAGGGGAGAGTAGCAACTTACAAAATTGCACATAGTATAAAGAAGATGAGGAAGAGTTACTCTGTTCTACAGCAGGGCAATGGGGAAGAACTAAGTGTCCCCCAGCACAGTTAACATGAGCCAGGTGTGCCCAGGTAGCCAAGAAGGCCAATGGCATCCTGCTTTCTACCTAAAATAATCTGGCCAGCAGAACTGAGCCAGATTGTCCTTCTTTACCCAGTAGTGTTTTCACCAGTGCCATGTCCAGTTCTGTGCCCCTCACTTCAAGAAAGAGATGGAGGTGCTGGAACAAGTCCAGAGAAGGGCAACAGAGCTGGGGAAGGGTGTAGGGGGTAAATCCTGTGAGCAGCAGCTGAGCTTAATGAGTGCTTTATCCTGGAGAAAAGGAAGCTCAGGGGACACCTTATTGCTCTCCACAACTCCCCGAATTGTAGAGAGGTTGGTGTAAGGTGGGGGTCAGCCTCTTCTCCCTGGTAACGAGCATCAGGACAAGAGGAAATGGCCTCAAGCTGCACCCGGGGAGGTTCAGGTTGGACATCAGGAGGAATTTCCTCACAGAAAGGGTGATTAGGCACTGGAATGGGCTGCTCAGAAAGTCAAGTCACCATCCCTGGAAGTGTTCAAGAAACAGCTGGATGTTGTGCTCACTGCTATAGTTCAGCTGACAAGGTGGTGTTTGATCAAAGGTTGGGCTCAATGACCTTGGAGGTCTTTTCCAACCCTAATGGTTCTAAAAGCTGGCCTAGAAACACACTCACTTGGCCAGTTCTTGTGTAACACAATTCCACAGCCTGCATAGTGTTCCAAGAGGCTTGGTAGAAGAGTTATTTTTCCTATTCAAGTCAAACTTTTCATAAAATATTCACTGAAACTAATGTTAGCTCCAATTACTCCAATTGTTAAAGTTTCAGAAAAAAAAACCAAAGCCTGGTCATAGCGAGATATTTAATTAATTGGACTTCGAGAACAGTTTATTTTTTGCTCATTGTAGTCTTTGTGTTCAAAACTGTCAGTCCCTGTCTGCTGCTCTCCTGAGAGGCAGAAGGAAAAGCAGAGGCATCAGCTTCAGTATCTCTCACCCACAGTCCTCCTTCCCTGTGTATCAAATCCACTCTCCAGTGAGCTTCCATACAAAGCACCAAGACAAAGACTTGGATATCTAGACATATATGCATCTGTTTCCTGTGAGATACAAAATTTCACCTCCTTTTGATTCTATGCCAGCTAAAAAGGGTAGAAGAAAACAGCCTAACAAAATTCAGGAACTGTTCTGCCCATGTCTATCAGCAACCTAAATTCTGAAACTAGTCAAACAGCTGTCTGGAGTAAGCTTGCATTTTCACATAAATGCTGGACTATAGCATTCAAATTAAAAAAATTTTAATACTAGAAACAACCAAGACAAAGAAAACCTCACAAAAGTACACAAAAAGCAAACAAAAACCAGAAAACCCCATATGACATCAAACCCATAACCTGTCAGGGAATCAGCAACTGTTAAACAGATTTCTTTCCTGGTGAAAGCCTAGCCATGGACTTCTTTGGAGTAGTTATAAATCAGAGTGTCATGTTCACAAACAGTTGGCTAATCAGAAGTCTGATTAATTTAATCTGTTGATTACTGTAATAAAATTGCTAAGGTTTATTCTTGAATTCATGGGGACAGGAGTTGGTCTTTCTTCCCAGCCAGAACCAAAGATTACTTGGTGCAACTTTGAGAAATTATTTTGAAGTAATGCATCAATTTATATAAAACATTGATCTGTCATGACTTTTTTTTTTTACATGAACAGGAAGATACTGAAAAAAATTAAAGATCAAGGACCATCTATTTAGTACAAAAGGACTCTCTTCAAAATAATTTTGACAAGGATTAAGAAAGCATAAAAGCATTCCCCAAACTATTCTTGTTAAACTGAACTCCTCCTACAGCTCCTTAAGAAGGCAGAACAGAGAGGCATACCTTTCATCACAGGAAAAAATAATATATGAAGACCAAGCTCCAGCTTGACCTTTATCTTCCTAAGTGATAACTCTCAAAAGTGACCAAAAGGTTAACTAAACTCTAAAAAGGTCATCTGTCTTTAATCTGGCTATATAGATCCTTTTCTGATGTTCAATAGTACACAGCTACTGTTCATTAAATATCACCCGTCCATTCTGTGTTTTCACCAGCAGCTAGATTTTTGTGCTGTCATATTAAATAGCTTGCAACTTTTTCCAGTCCAGCACATTTTCTGGGATAGGAAGTGTTTTATAGTTATGTAAATAAATTCCCAACAGTTCTCCTTGTATAACAGTTCTGTAATGTCAGATATATACATATTTGTTCTGAGCACATTAGTGCCTTCTTTGCTCCACTATGTCTTTCATACTTTTGAGAGATAACATTCACCTCTTTTGCTCCTCATAAGTGATGCAGCTCAAATCATGTTCAGCTAAGTCTTATTTCAAAGCAATTATATAATCCAAAGTTATACCAGAAATTAAACACTGAACTTCAAATTCAATATACAAAGCAATGTTATACAGGATCAGGTTCTTCAGATGTCTAGAGAATTCAGAATGAACAGTGAATAAGACTTTCCTTAAAAAAATTGTATTTTTATATGTGCAAGTACATCCTGAAAGTTCATATGATCTAATTGAATAGCCTAGGTTATTCTTGTTGCTTTCTTCTCTTTTCTGTTTACAATTTTGCAAATACTGCTAGTTAAGAGTCTAGGGTCAAAACTGCAGGGAATGAAGCTACCATTTTTTTCATCCTTTCAAGAACAGCAGTATTCTGAAGGTCTAGTTCCTTCCACTCTTCATTAACCACATTCCAATTGATAAAATATCAGAAAAAGTAGTATTATCTTCTAATTTTTCATCAGGTATGTAACAAAATCCATGAAAGACTCTAGCATTCCTCTAGTTAGCTTTCATGTTTTCTGCACATCTCCCTCAAGGGAGAATTCAAAGTCAATCTGGAATATTCACAGTGAAGAACCTTTTGTTTAAAGAAAAGTTTTATATATTTTATCTTTATAAACAGAATTTTACAAGGTTATGTAGCATAAAAAAACCAAACAACTATTTTAAAAATTAGCTCTTCAAACTACCACCATTAAGCTAAGCAGAAGCAATGCATCAGGTCACTCAAACATGCTGTTGCTGGATAGGCTTCTACAGTCCTCCTTGCTCCTAGAATTAAAGGATGTAAGTGATCTACAGGCAGATACTACTTATACTCTTCACTGATAGCAATACAGGGAGAAGCAGAAAATTTTTAGTGTAGATGGGAAAGCATATTCTTTTTCAGCTCTTTCCTAGCCATAATATAATATCATAACATCAACCATTATTGTTATAAGGAATATTAATATATTGATATTTACATTAATAGATATAATCAGCCCTGTAATTATCCTCTCTAGTTTGGCAGTGCTGAGGTTGATAAGAAGGGCACCAAGGTAATTAAAAGTCCTTCAAGGCTCTGGGACAATTGTTTGGTGGGGCAGGAGCACAGGTGATGTTCTGCTCATTCCCTTCAATAGCAGGGATGAACAATGGAAGGACCAGGAAAACCCACACAATCAAGCTGCTGCCACCAGCGGAATTTTGGGAGTTTTTTTAATTATAGGGCAATTTTTTTGGCACCAGGCCTGCTAGAATCAGATGGGCTCCATCTGCCTAACAAGGGCAAAAGGGTTCCAGCCCATCAGTTGATTGAGTGGGCTTTAAAATAGGTTTGAAAGCAGAAGAGGATGCT
Organism: Sturnus vulgaris; assembly: GCF_052056855.1. Classification (NCBI taxonomy): domain Eukaryota; kingdom Metazoa; phylum Chordata; class Aves; order Passeriformes; family Sturnidae; genus Sturnus; species Sturnus vulgaris. The sequence continues at coordinate 67,141,569 of NC_142246.1, forward strand.
GCTAGGCTCTCCAGAAAAAGCCCAAGGGTGGTAAGGCAGAGTCGGGGGTGCAATCAGCAGCCCAGTTGAAGTGCACACTCTCACATGCAAAGGGATGTAAATTCTTTCACATGATTATTGCCCAGGATCTGAATCCCTAAGTACCACTTGAGACAGCAAAATCAGCAAAACTGATTGATCCAAACACAGAAAAGGGTGAGGCTAAGCAAGCTGTAGGCATCCCACAACATTGTATGCCTTTGGCCAAGTCTGCAGAGGGTACCTGGTTAATCTGTGCAGCTGCATTTCAAGAGAAATGTTGGTTTGTGAATCAGTGGGTGCATGAACCTGCCTCACCACTCCTGCCTCTCACTAGAAGCGCAGCTCTCATGTCAAAAACAATCCAATCTTAAGAGTCAAAGTGAAAGAATGGTTTGTCAAAAGCAAATGAGGATAGGAGAGATGAAAGGGATTCCAGACCTCAGATCTAAGTTTAATGTTGCTAAAAAACAGCAAGGAAGGATCAGAATGGATAGGGATAGCTTGAGTTTTATCTGTTTCTTCTGCCTACAAAAACCACCCTAACAGTAAAATCACCAGGGTTTCACTTCAACCATCCAAATCAACCTTTGCCCATTTATCCTGCAGCATCTGTAAGAAATGGGGAGAGGTTCAAGGGATGAACAGCATAGCATGTGCTACAGGTCAGCATCTCAAACCTCAGGTGCATTTGATGTTAATCACCATCAGGAAATTTCTTGATAATATATTATGAAATTAATTATTTGCAAACCCTGGGACTGAGCCCATTGGAGACATTACCCTGCAAGTGGGACCTACGAGCCCACCTGTATATATTTTGTTGTAAGAAGACAAGGAATGTAGAACTTCATTCTAAACATCTACCTTCATATCGATACAGTCAGTTCTCAAGCACTGATTTCTCAAAGAAATAAATGACTGGTGAGTGGGATGCAACATACCAGCCCACACAGCCATTAGTGTGGCATCCCCAAAAGTATAAAGTAGTCTCAACAACAAATAGAGTGGATAAGGGCTGCAATCATTAAATCATTTCTTGAATCTTCCAGTGGCATGCTTGTTTCCCTACATCTGAACTCACAAATGTAGTGAGGAAAACAGATATTATCAAGAAGAAGTGGGCACTAGGGAAAATTTCCTCCCCAGCAAGATTAAAGGCATTTTCACGGGAAAAGGCTTATAAGAAGCAGTTTTATTGTATGCAACAACAATAACCAGGTGCCTTATAGACAGCAGTATGAAGTGAAGTGAAATTTCTTTCAAATTAAGTGAGGTTATTTCCATCAGAAAAGTTCAGAGACCTTACCCTCCATGAATAAAAAAAAGAAATCTGTAAGCAATTTAAAAGTAGTCTTTCTCAAACAAAGAAAAACAAGATTTTTTTTTTAATGCACCTAATGACAAAAAAAGGCCTACATAACAAAAAGTAAATGGTTAAGTAAATAACTTGAATTTCCAAGAAACAATCTTTGCTATTGAGAGAGAGAATATCCCATTCCTCAAATCAAATTTCTTCTCCACTTCAAAAGAAAAAGACCAGGTTGAAAGAACAGCCATGATCATACCAAGATTGGAGCTCAACAAAACTTGGAGGGGTGGCTGCCTAATCCTTTTATGCCTCTTTCAAGAGAGCAGGCTCACACTCAAACAATAGTGTATCAAAATGCACCCAGATATCCTTTTGCAAGGCAATACATAAGCAGAAAAAAAACCAAATTCAGTTCGGTGGGTTATCAGAATAACAAAGTGGTGATGTAAGAGAAATATTTCTCCACTCTCATCCTTGAAATAAGGGTAGGGGTCCCTCGGGGTCCTGATTTAGCCCAACAGCTTCCAGCACATTCTCAAGTTGAGCAGCCGTCAGACAAACCTCTCTTAGCTCTTTAAAGTCTGCATCCCTTCCTACAGCTGGGCTTGACCAGCAGCTCCCTGCTGAAAGCAGAATCTCCACTTGATGCCTTTCTCATTAGCTGACCACTTCACTTTGTCCTCCAGGGCCCTCCTCAGAGAACACCAGGAAAGGAGCAATTTCTCCTTCTTTCTTTGCCACAGAAAGTAAAATATGTCCAAGAGTGCAGCAGCTCCCAGGACATCAGATGCAGTTTCCCTTCCCTGTGCAGCCACAACTTAATATTACATACATTTAACATTATGTTCAGCTTGCCCAATCAGCAACATATTTGTCATGCACCCTGATTGCACTACTGCAAGCACTAAGCAGCAAACCCATAAGCTGAAATTCCACCTGAACTCAATGCCAGTTTGCACAATAATTGTCTAAATCAAAACCTTGCTTTCCTGTGTAATGAATAAATAAAAAAATAAACATTGGTGTCCTCTTTTCAGTCAGCATTCCCTGAAACTTGACTGGAAGAGTCTGCTGTTCAGGATTCCATTCTGGAATCCAGTTTTTAGCAAACTCTACATACTATACAAAGACTTTTTAGTGGTTATTCCACTAAGCAGAGCCTGTCAGGAGCCATATGTTATGTAGACATCAGTTTGTACAGATCAGTTAAAAGATGCCAAAGAGGACATAAAGAGTCAGAACAGTGTACTGTCCTGAGAAAACACTACTTCAGGTCCCAGAAACAAAACATCAACCACAGCACTGGTTTGCTTCTATTTTGGGGAGCAAGGAGGAAAACTCCTCAGTGAAGGCAGGATTTAATGCTGCAGACACCTGAGCTAGGCTGAAGGATCCTTAATCCACTTTAGAGTGGACATGCACTGCCTTCCCTTTTGATTTCAGCCCTCTAAAGCACACCCCGACCACAACAGCTGGCTTCTGTGAGGTTATAGAACCAATGAGCTGCTGAACATGGGAATATTCCTTTTTAATTACTCATCTTTCATTTGACAGAGTGAGTGAAGCTACTACACATCTGCTGGGAGCAAGGCTTCACTTACATAATGAAAACATACAACTTATTCCCTTCTCATTTCTGTGAGGATTTTCTAAAGTGTTAATCGAGGGAAAGTTTTAAAAATAATTTCCTTGACTAAAAGCAAAAGTCAGACCAAATAATTCCAAGATATAAGATCTTACCAGAAAAGTCATACTTCTCACTAAGCTCCCTCTCTCTGCCTAGTGCCAAAAATTTGTTGGTTACAGGGAAGAAAATGTATTGGTCATACTGGTGCTCTTGTAATTTTTTTCACTGCAGAAGAACAGCTAGCAGCAGAAAAAAGCATCTAAAAATGAAAGTGGAACATATGCCTGAACTTCAATATACCAACTTGTATCCACTTTCCCAGAAATTAATAGGTCTTGATCTCAAGATCCCATCAAAAAACTTCAAATACCCAAGATTTAAGCAATTGCTGCAATCTAAAAACTTCATTAAAACTTATTTTGCCTTTCAAAACTTGAACTCTAGAAGTAGTTGCAAGATAATGATCATAGCAAAGGGTGGAATTAAGTTCATTACGCATTTCCAAGAGAAATTCTGTTCTCACTGCCAGTTTGAATTAAGATGCACGACCTCATGAAGCTGATAATCTAGTGAAGAATTTGAATGCAGAGAGAGGGGAAGGGAACAAGAATGTCAGAAATAGGACAATGAACTCTACAGCCATAAAAGCACTTAAAACTGTACCACTGCTTAATTCTACCACACAGAGTTGGTTGTTTTATTTGGTCAACTATGAAGATGCTCTAAGGCTGTGGACACCCAGGGACTGCACAAGAAAACCCACTAGTGCAGAAAAAAATTCATATACTTAAAATATACACAAAAATAAAAAGGGAAAAAGATAAAGTAAACAAGAAATAATCCTATTTTAAAATATTTTATTATGTCCATAATAGCACAGTAGTGTATATGTATAACTTATAATACATCATTTTTTCCTTTCACAGACATGCAAAAAAGTTTGGGGAGCTGCTATAAATGGTTCATCCACCCAAGAGTAATCATCTTAATATCTGTAAAGCATTTACACTGTTCTCAGACATCTAGAACTACCACAGTTTTCTATTCCATCTCCAAACCACAAACAAGTCAATATTAGTACCCTGTAAACATATCTAGCTACAGCACAACCAAATCCTAGTGCATGCTCAGTCCTCTCATTGTTCCTCTACGACCTCTGAACTGAAATAATCCATTTTCAAGTACTTGACAAAAATGAAGCTTTCTGTTATGGTCTTCAAACTTAGGGCTAGATCAAGGTAATAACGTCATGTTGATATTGAATGAAAAAGGGGGATATTTCTAAAGCTTGCATGCAACCATCACTACCCAACCATGGCAGAGCAAGTTTCTTAAATTCTTAGATTTCAGCCTGTCTTTAGCTGAAGTAAATCTTCTACTGCTTCAGCCTTTAAAAAATTAAAATAGCTTTTATCAATATGCATAGAGAACATCAAGATTCTGAAAATCTTACCTCTAGAGCAGTTATTTTCTGCTCTGCTTTATTTCATGCCTTGATTTTTAATCTTTTGAGAGCCATACCAATAAGCAGAAAACGGAGGTTGGCTTCTGTCAACCAAAGAAAGTATCCCAGTGCTGAGATTCAATATTGGGTACTACTTGGAAGGGAAATGCATCCATGGTAACACTCCAAAATACCATCCTATGGTTCTCCAAGGCTACCCCAGCCCCTTGATTGAAGTATGTTGGTGGGGTTTGGGGTGTTTTTGAGCCTTGTGTAAGGACAGGGAGCCCTTGCAGTGCATGAGCACCGTGCTCTGGCCATAGCTCACACAGCTGACCCAGCTTCCTCAGCAGGGCAAGCTCCAGCCCAGATTCTCTATTGCCACTCTGATCGGTTTTCATTGCCTTTGAGCACCAACACACCCCAAAAGAGCTTGAGCTTTCCTCCACAACAGCTCAGCACAGCTGCCCAGGAGTTCCAGGGATCTCCCTGTGCCTTGTCCCAAGCTCCCTGACCACCAGCTTCACTCAGCTCTGCCAGACCCACCTGACCATGGCTGCAGCTCACTGCTCTCCAAACTCTTCCTTCTCCCCCACCACACTGACGCTGTCCAGCTGGGGCAGCTCCTACACACCCCCATTAAACCGAGTTTTTAAAACCAGAAGAATTCACTAGTCCAAGCTGCTCTAAGACCCATCCAGCCCGGGGCTGAAACTTCCAGGGATGGGGCATCCACAGCTTTCCTGGGCAACCTGTTCCAGTGTCTCCTCATCCTCACAGTGAATAATTTCTTCCTAATAGCTGGTCTACATCTACCCTCTTTCAGTTTAAAGCCATTCCCCCTTGTCCTATCACACACCATTACAAAAAAAAAAAATCAATCCATTTCCACAACACTTGCTGCTCCTTCAGGAAGTGAGAGGTCTCCCCAGAGCCATCTCTTCTCCAGGTGGAAAAGTTTCAGCTCTCCCAGCCTGTCACGAATGGAGGAAAATACCTCCACCATAACAAGGGCTTATAGGACAAGAGGAAACAGCCCCCAGTTGCTCCAAGAGAGGTTTAGATTGGGTGTTAGGAAAAATTTCTCCACTGAAATGGTGGTCAGGCATTTGAACAGTCTGCCCAGGGAAGTGGTGGAATCACCATCCCTGGAAGTTCTCAAAAATGTATATATATGGTATTTCAGGACATATGGCTTAGTGGTGGATTGCAGCTTCCCTGGAGGGCTCCTTCTCCCATCTTACTCAGCCCTGGCTCACCTTTTGATATTAAAAATGAAAATATAACAATAAGCTATCCCCAGGAAGGGTTCCTGTGGCACCCAAGTGTTCCACCGTAGCTGCAGAGAGCCTTCAAGAGCTTGTTGAGAGATGGTGCAGCTGCATAAAGAGCTCTTCAGCCCTACATATAATTTTGGATGGACATACATCCCCCTTTCATTTCTTTCAGTTCAGCCTACCATTTGCCCTTTCATGTTCTCCTTTAAGCCACTGGGAATTCAGAGTTAGTTCAAAGCATAATTATAGCAATCTGCATATAAAAGGTTGTATGTCCTACAGAGAGTTCAGCTGCACTGAAAAAAGAAACCCAACCTCCTCCATTGAAGAAAAAATTAGGAGCTAATCCCACAACCAAGATTCAGAAAAGTTACTATATCTTTCACCTGATGTGAACATAACTCAGATTTGTAAAGCCACCAGAAAATTGTCTAAGCCACTACACTGAGTCAGTCTGAATGCATAGAAAAATTGTAGCTGCTACAGGCAAACCACAGCTTTAAAGCTTGCTGTAGGCTTGGGGGTCCTTGTAAAAACCAACACTGAATGGTGCAACATTGCTTGACAATATCATATCAAGCCACTATTTAACTGTTGCAGCAGACCTCTCATTAGGGGTAGAAATGAGCCAAGACACAGACTCTCATTCAGCATGAAAAGGGCCCTGGGTTAGTCTCTACAGCTCAGCCATCCTGACTATGACTACAGGAAGGTCCAACTGCAGACTCTGACTGACCTCATAGCAGATCTTTTACAGCAGCAACTCTTCCTTGTGCCTTTCTGAAACCTTCTTTCTTCCTCACAGCTCCTCTAACACCTCTTTCTCCAAATTTTCTTTCACAAGGCTCCCCCTAACCAGCCAACCCACCCCTTTTATCACACTTATCTTTATTAGTCACAGCTGTGACCCATTGAGGGCGAGGCTGTTCCTCTTCTTTGGTAATAAGTACAACTGTGACTTATCAGGGGCAAGATCACCTGCAATCTCTTCTTCTACACCTACATTTAACAAAATTAAGATACAGGAATTATAGTTACAAATGCTATAAATGCTGCATCACAGAAGTTTTTTTTGTTCATAATACTCCTTACACTGAACACACAGAGTTAACCTCATGAAACTTATAAAAAATGCTAAAAGTCATTGGAGTGTTTTTGATTTACCTTACTCAGTTTACATACTCATCTTAAAACCTTTCTGATAGTTAGAAATATTTGTTATTTCGAGTTTAAAGCTGAGCTGCAAAGGGTTGTAGGACTTGAGGGAAATGACCATAAATTAAAATTGAAATATTTGCAACGTAATCATGAGTGCTGGTAACACCAATTTTCTGGGATTATTTTCCAGATGTAGTTTACCTACCACAGAGTTTGTCCGTCTCCCAGTCTCTAACTTTCCCGGGGTTATGTTTTTTGGGAATTATGTTTCTGGGGTTATGTTTCAGAAGTGGTTTCCCTAGCACATAGCTTTTTCTTCTCTAATTTTCTAGTCTCCTTCCCCACCTTTGCCCCTACTGAACTGTCATCAAACTCTCCTTCACTCCAGTCACTTTTCAGTTCTCCTTAGGATCACATTCCTTCATCACCTTCTTTCTTCCTCATAAGTTTGGACAGTCTGTAGAGATGTTTTCAAAGGAGAGTAAAGGTGCTGGGAAGGCAGCTCCAGCAGAGCTGCCTTTTGCCTCTCCCACTCCCTCTGCAAAAGCAGCCAGCCAGTCCATCCTCCCCAAGTGACATACTGCAGGCAAATCCATGCCTTTTTTTTTCCTAGGAAGAGCCTGGTGATCAATGTTTGGCTGAGAAAAGCATCACAACAAGTTAAAAATGACATTATGAATGATACCAAAGATTCAAGAACTTGCATCCTGGATATGTAGCAGTATGGAGATTTATGACTTTTCTGTAAAGCTATATTGTGAAGAGACTGAAACTCAAGATTTCATTTTTAAAATGGAAAAAATACCATAACAACTTAGGGAAATCAGTTAAAAAAAAAAAAGCAGGAGCAGTACAACTAACATTTCTGTATTTATAGCTTCTTAGAGATATTAAGGTTTATCAATTTTAATTTTTCTTTTCTTTGAGAAAGATATTGCATTGATTTCTAAATTGTAAGAAAGATTTTTTTCAAGACAGGTTCAGCTCTGATTAAATGTTTCTAGGCCAATCGGCAGTAGTGAAATTAATAACAATGCTGCTTTACTTATAAACAAATTTTAAAACATGCCTCTGATTATAGGCAGGTCCAGTGTGAACAGATATTGGTAAATATGTGTGGTAGGCTGACCCTGGCTCAGTGCACTCCATCATTCCTCTCTGCAACAGGGGAGAAAAAGGAAATGAAGGGTTCATGGTTGGAGACACACACTGTGCAAAAACTGCTTTTTCTTTCTTCTTAAATCTGTTATCACTGAGATATTACCACCATTTCTAATTGTCCCAGCCTTGGCCAGCTTTTGGCACATCCTTTTGGAGCCAGCTGGCATTGGTTCTGCTGGTCATGGAGGAAGCTTCCAGCAGCTTCTCACCTGTAGCCTCCCCTCCTCTCCCCACCCCACTACCAAAACCTGGCCACACCAACCCAATATGACATGTGTTACAAAAAATTAAATGCTGGTAAAACGATTACAAGTAAGAGGAGGGGATTTCTCAGAAGATTATGACACGCAGCATTCAGTCCTGATTAAAAGTGTTTTCTTGCTTGTTGTTTGCAAATGCCATAATTTCCCTTTATTTTATAATCCTGTATATTTAAAAAAAAAAAAAAACTAAGTTCAGGCTTTTCGCATGGAGACATTGAAGCATATGGAAATCCCAGTCCCAAACACTAAAATGTGCCTGTCTGTGCCAACTCTTAATTACCAGCTCATTAACACTCAGGTGTCAATTGCTGATGGCAAAGGCAGTACTCAGTTGGCCTGGTTTCTGTCATGCACAATGTAATTAAATTGACCTCCGCAAAAGGAGCCCTGTCGTTGCCTGATACCACTTGGACACCCATTGCAGCACTAATCACAATCGTGTAATTTAGTGAATCACAGAGTGTAATGAGGGAAAGACTCTGGAGAGGACCAAATTGTACTTGCATATGTAATAATGACTTTAAGGACAATTAGGGAAATAGTCGCTGCTCTGTTTTCTTCCCAGTTAATAATGAACTGCAGGAACTGCTTGAGTTTCTATTGTTGATTTAAAACTTTAGCTGCTATTTTCTGTTTTAAAATAATGGTTAGAAGGAGCTAAAATGTTAAAAAAATGAATTAAATTTCCTGCTGCTTTTGGTTGGGCTAGAGTTAATTATTTTCATAGTAGCTGGTACAGGGCTATGGTTTTGGATTTCTGCTGTGAACAGTGCTGATAATTCAGGGATGCTTTGTTATTGCTGAGCAATGCTTACAGAGATGGACCTGTCACTTCCCTGGCAAAGGCTCCAACTTTGGCACTAGCATCTGCATGGGACTTCACCTTGAGTATTGTGTCCTGTTTTAGGCACCACAATGTAAGAAATATAAAGAGCTTTGTCCTGGTTCTGGCCAGGACAGGGTAAATTTCTGCAGTAGGCAGGAGGGGCCATGGCTAAGACTCTGAGTTTATTCTGTACTACCCCACATCCTGCACAGGGGGCAGGGAGCAGGAGGAAAAGTGTCCCTGTCAGTTGGGCAAGTGGTGAAAGGAGTGGCCAGGGTTCTGCATGGTGAAAAATCACGTGTGAATCATTCACTTCTCTTCTGCACTCTGGTATCGTTGTTGTTCCTGTTATGTTTGGTTTTATTTCATTGCTCTTCCGGCAATTGTTCTTATTTCAATCCATAATATTTAGCTTTTGTATCTCCACTTCTCCCCATCCCTCCGCAGGAGGAGGCAAGGAGGAGCGGGGTGTTAGCAAGCAGGGTATGGTTTGGAATGTTTCAGTGGGAACACTGCTTTGGGGAATACCATTGCTAAACCACGATAAGCTGTGAGAAAATGTCCAAGGCTGGGCTATGAAGATGGTGAAGAGTCTTGAGGGGAAGCTGAGGAGCAGCTGAAGTCACTGATTCAGCCTGGAGGAGAGGAGGCTGAGGCCACTGCAGAAGAGGGGGCTCACGGCTGTCCACAGCTCCCTGACAAGGCACAGAGGAGGGCAGGCACTGATCTCTTCTCCTGGTGACCAGTGGCAGGATTGCTGGAACCCACCTCTCAGGCAGGATAACCAGGTTCATTGCTAAAGGATCCCCTGGGATGGATTCAAGTGAAATGGTGCTAAATAAACAAGCAACGGATTTTATTAGAACAACACCTTTGAAACTGTAAAAAAAATGGATTGGAAAGGGTGTATATAGCCATCCTGGCATGTATGGTCACCCCAAGAGAGGAGATTGTAAAGGGAGAAGTAGGGAAAGAGGGGTAGAAGAAGAGCTAAAGGGATATCCCCACCCAGCAATATGTGGGTGATTGTTGTCTGGGGTTGCAATGCACCAGGTCCATTTGGGGTGGGGATTAATGTACACATCAAAAATTGGGGGGTTTTATAACTCTGTTTTTTTTTCCAGTAAACACCCCAATAGCTACCCTGGAAGCAGTTCTGGTCATGCATCTTCTCGGGAGATTCTGGAAGTCTGGTGGTATCGAGGGGTGGGGGGGGGGTTGTGCATGTCTGTGTGTCCAGGTGGGCTTGGACAAAGCTTCTGAGCAAAATTCCTGAGCAAACTTCCTGAGCTTTGAGGCTGCACAGTGCTGGCTCATGGTGTAGGAAAGAGACTGACATGTAAACACTGCTACTCTTCAGGGTTTATTTCTTAATGACAGATTCAAAACCAGCTTGTTTAAAGCAAAGTTTAACCATAAGATCCAAGTTGTTTACTATAAGGACACAAGGGGATGGCATGAAACTGTCAGGGGACGTTTAAGTGGCTTCTTCAACCAGAGGTGGTGGGGCCCTGGAAGAGATTCCCCAGGGCAGTGGTCACAGCACCAAGCCTGGCAGAGTTCAAGAAGCATTTAGAAAATGATCTCAGGCACAGGGTGTGATTCTTGGAGTGTCCTGTGCAGGGTCAGGAGCTGGATTTAGATGATCCTCATATGTCACTCCTAACTCAGGCTATTCTGTGATTCTGTGATCTCATTGATTTGTATGAACGCAGCTACTCAGTTTAGCCAAGATTTAAATAACAAAGCTTTCTCTGGCAGATACAGAGCTTCTGAACTCTTCAGAGAAATCTCTGCCTTAGGACTTAGGAAGATGAGGCTTTTAAGATTGCGTTTGTGGTATTGAAGTTTTTGTGCCTAAATGAAGCCATCAACATTTGAAGTCTATGTAATCTCGACCTGCTTCTTGGCCAGGTAAGCAGCACTACCAGTCATTTCAGTACTGCTTCAATTTCAGCCTTCCCTGATACAATTTTCTCTTTCCCTGTATTATTTAGCAGCTTACTGCCATATCCTAATGGGGTCATCTAATGTTGATGTCTAAACTTGAATGGGATCAATCTAGGCTATGACATGCAACAATTCAAACTTGCAAAGTTCCCAAAGGTCAGACACACCTAAACTTGAGTATTTTGTCTTCATTAGTTCAGAAGGCTGACTCCCCAGACTGATCTCTGTTCCTATACCAGCAGTGAAATTCCAGAATTGATATTTTGGTGAAGAAAAGCTAAAATTTGCAAACTTTTTTCATCCCTGCTTACTCTGTCACCAGGCCATCTTTCCTACACATCTTTTGTGAACTACTACTAACTTTGAGTACCACATAGACTGGGTTCCCACTTCTCATTTTTGGGTATTTTCCCTTCTGGTCCTTTTTTCAGTTGTCTGAATCCGGCTACTGACTTTAATAATTAAACTGTTACAAGTGCATAGCCTATGTACTATTTTTTTTAATAAATATTGATAAATAAGAATCTGATGTCCACACCCAAGTATAGGTAAGAAAGGGTATTTTGTCTTTGTACTGATTCATGGGATGCATTTAATTATTCAGCAAATCACACAATATGAAGCAGAATTTTTATGACACATGTGAGTAACCTTTTTATATGTACTACAGAATGCCAAATGTATTTTTATGGGGAAATTGGATGGTGTCAATTTGTAACACATGCTAAAATGTAAAAATTCAAGACTCTCCTGCAAGTATTTTGCATATAATAAAAACCTGCATCTTAGATCTTTATTTTACACTGACATCAGTGGGATATCTGAGCCCTGGGCTTGTGTATGATTGATTCAGTTGTCACAGTGAATGGTTAAAAAACCACCACCACCAAAGAGTGCAAGCTATCTAATGAAGAGTTACTGAACTGGGAGAGGAACAAAGGGAAAGTGAAAAGTTTAGTTCTCTGAGAGTGAAGTAAGCACATTTGCTGACAACTTCATGCAAAACACATCGAAGGAACAAAATAATTTCTAGAGATGTTACAAAACCCAAAGAATAGATGAAAGCATTTTGTGTGCTGATGTGTTTATTAAAGATTGTGAATTGTGGAGAAGTGAATCCATCTAACAAAGAGAAAGCAATGCTGTGCAGAGATTAGGAACAAAAGGGAAGGATCCTTCTTGAAGAGTGGCAGGCCATCAAGGGAAGATACTTCCCAGTGAAGTGCTAACAGATGTAACAGATGAAACTCTATCCGTTGAAAGTTACACAATCTACAAACAAGTGGAATTCAACATTGTTTCATGCATAAGTTCCTACCTGCAAAACAGTGCTCAGCATGGATGGCATAAATATGCAGCTAAGGGAGACAGAAAAATTCTGAGCACCCTCCCAGCAGACATCTGTAAATGTGTCTTGTGTTTGTTGAACAAAGAAAGCTTCATGTTGAAATAAAGGTGATGGAAATGCTGCATCCATAATTGTGGGAGAAAGGAAGTCAGGCTCTTACTTATGTAGTAACTTGCTTTTGAGAAACGCTGAATATTCCCAGCACCCTTTGAGCTGTGGCTGCTCAGAAATTTTTTTAAATCATTATTCGGAGACAATGCCCTGGTTCCAGCCAGGACAGGGTTAATTTTTGCAGTATCCAGGAGTGGAGCATGGCCAGGATCCAGAAGGTACTCTATGCCACCCGGCATCATTTTCTGGGAACAGAGGAAGAGCTCCCTTACAGTTTAGGGAAGAAGGCTGTAGTTGGTATTGTCAGGCTCCATGTGATATAGTGGTGAGTGTTTGCATGGGATAGTCTCACACCCTTGTTATTAATATTGCTGCTGTCACTGTTTATTTTCTTATTTCATTGCTGTTTCCAGTAACTTGTTCTCATCTCGACCCATGATCTTTTCCTTTTGTGCCTCCAGCTCTCCTGTCCATCCTGCTGCAGGGGGAGAGGGAGTGAGCAGCACACGGTTTGGAGTGGGTTCAGTGGGAATGCTGAATTGAAGATTACCATCCTGAAACTGTGACAGCCATGAAGCACTTTTAGATAAAAATTACTGTCAACAGCTGATTTATTTTTGGCTGTGAGTTGTAAAGGGAGAGGAGTGGCCTGGTCCCCAGTCCATTCAAAGGGAGGCTCCATGCTGAAGTCCCAGCAAAGTGAGCTAACCATGCAAAGAAGTGGGTGATGCTATCCCCCAAACAGGAGAGCTAGCTGCAGCCTTCTGAAACTCCAAGCTTTTGCTTGTTGTAGCTATTATATGACATAAGCACACATAAACAAACCTAATAGAAATGCCTGTTTAAAGTATTTTTTAAATGTTTAAAAGTGCTTTCCATTCAGCTTTGAGGGCAAATCCACTATACCAATGCAGACAGAAGTACCCAGATATGTACAGAGAACTTGCCCCATATTCCTCAATCAACATTGTTAGTTATTCATTCACCACCTATACTGTCCATACCACTCCATTTCTACTTTGTTTTGCCTTCTCTCCTTAAGGAAGCAAGCCCTAATTTTTGTCTGTGTATGTTTATCTCCCCCAACATGGACATGTCTGATCATGACAGCTGCTGGTGATTTAACATACAAATGGCAGCCAGAAATCAGCAGGCCACAGGGTGTCATTTTTTATGCTATTTTATCTTTGATTCTGCCCATTCTCAGGGCAAAAAAGAGAAGGATGGCACTGATATAATTCAAGGTGATAAGCAGATCCTTCTGACTTGAATGGGCTTCTTGTGATCTTCCATATTATTTAAGGGTTCAAAGCCTACTAAGGTTTTGATCTTTTAAGAAAGAGATTTTCTCCCAATTTAGCTCCTGTGTGTTTAAAAAGTGCAGGGGGAATACAACAGGGTGTTAAAATGCAAGATCAGTCCAGAGAGGTATTCTCACCAACATCAAGACAGGGCAGTGTCTGTTCCTCCCTTCTTTCTTCTTTGAAAGCCTTAAGGGAACACAAATCCTGGGAATAGGAGCAGAGATAGCTCTCTACTTCTAATAATATAATCTGGTATAATGTAATCTAGTGTAGTCTGGTTGGCTGATGACAAATTGACAAACTTCTGGTATAATCAGCCTATCTCAAGAATGCAGAGTGATTAATTCAGATACCTTTTTATATTAGCTCATTTCTTCTTCCCTAAGTTGTGAGCTCTGTGCTACCACTTCGAGAGGGACAACCCCGTATCTCACTTTTTAATTCAGTTTGCATTCACTGATTATTTATGTTTATTAATTCAACTATAAAATTATAGTTCTACATAGACATTTGGTATTTTGATTAATGTGATAGTTTGCCCTCTTTACAATGGGCCTGTCAGGGCAAGATGTTGGCCTGCAGTAGGCTAAGAATCTACATTTATGCTCCTTGGCTTATTTAGATGAAACCGAAGTAGGATTTTACCTGCACGCCAACAAGAGCAGAAAATTCTTCAAATTAAAGTTCTTTTCATATGTCTCTCATTATCTTACTTGTTCAAATTGGTCAGGCTAATTTAAATGTCTCAGAAGGGGGTGAAATTAGGGAAAGAGGACAGAGTTCTGTTATATGTCTGCAAAGTTTTCCTTTGTAAGAGCAAGGCAGGACCAAGTAAATAAAATGAAGACCTCAAGCAATATTAGTGACAACATATGCACAGGAAAAGTTCTTGTTTGATTTATTTGAAACAGCTAGTGTTTTGCAATCTAAATACTCTAGTATTTCACAACCACACGATATCAAAGTTATCAAAGCAAAGTCGCATCTCAAAATGAAATATTCCTTTTCCACCACGTTTGGTGGTGGAAAAACACCTGGGCATGGAACAGGACTGGGCCAAGGAAGGGCTGAAATCCTGACCCATGGTAGAGGTCAGCATCAGGCCAGGTGAGAGGCAGCCTTGGGGAATCTGAGGCCATCAAAGTAGTCCATGGGAATCTGAAGGGTGGGCAAATCCTGTTTTTCTACCAGCATTTCTGTGAGCCACATTCTTACTTTATGTCTTCTCCGTGTCTTTGCAGCTTGTGATGCTGGTGTGCAGGCACTTGTTGCAGGGAAAGGACTCAAATGGTATGGACTTTTGTTGTCATCAACAGGATGTCTCAGGAAACACCTTACAGAAAATTTATTATTTGTCCAGAATCTCTGAACTTTTCAGCACTTGCCAAGTAAATAGCAGGTAAGTCCCTCCCAGCAATGCATTCTCTCAGTGCAGGATTTTTAGACTGCCCTTGCCACAGTTATGTCCAAATATTTTCTGGTAAGACATTAATCTGCATGACCAGAATGTCAGGGGTGGTTTGTTCTTGATGTCTCCCTTTGGAAGAAGAGAAAGCTCTCTGTTATACACCTCCTGCCACTCTCTGTGTCATCCACAAATGCCTCCTGAGCAGAACTTTTTGCACATTATAAACACTCCCTGGAGAGCAAGCAAATGAGTCTGCATTTAATCAGTGTTAAGCCAAGGGAGGTGACAAGGGTGCCTAGCTCCTGAACCAAGAGATGCTTCAAAGCTCCTGCAGACTGCAACAGGAGAAAAGGAGATAACTCTCTAACTTGCTGTTTAGAAATTCTTCTAAGATGGGCGTGGATGCAGAAATTATGTGAGGTGGAAAGAACTGAATGCAGATTTCTCACGTCCTGATAAAATATTCCAGAAGTCATACCATTTGCCCAGGAAATCTTAGGTAACAAACATCTTAACAAAACTGGATCCTATTTCTAGGTGTTTGCAGAAAACATGTATTGAGCAGAGAACTACCAAAGAAATGCTGATAGAGGCCCTTTTTATGCCATGTGATCATAGTATTTCCTCATAATCTTGGCTGCTGAGGACAAATGCTTCTTTAATATGATGGGATCTAAACTCAATTTCCTTTTCCCAACCCTCCCTAATCATCAAATCCAAAAGGATTTAGGCTCTGAGTGGAAAAATGAAGAGCTCTTCATTTTTCTCTTTGAAGCTGTCCCGTTTTGAAAAGAATAATTATATATTCTTTTGACAGAGAGACCAAGGGCACCAAATTGCATATTGCTCTCTAGACTGCTAGTTAGCTCGTTAACCTGGATGTGGGGAGAGCTCAGTATGGTGGCACTCATGTGATTTTGCATTATTATACTGCATAATGACTCTTGTGGTGGTTTTTTCTCTTATTATTTTGATTTAGGAACTAGCTTCTGTTGCCACCTCTGCAGTATGAGGTTTCTCAGTTATGCCTCAGGAAAATAAGGATAGTGATGCAGGAATTTGTCACAACACTGGAGTATATTTTGGTTACTAATAAAGGATATAAAGCACACAGAATAGGCATCAATTGATCTATCTTTAACAATCTATCTTTAAAAACCTATCAATAAAAATATCTGCATTTAAAATAAATATTTTTCCATTTCCATATATTTTCCCGTGCTGACAGTTATATTTGGGATGAGAACACGAGATTTTTTGAGTTTGTTTCTCTTTTTCCCTTGAAGCTTTAGATCTGTGAATATTAGCAACATGTTCAGTAAAGCAGTATATTTAAATCTGTGAACGAAGAATTAAACATCTAAAAAGTGTGCATGCAAATAGTGGTTTCCAGTTTACTCCAGATAGAAAGGAAACAGGAAAGCAATTTCCCAAGTCCAGTGAATCAGTGTGTAGACTTCAAATATTTTCTGTTACAGCATTTCGTGTCCTTCGTGAGCAGTGGTAGGTCTGGAAATTATTTATATAAAAAAGAAAAACAGTAAGCTACTTGATTTTGTCTCAGTCTTTTCCTAATTAAGGGGTACTTCTTACATCAGGCTTACTAAATAGAACAAAATTTTGTTTCTTTAATAATAAAATTAAATTAATTCCCTGTGTTGTAGCACAGGAAGTGACAACAGGAATCAAAGTACCAAAATTAAACCCAGGAGCCTCGATCAGAGTTTCTATATGGTAAGGGCTACTTGAACTCCATCTATAATTATCAAGGAAAATTCAAGTTAGACTGGTAAGTCTATTACTTAACTATTCATAACGACAGGAAGCTCTCAAAAATAGCTGACATAAATGGTCAAAAGCATAGTGAGGTATCATCCTTTAAAAAGTAGTATTTGAAGCAGAATATATAATAATACATCTGAAAGTTGGTAAATTCTTAAATTTTCACAATAGGATAAGGAACGTTCCAGAATGTTCCTGGCCAAAGGAGGTGCTGGATGCCCTTCCCATCTCCTGGAAAGACGTGTGAGAAAAATATGATATCTCACATTTATGCCTCAGCCATTTTATTTCAACTTAGCTGTGGTGGATTGAATGTAAATGTGTACCTGGAGTGCCAACATGCAGATTTATTTCTTGTTTTGGGGGTTTTGTTTGCTTGTTTGTTTAATTTTTAACAGCTCGTTTCAAGCAGCTCAGTGAGGTTTAACGATATTATTACAAGGTATATTGTATTTTCCCCCTAGATTATACTAATTACCTCTCTTCAACTTCCAGCACACTGTCTGTAGTCTCTTTCTTTGTGGAAAGCCAGAATATAAATCAAGCAGAGCCCCTCTCAGAAACTGAATGGCCGTGAGCTCCAGGGGCATCATTTAGCCTCATCTTCAGCGGGCTGAGCAGGAGAATGTTTGCTTGCATCCTTGCTTTTGTTGTTTGCTGCTTTTTTTTTTTTTTAATATAGCACAAGCCACAACAAATATATTGCTCTCATGGTGAAATCTTTCTCCTTTCATGATATTTATGTTCCTGAACAAAGCACTGTTTAAGTATCAATTAATGTTGTCTGTGAGACTAGGAAGAGCAGAGAACATTCTCTCTCTCTCTTTATTTTTCTTCTTCACATAGGAACAGTGCCACGCCACTGCTTTTCCATCAGCATCCCATAACATTTCAGCCCTAAATCATTCTGATACCTGGTTAGAAAAGCTGTAGTGGTGGGCATGGAATTACCAGGCAATTTTGACATCAGGCTTCATCTAGGTCTTTTTTCCAGATTATTCTCAACAAATGGGAATACCTTCCCTCCTCTGAAGTGAATGTGCAAACCATTCAGAGGACTGCTTTTACACTCCAATATGTTAGACCAAAAAAGATGATGGAAAACCTCTTTCAGCCAAGTCTGAAAGGAGATAATGTTCTTAGGATCTGTTTGTTACCTTCCAGAGCAAAACTTTCTGAAACATCCATAAGGTTGAGGTCGATATTTTCTTTGCTTGTTTTGGTCACATTTTCAGCCAACTAGGGCAGTGTAAGAATCCTGTTCCAATGAGTTTTTAGTTGTCTGAACTTCTGCATAATAAAACCATGAATCTGTCTTTTCAGGACTGCATTTCTGTCTCTATCTTAATAGAAAACCTAAACATTTATATCACTTAACATCTTGTGCTACTTTGCTTTGAGATAAAATTATCAGAAATGTCTGTTTTACACTGACACATAGCCATGTCCAAACTTTCAAATTTCCAAACTGCAGCTTTTTAAAAAGCAAAGCCAGGGAATTTTCCCTTTTCTGATGTAAAATAATTTTATTGCAGGCTGCTCTTGCTTAAAAATGCATAAAGAAAGAAATGGAAACTTCCTTTTGCTCTCCTTCAGATCACTGCAACTTGGGCCACTGCCTTTAATGGAATTAGGCTCTGATGCATATAAAATACAGCTCAGTTTTGCAACCTGCAGGTTTGGATCCAAGACTTCGGAAACTTAAGGTTGGTTTAGTTACATTCCCTTTATCATGTAGTGGTTAAGGCTTTGTCATACAATAAATTGATCTCCAGGGTTAGTGCAAATCAAAGATGAGATTACCTAAAATATGCTTCTAAATTGAGCATCAGATGAACTTTAATCTTTGAAGTGCAAGTATTTGAAAGCATTCTCTTAAATGTTAGATTTAACTGTTTTTTCCATATTGTATGATAGAGACCAGTATTTCAGTATATATTTACCTATTTGTCCAAGTCTTCCACAGGAATGGTAAATATTGTCTGCATCCTGTTTGCAATGTTTTGATATCTTCTGCTTGCCTAAAGTGGTTACCATCCAGAGGACACTTTAATCAGTGCTGACACAGTGAACAAGAAAGCTTTAGCACAGCATCTTTCATCTTGACTCAGCAAGATTTCCAGCAGTTGCATTTATACAGTTTTTTTGACAGGATGCTTCCTAAGTGAAGCATTTGCCTTCTGGAGAGCTACACCCACAGAGATTTCATTTTTCTTGATGTCTGTCAATATCATGAACTTTATTAACAAATTCAAATTCAAAAACAATTTCAGTTCAAGAAATCTGTCCAGGTTAGTTCTTGCTTATTCCTTACATATGAGGATATCTACAAAAACACAGATGCTCAACAATGGATTGTAATGGCTATGTATATTTGTTTATATATATATGTATCCATTTCTTAGAGACAAAATAAAATGAAGGAGCTCTTTAAGGAGAATTTGATCTCTGATTGTAGGGATCAGTGCAAAGTATTTGACTCACAGTTTCAGAATTTGTCACAGCACAATATTATAATAAAGTTCTACTGGCTTTTACATTACTGCAAATAGAATAGAATAAACAACTTTTTACCCTTTATAGACAGACATCTGATGCCAATTTTTTTGCAATCAAATTTCAGTAAGTAAATGTATATCAAAGATGCTTATTTTGGTCCCTACACCTTTGTATAGGTTTTAATTCACAAGTCTAAATGGAATAAACCTCAAGACTAGAACATGGAACAGTGGCAGGATATGACCAGCTTTCTCTAGGTAAGACATACAAATATTTAACAGCCTTGCAAAATTGCAATTGCAATTTATCAGCCTAGGAAGACTATCTATTTATCCACCCTTTACCCTGAGGAATGATATTACTTAAAAAAGAATGAAAAAAAAATCCTTTCTATGTGCAGGTAGCATTCTGGAAGTAAAAAAAGTAATAAAATGAGTTGTGTGCTTGGTTGTGGGTATAACACATGAAGAAGGGGCTGAATTTAATTACTGAATGCAAAACTCCATTCTACACTAAGGAACAAGTCTAGTTTTGTAGTACCCTACCATGTGTTTCTACCCTTTTCTTTACATTTACGGATAGGAGCTGTAAGAAAAAATCCTGTGGCAACTTCCCAGAATTTGCACTATAGTTACACACACACACACACACACACACATGTATGTCCCCCACGACTATACAGAAGCTATAATGCAGGAATCTTTACAAATTTATCTGTGTATTTTCATTTCACCTAATTTTGCAACAACACTAATGAAAAATTACTACACCTTGTTCCAGTAATTTAAGAATATGTTCATGGAAATACCTTCTTTCAATAGGCATGTTAGCAAAAAATTGTTGTAAAAAAATTGGAATTTTATTTCAAGTAGTTAAATGTTTTAGTACTTCTAAGTTTTGGAAGAATCCATCTGGAAGAAACTAGTCTGACTTTGAAAAATATTAATAGGCAAGCTGCTTAGAAATCTATTGCTAATATCCAAATCAGGAATAGAAAAAAAAAAAATCACAGATCTGATTCCATATTGTTATCTTTTATAAGACCCTGTCTTCTTTGCTTGAACTCTAATTTACTCCAAAGACAGTTATTCTCACAGGCAGCTTGTTCTATTATGCTCATAAGTTGTAAATTTAAACATTAGATATTGCTTCAAAGAACTAATTGAAGGATAGAGCATTCTTATCCCTACAGCTGTGCAGAGATTAACTCCTCCAAAGCTTAGCATGCCCCACTAGGAACATTACAGAACAACAGCACTGAGAGCCTTCTCTGTGCTTTTCCACTGAGGCAAGGTTAAGTACACTTATATCATCCCTTACAGGTGTTTTTTGAACTGTCCTTGAAAACCTGCAATGAAGGAGATTCCAAAAGCTTCCTTATCTCAGTTGTATGGGTATCAATCTTTCCCCTTAATATCCAGCCTAAATATTTCCCGATTACTTCCAGCTCGCTGTTGGGTCCAAAATGCAAAGAGAGCCCTTCAATATTTGCATCACCTGTGCTCAAAGGAAGAGGCAGACACAGGAGCTGATGCCTGAAGGCATTTCCAGAGCTGTCCCTGCAGGCAGGCACCCAGCAGCACCATGGAATACGTGGGGGGATGCTGAACAAGGCAGTTTCAATGGGAGGTGGCCAGATGCCCACTAGAACAAAGAAACAGGACAAACTGAGCCTCTGAACTGCCCAAATTGCCCTTCTCTGGGGACAGCAGCTATGTACTGGGTTTAAATGTGCCCCAAGGTTTGTGCCAGCAAATGTTAGTGCACCAAAACTCACAGTGAGCAAGGGAAATCAGCAGAAGCTACAGCTTTATCTCGGGAGCTCAGGCTGCTCAATTCTTCCTTTCCCTTGGCATTCTGCAACCCACCATGGCTCCCTCTAGGACTCTCCCAGTGAACTCAGGATTTCTGTGTATATTTGGACCAATGCCAATGGTATTTAACGTTTAATACAGATAAAGAAAATTAGTAAATCTGTATGTATATCGCACTTGATGGAAAGAGTTCAGTTTTGGAAATGAGTGACAGGACATGGTTAATAGTTTTTACAGGAAAAAAATGGCATGCAAAATGTGAAGAGAGTTTCATTAAATAGAAACACTTTGGTTGTTCATGGAATAGAAAGTAAAACCATTTCCTTTTCTTCCCAAAGACTGAAAACAACCATAAATTACAATATATGTTTGTATTAAAAAGTTACTTAGAAACAGGTTTAAGAATGGCAAGGACTTTCTTGCTTTAAAAGCAGAAACAAGAATCTAACAATCTCCTTTAAATGAAATATTTGTCACAAATTCCATTGCTTTTCTTCATAAAATAAATGAAGCCTGCAGGCAACTAAAAGTACCTACAGCAGGAGGAACATTTCACTGTTGTATTTGCTCAAATCAATAGCTATTGAAGTTGTTTGGGGGATTTTTGGATTGAGTATTTTATAAAACACATTTTTAAAAGGATCTCATGAAACAATTTGTCGTTACACAAACCTGCTAGATGTGCACATTAAAGTGTTTGATGAGCTTTTTTTTGTTGTTGTTTGGAATATTAAATTAGCAACTTCAGGGCCTAGTCCACTAGGTGTACAAAGAACTCGTGGAATTTGAGCAGGAATGTTGGATTCCCTGTATATTTTTGGATCCACAGCAGGATGGTTTCCATACATGTGATTTATATACTCCTATCTAATAGAACCAAAAAACAAAAATAAGAAACTCAAATTCTATTATGACACAGCACACATTCATCCCATGGCAGCATTGATGGGGACAACAAAATTACTATATAATGGCATGATCCAAATCCAAATTCAGTCAATGAAACATTTTCTCTTGTTTTACTTAATATTGAATATTAATTAGGAATTGGTTTGAATTTGGCTAGGCATTGGCTGACAACAAGGTGTGCTCTCATTTGCTTTAGTTATTTGACATATTAAGGTACAGTGGGGGGAAAAAAATCACAGCACAAAAAAAAAAAAGAAAAAAATTTTACTAGATTTTTACATTTAGTAAATGGTACTTAAACTCCATGGACATGAAAGTAGTTTTAAACTTTACCTTTGAAATTTTACTTTTTCCAATATTTCATAGAAAAGAAACGCTCTAAGATACTGTTTCAGACCACAGAATTATTACAGAACATAAAGATTATATGCAAGGGCTTAATCCTTTTCCCAACAAAGATGGTGGCCAACACCATTTTAACTCCAATGGGACAGGGGTCAGCTGAGAATGTGCCATGTTCCTAATTGGAAATCTCCTTTGTGATAAAAGAGTCTGGCATACACTTTGCCTTTGTAATTCGAATTCTATCAACAACTATTCCTAGCCACAAGAGAAATATTTTTAGGCAATATATTTGTATCGTTTCACAAAACTATGTTAAAGAGAGATGTGTGGGTGTTTGTGTGTGTGTGTATGTATTTATGTATGTATGTATACATATTTATGAGCTTGGGATGATTTTCTTAAAATACTTAACTTCACTTACATTATATCTTACATTGCAAAATGTACAGACACCCAGTGTTCTTTTTAACAACATATACAGGTGAATTTATAGAGCCTTATAAAAGATTTTGTGATTCCAAATTAAAAACCATAGAAACATAACCAAAATAATGGAGAGTGATTTATACCTCTGATAGTACATAGCGCTCATTCGGGTAATATTGACAGCTGCATCTTTGGCATTGAAAATTCCTTACAACTTTTTAGACAAAATGTTGTTGCTTACAGCTTTTTTTTTTTTTTTTTTAAACAAGAAAAAACAGGATCGACCAAAATACGAATTTTGGGGAAGTACTATTAAAGGTTTATTTTATTTTTGTTTTTAGCAAGGATAGCTTAGGAACCCTGAATTATCTTCTCACTTTTGTGTATGGTGTAGACTGTATGAATCCATTTAAAAATCAACTAAGTTGTACCACGTTTTTCGGAAAATTATATATAATATAATATATATATATTTTATATTTATTTAGAAGCTTTGAAATAGTACAGTAAACACTTTGCAACACGGTGTATAAACTACAGAAATGTCTTTGATAATTTTGTGGGTCTCCAGATTAACAACATTTTTATGACCCACAGGTGAAAAGAACATGATCACAATCTCTCTTGTAAAGTTGGAATAGTTTGGGGAACACTTGATCACACAAAAATAATATAAAACAGTCAAGTTTAAAACAGTGATATTGCATTTATAATGCACATCTCTTTTATCTGTACGATTGGCTTTTTGTGGTGAATATAAACATCTAAAGGGCTCAGTGACATTTTGGAGAGAGAAAGATATATAGTGCTGTAAACAGGCACACACTGATCAGAGAGGCAAGATCAGTTGCCTCTGAAGTTTCTACAGTTCTACACATTTCAACTCATTTCTCAGGCCTGCTGAGAGCAATTAGGTCCTATTGTTGGCCAGGATGTCTCCAACAGCACACAAATCCTTCAGTTACACAGAACTGGATGGCCAAGATAATGAAGTTGAAAGCTGATGCTTTTTGTTGGTCGACTTTCTTTTGTGCAAATCATGCTGCTTCAGGTAAGTCCTGTAGAAGTGACTAGCATATCCTTTTCCGTGCTGCAGGAAAGAAAGAAAGACACTTCTGAGAGGAACAAAAATAAAAAAAAAATCAGTCTCCAATAGTTCTTAGGTTTAGGATTTCTTAGGGTGTAGAGAAACAATCAAAACTTGTCACAAACTGATGCTGGAAATTCCCATTATGGCAAACAGTTTAATGTTGATTCACTTTTCAGAGAAAGCCTCTTTTTGAGGCTTGATAGCCTGAATACCAAATTTCATAGGCTGTTTTATTATTCAGTCTAACTTGTCATGGCAAATATTCCAATGTGCCTGTACAGAATCAGTATAAGGATAAAGCAATTATTCAGACTTACAGGTGAAGTATTACTGGAATTTCACAGGCTAATTTTTCCCTAGTTCAGCTTCTTTTTTGAAGCAAGATCTAGAATTCCCCCTAGAATTCAGAAGCTGGTTTTCCTTCTCTTTCAAAGTGAACCATTATCCTCATCACTAAATGACCCTTCAGTCTGGTTTGACAGATGAAAAAAAATGGTGCATTAGTGCTACAATTCAAATTTCAGCATTTACTGTCAGGCTGAAAATTAACTCATGTTACACAGATGAAGAAGGTCAATGCATTAGCAAAGCCATATCCCAATCCACCAGCTGCAGTAGCTATATTACCTCAAGACACCTGC
Organism: Sturnus vulgaris; assembly: GCF_052056855.1. Lineage (NCBI taxonomy): Eukaryota > Metazoa > Chordata > Aves > Passeriformes > Sturnidae > Sturnus > Sturnus vulgaris. The sequence continues at coordinate 67,166,282 of NC_142246.1, forward strand.
TAATTTAACTGTAATTGGGAGCAAGAGTAACAAATGATTTGTACTAGCATTCAGGAAGACCCCAGGTTAAATTCTCAGCTCAGTCCCAGATTAAAACAACGAACTAACTCACTTGCTCAAGTATTATAATTAGCATCAGCACCATTATTATCTGGTAAAGCTTGTAGTGATAAAATCAGGTGTTACCTTAGCTCCAAATCAACTAAATCCCTACCTGAATTTCAGTCTGCTTCTCTGCATGAAGTTTTACAAGTGAAACAAAAAGCAATCTTAACTTTTGAATGAATCTTTGAATCATGTACAGGTTGATGCTTGCGTGGTGACACAAAAACACATCCAGTCTCCGTTCCATTTAACATGAATGTATACATGAAATACATACTTATTTCCTATATATATTCACTAGTAAAGGTATGAAATCTGAGAACTCTATCACAGGGAAGTTAGATTACTTACACGAAAGTGTTACTGTGGGTGTTGTATCTTTGTCTAATCTAGCCTGCCTATGCTACAGGATACACACAGAAAAATGTGAAAAACATTTCTGTACAAGCTATCTGTTCAACATAGAGAAAACTGCCAGATATGTTGTTAAAACTAAAATATCTAATAGATGAGGTTTTCAATGTTTCATTTCTGTAGCAAATTAGTAGTAGAATTAGAAAGAATTTTTAAAAGCTTCTGCAAGAATTTTTTTAAACAATGTTTTTAAGAATAATGAGATCAGAACCTTCATGAGGTTTTGATGCAGTACATTATCAGATTAATCCAGTATCTAGGTATCTTTTAAAGTATCTTTTTTAATTTTGCAAGAAAGAATCATTCCAATAATAGCAGTAAAAATGACAAGACTTCTATTGCATCTTTAAAACTTTTTTTCCCAAAGCTCAGTCATAATTTCAGTTCTCTTGTAAATATTTAGGCACAGTTTTGTAAATTGGTGTCTGCCACTGAGGAGCTCGTGCTGCACTGCAGACACAGTAGGAGAAAGATAAACAGAGATGCAGCTGGGGGCAATTGCTGCATTTATGCAGCACCACTGCCCCAGTCCTGTCTGACACAGTGCCTTGGTGGTGCTGATGTGGCACCATCTTTCAGATAACACAGAGATTGAGTTACTGGCTGCGTCTGGCCTTCTGCCACGTAAATCGATGCCTTTTGAAATTCTTAATCTCCAGTTAACATGCTTATATTGCAAAACAATCAAGCCCTTTTATAGCAATAACTAAATATTACATGTTAAGTTGCAGAACTACTGCAATTCTCTCCACCTACAAAAATTGTACCAAATCTTAAAATATCCTCTTCCAACACATAAAAAGCATTGAATTTTAAAGAGAACTTTTGTGCTCTGTGTTTGTTTGGCTTTTTTTCTGGTTCTGCACAGAAATTTATGTGCAAGCAAATCTCTCCATATCTATACCAGTTTCCGTCTTTTTACAGATGGGGAATATAAATCAGAGAGGTTAAATGGAAAGGAGGATGGACTCAACTTAAAAAAGAGAGCAATGAAAGTTCTGACATCTGGTTCTGTGTGTGTGCATGCATGTATGTTCATAAATAAACTTTTAAAAAAACAACACTAAGCCTCTCTGTATCACAATTTCTCCATCTGTAAAATGGGAATAATATTGCTTACCTATCTCCTAGAGGTGCAGGAAGGTTTAAATCACTATTCTTTATAATCCACTTTGAGATCCAGAGATGGCAAGTGCTATAGAAATGGAAGTATCACAGTCAGTGTAAGAGCTGGAACAAGAACACCATAATTTCTGGTGCCTAATATCTCCTCTGAGGTCACAGCTCTCTCTTTCATCCTTATTTTATCACCTGCTCTGAACTCTCAAACTAGTACACAGGGAAGTTCCAAGTCTGTGTGAGTATGGGTGGTCAGAAAAAAGGCTTTAATAATAAGCAGTTTCATAATTCTGATAATGTAATTCTGCTAATTGTACACATATTCTAATATTATTTGAGGCGAACAAGATGATTAAAGATTCACAAGCATTACAATCAAATTCTTAGGGTACAGGACTTGTGCTGTATTGATCCTTCCCAGAACAACAAAGATTTCGAGCATTACAGTAAGAGTACTTAAAGCATATCATTTATGTGGAATAAAATAAAATAAAATAAAATAAAATAAAATAAAATAAAATAAAATAAAATAAAATAAAATAAAATAAAATAAAATAATAAAATAAGACCTGGCAAAGGTTCATATGTTGCTCAATACACCATAATAAGCCTCCCATGCACAGTGAGCTAATTCTATGTAGACTGATAAGAGAAGACATGTAAAGATATCAGTAGTAGTTGAACAGAAAAATAAATGAAAAATACTAACATAATAAACAGGAAAGAGAAATTAAAGTATGCAGTAATTACTCCTAGCTCATGGATCAGAAATGAACAGAAAATCATGTAAAGCCCTTGTCTCTTTAATAAATTTTCCTTTCACCCTGTTGCAAACCATCCTATCACATCCAAACTCGATGTCAGATTACTACTTTATGAGAACAGGCAGGAGCACTTGCTCTTATGGAAAAGCCCTAGAAGGGATTGCTTGTGCTTGGAACACCTTCAAACTCTCCAAATCAAGTTTTGCTCCTGCTTAGCAATGGTAGCTAATCTAAAGGGATCAGAGGAAGGGCCCAGTACTTCCCTCCACAGCTGGCGACCCAAGTAGCAAAAGGAAACAAATCCCATACCTTTATAACTATTGTCATTTTCCCTCTGGACTATATTTAAGAGCTCCATAAGCTCCTGCAGCTTTGCTTCTGCTCTTAACAGAACAACTGCTGAGCCCCCCCAGAAGTGCCAACAGCCTAAAGATCCAAAGGAACAGCTGGATGATAACATTTCCAAAGAATATCAAATACCAGGCATGCTGCTGCTGTTTCAGATATACTCCTGATCCCCCTACACTTAGGAGAAAGATTACCTAAACCCCTTTCTTTCAAATCAGAAAAAATCTGCAACAGCATTTCAGGGGAAAAGCCACTATGTAAAGTCTTATCTTGTTTCAGATCTACATTCCCTAAGTTCAGACAATTTCCAAGCAATATTTGTCTTCACATCCGGGCTTTTGTGCGAGCACTCAGCTCACTGTTCTCTCTGCTGGTTCCCCTGTACAAACTGTGTGCCTCACCAAGCCTTCCCCACAGAGCACAGCAAATGATGGAGGAACACAGGATGCTGTGACTTCCTGCATTTCACTCAGAAACAGCCCAGCTATTCTGGCTCCACTTGCAGTGAGCGATAATTTAAAAAGGAGTTAATTACCTCATATGCGCTATGGCAAGGTTGGATTTAAATTCACATTGTTAATTTTAACTGTGCTTTATGTTTTGATGGTTGGCCTTACAGTCTACATGTTAACTGTAGCATATGAAACATGGCTCTTCACTAAGTCCAGAGCCAGGAAATTTTATTTTCTAGAGACCAACCAACCAAGCAGACTGCAAGTTCAGCGTTCCTGCTCTGACCCAGCCCAAGCGAATGCAGAGCAAGACCTGAGCAGTGGTAGAATGTATTCTGTCAGAAATAACCTGGCTGTTCCACCTAGCCTGGAGCTCAAGTTCAGATAGCAGCAACTGTGGGGTTTTTTTGGAAAGAGGAAATGGGAATGCAGAGTAAACTACCATAGCTCCCTCACCCTTCGTAGTGGTGCATCCAGGTAAAGGGTGAGACACACGGCTGGGGCTGGGGCTGGGGGATGTAGGATGGGGATTACTCTGCTGCCACCCATGTTCTGTGGATAAAAAAGCATTCCAGTCACTGCAAGTGTCAATTCAGTATATTTTGCAACCCATACAAGTCCTTTTTTTTTTTTAAAAATGATCTATTAAAGACGTTTGCGAAAGCATTGCTTATAATATTTTATGAATATTCCAGTAGTGGCATTATAAAAAGAGAGTGTCTTATCCAGGCCAATAAACTTTGGTACACAAATATAAAAATAGTATTTTACTCATAGATCTTTTCCTTATGAATTAGTTTCAGGGGAACTTTTTTCCTTTGCTTTCAAGGCTTTAGTGAAGAGATTTTGTTCTTCAAATTTACATATTCTGTAGAGAACTCTTGGATAAAACACCTTTCATTACAGATGCCCATGTTTCATTTTACACAATTAATGCGGGTTTTTGACTCTGCATTTTATCAAATAGTTGGGGAGGTAAAAAAAAAATAAAAACCAAAACAAAACAAAAAAAAGGAACATACTATACTTACTTTTGTACTTGAAAATAAAGACAATTAATTAAATAAGATCAAATCTCCATTGATGTCAGTGAGTCTGTTGGCTTTGGTGGTCAGTGTTTGTGTGCTTTAGGAGGGTCCTGAAGGCCACTAAAGATGCCAGGTGAGAATGAGACCACATTCTGCCTGTCAAATTCTGGCATGTCACAAGGCAGGCAAGGCAGGAGAAGTCCCTGCACAGGAACCTCTCAGTTGCCCCCGGGTAGAATTTGCCCCTAATAACAATATGGCATTCAGTGTGGCTGAAATGCTCCTTCTGGCATCTGCAAATTCCAAGATATAAATATTGTTTCTAAAATAAAACAACAGCATTTGGAGTGATGGGTACGACAATTGTCCAGATTTCATGTGAAACAAGAAGATTGTGAGCACTGGGTCTTCAGGCTGTGAATAAATTAGAGTAGGCCAAAATGCAGAAGTTTTATTGCTGCACTGAAACTTTTCTGGAAATAGGCTTGATTTTAGCTAAATAAATTATCTCCACAGGCCATTAAAATCTTTCCTTCCTTTGAGAGTACATCTTTACTTCTGGAACAAATATGATTATGCAAAAAAACCCCTATCTTTTGTATAAAGAAAACTATGTAACCACATATATTGTGCTTTTCTTTCTCCTTTCATTAAGTGCATACATTTCCATGTCTATATTCATTTAAATCACTTCAAGAAAGGAGGATTCCCAACCATGCCAGAATTTGACAGTACTGGATACTGCACTGCCCATAATGCAGTAAACCTGACAAATAGTGTCACCTACTCCAGGAAAAGGGGGCAAGAGGTTTTTCCTTTGCATTTAGGTACAAAACTGCCACTTTTCAAATTTGAACATCATCTTCTAGACCAATAACAGATCATTATTTTTTTGAAAAAAAATTTTGACCAAATGGCTGACTTAACACACATTGCCACTTCTTTTAGCTTCATTTTGAGATTGGAAAATACATACCTAAAAGGTGTTTAGGTATTTTTGGTGTTTGGAACATGCAACTATTTTCATATGGCAAGTGAGATGCCTGATACAAATGCTGACACATGATGACAGACACTGAAATGATGTTTCTCTGGTGCTAATGGTTGCTCAGAGATTTATATGCCACCTGGACTTAGCTAATCCTCTGGATAAGGAAAAAAAAAAGAAAGAAAAATAAAAGAAAAAGAATAAAAAAGCTTTTCAATAAGAACAGCTACTCAAAACTATCCAATTCCCAGTTCATTTAAGCAGTGGCCTTAATCAACATGTGCTTTACATCAAGCACATGACTAAGAAGGATTGACTTTTGAATCAAGCCCTGGATTTTGTCATCAGTGTTCTGTTGCACACAAGATACTTTTATGTGCATTTGATTTTCTGTTCTAAATGCAGAGAATTTTCTTTTCCACCCCCAGCAACAGCCCAGAGGCACAGGAGATGTCAAATTTGATTTATCTCTGGTTCTGATTATTTACTACCGAAACAATGCTTTTTAGTTACTACAACTCAGCAGAGAAAAGTACTAAGCTATATTCAATAATGCACCATTAAAACACAAAAGACCATTTTTCCACAAGATACGGTGGGAATAAAGCTGCTTTGTCTTTCTGTACTATTATAACCATATTATCTACCTGAAAACACTAAAGATAATACATGACATCACCATTAAAGTCAGAGAACCACAGAATATTTAATTTTGCAAGAGTTCTTATAATTATGTACTGTGTTCAGGCTTATTAAATAACTCCCAAATTACTCCTGATGTATGTCAAACTTACAGCACAGAGCATATTCCCTAAGAATATTTCCAAATTCTCTGTCAACAACTTACTCTAATTGCATGGATGTTGTAGTACCAGATTCAAATTCTTTGCAATTCACTATAAACTAATAATTTTAGTATCATCCTTAGTAAAACTCCTATTTGACTCATTTCTTTAATATTTTTGTATAAAAATAGCTAATGTGCTTGTATGCAACAGTAATTTTTTTCTCCTCGATCTTGTTTCCTTTTTTCTCTATTTGTTTTTGTTCTGTGTTTTTCAAAATTCACCATTTTTGACGCATTCTTACAAAATCTGCAGCACACATTTCTTTCAGCTGACAAGCCTGGAAATGAACATTTCAGTTTGAGGCTTAACCAATGCAGAACACACTAAAGGCCAGCTACAATGTGACTTAAAATTTTCAGAGCCCTGGGGAGCAGAGGAGGGATATGAACCATTCCTCCTAAATTGCTCATAAGTGCCCCAGTTCCCTATAGATTCAAGGGAGAAGCAGACATGTAGATCACCATTTGGTGGCCTTCAGAGGTGCCTGAATTATTCATGCAGGATTTGGCCTGAAATAATTAAATTTACTTGTTCTTACATGAGGTAACATGCATTACAGCATTACATCAGCATCACACTATGAATTCCTATCCAATTTATCTTTGCCATGATGTTTTCTCCAATGCTCCGCTCTCCTAGCAGGGATTAGCTGGCATTAGGACCTGGCAGGTTTGCTTCCACTCTTTTTCTCAATGTTTTATTTTCTGTTTCTAAAGCACACTGCTTGTCATAAGCAGCACACACTCTGATTTCAAGGAGTCTTTCTCAGTTTACCAAGATAACACACTTAAGTGTATCAAAGGCTTCTCACAAGCCTTTCAAAACTTCTCTTTTTCAAAATCACATGTTGGCTTGTTTCTATTCGTAAATGAAGTTTGCCCATCACCATTCTTTGTCACTTAAGACTATCAGAATGGAATGATTTATACCCACATTATTAAAATTTCTCAGCCATATCAAGCAATCTACATGGGCCACAGCATGTGAACAAATTCAGTCTGCTTTCAGGAGTGGTCCCTGGCACCGTGTCCCAGATTTTCTAGGGAAAAAAATCTGGGTTGACACGGGCTAAAGGCAGGCCAGAGAGTGTGAGAGTACAGCCCATGACATTCCAGTGGTGGAAAAGATCCAGTTTAATTCATTACAGTAGCCATAAAGAAGCGTGGAAGTAGAAAGCACACAGTCCTTTATCTCAAGTGGAGCAGAAGAAATGTTATTACTGCATCTCATTTGTAAGGTAGAACTTTTTTAGATCTCAGTTCCTATCAATACACACAGCTGTGTGCAGCTCCATTCAATTGTCATCTCAATTCCAATTGAGCAGAGATGGATGTTAAATTAAAGCCCAAACAGTCAACTAAAAAAAGTCACAAAGTGACAGAATTTGACTCTGACAAAAGATGAATTCACAATATCAGCATCTATAAAATTCCTTATGAATAAAGAAAGGTTGCATTCAAGCAGTTTCATCATGGATCTTTTTCCAGGGCTGAATGCAGCCGTGATGCTGAAGGTGAAAAAGAGAAAGTCAGAAGACTGAGCTCACTTGCAAAAAGAGGAGTCTGCCATCCCTGTACTTCTTTAGGAGATCTACTCTGCATCCTTTATTTTTATTTCCTAATCCACATTACTTCTGGTGACCTATAAAAATGTCATGTAAAATAACACTCTTTACACACATGGAATAGGTTCATGTGCATGCAAAAAATGCATATTTACTCTTGCAACTCATACAAGCATGTGATTTTCAGGCAGAATTGAGGAACCAAGTTCTGAAAGTTTGCTTTTCCATGTCCACTGTATTTTCTTCAACCAATAAAACCATTATCCTAACAAAGAAAGAAATCAAATTACCTCAGAAGAGTTTGAATTTTCAGTGAACCCACATCATATTTAGTTCTTCCAACATTTGGTTAGGTATTGAAGTTAAAAATTATATTCTTATTGTATCTCCTACTTCCTCTCCAAAAAGGTACCCAATACCTAATTTTTCACTTTTCTGACCTCACCATATTATGTTTCTAAAACAAATACATTCACAGCTACTTCCCAGCAGCAGTCATCAGACTACTAGCATGGAAATGTGGATTCTCAGTGGTTAATGCACAAATAAAGCTGTTTACAGGCTTGCCAGACAAACAGCAACACCGATCCCCACAGCGTGCTTGTCCAAACGTGATAAACAGATGCACTTCCCTATCTTATTGCCTATTTGTTGCATTTCTTTAAATGTTTTTTTGTTGTTTTTTTTTTTCCCCACTTGGGTCAAGGCAAGAAAAAGTAAGAAAAAGGGAAAGGAAACCCTCTAAAATGAAAGCAGTGGAAATGACCGTGGAAAATCAGTAGTTGTGCACATCAAAAGACTCAAGGCAAGTATAATTGCCTCTGCTCTGCAGGCCAAGGGGTTCCTTGGGCAGAGGCACACAGAGAGGAAAAGATTTGCTGCACACAGACCCAGGATCAGGCACACATTCAATTCTCCAGCTCCTGACTGTCACAGTGAGGAGTTTTGTACATTGAAGAACAGCATGTATTTATAATGAATAGAATTTTGCCTATCAAAAATAAATAACTTCAGTGCCTTTGAAAATTTTAACTGCAAACATCTCCATGCTTCCCAGAGAGATTCACTTCCCAAAGTGGCTAAATTACTTTTGTCATAGGGTTTAAATTTATGGGACAAGAGGACTTTTGGAATTTTAAACCAGCATAGCACACTAATCTTAAAAATTACTCTGAAGTTTGAAGCAATCTTTCTGCTGGGTTTTTCAGTCGTCTTCATACTCCACTGGTAGGAAGACAGAAAATGGTATCTTATAATTTAAAAAGAAAAATCTCCACAGATTGTATATAGACAGCACACATAAGCACTGCCAAAATTGACCTAAATGAATAAATATAGCACCAATCTGAGATAGTTAAGATACACGAGACTTCTACACATTCCAGAACTGGCAAATACAGATTTTACAGCCATTAGAGGAAAAGAAGCAGTGGAAATCCTGTCTTTTTAAGGCTAACTAAAAGTATAATCTTCTTTCAAAATAAAACTTGCTATTTTTTTTTAACTTTTTCAATTCTTTTCCTGCACTGTAGCTGGAAAGAGCTCTAGAGTCATCTAAGATAAAAGACATTATGTAAACCTAAAGGCAGACACAATTTTTAATCAGTATTTTGTACAGTGCTGGGTACTGTTAATTCTGTCCAAGACCACAGTTACACAAACAGATTGAAGCAAATAGATTTAAGAACTATCACCTGTGCTTTTAAATGAAAAGAAGAATGATTATTTCACTTTCTTAAAAATTGATTAAAATAATGTAATTTATAGGCTTTATTGGGCTACAGCCAAGTTATCTTTGCATATTTATATATTCCTTTCTAATTTTACTTTCTGGGCTATCCATATCCTTTCTATTGCTGCAATAATGCTCTGAGTTTCCTCCCCTTGAGCAGGAGCTGCAAGAGGAATACATTTCGAAGAAGAATGCAAACCATGAATGTAAGATAAAAATACCTTTCAGAAGTTATGCAATAAACACTGAACAGTTGAATCATCAGAAGTGGTTTATCCAAGATCATAAAGAACCTGCTGTTATAAGTAAAAATACATCAGTTTTGCTCTGCCTCAATTGTGTTTTAATTAGCACACGTTTAAGTTTTATTTCAGGTGTAGGAGGTTTTTTGTAAGATTTGTTTACCTAACAGAGATGCTGTATTATCTGAAGTGGCAAACTTGAGGTATGAGCAAAAAAATCTCAGCTTTTCAAATACAGAAAATATGGCAATGCTCTCTCTTCCAGACCTTTTAGACAAGAAAACATTTCCCATTAGGTTTCTTAGCATTATTAGATGATGGCCTTTCAACTCATCCTCCACATCTGCTGAGAAATTTTGCACGAGCAAAGTCATTGTCACCTGTGCAGAATTCAGAGCTGTAGCCTGTCCCAGGGATAAATCCCTGAATTTAAGTCAGGAGTCTCACTGTGGCAGGATATGCAAGATATTCACATGGTTTTAATGTTCCTTTTGACCACAAATCTGTTCTATTCACCAAGGAACAGCTCTTTAGCTGTGCACATATAACTTGTTTATTCATTTAATCCAGCATTATAATGCTTTCTTCTTAGACCAAGAATTGCAATATGTACATGCAATTTATTGGTGCTAATTTCTTTGGGTTTATTTCTGTGCATTTTTACTTCAAGTGTGTGTGAAAATCACAAACTGAATATAAAAGCTATTAATGAAGGGATCAGACAGCTCACAAATTTATACCTGATTTGTATTTGAAATCATGTAGGCTAATTTTAAAAGCAAAAATGCAGGCAGACCTCATTTTTAAAAATTAATCAAGTGTCCCATTCAAAAAAGCTGTTATTGATGTTTATGTAAATGGAATACTATTATGTCCATCATAGCTGTGATAAAACTACCCAAATAATTTCCAGAAATGAGATGTAACTAAGCAAATAAAAAATGAAAGAAAAATCTTCTTCCATCATATTGACTGAACCAAAGTGTAATTTCTCTTTTTTTTTTTTGAAAGTTGTTTCAAGACAGTGAAGACTTCTTGCTTAAAACATCTTTTCAAATATTTATGTTAAACATCAGCAGAAAATGTTGTGTTACAAATCCTGGCATACAGAATTGGGCCTTTATGATCCTAACTAGATCAAAATACACAATAAATATTTACATGCACTTTTTTTATTCCTTTGAAAAATAATCAAAGGATTGTGAGGCACTTCTTGTCCTGGTATAAATACACACACATTTTTCTCCTCTAGGTCATTTATTCTAATCTAATTCAGGGATGTGGATAATGACTGTAAGTTATTACAACTGTGCTTTGTGTCAGCTCTGTGGTAGATTATTTTAAATAAATTAATGGTCCAATTCTTAAACATTGAACTGCTAAAAAAGGCTTTTGAAAACTTTTCAATTTCATTTTTAAACAAACTTGACTTGGACAGATCAAGTTGAGCAGGTGACAAGTATTTTGTAGAACAAAACCATCAGATTTCACATGCACAGAACCACAGAGACTTGTGCTGGGACCAAATCGTGTCCAGACCTTCCTGGCATCTCTGCTGCAAAGGGAGTCAGTGGCAAGGCAGGCATGGGATGAGGTCAAAGTTGTTTATATTATATTTATATTAATATTATATTTAATTTCTTTGGATGACACTGACAAGTCTCATCCAAATCCTCTGACTCTGCAAGCCCAGAACTATGTGCACCTATCAAAGGGAGTGATGTTTAGAAACCACGCCACACAAACCAAAATGTCCAAAAAAAGGGATTCTTTTCCCCTTTCCAATTCACTTTGCTTAGACACCAGCTGTTTGAGTAAGAGACCAGCTTTTTTATCCTCTATAACATCCTACTTAATATGAAAAAATCCTGATTCATGCATAAAATATGTTGATAGTGGTGGCAGTACTTTCCATGATAAAGATAGCATTTCATCAGTGAGGATGAACATGCTTGAGTGTATGTAAAAAATGTTGCAGAGCTAACTAGGGAGCTACTTTAGAACACGATTATTATTCCAAAATATCTCCCTGTATAAACACTGTTATTTCATGCAGGAAATTTTGCCCTTATGAAGTTTATTTTAACCTGCTTTCAAAGTAGATTAAGCATTGCCAAAGTTATTTTTTAGAGCAAAATAAGCATTTCTACATAGAAGGTTCAGGTGTTATGGCAATTTTTGACTAGTTTTGTATATTAAAAAAATTCTAACTTTTTAATAGGAAGAAAAATTACTCTATTACTAATGTCAGCATGAAACTTCAGGAAAGCTCTAAAGCATTAAAAAATTATTGCTCATCTAGAGTGAAGCAAAATTATATTTAAAAAAAAATGAAAGCTATTAATTATAGACCAAAATACTCCTGAGGTAGATTCAATGGTGCTGTTTCCACTGCTACAATCTCAGGACCTGGTTCAAGGTATTAGAAATTGAGCAGAATCAGATTGATCAGGTATTCATTGTGAAGAAAGATAATTTCTGTTACATATTCTACAGAATCTGGCCCAACAGAGTTTGAATCTTGGATTAAGGGTTTTGGTAACTATAGTAATACTATGTATAAAAATAATGGCTAGTATAACCACCACTGAAAGAAAAATTAGCCAGAAATTCTTAGAATTAAAAACATAGGAATTCTTTAAAAGCTACATTTTATTTTCCTCATTAGTGTTATTTCACTTATTTTCTGCAATCAAGTCCAGGATTTCTTTCATGCTTTATAAACATTCAAGTATTGAGGAGAATTTCTTAACTGTCTACAGAAATGCAGTGTTCAAACCTCGTGGATGAATAACAAGTAGTAAGTGTTAGTTACACAGTAAGAAGAATATGTAAGTTAGGGAGAATCCTGGAGTCACTCTATGAGATTTTTCAAAAATCCTACAATTTGCTGATTCCCTCACAACTTTATAATTTGTACTCATAGTGATTACGTAAAACTTAAGTATATTCTGCAAAATATATTATTTAAGTAGGTAGAAATCTACTTACATTTTGTTCGGAATAACACATAGAATATGTATGTTTATTTGGAAATTGGTGTATAAATAAGTCCAATGGCTTAGACGAGCAAGGTGAAAATTTGATGATGGAACAAAAAGAAACTCTATCAAGTATGTGATTTGTATACTTTTCTACATAACAACTTGTACTGTAGCTGCTGTTTTCACTTAACCAATCAATGATCTAAACCTCCAACCACAAAGAACCAAATATCCAAATGTCTTGAGCCTTCAGTTTCAACCATGCTACACAAGTTCAACAGGTTACTGCAATTTATGTCAAGCTGGTATCATTTTATCAAATGTGTATGATCTGATCAGTCTGTGACCCTGCTGCCCTGCAGTTGTTTTGCTGCTCCCTTGCTACTGAGCCCAGCAAACAAAAGCACACAGTTTACTTCCTAAATTCTCATGCAGCCTCCTTCACTTCCCCTCCCCACCACAGCTTGTCTACATTAATTAGCACTAAGCTTTTGATATGACTTTGCACAGAGTTATTTTCAGTATTGTTGCTGCTATGCCATGTGTTTCTATGCAATGAATAGACTGTCTAGAGGAACACAGTGACATGATCTGTGTAGGGGTTTTGTAGCACTTTTTTTAGTGTACTTTCAATTCAATTCCTTTTTACAACCTGGTATTTTATTTCCTTCTCGCTGGCTTTGTGCATTGTGGGAAACTTCTCAGGGAATTATTCCACTGCCTTTTTTTCTCAGGATGAATTCAAATTTCTCATGCTAATATGCATCATCTTCTTCATTTATCTCTTCTAAAGTTCTGCACTGAATGCAGTGCAGGAATCCCAGAGCAGACACGCTCCTGTGGCACCACAAAAGCTCTACCTGGAGCTACCAGACACCTTTGGAGCCACTGAGTAAGGGCACAGCTCCAGGGAGTGAATTCCTCAGCTATCCCAGTGTGCTGGCACGCCTCTGCAGATTTCCATTCCAGAGCCAGGCACCTCAGAAGCAGCAGAAGAGGTTTGCCCACATTTCACTGCACATCAGGGGTATGTGCCACTCGAGAGCCAGTGGTCCCAAACCCCTTCATGACATCTGCAAACACTCCCTCTTTTTTTCTGATGGCTGTTTCTAGATAATTTTTTTTAAACTCCATGGATTTCCTCATAAACGCTTGGGGAACCCTGACTCTGCTGAAATGTTCCATTTTATCCTCACGGTTTTTCCTCTTAGGCACAGAGTCTGGTAATGCTTTGCCTTATGACAAAATTTGATTACTTTAGGAGCTTCTTCTACAGAAGCTGTGCTAAAGGGTTTTTTTGACAGTTCAAATACACCCTATCGATTAATTCTCACTCACTTTATCAAAATTCTAATAGAACGACAATCTTTCTGTATTACTTTCCTGGTCAGATGCCAGCCACCTTGTTCCTACAACCCCTAAATTACAAATCTATGTCCTATGCTGAGGCTTCTCACTGGTCCCTAATTCACGATATTTTCTAGTACATTTTGAAGTGATAAACACAACTTCGGACATTCTTTGGTTACTAGCTCTTGTTAGAAGCCAAAAATTAGAGAAACACATATCCACTGACTCCTTTCTATTTGTTTTAGTTAATTGTTTCAACAACATCCTCTTCCATTTTCCACACATTTATTTAAAATGGTTACCTGGGATGGGTGTTTTCCTAGATACACCTGCCTTTCTCTGTCCCTCCTTAGGTAAATACAAATGAAAAAAAAAAGTTTAAAACTTCTGCCTCCTCCTTGTCCTCAACAACTGCAGTCAAGGGACTCACCAATTCTCTCCCAGCTTACTACACCTGATGTCCTGAAGTTGTCTACATTGTTTGCATGCTTTTGGCTATTTGCTCTAAGTTATTACTAAATACTACCCTAAAAGTCACTAGCTAGAATTTCTGCTCTTTTCTGATCATTCAGTTTAGAACCTTTCTTTTGTGTTTTTTTTAAGATACCTATTAAATTCAAATAGTTTTTGCATTCTGCAATACACTTTTTATTCTTTGTTAGTTATATTTCATGTGGCCATTTTCATACATGCTTAAACTTTTTATACAGTGGTTTTGCCTAATATGAGGGTTCTGTTTCATACATTTTAATTATTTCTTTAAAAAAGTCATTCTGCTGACAAACTGATTTTGACATGGTCTTCTGTATTAAGAAGTTGAATTTAATTTTATTTTTAATTCCAATTACCCAGTGAATCAACTAAGGTTCCTTCTTAAATCAACTTCCTCTTGTATATTTTTCTTGCCTTATTCGTTTAATACATTATTACTAATAAATTATTTACTCATTTCTACAACTAGTGCTCACTTTCTTTTTGTTGTTCCTGTTCTTTGCTATACAATTATAATCTAAAATACCAAAAAAAAAGCCAAAAAAAACCAACAAAAGAAAAAAAAAAAAAAAAGAAAAAAAAGGAAAATAAACCAGAGGAACATTACTCTTGTTTTGTAGAAATTTAAGCTTTGAATTTCAAGGAAAAAAAGCAAAACTAAATCTGGATTCTCACGTGTGGATTATGTAATAACACTCATTTATATTGGTTACTTCTGATATTTTACTTCCAATTGTTTGTGCTCTTGTACCAGAAAAGTGCAAAATGTAGATCAGTGTCTCTATGTAAAGACATTGTTCCACAAAACTACTTATGTTAGACTAACTAAATTTTAAAATTCCTAAACTATCGGTAAAATAAATATGTCATTGATATTTGAAATTAAACTCCCAGGCCTAGAACAAATCTGAACAGAACTAACATCGTGGGGTCACCAGATAAAAATCATCACTGCAACATCTTTACTGCACCAGAACCCAGCTGTGGTTAGACCATCTAAAGATGCTACCCAACTTGTTAAATTAAAGTTAACTTTTTAACTGAGGTGACAGTGATTAAATCAATATTTCTGGATGGTGCCTTAGTGCTGAGGAATGTTGCATAGAAATAAATGATGGAAGATAGTTCAGGAAAGACTGAAAGTTGTTAGGCCGTACTGAAATTTCACACTGGTCTTTAGAATATGACTGCATGATTGGCACGTGACATTTTAGCCCACACGAAATAAGCTGATTGTTTCAGGACAGGTTTTTAGGAATGCCTTTCACAAATCAGAACTAGTAGTCAAATTTAAAGTTGTCAGTAAAGTGAATCTAAAACATAAAGTGATAAGAAGACCTCTCCTAAATGAATGAAAATACCAGGACAGGCAATTAAGGAGGGAGAACTGAGCTGTCTGTGCTGAGAATGACCTGTAACAAAGATCTTCACATATCAGGACTGCCAGCACACCAACCCTCAGAACAACTAAATGCTTTCGGAAAATAAATAAATTAATACTATTCAGAGAAATTCTTTGCTCTTTTACCCTCAATCTGCTGTCCTAAAAGACCTCTGTTGCTTTAAAAAAGGGTCGATATTGCAGTGTTAATGTCTTTGGCTTATTTGGATGAGATAAACATCATAACTTCTTGAAGTCAAGGAAATTACAGTCTCTAATAAAACACAGAATGCAGCAAATAGAATGAAAAGACATATTAGATCAAAGTGCTGTTCAAGGGCTCTACAGCTGGCTCAGACTCCAAAAGGAATTATGAAGGTCTTTTTGAAATCTATCACACTCTTTCATGCCACATAACCATAGTCAAAAGGTGACTAAAGAGAGAGGCAAGATTTTGGAATGAGACAAAGGCACAGAAGAGCACTGACAAGAGTCAAAGGTGATCAGACTGAAGGCTCTTCTTCCTTCCAAACTACGTAAACAGCTACTTCAAAAAAAATATACATACTGTTTATTCACAAGATATTTCTCAATTATAAAACGAAGCTCCTAGGACTGTTCTCTCAATTTAACTCTAATCTTTGAAAACATTAGCCTGGCAACATCAATGTTGAAACCATCTACCCAAGAAAATTTTGAAAACAATCCAGCATCAGAAAACAAAACTGCGCAACTCCCCCACGAATATTAGCTGGCACTTTTGTTGTTGACAATGATGTCACACTAAAAACAATCAAGATTTTCTTCTTTTTTAAAAAAGCACTGATACAATGGTGCCTGAATCCAAGAGAAGCCATTTCCCCCTCCCCATTCCTGAAATTGTGCCTGTGTTATTGCTAGCACGAAAAGCAGAAAGAGCTCACTTTTGTTCCCGCAAAGGGAACGCCTCCACGCAGCTTTTTGAGCGGTACTTACTCAAATATGGTGGTTTGTAAGGCGCTCGTGTATTAGACAGCAGTCCATCGAACTCCTTCCTCTCCAGACTGTTGTGCAGGGCCTTCTCTTTGCCGAAGGTGGAGAAGGACCTTTCTGCCCCGGGCTGGGCTTCTGGTGTTTCAAACACTTCAGTGTCTGGAACGGAGTCCATGCCAGGTACGTGCAGATTGCTGCGGTAATCCGCAGCCTGGCGTCCATCGGATGGAACAAAGGAAGGCATCCAGCACCGATCCGAGTGGCCCAGTGCTTTACACTCCTCTGTGCAATTGGAGAAGAGATCCATGCCTGCAAGCACGAGAGAAAAAGAAACTACAGATATAAGCTTCAGCATCGTGGACGGCTGCTGACAGATAAGAACGATTACGCCAAGAAAGAGAAGTGGAAAGAGAAATGCCGTAAGGAATTCTTCCACTAGTTTCATCTCCTCAACAATGAAAAAAAATGTAGTTGTGCAGTCTTTAGGAGTCAAAGACACCCTGTAACAAGCATAACTAAACGCCAGAATGTCACACACACAAAGATACCACAAGAAGAGGAGCATCGGTGGTTGTCTAATCACTTAGAGATCTAGAGCTCACTGTTTAGAACCCATTCATACAAGGTTCGATTCTGCTTGCAGGTTGATGTCTGTGGTTCACGAGACAAAAAAATACCAGGTTGAAAATACCTGCTTAAGAACATGAAGGGATTGCTTCTACATAAATGTGTGTCTGGATTTTGAAATCACAGATTTCATTTATGAAATGAAACATTAATGAGTCCTATAAAGGAGCTATCTGCATACATCGGTATAGAGATGGAGCCTACTGACATTAAAAGCAGATGTTACAAAGTAGGAATTGAGCTTTCAAGTGATCAGGAGAGCTTATTCAATAGTTACATCACTCTCTCAGAGACAGTTTTCATTGCTGCTGCAGCAGTCCTTGCTATCATCAAGTCCTCCAAGAAGTGAGACAGAACCCTATAATAAAATACTGCAATTAGCAGTACAAAGGCAGATGCAGTCCAGTGTGATGTGGCTGTGGATACTATAAAAAAAAATGTTAATGCCTCCCCTATATAAGCAAACAATTATCCATGCCAACACGAAACTGTTTGCTTACAAATCCTTTAATGCTATTAAAGATCTCAAATGACAAGCTATGCTGCTTTTGACTACTTTCAGATCAGCCTTCCAAAGGAATATTTCCTGGCTATGAGTCACTAAATCGTTGGATTATAGTTGTTTGGAGAGGAATGGTGTATGAAATCACAGGGACAGAGTAAAAATAAATACCAGCATCTCCAAGTTGGTTTGTTCTTCTTTTGGGTGAGATAGAGTTCATTTTCTTCCTAGTAGCTGGTACAGTGCTGTGATTTGGATTTAATATGAGAATAATGTTGGTAACACATTAATGCTTTGGTAGTTGCTCAGCAGTGTTTACACTAAATCAGGGACATTTCAGTGTCCCATGCTCTGCCAGTGAGGAAATACAAAAGAAGCTGAGAGAGAGCATGGCCAGGACAGCTGATGTGAGCTGGCCAAAGGGCTATTCCATACCAGAGAGCATCATGTCCATTATATAAACTGGGAGAGCTGGCAGGGAGGGGCCAATCACTGCTCAGGGCTGGACTGAGCATCAGTCAGTGGCTGCTGAGCAAGTGTAGTGTGCATCACTTCTCTCTCTCTGTTTTGTTATTATTATGTTTATTTCAATTATTAAATTATTCTTATCTCAGTTGACAAGTTTTACTTTTTTATTTTTTTTTCTCCTCCCTATACCACTGGGCCTAGATAAATGAGCAAGCCACTGTGTGGTGCTTAGCTGCTGTTTGGGTTAAACCAATACAATCTTCAACATCATACAGAAAAGCAGAAAGGTAAAAAAAACAAAAACCAAAAACACCTCCTTTTCTTGTACTTATAAAGAGAACTGAGCATCTTAGGCGTGTGTCAAAACTGAACTAAATCTGTTATAAACATTGCATTTACAAGCATTTCATTAGAATTACAAAAAAATGACACTACTTGTAACAGAAACAGGAAAAATCTTGAACAGCTGTAATACAGGACAAGAGGATGCAGTCTTAGGCTGTGCCAGGAGAGGTTTGGGTTGGACATTAGGAGGAATTTCTTCACAGAAAGGGTGATGGGGCATCAGAACAGGTGGAGTCACTGTGCCTTGGATGTGTTTAAGGTGTGACTTGAATTTTAAGGACGTGGCACTCAGTGCCATGGTCTGGTTGACAAGGTGGTGTTAGGGCACAGGTTGGACTCAGTAATTTCAAAGGGCTTTTCCAACCTAGTTGATTCTGTAATAAGATTCACGTTATGTAGCTCATTTACCAGCCAACATTGTGAAGAACTGGATTAGCTTGATCATCAGTGTGAGGATTAGTATTAAGAATTCTACCACAGTTTTGAACCACAATTTGAATTATATTAATAATCTTTATGTAATATCTCACACTACAAAAAAAAAATCTCATCTCTTCAGAAAGGAACAATGTTTATGAGCTATCAACAAGTTCTTGAGTAAGAAAGGCAATCATTTAGACAAAAAAAAAACATGAGGAAATGAGAAATAAAAGCTTTTTATCTCAGATTAATCTCACTTTATAATGACTTTTTAATTTTAAATTAAGCAATATACAATGCCAGGTCCAGTTTCGATTAGAAGCTTGTCTTGATAATTGGCATGCAGAAGCCTGAAAATAAATTTCTGATCAGTGAACTGTTGAAGAATGCAAATGTGAACTGCAGATATGCTTAAGGAATCAGATGAAGATCATCGGGCAAGGAGAAAAATAGTGCAAATATAAATTCTGTAGTGGTAGTAGCTATCAAAGACTGAAAAGAAATATTTAGATGCAGGCTTCCCAGAAAGAAATTAGTATCTAACAATGTCTATAAAACCATGAGTGTGTGTGTATCTTGTGTATCAAAATGTCTGAAAACAAATATTTTTTGCCTTTCCAAAGATTTAAGGGACAATAAACACGAAATGGTTATTTCAATTTACAGACTTCTTGGCAAAGCTACATGTGAAAAATAAACAGCCCTGCATTTAATAAGAAAATTATTACAGTTCCATTTTCCTAATAATATATCAGTGACCATATTCATTCCGCCTTTTCTGAAAGACAGCAAGAGAAAAAAACTTATGGGCAAATATTAAATTCTATTCTTTAGTCTATGGAGAGGGAAAGATTAGAAAAGTATTGTTTTAAGTGTATGCATTCAAATATATACCCTTTTCTTCCCTCCATGGATCTTTATTTCACCTGGAAAATTACCCTCCATTTTACTATTTTGTTCTCACATCAGCTGCTAAACTGCAAAATGTCTCTATCCAAATATTTTTTTTGTTCCCTTTTGAATACTGCTTGTCTACTGCAGTGCACTGAATAGTATTATATAACAGCTTATTATAAAAGAGATATTATAGCCACTATAAATCAGGATTTTGAACAAACAAAGTAATGAATGTAGGGGATGTAAAATGTGAGCTTGTATTGCAAACTTTTTCCCTTTTTGAGAGGAGAACTTGCAAAAAGAAAAATATATATGTGTACATGAGAATTTAAATACACGCTGCTGGAACACATAGCTAAATGTAAATGCTTGTTTAGAATGGGAACAAAATGTTCAGAGAGGCAAGGGTTAGGAATTGTTCCAGCTTGAATCAGTCACAACAGCCCCTAAGAGTTTAACAGGTGCAGAACCAAGCCCTTGAGTTTAGTATTTTGACAGAAAAGAAATTCAAATTAGCAGCTTATTTTCAAAATCCCTGGACAGCCATGCAATTTACACTGCCTGTGGTATGAATGCTGGCTATTCTTCCCCCATCTTTTTCCTGTGGGTCATAGTATAGAATTTTCTGGTTCTAATTGAAAAACATTTAACACAGGGTTGAGGAAGGGTAAGGGCTATTTGCTGTTTTCCAAGGAGGAAGGACATACCATGGTAAAGAAGTAAGACACTCAGCACAGAACTCCTTCATACCCCAAGAGTCATATTCTTGATTTATAACGAAATGTTCAGTGGTTTAACACTTCCATCTCATCTCCCTCATAAATCTGGTTATATATATGTATATTACATATATATATTTGATCCTTCTGAACTAGACTATCCATCATAATTACAAGTCCACATTAAAGAAAAATGCTTTGTATTTTTCCTATAGTTATGCTGCCAGACCTTGCATACAGATAAACTGAGATTTTAAAGGTGAATTACGAATTTCAAATGCCCTGTGTGGATAGAAGCACTGAAGTTCTGACAGTGATAAGCACTGCACTATTCCAAAAGCAGCATACATAGAACAACTCATGGCAAAGGCCACTAACTCACTCCTATTTGTTCAAGTCTTATTTACCAGGGGAGGTAGTGGGAAATATGAGCTCTCCCACAACCTTGACTTTGAGGATTTTGAAGGAAAACAAACTCCTGTCTCTCCCTCAAAAGCTAGGAAAGGTGTTAATTAAGTTTTATATCTGAATTACCTGAACTCAGGTGCTTTGAATCAGATACTTGGCAGCACTGCATTTTGGAAGCATGTTCCAAATTTGCTTCCTTTTCATATTTCAAAATGAGAATATCAAAAGTTCTCTGTGAGTTTTAATTGGTTTGAAAGACTGCTTTGTCAAGGCAAAAAATTAGGCCTAAACCCATTTTTGAATAATGTCTCCTCTCTCAAATTAATTAAGGGAGAAGAACCATACAGCAAGAGCAACAAGTGAACACTTCCATATGTATTACTGAGTAAAAGATGCAACGAAAAACAAAAATACAAACTAAATGCTGACAAAGTATTTTTTGCAATACTATTATTGGGAAGAGGTTTTCCCCAACGTGTGCAATTTTTTTTCCAGAAATTTGCCTTTTACTTGGAAATAAATGTCATTTCTGTTTCTCCTGTACTAGTTAGATGTGAGATAGGTGTGATGTAGGGAAGCAGACCTCCTTTTCAGAGCTCCCTTCCCAGAACAACTATCCATTTGGTTATATTATCAATGACAAAGTTACTCATTTCCCCATGATTCATGTTTTGTAATAAGGATAATGGTGTTATCCTACTTTGCAGTTATCTATTGAAGAATTGGACTTTATGAAACAGAGTTATTATCACTCTTTCTTGCAAAATAATTGGTGTGCTGCCCTGGATAAAATTGACTTCATCTGCATCAGAACATGAATAAAGACTCAAGTATCTTCAATATTCAGCTCTTCCCAATCTCAGCTTCAAAGGCCTATCTGGACCACTGAGATGTGAACAGTATTAAGCATGCAGGCCAAGTAAGAAGAGAAAAAATCCAACCAAAAAATTAGAAATAGCACTTAGCTTCAGTCAAAGCACTTTTCAAAGTAATTTTCATGTTCACTCTCACTTTATCTGAGATAGACTTTTTGCCCAAGTGATCTTCAAAACAGGATTTAGCTGTCAGTCTGCACAGGCTCAGAGGAAATACTGATTTTCTCTGTCCATTTATCACTAAAATTCTTCTTCTGACTTCTCTTATTCTTCTCCTTATGGACTCTGAAATATTGCAGCTCTCCTGCTATAATGAACCCTCTTGGCATTCAGCTAATCTGTACTGAAAAGGTGTGAGCCAGTGTTTCAGCCTGTGCCTTTGCATTAGACCCTAACCAGTTCCCTTCATAAAATCCACCAGGAAAAGCCTCATTTCAGGTTTCAGCCAGTCCTCAGTGTAAACTGCCCAAAAGCAGATCAAAAAAGCTGATGCATTTTACAGGATATACATGGCAGTGCATCTACTTGGCTTCTCGTCTTGGGCATTGCTCCCTGAAGTGCCTCTGAAACATCGTGCCAATTCCATGGGAAAAAAAAAAAAAAAGAAAAAAAAAAAAAGGGTAATACTGTGAAGGACTCTGCTTGGGAAAGCCAAGTAGCTAGTGAGCAACCATATGAAATAAGTTGATGGCACGAGTCCAAACCTTACAGGACAGGTGTCTAATCATACAATTTAAATGTACGCACATGCAGAGTATTAATTGGCACCCAAGCTGGCAGTTTCACAAGGGAGGCCAAGAATTTAATCAACCATGGGAAATAAACTAACCTCATGCTTGGGAATTGCTCCTACAGAACACAGCTGAAATACAGTGTGTTAGTAAGAGGTGCAAGTGTTGTGTGAGTTGTGTTTGTTCCATAACAAGTAGCAGCTTTTCTCTCAACAGTTTTCAAAGAAGAGCACAGGTCATTAGGATCTAGAATTTGGGAAACCCCTCCTCTGTTTGCCAAAAGTCTCCTGCACATCTCCACCTTTGTAAAGTCATTTTTTTCAAAAAGTTCAGATTATTAACCCAGTCAATGAAATACCTATTCAATCCACAAAAAACTCGGATCTTGAGCATCTCCCTCCTTGCCATTCCCTGCCAAAAGCAGATGACAGTACTTCAGTACTTCATCAGTGCTAATGAAGGTGAGAATGTGAGTAATTATGAGGCATTCACGTGGTACTTTAATGGGAAAAATATGAAACTTTTATATGCATTTCAGCACATTTAAAACATGATTAAATAGCTTTTAAGAAAATGTATTTTGTGAAAAGGTGAATTATGATCTAATTTCAAAACCCAAAGAAATATGTTATGATAGGTAGAACAGCATAGTTCAGAATTTTCACTAAATAATTGTGCAAGGTGAAGCTGTGGCAGTGTGATAGATTTTCATCCTACATGTTTTCGTTCCCAGTTAATAACTGACCATGACAGCCAGTTTGGATGGGCTACTACAGAACAGCTACCTGTGTGCCACAGGACTGTTCACTAGTGACAAAAGTCCCATGCTGAACAATAAAAAGATGTTTTGCCAGCAGACCATGCTGCTGACTAAAACTGGTAGGGAATGAGTTTTGTCTGCCAGTGCGAATTACCTACTAAGTATTTTTAGATGCATTTGAAAGCAAATATGATGCTGCATAGTATCAGGTAACATCTTGGGAAAAAAAACAGCCCAAACTGCTGCCATGTTATCAAACAGTGTGTTTTCCTTCAGTAATTTAGAAATAATTGATTATAGAGCATCAGAATGACCAAAACAATTGAGAAGGCATTCCCTGTAGCCATTCGAGATCAAACAAGATTTATGCTCCTGTTTTTCCCCCATAAAATTCATCACCAAAAGCTAATAGCAAGAGTGAAGGTTTTATGTCAAAATATCTTGTCATCACTGAGGTAAAAGGGCACATTCTCTGCATCAAGACAGCATGATTCAGCCCAAATCTTACAAGAAAAGTATAAAATATATTTGTAGAAGATTAAAGCAGTTTATGCAGAGCCTTGTATTGAAATATTTATTTGGGACTAGCATTAAAAAAATGGTGCATGCAAATTATTCTCAAATCTCAGCACCAATATATGAAATTGGTGTATTCTGAGTTTTCAGTTCAAACTACTAATTGTGAGTAGACCAAGCCTAATTGTCAGCTTTCATTACTTATTCTGTGATCACCACTGAAGATTCAGAAGTTCACAGATCACATCAGATTCTTAAATTATTTGAAATTATTTCAAAGTATAGAATAGTTTTTTCTCCACTATTTGATAAAATAGAAATTAAGAAGAATTTGCCCCACTAAGGATCAATGCCAAATATGACAAGTATTCATAGTCTACTTTTAAAATGCAGGGAAAGAATAAAGAGCAGAGGCACAACAATAACAGCACAGAATGCATCTAAAAGAAAATAGCTTTCAGTTGATGTGCAACTATATGATTATATTCCCACCATCAGTCAAATCCAGCCCCTTCTGCAGATGTTTATTCTTTTCTCTCCTGTTTGGTTATTATGGTTCATTATGTTGAGGGACTAAGCTGATTGAAATGTTCATGGAGATGACTGCTGCAGTAAAATGCGTAAAAGAGGGAAAAAAAACAGGAATGCAGGGAGGGCAGGAGGAGAGAGAGCTTTTTATAACTCAGTAGCCCTGATTGCTGCATCAGAAACAGTGCAAAAGAAGGGGTGGGGGGAGGCTAAATACATGGCTTTTTCGAACAATAATAAATCATACGCCATATATAGGCCAAAAATGAAAGAGGCTCTGTGTTCAGATGTAAACTTCTGGCAAGACCTGGTTTGTTGTCAGGTTCCCAGACACAAAATAGACACTCTGTTCACTTAGCATGAAGCCCTGCAAGAAGCAGGGAGCTCCAGAGACTCTTGGCTCTTCTCAAGTCTCATTAGGTCTGCATATTAATGACTTGCAGCAATAGAAAGAGGCCCTGTGGCAGCCTCCTCTTCCCCTGGTGCCTGGGTTTCCCATCGTTAAGGGCACAGTGACTGCAGCAGCAAGAAAAGAGGGGACATTAACAGAGCAGGGGTGAGGCAGCACTGCTGTGACAGCTCCGGGTCCCCTGCCCTGCTACCTCCTAAGGTGGGGGTCGGGGCAAAAGACAAAAAGGAGAGCTGACAGTATTTTGTATGACACTGTTGTAGCAAATCTTCGTACGTGACAGAGCACAAAGGAAACAAGGGCAAAGACAGCACTGTGTTGCACAAAGATGCACCAGACCTGTGGAGGCTGTGGTAGGAAAGAAAGCACAGCATTTGTAGCTAAAATGCAGTGCGAGGGTGAGCGTGAATTCTAATGCACAGGCTCTGAACAAATGTTCCTTTCAGAAGCAAACTGACAGTATGAGAACTAAGACAGCAAGCCCTACATATGGGCATAACACTGCAATGTGTGTATTTCCTCAGTGATTCATAGTCTTTTAAAGCCTTTCTTTCCTCTGTCGAGAAAATGTATTTAATAATATCTTGTTAACATGGAGACCACTTGCACTATATGGTGCCTCAATTCGAATTAATTAATAGAAATCCTCCAAAAATTCTACGGTATTACACATTCAGAGCACCCAATGTGTCTCCACTGATCCCTGGTAAAAAAAAAGCTTCACAGTCTGGCTGTCATTCAATCATTGGGCTCATTCTTTCCCTTGGGAACTCCTCCTTCACTTCTCATTGCTGTGCCAGCTGAAGTGCCTACTAAACAGAATTGCTTAATGCTTTGAAACTCTCTAAATCTGCCATAGGAGAAAATGCACTATAAAATGTACCAATAACTTTGTTTTAATGTGCAGGAAGTTTTGCTGCAGTGAATGATGCAGTATAAACACACCAATTCCCACCCCCAACCAAATGAATAAAATAACCTCTGCCCTGTGACCAAAAAAGGTTCAAAATTGCCTCCTTGTCCAGGAAACTGTAGCAGCAAGCTGAGATAAACCCAGCCTCCCATAGAATAAATATGCTCACCTCATTTATGTCTCTCCTGTATTATACTCCTATAAGTGACTGTTCCTTCTAGTCTCTCTACTTAAAGATCCAATACTTCCATTCTCTTATCAGACTTACCAGAGGATTGACCTCGATTAGTGGCATCATGATCACTGTCTCCTTGCTCACTGTCTCCATGACCACTGTCCTTAGAGCTTACTATGTCTGCTTCCTGGAATGCAGAACTGGACACAGAGACATCTTTACATTAGAATAAACATGAAAGAGAAACTCATAAAACATTCTTCCGCCATCACATGGCCAAACACGGCGCTGCATTCCCCCCCTCCCTCCCACTCCTGCCTGCTGCACGGCTATCACGGAGGTGCCCTGCCCAACCCAAACAAAAACAGGAATTTTCAGACCTTGGGAGCCTGGCTGGAAGGGACAGCAAGGGTTATTACTCCTCCTGGGTTTCATGTAGTGAGTAAAAGTAATTTGGTAGCGTTTACTTAAGCTGGTTAGCTGAACTGTAACTCAGTGAGACAATATTTTCTAGGATACCCTACAGAAGCATGTTCTTAAGTATTTGAAGCACGTTTTGGACTAACACAAACCGAGATTTTGTTCTTTTCTCAGTCAGTTTTGAAACCACTTTAGAAAAGCCGTAATGCAAACTTATTCAGTGCATCTACATCCATTCGACTTCCCACTGCTTTACTGCCCTGTTACATCTGCAGTAAACACATTTCTGCACCCCATTCAGACCTGCTAAAGCATGCATGAGGAAAGCAAGGCTACGGAGCTCCTACCTGTTTACTCGTCGGGGTCTGTCAACTAGATAACTGAGCTCAGCACGCTGATGTTTTGTCTAGGAGAAAAGAATAATGGGAGATATTTTAACTCTTGATATTTCTGTAGCCAGCAGCAGAAAATATACAAGGGAAGCAGCTCACCATATTCACTATAAATGGTAATGCTTAGCCGCAAGTAGGCCTACAAAATCTGTTTCTAGAATGTAAGGGGGAAAAAAACCAGCACTTAGTCACACAGATGGGAAGGCACGAGGGATATTTTCTGGAGTTTGAGACAAGACTGACGTTTTCTCACAGTACACACTGTTGAGCATCACAAGGACTCCCACAAAAAATTAGCATAACTATTTCTAGAGTTATGTACTACTTAGATGGTAGTGGTATTGCACCATAAGGAAAAAAAACACATTGAGATACCCTCAGGTCACAAAAAAGGCAGCAAAACCCAAGAATTTTATAGGCATTTTGAAGCAAGGTCAGTATTACAAATCAGTAGTAGAAATTTCACTGCAAAGCTTAATGCCTTAGAATATACCATTCAAACTACCCTTGTCAGACTGGCCAACATTCAGGTTTCAGTATGTTAAGAGAGAATGTGAGGTTTACACTAGTGCACAGGCAGACAGGTGCTGACAATATATATAAGCTAACCTAACACAAAATGATTAATGGGGGAGTAATATGGCATGGTATAGGCTTTTATAAAAATTCTCTACACACCAGGTAACACAAAATAGGCAAGATTGGAGGGGACATTAAGTCTCAGCACATAATTTTACAGAAAGTCTTCCTTGCTGGTTTTCTTTGCAGACTTTGGGGTTATAAAGAGCTGTGCAGCAGAGTAAAGAAAAGTCAGTTATTAAATCCTAATTCACAAATTAATTAAAGCTCCTCCTAACTACAGTGATAGTCACAGTCCCAAAGGGGGTTCCCCCCAAAGCCTTACTTGCACATGTAAAGATTTCAGAAAGGAAAAAGACACGGGTTTAGAGTGTTGCTTCAGAGCATCCTGTGATTACACTCCACGTCACTTGAGCCTTGTCAAGCGGACAGATTCTGCACGGAGCCGTAACCCCCCCACCTCGCAACCCACAGGCGATCTACTGACAGCTACCGCTGCCTCGGGGGGGGATCTCTGCACCCCCATGCTGCCCAGCCAGGGCCAAATTCCTTCAGAGGCACCGGGAGGGTTCAGGGGGGGCACGCTTGGCTGCAACACCTGCTAAACCCGAGCGGGAGGGAGCCAGCCGTGTGCGTGTGTGTCAACCCCGCAATCGCCCCTGAGACCCCCGCCTGTCGCTAAAGCCTCCCCAACAGGAGAGGGCAAAGAGGGGAGAGACAGCGGATTAAAGGGGAAAGAAGCAGGATTAGGAATGCAGACTGGGAATCCTTTCCCGACGGGAGAGGAGGAGCGGGAGCTTCAGGAAGGATGTTCGGGGATGACTTGGGGATGCAGTCTGCGGAGGGTGGGGGGGTGTGGGATGCCGGGGGGTGCCCGTCCTTACCTCGCTGGACAAAATGCTGCCATTGGAGATGATGTCGGGCTGCTGGTCGGCGTAGCCGGTGACGATGGCCCCGCAGGGGTTGTGCTCGGCGTCGGTGCTGCGAGAGGGGCTACAGGGCTTGAGGAACATCAGGTCGGTCTTGGCGGACTCGGGGGTGAGGCAGACTTGGTAGCAGTAGTTCTGGTTGTGGTGGTGGGAGCCGAAACTGCCCGACTCCTCCACCGGCACCTGCGCAGGGTTGCTCGGCACGTTGGAGCTCTGCACCAGCATGATGTCCGACTTGCTGAGCTTCTTCTTGCGGGCCCGCGCCTGCCGGCTGCAGCAGGGGCAGCAGCAGCAGCAGCCCAGGCAGCAGTCGCTGGCCAGGCAGGTGTAGATATTGAGCTTCTTCTCCTTCTGGCAGCGCACCGCCAGGACGATCATGGCCAGCAGGAAGATGAAGGAGACGGAGCCCAGGGCGATGATGAGGATGAGGGTGAGGTCAAGCGAGTTATCCCCCCCGGAGCGGCTGGGGCGATGCTCGCCAGAGCCGCCGCCGCCGCCCCCCGCTCCCGTGCCCGCGGCCGGGCCACCTCCGCCGCCGGAGCGCTCGCCCGCGCCGTCCACCAGCACCACCTGCACGGCGGCGGTGGAGGAGAGCGGCGGCTGCCCGTGGTCGCGCACCTCGATGACCAGCTCGTAGGGGCGCTGCGGGTCACGCTTGGCCGGCACCCTGCGGGCCGTCCGCAGCTCCCCGGAGCGCCAGTCCATGCGGAACAGCCCGGCCTCGTTGCCCCGCGCGATGCTGTAGGTGAGGCGGGCGTTCTCGCCGTCGTCGGCGTCCACGGCCGCCACCCGGCTCACCAGGTAGCCCGGCTCGGCGCCGCGGGGCAGCGCCTCCCGCGCCGGGGTGCCGTTCCGGCCGGGCAGGGGGCTGACGATGGCGGGCGCGTTGTCGTTCTGGTCCACCACGATGATGTGGACGGTGGCATTGCCGGCCAGCGGCTGCGGCTCCTCGCCAGCGTCGCGGGCCTCTACCTGGAAGCTGAACTCTTTGAGCTGCTCGTAGTCGAAGGAGCGGAGGGCGTAGAGAAACCCGTTCTCGGAGTTGATGGAGACGTAGGTGAAGACGGACATGCCCTGGATCTGGCTCTCCAGGATGGAGTAGGCGAGGCGGGCATTGGCGCCCTGGTCGCGGTCGGTGGCGCTGACGGCGTAGATGTAGGCGCCGGGCACGTTGTTCTCGCTCACGTACACCTGGTACACGGGCTGGCTGAAGCGCGGCGCGTTGTCGTTCACGTCGCTCACCCGCACCTGGATGGACTTGCTGGTGCTGAGCGGCGGCTCGCCGTGGTCCCGGGCCACCACGGTGAGCGTGTAGGCGTCGCCGCCCGGCTGCTCGCGGTCCAGCGGCCCCTCGGTGACGATGGTGTAGTAGTTCTTGAAGGAGCTCTTGAGGCGGAAGGGCGCGTCGCCCTGCAGCAGCTCGCACTGCACCTGCCCGTTCTCCTCCGAGTCGCGGTCCGAGACGCTGAAAAGGGCCACCACGGTGCCCGGCGCCGCCGCCTCGCTCACCGCCTCCTTGACGGTGGAGAAGCTGATCTCGGGCGCGTTGTCGTTGGCGTCCAGCACCCTCACCAGCACTTTGCAGTGGGCGGGCACGGCGTTGGGCCCCAGGTCCTTGGCTTGGACGTACACCTGGTACACGCTGCTCTCCTCGTAGTCCAGCTCGCCGCTCACCTCCAGGCGCCCGGTGCGCGGCGCGATGCCGAAGAGCTCGCGGGCGCGGGCCGAGATGTGGCTGCTGAAGGAGTAGATGATCTCGCCGTTCTGCCCCTCGTCGGGGTCCGTGGCGTTGAGCTGCAGCACCAGGGTGCCCGGCGGCGAGTTCTCCGGCAGCGACACGGTGTAGACGGGCTGCTCGAAGGCGGGGACGTTGTCGTTGGAGTCCAGCACCCTGACGGTGAGCAGGGCGGTGCCGGTGCGCTGCTGGGGCTGCCCGCCGTCCACCGCCGTCAGCACGTAGCGGTGCACCGCCTGCTGCTCCCGGTCCAGCGGCTGGTCCAGCACCAGCTCGGCGAAGCGGTTCCCGTCGCCCTGCGTCTGCACGTCGAGGGAGAAGTAGCTGTTGGGGGTGATCTCGTAGGTGCGCAGGGAGTTGGTGCCCACGTCGGGGTCGAAGGCGCTCTCCAGCGGGAAGCGAGTGCCCGGCGTGGCGCTCTCCGAGATCTCCACCGTGAGGTCGGGCTCCGGGAAGGAGGGCGGGTTGTCGTTGATGTCCAGCACCTCGATCTCCACCCGGAACAGCTCCAGGGGGTTCTCCAGGAAGACCTCCAGATGCAGCAGGCAGGAGGGGCTCTGCTTACAGATCTGCTCCCGGTCGATCTTCTCGTTCACGTAGAGTATCCCGGTTTCTAGGTTAAGCTCCAGGTAAGGGCTGCGGGAGTTGGGCGCCGTCTGGAAGCGCCGAGCCGAAAGTTTTGTAATGTCCAAGCCCAGGTCCTCGGCGATATTCCCCACGAACGTGCCATGCTCCTGCTCTTCCTGCACCGTGTAATGGAGCTGGCAAAAAGCCCCCTCCACCATCCAGAGCAAGGCAAAGAGGAATAGCACAACCATCTCCAGACGGGGAAAGAGATTCCCCCCTCCCCGACACCACCGCTGCCTCCTCTTCCAAAAGCCACCGCCACCTCCTCCTCCTCCGAAAATACACACTACAGTGTGTGTGGTGTGTGTGTGTGTGTGTGTGTGTGTGTGTGTGCGCGCCTGTGTGTGCCTGTGTGCGCGCGCGCGCGTGTCCGCGCCTGCAAGCGTGTGGAGATAGAGAGAGGGGTCGGGGGAGGGAGGGGGGGAGAGGTTGGTTTAGGGGGCTGGGGGGGGTGCTAGATACTATTTCTTCTGATTCATGTTAGGATTTTTTTTCTCCCCCATCTCCCTCCTTTTTGTTACGGGTATTATTGTTTCACACGCTGACCAAACGAAGAAGACAGGCGTCCCCACTTCATCTGTGATCTTCGAAATATACGGCCAACTAAAATAGCTATTAGCCGGCTGTAGCTAGAGACACACAGTAGCCCTCTTTTATTTATTCCGAGAGTCTTGGCACTGCACCGCGGCAGCAGCAGTGGCGGCGGAGACAGCAGCAGCAGCAAATCCCAAGGAGGAAATTTTTGTATTTCAAGATTGTCCTCGGTTTGTCTTCCTGGTGGGAGTTGGAGGGTAGATGCTGCTGGAACAGCCGGTGGACATGCCCTCTTTGGATGCAAGGAAAAGGCAGAAAACCGCGAAATTAAAAAAAAAAAAAATTAAAAAATCACCCGCAAAAAGATTTCATATATAAAAAAAAAAAAGGCAGAGAGCTGCTTAGCTACCCAAAACTTTCATTCCCTGATGTCCCTGGGATTTCCTCTTTTTTCTTTTTTTTTTAATATAAGGATTTTAGATTTTTCTCTCTTCTGTTAAAGGTCTTTCATTTTCTTCTCTTATTGCTATGAGTATGTTCATCATCACCATCACTCTGCTTTTACGGCGGTGCCGATCGAGGTGGGGATTTTTTTTTTTTTTTCCTCTCTTGCTGCTTTCGCGTCTAGCCCCTGTATCTGTGGTGTGCTGCTGCTGCTGCTGCTGTTGGTTTCCCGTCCCGGCTCCGCTCCCGGCCCGGCTGCTCCGATCTCTGCCAGCAGTTTCTGAGCGGGCAGCGCTCGGCTGCGCTGTTTTTGCGCAGCGCCCGGCTCCTGCCAACCAATCAGCGCCCAGCACCGCCCCCGGGGGCGGCGTCCCATTGGCCGCGTCGCGCGTCGGGTGCGCTGCGTCACAGCCGAGCCGCGCGCGGGCTGGGCGGGCACGGCGGGCAGAGCGCTCCGGTGCCGCCGAGCGCCCGGGGATCTCTGCCTCGCTCCCTCGTTCCCTGCCTCCTTCCCTCGTTCCCTGCTTCCTTCCCCCAATCCCTGCCTCGCTCCCCTCGCGGGGCGATGCTTCCCCTGGCCCCGCCGCCGCTGCTGCTGCTGGATGGGGAGATCGCCGCTCATCCCTGGCGCGCACGCACACACACGCGCACCCGGGTGAACGTCAACAAGCCCCGCTCCTTGGAGAGGGAGTTTCCACCCAGCCAACTTTCCTTCGCTGGAAAGCTTTTAGAGAAAAGCGTGTAAACAAAGGGAAACTTGGGGTGATGGCTGTTGTTCCTTCTCCCCCCTTCCCCGCCCCTCGGTGTGTTCCACAGTGGAGAGAGTGCAACTTTCCATACTCCCTCCGTGCGGTGTTTCCAGCTCCGGCCAATTTAAAGCACCGCGAGCCTGCGCCAGTATTTTCCTATTTCCATTTTGGAATTTCCACTAGTGTAACAGGAGACCGCCAGGCACGGTGGAAGAGGGACAACGGGAGAACTCTGTCATTGGGTACTCAGGGTGGTGGGGCGGATATCCCTGGAGGGGGGGGGGGGTCTGTCAGGGAGAAGCACAGGAATCCAAGGGAAACGCTGTCGGTGCTGGCTGAGAGATCCACGTCCATAAGGCTACCAAATTAATAGAGTAAAAGAATAAAGTACTTAAAATTCTCGTGGGGAGTATCCCCCCTTGAAAGTTACTGTTTTTCAAGAGCAACACAGAGCAGGGACGTGCAGCTCCTGCTCTAACCCCATCTCTAATCCATCACTCAGCAGCGGTTCTGTCCACACATCTCAATGTGTGCGTGGAAACGCA
Organism: Sturnus vulgaris; assembly: GCF_052056855.1. NCBI lineage: Eukaryota > Metazoa > Chordata > Aves > Passeriformes > Sturnidae > Sturnus > Sturnus vulgaris. The sequence continues at coordinate 67,199,312 of NC_142246.1, forward strand.
GGAATCCACATTAGGATGGCGAGGTTGCCCCGAGAAGCTGTGGATGCCCCATCCTTGGAAGTTTTCAAGGCCAGGCTAGACGGGGCTTGCAGCAACCCGGCCTAGCGGAAGATGTCCCTGCCCATGGCAGGAGGGGTTGGAGCCAGCTGGCCTTGGATGTGCCTTGCCATCCCAACCATCCCTCGCTGTCCAAAGCCTGATCCCCCCTCCCTTCCCCCGGCCCGGCCGCTCTGGCGGGCGGCGGGCGCCCCCCAGCGCCTCCAGCGCCGCACTGCACCCGGCAGCGCCGCCGCCGCCTCCGCCCCTGGGGCGCGCACAGCTCGCTCCGCTCCGCACCGGCACCGCACCGGGCCCGCACCGGCACCGCACCGGGCCCGACCGCACAGCCCTGCGGCAGGCGGCATTGCCTCGCCCCTAGAGGGGCGCACAGGGAAGCGGCAGCCGGCGCGGCGGGCAGGGAGATGCCTCCTCTCCCCCAAACTGCATCCTTCGGGGTGGCTCCCTACCCACCCCTGCGCTCTGTGGCAGCGCGGGGCACAGTCGGCGGGGCCATTCCGCTGGGTGTTTTCCAGAAAATTTGAAAAATTTCGTCAGAATCCCCCGGCTGCTGCGGCTGCCCGCTGGATGCGGACGGGGACCTCGCTGCCTTCCCTTTCCGTGCAGAAGCGCCGCCGCTCACCTGCCCGTCCGCTGCCGCCGGCTCCAGGCGCGGACAGCGGAGATCGCGCCTCTCCTGCCTGGGGGACCGGTGGGTGCCCATAGGGGAGCGGCCGCTGCCCGGCACTGAACGCGACCCGGGGCAGCCCGGCTCTAGCCTGGCTTCTCTCCCCGCCGCCGGAGCCCCCGGTGCGGCCGCCTCTCCTGCCTTCGAGGAACGCGGGCGCAGCGGGCGAAACCCGGGAGACCGAGCCCGCCCGTGCCCGTGCCCGTGTCCGCCTCTGCGGGCCGGAGGAAGCCCCGAAGGTGGTGGTGGCATGGAGGGGGACACATCTCCGCGCTCGGGGGTCGACACCCACGCGAGGCGCCCGCAGAGACGGCGTGATGCGGGGGGCAGCAGCCCCGCGGGAACATGCACATATTTATATCCATATCCACACACGTGTATAGGCGGGGGGGAGCCGCCTCCCGCCGGGATCCGGGCTGCCCCCGCGATTCCGAGCGCAGCCGGGTCTCCATTTTGGGTCTCCGAGCAGCGCCTGGGAAGCGGCAGGGATCGGCGGCCGCCCTCCCGCTAATGCCGAGTGACAAATCGCACTTAGGCGATACATGAACGAGAAAATGATTTATGGATTTTCGCGACGGTCTGAGCCGATGAAGGCGACATGAATTATCCATCCTAATGTGCAATATATCATTTTCTAATAACACTGGGTTGGCCCTAACGCTGTGCGCTGCTCCCTTCGATAGCAGGTATCGATTGGGCACAGTCCGAGCGCCGGCTTTCCGCCGGACACGTACCTCCAGCAGCACCAGCTGAGATCTGTGTATTTACCTCTTCCTAAAGCCCAGGGCTATGGGCAGACCCCTGACACCGTGCCCTTTAGTTTTTCCATCTGTCATCATTTAATTTGGCAATTCCTTTACCGAATGAAGACTAATCTTTCGTGTCACTGCGTTTCACTCTGTGCTGTGATGTGGAGATGGAAGGAGAGGATGCCAGGTTTGTAAATCCTCCGTGCTGATGGGGATGACACCTGGGTGAGTCAAACCTTTCCCCCCTGCCAAAATCCTCCTTGGCACCCCAAGTGCAACGGGGCACTTTCTAACAAGGAGAACAGATGCTAAATCATACTTCTGCTCACACAGAGCTTCCCTGGCACCTCCGTTTACCAAATCTCAAGGATTATTTTAAAGACAAAATTTTTGCACTTAACTCATACACGGTAGGAGAGTGAATCATCAACACACAAAACTGAATAAGATAAGAGGGGGAAGAGCTGCCAGATCTGGAGGATGCTCCAAAGCCAAGCCTAGTGCCCCAAGGCCAGGGCATCCCCTCTGCCCCAGCCAAGTTCTTTTGCCCTTCATCACGCAGTTGCAGTGAAGTCATAGTGACATAAGCTATGAACAATCCCAATTATTTATCTAAATGGTTCCAAGTCTAAAATATCACTTTCACATTAAGAAGGACAAGCGAGTCCTGGCCTTCCATGAGATAAAACAGAGATGGGAAAGATGGAGGTAAAAGATCAATGCATTCATTTAGGGTCGGGGTTTAGATAAGTGATTACTGGGGAAGAGGTGAGGAAATGCTTCATTTCTCATTAGCCAAGTGTAGTTTTTCCATTGCTCAGACACAAAAGGAGTCAAAGAAGTAAGGAAACATCCAAATGCCGTGTTCTGGAAGAAACAATCATTATCCTAACCTGCACAATCATATTTTAGGTTGTAGAAATCTAATCCCCATAGTTTAATCGAGTCATCAAAATGATCTGCTGGTTCTGTTTTAGGTTCAGTCTTAGTTTCAGGCTGGGGAACATTGTGGCCTCTTTACTGTCTGGATGTTAAAAACACATGAAGATTTGGCCTCCCCTGTACCTCAAAGGTTAGATTGTTAGATTGTTATTCCTTGTTTTAATATTAATTATCTTGGTTAAAAAACAAAACAAACCAAAAAAACATAATAAAACCCACCCAGGTTCTCCCTCAAGACAATGACAGCTCATGGTGCAGGAAAGATTACTGGAATTGATGATAGGATTAGGATTGTAAATAGGAAACAAAAGATACTATGGTTAGAAAGACCCTGCTTCCTAAGAGAAAGATGTATATGTATTACTGATGGGGCCACAGGATGAAATCCTGCTTCAAAGTGAGGTCGATACAGAACAATTTCACAAATTAACTAAGGGGCCCGGTTATTTCTATCAGAGGGGAAAGTTCACTGCCACCACTCCCTCAATGGATTTCTCTCTTAATTGCCAATGAGGAGACAAAACAAGAAGGCTAGACAATTTGGCTAATCAATAAAGAAAGCCTGTCTTCATGTTTGCCTCAGGAGCACTCCGTATGTCAGATCGATGTAGAAGCCACCAAAGTTCTTGCAGGGGTCACCAGTGATTAAGACATTTTCTGATGGCTTTTAAACAACCCCAGAGACAAGCATCTGCCACAAGGCTGAAGATGTAAGCAGAACTAGAGATACAACGTTAATCATCACCTTCACGCTTACAAGGGTGCTCCTGGTGATGAAAACAACTCGTTTATGACCTTAGACAGCTGTTTTAATAAGTGATAATCAAGTATGACTTCATTGTATGCTCTGTACTCCACCAGTGATCAGATATGATGGACAGAAGGTGCCAGGAGTCTAGAACAGAATTACAATGGATGCATCCTACAGGAGTTTCTTAAGGCCAGCTTCTTCCCCCTTTTCTTTGCCCACCCCCAAACATTCAATACACATTGCAGGGAGCCTACTCAAGCACCAAGAAGCTGTTGAGTGTGAAACAGCAGATTGGTACAGTCTACTGCTATTATCCTGCCTTCTCCAGCTTTCAGAGTCTATCATAATGTTTATCACAAAAAGAAAAAAAAAAATCCCAGCCTGTTTCGATGACTTGTGATTTTAGCTGATTCAAGTCTGCATTGAAATAAATAGAAGGAAACTATTTTTTCCACAGTTAAGCTCTGAACACTTTCTATCAGTCAGGCCTTTTACAATGTCCAGATCAGAGCAGCTAAGGTCCTGGTCACTTCAAAACCGTTGTTTCTGTATGCATGGCTTTACACTAACATTTGGCCTGATTCCTATAAGCTTGTGTCATGTCCCATTACTATCAATGTAATAATTAGTCACAAGTCTGACAATTTTTTAACTCCACTTTTATTGTCGTGCTGCAGATGCATTATAAACAAATAAAAATGACTTTATAGAAGGCGATCAGTCAAAAATACTGATTTTATCTGTTTACTTGAAGAGAAGAGGTGACACGTATTTAACATCAAAGAAGATATTTCTTAACAAAAAACTCTTCAATAAGGCAAATTACTTACCATCTAGCTAGAATTTTCAGAAAGATAGTTTACTGCATAGATAGAAACCTGGTACTGAATCAAATGGAAAGCAAAATATGATCACATTGATCAGGACAGGCATCATATATTTTTTCTCTATAAATTTCTTTTTTTATGGTATTTCTCAATCAGCTGCACCCATTTCCTTCAACTTCATCAAAATGCAGTTGACCTGTATCTGAATTCAGCCAATGCTGCTAAGCTTGAATGATTACCAGAGCAAATGAGGACAAAAACTACAGTGGAAAACTCCAGTGGTATGAGACTCTGTTAAGCTTCTTATAATGCACTCAAAGCCATAGGTAGATGTAGTTGCTCGTGATAAAGAAAATTACACTGTTGATTTTCTTTTCAACAGTAAGTTCAAACCTTAAACTAAAGCACCATTTGTTTTGAGGTTCAGCTTGAAAGCAGTAGTTCAAATACAAAACATTTATTCTTAGATATAACACTACAGCGCTTGACAGAATAAATACAAAAAAGCCCTAAACTCTAGATTGTTTGCCCAGAAGAATTTGCATTCTTGGGCCTCAGTGTTCCGTGTATATATAATTTCCAGCATAATTCTATCATCTGAGTCATCGTGCCAACTATGCAGCAGATAACAATAGCACCAACTAGGAAGGAAAAGGAAAAAGATGGCAAGAGAGATGTTATAATTATGTAGTCACTTAAGAAGAGTATGCACATCTATATTTTTGTACCTATTCTAGATGGAGCTATTTGCACTACCAGTATTCAAGACTGTATTTTTTGAGTCTTCCCTTGGTAAGACCATATGCTCAGGTGCTTGCTATTTCTCCTAAAATTGCATCTGTCTAGGGAAAACTTTTTATCCACCTCAATTTCAGTATTGAGGAAGTTGCACTTGGAAAGCAGTTTAGTCACTTATGAGAAACTGATCACTTTTTTTTTTTTTTTTTTTTTTTTTTTCTGGTCTATGCTAAAAAAATTGCAATATTCAATTCAAAATCTTACCACCTCCACATATTGGAATAGTGACTTTAGCAGATGGAGGTCTCAGGAGTACTCGTTGCCATTCTCAGACAGATACCAAGGGATCTTCCAGAGAATGGCAAAGGGATAAGTCCTCAGAACTTCTTCCACAGAAGCTGTTCCTTGAAACACTTCCACACTCTCAGAAATTTACAAGTTAGTCTTTGAAAAATCTGTGCTAGACACCTCCTCTCACAACTGCTTAGTGGCTGGACTGCGTGACAGAAACCAGGCAAGTTCATCTGTTCCACACAATTGCTGTAGAGGATGAACACGGTTTTTCTCAGAATAATTATTTCCAGGGTTCTGCAGAGCTGGATGCACGTTTATCCATACACTTGCTGCTCTCAGTGGTGGTAAGGAAGCAGGAGAAAGTGGAAAAGGAAAAGCATCTCTATAAAACAACATAGAATAACAGAAAAAGGTGATCACAATTACTAAGGTATAGGGAAATGGCTATGAAAGTAAAACTGCAGCAAAACAAATGGTAAGAGAGAAAATTTAAAAAGCCCCAACATTTAGACTTAAAAACAAAATCAATCAGGTTATAACCCCAAAGCTAAATACCCTACCAGATTTTCCAGCAGCTTCCTAAGTTCCTGCAGACTAACAACAACAAAAGTTAGTGTCCTTTCCCTTTTCATTAGCAGGCTTTACATATGCATATGGAAAAACTCCTTACTGTGAGCTGTTACTTAATTAGGTGAACTAGGAGTAGTCTGTGCTATAGATTTCAGTGGTCCACGCTCTATTTATTATGCAAGTTGTGGCCTGATGTTGCTACAATTACAGTTTTTCAATTAAAAATCAAGCCAGAAGATTTTCTCCCTCACCAGAAGTCTGTGCAGCAGTGGGACCTCCAGAGGCTGAGCCAGCCTGGCTGCTGCTGCCTCACGGAGCTGCAAGGTTGCTCTGATCAGCAGGATCTCACAGCTACAGGGCACAGGGACAATACACCTCACTCAGCAAAACTTTGGAAACATGATTAGCAAAGTATGCAAGTTGCATAACCAGGCTTAGGAAATGTTGGATTTCAAAGTTCCTGATGTTGTTGCTTCTAGTGAGCCTGTAAATCACAGTGATCTGTTACTAAAAGATCTCTCTCTGCTGCCTGTCAGTCCTGCAGTTTGTGCACTGGAATGAGGCACTCCAAAGGTACCCAGTTTTTATTCTGGGATGAGATCTTTCCCAAGATCTTCGTTGTTTGGTCAGTGCACACCATGAGCAGTGGTGCTGATGCTGAATCGGGGCTGGTTCATACCTGCAGCACTTTGGGTTCTGTTACAGTATCCAGTGCAGAAGGAAGGAAAGGAAAGATCCTGCAGCTGAGGATGCTGAATTCCCAGTGCCGTTGTGTGTTAACACGTGTAACATATGTCCCGGTTCCCTGGTTTTAAGGAAGGCTAAAACAGTGTTGCCAAATGTATTCTGTCGTGAATGGATGAATACTTGGGAAGCACTTGGGTATGGTGAGAAGAGCTCCGGAGGTGATTATGATTTTAGAGGAAGTGGAGGGTTGGCACAATATGCTCTGAAGAAGTCTGCAGCCACATGTGAGTGTCTCCTCACATGCCCACAACAAGCTGCTGAATCACACCTGCTTCCTTTAATACTGGTATTTTCTCATTTTGCAGGCTTTACTATGCAAATCTTTTTGAAGTAACACAAGCATATACAACCATATGCATATGCTTACATGTAAGTACATGAACCTTGATGTTGAGCTTGGAGAGAAATGACAGTTCTGCAAGATGTTCAAGTGGGGGGAGAGAGGAATATAGCTGCAAACAAGTTCAGCAGGAGCAATGACCAGCACAAACCCGATCCTCCCTCTAGCGAGAGTCTTTTAATTCAGTGCGCTTCTAAGCTCTCGGGAGAGGCTGATCAGCTCAGCCACTCGAGACAGCAAAATGTTACCCCCACGACTGGCAGGGTCACCCCGCTCAGCACCGTGGCTGCTCCTGCCGGCTGCCAAGGAGCGGTGCAGGAGGAGACAGAGCATCATTTCCCCAAGAGCAGCCTCGGAAAGCTGCGAGCTGCAGCAGCTGCTGCTTAAGAAGGGCTCCGTCAAATCCTGCAGCTGTGGGAGGCAGCAGCTGGATTGCAAACAAGCCGTGTGATGTCCACGCAAAAAGAGGAGTGTGTGTGTGTTTGTTACTGTGCTTATTGCAGATAAAAGGAGCGGTGCAGCGCGCTGCCGTGCAGGAATCTGCGCTGCTGCGCACTCACGAGGGGAGTGTCTGCCTCCAGAAAGCAGAGAGCTGGCTTAAAGAAGCGATCACTGGGGGAAAATATCACATGGGCGCTGTGGAAACTCTGTGTGAGCTAAGCACCAAAGTAAAGAGCTTTGCAGGAAAGAGAGGGAAAAGGGAGTGAAGACAGGAAGGACTCAAGTTGTGGGAAGTGTTAAATAGAAGAATGAGCCATGTAAATGTGATTTGGGGTAGAGTGGGAAGATGTCAGAAATGTTGTAGGAAGGCTTGGATTTTCTTAGCTCTGAAAAGCATTTGAGAGTTTGCTGGCTTTCTGTGCTTCTCATAGATTTCCCTGTAATTGGGGGAAACTTGGTGAAAGAGGATCACTGCTTCCTGTAAAAGGCAGTGTCAAGAGCAGAGTGGGAATATTTTGGAAGAACTTACTGCTTTTACTGGTTGTGCTCAACTGCTGGCTTTACTTAGAAAAGCTTCTCCTGGAAGGATGTATTAGGAAGTTGTCTGCAGCTCTCCCTTGCTGCTGTAATGCTGGGCAGTAGGGATCTGGGGAGCACTTGTGTTCCCCGGTTTCCACCATTGTGTAGTTTCCAAGAATCTGGAGCTGCCCAGGAAATGAGGTTATAACATTCAATTTGCTGGAAAGAAAGGATATAGACATTTGACCCTTTGCTGGATTTTGCTCAGCACAGAAAGGAACAAAAGCACAATTAGGAAGGAAGAAATAGCCTTTATGGCATGACCAGGGTGCTGATAAATAGCTTCAGAAATGCAGTTCTATTGCAAGCCAAGATAGAAAATCCAACTAATAATTGTATACATTGATTTAGCAGTGTAGCTATATGGGCTTACAGGATAGTATTGAAGAATATTAACTGAAAATCCTTGACCAGAATTCAGAAAAGTGTAGCATCATCGAAGTCCTTTATCTAAAGAGCTGTAATACATAAAACTGTATATACTAATGCCCCTTTCTAGAATCTTCAGCATGTAATAAATAATCACCTTATGTTATGGTCTTGGTGGGAAGAAAGAGAATAATACATGATTGGCACTCTGAGAAATCACGGAAAAATGGGGCTAGGAAATGTATATAACTGTATTCTTTTTTCTGCCAAAATGAGGTAAAAATGTGATACTGCAAATTTCTAGAGGTGATTGCTGTAATAAAATGATTTCCAGAGCTTATGTGCTTTTAGGGAATGGCAGAAATTGTCATTTGATGTAGTACCAATGTTAGAAGACAGGATTGTGCTCTTGCTTTGCTAGTGGTGGTGACTTGGAAGAACTGCCTCAGAGTATATGTGTATAACAGGCATAATATATCTCCCCTATGAAAAAAGTGAATTAGGGCCATAAGAAAGAAGATTCCATACAGGAATTGGACTCCATTATTGCACAGGAGCCTACTCTGAGAAGGTTTCTCTTTAAGCCTCCCTACTTAAACGAGATAGAAGCAGAAATGTGTGCTTTGGGCATCCTAACAGCAGAAGTTTGAGAGATTTTTGTAGTAACTTGGTGTGGTTTGGCTGTATGAAAAATGCAGTGTTAGAGCTTCCAGTGCTGCATCAAAAATGCTATGGCCATGCCAAAATGGAGCTTGGTATAAACACATTTGGCTTCTTCAAATGTCTTCAGAATAAAGGGAGAAGTTAATTTTGTAGTGGCAGTTGCCCTGCTTGTGCCCTGCATGCTGGATCATAGCTGCTATCTGTCTTGAGGTGGAAGAAGTCAGTAGATGTTCCATATTGCTTGATTTGTCTAATCTGCTAGATCTGGGACTGTCTGATCATCTGGAACCTGATGCAGCTTGTCCAGTTTGTTATTATTGGGTGATGAGATAACATGTCTATGGTCTATCTATCCATGTATAGAAGAGGCTAATCATATCTTAGAATTTAAAGAGCCTAGCATAAATTTATTGAAATGCTTGTGAAATGAGAATAGAGGTTTCCTTTGTACCATATGGTTGCCAAGTGTGGCATTAGGCAATAATAGCTTTCAGTCTGTGAGAGTGGTGAAAAAAAAATTACTAAGTGGTTTAACCTTTTTGGCTATAAAAGAATTGTGACTTTGACATCTGTTCTAGTCCCACTTAAATTACTGGAGTTTTTGACAGAGTTTTTTGTGTTTTTTTCTTTTTTATTTGGGGTGGTGGGAGGGCGGGTATGTTGGGCTCCTGCTTGTAGTCCATTTGTCCTACAAATCTGTGTGTGCTTGTCAGCCAGCTGACAACCGTTCTTTGATCATGATTTTTTGGGTTTTGTTTTTCATTTTTCTCGTACATGGACAAAAAAAGTATTTTCTCTGTTACTCACAGCAAAATAATAGAAGCCTTGTCTGAAATTAGGAATGATCAGTATCCAACCAGCATACATTTTAGTTAAAATGTTCTAGAATCACGTTTCTTCTTTTTAATGTTTGATGCTATATTCATTTTTTGGCCTTGGTCTGCAGTATAGGTACATGAACACACACACGTGTACAAGTGGGAGTAAAACTCAGTTGCCGAAGTCTGATCTTGCATTTTATGAAGATGTGAAATGATAATGAAAAGCCCATAGGTAACTGGGACGTGGGCAAAATGCAGAACTGGGACTCAGGAACTGGCAATGCAGGGAACATTTTCTGGAAAGAAAAAGTATGTCCTATTCTCACCCCAATTTTTGGCAAATAATTTTTTGTTTCAGCATGAAACTGAGGGATAAAATACTAGTTATTTTCACTGTGAATAATGATAAATCTCAGAATTGGAAACAACTTCTATGCCTTTTTTTATCTTCATTTCACTTCCTCAAAACAAATTAATTTGATTATATTGCGGAGCAAAATGCTGGGAATGTCCTTTCTTAAAATATATGGAAAGTAAAGTAAATAGAAAGCAAGAATGTGTTCTTTTTTTATTGGATTTTTATGGAGGTTATAACCAGAGTTATTTTCTTCCAGATTTAATCTGAGTTCTTATAAGCAGTTACTCTTATAGAGTCAGTATGGACCACATCCAAAGTTGTTCAAGTAAAATAGCAAGATTTCCAGTGATTTCAGTATTCTTTTGATCAGGCCCTTAATCTCTTAGAAAATGTTAAGCTTAATAAGACTGTTGTGTAAATGGTGCTGATGGAATTCTCTTTTGTGCCTAAAGGAGAAGAAGGTGGAGATTTATTAAGTGGTTGTCCATAAGTATTGTTTTACTTCATTGTCATTCTGTTCCCTTTCCAGCTCTTTTTGTCTATAAAAAGTTAAAATAAATCCCTTTTTAAGGGTTTGCTATTGTGTTATGGTACTTAAAGTTTAATGTCTTTGTACAAAGAGCTTTTATGAAGGAAGATTTGTCCAGGCCTATCTTGTAATAAACATCTGGAAGCTGCAGGGGTTGGTCTATGGTGGCTATATAGCAAAAATACAGTTTAACTAGCTGGCTTTACATCAGGATTAATTTTCCCCTTGGTTTGGTTTTTTTTGAGTTTTTGTTTGTTTGCTTGCTTGCTTTGTTGTTTTGATTTTTTGTTTTGTTTTTCAATTTTGTCTATTCACTTATTTAGTTTTTTAATCTGAATATATATGTCTTATTGTGGTCAAATTGTCTTAAATAATCTTCTGATTGGTAGACAGCAGAAAACACATCTGGGATTGGTGCTGGGAGGGTTGTATTAAACCAGATTACATATCTGCAAGGTATTTATTCACTGATTAAGTGTTTAAAGAGCAAAGTTTCTCATCTCTAAAGACAATTTCCTTTTGTACAAAATATATAGGAAAATGAGTATTTCTAGATTAGCCAAAAGAAAAAGCTGCCACAGAGGTAATAGGCATCATTTGTATGTGGGCCAGAAGTTTAATTAGGATTTAGCAAAACAGAAAACTAGAGCTTTAGCCCAGATGATGCAAACCAGAAGTGAAAGCCCTTAAAGAGTTTGGGGGAAGGAGGGAATTTAAGGTTGTTTTTTTTACAAAATGAAAAGACAATGAAGTTTCAGTAGTAATAATGAAGATAAGGGAAAATTGCAGAAAATACCATAAAAGAATAAAGAAATAGAAGTTTGTAAAAGTCTCAGAGGGAAAATTAGGTAAGGAAAGTTCTAGCAAATAAGAAGTAGAACATGAAGTAGTAATTCCTTCACTACATTTATAGTGCTGTGAATGAACAAGCAAAACCAAAATCCATATTTTGGATGTGATGATGCTGAACAGTAATGATCTGTAATGGCAAGAGTCAACATCAAAGTTCTCAGATGACAATAGGAGGCTTTAGAAAATAATTTTAAGTGTATGACTTAATCGGTAATTCTTAGAGAATTATTATCACTGACAGTCCAGGAACAGATTAATTGAGTGGACGTGCAGAAATAGAGTTATCATCTCCCCAATTTAGCTGCACTTACCTAAAGTGCAGCTTGACTCTTCCAGACAAAATGGGGCTGGGTCAGTCAGGGTGGAAGTGAGAGGAGTGAGTCAGCCCTTGGACAGAGACATAAACCTGGATTCACTGTTTTGAGCAATGGAAGCAGCATTTCCACGTGCCAGCAGAGCTTGCTGAAACCAAGAAAGGTGTACCAGCAGCCCAGCACCACCAGGAGAACCATGGAGAAGGTGCTGACCAAGGACCTGGGGGAAGCTGGTTCACCTCAGGATCTCATTCTCTCTCAGAACTCCCCTGTGACTATTCCCCACAGGCCTTCCAGCAAAAGGAAGATGTTAATTGCTTTCAGGAAGAAGGAGAAAAATAAAGATGGAAATGAGAAATACCAGTGCTTACAGATACTTGCAGGTATTCACTGTAAGTGCCTTTGTTCAAAAAGTCCCCAGCCTTGTTTGAGTCTGAAGGAAGGAAAAAAATTGCTTCTGAGGCTTTTAAATTAATTTTGTCCTCATTTGTGTGAGAAGATAAATTGCAATGCTTATGAAACTATTTCATTTTAATTGTGTATGTTAGAATATGTTTAGCATACAGGATGGTCTAGATTTAGTCCTTGGAAGTTTTATTTTATTGCTCTGTGTATTTCACCTGTACTTCCAATCGGTAACACACACATATTATGAAGCTGCAAGCAAAGTCTCATTGTATTTCTCTGCTGTGTTACCTCTCTTTTTTCTGAAGAGGCCTGCCTTAAGAGGCCACACTTTCTAAGCCCATTAGACCTATTAGCCCAGACTGCTAATAAATGCCAACTAATATTAATTATGGCGTGGTTCACATTAGGAACAGAGGATTACTCTTAGAACCAGAGTGGCTGCAGCCTGTTGCAGTAGTATGTAGCAGGTCTTTCCAAGTAGGGGTCATCGATAAATAAGATTTCTCAGACCAGAACCATTCAGACTTGTGCATTTTGAAGTTAATCAGTGCTCACATGGAGCCTCTCCTCCCATCATCAATTTTTTAACAGAAAAGAGTGCGGGGAAAACCCATGCCCATGCATCATCTAAGTTTGGGTTGTGTTTACCCTGTGCCACCTATGGACTCATGCTTTTATTTATATCCATAGTGAGAGAAGACTCAAGAGGCATTAGCAATGCCCTTTTTCCTTTCTCCCAGCATCATTCAGATGGAATTATGGGAGTGCTCAGGTGAGTTCACTGCTCTGAGCACATGGGGAGCTGTGATTCTTTGTCTCTTCTCTCCCCTTCTGTTTTACTGATGTCCTTCTAAGGCAGGTTTTTTTTCCCTTCCAGCTTTCCAAATGTGATTGAAATAATTTTATTGGGTACAGCTCCTCTCTGCTGGCTTGGCAGGTTAAATGGAACCTACTGGTCCACACAAATGTTTAAATCAAGAGCCCAAGGTTAGCCAGTGGGGAATAGGCCTTGAGTCCTCTATCACAGACTTCCAGGTGCTACACTAGACATAACACCTTTGATAATTATAAGTATTTTAATTACATGGATATATGCTGTAGGATCAAATTCTTCTGAGAATTTCATATTTAAAATCAATTGATTCAGATAATTATATTCATTAATGAAAAAAAGAGTCTAAAATACCTGTTTGAAACCAACTGAAACTACGTTTAGTTCTGGTTTTCATAGTTCCTGCAGTTATGTGAAATAGTAGAGTTCAGTTTAATTGACCATGCACAATGTGTTTGCACGTTGCTAATTTCAAAATCCAAGGCTTAACATTAAAGTTAGAATTTGAATGACATAAATAGACAAATACAAATTTTTTATATACACCAAACTTTTCACTTGCTATGATGCTAATGCTTAGATACCTTGTTTAATGATAGTTAATACAGTGATACTGATTTTGTCCCTGCTGTGTTCATTATTAACCCCAGAAAGCAATGGAAATTTTATTAGACTCAACACTGGATATTAATACTGTTCCTGACTATGTTGTGAAAAAAAATTAAGAAGGAGCCTGCAAATATTTGTAAGTTAATTGACTGACTTGGAAACCACTAACGTACATGAATGACATTTATTCACAGAAATTGTCTCGGTAAATTCAAAATCTGTCCAATGAGTAGTTGTCAAATAAGGCCATAAATCAGACCTTTATGGAAAATTTAAGAAATGTTAATGAGAAGGCACCCTCAAGGTATTATGGAAACTTGAGAAGTTTTCATGAACAGTATTTTGAAGTCATAAATAATTAAATAAAGATACTGGTCAAAGTTTAAAAATAAAGAACCAGAAGTTAAGCTTAGTTTTTCTATATTAAAAAAAAAAATCTGGAGTGTCCATCAGCTCATGGTAGCTATTTATATTCTACCTGACAACAACAGCCAGTGTTGGTGGGCAATCACCTGAGCCATGAAGGAGCCTGGCACTCAGCTTTCACCTGGGAAGCAATGTGGGGACAAATGTTCATGGGCCTGCCTTATGGCTAAGTGAAAATGGTCCAGCAGGGTTCCAGCTGTGCCTTGTTTACCTGAACTGTGGGTTGGGATAGTGTCACCAGAGTGAGAAGGAGAAAATGACAAGCTGGTGGCCGAACAAAATTCCTATCTCAGAGAAGGTGATTTCCTATATCACCTGCATATGGTTATCAGTCCCTGTCTGGGATGGTTAACTGGGGTCATGCCCAAGGGAGTCTTCCAGGAGGGTGACTGTGCATTGGAGGATGCAGCTGCAAGGCACACAGTTCTTTGTGGCAGCCTATGTGCAGTTGCAGTCCTCTGTGGATCCTGGTGTAGTGAAAGAAATGCGTCCTGGTGGCCCTACGGAATAGGAGGGGAGGAATGCTGTCCTTTGAGCAGGGTTCATTTCTCTTGTGATCTGAGGTGGACCTCTCCAGCCCTATTCTGAGTGCTCAGAGCCTTTCAGTACTAATGCACGTTGCACCCCAGGTCCCAGGAGTTTCTGCATGAGTTGAGATGTGCAGGCAGGACCATCAGTGCAGCAGCCTGGGGTGCCCGGTGGGGCTGTCCTGCTAATGCTGGAGCCACATGTGGGTGAGACTGTGTGGTGACAGATTCCATGCAGCCTGTGTCCCATGGCATGATGTCACAGAGGGACACTCACACCAACAGCTCCTGCTCCATACAGTGTCCCTGCACCACTGTCTCTGGAGAGGCCTGGGTGACACCAGGACTGTTGTCACTAGCACTGTGCTGTGCAGGAGCTGTCCTGCTGCCAGGAGGCTGTGGCAGAGCGCTGGAGACACGTCTTGAGAAGTGTTGAGGAGGAGGAGGAGAGGAGCAGAGGGTTTTCATAGCAGGAAAAGCATCTCTTCTCCAACTGTTGCAGTGCGGGGGGGGCAAAGATGCAGAAGTACCTGCTCTATAACACTGTGGAGCCAGAGGAGCTCCCAACCCTCAAGGAGCTCAGCACCATAGGTAAGGCCCCAGGGGACCTTTCCAGGAGCACTGTCAGTGCCAGGATTACATGGAGACAAGCTGTGGAAAGCCCGAGGCTGGGGCCATAGGTGGGACCCTTCTGGAGGGCACAGACTGCTGCAAGGAGTCTGCTGTGTTGTGCCTTGGAGCTCGAGGGTGCCTCGGTAGCTGTGATATCCCACCCTTAAGGAGAGAACACAGGATTCATAGATGCTTGTGGTAGAAGTGATGTCTAAAGATCACTTGCTTTTCATATATTTTTATATATTCATAGGTCTATAGATTACTATTACATATCTATATAGCTCCCAGTATTTTCCCTACTTTTTCTCTAAATTTGAGAGTAATAAACTAACCATATAATAGATTCCTGAAATATCGTTTAGCCTTATTTTCAATAAGAGAACCTAGAAGTACATTTTGTTTTCCAATCAGAATCTGAGAAGACACAACAAGAAGTGGAGCAAAGAAGCCCTGGACCAACTCCAGTGGGGCAGTATCCAAGGAAAAATTACCTAACCAACTGCTCTTCTAATTGGACAAAGTTTGTTAGATATGATGATTTGTTAAACTTATGAAATTGTAGAAATCTGATGCCCGGTGTGTCCATGACCACCAAGAGAGCTGGAAGTTTCTAAATAAAGGCCTGCTTTTTATTTTACTATTTTAACAATGTTGCAAGGGTTTTTCTTTTATGATATCAGGCAACAGCAGGGAACAACAAAAATCAGAGTGTCCACAAAAAATCACCTAGTTTTATTTTAAAAATTACGCAGCTGGCATGGAAATTTCTATGTTAGTCCCTGATTTACTGCTATATAAGCACATGGATAAAAGTCCAGGGTCCTGGGGGCTCTGACCAGGCTTGGTAGGGGTACCCTTCTATAGATAGGTTTCTTCGTTTCTAAACATATTAGTTATCATGTGCAGTATTTGTTCTTTCACACCTTTTGGGAAATGGGTCAGAGGGCTTGGGGGGACTTTGATGGTCTTGATCCCCTCTACAGTCCATGCCCATTTCTTAGCCTCATTCCTGCTTTTGTGCTGTACTGTGTTGTGCATATCTCCAGAGCTAGAACAAGGATGTTTGTCCCAGAAAAGTGCTGCTCTACTTCCACATGCCCCACTTCTCCAGCCCCCTTTAGTCCTTTCCTTCACTGTGTTAATACCAACAGCAGCCATCTGGCTATGGGTGTTTTAGACATACACATTATATCCATCTGGGAATCTACAGTAGCCCAGGCCTCTAGGCACTGGCACTGTCTAAAAGTGGAAATCACCTTTGCAAAACTACAGCCTGCTTTTCCTCTCCAGGCCTGTCTTGGACATAGGGCAGGCTTTGAACCTGGGGGACACTCAAGAACACAGCCTCGGTCAGTGGGAGTGCTTATTCATGGCAAAGGGGAGTCTGAGACCACTCCACTGTCACCTGCTTGGGTAAGGGCATGGGGGTTGGTGGCCTGTGCTGGCTTCAGAGCATGGTAATGGCTTTCATTTGCTTTCCAGAAATCTGCAAAGTCTGGTCTGGAATGTCTCGGCACATCTACAGGCAGCTCTTGAAGAAGAGGGTGAGTCTTGCCTCCTGCATGTGCCTCATCCTGCCCCTCTGGGGTTCCAGAGCAGGGCCCAAAGTGCCATCCAAGTCATCTAGAAGCCTCATTACTTTGGGCAGGAGCTTATCCTGTCAACACCACTTCTTGTTTGTGTTTTCAGGCAGTGGATATTGGAATTGGGAGTTTTGCGGTTGTGCCAGCGCAGGCCAGTGTGGCAGAGGGCAAGGTGTTGCCTGTTGAGAGACCTATGTTCATTCTGAGCAAACCTCTGAAGATGTTTTACAGCCTTGAGAGTGACGAGACCAAAATTCCTGGTAAGAAGATGGGGGATCCTTTCCTTGCACAGGCCTTGCATTTGCTGCCAACACCTCTAATATAACAAAGACTCTACCAATGTGCAAAGTGCTGACTGTGGGCACAGATGTGGTACCACAGATGTGGTAGCCCAGCACCCTGCTCCTCCCTGAGGAGCCAGCCTCATCTGCTCAGCTCTCCTATGCTCACAGCAGGAGGCAAAGCTTTGCTTGGCCTTTCCCATCATCTGTGTCCATGGAGACGTGGATGGAGCTCAAAGGGGGACACTGAATGTCTGGCAGTGTTGCCTGAGAGCTGGATGTTGATGATTTCCAGTTTCTGATTTGGTTGAACTGTGCTGAGAGAGACACTTAGTTTGTGCTTGTTTGCTAGATGAGACACCTGTTGCTCAGCCAGACTTTGAAGAGATTGCTGCAAACACCCATTTTCGCCAGGAAATTGTGGAGCAGTGCGTGCAGGAGACCCTGCTTTGCTTTGCTGGGGCCCTCCGTGACAACAAAGAGGTGGAATTCTCGTTCAGGGGTATTGGCATCCTTGCTGTGCGGAATAAAGTGGTCAGCATGACCTTCTTGGATGGCTGCCTGCTGGAGCTGGATACAACAGGAAACATACTGAAAGCCCTTCTCGAGGTGAGCTTGTCATTTCTGTGGGGTTCCTCCTCGTGGCTTTGTGGCAATGTGCTGTCAAAACTTTCCAGCTGCCTTGTCTGGGCTGTTGTCACCTGCCTCACCAGCCAGCCTGGGCACACTCCCAATGAGCTAATCCAAATCTTTGAGGGAGGAGCTCATGACACCAAGGGAGAAAGTGTGTGAGGCTTTCTGAGAAGCAACCTTTGTGTCTTTGAGCACCAAGGTGATTTGCAGCTGTTTTGAGCAGCCAGCACATGTTCTGGATTTCTGCTGATGTACTGCTGTTCCCTTCCAGGACCCCAGCATGATGAGCATTGTTGCCTTTCCAGGCCAAAACGATTTTAGTCGGATCAGTCAAGATGAGGTTGTCACACTGCCAAGGTGAGCAGGACGGCTGCTACAGCCCTCAGCTCATCGAGTACCTGCTCAGCCACTGTTTTGGGGGCACCCTCCTGCCGAGGTTCCTTTCTAGCCAAACTTGGGCAAGAGCAGCCACTTCACAGGAGAGCTTCCCTCTTTACTGCTCACTCATCCCTGGCTTTGGAGATTGCAGATGAAGTGGCCACTCTGCTTTCAATGTGCCCCAAGATAGGCAAGAGGGTCTCAGCATGTGCCTTCTGTCCTCCAAGGACTAGGCAGTGCCCCCAAAGATGTGTGCCAGCCTCTAAGAGATCTTATTGCCCCAGCTTTATCCAACTGGTGCCTTCTTGTTTCCAGCCTTGTGGTTGAGACCCCTCACCAGCCACTGGCCCCGCTGATTTCCCTGAAGCCCAGAAGAGAGTCGGCTCCTTGGGGTGGGGGCAGCCGCAGAGGTACGTCCCAGCTGAGTGCTGCCAGGGACTGTCTGGGCTCTTTCCCTCTGAGGTCACTCAGGTGGGGGAACCTATTCTGGAAGAGGCTTTGAGCTGTGGGGAGCCCCTACAGCCTAATATCCCCAGCGTTCGCCTGGGATTCCTCAGTAGCTCCCAATTCTTCCCACTGGTCAGTCCCTTCTGCTGGCAAGGGATAAGAGGGAAATGAGAAAAAGCATGCCCTGGGGCGATGGGTGGCTTGGTGGGAATTCAGCTCTGGAGCAGATCCAGTATGGACAAAAGAAAGGGGCCTGCCTGGAGCTGTGACTCCTAGGAGTGGCAAGGATTGTCAGTGAACCTCGTGTAGCCTGACTACACAGCTCTGCCACCCATGCTGGCCCACATGATCCCAAAGGCCATGTGCTCTTCCCTTGCCTCCTGCTTGCAGTAAGTGTGCTGGATCCGGTGTTCCTGGCTCGGCGGAGGGTTTCTCAGGCCAGTCAGCAGTCGATGGAAGTCGATCAGGCTAGAGACAGGGAAGCTGGCCAAGTCGGGTGAGCCTTGTAGAGCAGTGGTGTGGCTGAGGGCATGTCCTCAGTATCAACCTCCTTATCACTTGTGGTGTTGGGTGATGCTTCCCTTGTCTGGGGTGCATGTGCTGATGCCAAACAGCCCTGGAGACACTGTCCTGCTGGACACGTGGTGCCAGAGGACAGGCTGCAATCCCACAGATAGAAGCTCACACTTGGCTCCCACAAGCTCAGACTGCTGGCTATCCCTTTTAGGCATCTGCCCGTCATCCAGGAGAAGAGTGAGATGAGGCTGAAGCACCCCACATCTCCAGTTCAGCAGGGGCTGAAGGTCTCTGCAAGTGCTCCCCAACCCTCAGGACTGGTAGGTACCTGCTAGGGTTTTGCCAGCCCTGTGTCTTGGGCTCTGAGGGCAGGAGAGGCAGCAAGAGCTGCACATGGTGCCAGCCCTCCTGCCCTGCCCCAGCTCAAGGTGGCTAATGCTGGTCTGTGCATGGCCTCCAGGGAAAGCACCCCCTCTTCACTGAGAAGGAGGAAAGAGAGCTCCAGCTGCTGCTGGCATCCAAGCGCCATGAGGTGGAAGCAGAAGTGTGGCGCAAGTACTTTGGCAACCGGGCGACCACGGAGCATGGGCGGGTATGGCACAGCCCCCGGGAAAAGGAGCTGAGCCTTTCTGCTCTCTGCCAGGGGAGCAGGGAAGGCGTCCTGGCACAGCAGCAGTGCCATGGCTGGGACAGGGGTCTCTGCCAGCCCTGCCCTGCAGAGGAGCTGTCCCTGAGGCCGCAGGAGGAGCGTGCAGCTGCCTTGTGAGCATGGAGCCTGTGCAAGGCTCGCACTTTGGGTGAAGATTCGAGAGGAGCCCCAGTTGCTGGTGGCTGTGCTTTAGGAGAGCCTCCTCTGCCCCTGCAGACCTCCTGCCCCTACGTGTTTGAGGATCCCTATTGCCCTCCCCACATCCTGAGGAAGGCCTACGCTGAGCAGCTGAAGGAGAGGGGGCGATCGGAGCGGCCGGGAGAGTTCCAGCTCTTGAGGAAAATACTGGAAGAGTAAGTGAGCTGGAAGGAGGGCCCACAACAGCAGAGCAGTGGGATGGCCTCAGCAGCATGGCCAGGAACTGCCAGCCTGGGCCAGGCTTAGGGGCACTGGGAGCCCTTCTGCCCAGCCACAGACCTAAGGCTCTTTTTCCTGTTTTCTGCAGCAAGAGTGTGCAGGCGGATCTGTTGGAAAGCTGAGGAGAAGGCCCAGGGATTGCCAGCCCTGCCAAGAATCTGCAAGCAACCCTACCGAGACTATTGTCACAGCATTCATCCTTTCCAACAGGAGAGCTGCCAGGAGTGGGTGGCAAGGGCAAGGACTGCCTTAGCTAAGGAGAATGTGCCAAATAAAGGTTGCTGAGCTCCACTGGAGTGGCCGTGCTGATGCGTTCATTGTCTTTCCTTGCAGCCAGGGGGCTGGGAGAGCCCCTCGCAAACCCACAGTCAAAGAGCAAATGGGGTGGAGGTGCCTGGCCCTGCCGAGCAGTCATGACAAGCCGTGGGACTGAGAAAGGAGTGTCCTTTCCAGGGTAAAGGGCATGGATTCTTCTCGTCATCCAAATGCCACTCTGTAGGGATAACCAGAGGTTATCCCTGTGGCTGGTCACGAGACTGTCAGGGCAGATTTGATCTGGCAAAAGCAAACAGTGGGCTTGACTCTACTTGAAGAGCTACACTTGCACAGAGAAATATTCTTCATTGAAGACATTCCTTAGTTTAGCCTGTGGCTGACCCTCAGGAGCCATTCAGTGGCCTCCCTGGGAGAAAGCTTATTCATTTCAGGAAGAGAGAAACTTTTGAAAGTGCGAAACTCCTTTTTTGGGGAGGTAAACTACAGCATGAAGAAGAAAGCTGTGACCTGGAAAGGTAGAAGAGCACTAGCAGCAGCATATGCAACTATGCCAGACCCTGTCAGACCCTGGGGTCTCCACTGGGACTGCTACTGCTGAATACAATCTTCCCTAATGCCATAGCTGGTGAGATTGAGTGCAGCCTCAGCACATTTGCAAGTCTCTTGGGAACAGGAGCCAGGCTGACAGTTTTGGAGGTAGATCTTAACTCTGTGGACTCTATTACGGGACTTGTCCAGCCACTGAGCAGACAGAAAACCTTTTTGATTTCCTCTCCAGGTTCCCAGGCCTCCCAAAACATAATTTCCTGACTCTGCTGCTGTTTGGCATCATATCCACAGTGCCTGGTCTGTAGTCAGCAGTCTCCGGTGGCATTAGCAGCTGGCTTGACAGGGACAGAGGTGACACAGGGTTGTGAGGGCAGGCTTAAGTGTTTGAAGTCACATTGCATCTTGATTGCAAACTAGGTGATTAATTGGTTATGTGTGTCATTTTTCTATTATTTTTAATTACCTGGAGCACTATTTCTGTTGAGAGGCTGAGGGGACCAGGAGGTATTGGGCAGAGGTGAACTGCTTCAGCAAACAGAAGCTCAGAAGTGAAGCAGCAGGACTAGGGAGGTGGGGGCATTTTCCTAAACCAGCCTTGCCTTGCAGAGAGGGCTTGGCTGCTGGGCAGAATGCACTGGCGCCAGAAGGATGCAGCTTCCTACCCTTCTCTGCCCTTCCCTGGCCTTCTCTGTCCTCCCAGGAGAGTGAGCCACAAGGGTAGAAAGAAGAAAGCTATGACCTGTAAAAGAGTACTAGCATCAGCAGCTGCTCAGATCCACCTTTCCTAGCTGAGGAGACTTCACTCAGGCCAGATCCCATTCATGAACCTCCATCAGCTGTGTGGTTTTGTGTGCCAGTCACAGCTGGTTTGCAATAGTGGTGGGAAAGACTAGCAGGTTGTGTTCAGAGGTGTAAGGGCTGGCCATTTGGCTGCTTCTGCCAGTAAGTGTGCTTTGTAGAGTTTTAAAATGTAAAGATGGACAGATTTGTCAGTTTTCTAAACTTTTCAGCACAGTGCACCCAAATTCCTCAAGTGATGTGTTAAAAATATGTATTAATTTTCAGCATAGAGGTGCAGCCAGAAGGAGCAGAAGAAAACTAGTGTATTTAGAGATGTTTTCACTCTTGTACCTTGAGAAATAAAACTGTTGGACCATAAGAGTATCATTGCCAGTTTTGTTTGAAAATGCTGTAGATGATTTAAAGGAAGATAAAGGTCTGATGATTGACTGTCCTATTAAAGGCAAGTGCTTCAGCATTGTGGTTTAAAACTCACACCTGGTCCGTCAAAACTGAGGCTGGGCTTTTAAACGAGCTGTGTGTTTAGCCAAAAGCCCAAGAAGGACTGATAGCCAGCTGGGATGCCTTGGGAAGGTACCTTGCTCACACTGGTGGAAGTCAGTGTAACAAGCTGCTGGTGAAACTGGTTTTGCTTTGATTAGCATTTTGCTTCTGATGATCAGCTCCTTGCTAGGGAGCACACAGTCTCACACCTTGGCCTGTAAAACGTTGGACTGGCCTTTCAGAAAGGTGCATGCTCACATATTATTCTGCTTTCAAACAGCTAATGTATAATTGACATGCTTACATTATTGGCTGTTGTCTTTTCACGTTGAGTAACTAAATTATTGCCAGAGAATGCTGTGTGCTCACCAGCCTTGTGCAATGAGAAAGCAGGTATTCTCTCAAGATGTGATTGCATTTAAAAAAGTAGTCCATTACCAACAGAATATAGAGCAGTAACCCTTGCTCCTAAACATAGTCAGTTATCTAACCTGAGCTGTAAAAACTGACTTCTTGAACATTTGGTGAAACTTCTAATCCTTCTGGGGAAATAATTGTGTGTTAATTAAGAGCTGGGATTCCACGAAGCTTATTAGCTGTCTAGCTGGATCTCAGAAGCAGAAGGTTGAGCAGAGTTTAACTAAAATTTAGAACTGTTAATTAGTCTGCTTTCTTTCTAGTCTCCTTTCTATTTTCCTGGTTTTGGTTTGTGTAGCGCACTTTGAATGACCCGTGAGAAGTTACTGCTACTGTGCTTCTGACATGATAGCTCCCAATTGTAAATGCTGTACTTTCCTAGCTGTGAGAGAATAAAGCTATAAAAGAGCTTGGCTGCCCTTAGCTACAAGCTGGCTTGTTATGGATGAAGAAACGACAGAAAGTGGAAAAAGCAGGCTGGCTAATCTTGTTAAATTGGCTGAGTAATGTTGCATTCACAATATGTGAACTCCATGCTGCAAGGCACAGATGCTTTAATAAACTTTGGATGACCTGTCTTACTTTAGCACTCCTTACAGGGCTCAGAAAATATTTGATAGGTGCATGGAAACCTAAAAATGAAACCGCCTTCCTTACAGACCTCTGTTTTGGGAGTTTCGGATATGGGAATTTGTGAATGTGCAAAGGTTGTACTTCCCTGATGCGTGCCTGGGCAAGATAAGGGAGGGAAAGGTAAAGCCTGAAACCTGTTTTATTAGGTTGAAAAGTTTGTTAAACAGCAATGTGAACTGTTTCCTGATTTTTTTTCACTTGTATATTATGATTCAGTTTATTTTTTGGTGGGTGGGACGAGGGGGATGCTAGCATGCAGTGCAAAACGTCCAGGGATTCTGATATGATGTGAGATGAACAAAACAGCTGATGTTTAAGCTCAATAGCCCCTGTGCCCCACAGTGACACAATTTGAGCCTGATGAGTAGGAAGGGTTTGAAGGTCTATTGTAAAAGAATTCTACTGGAATTCCATTTGTTAATTTGTTAATTAGACTTGTCAGAGTCTGCTTTGTGTTTCTTACAGTGACTACAACTTCATTCTAGGGTGTAGTTAAGCCCTTGAGCTAATTTGACTTCTAGCTTCAGTCCTTTTATATTTAATGCCTCACTTTTAGATGTTTTATTGTTCTACTCATTCCAATGTTTGTCTCTTCCTTTCAGTTTGTAGTATGTCTCAACTAAGATATTTGCATTAATATAAATGCATTTGCCTAATACAGATGCACTGCAAAAGAGAATATGCATCAGAATGACTAATCCTGGTAACTTACATGGGTTCACACCAGTAAGGTGTGCCTGTATTTTAGTTCAGAAGTTTGGTGGGTGGGGGCCAAGTGGAAAAAGGCATTAAGTGTGATGTAGACAGCACTTGAGTTATAAATGGAAAGAGTACTTGCATCTGTAAAAATGTCCTAATCATGCAGATTAGAATAGTTATTCTGTGTGATTGTACCAAGCATTTGAGGGTGATGAGGTTTTTTCTCATACCTTTAGTTATTTCTCTACTCCTTTAAAATACATGTTTGTTTTTTATTGAGAGCTGCCTAAGAATATCTCTTAATTCTAAGTTTGAAGAGCCCCTGAAACAATCAGGTGCCTGGTCATAAATGTAAGAGTACAGGTATGCATTAGTAAGAATCCCAAAAGCTCTGTAACAGAGAGCACTTACTGGGTGATTCTCTTGGCAGTGTTTGTATTCTTCCACTACTAAATCTTGGGTTTGTTTCTTGTTACTACAGTAGCTTTTCTGTCAAATATGCTGCACAGCGTTCTGATCTGAACCCACTTGGCAAGAATTGCTTTCTTGGAACTTCACTACATTCCTCTAGTTTAATTTTGAAGTTAAGGGTTTGTTTTATAAAGGGTGATCCTCTGTCATATGCAGATAAGTGTCTTAAATGGTGCTGTTTTGGGCAAATAAATCCTCTTAGTTTTCATCCACTGTTAAAGTTATTTTTAAAAATGTTAGTGGGCTTATAAATCCAGGCATCTTTAAGTGATTGTAATTTGGAGAATATATCTGGATGGGAAGAGTTCAGCTCTGAGGCACCTCACCTAATCCTGTTTGCTTGACAAACATCTGCTCATGTATGCCCTATTGCTTACTTTGCAGGACCTTGTTTTGCTAACTTCCTGTTCTGTTTTACCCTCTGAAAAACTGACACTGAACTTTCTGACATTTATGATCTCAGGAGTTCCTCTGCATTGTTGGAATGGCTGGGATATAATTTATTCCCATTTCCCAGTTACAGGCTCCTTTATACAAAGTGTAACTGCAGGCAAAGGTACTGCATTGTTCAGAACTGATGCAGTGAGAACAGCACGTTGGTAGGGGCAATGCACACTGACAAAGGTAGTTGTAACATTACAGCTGGGTCAACAAATAAAGCTACAATAAATTTTAATGTTCTGAAGAAATACCTTTATAGTGGTAACAACTGAGCTGTAGATCTTGGCAGGAAGCAGCTGGTTAGTTTAAAAGATGGCAACAAAAGATTATTTTAACACTGCAGGGGGAAAAATGGTGGTTCTTTGAGAAAAACACTAATAATATGAATGCATGGTATTTTAAGGCACTATTTAGATTGTGTACAGTTACTTACCAGAATATAACAGGAGGAGATACACAAGTACAGATCTGAATATGGAACGGGTCTGTAAAATCTTTGGGATAATTTTGAGAAAGACAAAGTAGGTCAGTGTCCTGTTGTTCTGTTATTTTATAGTCCCCTACATTGCAGGATAACAAGCTTGGCAGCTCATTTGTGTGGTTGCTGATGTGCTTAGCAAAGAGCTGTAGGAAACCGTGCACATCTATATAGATGGAGAGAAAAATTGCTGCTGTAATCATAGAATCATATTGTAGAATGGGTTGGGTTAGAAGGGGCCATAAATACTTTGTAGTTCCAACCTCCTGCCATAGGCAGGGATACCTTGCACTAGGCCAGGTTTCTCAGAGCCCTACCCAACATGTCCTTGAACATTTCCAGAGATGGGGCATCCACACCTTTTCTGGGCAACCCATTAATGGCCTCACCACCCTCACAGTGAAGAATTTCTTCCTAATAATTAATCTTAACCAATCTTTCTTCCAGTTTAAAGCTATTTTCCCTTGTCCTGCCACTACACACCCTTGCAAAAAGTCCCTCTAGCTCTCATAGCCCCTTTTGGCACTGGAAGCTGCTCTAAGATCTCCCCAGAGCCTTCTCTTATCCACGCTGAAAACCCACAACTCTCAGTCTGACTTCATCAGAGAGGTGCTCTGGCCTTGTGAGCATCTTGCTGTTGCAAACTTCCATCCTGCATTATTGCCACCTATCCCCTTCTGTTTGTGCTTAGGAGGAGTTTTTGGCTGTTTGGCTGCAGGTCCAGCTGCAGACTGTGCTTTGAGCCATCTAATTCTTTCTCAGTCTCCCTGGTGTTCCACTGCCTTCTAATGCAGCTCAGCCAGCTGCAGGTTCTCCACCAACTTTGCAGGCAGATTTGCTGCCTGTCTCTGCCCCAGAAAAAGGGGTCACAGTGATGTTTGCTCTGTAGCCTCTCTCTTCTACAGCTCTTTCTGGGAGCAGGCATTGACCACAGGAAGGGTGTGTGGTGCAGATTTCCCCACTGCTTCAGCCACTCTGGGTGGGCTGGTCTGGAATTGGTGTTCCTCTGTGTGCCCCCATCCCTGCCCTACTGTAGGACAGGCTGCCCCGGAGCAGTTCACCTCAGCAAGGGACCAAACTCTGACTCAGCTCGAGGCTGAGCTTCTTTCAAGGATTTGGAAGGAACTGTATCAAAAGACCGCTGTAAAACCAAACTCCTCTAGCTTAAAGTGGGTAAAGAAAAAAAAAACCACGAGGCTTGCTCTCCATACCTTTCTTACACACTTTAGCTAACTGCAGTGGAAAAAAGTGTACCTTCAAAGAGGGTATTAGCACAAGAATCTAGACTGACGGTGAGTGTCCTATTCAAAACCCTTCCAAAGACACTGTGACCTTATTTCCGTAGCCCTGGTGTGTTATTAATTTGCTTGGGATTGTACCCTGTAATTCTCTCTGCTGAAGCAAGCTGAATTTCTGACTCTTTCCCAGCAAATTGAAAGTGCCCTTTCAGGATGTAAGGTAAGGACTGACCCTGTCTGCTTTTCAGGCAGAAAAGAGAAAGACAATAAGTTTCATGAGGTAGCTTTTGAGTTTGGGTTTCAGTATTACCCAAATGAAAGCCCCATATTCATCTGAAGTGATGGTCTCAGCTTTCTCAGTGTGGGACATAACAGTGGTGGGCCCCTCTCTGTCACACAGGGAATATCTTAGAGGTGAAATCTCTATGTTACAAGAGATTAGGACATGGAAGCACACGTTTGTGTAGTGTACAGCTCTGTGGGGTGTAATCCAACCTAAAAATGCTCTGCCTGAAAAGAAAGCAGACAAATCGCTACAGGTTTGGTATTCAGAATAACTGAACCTGGGCTACCTAACACTCTTATAACTCTTGTAAGCTGATGTCAAATGAATTATAAAACTTTAAATCCTGTTAAATGGCTTGAATGGTTAAATGACTTGAAAGTTTTAGAAAAATCAGAATTTGTGAAGTGCAAGTCACCAGTGTTTTATACTGTAGTTAAAAAAATGCTATATCTCTATCCCAGTTCAGATCAGATGACAGATACATTTAGCCTTTGTGCCTTAATGCTACTGCATATGAATGTGTATATAATATTCAAAATACGTGTTCAATAAAAATTGAATTTCAGTTAATATCTGCGTTAAAATCAAGGATTCATGAGTGATAAATGGTTCACCTTTCTTTCCTGTCCTAGGAGATGTACAGAAGAGAGCCAGTGATGATATGTTGTCAAGGTAAAATGACTTTGCTCAGAAAAGGGGAATATTTGGAGTTCCTATTTCAATGAATAACATCACTGGAATGTTCACCCCATCAGGCAGCTCTGGAAAACAAGCTTTCAGAAGGTCATCAGCTCATGCTTGTAACCTTGCTGCCATTTGTCTGCTAGGATCTCTCTTCATTGTAAACCTGAGTGCATTTATTAGGATTGCAACGAAGAGAAAGTCTGAAGAGAATATTAAAATAGCTGCTATTGTGCCAGGAAGAAATTGTTTGTTTCGGCAAATAGTGGAGTCCACAGAGCTGTTGAAATGAAAGGTCATTTTCAGAGTGTGGAAGAAAATAAGATATTCTTGTGCAAGAAAAGAGAAGAGGTGTGGGGGGGGGAAGTGAACATTGCTTCTGTTGTCCTTGCAAAGAATCAAAATGTTTAGGAGTTAACTGCTAATTTATTTTTTTGAACCTATAATGACCAGATACTGTGTTCAAGCAATCCTCTAGACAGGCACAAGTCTAATTCTTCGGACAGACACAAGTGGGGGTTTTCTAGCTGCAGTGGAGAAAGAGGCAGGATGAATGTAAATGCTCTTGTTTTATCTATCAAGTTGATATGAAGTTCACGAAGGCTATTTTTGACTGTGAGGGACTACTTGAATTGAAGAAGATAAGACACCCCACTTGCACTCTGTTTTAGGAGTAGAACTTAAAATTGCAGTGGAGAAAGCAGATATAACTGTGCCCAATTTACTTTAATGGGACTGTGAAGTTGCACAAGTCTGGTCTTTTGCTGTCAGAGGCAGGAAAAATCCCAAATATGTTCTTTTGAAAATATTAAGTTTCCAAGGAGAAAATAAATCTTGGTTGTCCATTTGGTTTCTTATTTGTTCATATCTATTTATACTTTATTTCGAAGAGCATGGGAAAAGTTTTCAGATAAGAATTTTTGATTATAAATTGATGCCTTTCAAGAAGAGACAATTAATTAGTGCCTTCTTTTTTCCCCATATAGATGTATGAGGTGTGTTTGCCCATGACAGGGGGTTTGGGACAAGATGATCTTTAAGGTCCTTTCCAACCCAAACTGTTCAATGATATCTGACAGAAACAACCATGATTCTAAAGAGAATATCTCACGTATGTTTATTCTCCTAGAAATCTCTCTCAGACCTAATTTCTTGTAATCTGCTTTTGATCAGTGAACAAGGGAGAAACGTGTTAGGAAACTCAACCAAAGAAAATTTCTTTCTCAAATTTGCAATGAACTCCCAATTTAACAAGAGAATGGCCAAATGCTGTTCTTGTATATATCACTTCTTTACACAACAACAATTTGAGCCCATTAGAAAAAATCTTCTTAAGCTTATCTGGGGGGGAGGAAGGGAGGTGTCCCTAAAAATGGCTCAAGGTAGTGGAATTTGGCAGTTAGGCACCAAAATCTTCCTCTGAGGACTTTAGTGATACACAGTGTTATAAATATCCTCAATAAATATCCACTTTATTCCTCTTAACTCTAGCCTCTGTTCCAGCTCCTCTAGGCGACAGATATGCTGGCATCTGGTGCTGTAGATATATTCAAATTCAAAAGAACATGGACAGAAATCAACAATGAGACTGTTGGTTTCATTGTATTAATAGTACCTGCAGGAAAAGAAAATAAATGAAATAAAGAATGGGGGCTAGTTGAAGCTCTTCACTTCTTCATTTATTCATCTGCAGGTGAACAACCTGCCATTGTTTATTTCTATTTCCTAGATGCAGTTCCCCTAGATTTACTGATACTCCCACAGAGTGGTATACCAGAAACCTTGTAATCTTGTAGCAGTTTACCTTTAGGCTTGAGTCAAGTTTTATATTGGTAAATGTGGGTGTTTGAGGTGAGAGAGACAAGGCTCAGATTTCATGAACAGTGCTGGGAAGGGTGGGCTCTGAGGGTGCTTGCCTCCACGGATGTGGGTCATGCAGAATTAGGCAGTCTCACCCATACTCTGTGGATGATCATCAGCAAGCTTCATTCTTTTCTTTGAAATGTAAATCATCAGTGTCTCAACCACTTGAATACTAAACCCAGCAGATCAGAATGAGTGTAATGCTGGATTCTCTTTAACTAACCTGTCTTCTGAAGAATGCTGTTTTGTTTGATTTTCCTCTCTATATACTACTCTTTCTGCTGTATCTTGATTTATCCTTTCCAACCTTGTGTTGGTGAAACTTGACAGCCCTGAAAAAGCTTTATTTTCTTAGTAGGTTTTTGTGGGCACACTATACATAAAGGTCACTCAAACACAGATTTGCTGTTCTGCATTTCAGCTTGACACTGTGTGGGTTCCAGATTTTTTTATGTAAATGGTGTTAGGATAGTATATTTATTTCCAGCGAAACGACAGCACAATCAATTTAAAAAAGCAAATGGTGCTGCACTAGATCACACACTTTCCTGGCTAAAAATAGCAAATCAAATGCTGGGAGTTGCTGAATGCTTTCAATCCTCACTCTAAGGTACAATTCCAAATTAGGAGTATTTCTTAATTTAGATTTAACAAGCTAATATTTTCTGGGCTTAAGTCTTTTGTTATATGGTAAAATAGTTAAATAACAACCCTATGGAAATATTGGCTGAATATTTCTAAAATTGGCAGCGTATTTTAGAAAAAAATTATAAATTATGATCACAGGAGCTCTTGTCCTTTCTGATTTTTTTTCTTTCCCCCAGAACTGCGTGTTTGATGAACCTGATGAACAAAACGGGATCTCTAGGTCTGTACTAGCCTTTAAACTCTAACCTTTTGGTATGTAAGAGAACCAGCTGGCTAATCTAAAGACATTCTAGAATAAATAATGCTTTTCCTCCCGTGTATTAGCAGCAACCTTTATAGAGGTTGCATGCATACTTTCTCTTAAAGGTTATTATGCTAATTTAAGTTTTACATTATTTTCCTCATACTATAAACACACATAATAATCCCATTTATTTTGTTTATTCTAAAAATGCTGAAATGCTAACCACAATATAAAAAGTGGAAAATGCATTGCTTCCATCAGCTTCGTTCTGTGTGCTAATGACAACGAATTTTAAGTTAGCCATGCCAACTTTTCTTGGCTGTGTACTGCTAATAGGAAAAGGCAGCGGAAGCAGGATTGGCATTGCCTTGGAAGTTAAAGAACTGTAGGTGCTAGAGAGAAAGAAACATTACACAGACTGATTTTTTTTCCTCTCCTTAAATTAATATTATTTTTCTTTTATTAGGCTTTCCTTTTAAAAATGGGCTGTGTTATCAGTAATGTGAATCTTAATTGAATATTCTTTTGTCTGCCATGATAATTTTTAGCATGCTGTAATATTGGCTATACTGTTCTGAAGGTTGTTCTGACTTCAAGTCTTAAGTAAAATAATTTCTTACAGAGGGCAAGATAACCTTCACACGTACCATAATTGTCCTTGGATTTCTATGCACTTTACAACTCTCACTAGAGTAAGATTTTCTTTCCATCTCTCATTTTCATGGGGTTCTGTGAAGTTAAAACTTACAAAATTTTCTCTTTTTTTAAGCCTGTGAAAGAAAGCTCATGAAATGACTGCACAGGTCCAGACACACAGCCTTTCTTGTTTGGCCCCTGTGGCCTCCATCCTGAATCACTTGCCTGCTACTTTCTCTAGTAAAGCTTTTTTTGGAGCTGGTCCTTAACTTATTCCTCTGTATTGTGGGTGAATTGGAAAATCTTTGGTGCAATGTTGTGGGTCTACACCAAATAGCCAGTGCAGGTGGAATTTGGGCTCTGATGAGCACCCTGTTCCCCTGAGATCTTCCAAGAGTTAGACAAGATACTGAGCTTTCAGAGTTAATTTTTCTTTCTTTGATTCTTAATATACTCTTAATATCACTTTTTCAGAAAACCCATGCAGTTTCTTTCCCACCTTGTGTTCACATATTAGTCTGAAACTTGCTTAACAATTCTAAGAGAAAACAGTGAAGGGAAGCAAAGCATAACATGGTGTTTGAACTGTGATGGCAAACACAAATCTCTATGAATATTCACGTGAAGTCTCTTTTCCATCTGATATTTATGTTTCGCTTTTTTCTTAATTTGACAGTGTGTTGCTTATGAAAAGGTCAGAATGAGTACAAAGACTGGGTTTTTATATGTATTTCAAATAAGTTTGGAATGAAAATCTTATTTAAAATAATGTCAGGTACTACAATAGCAAAATTGAGGTGTGGAATTCTGATTATGCCAGTTAAACAAAAGATTGTTATCCTCAATTTTTTTGTTTTTCCTTTTTTTAAAATTTTTCTTTTCTTTTCTCTCTTTTTTTTTTTTTTTTTTTTTTTGAACCAACAGCACAGTAGTGGCTCCTATTGATTTGTAGTCTGGTGCCAGACGTTATTACTGCTAAAATATAGTCCATGTAAAAATCAATGCATGCATATTATAGTACATTAATTACTGTATAGTTTTTGCTTCCCAGCTAGGTGCTCCCTGATTCAATATTAGGTCTTCCCATGATAGAGATCTAATGAACCTTTCTTCTGTAATCCATTAAATAGTGCTACTGCAGATGTAGAACTGATTTGCTCACAAACTTCAAACTTTGTAGCAAGTTGTGCGATGTTGTTGCCTCCCAGGTTTTGAAATGATTCAGCTTGTTCAAAGACAGGAAAATCTCAGAAAATAATCATTACAGATTAGATGAGCAAGTAGAATCTACGTGTGGCTGAAATGAGGAGCTACTAAAATTTATCATTAAGAAAAATACATTTTTTTTGTATATCAAACTGTGCATATGTTTTCTATATGCATGCCCTGTCATTAATTCCATCAGAAAGGAGTAGACAGATATACAATTTGCAGGTTTTGGTTTTAAGTGAATGGCCTGCTTTTACAGAGTTCTCTTTGGAGAAATCACCTTGCATTAATGTTTGTTTTTTTACATGAATCTGTAATACTTTTGAAGCAGTTTGTAGTGTTTCAAATGGGCATAAAAAGCAGGTCATGAATGTACACAAACTGAAAACATATATTAGAGAAGCAAAATCTCTTGCTTTCCTGTAAATAGCTGCCCTCTCAAGAAGTCAGGAAATGTGTTGCTTAGGATTACAGCTGGAGTTAAAACAAGTAATCAAAACATATTTCCCTTTTTCTGAAATAAGTGTAGATGGAGGTGATTTTGACTTGGAAATAACTGCAACTTAAAAACACTCTACTGCACAGACCCTAAACCTGATGTGTTTAAATCTTGTTGAGCCCATTTTTTCTGATGTGAGTGCTTTAAAGCTCAACTTATACATTTTAAATTTGTTTGGCTTAACTCTTTGAGCACCTTGCTCGCTCACACATTTTACTGTGACAAGAAATTAGTTTGAATGATGCAGTACATTCCATAACATTCTTTGTGCTGATCTGATTATTTAAGAATTGGATGTTGAAAATTGGTTAGTGAAGCCTTACTAAAGGAAGAAGATACTTAATATGTTAAATTTGATATAAAATTAGTGGATTTTAGTTTAAGGAGTTTCACAGCTGTGTTGTTTTTTTTTTTTTTCCAGAATGAATCAGACAGGTTGAATATACAACCTGTCTGATGTGCTCAGTTTAATGTGGTGAAGGCACTCACTACCAGCATCTAACACTGAATATTTCTGTTGCTGAGTCACTGCTAAGCACCTTATGTTTTAGCTTTCTGGTCCATCTAATCTTGCTGAGGGTATATTTGTAGTAGATTTTGCTTTTGTCTTCCACTAACTGATGGCTGAAGGTTCATATAAGTATGTTGTAATTTCTGGGCTTTGGCTTTTGGGGGTTTTTGGCCTGTCATAGTTTTTATTATGTTCTGGTTTTTTGCCACTGGCTATAACTGAAATTCCCAACACTTGAAAGATCAGCAAGTTACTAATCAAGCCTTCATTAGGTTATCTTGTTTGGGGGGGTTTTGTACTAAGTTTAGAAAGAGTAGAGATGCAATTTCTAATGAGGAAGACTCACCTAGAATGACACCAACACTCAGGCACTGTGTATGTGATTCATCAGCACATTATATTATTTTTCTTATAGAGGTACCTGCACTTCTGCTTTCTTTCTCTCAAAGTCAGTGGCATTCTTGGTAATGCCTTTAGTCCATGCAACTTGTTAGCATCTTCCAACAAAAAAAGTTGTCCTTTGAAACAGCTCTTAATTCTCAGAACTCATTTCATGGCTGGGTGATGACCAATTATGTCCCTAAATCAGATGTATAACTACTGTGTTGACATATAATGTAGCAGTAGCAAATGTATTTTTTCAGGAATAAAATTCAAACTACTTTCCTTGTATTTCAGTCCTTTCAAGCTATAAGGGAACCAGAATTAATTTGCAAAGAGCATTTTCTCTGCAAGGCTCTCTGGGCCTAAAATCTTTCAGTCCCTGCTTGCTCACTAGGAAACATTGCATGAACAGGTTTCTTCACACAAGGCCTTGAGTTTGGTCTTGGCAAAAAGGACAGGATCGTCATTCCCACTTCATTAGACTAGTCTGTCATTAGGTCATGTAAGGAAGGAACATGTGCTCTCAAATTCTCTTGAAAAAAATAAAAGGAAGAGCAGGAATTACTGAAAAGCATCATATTAGTCCTTCCTTATTATGCTTGTAATGAGGTGAAACTGCTATATGAAAAGTGGTAAAGAGGGGGAGAAGCTTAAAAAGACAGCTTTTAAAAAATAGAATAATTTCTGTATTTTTCTTTTTAATCTGCGGCTGATATCATCGAGTATATTCCCATATAAAGAAGACTAAAAACTCACTTGAAATTTCACAGGAGCATTTTTTTCAGATAACATGCCTTAAAAGGCTGAGTTTTGAAAAATAAAAATAGAAAAAAAAAATAAACCCAAGCATTTCAAGAAAGGTTTGCAGGTGAAATAGTTTTTTATCCTTCACATAATGGGAGAGAGGTGGGAGGAGTTGTGATCATCTGAATCGTGATTTCTCTGCAGTGCAGTTGTGTGTCCTCATAACAAGATCACAGATTCAGAATATAAAATTATAGATTAGTTATGCATATCTGAAAGCTGTTTAAGGGACTTGCTAAGCTCTAAATTGTGGTGGAGTTGTTTCAACAATAACTCAGAATTAATTTTCAGAGTTTTATGAAAGCTGAGGTTGACACAGAGACCATGAAAACAAAATGCAGATATCTGCAAACACCATAGTGTAGGACATTTTTATTTGGAAGGTTTCTAATTTTGACAGTGGTTTTAGAGTTTAAATCTGCATTTTTCAGTGGTTTTCCATGTGTGTATTTGTTCATCTCTACTTCAAATAAATACAGTCACTAAGTAGAAGTGAATTTATCCTGGGAATAAGAATGAATTTCTGCTCTTTTTTCATCAATGGCAAATAGCAATTGGGTTTTTTTTGTTTGGGGTTTTTTTTTTCAGAGAAGAATGAATTGAATTTGAAGACACTTCTATTATCTGATAAGAATATAGTTTTGTGAATGGTATTAATCTCTCCAAAGGTTCAATATTTGTCTTTTGAGTCCATGAAGACTCTTTATGCGTTTTGAATGATGGCTCACATTGATTGCATTAAATTGAATAAAATGACATCTTCAGTATTGTTTCTATCTCCTCCCTCTGCCTTTCACTCACTGTACAAGTTTCAATTAAGCTGGAGGTTGATAGACTATTTTTTAAGCTTCCTTTTAGGAAACAGTAGATATTGCCATAATGAACTGGACCATTCCTTCTTGTTGAGCAAGGAAAACGTTAATCTGTGGAGAGAGATTTGATTTTTTTTTTTTTTTTTTTTAATGTGTATGATTTAAAGAAAACAGACATTGCCAAGCCATATCACAGGCACTCACAACTGTTTAATTCTTATTAGCTTTGCTTTCAATTCACCTATTTTTCTTTTAAATTGCAGTTCAAATGTTTGGAGATTTGAACATATAATTAGATTTCTCTCACAAAAGAAACAGTGGATTATAATTCTTGATGGTAAATTCTCCATGGAACTATACTTTGCATTCCATAACTAAAAGAGGCCATTACATAATTGTACATATAATTTAGTGTAAAATTTGAAGTCTATCAGATAATGCCAACATGCCTACAGCCTCTGCTGGGTTGGTCAGGCTGCATGGTCTGTGAAGTCACACCTGAGACAGCACTGAAGAAAATTGCTACAAAAAGGGAAAAGATAGAAAAAAAGAGTTTGACAAACCAGTGTATAGACTTTTGTAGTATCTTCCTCTTAAACTTCTCCAAAACTCAAAAAAACCCACTTGGTTTTATCCCAAATAATTTCTTCCCATGTGGTCTTTTTCCTTTCCCCCTGACAACACTTCTTCGATATGACTTGATCCACAGGGTTTTGGAATTTTTTTTTTTTTTTTTTTTTTGTGTGTGTGTGTCACTGTGGTCCATTTTGTTTACTGCATCAATGACTTTGCTATTAATGAAATGTTGGGGGGGGGGGCCAGTTCTTGAAGGAATGCTGATTATTCCAACAGGCATCTACACATACTGAAATAATAAAACATCTGGGAAGTTTCAGTTTTAACTGGCATTTTAGAATTTATTGATGTTTGTACTCTGTTACTTGCTTGGAAGATGAAAGGACTGTTAATTTCTAAGGGGCTAGAGCTTTTTGTGGTTAATTAAAACAGTATAATTGAGTTCAGTTGATATGAAATTGTTCAATGTAGTTGGTGGTCTGAACAGTTTTATAGCTGGTACTTGAAGTTGTAAGAAAACAACAAACAGAAATTGCTGGGTCAGAAATCATGTGGAAAAAGAGGAATAAATTCTGAAGTATGTGAACAAGTACTTCTCAATGCTCAGAGAAGTCCCTAGAAGGAGCATGTTACAAAACCTTTTGTGTTTTATGAGTGCTGGGGTGAGGATTATTTCTACTTCTTGTTTCAGATATTTACAAAATTGTATACCGTTTCCTCACTTTTTTGTTTTTTGTTGTTTTTTTAGCATTTTTATTAGTCCCCTCCTTCCTTCTATTCACATGGCTAACATGTTTATCTCTTGCTGTGTTCACAAATAACTGCTCAGCAGGCAAATGCCTAATGCAGGAATGTTGCAGAAGTTCAGGCTGATGACTCAGGTCTCCACAGGAAAGCATTTCTCCACTGTGACTGCTCAGTGACAATTGATGGGCTGCTTTCAGAGAAGAATTACACTCTCCTGTATCATTGCTGGACGATGGAGGGTTTGGTTTTAATGGGATTCTGGTGCTGTGTGAGAGTGGTCATCTATAACTCTTAGCATAAAAGGAAAATAAGGATTTCCTCATCAGTTTTCTTACTACAAAGGGGGGATGCTGCGCAATTTTCATTTCACATTTTGAGAGAGAAACCCTCAGGGTTGTGGAAATCTAAAGAAAACAACCTGTAGATGTGTAAGAGTGGTTTTAATCTCCCTATTGCACTGTTTTTGACTGAGGACAGAAGATTGAGTTGTGAGAGACAAAGCAGTAAACATTGTTTATACATCCTGCTGAGACTGAAAGATTCCTCTCATTACCTGAGAAGTAAAGAGGGATTGAGAGAGACTTTCCCATGTTGGGGTGGAGTTGTCAAGTCCTGCATCCACATTTTGCTATAAGGACTCCAGTGGAACTTAAAGAGGGTAATGGAGGAGTGAATTAGCCTGCATTTATCTTGGATTTATGTATTTAACACGCTAATACATACCTCAGAACATCACAGTCCTCTTAAGGAGTATGTCTTGCTATGAATAATTAGTATTATCAATGTCAGGATTTTGTTATTAATACAATCTTGTTGCATTTGGTCATTGAGACATAAAATATTTCCAAACTCATGTTATGAGTGGATTTATCCCTGTTCTCGAATTGCAGGCTTTTTCCAGTGGTGCCTGAGGCTTGCTGGGTTAAATGATGTCTGAGGAAGGCTTTAGCGTTCACTGCTTGACTGCTTTATGTGGAATTAAATGAGCTTAATGATACAGTATTATGGGTAGTGATGAGCAAAAGAGAACTACAGTGTACAACACTGATTAAATTACTGTATTTTTTCTTAAGCTAAACTTCTACATCAAGATTTACAAGTTGATTAATGTTAGTCATGCATGAAAGCCTGTCTGTATTAGATTCTCAATGCTGCTATAGGTTATGCTTTGGGAATTCTGATACGTGTATAATCTTTGAGGTCATCTTCAGTAAGATGTGATGTAAGTAAATTAATATGGGAGAGGTTTGAATTCCACGTTTTCCCCCCCTCTAAAACGTTTAGGAAGGATGCAAATATTGCCACTGTCAAAGTTATACATGTGTTATAAAATATGCACTATTAATGCTCTTAAAATGCAGGTGTGGCTGGTTTATGTGGTTCAGGAGTTGTAGGAAGGATTTCAAGATCACTCAGGTGTTGTATGTTCATGACCTTAATAAACACATGACAGCTTTTATTATCTGAGTTTTCAAACCCCAGTGTGAAGAAGGGAAGGATGGTGCTAAGTGAGGCAGAAACTGGAAGGGGTTGAGCTATTGCTTGTTTGGTTTGCTTATTTGTTACAACACTACTCAAGCATAACTTTCTTCATGACCTTTTAAATTATTTGGTACTTGATGATGTACTTCATTTGAGAGTTTGTCTCTAGCCTTGAGATTTAAAGTGGTTGTTGCAAAGGAATATTGATGTGCAGGCAGTTAATAGATTTTGATTCCATGGAAATGCTGTGGGGCAGCTCAGTCATTTGGTTTTTGACACTGGCTGCATTGTGACACTCAAGTTCTACTGGATTAAAGCAGCTGAAACTTGTTATGTGTTGACTCCTATTTCCTTTTTTGTGTTACTCCTACTGAACAACAGGTTTTAATTCTGTCAATGCATGGCACTACTGTATTTTGGATTTGTAAATCACTTTCTTGGATCTATAGAAAAACCTATTTTTCTCTGCTTATGAATCTTTTGTGGGTTGAGTCTGACTTCTTCACTTCAAATTTTCTTTGAATATACTATGTAATTCTTGATTATATCTTACTTGCATGTAATTTATTTCAGACATTCCCAGTATTAGCATGGGTACAGATAGTTATGACCTGGTTAACTCAAGGAAAGGAATGGATATGTGATAATTTACCTTTCAAAAAAGTCTTCTATTCTTCTTTTAAAGCTTACACTAATAATTTCCTCTTTCAGGAAGGGTGAAGTATTCTTTCTTTGTAGTTTTTATTTTTTCTTAAGAAACAATTTCCAATTCTATAGCTTATAGAGTTCCCCTTGGTGTATGAACTAACAAAACAAGTATTTTTTCTTTTAAGTTGTAGTGTCATTTCTGTAATAACCTATGCATATGCTTTCCCATCTAATGGCTTTTTTTTTTTTTGAAACTCACTTGAGAAAGATTTGTCGAGTGGAAGATCTGTTTGTGAAGTTCCAATTGAGACTCAAATTTCAGAAGTGATGGACTCCTGGATACAGAGACCTATTAGGAAAATGCTGACAAACATATTGCAAATATAATTCCCTAGTAAAAGATTGAGAATATCCTACATGCTGCTGCATGTTCTTGTTGTCATTTGTACAAATACAATATACAAGG
Organism: Sturnus vulgaris; assembly: GCF_052056855.1. Classification (NCBI taxonomy): domain Eukaryota; kingdom Metazoa; phylum Chordata; class Aves; order Passeriformes; family Sturnidae; genus Sturnus; species Sturnus vulgaris. The sequence continues at coordinate 67,238,223 of NC_142246.1, forward strand.
GGGAAAAGGCATCTGTCACTGTAAGATATTACTTCCAAGAAACTGCAATAAGTAACCTTTTTCAACACTTGGGAAGAAATGAAAATAACAGTTAATTCATCTCAACTCTGTTAACAATTGAAACACGCATAAAAAAATAAATCACATTCAACTCTTAGGTGCCTAATTTTGACATTATAGTTTCAGACCATCACATGGAGGACAGCACAGAGCTTACTTTAATTGGATTGTGTTGGAGAAGGCTGCTACAAGACACTCTGGTGCAGATTGCCTAATAGCCTTAAACACAGCATAATTCCTCTCACAGAGTGGGTGGGAAATGCCATCACTGCTGACATGATTGTGTTTTACACTTGGTTTGCACATATGCAGGTGTTGACATAAGGTCCAGAGCAAAATAAAGGACAGTGTCTTGAAAAGTAGTATAACTAGAAATAAGATGCTCAGCATGGATCAGATAAATGCACAGCTAGGAGTGTAGGACAGGTAACTCCTTTGGTTGAAGTTTGACTTTGTTTATAACATAAAAAAGCACATAATTTTTTCAATATTAGTTGAGTATGCATGAGGAAAAATGTAATCCATATGACAAGTGATTTTTGTTACTGTTTTCTTTAAGGCAGAACATGAGAGATATGCATTCATACTGGTTCTCCACTATAAATCAGATTAATCTTGCTCTAATTGTTTCCTTTTTAATGTGCCTTTCTTAAGGTCATCTGACTTCTGCTGTTTTGAAATCACTGAGAGGGTGATCTGACTTCTATCTTGATCACTCAGTTTCTCTTCATGATAGAAATCTTAAAAAAAAACATAGCTATCTCTTTATTTGGCCATCAAAATTCTGATAACTTTGAAAATATAGCATCTAAATATCAGAAATATGAATGAAACTTTGAACTGATTTGGTGTGGTTTTAACTTTTTAAAGTAGAAGTATATTTTCACCAAGTTTAAAATGATAGCAAAACCAGTACTATGTAAACTGGGTTGACAAAACTTCTAGGGAAAAAATATGACAAAAAGATTATTATTTTTTTAATTTAGGGGCTTCAAATTCAGATTACTTGCCAGCAAATGTCGATCAAGTCAGCCACAGCAGATTGCTGAGACTTTAAGACATCCCAAGCTGACTTCTTGGCACACAGGAGTCTCAAGTCTGGTGATTACTCTAACTCACATCCCCCACACCAAAAACCCCACCTTGCACAAACCCATATTTTTTATGCATATCTTGCTTCCTCCATGGTGGGAGGACCATAGAGATGGTGCAACCAAAAGGCCTGGGACAAAATGAGCAGTAGCAAACAAGCCTGAGTCAGAGTTTAATATTCTGTTCCCTACAGTGCTATGCCTTTCAAACAGACCAAGGCAAAGAACAATCAAGCAGTGGAAGAGGCTTCAGATCACAAGTTCATTAATTATGAAAGCTGAAGAATAGATAGCACACACTTTAGTGAGGGTGCAATGATCAGTATACACCATTACGTGTGTACAATGCAAATTGCTTTGAACCCTGTGTGAGAAGTAGGGAGCTGTTTTGGAAGAAGAATAATGAATACACTGTAGAAAGGTAATGACATGCCTATACATCACCGAAACAGGAGGCAGAACACAAAAAACAAATTAATGATTATTTGTAAACCTAATAAGGAAATGTCAAGGACAGCTAGTGCACCAGAGAGTATATGAATGGGAGTGAAAGAAAAGGGAAAGGCAACAGCCACTTAGAAAATGACAGAAGAATGACTGTAGTAATCATTATAACTGTATATAAAGAGAATTTAGGATTAATAGAAAGACTAACAACTCCTGCTTTTGTAATATTCAGGGATGTTCGTCAAAAACTTAAATGTTGTAATTCTCTATTGTCATAAAAAAGGGATCTTTCAGAGGGTGAAAGTATGGAAAGAGAAAAAAATCTTTTGTGAACCTTGGTTGCTTGTGTGGCTGTGGGTAAGGAACCACCCAACCTGGGCCCAAAACTATTAAATGTGAAAAAAATCTCAAATGTTAACCTTAAGGTAAATCTGGTTTATGAAGGGTTTTTTCTTTTTTGAGCAATGGCCAAGACACTGTTTTAAAATGTAAAAAAACCTCACAAAACAATAATCATAGCTTTTCTTCCTTGGAGGAAATGCTGTATGTTCTGCTACTGCACATGATAGAGTATCTCTGATTTCTCATGTCTCAGCCTTCTTGGGAGGAGAGCAAGGAGTAGTTGCCTAGACTGGAAATCCATACACATTTCCTATCTTGTATTTCTTAAAAATCTTTATATTATGTGGATTCTTGCTTTTGGAAGAGGACCCACAGGAATGCTTTTACTTTGGGAAAACTGCATTTCTTTGCAACTAAAACCTTTTCAGGGAATGGACCAAGTTATGCAGTCTTCTAAAATAATATTGAGAAGAAAATGGTTTTTGAGGAGTGCTGCATTTTGTCCTGACCAAAGAAGAACATTTTCTTCCTCATTTAAAATCACGAAGTTTGTAAACTTTATCTTTTATGCCATATTATAAATCTTTAATAATGAGGTAAGAGAGTTTTTGCAATTTGTCTGTTTTCAGCCCCAAATTTCAACTGGCTCTAGTTATAGCCTAATGAAATTCAAATAGCTGGACTGAAGGTTAGAAGGGCGATGACACAAGAAGCTGATATTAATAATGTATGTGAGCAAATAGACTTGCAGTAGCAGTTCCAACAGTGTGGAACAAGTTACAAAGAGAGGTCTGTCTGAATATGACCTGCACTAGAAAACAGGATTGAAACTCAAGGTCTGCAAGTTTCAAAACACAGCTTTCCTGTCTGCTGAGCTCCTGTCTAGTAAAAGCCATTCCCTGCTGTGCAGCAAATGCCCACATCATTTCATGACAATCTGGCCAAATAAGCAGTTACAGATTTTTTCCCCCTTCTGAAGCTGTCAACCTTACCAAGTGTGATGTGGGACTGAATCAGTATCTGTGCTTGATCGTTTTTCACAGTGGAAATAACCAGTTTTCATACTGGTTCAGTGACAAAGCAATAGCAAAGTATGTGAGCTAAATCACCCCATGCTCCAGAAAACATGAAACTGCCTCATGTTTTGTGCTTCTTTAACATAAGAGGGTTTGTAGTTCCATTAATTGAGCTTGGATTTCCACCTGGCTAAATGATCATGAAATGATTCATGCTGCTTTAGGGTCTTCTTTATTAATAAGAATACTAGTTTCTTTTCAGATAAGGGTTTCCAGCTTCCTGTATTGTTTATCTTAGATTCTGTCAATCACCTGAAAGGAAGATAATCTTGTCTGTCATCTTCTTTCAAAAGTCCAAGAACTATGAATGCATCAGATAAAGCTCATGTCTTACATGATTGTTTTTGTGTCAAGTTTTGGATACACCTATGCTATTTTCTGGAAATATTCAGCTGAGGGTTCATTGGTAAGATGGTCTTCAAGTATTCTTGAACTCCCCTCCTGCTCATGCTGCCCACTCCTCCACCCCTCAGGATTTGTTTGTGTCAATTTTTCTTCCAAACATCTGACAAGTGTCTCATGTAGTGAATTAAGATAAAATGGTAATTTTGAAAGTCCTGAATTAATTAGCATACTTTAAATTTTGATAAAGTGCTTCAGAGATTTAGAAAAAGTTGGCACTTACTGAGGCAAGCCTAGAAATTAAGTGATGTTCTTTATTGGTGGGCAACCATTTATCAACCAGCTTCAATGGTTTCCAGACTTTAAAAAGTGACAAATCAAGCCAGTTCTTGCACAGATAACACTTGAACAGAGTATTTAGTCACTGTTGTCAACTTTGATCCATCAGATTTAGATGCAGGTAGTTGATCTGATGGTAAGTACAGCCTGTCTTTTGTTTATAGGAAAAAAAATATTATAGTCTTCCATTGCAGCATTCTCTCAAAAGCTTTATTGATTCTGTTTGTTGCTCAGTGGATTTATGAAGTCTCTCTTCATACATCATCCTCCTGACTCAGCAGTATCTACTGTAAAGATGAATGATGTTGCACCAGAATAGACTCTGACCCGAGAACAGTCTTGTATTGTGTGCCACCAAAAGAACAAGTGTAGTCTCTCAATGCTTTCAGCTATGTAATTTCTTCAGCAGTACTCCTTCACAGTTACTCTGTGCCCCTGGAAAGGACTGGAAGAAGATTATCTGCCTTTCACAGGAGAAAGCATTACAAGTATCCAAATGTGTGTTATTCTCTTGGTGATGTTATTTGGCTGTTCAACACTGACTGCACAATGCCTGGTCCTGTGGATGTAAGTAATCTTTTCCAACAGTAAAAGTTAGATTGCCAATTTGCCTGCACTCTTACAAGTGGTTTATCACCAAGTAAGATTTTCTGGAGTGCTAACAGCATCTTAGAACAAGTAGCTTGTTCTGTGTGCTGCTACTCTCATGCCAGGTAGTTCTTTGGTAGCTAAGCCACCACTGAAGGAGAGGAGACGAGCCACTCTTTATCTCATCCCTGTGTTTATAGTTCATTTAATCCAGGCAAGATGCTAGCTTATTTGCCCAAAGGAAAAAGGCAAGCAGAGAGGGGCTAGCGTCTGAAGTTGCTCAGTCCACTAACAAGCAATTCCCATTTAAAAAAAAGATGTACATGTCCTCCTGGTCTGTCTCTATGGCCTTCTCCTACCAGAGTTCAGCACATTTCTTGCCTTTGGAGAACTGAATAGGCAGCTATGTCATTGCATTTAGCATGGTGGTGTGCTGAGATCATAAGTTCTGCTGAGAGGAGACCTTCAAAGCTCAGGTGAAGCAATTCCCATGCTATCACTATCCAGAATTTGGGAGCCTTGCTGGCTTGCCTTGCAGCATGAGGGAGGGTATCAGAGGCATGGTGCCAGCTCTGCTTGGATAAGAGAGCTGTAGCAGGGATTATTTGGAAATAGATCTGGTTCAGCAGTCGCTGCTCAGGATCAGGTGCCATTTGCAGGAGTGAGAAGCAGCATTTGCTTGGGATGTGGGAAACACAGGAACCTTTAGCTTTCAGTGGTTTCTGAACCATTCTGCCCTTCACTAGTCATTCTTGATGTTGTTTCTTATATACTTTTGTTAACTTCCTTCATTACTCTTGTATTTTTTCACTGTCAGTTTTTAAAAGATGCTTTAATTAATGGAAAATGAAAATAAATTCTGAATTCTTAATGTAAGCTTTCCTAAACTAAGAAGCCAGTCCTGGGGCACAGCTCTCAAAGTATCTATAAAGGTTTCTGTCCTGCTGCCCTGCTGCTGTCCTTGCTCTGCATGTTTATTCTGTTGGTGAGGTTGAAGCCTCATTATCACTAAGGAGTGAATCTCAGAGGTTATGATAAATAATTTCGTGTAAATCTCAGCCCAGCAATAAACAAAAAAAAGAAAGCAGAGTGTTAGGGGTTGTTGGGAAACAAACAAACAGCAAAAGAGTACATCAGATATTAATTCCAGGTTTGTCTGCATTTCATTGGATACCATATATAGCACTGGTTCCTGCTGATTTGAAAAGCACATAGCATATCTACAATAGGTTCAGAGAGGGACAGCAATACACTGTAAAGCTATGGTCCAGTTTCTGTTTAAGAAACAGCCAAATGTGGAAAAAAAGAATTTCACAGTTAGAGAGCGATGATAGACAAAAATTAAATATGGGTTCAGAGCATATTTTTGAATCCACAATCTTTTTTTTCTTTAATTGAGGTTCATTTAAGAATAATATTTTTTCACATGTAATGAAGAATTTCCTTACTGCGAGGGTAGTGAGGCACTGGCACAGGTTTCCCAGAAAAGCCTCATCTCTGGAAATACTCAAGGGCTAGTTGGACATGACTTTGAGCAACCTGGTCTAGTGGAAGGTGTACCTGTCTATGGCAGTGGGGTTGGAACTAGAAGATCTTTAATGTCCCTTTCACCCCAAACTAATCTATGATTCTGGAATTTTTTTTCCCTAGAGAGAAAAAAAACTGGATTTCCCAATGATTATTTTTTGTTTCTTTGATGATATTTTGTTACATAAAGGGAATTCTGATAGAACAGAAAAAAACTGGCAATTTAAAATACTAACCAATTACATATTGGCAAAACCAGCAACATTTAAATTGGGTTAGCTAGTTGCTATAGCCTCAGGCTGGTGCATCAAGTAGTTTGATAATTATTTTCCTGCTTGTCAGAAATGGAGAACTGCTAAAGGCAAGCTCTGTACTGTGTAACACACATGCATGAGTTCCACATTTGTACTGGCTCACATGCTGACAGACTGCTCTGGAAAAATTAATGATGCCAAACTCTTACAGCAATTGTCTTCTAAACGGGGCTGTTAAATAAGGCAAGTCATGCCTTGAGAGTGTTTTGTTTGTTTGGGGAAGGGGGAGTGTGGGTGCAGGAATCAACTCTGATTTGGGTTATATTTAAAAATTTTCCCCTGGACTTCTGAGGAACAATGTTAGGAAAGTAGTTTTTCCAGTTTCAGCTTCTCAGCACTAAGTGAAATTTTTCTTTAGTTTAAGAGTTCGTACAATAAACATATCTTATGTTTACATTTGGAACCAACTAAGCTAGTTTCAACATATCCCAATTCTGTTCATCTCCACCACAAATGCAACCCACGCCATTCTCAAATCTATCTGGTAGCTTTGATTTCCACAGACATTTCTAAATTAATTAAAATTTTAAAATCTGTTTTTTTTCTGATCTAACTTCTTTTGAAGGAAGATAGTGCTTTGCCTGAAACTATGTAATTCCTTTTGACATAGAAGTGTTGGAATTGCAAAGATGTTCAAGATTTTTGGGACAGGAATGTCCCTCCAGCCTTGGATTCCTCTTAAAAGTCTTTATAAAGAAATCCTGTTGCACCAACGAGACTCAGTGCATCAGGTGAGGTTTGTTGACAGGATTTAATGCTTTTAACAAAACCAAAATTACACTGAAATCCCTTGCAGTAAAAAATTTGTAATATTCACGGTGTGTAAGGCTGCAGATCGTGCGATGTTGTGCAGTTACAAGTGAGTGTCAAAACATCACAGCCCTGAGGGCTTGAGATGCAGAGGCAAGACAGAACAGAGCTGGGAATGGGTGTGACCTGCAGCATGCTTCCTGGGAAAGGCTGCGAGCTCTGGAACCAGTGATTCATCTATACTATGTATAAACTTTTTTTTTTTTTCCTAAATGTTGCTTAATTCATTAATTACTATAATCGCTTACTTAATAACAGGGTAGTGAAACTTGATCTGTTGATGCCAATGAAATTGAAAATTGCATGCTATGGCATACCTGTCTGCAGCTAGGAAATGTTCTATACTGTTTGTGTTATTGGATTTCCAAGATTATTTTATTGAAATTATGATAATTTGGGTTGTGGCATTAGTTATTAATAAGGCATTAAAGTAATATTGCTAATTAGAGACTAAGAAAATGGGATTAGAATCCAAAATAGGGATCAGAGTTTAGAATAGGTAATTTGGATCTGGTATAGCCTGAAAATTGATATGCTGTCTCTGCAAGATTTTAGCACAAACAGTGGTATAGTCAAATTGTGTCTTGGTCAGAAACTCACAAACACTGTGTTGAGGAGTGAGAGGAGGGGAAGGAGGGTCATGTGTCTGAAATCAAGTTTATGTAGATGAATTCACAAGAGGCGAGCATAGCTGTTCACACGAGCGTGCTCTCTGTAAATTTGGGGGAAGGAATCAAAATTATGTTGTATTTTATCTGTTTCTACTGTATTTAAGAGCAGGTATTTAGTACACAGGTCAAAGATTCTTGTGGACAGCCTAGGTGAAGTTTGGGAAGATGATCCCCACCATTTACTTGTTCAAAGAGGCAAAGGTTGCAAAGAGAGGCCTGAAAAGATTTTCTTTTAATGAAATACTTTGAGGGAGAAAAGGAGACTAATGGAAGGAGATTCATAAGAAAAACTTTTTTTTTTCTTCCTCAAGTAGGACATAGCATATTAATGTAGCAATTCAGAAGTGTGTTCAATTAAAATGTGTTGTTGAAACTTAAATGATGTTGGAACAGATGAATTTTTAAAATCTTATTCTAAAGTGAAAACCAAAAGTTTTAATTATCTGTGGATGTGAATAAAATGCAACTTTTACTCAGTCACTTTTATTAAGGAAAGAAGTTAAGAGGAAAGCCCTCAAAGGATGAGCTGGAGAGCACAACCACTGAACATTATCCCTGCCTCTGCCATGACTGACCCTAGCATTTTCTACTAATAAGTTTTTATGAAACCAGATAGATTTAGTTATCCTTTCAAACCTGCAGCTTGTCAAACTTTCCAGGGAAAGAATGTGCATCATACAGTGCATGTACTGAAACAAAAGCGTGTTTGATCATTCTGTGCAGAAAAAGTATCCCTCAAACAAGCCACTCAACACCAAATCCTGTTCCCAAAGGTGCTGAATAATTTCAAGGGAAGACAATAGATGGGGAAAGGTTGCTCCAATACATGGTGAATAGCTGCTGGCTTAGGCAGTTTCCAGGGGGAGATCTGGAACTGGATCTAAACTTCCAGTATGATGGAGGTGGAGAATTGGACATCTCTGCCTGCAGTACTGGGTGAGTCCATGTCATGCTGACCGGGTATTGCTGAATTTACCAGAGGGAAATAGCAACTGTGGGAATGGGTCTTTAAACTCCTGTGAAGCTACAATTTAGATCCCTTTCTTAGTTCTTCTGAGAGATGCACTTTCATCTTGTTACTGACAAGACAGAGTTATTTTCTGGTTATTGATGTATAGTCTGTTTTTTTTTTTTCCTCACTTTGTTTTGATTCTTTAATGGATTGAGAGATTTAGGAATGCAAGCATGTGCTCCCCTTCCTCTTTCCCACCCTTTCCCCTGCTTAATGCACCAAATGTAGCTCACTGGTTAGCATGCTTTTGCAGGATGTGAAATCAAGGTGCCAGTTTCTTCAGGAAGAGGGTTTGCCACTGTTCGTTTGTTTGTTTTCAATTTTTTGCCTTCTAAACTATTTTGCTGAGTTAGTCTGTGGTATTTCCTAGCTCTTGAATTTAATTCTGTTATGAAAAGCATAGCAACATCAAAGATTAATTGGGCCAAACATACATTGCTCTTCCTTCCCAGGGAAGTGTCCTGATTATGAAGTATAGGTCTGGCTCCTTCATTTTGTTCTTCAAGGATTACTTATTAATATTGCTGAAATTATTTATTCAATATGAAATGAAACGCATGCTTTAGGTTGCAAACCTACATAACTACCAAATGACAAAGTGGTTGGAATTTTCTCCCTCTGGCCTATTGCTTCTTTAGTTATTAGACATTATAATAGTTTTAATAATAGGGTTAGACAATAATTCTGCCTTAATGATGTCCATTGTTTATTTTTTAGGATAACTTCCCAGGCTGAGGGTCATCTTTATATTGGTTTCCTCTAGCAGAGGAAAATCCTGACTGTACAATATCAGGATGAAAGTCTTCCTTACTTTTGTTCCAGTGTGTTCTTCATAAAAGGAAATCATGGTTCAAGTTTCTATTGACAATAATCAGGTTTCTCAAGAGCAAGGTGGAGAAATTAAGTCTGGCTCATGCTTAGCAGAGGAAGAGATGAGAGACAGCTCAGGTCAAGTCATGAGAAAATATGAGCTTCCTGCTGGAAGAAAAAGCAGGAAGAAAAAAGAAAAATTTATATATTTTGGGGGGGATGGTTCATCTGATCAGTCCTATAAAATAAATGCTTCACTCTTTGCCTCCTCAAGAAGATGGCATTGTATACTGGAACACCACTGCATGAAAATGTAGCATTGTAGAAGATTACTTGCAATACAGATGACAGTTTTTAGAGCTTTTTGTAACTCCTTGCAGTGTTTTTATGAAATGACTTTGTTGAGTCATATCTTTCTCTTCAAATGTCACCAAAGAGACAGAAAATCCCCTTTGAAAATTTGCATGAAATTTCAGCTCTAACAATGAGATTCATTGCCCTTAAGAGTCATAGTGATTACAAAAGTTAAGTCTGTCTAAACATAGTAATGGTGGAAGTTATGAATTCTGTCCCCTAAATGTCTTACTTTCGAAAGAAATCAATTAATGCATTTCTGATCCAGAAGACATGCTGTTTTATTAATTAGTCTACAAGGAATTGTTAGGTTAGATGATTATGTTCAATTAAGCATAATGAAAGTAATTATTATAGGTTCTGGTTTTAGGTGGTTAAGTTAATAGTGCCATTAAATGCTTCTGTTGTGATACTGCTTGCTCTAGCAGAGAAAAAAATTTAAAAGGAAAGAGGAAAAAGTGTTTCTTCTTTGTTTCTCTCTCAGTGAGCGAAATAATTTCTCTGTCATTGTAATATATGCAGAATAGTTTACATTTCTTTTGTAATTTCTAATGCTTATAAGTACACTGTAATAAAATACATTTTAAAATTTTGCAAGATATCCTTTAAAATATTTAATTGCAATGTGGTTTCCAAGTACTAGTCACAATGAAGGGAGTGTACTTCAAAGTATGCAAGATTTATTTACCAAACACCTCATGCTCTGTTATGTAGGTCTAGAAAAGGGCCAGTAGCCCACAACAAATACTGTTTGAAAAGGAAGTGGTTCCAAGTAAGGATTTCCTCTGGGTGTCTTTCTGGCTGCTGCTGTTTTGTTTTGAGGAGGTGGCATGTTTCTCATGGATTCACAGAGGGTACTTTTATGCCTCAGAGTTCCTAAGCCACCAAATAAAGAAGAAACTTGTGATGAACCAGCTTTGGAAGTATTTCATTTTTTTAGTCTTTCTTTAATTTCTTTTAGTATTTAAATGGGACAAAACGAATTTTTTTCAGCATAACCAATTGCTGTGGTAACTATTTCTTCAGAGTTTTTTACCACACAGAGTGGAATACAGGAGTTGTGGAGGTGATGTGTTCACTTCCCTTGGATGCAAGTTGTACTTCTAAGGTTCATAAGGATGTGCTGATCCAACATCCAAGAACACTCTTAGCAGATCATTCTCTTCAGAAAATTCCGTGGTCACAGTCTTAGAAAAGCCTTGGCAGAGCACATGGCTCCATCCTATATTAAAAAGCAATATATTCCTACCTTGAAAAAATCTGAGCAGCAAAAACTTTATTTAAGGAACATATAAATTTGAATTTTGGGAGGTAACTACATAGGTATGTAGAAATGAGGTACAGAAATATAGCAGCCAGCAGTAAAAAAACAATTGTTTTCTCATGGTCATTAATCCTGCAAGTAACCTGTGTTTTCATAGTCCCAGTAAAATGCAGACCAAATGCCATTTGAACAATTTCTATTTGTTTGACATTTTGATGAGAAATATTCCAGCCTTTTCTGCTCTACCACTAGTGGTACTGTATCTCTTGTCACGAATGCATAAAATCAAACTCTAGATGCTTTATAATTGAAGATAAAATTGACCTGTTATCCATGCTGATACATGAGCTTTGTCTCGAACATCTGCTCTAAATATGCATCTGGTAAGAGCAGTTGCCTCTCTATCAGCTTAGAAACGACAATTGACTGGAGCTTTTCCTTTGCCTTCCTTTGCTGTGCAAGAATGAAATTTCAGCCTCTGCTAGATGGATTTTCCCACAGCTGTTACCAGCTTGCAACACATCTTTCTGTTGTTGCTGCAGCTGTGGGTGTCCTGTAGCTGGCTTATGTAGAACTCAGTGCAAACCATCAGTTCAGTTTTCCTGTGAAAGGACAAGATGTGCTTGCATGTACTTTCTTTTTTTGCTTTTCCTACTTGTGGAGGACTTGTGATGCATGAACAATAAACATCTCCAAAAGCAGCCCTATCTCAAGTGAGCTGCTGCTGGAGAAGTTCTGGGGTTTTTTTTAGGAATGATCTGTAACATGAGCTAATCACTTTGTTTGTATGAGGTCTTTTCACAGCAAAGCCAGAAAGATAAAGCCCTAAAGCAATTATTGTACATTTTGCTGCTTCTATTCCCTCTACATCCTTGCTCTCCCAAAAGAGACTATATTATGCCTTTTTCCTTACTGCTGAGAAGCTCAAAACTATGATACTGTTCTAACTTTATGAGCTTAAAAAAGTGGCCAAAAGACATGCAAATGAGAGGCAGAAAATCTTTTCAGTATTGCACAAAGTGTACAAAATTATTCTGCTATAACTTGGGTAGTTGAACTGAAGGAAGAAAGTGGTGATTCAGAGATAAAAGTGGCAGAGACACACTCTTGTAGATGCTGCTACTTCCATTTTTTCCCTATCCCAGTCAGGGGGAATTGGCAGCAGAGGGATGGAGCTCAACTGTGTGATATTTCTAAGCCATACCAAGATAAAGTGATGCAGAGAAGTCTCTTTTAATGGCATGTATTTCTCTGATGCATCCCAGATTTCATAAACCTTGGATTTGCTGTCTACTTGGTTTAGTTTGAAATGGTGAGGCTGAAAATCACTATGCAATGTCAAAATTCAGCTTTGGGGGCTTTTTTCACAGTTTAAGGACACAATAAAGCTATAACTACAGCAAAGAGATTTTTGTTATTAGGGAAAGATGGTGAGAAACTATTAAATTATTGCACCAAATGGAGAGACAACAAGAAAAGACACCACTATAAAACCTAGCCAGTCTGTTATGTTAAAAATTGTTTTTTTCCCCCTTGAAAGATATTTGATAAGCTTGTGTCTTTTATACAACTAAAACACTGCAAATGTAGAATTCTAGTATTGATACTGAAATGCTTAATATCAGATGAATATACTGATTACTACAGGAAACTTAACAACTTAACTTGGTAGTATGTACTGGTAGGATCTTAAATGGATTTTTTTTTTTTAATGCTGTCATAAAAAAAAGATGTAGATCAGTGTTTTTGATCTAATATTTGAGGACGAAAGGAGGATCTAGTTCCATCCTCAAACTGTGTGTGTTATAGTATGCTAATTTTTTTACAAATAAATCCTGTCTCTTCTCCTGTGTATACATAATATTAGGAAAGCAATGGTGATAAACTCTTCAACTGTTCCTGTCTGCAGTGCCAATCCTTTGAAATTCACAACTGGCATTAGCTCCTTATTCTATGCAACAGGGAAACTTAAACACAGGAGCTGCATGGCAAGTTGTGATGCTGCATGACTTTCTCACCAGTTGAACTCTGAGACCTTTAGTCCTCTTAAACAGGGTAATTTTCTACCTCCATAAGTTATCATATTAACTTTGGAATGACGTTGCTTGGATCAACACTGAAAATCACTTCAATAGCCTGTGGTGCAGAAATGTGCTTGCATAGCAGTGATGTAAAAATAACAAACTTTGCCTCTTTCTTGCTGATTTCATCCTAAAGGACTCCTAAGCAACTCAAGAGACGTGTTTCAGCTGCATGCCATCAAAGCCTGCACGGATGAGGAGATGCTGCAAAATGAAATAGAACAAGAAGGAAATCAGCAGCGCTTCAATTACCTGAGTGCATGACACAAAGGTGGTGAAAGTAATGTAAAATGCATTAAATGAGGTCAGAGACATGATTTTCTTGAAGCTACTTGATGTGTCAGAAGTGTTTTAAAGGACTTTTAGTTTGCCTCTGACATTGTTGCAATAATTTAAGATGAAAAACCCCCAGGTTTCTGGTCCTTGTAATCAAATATGGTTTCTGCAGGTCCTTGTGGATTCCTCACTAGGAGGATCTGTACAGTGGGAGTCAAAGGAGGTCCCTGGTGTCCCTTTTGACAACCAAACAAGGTATGTCCAGTATAGATGTTCAGATACTTGAAATTCATTATGCATCTGTAAAGGTGATAGCACAAATCACTATTGGTAGTCTACAGGCTGCAGCCAAACCCTTTAAAGGTCTCCTCTATCAGCATGAAAGGTTAGTGTAGTGTTCTGCAGGGTTCTACATCTATCTTTTATGGTGTCATCGGCCACAGAACTGAGAAGAGATAAAAAAAAGAGGAAATTTCATTAGAGGAAGGGATGGGATAAGATAGCTGGTGGAGGAAGGTGGGAAAACTTTCCATTCGTGCACAAGGAAACTTTAGATTCAAAGGGTCACTGCAACCTTTAAAAGGGGATTTCTTTTTTTTTTAATAGCTCAATGTACTCAAAGTACATGCAGCAAGAGACTTTTTAGAGGTGATCTACTGTTCCTGGGCCAGTTTTTATGCAGACTTAGCAAGAGCAACTCCAGAAGCTGGGCTAGCACACGTGCTCAATACACCCACCTCAGGTCCTGCCAGTGCTGGCTTTTTGTCTGCAGTGCTGGGTTTGCTTCAGCACCGGAGCCAGCAGCTGTTGGGTTCCTGTGCTGTCACCAGCAGACTCCAGGGCAGTGATGTGGAATCACGACCAAATGCTCCAGACAGTGACACGGGCATATCCTTTGCTCTTCCCTGGCAGCTGCCCAGAGGCCATTAGTCCATGATGGAAAGGAGGAGGACTTGGCAGTGATTTGAACTGTATGTTGACAGAAGGCACATAAACAACTGTTTATTTCCAGAGTCTTCTTGGGTAGCTCTGAATTTTTCCTTCCTGTCATGAAAATGTAGCTGATTATGATCTTGAATCTAGGGAGTGAGGATGCTGCATAATGATGTTTCTAAGTGCCCCTCTTCACTGTTTTGCCCTCTTTATCAAAAATAAATGTAATTTAAAATTTAAATGATAACATTAGTGAAATTTTATTTAATTTCGTTTGATTTAATTTAAAATAAAATTGCTAAAAAGTTAAATTAACACGGAAAAAATGCATAATAAAATATTTAAACTGCAGAAGTCCTTAGGGAGAAGCACCATCATAACCCTACTTTTCCTTGTCTTCTACTCATCCTTTCCCCAATGACTATAGCGTGTGCATGCAGATTCTTTAAGAAATGATGCACTTGAAAGAGTAACAGACTTTTCTGAATGCCAATAACTGTAAAAAAACCACATTTGCAAATGAAGAAACTGATCTATAAAGGTTCAATGAGCTCTTCAAAGAACAAATTAAGCTGGTGTTAGTCATTATGTATCATTGCTTATACCCATGGAAGTGGGTGTATCTATCTTGATCCCATTCCTAAATAAATTTATAGTTAGACATCTAACAGGAGCAGCTGTAAATGCAATATTTACAGTTTAGTTTTTTGGGGGGGTGAAATCTGCCTATCACAGACTTCTACAAATGTAAGCACAAGATAATCCTTCATCAGAATTAGTCATAATGATTGTGAAGAGATCTGAATTTTTATATGGCTCCAATCCCTGCTGTGAGTTTCTTATGGATAAGCTGCTAATTTCAGCTTTTAAATATGTCAGGCCACCATTTTTTATACCTCTGAGTAACAGAGGTTGTTCTCTGGCAACAGTTACCTTAATCTTTCACGGTATATAAAAGTTTGATGTGCCATTAACTAATATTCTTGAGGTGAAAATTTATTTTGCTGTTGTCTAAAGCTATGAGTATTTTAAAGAAAAATTCTCTAGCTGTCTATTAGAATGAAAAAAATGCTTGGTCAACATTGTGGGATACATTTTGATTACCAGTTACTTTATAATTGCATCAATATTGTTAAAATTATTTTAGAGCAGATTTAGAGTTCTGCCTTTAAAATCCCACTTGTAAAAAAAGGGAATCAGTGTAAGGAAGGTCTGATATGTTGTTGATGTAACTGAGCCTACCATTCATTCTCCCTTGGTTGGCTTAGGATAATTATTTGGACCTAGTTTCACCACAGATCCAAGATGTGCACAAAAGTTCATAGCTACCTGTGATAGACTACTTTAGGACTGTGAGTTAAACTTTCCTTCTAGTTACAATGATCTGAATCCTTCTCTGTTCCAAATAAAATTACTTTTAAGCAAAATATAAAGAAATTATACAGCTATTAGATGAAATTTTAAAAGTAGTTGTATTATTTAATTAAAATATTTTTCTGTTTTTGTGGTTTTTTCCTGTTTCATAAATGTTACAAATTTGATTTTAAAGCAACCCAATCATAAAATACTGCTCAGAGGAGAAAGGACAAGGTTTGGGGACAACAGTACTTAAGGCTTGTGATTTAGAAGCAGCACTGCTTGTTAACTTGAAGTCAGGAGTCATTCAAAAGGCATTTAAAAATTCAAGAAGGGGTAAGAGTGAGATTTGAAAATGAGGAAATTATTAACTTCAGTAATGTATATATATATATGAGGTGTTTCTGTTTTTATGTGGCTGATGTAGAAGCCAAAACATGGTAGGCTTAAATCTTAGCTCCTGCTTTTGTACTGAAGTACAGTGTGTAGTGCACAGGGCTAAGTTCCTTGCTGACTCGAACTGAGCAGAGTCCAAAAGCACAGCTTTTCCAAATCCATAGAAAGGGAAATCTCTCTCATGCCATCCAGTGCTACTTACTGAACTGAGATGTGTGAGACAGGCAGGGAACTGGATCAGAGAGTTTACAATGAAGGGATAAGGCTGGAGTTACTGTCTGTGCTGTATGGCAGCTCTCTGGCATCCCTGGGGATGTCCAGGTGCTGGAATTACAGCATCATTTACTTCTCCATCATCCACTGTTGTCTGGTGGATGCTGCCTCTCTCCTTCTGGTCCCCCTCCTTCCTTTCAATAGATGTTTGGATATTTCAATTTGCCACCAGCAGCCTCCTGTCTAATCGTGTGGAGATGGGCAGTCTAAACAAGTTCTGCAAGGAAATCCATCTCCCAGCTGAACTGCTGAGCCAATAAAAGACTTGGCTCTCATTTCCTCTATGCTGTTCGTTTTATGAACACAATACTGTTCACTTCAATGGACCCATGAAGGATAATCATTAATTTCCTAGCACAGTGCTTTTTCTCAGTTTGGGAAGAAGGAGTAAGAAAAAAATGCATGCTGATCTGAAACCCGGTCAAACATATTTCCATGTAGGAAACAGAAATATTTTTCTTACAATCTTTAATTTTAATAATCTTAATATTAGCTAAGAAGTCTTATTTTTTCCTTTTTTTTTTCTTTTTTTACTTGAAATACAGGATTTTGTGGGTTATTTTGAAAATATTCGAGCATTCTTTTAGCTTTTAAGCTTCCTTTGTCCTCCTTGTCCCAGTTACCCTGACAGTAGCATTGAATTCCATTTATTGTTCTCATTTTAGGAGGTTTTTTTCATAAAGAATAAGTTCAAGGTTTACTAGCCACTCTTTATCCCTATATCTGTTTCTTTTCTCAAGTGAAACAACTGGTAAGCCTTGCATGCCAAGAAGACAGTTTGAACATAATTACATCAAAATGTGCCCTTTCATCAAGTAAACTAGTTTTAAAATTTTAATCATTTTTAAGAAAATCAGTGTCAAGCTTCATCTATCCTCTGTAACAGAAACAAAACTGAATGCTAAAGCTTGCTCATTTATTTTAAGCCATATTACTGTGATAACTGCTCTACAAGAGGTCTGGGATATCATTTTTGTCCTCAGCAGCCTTAATTGTATGGCTTTCTGCTTAGTTCTTAGTGTTCAAATATCAGAACACAATTTACCATCAGTTACTGTCTCATTAATGACTCCTGGCTTGATGCAAAATGATGCTGCACTGAGGAGAACAGAGAGTAGACCTTTAGATGTTGTAATCTGTATTCTTTGGAGAATTGGTGGATACCAAATTCCTTCTCTCAAATTGAATGCACAAGCTGTAACACTGAGGCAAGGCTGGAGCTGAAATGCTTCCCCATAGCCCTGTGCCAAACAGGGGTTTGGCAAAGAAATTAATCTGCAAACAGGTTTGGTTTTTTTTTTTTTTTTTTTTTGTGAAATAATGCTATTCTGAATCAGGACTTTGTGTTCTTCTGCCTATTTTTGCAAATTTAGAGAAAAAGATGCAAACCTCCACTTAAATTACTTATGACAAATCAGAGCACATGATAGAATCATAGGATGGTTTGAGTTGGAAGGGACCCTAATGATCATCAAGATCTCTGGCAAGGGCAGAGACACCTTCCACTAGGCCACATCTAATAGACTAATTTAGAGAAATGTCTCAAAGGTGTTTTTTTTTTCATTTGTTTCACTATTTCACTCTGTGTCTGCTCTGCACTAGTGCTTTAAGAATGCTCAAAGCATTTTGAACAGAGATCTTTCCTTCCTATGCATCAGCTGCTGTTTGAGGTGTAAATGAGTATCTTTGAGCCTTGACTGCTGACAACTTTTCATGTAGGTATAACTCCATGCCTGTAAATTCCTGAAATACAGGGGCTGGAAACCGTAGTCTTATATTTTGGAAAAAAGTTTTCCAGCAAAACTGAAAACATGCGCTTTCAATTCTTGGAAAATAGAAGGTACAATGACACTTAAAAGTTTTTAGGGGACTTTTGAATAAAATTTCAGAGCTCAAATGGAGACTTAAAAAGTTGTAGTACTTTTATATATGAATAGAAAAGTATTGTTAAACAGAGCAACAGGAAAGAAATAAACCATTATCTGGTGCCCTTGGATAAGTTGCCATTGCATTATGCTTCAAGAAATGATGGCAGATGAATGGAAGGAAAAAATTGGAAGAGCTAGAGATGGCAGTCCCCGAAAATTGTGCAAGAGAAAATGGAGTGACTGAGTTAAAGAACAGGGAAATAATTTCTTCTCTACCCTAATGCATTAAAAAAGTAAAAAGATCTGAATTGAGACTCAACTGAGGCTTTTCAGGTGGCAGAGGCTGTTTTACCTTTTTTTCAATCTAGACTTCAAATAATAGTTCAAAATGAAACATTTTAAAATGCTGTATTTTACATTTTAGACTAAGGTGAAAGGAAAGGATGGAATTTCTTGCTGTTATCTTGGCAGCTCTTCTTGTTACAGCTCTGACTGTGTTCTCATGTTAGATGACTATTTTGAGATTGCAAAGCAATGTGGAATGAGGAGATAACTTGCTTTTCCCAAAAAAATATAAGGCAAGAACTTAAGACAAAATTTTAAAACAATGTCTTGAAAATTGCAGGCCATTTCAAAATTGGAAGTAAAAAGAAAAATATCAGGGTAATTTTTTCATTAGTTTGTCAGAATTACAAATAACTTTTTCATTTTTTCCCTTTTTCTTTAAGGAAATTTAAAAAAATATATATAGCTTGCACTGCTCTTTCAAGTGCATCTTCTGCTTTTTCTTGCAGGTTGAAATTGAAATTACATTGAACAAGATATTTTGTCATGAGCTAGTGGCCTGGATAACCTTAATATGAAGTGGTACAGTTTAATAGAAATAAATGGTCTTTATTCTCCAATCCGTCTGTTTGGAGGGAATAGAGGTTATCATTTCAGTGCAATTCCTACATAAACTAAAAGTGGAAAAAAAAATGGTAAAACTAAACTAAAGGAACTTAAAGTTCACCTTAGAGAAAATATTTGTCAAAGCAGCATCAAAGTCTGCAGTGTCATGAACTGATACTGAGAGAGATTCGTCCTCAGGAAAGGTATTATATTTAAGATGTCTTTTCTCCTCTGTGCCTTCTTTGAAATAATTTACTTTCATAAAAGCTAGAGATCCATATTTCATTTCAGGGACACACAACCTGATGTCCATCAAAAGTTTCCATTTCTTAGATTAAAGTGGAAGTTTTGAAACAGGACACCTATTTATATATATTTTTTTTTTTCAGCGCCTGCATGGCTTTATTTTTCCTTTAGTTCTGCGAAGCACAGAATCATTAAGATTGGAAAAGACCTTTAAGATCATCAAGTCCAGCTGTCAACCCAGCACCACCACTATGTAAACCACTCAACAGTGTCCTCAAGTGCCATATCCAAGCATTTTTTGGTGAATCCACCCATACCCTGGGCAGCCTTTGCCAGTGCTTCACAACCCTTTCCATGAAGAAGTTTCTCATAATGTCTAATCAAAACCTCCTTTGGCTTAGCTTGAGGCTTTCCTGTATTTTGGTTATAGGCACTCTGGAGAAGTTTTGTTTCCTGCTTGTACCTTGCTTGGCTGGTGGTGTGCTGCAAGGTGGGCTGGTGTCCACAGTGATGAGAGGTCCTGTGTGAAGGACCAGTGTAATTCAGAACACTCTGGAGCAGTGCAAAGAATGGCTTATCTGTTCTTATGGCTTCCAAAGAGACAGCATTTGTGTGTCTGTGTGTGTATTTTTATATATGTATGTGGTGTGAGGATGACTAAAAATATATTTGCATTTTCTCCAGTATATATTTACTCAAGAGAAAGGGACATGAATAAGTGAAAGTGCCCAGGCTCTTGACAGGCTCTTCCTTGTCACCCACCCAACCTGCAGAGGTGAGCAGCAGGCAAGGCACTGTGTACCATGCTGTGCTACCAGATTAACCTTTGGTGCTCCCTTATTCATCCTCAGACACGTGCAAAGAGGTGTCTGCCTGAACACAGGAGGAGAGGAGATGCTTGGTCACAGCTGCAGCTCCTGCTACTCTCACCTTTCCCAAGAGGGAATCCCCTGCAGCACTGTCCTGCCTGAGTAATGCTTTTCTCTCTGAGCCACCTCTCTGCTACATTTATCTTCTCTCATGTCTTCCTAATGGATAAAATAATTTCCAGTTAGAATCTCTGACCCTGCTTGCTTGATTTCCTCGGCAGGTCATTTTTTTTGGACAGCTTGGGAATACCTGCACCTGCAGCAATCTTAATTAAAGGTGGATGTATGCAGCTGCATTCAACAGTTTCAGTGAGTTCCAGCGTCAATCTGAAACACTGTATTTTGGCTTTACACAGAAGAATTGCTTTATTTTAATGTTCATTAAAGCTAAACTGAGAAAATGTCTAGGTGGTGTGCTCAGAAGACAGGCAATATATAAGGGAGAAGGAGAATAGGGAGGTAGAGATTTTAGGTCTCCATTAAAAAAATTAGTTTTTTATAAATCTATTTTAAATTTATAAATGCAAGTTTAAATGTTTTTGCATGCATAAATTATCTGAAACACACATACTTCTTTTTCAACAGTATTCTGGCTCATTAGTTTTCTTAATACTTAAATTATTTATTCTGGGAAACTCATAACTATTTTTTTTATTGCTGTGAACAAGCAGATAGAGAAAGATTGCTAGAATTTCATGAGCAGTATTGTATGGCATTTCAGCCTTAATATATTTAAATGCCTGAACTTGCATTAAGTTTTTTTGGCTCAATTCCATGACACATTTCTTTTTTTCAGAGTGGCCAAGTTTAGATTTTCAGCCAGAAAGCCAGAAGGCTTTGGAGAACAGGTAAAACTTGTTTCTTGAGATGACTAACTTTGTATGAGTTTGAAAGAGTTTTAAAGCCTTTGTGCTTTAACCCAAATCCAGCTCTCAAATTCAAATTTAGCCCATCTAATTGGGATTTGGATCAGACAGGTGAATTGCTGTCTTTAACATTTTTATTTATACATGAAACTTTCTTCCCCTTTATCTTGTTTTAGTTAAAATTATTTCTGAATAAAACATTTTTACCACATCCTGAGGCTGCAGGTTTAAAAAAAGAATAAACTGACCACCATGATTTTCAGTCAGTTTCTTTAGTCTGTTAAATTCCAACTCATCAGTGAAAGAAAATGCTCCAAATCTAGAGCATTATTTTAACATTTCCTTTCCTTTCTTTAATACAAGAAGTATCTTGACATGAGCCGTGCTTACTTCTCCCAGGAAGTCTGTAGCCATGTGATTTACATCTAGAACTGTGAGGCTTCCTAACAGCTGCTTCCTGAATATGCACAAATAATTTACAGCAGCCTGTGATGACTTGTTGAATGGTGCATTAAACCACCTGAAGAAGAGATATTTATGCAAGCCAGTAATGTAAAGCATGTTGCCAGCTCTTGTTTCAGGAAAATAATTGTTGTAGTTCAACTCATTGCTGTGCCGTGGTTTGGACTGTAATTTTAGAGACAGACTTAAAGAAAAGAAGGGTTTTGGTGCAGTTAAATTTTGTGCATGTGGTTGCTGTAGGCATCTACCTGGCCCTTAGTCGGTGAACCTCTGTTAAAAATTAATATAGTAAGTACTGGCCTAAATTACTGAAGTTCTTTCTTTTGTTGAAAGTAGGCTTTGCACCATCACTTCATTTTATCAAATCTGTGTGAGTACTCTGGGCTGACTGGCCTAAGGTGTTAGCTGCTACTGAAAATCCAAGTGTCTGTACATCTCTGTGCCCTGCAGAATGTTGCCACTGCAAGGCTCCTTTCTCTGGAAGGAAAATGGCAATTTTGCAGAGTTCTGAACTGAAGTGACTCTTGCTGCCAGTGTCTGTAGATCACCTCGAGCAATGTGGAGAGTCTTGTGGCTGAGCATGCAGAGGTAGTATCAATTTCTAAATTCTATCCTTACTTCTAAAGACCTGTGTGCCTCTCAGAGACTTTATAATCGTTTATCTACTACCTTGGACTCCACTTACTGCCTTTAGAATGGTCTTTTCAATTCAAAGGTTTCATAAGATAAGAAATGGGATAGAGATAAGAAATAGAGAGATGTAAAGGCTTTAATTGGTTGTCTTTAATTAATGTTCTGTATGTCAATGTATATTTCTAACGTATTTCTTCAGTCTCTTAGTACTTACTAAGGGGAATATTTACTCTCCTCCTCCTCCTTCCACTCCATCAGAAAGCCAGGGTATGTTCCACAGTCTGGAAATACAGTAATTTGGTAAATTAACTGTTTAGCCACTCTGCAAATGGTTCAAAACATTTGTTATATCACTGCATAATAAATCAGAGACTGAATATTGGAAAAGAGCTCTGGCTACTGAAGTCACTGTGTCCCCTAACTCTTGGAAACTGCATTGTCTATTGAAATTTAGATAACTCAAGCTGCTGAGTAACCTCACACTGCACAGGGAGCTGCTAAGAGTGTGATGCAGAGGCAATAGCAGGGAGAGGAAATGTCTGAAACTAACCATTAGGAAATGCTGGGGTGAGAAGTCAGGGTCCAACTTCTCAGAATACTGTGCCCAGCTGGACTGGAGGTTCCTAAGAAGAACCCCTTGGACTCCATGCTAGATTATTGCCCTTATGTGGCAAAAAAAATCATCTGCATCTGTGGCCTAATGTCCCAGTGGATTTTTTTTATAATTGTCAGTCTTATTTGGTACAAAATTTAGAATTTTTTTGCTTTCACTAAGAATATCCCAGCACCACAGTCTGTGTTCTGGGAACCATCTGCTTTCTTGTAAAGCTGTTTTTAATCTCTAATCAAAGATTAATAATGCCAAGCTTTGGGCCACGAAGACTGTGGAGGGGAGAAGAAGAGAGTGCCTACAGGATTCAGCAAAAACATGGGAAAGTCAGGTGCAGGTCGGCGCTGTGATTTATAGCTGGGATTCAGCAGCCAGGGATGATGAGCTAAGCCCTGAGGCACCATGCTAAGGCTGTGAACCTGCTGTGTGCCACTGCCTCTTTGTACAGGGGAATAGTTTTCCAAAGTATCACTTAACACCTCCCAGATGGTGCCTCTCTACCTGTACTTCCAGCTGCCCAATGCTGCCTGTCAGTGTTTAACTCGGAGTGCTGTTCCTTAACTCTTGCATCTCTAAAAGATGTATCAGTATCCTGAATGCGCCTCCATATCCCAATTTTGTTCAGATTTCCCAGGGAGAGGGCACCCCAGGGCTTTTCTCTTTCTCCTGGACGTGTATCCAATATTAAAGTCCAGTCTGAGCCTGAACTGCTACTTTAAAATTTGGAATCCACAGGTTATGAGACTAAATAAATGTAAATGTAATTCTGATCGGAGCTGAACAGTCAGGTTCCTCTCTGGCTGCTTTCTTCATGCAGAGCTGGGGCTGAGCCTTCAGTGTCCATAACAACAACTTTCCCTGCAAATGGTGTCCTAATTCTGTCTAAAACTGTCCTGGGGGACTTTGACAGCTCCTCTGAGTTCTTTTTGCTATTTCTCTTCATCTGTTCCCCTTTATCCAAAATTCTTTTCATGATGCCAGTCTGTTGGAAATACAGTTTTGATGGGTTATTTGAATATTAGCTCCTGTTTGAACAATCCCAGCCCTGTGCTTCTTGGGTTACTGCTGAAGTTGTTGAAGTACTAAAAAAAATCATTCCAGCTTTTATATACATATTCAGAGGAGATCTTTATCGTTAGAATATTCTATATAGCTCTTGAGCACTTGACTGATATGAATCATCTGATTACTGGATTGTTTTTAGATGAATGGAGAATGGATTTCCATTTATTTTCCCTCCTTCCCTGTCCCCAAACATTCAGAATTGGAGAAACCCAGTTTTCTTTAGAGAATGCCCACAGCCTGAGGATTGAGCTGTTTTATTGGAATTTAGAAATCACTGTCCTAGAGAGAAGAATTCAAAATTTCAGCAGAATTAGAAGCCTAGTATTCAAAGGGTTCTTGAAGCACTGAACTTTTAGGACAGCTTTTTTCACCTCCACATTTCCTCCCTGGTTTGTGTGTTAAGAAATCCAGTGTGATAAGATATTTTGAGATCACCTATCACATAGATCTGTACTAGGTGGAGGCAAAGTGACAGATGAATCTTACTGCCTGTACCCCTGGAGCTGAAATCATATTAGTCTTGATATCAAGGTTTTTTTTTTTTTTTTATATTACTTGTGCCAGAAACAGTAATAGCTAAAGAATTTTAAGGCAGCTCATGAAAACTACCTGTTTTGATATTGTTGAATCTCAGCAGCACTCCTAAAGAACTCTTTATTTGCCTGAAAATCTCTTGTGATGTATCCTAAAATTTACTTCTGGGTTTATGCTGGATATACGTTTTTGCTTTGGGCTTGGTTTTGGATTTTTTATTAATTGTGTTCCTGTCTGCAGTTTAATGTTAGCATTCCTGTGCTACCTGGAGAGATATGTTTGGTGGATTTCTTTCAATTTGACATTTAAATATGATTTCACACATCAGATTTTTTAATATAATATAGTTACCTAAGAGAAATGATTAGACATAATTTCATACATTTGGAGTAAATTATTACCTAGCATAAATACAGGAGTCGTTTGTTGTACATAATAGTCTGTAACTGAGAATTCAGGCTCTAGTGGAAAAATAAACATTATTTTCTTTTCTTTTTCTCTAATATTGATGACATCTAGGATCTCTATCATTATTACTTATGTTTAGAACATAGAGGAAAATATAACCCCTATTCCCCAAGACAAATTTAAAAAGGAGATAGGAGAAACTCTTTCTAGGGACGAAATTTTTCTCATCTTTGGCATAAGTAATAAGCAATTAGAGAATATCGTCTGCCTAACCATTGTCAAGTTTTTGTAAACATCATGACAGATAATCTTTAAGAGTAGTTTGAAGAAA
The DNA here is from genome assembly GCF_052056855.1 of Sturnus vulgaris. Classification (NCBI taxonomy): domain Eukaryota; kingdom Metazoa; phylum Chordata; class Aves; order Passeriformes; family Sturnidae; genus Sturnus; species Sturnus vulgaris. The sequence continues at coordinate 67,263,368 of NC_142246.1, forward strand.
AGGACAGCTGTTGCTTTGTGAATACTCATTTGTTGTTGTTTTTGTTGTAAATGCTACAAATGATAGCATTATTAAAAACAGAGATGGAATATATCACTTGGTTGCTCATCCTTTTAGTCCTTTGCTTCTGTCAAGGCCCAAATCCCCAAAGTATGCTTTTGGGGAACATATGTCATCTGCCAGAAGCTATTTGAAATCTGAAAGCACAATATTGTTCTCTTTTACTTTGTTTTTCAAAATTAAAATGAGCATTTCCCCTTAATCTAAATGTTTTAAATACAGTATACTCTAGCTATGACACTAAGTTGATTTTTTTTTCCACAAAGAAATTCAGATGTTTTAACGTTAAGCTATAAAAGCTATAATGAAGGCATATTTTCAAGCAATAGAGATTTCTCAAATTACTTGAAAACTAGAATGACTAGAATAGGATCACCAGACCAAGAATTTGAAAAGTGTTTGTGCCTTACAATAAAAGCAAATTCTTAGCAGGGTTTCCTGCTGATCCCTGCAAGTGTCTCATGTCCATAATAGGACAAGGGGGAATGGCTTTAAGAGGAAAGACATGTTTAGATCAGATATTGGGAAGAAATTTGGTATTAGGGAAAAGGGCTCTGGCACAGGTTACCCAGAGCAGCTGTGGATGCCCCACAGCTGTGGAAGTGTTGAACTGGCAACAATAATTCCAGCTGGTATTAATCTTGGTTAAGATTTTTAAGAAACTTAAGAAGGATCTTAAAATCTTAAGAAGGATCCTTGTATAGATTAAATAAACGATCAGGCTGGATGGAGCTGTGAGCACCTGGTTTGGTGGAAGGTGTCCCTGTCCATGGCAGGGGGGTTGGAATAACGTGGTCTTTAAGGTCTCTTCTAACTCTGGTGATCATATAAAAATCAATCTTTCCTTTCTGGACGGAAATAAGATGAAATTCTATGCGGGCAAGCTGCAGCAAGGGCTATGAAAATGCATGTTCTGCAACCAGAATATTTCCTAAAATGTTTAATAACTTGAGTTAATAGTTGGTAATAACAGTGGTGTATTTTGCAAGCCCAGAATGTCTTGGGGCAGAGATACCTGCAGTGCAGTGGGAATACAAACCAGATATGTGCCTGCCAGCTGCCTTACCCACAAGAGAGATGCAACCCAGCTCTCAGCTAATTGTTTAATATAAACTCCTTTCAAGATAACTCACCTGAACAGGTAGCTCAAATGGAGCTCTATTTGTGGCTAGAGTATTCCTGATAAATGAGAACTAGATTTCTTTTTTTTCATTTTATTCTTCTGTCATGCAGTTTTTCTAGCAGACTCCTGTCCTTGGAGTACCTTCTTTGCTTTAAGGGCAAAAGCAGAGGGAAAGGTAATGGATTATAGCTATTCATTGTCAACTACCCTTTGTTATCCACTAGCTTCACCAGAAATGTCACCCCCAAAAGCTCCTTACCTAAGCTTACTTGTGAAAATAATCCTCGTTTTGTCCCAGGCTTCATGTACTTTTGAGGTTATTTACTATTAACTTCAACAGGAGAAAGATTTCACTTGCTAAGGTTTATCCTTTTCAGAAAGTACATTATATTAAAATATATCTATGTTTGACTCTCTCTATAAGATGTGTATTTGTCCTTTCCAGAAAGCATGTTAAATTAAGACATATCTAGGTATGAATGCATATAGAATATCTGTACATAAAGCCTTATACATACTGTAATGTGCTTTATAATACTTTGACTGAGAGTCTGGCTGTGTGAACCACTTGTGAATATGGGCATAAATTGCTCTGTTGATTATATAAACTGCTTCAAATAAGGTGTTCAGGCCAAGTGGGAGCACTGACTACTCTCAGTAACTCACAACTCTGTTAGGATGCCAGAGATGTAAAAAATGCCAATGCATCCAAGCTGAGAAGAGCAGTTACTCATTTTTTAATGAGGCACTGCACTGTCCTGGAGGCAGCCAACATTCCCACTTTTATAGCAGAGCACATGACCAGAGTATGGCACAGAAAGGTACAAACCCCTCAAGGTGTGCAATTAAGGGGAAGAAAAGGGAAATATTTTTATGAGATTATCTGCAGGGAGTGAGGTATCCTGCAACAAGAGCAGCCAGTTTGTTTTTATGATGGGACTGAAGTTTTAGATAATTCCAGTAGTCTTCAGTTTTGCCTGGAACTGAGCCTCTCAGATAAACAGTAAAAGCAATCTAACATTTGAATTTTATAGATTTGGTGCCTCCCCAGCCTGGTTATAGTAATCAGTCTGAATTCTTGACTTCATTTAACTGAATATTTGTTAACAATATCCTTAAAGTAGTGGATATCTTACTGAGATTTTCAGCAGATAGGTGCTTCAGAGCTTTAAGCACTTTAAATACTTCACATGGTACAAAAATACCCCGTGCAGAATCTGATGCTGCCCTGCTTTCACAAGGTGGTTTAAAGAACCAACATAAATGCTTCTGAAACAAGTTACTGGTAAAATAATCAGCATTTTAATCACCTGCTACTCATTTGTTAACTCTGGGGTGAAGCTAAACTTCTAAACTACAGTATAGGCATTACATACAACTGTCTCTGAAATATTTAATTAAGTTTAAAATATCAATGTCTTTAGTTTCCTTATGTTCAGAGAAGTCAGATAATGGAAACGGAGAAACTTGAAATAACAATCTGTTACTTTCTGAGAGCTTCTCTCTATCCTCACTGATGAGATTTACAATGTAGTAATGCTGCAATTTCATCATTATTTTGTAATCTTCTTAAATGAGTGTCTCATGTTAGTGCAGGCAATCACAATAACTACTTGAATAGGATTTGCTGCTGAGCAAAGCTGCTTGTGTTGCAAAAGCAACTAGAGGAACGCACAAAGCTAAAAATCCATTGTGCAAAGTGTTTACTTTCCCATCGAGTTTACAGTGAGTCTTGAGAAGAGAATTTAATGATGACTTCACCCATGCTAGCAAGATGTCAGCAAATTGTCAAAAAAGGAAATAATTCTCTAACAGCAGCTTAAGGCAAGCTCAAAACTGAAGGAGATTGGTAACCACAACACTTATTTAATGTGGAATGCTGTCATATTTCTATGGGGTGAAAAAGGAAATTCTCTTGGCTTTGCTGTTCCTATTACTCCTGTGGTCTCTTAGCCTAGGAGAGGACTTGAAGTGGGAGAAGTGTGGTGTCTGGCTGGCAGATGATACCTCATACTCAAGATCTGTGTCCCAGGAGACAGAGCTCTGCAGTTTCCCTTCCCTCAGAGGTGGCAGCTGAAGTGATGGAGGCAGAAAGAAGTCACTGCATCAGATTGTGCATGTTCACATGTGGACATGCTTGTCTTTAAAATGACCCAATAGTTCTTTTTTTATTATTTTTGTTGGGTTTTTTTGTTGTTTGGTTGGTTGTTTTTTGTTTTAAATAAGATTTCCTCATCCCCATCCTAAAGCCAGGTTGGGGCCCTGAGCAACCTGATCTACTGGGTGACATCCCTGCCCATGGAGGTGAGATTGAAACTAAGATGATGTGTGAGGTCCCTTCCAATCCAAGCCTTTCTAAGATTCTTTGATTAAGGCTGTCTCAAACCCAACCTTTCACTAAGCATTATTTATTCATGCTACAGTGCACTTATTCCTTTCAGATGAATATTGTATGGTATGTGTTTCATCCTTTTGAAATTTTTGAAACTGTTCATATGGGTAAAGCTATGTATGTGAGTCTATAGCTATAGAGCCTGAACATGGAATTAACTCACTAAGGTTCACAGTTAGGTGTTAAACACCACAGTCCTGGGCTATTTTTAAAAGTATTTTTCCCCAGAAGAATATAGCAGTGTTATCAACATAGGGCTGTTGTATCATAGTTCTTCATTTATTTTCCTCTTCAAACTCAGGAGAAGAAAATATTGCTACTCATTATGTCTTTGCTTGTATGCAACCTGCTTAATTCTGCTTTGGTTCTTTTTATCAAAGATGTTGATCCATGATCTGATGTCCCTGGACTGAGTCATGATTCAGGCTGTTGACCCTGGGCTAATTGTGCTTCTGGCTTCAGAATTCTTTGTAAAAATCTGCCTGGAGGTGTATCCCATTTAAAAAAGCCAAGATCGTAGCTGCTGTACAAGTATTAATGTTAATGGTGTAGTACTGATGCCTCTTCTGTCTATTAGAATTCCAGATCCCTAACACAAATATCTTATCCTCATTTTTATTTGCAGAATTTTGAAGTGGTGTGAAGAAAGAGTGAGAACTGTTATAATCCTTATTAACTTCCTTGGAGCCTTATGGATATTCTCTTGCTATTGAATTAATAACCCCTTCCCACTCAAGTCCCACTCAAGTCACAACTCAAAACTTCTTCTTGGTAAAAGATTCTTTTTGGGTGCTTGGTATTTTTAAGTCAATGATTCTTGAGGCTTCATTTTAAATTTAATTTTAGTGTGTGAAATAAGTAAAATGGTAAAGAAAAATGACAAGTTTTTCTCCAAAACGCCATTAAAATATATTCAATTATTGCATCTTGATTTTTATAAATATGAAAATATGTACTGATTTCAGATAGAAGTTAACATGTGCTAATAAATATTGCATTCACTTTTCTCACATTATGTTTATCAGCTGTAATCATGTTGCAAAATTAATGTTGCATTGGAGCTACAGGGGCTGGATGGTGACTGTGTACCAACATGTGGTGATGGAGTTGGGAATGCAGCCCTGTACCTGTGTGGGCAGGTGCTCTGATGGAACACAAAGACAAAGTTAGGATTTCATCATCACAACACACTGTTACTTGCTGTCAGGATCTTTTTAGCACTATGTAAAGCTGATTAACTCCTTTTTGGATAAAAACAGGATTCACAGCAGTGGCTCTGGAGGTTGCATTTTAGCACAATAAAAAAATAATTTATTTGAAAGGAACAGGTTTTATTTTCAACTCCTGGAAGTAAAATTGAATTTTATTTATACAACCAACTGGTTTCTGTTACTGACACCAGTTCCTATTAATTCTTCAAAGATATCTTAAGCAACAGCTAAAATGAAGGATGATGAAAATTTACAGGGAGTTTGCTTACTTTGTAGGCAGTTTTACTTGCTAAAAAAAAAAGTACATAAAAAGCAGGTAGAAAATATGTGGGCACCTTTCATTTATAAATGCGAGGACAGGATAAGGCCCTTAAGGATTTTAGTTATTTGAGAATCACCTCCTGAAAGCACTTTCCTGAGTCAAACATCATTTTGCCAGTTAGGAAACACCATACACTATTGCAATATGTGCAATTAAGAAATACTGGGGGAAAAAAATGTTTTAAAAGTAAAGTATCAGAAACCTTGTTACATTTCTAAGCTAGGTGCTAAAAGACTTCTTTTTATAAAGGTAGTTACAGATATATCATTGCTTGGTCTTAGAGGCTGATTTTTGTGTGTTAAAATGCAGCAGCTTTCACAGCTAAATAGTCTCACATGGACCTTCTTAAAAAAAGAAAAAAAGTAGAAACTTAAAGGGGTTGAAAAATAAGAGGATGGGTGTTTTTTGGGAGTGCTGGATATGAGGACAGTACATGGGAGAACATGCTTACAGGTGATTGCAGCAGATATCTTTGACCACCAACTCTGAATGAATACATAAGGGAAGGTAAGGATGTGTTAAAAATGAAATCAATGTATTTTTCAAGGTAGCCAGACATGTTTTATGTTAATCTAGGTATTGAAGATTTGAAGATTACCTGCAAAAGTAGATTATTGAATATTAGAGTTGTCTCTTTCCACACTTTATCTGCTCCCTTCCTCTCCCCTCCATACTTGTGTTGACATTAAACTTTCCACACTTAGTTACTAAAAAAAAAAAGCCTTAATGAGAGTCTGCAGACACAAAATATTTAATTTTCACATCTGAAAAGTCCTGGAAAATTCAAGAGGTAGAGAAGGGGAAGATTGGTTATTTGTGATTTCACAGCTGGAAATGCAGGTTTTCAGAAGGAGCAAGCATTGACAAGAAACAAACTCCAGCCAGATTTGACTGTGAGAAGGCAATAGGTAATCACTACTACATGTAAACTATACTGTTATTACTGGTTTGAAGCAATAGTCTCTCAGTTAATTTTCAGTTTTTGAAATAGAATGGGCGGCAGATTTACCGAAAGGACAGGGCACAGAGAGAGAATAAAGGACAGGCTGAAGTTAATAGCTGAAATTATATTTTGAAATTACTTTTAAAAAACAGGTTGTTGATAGAACATTGATTTTAGCTCAGAGTAGTAATTTCAAACAGCTGAAAAGAGATCTTTTGAATACACCTTCAGCCCTTGGTTTGATTTAGGACATGCAAATGGCTATGAAAAGGTGTCTGCCATTAAAATGTCAGAAAGCCTTGGGAAAATGCCAGCAATTTCCAACAGGACACATAAAATTTTAATCTGTAAGGTGGCTTTGTAAGTATTTCCAGTTATTTAGCACCTGGTAAGTACAATAGGCTTTCTTTGTAATACCAAATTTAATAGTCTTTGTTGCAAACATTATTTTAGTGGGGTTTTTCTTCAGCTGTTTTTTGTTTCTATTGGTGTACTCGCAGCATTTTCATATCAGGAGATGTAGAGGGAAAAAGAGATCGTGGTGGATGCAGGAATCTTGGTTATGCTAAGGTGAAGAGCCAAATTCTTCTTTGCTGAGAGGAGGAGGAGGTGGCAAACAGGACACAAGGCTCAAACTGTAATAGTCCAGAAGGACTTCAAGAGTCCATCTGATTAACTTCTGTAGCTCAAAACAATTGCATTATTTGCACAGTTTATTCTATTATCAGGACATGAAGACTTAATGATCTGTTTTTCAAACCAAATGAACTGTCTCTTATTATAAGCCACTTCAGAGGGAAAAAACTCTTTATGCCTGCCAGAAAACACAATTGACTTTGAATTAGAGAAGAATCAGAGTCAAAAATAATGTAACCAAAAGCAAGAGACTTTAATTCAAATGATATATCCTTATGACAAGGAACAAATAGTTCAGTCTCTTACACTTCTGTTTCAGTTTTATTGATCAAATTTGGAGAAAAACCTTCTTTGTACAAGTTTTCCCAGGAACTTGCAGTTCAGGTTAATGGTGCTCATGATTTGTACAAGAAACATTTTCACGTGATCAAAACTGCCACCATTAAAAAAAAAATACAACCCCCCCCCCACAAAAAAAAAAAAAAAAACAAAAACCAAACAAACATAAAACCCAAACCAAACCAAAAAAAAACCAAAAAAAACCAAAAAAACCTCCACTGAGAAACAACTAAAATCCCACCACTGAATAATCAGAGAACTAAGCCTATCATTATGTGATCTATGGAACATTTTCCTCTATGCCAAGTCACTAGGAGATGTGAAAAGTGTTTCAACTTGGATTTCTTGTCCTGAAATAAGTCATATATTTTGTATCTAAAAAATGTTTCCTCCCATGAGTGAGAACTAATGAAATACTTAATCACAGGTCAGGCATGCAAATTGGTATCTTATACAGAATGCAATATACTTTATGCTTTTTTCTTAGTAATATTTTTTAAAGTGCTGCTTGAAAAGTCTATGAAAGTACAAATATATGTATGGAGTAGGTATACTTTTATCAACATTAATTGAGGTAAAAAATAATTCTTGGAAATCAATGGATTTTAGAAAGAAAATGAGCTACTTCATTCTCTTAAGTATGCAGAACTGTCATTGGTCATGCTGATTGCAAATTTTGTTTTAAAAAAAACCCACAAAACTTTCCTTACAATTTGTATGAATTTATCTGGAAGCTTTCATAAAGAACAAATAGAATGAAAGTCTGAGGCACGGTAAATAACCTCTTAACATCTGCAGAATTATATGGAAGAGCTTTTGAAAGAGTCCATTACATTATATATCACTACACTATTTTACATATTTTCTAGAAGCATTCAATTTTACCTAATGGTTCAATTCAATCTCCAGGTCAAGATGATGCTAAATCTATTCTGATTCAATGCAAAGAAAGATAAAGCAAAAATCCCCTGATCATCAGCTCCTGTAGGGCTGGAAAAGTCTCAAAGTTCAGAAGTCACTGTGTTTCTTGTGGCAGGATAATATAACTGGGAGAGATGAAGTAATGAACTCATACATACCATTATGAGAGGTAATGTTTTCCAAAAGATCATCAGAGTTGAACTATTACTTTTAAAGGAAGAATATCAGACAAAGTCATTTTGGTGACAAAGTGGTTGACACAGGGAAGAGGATTCTGAGGTTTAACAAAATGTAAAGAACAGAAAATGGTTGCTTGCTTCTTCTCTTTTGTTTTTTTTTTAAAGGAAAAAATCTCTATTTTCAGTGAAATTAAGCAGCTAAGAAGAGGAATGAAAGAAAACAGATGCTAGAGAGAAAAAAAGAGTAAACGAAACAGCAGATTGAGAAATGAGTAGACGAGCAGAAACACTAATTTCTTGATTACAAAATGGTATTTAATATTTTACTTTATTAAAGTTCTTGATAGATATCTTGATTATATGACTGTATATGTCATATAGGAGGTCTTTCCTCTCGTGACAGGGGAGCAAGGATGATTGAGTGGCTTTCAGTCCCAGTGTCATCAGTCTATAATTTAAAGAATGATTTTTTGACTCAGAGGGATGTGTGGGTAGGGATAAAGTGCTTATTTGACGAATTTAAAGTCACACTGCTTCATAGCAATCCTATTTTTTTTTTCTCATCAGTTACATGGACAGTGTTAATTTAGAACCTTTTTTTTTTTAAGAGTAGGAAAAGCTTCTGCTTTTTGTAAAAGCACCTGCTCTTCCTTGGGGATTTCTTGGTCACATCTGCATTTTGGAAGCATTTAACAACCCCTTCTTTGCTTTGTTTGCTGTGTACTATTTAGATTTGTAATTTCTCTGGAGCTTTCTCAGTTCTTTGCTGTCTCTGTCATATTCTTGACAGCCTCGGCTTTTCTTTCTCACGTCTTGTGGGTTTTGTCACATTTCTTGCTTCATTCTGCTCCCCCTGGGTCTATCCAGCTGTTTCACTCTTGTTTCTCTGGACAGTGAGTGGGAACGAACGCAGGTCCCACATTCTCCCTGTCAGAGTCACCTTTTGTCCCTTGTTCCCTGGCTGGCAGATGTCTGGCTGGCTTAGTGTGGTGCTTTCAGCTCAACAGCATCATCCTGAGCACACAGCCCAGAGTACTGACCTTCTGTATGCATGTGGAGACACAAATTTAGGCATTTATAGAACACACAAATCCATTTGGTTGTCGTGTTTTTGGCACAGCGTGTGTTTTTAGCACACGACACTGCCTGTATGTGTTACTGCCTGTCGCAGTTATTGCCTTGCTCAGGGGTTTATCCCTAATTGTACATCCAGGTATGCTACAAATAAAGAGAAATTTAGCATCAGATCCTGTCAGGCTCTTCACACATGGATTTCAGGCCATGTCCAAGACTCCATAAGAGCATTCTGATTCCTTACACAGGTAGCTCATGCTACAGTGTCCTCCCTACTGCCACCAGGGTCTTCCAGGCAATCATCTGTACCCATGTGCAGCTCTGATTGCATATTTTTTATCTTTGGAGGATTTTTGGTTTCTTATGTTTTCTTGCCATTTCTGTCTAATTTTTGAAACTACTTTCTAATTTCTTCCCCCACACTCCTAATTTTTTTCTCCTAATAGAATTCTAATAGAATAGTACACTTACAGAATATTTGAAATAGAAAGTAAAGACCATATGTCTTGACCCTACCTCCTCTTGGAATTTCTAAAAGCTGAACGTCACTGGAACCAGGAGTGGTAGCTATATTTCTTCTTTTCTATATCTTTTCTGTCCTTCTCTCTTTCTCTTTCTTCTTCTTCTTGAATAACTTAACATCAAATGGGCTTAGAATTTGCAAAGTTGAATGGGTCAAGTTAATGCTTTGAGAAATGTTTTATGCAGATTGAATGCTGCTCTTTTAGAGCAACCTTTTGCCAAATTTTTTCTGATTTTCTAAAGTTGCCACTAAGGTTTTTATTATTGTTTTGACCTCTTGAGAATATCTTGTCAGTATTTCTCCCACGCCTCCAACTCAGAGTACATAAAGAACTGTAAAGCCCTTTTAAAAGTTTCATAGTGCATGTTTTGGGGCCTTTCAGGATTCTATGTAACTTCGGTGTCCATGCTGCAAATCAGATTTTCTCCCAGCAATTAACAGCCATTTTCCTTTTTGTTTCTTTCAGAAAGATTAAGAAATGGTAATAAATTCAAGGAATTTATGTACAGATGTACATCTACCCTGAAAGAGCATAAAGAAATCTTTATATTAGGAAGCATGGTACTGAAGGGAAAAACTTGCCATCAGATGTGCACAGGGCTGGGCGTGGTATTGGGGAAACAAACTCCTCAGAAATGTGTGAAATCAATTACTCTTGAAAAGGTAATAACAGGAGGGAAGAAAATGTGAGAATGCATTGTTGGTGTCTCTGCTATGCTGGAGAAGCAAAATTTTTCTTCTTAATGATAGGCCTTGTCACTTCAAACAAAAGGGTGTAGCTGATTTAAGCTCTGAAGGTGTTTTCTTGCTTGTTTAGTCCCAGCCATTCCATATTACCATTTTAAGACCTGGATCATTCCTTTGAAAGTTTTTACAGAGCCATTCTCAAAGCACTAAAGATCTCATCATCCATCCACTGAAGGTGATGTTCACATTTCTTGAAGATTTAGAACAGGCTCAAAATATAATCAGCTTCTTTCCAGAGCTATTAATAGACAGTTTCATTGTTTATTTTATACTAATTAATGCAATTACAACATAATGCACAAAATCAATTTTTCAGATTGTATAATAGCCTGTGTATTATTTACTAATTTGGTTTTATACTTTAATTCTTTTTTATAGTCTAGGATTGCCAGTTCAAATGAGTAAATAATATTTAAGATGGAATGGCATTTTTGCATATCATTAAATGCATTTAAAATTTTATTAAAACTATAAAGTCTCATAATTATATATTCCACATGAAGTTCAGTTTTATGTAATATTACATACGGAAAAAATCATGTACATTTTCCAGTTTAAATAACTTCATGTTTTTTAGGAGAGACTTGCACCTAGATGTTGTTTAGTATTAAAGAATGAAGGTGTGAAATAGCCCACAACTATGGTGATATTTATAAGTGCTTTTTTCTTTTTTTAAACTCTGTATTCTTAGTATTTAACTTGGAGTGTCTGTGCCTGTTGTACTTATGCATTAAAAAATCCTGAAAGTATTAATGGAAGAAATTTTTTAATCTGAGTCATCACACAGAAGTCAAAAGTTTATGAACTGGCTTGGGTGTCTTTTGAAATATTCAAGCTGCATATGTTCTTGGTGATACCCACATTTAAAAGAAATAGCAGTAAAAAAAGATGTTTACGGTTCACTGTTTTTCTGCAAATTAAAGCAAACTGTGTTGCTTATAGTCTGAGCTGATGTTGCAGGTACTATTTTCAGGATATGCATATTTTCTAATTTCTAGTTTCTTTTTTGCTACTCCACAAACTCAGAAGGGAGCTAATCAGTTGGATAAGTGAAAAAGGAAGAAAAGGCAATTTAGGCTCTTCCAGCCCTGTGGCCATTGAAAAGTATGATGACACTAAGAGCAAGAGGGTCAGTGTGAATAAAGCCTGCAAGGTTTGTATAACCCACTGCAACAGCACTTTGAATGGGATGTGAAACCCCAAAACCCGAGACAAACTGAGCAGCAGGAGCAAACCTGAAATGCCCAAGGGAAATTGCTTACACCAGCCAGTATTCTGCTGGGTCTCACCCCTTCACCTTGCACCAGGGATAAAATCTCCAAGGGACCTCAGTCCCTGAGCCCTTTCTTGGCAGTGAAACTTCCATAAGAAAACCGAATGGTATTGCCCAGTCACTGCAGTTTCTTGGGAAGTAGCATACCTGGAAAACTGATTATTGCAGTTAATGATTGTACTCAGCCCACTTCTTCCAGCTGCTGGAAACCTGTACCAATATCAGTTTGAAAGCCACTGAAGTGTGTGTCCTATACTTGTATCCTGGTGAAGACACTAAAATTTCTCAAACCACTAAATAAATATCTGAGCACAGTGGTAGCAACTGAACTGGGTATGGAGGAGGTGTGCAAACTCATAGCATGGGGAATATTGTTGCTTCAGTGTCTGTGGTGCTTCATCAAGAGAAACAGCGTGAGAGAATGCCATCAATCAGCATCAAGATTTTAATACTTGATGGATTGAGCAGTAGCAGTTTAAAATGTAAAATTATGGCTCATTTTCAAGCTGCTCCTAATTGTAAATCAAACTCTGAAGTGTTCTGTTGGAACTGTAACTGTGGATGAGCATCGTTATTGTTTTCAATTTGCCAGTTTCATTTTGATAGGAAAATATATCATAAAGCTTTGATTTTTAATTTATTTTTATTGCCAAATGTTTATTATCATGTTTGTCATTTTGACTTGAGCATCCTGGGAGAAAATTTTATTTTTAATGGTTATTCAGTAAAAGAGAGTAAATCAACCTTAAGAGTGTATTTTACTTAATTTCAATCATGGTTTATTGCTCAGAATATATTTATAAAGATATGCGTGATTATATGAATCATTAGAAATTATGTTGCCAAGGAAATGACTTGGTGAACCTTTTCTTCAATACATATTTGCTTTTAAATATTACCAAATGGGGGCCAGAGGGCTCAAGTATGAGATGACTCAATTAAGTAGGAACTTTTCTGAAGAATAATGCAAATGTTGTGAGCTCTATTTTTAAAAATACCTAGAAACTAAGACCACTCTTCAGTGAAACTTAGACTTCAATGACAACATGGCAACAACAAGTTGTGAACTCACTGGAGGAAAAAGAATTGCTTTTTCAGGCATTGATGAACAGTACTGTGATGCTGACAATTTTTAGCCATTCAAACAAATCCCCTTTTAGCTGAAATAGGTTGAGCCTCTGCTATACTGAAAGATATTGGAATACATCTGAATGGCATCTTGTTGACTTTAAGCAATATTTTATTTTAAGCACATAGACTGGTATTTGACATCCAATTGAACACTTGTGGCTCATGGACAAATTTGAGAAGTTTGAAGTTTGGAAAAGAAAGGGATTTTCAGTCCAGAAATTAGGGGTTTTTATTATTATTATTGGTTTTAGTTTTCTGTGGTCTTTTGGTTTGGTTTGGTTTGGTTTTTTTTTTGTTTTTCTTTTTGTTTGGTTTCGTTTAGGGGTTTTTTTGTTTGTTTTGGGTTTGTTTTGTGTTGGAGGGTTTTTTTGGTTTTTTTTGTTTTTTTCTGAGACTGGTAAGAAGAAAAGAAAATGCAAAGCAGAAAATTCAATAGCAGGCAGTGCTTTTGAGCCAATGAATGAGAATGCAACCACTTTTAGGTACTTTATTACTTCCTTAGGTTCTGCTGACACATGTAATATATTATGAGGTTGTGTTTGAGCACATGATTATGATACCAGTTAACTGTTGGCATAAAATTTGGGCTGTAAAGGTGTTAATGATTAGTCAATAGTTGATATTTTCATACAGTTGCTTCAATTTTTAGGCATCACACCCTCAACAACCCTTGCAAGTTAATGGACTGTGAAAAGACACAACTAAATAAAGGCAGAACATTTCTTTCAGATAGTTTTCAAGGGACCTACTGTTTGCAACTGTTATGTAGAATACTGAAATAATTTAGTCAGTGTGGAGAGATATCAACGTGGCAGCCACATCCAGCAATTTTACTGGACATCAGTGTGACTTCAGGGATTCCCAGCAGATGAACAGTCTTTGTCATGAGTAAAATAACCAGTGACAAAATTTTATCCGAAGGACAGGTGTTTGATAGTGTGAGCACAAACCAAAATGAACTGTGGAAAATATGGTCCCAGCATATCCTGAAAAGACCAGGGGGCAGTGTTGCAAGAAGTGGAAAAGCCCAAAATTTTGTGTCTGGCCCAAAATGTTTGGAAGGTTTTCCTTCTAAAGCTGAGCACAAGGTTTATACAGAACTTAAATCACTCCTCTGCACAATATTTTATTGTGTAAACGCACAAACAATTTGTTTAACATGTTATTTTCTTTATGGTCCTTTTAAAAGAGTAGTCTGTATTTTTTTAAGTGTGGGGGGGTTTTTTACTTTTTAACATCAGCTGGACAGACCTGCTAGGTGTCATCAAACTCTCTGTTCTGCTGTCAGCAATATCACCCCATCCTTTTTATAAACAGATCATAGATCCTCTGAATATTATTCCATCCTATTGAGGAACTTCACTGAGGAACTTCACAGAAATTAAAGACATTCCTCTTACAGGCAATTATCTTCATATTTAATTTTTTCCCATAGTGTGATTTTTTTCTGATTTCAGAAGTATTTCTTCCTCCTCATGTTTCAGTCTCCCAAATTATTTATGAAGGACAAATATGTGCCTTCACAGACTGTGTTTGGAAAGGGAAACATAATTTAAAAAAAACACATATTTTTTTTGTTATCAGCATTCCTATTTTAGGCCTGAGTTTTATGAACCTCTATTGATGCAGCTATGCTGAATACTTATAGTTAGGTTACAGGTCCATGCAACTCAAGGAAGATCTTAAACCAAATAATTCTGTATGCAGGTAAACCTGTGACAAAACAATTTTTGGTGACAGAATTTAAAGCATTTCTACAACTTTGATGACACAATAATTGTTCTGCATGATTTGAACTTTGTGTCAAATGGATTGCCATAGATATTCCAACTGTGTTCTTGTGGTGGTTCCTGTTTCTATGTCCTTTGACTGAAGCAGAACTGAGTGTAAAGGTGTTTGCAGCTCCTTTCAGGGTATGGCTCGATCTGAGGTTTGTAATCATTGCTGTTAATGACAGGATTCTTTATGCTACGGCTCGTGGAGTTAACCTCTACATTAGGGCAGGTGAGATTCTGTCACAAAGAAATTATTATCTATTTAAGTGCTGTGAGTCATATCACTGAGATAATACCTTTGTTGTAATGCTGTGCAATCAGGCAGTTTATGAACAGGTCTGTTATGAAGGCAAGCCAAACTTTACAACAAGTTCTCACCAGCTCGTGTTATTTTGTCTTGTGTTTGGAGGAGAACTGAGCAAAGGCTCAATATCAGTGCTAATTGTGGAGGTTTTCTGCATTAAACCCTTTGATCAGAGACATATTTAGTGCTCAGCTTAAAAATTTGCTTTCACTCCAATGGCTGTGTGGAGGTGAGAATATTTTCCATTTCCTGCACATGGTTGTGTCTTCCCCGTGGCTACCTGTGATTTTATGCCAGATATGTGTTAGTGGAAACTACTGAAACCCTTTCAGGATTGCACTCCTCATTTTAATTTGTTGCTGTCATTTTTCACACTGCTTGTAAATCGCTCCAAATGCATTGCTTGTGGTTGTGTTTGAGGCATAAATCTTTTGTTAAGAGATTAGTGAGTCATCCATCCCATGGCCCTCATTGCCACCCATTAACACAGTTATAATAAAGCTTTCTCCACTATAGATCCTTGATTTTTCCCCTTTGGGGATTGCAGTATAGCCAAGCAGTGTCTGGAGCAGCAGGATGATGGGATAGCAGTCGGATGATGCAAAGCAATCTCCTTTCTGAGCTTTTTTGTTTTTCATGGAAACTTTACAGTACAACTGTCACTCATGGTGTTTCATCTCAGAGCCAAAAGCAGGACCAGGGCAATGTATGAAGAGGAGTAGTTTTAGTGTTTCATAGGTAGAAAGTGTGTCTGGAATCTGCCTTTAGACAAAAATATAGTGTTTTTTTACTGGTGACACAGGTCCTCTGTGCTCCTTTTTTGTCTTCACAGAGAGTACATGTAGGAAAATATATATTATCCACTCTGGGATAAAGATTTAAGTTATTCCAAATTGTTGCATCAAGGCACTTGACTCCCAATCACCTATTTATAACTCAAAATCATTAACGAAAAATTAAGTTGCAGTGGACTGAATGCATATGCAAACTGTATATATATAAAAAAAATTAATTGCCAAAAATCTACCCAATGCTTATGAAATTTCTCTGCAGAGGTAATTAAAATAAATATTTAGTTTTCAGAACTATTGTGAAAAAAGTAAGAATTTAAGAAAGAGACACATTTTTATAAATTTATTTTTAAATCGCTATCATTAGGTCATGAAATAATTTAGTGAGTACTATTCCATACAACACCCAACATACATTTGAAAGAGAGAAGAGAGGTGAAAGCTGATGGTATCCAAGGAAAATGAAGTGCAGAACAGTTCAGCTTAACAATTGCCTCTAAGAACAGCTCTTCTTAATAACCTAGCACCATTTCTTAAATGCATAAATATACAGAGAGCATGCATAAACATTGAACTCAATGACCTCTTCAGCTGGTTTCCAGATTTTCCTTAAAAGATTGACTATATATGTAAAACCCTGCATATATTGAGCTAAATTCTGTTAATCAGAGATTAAAAATCTTTATTTTTTTTTTTCTGGTTGCCTAGAAGAAGAGCTGGAAGTGAAACCTGCAGGTACAAATAGCAGAATGAAAAAGGATAATGTACCAGAAGAAAGGAAGTCCTTTTCTTACTACTACAAATACAACTTTTTCGCCTTAATCATCAAATTAACTTAAAAGTAACACTTATTTTTATAATCTTCTTCTTAAAATCTTTGTTAGTCATCAAATAATTTTTGTTGGTACCTATTTTAAGACAGCAAGCATAAACTTGTGATTTGGACTTAATGCTTTACACTAACAAGTATACTTATCCTTTGGATTAATGCTGTGATCAAACAGGAGTAAAAAACCACAACTTTAAATAAAAGTTACTAAAAAATGTTAGAATGCATCTTCATTATGCATCTTAATAGCAAAAAAGGCAGTGTAAACCAGAATATTCTTCATTGAAGCTAGTCATGTCCTCTGTCCAGATTAAAGAAATGAAACAGATTAGGTAGAAATCTTAAGGTGAAAGAAATTCATTACAAGAAAGTCTTGTTGAGTTCAATGTTTACAAATGCTCTCTGCATATTTATGCATATAGTAAATGGTGATAGGTCATTAAATATCTATATCTATGAGAGCACTTATGTAAGGGTATCTAAGAACTGAGACACGACCATTTCTGTAAAACCACATGACAGCACCAGAGCTCCACAAGCCAGAAATTTCATCTCAGTTTGAATAGGTAAGTTGTGTTTAAAAAACTGCCACCAAAGCTAAATGAAAAAATCTCTGAGTCAAGAAACATTATGAAATCTGCAGTTCCATGAAAAAGATGCAGGAGGACACGATGCATTAGGTAGTAGAACTTCAGCCTGATAAGGAGAAATAATAATTGAATCTCTCCATAGATGCAGCAGCTCTTTCCCTCAAAAAAATAGAAAAATAAAAACATTTAGAGCTATCCAGGTAAGTTTCTCGACTTCTTCACAAAGTATTGGTCCAGAAAAGCTAGCTACACCTTAGACAGATTTGTGTAAAGTCATTTTCACCAATTTTAAATCTTCTGGTGTGTGACTCTCCTCATTGGAGGGATTTTAAAAAACCAGTACACTAAGTATTCTGCTCTACTACAGTCTGTTCTTGAGAAAACTTAGCCTAATAAATATGCAAGAAAATAGACAGCAATAAGGAGACCTGATAGAGTAGGAACAGATGAAATGCTGTCTGCCAGATCTTGGATTTTGGTCAAAATTCAAGTAGAGATAGAGCCATGAATCCGGTGGAACAACCTGCAGCTCATCTATTTATCTTATTTTATCAGAAGCATTATCAGAGTGTGATTCATAAAGAGGGAGAACATTATTGATCTGATCTAAGTAATGATTTTGCTGAGGATCATCTAGCAAAAATACTTACAGTCTCTTAGCTGTTCTACAGACATTACATACAAGAGGAAACTCACCTGAAAATAATATTTTTCAGTCAGTTTGATGGGCTATCAGAGTACTGTGTGTTTGTGAAGATATTTAATATGCTGAAGTGCCATTGATTTAGGAGCAAAAATCAACTCTCTGGTGCTTAGTGCAGTCTGAAATATGGCCTTAAAAGCTGAATGGAGTAAAGAGACTGATGGCTATTGACTCACTGGTGTCTCCTAACATGTGCAATTAAGGAGGTCACAGCAAGGGACAACTGCAAGAGGTCATGGCCTTTGCTGAATTCATTGAGAGCTGTGACCAGGGCACTGTGCAGGGCCATTTTAAAGTAGAATTCTGTCACAAAAATGAGGTCTAATGCAAAACCATTGATTGACGCTATTAACTTGAAAATTAAGAATATGTCTGATTGCAGAGAAAAGTGAGCACAATGCAAACACAGACGAGGAATTTTTAGATTTTTTTTTAAATCATTGTCTAGAATAAATATAAACTTTAGGGGAATAAAGATGGATTTCTAGTGGGAAATGCTTTTACATGGGAGATATTCTAGCTGCATGAAGAAGTTGTGTAGATTTGGGAACAAAACAAGACAAAAATTTGATCCTTCGAGAGACTCCTGTCTTTAGAAAGGGCAGAATTTATGACAGGAAATATTTGTGGGCCACTGTATCTACAATTTCACCTACAGATATTCCAGGGGGCAGGGCTGTATAAATCAATTGGAAGAATTTCTTTCTATTTCAAAACATACTTGGACCATAACTTCAGTGGCAAATATAATCTTATTTCTAAAATAATTTCTCTGTTTGCAATTAATATTGCTTTTAATGATTCTTCAACTCATTTCAATATGTGCTGTCACTTTCTGAACATCACCTCATGTATGCTTTGCTGATATTCTTTAGAGAAAGATTTCTTTCTGTCTCTGCTTTTATTTTCACCCAGAGGTTTAAAGACATAAATTTTCTTCCTACTTTGATGCTTACCTTGGAGTAGGGGATGCCTCCTGTGTATGTAGTAGTCATTCTTCTATCTCATGGGCTTTCCTCTTTAACCCACTGTAAGGATTTCTGAGTTTTCCTGTTATTGTCCCAAACAGAACATTTTCATTCACTGGAACGGGAATATCATGTGGCCTCATACAATTCTCATTATTCCTCATTATTTCATTTTGCTGAGTTTTGCTTTTATCTTTCTTGCCACTTTCTAAAAACACTCTTAAATTACCTGCCAGCTGAATCTCCTCAGTTTGGTGCTTTCTGTTCCTTCTTCGATTGATGCATCTTACTGTACTTCTTGTGTACTGGCTGCTTTTTAAAATTTTTTTTCAGTTTCTTCCTGTCCCCTTACTGAGGACTTTATTCTTTCATGCCAATTTAAAGTCCTTTTGCCCAGAACCATTCTTTTCTCTCTCAGCAAACTGGTGACCATGGTCCTCAAAAAAATTTATCAACGCTTTGATGCCTCTGCTTTGTGTTTCTAAGCCCCCCCACCTTTTAGGCTCTGATTTACCACCACTATTCTGGGAGTTTTGGGGTTTATTCAACCTCGACAGTGGCAGTGAATCACCTATGACGTTAAGCAGATTAGACTGAAGCTAATTATGTTGTACTTTAGGAATTACAAACCACAAATTCCTCTGATGGATTTCTAGGTCTGGGTTTTAATGAAGCAGCAGTATTTTCAGGACTGTGCTGTGGCATCCCACTTGTACCACCTTAAGGGGGAATGTCAGTGATCTATCCTTGTTCCATGTCTCCCAGCTTCCTACCACTGCTCTTCTGCATTGGCTTCCAGCGTTTGCTATGTCGTAATGTGCTTTAAATAAAGATCACAAAATACTGCCTAAGCAAAAGGGGTGAGCTGAGGTTACTCAGCCAACCTTGATTTTTTTCATCCCATCCCCCCCCAATTTTCTAATTTGTGAAACTTTTCCTTCGCAGTTCTGTAAATGTTATTTTAATGTAATTTGTGCCTAACATATATATTATAGATAAGTCTATCTAATAAGCAGTTGGAAATAATATATGTAGATTTTTCTATTTTATATTCTTTTCTGTAAGTCAGCAGAGTAGAATTCATTAACTTGATATGGATCTTTTTCAGTAACCATTCACCAAAGAATGGACTTAGGAGTGTATTTATATGGTAAATGTACTGATACTGCTTACTTTAATATAAAGTTCATCTTTTTAACGCTTTTTCATATATACACATTTGGCTCTTTTGGAAAGGGACTTGTAATCCAATCTTCTTTCTTCTCATTTTAGCAAAATTATTACTTATAAACTAACATAGATTAGTTGCAAGTATTAAAAAAAGACTATTTATTTGTGCAGCACTTGAAATATACTTGAGCAAACTATTTATTAAAAAGGGTGACATTTACTTTAAATAGTGAAGACTGTTGAGTTGTGGTGGGTTTTTTGTTTGTTGGTTTGGGTTTTTTATGGGGGAATATTCAAATAGAAATTATGCAATGAATGCATACAAAAAAAACCTGTTTGATAGAGAGCTGTAGTAATGCTTAATGGAGTTTTTGCTTTTCTGAGAGTGATAGCACAGCATGTAGTATATAACTGACTAATGGAGATTTGCCACTCAAGCAAGTCAATCAAAAATGTAATTTAGCTTGAAACTCTCATGGAAACAGCTATGACTCTTGTATCTGTCCCAATTAAATACAGCGTGATGATGATTGCATATGTGTTACTAATAGGGTTGTTAGGAGAATTCCTGATAAAGCTTTTGATGGGGATGCAAAAATGTAAGTTTTGAATCTTCTGAATTGAAAAAGAAAATCACTGACTGCATAAGATATTTAAAACAATTTTCAAAGGGACAGCGTCCTTATTCAAAATGCTTTTTATTTTGAATATATTTAATCCAGAATGAGGCAGAGTGGGGTGTGGGGGTTTTTTGATCTATTTTCTTTTAAAATCATTCATGAAATCATCAGAGTCTAAAACAGATTTGTGATTTTAATTCTAGGGCAATTAAGGACATCAACTTAGCAACTGCACCACCTTCAAATGTCTCTGAAAGTCTTCACGCTGGTGTTGGTGAGTCTCATAAGGCAGAAACACCATCTACTTTGAGTAAGACCAGTATATTTACCTCAAAAAAAATGGCATTTATTTGAAGCATACCAAGCATCCTTTGCCTGATTCCAGCCCCCCTTCTGGCACTGAAGTGCCTTACTAACCTCGTGTAGAGAGGTGTGTCAGAAGTGAATGTCCACCAAGTGATACCAGCCTGAAGAACCTGAGAATATGCAAAAGTCCTGGCATACTTTCCCAAGCATTAGATGTCTCTCAGAGCAAAGCTATCAGAAATGCATTTTCCTATACTGCACCAAAAGCCCTTGTGGATACTTCATGGAAAAAATATCAGATAGCCACTAGCTTGACCTTCTATAATTAATTGATGAAGGCAAAATGTGTCTGCTTGCCAGAAGAAGAACAGTATCTGAGAAAAGGAAGACTGCATTTCTGATCTTTCAGCCCTGATTCTTAAGGAATAACTACCAAAAATAAGTATATTCATAGCTAGCATTCACAGCTGTACTTGACATTAAAACCATCCAGATATTGGCTCCCTGGTATCTGGCCTTTCTCTCCAGCTGGCACCTCTGCCTCACCTCTCTGTCCCACCACACCTACTGAACTTATTGCTGCTTAGCTTGCTGATGTTTCCCTCTGCTCTGCTGGTACTAACCACCATTTTATTTTGATTTGGTTAAATAATGATCATAATAGTTCTCAACTTTGAGTTTATTGGTTTTATCTTAGGTCTAAGGAAAGACTTGTACACCCCAAAGACTTGTCTGTTACACCCAGTAAGTGCAACAAAATAAGGAGATAAAAAGTCCTCACAAAGTTTGACCTTTTCTGAAGCATAGATGGAATGTGTGTATTTCCATAAAATTACCTCTTGAAGTGCACTTCTATAAAATGAGTACTGCATATCTTTGAAAATTCATCACAGTTTCACTGTATTCAGTTAAATACTTTGTACAAAACACAGATCACTTTCTGGTTGAAAAGATTTGATGATGAAAACTCATTTGATGCTTCTGGGACAGATTGCAGCAAGTTTATGATGTTTCTATTTTTTCTATGTCTTCTTTTTGCTGTTGTTTACAGATGAAATAACCTCCCCAGTTACAGCTGAAATGAGCAAAATATTTCTGCAAAGTTTTGACATGGTAAATACACCTGTGATTGAAGAACTATATGTGTTCATACATCTCTTTTAATTTTCTAATATTCTTTGTCAATTAGGATGATGTGCATCTTTTAAATACGTGGTTGTGAGCTCTGTTTGATGGGGTTTTCTTTATTGTGTGACTATATAGAGTGAGAGAGAGTCATCATGCTTCATGCTTATTATACAAAAATCTTGTTTGGGCAAAAGAGGAACATGGTCACAGGTGATGCTGGGAAATTATTGTTATTCCAGTTCATGATGTAACCCTATAATAGTCTGATTTATTAGTTATAATAAAATGTATTAATGATTCAAATTAATATAGGAAAAAAAAGAATAATGCAGTTATATTGCTTTTCAGGAGAAATAAAAAATCCTTTCTGGAAATCCTCTGTTTCCAAAGACTGATAGCTTCAGCCTTCCTGAAAGAAAGAGATGGAGTCAGGATGAGCTGTCAGCATCCTGAAGTCATAGCTGGGAGGCCTATGGTCCTTGGGAGTTTCTTCCATTTACTGTGAGAAGACAGATGCTGATAGTCCTGTCCTCCATGGACTTTATTTTTGGAAGTTTTTTTGAACACAGCTTAGGTGCTCACTTTTGAGTTCCTAACCATTCACTTTTTGTTCTGAAGCTGGGTTTACCTGAGCAATGGAAGGCTGAAATGCTGTAGTGACCTGTGAATAACAGCTGTGGTTTCTGTCAGAGCCCCTGCACCTCTGGTACTGTTCTGCACACCTGCACCCTTTTGCACTTCATTGTATTCTAGAAACATGAACAGCTGCTCGTTATCACTGTAAACCAAAGGAAATCTGACAAAAATGTAGTTGGTAGTTAGCTGACTACCAGGCAACTGCTATCACAAATACTGATTTTTTAATTTTTTTTTTTTAATTAAGGCTAAAATCTACTGAAGTGAAGACTACCATACAAGTCCTGAGACCCTGAGCTGTCAGGTGAGTGGCCTTTAGTAATTGAAAAATTGTTTCATTTATCATAAAGATGTTGGGAAAGTTCAGCCAAGCCAAAGCAAAATAACACTGCAGCGATAAAGTGACCTCCTGTGAACTGCCTGTATAGCAGAGATCAAACTCTGTCCTTGGTCAGGTCTAGTCAATTAAAAAAAAAAAAAAAAAGTAGGATTTTATCATATCTTCCATGTAGTTCACTTATCATATTGTGATGCTGGTCTCTGGTATACTTTTAATGGGTGTATGGAAAGTATTTTTAAAAAGCAAGTTCACTTCTAAATTAAGTATAGAAATTTATGAAGAACTACTTCAGTACTGAAAAAACAGCTGCCAGCAGTGTCTTGGGTAACAAGACATGGGAGTTTTAAACATTGACTTGTTGAAAGAAGCTGACAAATAATTAAAATTAAAAAAAAAAAAGAGACAGAAACAAAACCAAAAAAAACACCAAGACCTTCTTAACCCAGAAAAAGAAAGCTGAACTCCAACAGAATTTTCAAAATATATCAAAGGCTGGACTTGATGATCTGGCAGGCTTTTTCCAACCTAATTGATTCCATTGTATGGTGACATCAGTTCTTTTAATGGTAAGGTTTTTTAATGGTTAGTTTCCTGCTACTAGTTCCTGTCTGTAGAACTAACCTGCCATGTTTGACATGATGCTTAAGCAGTCTTTAGTCAAAAAAGAGACAGACCTTTAGCATGGTCTTTGACAAAAAAAATCGCATAATTAGTAGGTAGGATGTGAAGAGAGGGTTAGGTTTTTAAGCAGCCATGGAGTGGGAATGAAAAGCAGATAGTGAAAGCTTTAGTCTTTCATGGAAGAAAATTTTTATGGTTTTGATAGCCAAAAGACAACTGTGCTAAAGCTTAAATGGATCTTGAGAACAAGAATAGCAATAGCTGCATGACCGCAGTTAGAATATTTTCATTATTTTTCATTACCCACGGATAAAGTGCATTTGAAAGAAACCACCTTGAGATTTCAACAGAAAAATACCATTTGTTGTCTCTGGGTCTTCTGCAAATCTGCTGGTATCAAGCTTAGCAGACATGCTGTGCTGACATTCCTTACCCTCTGTCTCATACCATTAGTGTCTTAAAAGAATTTCTCTGCCAAAATAAACTGAAATTGCAACTGTTCGGTGCCCACCTGAGAAAATTACTTTTACTATTAAAACTGAATGGATCAAAATGGTTCAGCACATTCCTTTTCTACCATGTATCTGAATAAGACCTACAAAGTAAGGGAACAGGCAGGAATAGCATCTCATAGTACATTTATATTTAAACCTGTCAGGTTATTTTTCCTTTAAACCTATTAATCTCCTCTGTTCTTATGTACTTTCTTTGTATCTCTCTCTTCTTCAGTGCTGTTGTGTGACTTCCAGATTCTTTTAATACCAGTTTAACAGCAATGAGTCAGAATTCATTTTTATTTCCTTAATAAAGAACTTGTTTTTAAGTGTTCTCAGCATTACAAATTAGAGTCACATTTTTGCAGATGCTGAGATTCCTCAGCTTTCCGTGCCCTGGTTTTGAAAATATTTTAAATGCCTATGTGGTTTGCCTTGGAGTGTAAATCTGTCCCTCAAAGGAGGATCTTAAAATTGAGCATTCCCATTAGTGGCTGTTTCAAGGCCAGCTTTAATGAAGATGTTCCTTTCACAGAGGTTTTTAAAGAAAGTGCCATAGAAATATGAAAGCTTTCTTCTAATAGTTAAAAAAAAAAAAAATCTAGAAAGTAGCCATGAACTGAAAGACTTTAACTGCTTCCCCCACCACCACCTCCCTTGCTCTAAGAAATGCAGCTATTCCCTGAGAAACTTTGTAGTTGGAAGCCCATTTACAGTAATAGTTTTCAGCCAGTCCTAATGATCATTCGGAACAGCAGATGTAATAATGGTTTCCAAAAGAGGATGTGTTTGGGCTCCTAAACTTGCAGATGGATAGTCCTTTTAGAAAAGCAGAAATCTGATCTCCTAACATGTTGTCTGAGGATGGGACAAACCACACTAGTTCTAATTTACACTGCCAAGGCAAAAGTCAGGGCAATGAGGGTGGAATAGCAGTATTTTAGGAAATCCTGATTTCCATACCCTTGTAGAAAGAGAAAATAGATACAAAGGATTCATGTCAGTAGTGGCTGATTTCCTTTCCCTTTTCTGAGGCAGAGAAAGATCAAAATCCCTGAGGGAGGCCAAAACCCCCGAGGGAGGCCAAAAACAGATTTCAGCCCTGTTTTGATGTTTCTCATCATGGTTGGAGGAGAGAGGAGGAGCTGCAGAGATCCAGGACTGTCTTTCTGCTGTATTTGTTGTTTGGGCAGCATGGCTGAGAGGCTTTGGAGTGGCATTTGCCATCTGAGCAGGATAAAATATGTGTTTTGGGGACAGTAGGGCTGGTCCAGAGCTGCATGAGCCATGATGGTGCATCCTCACTTGACCTTGCTGGGGACAGGGCAAGACAGAGAATCATAGAATGGTTTGAGAATGGTTGAAGTTGGAAAGGACCTTCCAAAGGTCAACTTATCCAAACCCCTGCTATGAGCAAAGACACCTTACACTAAACTGGGATGCTCAAATCCCTATCCAATGTGGCCTTGAACACTTCCAGGGTGGAGCACCCACAGTTTGCCTGAGCAGCCTGTGCCAGTGTCTCACCACCCTCGTAGTGAAGAGTTTTTTTCCCAGTATTTGACATAACTTACCCACAGATAGTTTAAAGCTATTTTCCCTTGTTCTATCACTACATGTCCCTGTAAAAAGTCCCTCAGTGATTCTCTTGTAGCTCTCTTCAGGTACCGGTGGATGCTCTAAGATCTCTCCAGAATCTTCTCTACTCTAGGCTGAACAGTCTCAGCCTGTATTCACAGGTCAGATGTTCCATCCCTCTGGCAGTTTCTGTGTCCCTCCTCTGGAGCTGCTTCCACAGGTCCATGTCCTTCTTGTTCTGAGGAGCCCAGAGCTGATGCAGTACTCCTGCCAAGTGCCACTCTGCAGGTGACTTCCATGGCACCCATCAGCATGTCAGCCTGGCACAAGCCACAGGATCACTGGGCTGTCAGGCTGGGTGGCTCTGTGTTTTGTTGTGGGTGTTCTGCTGTTTCTGTGTTGGGGCTGAAATTCTTCCAATGAAATGTCTTAGTGCTGAGCTCCGTGTCCCAGCTGGCTGTTGAAAGTCAACCTCATTACCCAGCAATGAACTGTGTTAACACCTTGTTAGGGTTGAAAAATACCCAGATAATTGTACATCCACAGTTTTCCCTTGCTCTATTACTTGTTGTGTCATGGCATGAAATGAGACACTCTGTTCCTTGAAGATCTTGGTCTAGTACTTTTCACATGGATAAAAACACGCCAGAAAATTACTCTGTCATAGTTTACATAATTCTGAGTGGGTTGGAATCAACTACCAAAGTCTGTGTGCCTTGTGCAACTTCAATTTGGATGTCGGAAATGTTTTTGTGAGGGTTGGAAACATGACAAAGGAACTGAGGGGAGACCAGAAGCCTTGTGGAAAGGCAGTGGAGTCCAGGCAGGGTGCCCAAATTGTGTCTGAAATGGAACCACGTACTCTGCTTTGTCAACTGTATCCCATCCTAGGTGCACACACAAACACTATAAACAAAGCATTATTGTAAACTTATGTTAGTGCTGATGCAAAACAACAGAAATTATTGTTCCCTATTTTCTGATGAAAGTACCAAGACACCAGGGGAATTTGCCACATGTAAAAGCACACCAAGACACAGTGCTCACCACAGTTTATTTTAGTAGCCCAAGTTGCTTCTCATTGCAGACTCTAAAAAGCTATTATTTCCCAAATGCATCCAAAATAAGTCTGAACATGTTTGCCTGTAATGCAACAAGGTGAAGTTAATTACAGGAAGCTTTAGAAGTGCACAGCTCATGTGCTGCTGACACAGCAGGGTGGGTCGGTCTGAAGGGAAGGGGAGCGGCGAGGACAATCCCTGTGTGGGAACCACCTTCAGAACAAAATCTGAAACTTCAAAGCAGGTGGAAAAAAAAAAAAAGCCAAAAAAAACCCCCAACAAAACAAACCCAAGACAACAACCAACCTCCTGTAACACTTCTAAAATGTTATAATAAATGAAGTGAAAATAACATGCCCATTTACATTTCTTTGTTCTTATTTACGGTTTAACGTAAGTAATGTCAGGAGATTGCCAAAGTTTCAGCATCAGCATCTGTGCTCACCAGCTTCGACAAGGTTTAGAAGAAAGAAAAGAAAGAAAAAAGCAGTTTCTATTTTGTAAATTACCCGTGCTCATGTGCACCTTACATGCAGGGGCATTGATATATGCAATAGAGAGTTACTTTCAAGCAAAGCTGCAGCTTGGGATGTTTCCCAACTTGGAAACCTCGTTTTGGCCCAAAATTTCTGAATGCTTCAGTACTAATCCTTTGTGTCTTGTACAACACCAAACCCATGATTAACATGGTACCAAAAGAATGAAAGTGTGTCCTCCCCGTGGTTTTTACCACTTTGGCAGACATTTACTATAGTTTTAAATAATATTTTTATCAGCAGAGATCAGTAAAATTTTCATGGTGTACAGAGCCCTTTTAATTTTGATCTATAACCAACTTCTGTAAAAGTGTTTTTTTACCAGAACTTCCAAATTTCTTTTAAACACGCTATTTGAGGTTTAGGTTATTTTATTAGCAGACAAACATTTTTTATTTGTACTGTTTATTATGTCAGACAGAGAAGTGATTTTAACATCCAGCTGTGCTTCGATTCATTCTTGACTCAATTAAGGGGGTCTGTTGCATTTTGTTATTATAGAACCATTAGATAAGAACATTTTTTAAAACTGCTCTTCAGGTAGTCCAATCTACTAAATTCAGATAATATTTATAAAAGAGCTTAATTTTATTCCTTTTGTATGATATTCCACCATAAATTAAGATGAAACCTGTTGGACTGCAGCTCCTTTTCTCAATATTTCTCCAAGTTTGAAAAAACTCTACTAATTTTTTTAAATTTATATAAATGACATTTACATTCATTTTAGCTAGTGGGGACTTAACATCATCCAGTGCAAAAATATAATGAAAAAATATATTCTTGACCACTATGTCATTTTGCTTTGAATTTCAGGGTCATTTTCTTTAAATATTATTATATGAATCATCTCCATTTACACCGATAATAAAATGTTTTCTGGTGTTCTCAGACTCAAAAATTTATGAAAATAAAAAGATGATGCAGACACAGAAACACAGGTTTCTGAAACTGGAACATCCTGTACTATTACTTGAGAAAAAGTTCTTAGTTAAAATTTAAAATATTGCTGAAAATATTTCCTGAGGAAATTATTTTGGGAGGTTAACTACACTTGAATAAAACCTGTTCCTATGAACAGCAATATTTTAAGTATTTTAAAATGCTCCAACTTTAAATAAATTGATGACCAGTGAGATCATTCCTAGACATTCAACAGCAATGGTGTTACAGTAGTGTCACTGAGACAATAATAATGATATCATCATACTGACAAGCAATGTATATTCTGTATGACTCACTGCTGCTTTTTTATAGAAGTCTTAGCTTCAGAAATGAGTATGTGAGATGACTGGTTTGGTGAATGAACATAGAAAGCAAAGAGACAAACATCTTTTTAAAAATCCATGTAATTTCTAATTATTTTAAGTTTCAAGATGCTGCCTGAAAACCAGAATTGGTACAAACTGAACATGTAACACGGTAATTTTTCTAGTTCAGCTCTTCCATGGAAGTAAGTTTTAAGTCATGTTGATGGATGGCATTTACTTAATTCTTATTCTCCAGTGCTACACAGTTTAACTCAGAACCTGACAACAAAGGGAATCTGGCAAAGGAGATGCTTAAGAAGGATTTATATGGTATATAAATATGGTTATAAATATGTTTATATGTTGTAGTAAATACTTCCCAGCCTTCATATTCTAATTACTACTTCTCTTCAAACTGCTGCTTGAAAAGCAGTTGGTCATTATTACATTGAGACATGGTTCTTGTTTGTTTTCTTTCTGGTGCCATCTCTTCCAACTCTAGAGGGATATATAAATATATATGTATATGTATTATATATGCATGAAAAAATTTCTCTTTAATTTAGGGATACATATATTATATATGTATGAAATATTTATTTTAATTTTTTGGTTACAATCATCATGCAAATTATTGTGCTTACTGCATGACACAGTTCACTGAACTGGAAAGAGAGGTGAGTTTGTCATCTGGAGTTGCTCTTGGTTTATTACCTCACCATGCAGAGTGTGCACCAGCACTGTGTGTGGCTTTATGGAGTGGGAACAGAGTGACCAAGACAGACTATTGGGGTAACAGCAGAATTTGAAGAATCTACTCAGGCCTGTCCTCCTTTGCCCTGGGTTAATCTTGAATGCTTTCCACAGGAATGCAGAAGGGGCCTGGGTGTGCAGCTCTGATTATGTGGCTCAAAACACTCTTTTTATTTCTTTTAATCCCATGCATTCCCCTGAATGCCTTCTGAAGGTTACCAGATCACTGCAGCTGCATTGCATTCATCATGTGCAGCTCTCCTCCACAGGGGCAGCTCACAGATAGGATTCCCCCCATTTTCTCCCATAGAAACTGAACAATAATCTTCTACTTGCCTAGGTAATAGTGTGTGATTTTTCCCAGACACTTAAGCTGCTATAAATCAAGTAAGCACATGTGTGTCATAGGAAGACATAACCCTTTATTTATGAATGTGTTAAAAGAACTGTCAGAAAGGGATATTGATTCTGGTTTTGTACAGGGAACTAGTGAGAATAACCAATCAATGCAACATAGGGAGAACTTAACGTTGTTGTGAAATATTTAGGTTGTGGGGAAGTATAAAAATTAAGTAAATTTCCAGTGGACAACAGCAGCATCATTTTTTACTAAAGAGAAGATGAAAAGCAGAGATTGGTGAATAAAAAAACTAAAATGAAAGAGTAGGAGAAACTAATATATCATGAAGACTGTTACATAAAGGCCTTGTCCATTGATATATTTTTAGAATATTTTGACTAAGAGAGCACAATTCTGAGCAGTTATTTACCAAAATGTATTGTATACCGTGCAAACCTGGATCTTGTTTCACTCAAGCACTCTAAGGTTCCCTGAACTGAGAGAAATTAATAAACAACTGCAAAAGTATTTAAATTGGTCATTAAACTAAAGAAAAAATACATATTAACATTATGTTGGTTTAGGAAAAGAAAACCAACAAAGCCAAACACCAAGATCATAACAATTATTTTTAAAAATCTGCAATTTTTTTTCCTTGAGTTTGTTCTTACTGTACTAGTGCCCTTTTCAAGTTCAATTTGTTAAAAACTCGGAGCAAGTGAGGTGTTTTCTTAGATCTAATTGTCTTTTGTTAAGCACTAATTATGTGTGCTTGAAATATCTTTATGGCTGATGGCACTGAGGGCAAAGAAAATACCCTCTGATATCAATAGCCAGCCAAATTAAGCACGTGGACCATTTGTATTCCACCTGCTGGAGCATTGGAACAGCTATCTGCCAAAGGAAGCACAGAGTCCATTGAAGTCTTTCGAAATTAATTAAAACTTGAGTCATGGAGTATTTGACAATTGTAATTTTTGTGTGCAAATAGCATAATTGACAAAATAATGCAACTTAAGTGCATGTGGTATTTACTATT
Source organism: Sturnus vulgaris (assembly GCF_052056855.1). Taxonomy (NCBI): domain Eukaryota; kingdom Metazoa; phylum Chordata; class Aves; order Passeriformes; family Sturnidae; genus Sturnus; species Sturnus vulgaris. The sequence goes on from NC_142246.1 coordinate 67,294,074, forward strand.
ACAATTGGATAACAATTATCTGAAGATTTTGGTGTTGAAGTGGTAACCTTCCCATATTTCTGAAATTTATACCCTGAAAACACACTGTACAATAAAGAAATTAGGAGTGTTTTTCCTAATTTGACTGCAGAATTCAACATTGTAAAAGAAAGTTTTTTAATAAATAGCAAAATCATAGAATCAGAGGGTGTTTGAGATAATCATTTTAGGAGGGTTGGTGCAGAGAAGAGGGTGGAAAACTTCCAAAAGTTGAATTTCAGAATAAATAGCTACAGTTCAAAGGGAAATGTGAATTTCCCTGTGGAATTTTTAGATAAGGCTGCTTCTTCCAGTAATATCCACCTGGGTCAAGAGCTGATTCAACTGGAAATTACTCATAAATTGTTGTCATTGCTGTTTTAACTAACTATTGTTAGAAAAACTCTCTTTTCATCTATTAAAGAAAAAAAGTAACATTTTGCAATAAAAAAGATCATACAGTGGATTTAGGAATTTAAAATGCAAAATCTCTGGAAATATTCCATCTTAAAGGTAAGACTTTGAAAGATAAGAGGTTTAGGCCAAATTTGGATTATCTTTACAAGTGAAATATCCTTAGGTGTTTTTGAAAACAATGAAACTTCTTCTTATACTACATTGATGTGCAAAAAAGACCATGTTGCAACTTGTAGAAAATAATTGCTGTTAAACAAGATCATTATTAACTATAAGATTTCATAATAAATGCTCTTCCTAAAGTGGTGTTCTAGGAGTGCTTCTTGTATTTGTTGTGCCTTTCATCAATTTGTTAATATTAATTCTAATGACTGCATTTGTTCTTTAATTTAATAACAGTATGAATGGAAGAGAGAGAGAGATGCATTTTCTAATAATTTTAATAAATCAACATGAAAGATCATTTGAGATATTAGCTATAGATCTAAGAAAATAATTATACTTAAAAAAATCATTTCTCATACTATTTCTCATACTATTTTTCATTAAAATAATGTAAATACTAACATAAAGCAAATGTGGTTTTGCTGCCAAAGCTGAAGTTTTACTGTTTTGTATTAACATGTACAAAACTGGTAAAAATATGTTAAAAGTAACATTCGCTATCATAATTCATGATTAATAGTGGACTCTATCTTCAGTCATGAATATTCCACGTGCACAGTGAAAGAATCACCTGATAGAGTTTGTCATTGGAAATAGTCTGGAAACTGAAATAACTTCAGAAAAGTAAAATATCAATATCTTTGTTTGTAAACAGAATGTGATAGATATCCAAAAGACAAAAAGGATGCAAAAGGAGAATAGGTTGTGTAGGAAGATTGCCTATGTGATCTCAGTAGTGGACTACAAGAATCATGCAAATATTAAACAAGTCAGCCACCCACATCTGAGCTATGGAGAACCTTGGATGCTTCCCTTTGCACTGGATGTCTGAGCATCCCGTGGGGTTTGCCCTGGGATGTCCCTGAGCAGTGGGCAAGCATCAGGCCAGCACCAAACCAGTTCATCCATATAACTCCAGGGAGCACTGCAGAGCTGGAAATCTGACAAAAGAGAACTTAAAGATGAGGTTCTGGCAGTCCAGAGTTATTTAAGAGTCCATGAATCATTAAACGAGAACAGCAGTCATTAAAATTAAAACATAAAGTCCTAAACTGAATTATAACATTTTGCTACTTTACATTTCCCTGTTCCCTTAAAATAGTGTGCCATGATGCTTATTACAACAGAATCCTGGTTTTTAATTTTCTTCTTTTGCCCCACTAGCTCTGTGCTAGTATTGACAGTGAGCAAGAGTGGGGATGAGAAGTACTCAAATGCAATTTTCAAAATCAATGGGGAGGTTTCTTACTTTGTTGTCTTCAAATTTATTTTCAGAGATCTTAAAGGTGGCCTTAAAAATGTTTTTGGTTTACTAATCTAGAAATATGCTACTACTAAACTTCAAGATAAAATACCAGACATTATATATGTAATATTTATTATACTCAGTCAGGCCCATTTGTCTACAAATGGTGGGATAAAAATTAAGGGGAAAAAATTAGTAAGTGCTACTGCCCTTGTTTACTGAAACAATGCAAAACGTAAATCTGTGACTTGATTTCCTTGTTTTTCACAGCTGAATTTTGATTCTATATATGCTCTGTTTCTTTTGAATTTGGCAACTAAATACATTCCAAACACTTAGCACAAAATCTTTCATATTCCCTAAGGTCTGATGGTGATCAGGGTGGCTTAGTGACCCATGACTGTCTTTATTTCAACCTCACAATTATAGAATACCACGTGCAAAGAAGAACTCAAGGATTATCTGGTCCAACCTTTCTGGATTTTTTTTTTAATAGATATAATTTATTTATATTCCATCACTGCACCTTACAATTTGATATTAAGGGGGTAGAGCACACGCAGACTTGCTGGCAAGGTTTCTCTGGAAGGGTGGGGAGCTCCAGTTGGCAAAGCCACTGGGACATGGTGCTCCCTCCTGTCCCCTGCCTGCTGACTCCTGTCTGGCTGTAATGCCGTGGTGGCACACAGCACCATCCTCCTCCTCTGTTGTAACAGCAGCAGAAAGGAGGCTCTAAATGATCAACAGGACTCTCAAGGGCTCAGCAGAGAGATGTTGCTTTGTTTGGGCTGACCCTGCTCCCTTGCATTGATGACTTTGGGCTGCCCTCTGCTGCCTTGGACTGCTGGAACCCTGGATGGACAGCAACAGCCTTGAGGAAAAACATTCTTTTGTTTCTCCATGTGTTTGCACTTGGAAGTGTGGTTTCACACTTTCGCTGGTGGAGGTAGGTTTGTGCTGTAAAATCACGAGCTTTTTCCCCCAGCAGCAATGAAGGGAAAGGCATCAGCCAGGTTCAGTCTCTGTTTCAAAAGAGAAACTCAACTTATTATTGTCACAGACCAGTATGACCGAGGTAAAGACGAGTCTGGGGAATCCAGATAAATCTGTTCAATCCTAACTGGAATTTCAGCTCAGGCTACAGGGATATAAACTGTCAAATGCAATGGATCAGGCCTGTCACTTGTTCCATCAAAACCAAAAATAAAACACTTTTTTTTTTTTTGTCCCATTATTCAGTTTCAAACTGTTTCTCTAGTGTGAAGAAAAATCAGAAAGCAAATGTTTTATTATAACACATTCGAGGTGTAACTGATTGAGTAATCAATGCATTTGAGTTCTTTGTCACATAATAACAAAAATAATCTAATGAACTTCTTAAAAATTGTATTTCTTGAAAGAATGAAAGTATGTAATTAAAATTTGATTGGTGTAGCAATGAGATTAAACTGAGAGCTCAAAATGTTATGGTTGAAAATTAGTTTTTAGGCTATGCAGTCATCACAAAATAAGAGGAAATTATACACACAGTCTCAGTTTGCAACAGCAGTCCTTTGATAGCCAGGAGGGAAAGAAAACATGTAAACTCCAATGAGTTAATAGCAATCAAAGTCCAGCACCTCCCATGAAGCTTTCTGGTGGAATAATAATTATAAATATAAACATACATTTAGATCATTCTCACTTTTCCAGTGAGACAAAAACGCCAGACGTGCCATACCTACATTTCCTGTCCTATCTTCTGCTGGACCATCATTCTCAGTTCTCTGGCCTCTCTAGTGTCTCTGTGCCTCAAGAATTCTGAAATAACCTCATAGATCTACTTCTGTATTCTTGTCAATGGAAGAAATTACTAGATTCTTTCATAGGTTGCCTTTTATTTTGCATATTTAGGGGGAAATTGCTAATATTTAAGTGATGTATGATTTTTATTACTAGTTTTGATTACAGTTTCTTAAACGAGAGACCTTTTTTACTATTTTTTTTTAAGAGAGCTCTAGAGGGAAAATATTATCTCTTTTTAAAAGAAAATGAAGTCTTAACTTCTTTGGGTTAGAGGTATTTTCATTCCTTTTTCCACTGTCAAAAAGAAAAGGTCATTTTAAAAGCCACCAGGGGGAAAAAAATCCTCAATTATCTTAAATGTGGAACTGTTTTTATATTTTGTTTGAAAAATATGGGGTGATAAATCTAGATTGGCTGTGAGAACCAGAGTAAATTGGATGTTGTTGTAGAAGCAATGGAGTTTTTTTGTTCCTTCTGTATTGGAGAGGGTGAGTATGTCCCTAGACCATTTTGACCAGCCAAAGATGATTATTGCATTCAAATTCTGCATAAACACGTGCAAGTTAAGAAGCCATATTAAATTAGATACCTGCAGAAAACTGATGCAGAAGAAGGGGTTGAGCTTTATTTTTAGCACCTAACATTTGTGAATCTTCATGCTTGATGAACTTGCATGAGGTTTTGAAATGTAGCAAATCTCTTCCCAAAATTAAGTTATGCTTTTATAAATGTCACTCTAGCAAGGAGCAAAAGCAACTGACATAATTTATGTTCCATATTTCATCACAGGAGATGATTTTTCTTCATTGAATTTTTATCTGTGCTAAAGAGCTTTATTTTTTAACTGACTCAGTACCCCAGTTTTATTGTGCAGATAAAGGAGTTTGGTTTGTGCAGCAATAGCATTATTCATTTTATTTTAGAGGTAATTTTAAAAGATGGACTGCATATTAATATAGCCTATTCATTCTAAGTGACACATAAAGCAGGCTTATCTTGACTCAGCTTTTCAATGGTGTAACATTGTGTGCCTGCTTTCTTCTTTGTTATATTAGTAGCATACTGCACCCATTTTCTTCCCAACATCTAATATATATTCTTTTTTCCTCTTTTCCTAATTCATTGTTTTATGTTAAATAGTGTGGTCTGGTATTTTCTCCCCAGATCTTTTATGCATTATTTCTCACTTTCAAAAGGTTATACGGTCTGATTCTAGATTATTTTAATTTATTTCTCATGTGTTAAATATGGATTGGTCCTGAACTTTAGGCTGCTAAAATTTTGGACTAGAACATTTCATTTAAAATAAAGTAGGTAGAGAGTGACTCTAAGTTGAGACACTCACTTAAAATAAGTTAGATTAATGGAAAATCAGAGTTTTCTGAATAGAAATGAGCGGAAATACAAAATACAAGGGTTTTACAGAGATTTGTAACCTATATAGACTCTAATATTTTTTTCAAATAGTAGAATGTAATATGTAGGCAATTCATTGAATGATATTAAAAAAAAAAAAAAAGACTTTCATCATCTTATTTGCTCATCTAATTAAAATTAAATTGCTGTGGGGTATCTGAGGATTCTATAGAAATGCCAAAAATAAAATCAGAATTGCAAGAGAAATTAAGATCAATCATTGTGTGTTCCTCCTACCACAGAAATTACGTGTTATATGTGATCACTAGTCAACAGCCTAATAAACTTCACTTACTTCTTTACAACCCTGGAATTTTATTAGAATGTGTAATATATCTTGAGACATGTAAGGCATGTTTAATTGTACTCACTCACACCTTTTAATAAGATGAAACTTCTTAGCCATCCATTTTTATTTGTTATTAAAGTGGTAGGACTGCTGAATTAATGGAGGTTAATAAAAAATCCCTAATGCCTTAGTCAAACTTTGCCAGTCCTGGAGATGAAGAATTGATTTAAGTTGTGTTTGCTATAGACACAGATAAACTCCATAAAGGGCACATTTTCATATTCCTATCTATGAATAAATTATTTTAAGGAGAACAAATGATTTAGACTGTTATCTCTGCTGGGCATCTGAGATCATGTGGGACATAATGAGCTCTTTCTCATGCAGGCTGTACACCGAGGCATCACAGAAGACACAGCAGGAATTTGGGACTCAATTTCTGATGCTCTAGAAATGTGATGCTGTTACTTCGAGGGCTCCTCTAACCACATATAAGATTCACTAAACAGCTTTGCAGTGAATTTGGGATCACCTTTGCAATTTTTTTAGGCCACAGTTTTAATTTCCAATCAGTACACTTTTATTAACAAGCTTTGAATGCTTTGAATTGGTAGGTTTTCTTGGATAAATGGTTATTTTTTTAAAAATCAAATGTACTATTTGAGAACATTCAAATGTTCTTTTGTGTGTGCTTCTGGGCTGCAGTTTAAGCTCTTTCTGACAACAGAGAGAGTGTTTTGTGACATAACATTATACTTTGTAATGAAATACACCAAGATCTCCCACATCAGGTCAGAAGAAAGGCTTATGTAGCCTGATTTTCATCTTTACCAGAGAATAACCAAGGAAAAAAACTGAAAGGAGGGCATGCTAAAAGTGATCTTTCCCTCTTTTGCAGTCCTTTCCAGTTTCTTTCTAGTCTTTTCCCTCTCACCTGCCTTGTGCCAGCAGAGAGCACAGGATCCCTGCATTTGCTCCTGTGCATGGGCTCAGAGCTGGTAAGTGAGAAGCCAAGGGTTGCTGCAGGTGATGTACTGTGAGATTGTGTGTTTCACACCTGAGCAATGAGTCTGTTTGCCTGCTTCTGTCAGGGCCCGTGGATAAAGGTTTATTCCTGTAAACCCTAAAATGGGGGATTTGCTTAATTTGCAGAGCATATGCCTGGTAAACTTTGTGCAGTCTTGAAAAGAGAATTAGTGTTAAAGAAATGAAAACTGATAATAATTTACAAATATTTTAGCTCGGTTCAGTTCTCCAGCAATATGGCGAAACACAAACCCTCAGCTCTCATGTTTTGCTTTTCCCTCTCCTATAGCCACCCCCAGCTCAGCAAACTCTTTCTCTTTCTCACATCTGAGCAGAAACCATTTGAAAGACAGCTTTTAGCAGCATGTCTGCATGCTGTTGTGAGAGTCAGGCAGGATGGAAGGCATATTGCTCTGCCTGTACTAGTGTGTTTAAATTGAGTGCAGATGACAAGTGACTCAGGTGCAAAGGTTTGGGAGAGATTTCATAAAAGGTATCAAGATTTATGTCACCTCAGACCAAGGTATTTTATTATATCTGTTCTGAACAAGGATGTTTTTGCATCCACACCATCATTTTGATGAAGAGGCACCTTAATACCCACAGCAGAAGCTATTGGGTGAGAAAGAACACACAATTAGGCCTGGAGGTTGGTGTGTTTGACTCACACCAAATCACACATCTTTGAGCTGAAGAGCCTCATTCATAGGAACGCTGTTATTTCCCTCTCCATACTCCTGGATATTTCAGCTTTATCCCAGGACAATGGAGAAAACTGGTAATAGTTACAACTGTGGGATGCTGTTTAGTTATTATTTAGTTCAGCACAAATAGCTGCAAAGTTACATAGCTGTGAAATGTCCCATTTGGTTACAAAGTAGTGAATATCCTGCTGCCAGTTGTTGAGCTTGATCTCAGTACAATCGTGTTGTTCCTATTAATTTTCTTTGTTTCTAGAAGGCAAAGGTGATATTAGCATTTAAATTAAAAAAAATATTTGTTTTTCTGATTCCTTATTATTTACTGTTCTATGGACCCATTTAAAACTACTCATTTGTTTTTCCTCATTTGGTCTGCAATTACCAGAACCAACTTTTATTCTATAACGTTTGCCCTTTACACACAGACATTGCCCTCAAATGCCAAAGCTTCATCAAAAGCACTTTCCAAAGTGGAAATAACTTTGTCATTAGAAAAAGGGGAATTGTGTTCTGAAACAATTTTTCGTTTACTCTTCAAGATTATCATCACCTTTCATCACTACATATACATTTGATTTCTGGCTGGAATCTTCAATGATATTCTCCTGTAAAGAAACAAATTTTCTAGTGCCTGGCTCAGTTTTGAGTTTGGGTTGCTTACCCAAACTTAGTATAATACCTAATTTATAGGTCATGTAACCTTCCAAAGAGGTGCTAAAAATGAAAATAAAAAGCACCTTCAAGCAAAGGTTATATAACATTACATGACAATAAACATCTTACCATTAGAAGAATCATTACTGCCTCTCCTTAGTTGAAAGATAGGAAATATGATTCTTTGTTGTTGTTGTTGTACTTTGCTCTCCTAGAACAAGCACTCTATTTCGAATATATTTTAGTCAGTTTTTGGTGCAGAGCCTAATGTTTCCTAGTCAAAATATAAAGATGCAGCTGTTCCATGTCTGGGCTTAAATATGAAGCTCATCTTGATATATTGCTTTAAACGTGACAAGAAAATTAAAACACAAAGAGCTTGACGTACACAAAAGCTTTAGAATGAGATGTATAGGAATAAAAATACAATATATCAGTATAGCATGTATAGCTAAGGTATTCCTAAAGCTGCCTACACTTTAAAAATCCCTGGACTGCACATCAGACACCTCATTGCAAATCTGTATGATGCTGTAAACAAGATATTATTCCACACATTTTGGCTAGATTTTCCTTGTACAGAAACTGATGATTACATGTTAAATTATATAAAAGGTTACATCAGGTTGCATAATCATTTGCACCATAAAATAATTCTACACCACAAAATGCATTTCAAAGTCATTTTCTTCAACAATGTAGATTAGAGGATCAGAGCTGCTCAGCAAGTCCCAGTCATCTTGTGCAGCATATTCCACATCAAAAACAGGTTGGGGAGTCTTGTGCGGGCTTTTTTCTTTTCAGTTTTGCTTTGAACACTTGAGGTGAAAACCTTGTCCTTTTGAAGTCATCATCAGGAGTTAATCCAGCATGAAAATAGAGTCTACGAAGATTGGATCCCAACAGACTAGGGATTTGTGTCTCCCTCACAAGCCAGTTTCTTCAGCTTTTGTAGATTGGGTGTATATAACTTTTAAAAATTCTTTTCTTTTCTTTCTTTCTTTCTTTCTTTCTTTCTTTCTTTCTTTCTTTCTTTCTTTCTTTCTTTCTTTCTTTCTTTCTTTCTTTCTTTCTTTCTTTCTTTCTTTCTTTCTTTCTTTCTTTCTTTCTTTCTTTCTTTCTTTCTTTCTTTCTTTCTTTCTTTCTTTCTTTCTTTCTTTCTTTCCTTTCTTCTTTCTTTCCTTCTTTCTTCCTTCCTTCCTTCCTTCCTTCCTTCCTTCCTTCCTTCCTTCCTTCCTTCCTTCCTTCCTTCCTTCCTTCCTTCCTTCCTTCCTTCCTTCCTTCCTTCCTTCCTTCCTTCCTTTCATTATTTTTTCTCCTTCTCTATGTTCTCAGGATGATACTTCATGGAAGAGTTAAACATGTTCTGCTGTTTATATTCTCAATTTTCCTTGTCTGAACACAATCACTAATGATATCTAAAGAATAAAAAGGGAAAGCAAGTACATTTAAAAGGGACATATACACAAAGAGCAGAACATCAGATTTATCACAAGCTCCTAATTATGATGAATGACAGAATGCTGTCAGCATGAGTTTGCTTGCTATCATAAAGTTTTAATGCAATATCAGTTTGGTGAATGATAACCTGGTACTTTCATTCTTTCAAGCATGCTACCCACAAGCAGAAACATTCCATTTAACTCCAATTACCAGGTCCAATGAGACAGCCAGGTGTCCCAGTGTGAGTGCACCTTCCCTGGTGTGGTACCCGGGGAAGTATGGCCTTGGATTTACTCTTTGCATTGCATGAAACCAGTTGGAGCCAACCAACAGCTCCTTTTTGAAAGGGAGAAATTAAACCAGGCCTCCAGCTGTGCTCTAGTGATGGTGGGTTTTAAAGGCCACAAAAGGAGAAGGTGATGGGAGGCTACAAAGTCTGAGATCTGATGGGTGTGTCTTCTGCTGATGGCAATCACGGTTGATAGAGAACATTATGCACAGGCAGGGGAAGAAACCAGCTGACTCTGAAGTGTTTGTTCTACAGGAAGAAAAAATGCTGGTTTGTGTAAAATCAGTTGCATGTGTGGTTTTACCTGCAGTATGCTGTAATTTTGAGCAGATAAGGACAAAAATGAGTAACAATTAAAAGTTAAATTTTAAAATAATCCAGACTTTTAACTGACACCACATCTAGCAACAAGAGACAACTTGTATAGTATTAATCCCTTGACAGAGGACAACTCTAGCTCTTCTACCTTTATATTTCACCAATGTTTTTTCTTACTATTTTTCTTCCTTTGCATGTAAGAATGAAAAGTGAAGGATTTATTTTTCATTATATAGAGGACCTGGAGTTACTATAGAATTGTTGTCTGCAGTGGTCCCACATTACAGCAGAAAGTTTTTGTTTTAGTTGATCTTATAAATTCCTGCTGAGGAGAAAGCTAAAATCCCCTCCCAGTCCAGCCTACTTTTCTGAACAGTTAATAAGAAAAAATAAACCACAGTCAAAAATTCCATGGCCGTCCACAGGTTTGATTAAAGCAACACACAGCATCCCAAATGCACAGCCATTGCACTCCAAAAATGAAAATTATCGGAGAGAATAAGGGGGAATTCAGACAGAAGCAAAAAGAGGAGAGTAAAACAGAGCTTGCATTATTTGCTGAAGATGCAAAAAACTTTCTGCAGAGAACTCCAGTGAGCTCAGACTTGCATGGCTGGGCATCCAGCCAAGGAGAATCCAAATCTCTGAGAGTTCACTGACTACAGAAAGACAATTAAAAAATAGATGATGAGGAAACCACTATAAAAATAAAAAAATTGGAGCTTTTTCTTGATGTCTTGTGTCCTTTTATTTTTCTTTGCCACTAGCCAGCAAGTAGGTTGCCTCTATTTCTGAAGTCATGGTGGAAAAGCATAGAAAGCACAACCACAGCACAGAATTTCTTTGAATGATAGTCTTTCTCATATCATGAGAAATCAGGTTTTTTCAACCTGAAAAATGCCTCACACTCTTCATAAGCTTATGGTTATGGAAATGGGGCCACAAGAGAACAATTTGGACTGAAAATGATGAGAAATTTGTCAGGAAGAGCAGATAAATCTTACTGATGCTGAAGATGCACTTGATATTATCAATCTTGTAACATCTGTGCTTGTTTTATGTTGAAAGAAGCCCTTTCTCTTTCTCACTTTTGCAATGTGTTTAATTATTATAGTGAATATTAACTTAGTGTGTTCATTGTCTTCTCTTATGGCTTATTTTTCTTCTTGCCATTTCATCTGATTATTGCTGCTTGAGTTCTGCTTCCCTTGATGCCAGGTCCTTATTAGCTGTCAATGTTTATTTCTAGAGTACAACTGTCAATGTATTTTATTTACAAGTTTTGACCTTACTGAATAAGTAGTGCCAAATAAAAACGTATTTTTTTATGGAAAATATCATCAACAGTGATAACATGGATACGATTTTTTTCTTCCTAAACCCATATCTTTTTTTTCTTTTGGCCTATTTATGGAAAGGATCAATGTCTGTTTATGAGCCTGTGCTACATAATAATAATATTTTTCAGTACCATAAGCCACATAAAATTCCAAACACAAATATAACTGTACCACCAAATAGCAAATGAAAACAAACCAAATTTCACAGAAGTTCATATGAGACTTCTAATGAATCTATAAACACTTGTTTATATTAAAAAACCCCAACAACTGTACACCCTACTTGTCCCTTTAATTGACCAAAACCTCAAGGCTTCTATGTGCAAAACAGCAAATGAGATTATTGAAAATGTACCTGTCGTGTTTTCTTTGATAAACATCAAGTCTTATTTTAGCAATATATTAATACAGAAAATATTTACTGTACTCTTGCTAATGATTTGACTGCATGTGTCTTGAATTTTGATAAAAAATTACAGGTCTTTCAGGAAAATAAACCAGAAAAAACCTGTGAAAAAGCTGATTTTACAGTAATAGAAACCACCATTGTATGCACAGTAAAAATCCATTTTTCTCCATATTTTTTACATGTGGAATTTAAGAAATCTTTGTCTAAATTTACTGTAGAGAATCTTGTTTCTAAAGTAAAGACCACACTGGCTATATTTGTATAATACTTGGCTATTATTTGTTTTGTAATATAAGTGACTGCAGAGGATTTGTTCTCATTGATTTATGTCTTGTACAAAATAATTTTTACATTGATAAGGATTGTGAAATATTCTACAATCAGTTTTCAAACTCTAGACTCAGCCAATTTAGCAAAATATTTGCATATCTTCACAGAACTTATTTTTCACTAATAAACAGAGGCATAAATGAGTAGTTTAAAGTGCAGCTGCTTCCTAAAAATATTCAGTAGCAAGAGAAACAACTCCAACATAATCACAGAAAGGAGGAACACTCAGCAACAGGGCCAGAATCTTTGTAAATTTTTTCTTGTCTTTCAGGTCCCAAATGCCTCAATTTCCCCCCATTCCCTACAAGGAAATTTGATTTTGCTTGAATACAAACGGTATTATTATTTATATTTTCTTTAGTTCCTTTTTGGTCTCACATTTGTTGTCTCCTTAAGCAATTCCAATGGTCTGCTGTCTATTTTCAGTCTTATGGCCTTGGCATCCTAAAGACTCCATGAGCTATCAAAATGCTACATAAACTCAGGAAAACATCAGGAAAAAAAAGCACAGGGTTAACATCTTTGCTTTTTTTCCTCTGCTCACTTTAGTTGTCTTTGTCTATTTAATACAAGAGATCAGAGACATCTCTTGTATGAAATATATTAGAATATATTTAATAAATATTAAATTGTCTACCTAGGCCTTCCAAATGGCTAAAGCCTTGGTAAGTCTTCTCTCTCTCTCTCTCCTCCTCCTTTAAAGCACAGAATTTATGGGTAGGCAAGAGAGATTTTTCTTTTCTAAGGGAAAAATTGTGAGGAGAAATTGTCTTCACTGAAATTTGTGGCATACATGTGAAAACTGAACTTCTGCCTAGGCTTTCTTGTAAAAGAGGGTCCTGGCGAGGGGCAGAGGAAAATTACTTTTAGACCAGGACTTGACAAGAGTGCAGGATTCTGGTGAATTTGGTTGGAGTATGCTGTGTGTTAGTAACAAAAGGCAATTTTCCCTCTGTCGTTCTTACAGTTTTTATTTAATCATATTTTATGCAGCACTCTAGTCTAGGCTTTCTTTACACCATTGCAAAGGTTAATGGCAAAGTAAAGGGCATTAAAATCGAAAAAAGAAAGGATAAAATACAATAAGAAAATGTGTCTTAAAATTAAGTAGAAAATACAGAAGTAACTGTAAGAAAAAGAGGCGGCAAGAGACATTTTTTTGGTGGACAGAAAGCCCCATAAAACTTTGCATTGCTACTGTCACACCATGTCCCTTGTGCATGGGAGTGAAAAGTAACAAAAAACACTCCTTGAAGTGCTCTATTTTTGTTTTCTAATTTTCAAAGCACTTTCTTTTTTTTTTTTTTTTTTCTGTTGTCATTTTCTAAGTAATGAATGCTTACAAGGAACACTTCTCAGCCATAGATATCAAGATAAAATAGATGTTAGTTTTCCCTTTCTATATATGAGCAAGCTGAGAAGCAAGGAAGTGACAATTCTCTCCTAAAGTGACCTGCAGAGTCAATGCTGGAATCAAGAAGACAATCAACCACATCAGCTGGGAAACATACAGTTCTATTGAAAAAAAAAAAAAATAAATGGGGAAAGGGGATTGGAAGGTTGCCAATTTTTGTCAGTCTTTCACAGAAAATGAAGGAGGGGCCACAATGCAGAAAATCAAATACCTTCTGAAGGTCTGGGCAGGAACCCCCTTTTCTTTCAGAATTTGTAAAGCATCCAGCTCAGCAGCCTTGCTCCACCCACACAATCCTTTGCTGTGATGGGGACATTTGGGGACCCCTCCCAGTGTCACTGTTGTCAACTCCACTTGAGCTGTTTTGAAGGGTTCAAGTCATTGGCTCACTCCCCTCTGAAAGTAATTGTGTATTTAATAGAGGAACTTTGAAAAATCCCTGACTGCCATGAAAAATTAAATAGGTTTTTTAGAGACTGGTGGATGGCTGCCAAAATATTTGGCATTCATGAAAGTTTTAAACTTTTATTTGATGTGTCTTTGGTGGATGATAGGCAATAGTAATGGTAGACTCGGACCCAGCAAAACTTTAAAAAGAGAGTAATTTATTTGCTTCAATAATAATCAGAATTAATGTCTTTTTTAAAAGTTCTTGAGTGCACGGGATGTCCTGTTTTCTGATGAATGAATGGTCCCTAAATGTTTGTGTGACCAGGACTGTCAATGTATGAAAGTAGATAGGCTGATTAGAGATTTAAACTAGGAAAGGAGAGATCCCTGAGAATTGAGGGATAATATCTGAGAACTCACCTATCCATGCTATAGAGGGTCAGTACAAAATTTGCCATGACAAATGCATGTGATTTAAAACAGAAAAGATGAATATTAATACATCACCAATGTAAAAATTGTGATTTGTTTTTGTCACTTCAGATAATTAAATTGATGCCAGAAACTGAAAAATAAGTGTAAAAGAGATTAAAACATTATAAAAATACAGCTGTCGATATATTTTTTAAATTACAATTATAGATAATAAGACACAATCAGTTTGGCTAGAACTAAAAGCAAATGCACAGATCATGCTGCTGATGGATAAAATTCAGAAGTAGCCTCAGAGTGAAACTGTTTCAGAAGAGAAGGACAGAAAAATTTGCTCTGTCCTTCAGTTCTAATGGAGTTTGGTTAAAAGTTGAGTATCAGTTAAGTGGCTGCCTGCTAATGCATAATTTATGGAGAGTAGAAGATCTATGTATTTAATTGAATTCATGTTGCAAGGCTCTTGCCACGCGACCAATAATTCTTCATAAACCCACTCCAACTTTCTTCTCTGAAAAGTTACTGCTTCCCCTCCTGCCAAAAGAATGCCTGGTGTATCCTGAAGAACATTTTTCAGCCATTCAGGCTGACCTGTCTACATTTTGGGGTGCAGAAGGTGAGGCAGGAAAGGGGGATGGAACTTCTTGGGGGTAGACTAAGGAAGCACAGAGAGAAGATGAGGAAACCATAGGTTCAGGGCCAGCCATGACAGGGCATTTTTGGAACACAGCCTAATGTGTTAGCTTGACCCTCTGTCTTTTCATAATACAATATCTTCAGCTGAAGGAAAAAGAAAGAAATTTTAGAAAGGCTCCCTCTGAGGACCTGGAAGGTTTTTAGACCATTTCAGCCTTTGGTTACTTCTTTAGGATGGCAGTGGGATGAAGAGAAGCCAGTCCTTGTTCAGACCTTATGGGAATGAAGGATCTGGGCTGAGTATCCCACCTGAACGAGCTGGAGTTGGATACCTCCTTGCACATCTCATGATTTCCTCCTACTGAGAAACTGCTGTGGGTCAGTCTCTGCCTATAACTCAGCAAGATCACATCTTTGTTCTGGGTGAATAGAGCAACTGCAACATCTGAGTATTATGTGCTGTAATTAGGTAAGCAAATTAATGATTCTATTTTTTTTTATTATTATCTTCTAGTCTGGTATTATATCTGCAAAGAAAAATGGGTAACAGTTTATCATCTATGTGATTTTTCCTCTTCATTTCCCCTTTAATTCCTCCACATTTCTTTAAGGGTATTATGTATTTAATCTTAGAGCCAATAAAAACCTCTTTTAATGCTGAATCCTTTCCAGTAATTCAAGAATTGACTTTAAGTAGTACCACTTATAATGGAGGACAATATATAACACACTTATTGAAAAAACTCCCAGTGGGTCCATGAAGAAGTTCCTTGTTTATTTTTTTTGTTCTAAATTGAAGTCTCTAAAAACTCTGAAATCAGTCTACTGCACCTAAGCAGGTAAGGAAGCACATTTCATTCCCTTCTGTATAATTTACAGATGTGCAGATTTGAAAATCTGAAAACACTAAGACTATAAAACACAGGCCATTAAAATTTCACAAAGCTATTGGTGCATGGAAGCTGTACTCAGGTAGAAGGATATACAGAGAGATATAAAGCCATCACATAATGTGAAATTCCCTGGTGACTTGGTCCTTACTGACTAGATATTCATTAACCTATTCCAGGGTTGAAACTTGTTCATTTTACTTTGCAGCCACTAAGCCTTGCAATATTTTAAAAATACTTAAAAATGTGTCAATATGCTTTCTCTTGGAATATGTATTACACCTCTGGCAGCTTTTTATATGGAAATATTTAACTCCTGAGTTGGTGGGTTTTATTATCTTTGTGACTAATTTTGACAAGTGGATTGTTCTTAAGTGGGCCAGCCTACATTTTTCTTTCTTAATTAGAGTAAAAATTACACCAGGGTGTTCTGAATGTGCCCAAAGATCTCCCCCTTACTTTTCAATCTAGAACCATGAACCAGCAACATGTGCTGCTGACATGAGACATTTGGCTGTTGCCCATTGGAGGTGAAAGCTAATGTATGTTTGTTTTGTTCCAGAATTCAAATCCTTAAAAACCTAGAAGAAGATGAGGATAATTTTGAATTGGTGATAGAAATGTATTATTCCTAGAAATTTACCTAAACACAGCATACCAGACAATTAAATTATCTAGAAAGAATTTTATTAAAGATTCAGAAATTTAACGAGCTTGATACACTGTCACTCTTTCTTTTCCCCTTACCTCTTTTTTAAGACAAACATTAAGTTCTATACACACAAGTCTACTTGTACAACTCATTGGACAAACCCAGCTTTTTATTTGGGGGAAAATCACGCCTATTATGCATTCCAAGTTCAGCTCCAAAAGGAACATTACTGTTCCCAGCACTAGATAGAATCAGCACTCTCAACACTTGTTTTAAGAAGGATAACTTCCTATTTTCAATTGCACCAGAAGATGGCAATAGTAATTTTTAATAATCAATAGCAATAATAATTTCACCAAAGCCAGTGAGAGCTCATGAGGGAAGGAGCTTGCAAGATGGTTTTGTACTCTTCAGGTTAACTTGCATTTCTACTTTCCAGCTTCAATCAAAATTTGAGATGTAGAGAGTTAAGATTATGGGATAAATATGACTATTCAAGACAATTTGTGTTTATTCTGTTTTTAAAAGTACAGTGAAATAGACTATTTGGAAACTGGAGTACCTAAATCAGTATTGACTTCAGAATACTCTGCTTCCATCACTGGTGTGTCATCTTGTTGTGACCTGCCCCTGCAGGCAAGGTAATAGATCTCTTGGGGCTGAATAGAGCAAAATAACACAGATTGACCTGTGTTTATGCATATATGTAGGGTTTATTTTAGAACAGCTTGATTGCAGTGGAAGGCAGATATAAAGCCATCTTGGTTGCTACCTACAGAAATGAAAAAATATATAAAAGTATAAAGATATTGCTTAGGAAAATACATAAAGGAAATAAAAAGGTAAGAATAGATAGCAGAAAGATGCCAACCACCTGTGGATGTGTAAAGACTTAAAGAATGCTCTTAGCTTCTCAAAACACTGCTAGAGAAGGAACTTCCCATAGGATAAGCCACCACGGCTTGGTGTTTGTCAGGAATTTGATATAAGCACTGATGGCACAGCAGGAAGAAGCTAATTCCAGACTAACAGAGGTGGAGGTTTAGTTAGCATCCAGACAAGAATTCCCACCATGGCAAACTGTGGGAAAGGAAGCAAGTGCCTATACACATACCTTCTCAAGTTATGGGAATGGCATCCATGCCCCATGGAAACCTGGAACTTGGACTGCATAAGGTGATACCTCAGGAAAATGACTCCAGGACCACTGAGAAGTCCAGGGTGAGGAAGGACCAGTGGGATGCCATAGAGATCCACATGGTGTTGATATCTTCTAACTAATCTCTCCTTCTCTTCCTCTTCCTGTCTCAATTTCTTTCTCTCCCCCCCCCCATTCCTACTTTTTCTATCTCTCTTCCTCACATTTAAATAATAAAATAGATTAAAATTAAATAAAATCCATAATATTAACTTTGGCATGTGATCTCATTTGTTCATTAAATGAGGCAGAAGCATCTCTTGTAATGGAATCAGGATCCAGCATCAAGACTTGATTATTACAATTTAGATGCTCGTTGGTTGAGGTGATTTTCACAACCTTGATCTCCCTGGGGGTGGCAGAAGCCCATGAAACACCAAGTTCAATGGCTTAATATACATTCAGGTTCAGGTGGGAATACCCAGGTACCTCCCCTGGCAGAGGAGGTTTTTTGCACTGTCTTTTGCAGCACTGTGGATTAGGTGCACTCCTCAGAAATGAGTCTGGGGCTGCTTCAGGGATCTTTGATGGTTTGTGACCCCTTCTAAGACATGACTGCTCTTTCTCACCTCAGTGTAGTTGAGCCACTTGTGCCCCATCAGAAGGGGTGAAAACCCTCAGGCCCATGTGTGAATGTCCTGATACCTCTCCTGCAGGGGTTTTACACCTGAGCCAGTTGTGTAAGGGAGGACCTTGGCATGATAAAAAGCTGTATCCCAGCTCCTCAGGATATGTTTCTTATCAGCTTTATCCCTTACCTGGCTCAAAGCCCAGCTTGTTGCTAAAGAAAGGTTGGTTTATTATGGTCACCACACATGAAAAAACTCCTCCTCCCCTTCGGTTGCTGGTACAAGCCTGGCCTCAGCAAG
The DNA here is from genome assembly GCF_052056855.1 of Sturnus vulgaris. Lineage (NCBI taxonomy): Eukaryota > Metazoa > Chordata > Aves > Passeriformes > Sturnidae > Sturnus > Sturnus vulgaris. Next base: position 67,312,398 of record NC_142246.1, read on the forward strand.
GCACCCTGATTTTGCAAATGACTGATTGTTTTGAGTCATTAACCTTCAACATTTCAGTGTCTCTTTGCTTTTATTTAATTCATCCTTATTTTGAGGAAAGCCATATAACCAAAGTCTACTTCAAGACAAATGTGAAAATCCACCTGACATACTGCAGATATTAGAACACGTAGAACCACAGCAAATTTCAACCATTTTATTAGTCCATGTAAGACTACATGAAGGATTGTCTTGATATTTCAAAAATGGCTCATAAATTCTGCTGCATATGTTGTGGTTTCTGAGTGAGCTCTTGCTAGTTCTTAGTGTACTGTATTGTGTGCTGTAATGACTTACAGTCCTGATACACAAGTACCAGGTAACAACACAAGTTTTGGCTATACTTCCCTAAAGTGTAATTACTGTGATTACTGTTGCCTTGCTAAAGAGCAACATCACTAATTTTTTTTGTTTTCCTGATAATTTCTTAATCTGTCATCCTGAGCAATATAAATATTAATTTAATCAAAACCAGAACTTGTTGTCTTTCAATATTAAAAAAAATGCTCGGCAGCAATATTGGGTTAAAATATTTCATCCTCACTCATTGCTCCTGCCCAAAGCAATACTATGAAGAGAACTGATCTGGGATCCAACTAAACCATTTCCCTCTTAAGGAAAAAAATGGCAGGTGTGTTGTTGGATGGCTGGATCCATTATCTGCTGTGGTTGAGGCTGCCCACAGAGGTGGTTGTTTCTCACATGTAGGAACAAGAACTATACTGCTTAACATTCTAAAGCCCAGATAATATAAATAGCAATGAGATGTCTATTCCTGCAGGCTTGTGCCTCTGTCTCCACTGGGGCAGCTCGTGCTGAGCTCCATCACTATTGTTCTGATGCCTCTTGTCCAAAAAGACATTTCAGCTGGTGAATTAAGGCACCAGTCTCAATTCTCCACATTTGTTTTCTGTTATGGAGGTGTCAGTCATGAAAAAAGGTTTTGAGCACTACATCTCAGGCAGGTGCAAGTGGATTTGCCTGTGCTAAAAGCTGATTTGTGTCATGGGAGCACAGCCAAGGGCATGGTAAACCCATGCTACCAAGCACAGCTGAGAGGCAGAGCACAGATGTCTGAATGTGGTGCCTTATGAAATTTATGGTCAGTAGAGAATGTGTCTGGGAGCTCTCCACATCTGTTGTGCTTGCACCAACACTGTCATTCAGGTAGGCAGCACAGTGGGTAGGGCACGGGGTCATTTGATAGGAAAACCCAGACAATGGGCTGACTAAAGTCAGCCATGAATTTTAAAGTTTAATTGAAATTGCTTACAGATGTTTTAGGGTAGACTTTTTCTCAATTATTTAGCTGATACTGTAGAGCATGTTACTGAGAGGCACCACTTTGATCTGGGTTGTGTACGAATAGCTGCTTTCTTTGCATCAACACTTCCCTAAGCATGCCTGTAAATTAGACATTCAAATATTGGAGATCACAGCAGACTGTAAAATAAAGATGTTTTAGAATGTACTGTATCTTTCCACAGGGACTTCACATAATCAAAGTGAAAGTGCTGGCCCAACAATTTGACTTAAGAGTTGGGAAGGGAGAGAGAGAGTAGAGGTATTGGTGTCAGCAGGGGGTTCATAATCTGAATAAACTTTCAAATGGAAACGGTATGGAACAGCTCTGTACCTTAAGGGCAGAACAGCTTTATTGTATAAAGTAGTTTATTTGGTCTGTTATGGCTTTCTCTGCAGAACAAAATTACCAGTGTCTGCTGGCTAAATGGAAAACACTTGGATCATAAAAATATCAAATGAATCTCTTTGGCAACCACTAAAAATCTACACATATTTATGTAACTGTTATTTTTTTCCCTGTTATATACTGTCTGGAAAAATAGCCTGAAGCTTCTTTAGATCTCTTGGAAAGAACGAACATTCAGATCTCTGCTGCAAAAAATACATTACTTAGTATAGGTAATTTTTATGAAGCTCTTTGAAGGTTTTTATTTGCTCCTTCATAATGATTTTTGTATTAGAAGAGTTCTACTTATTCATAGCAAACACAGATGTTGACAGGAAAGCCCTAACATCTGCTTTCCAGTGGCCATCAAGCTTAGTGAATTAGTAAATATGGAACAGATTGTGAATTTGTTTTGAATGCTTTAAAGTGGGAGTATTTAATACCTGCCTCAGAGCTTTTGAGTCCCAGAGAAAAAGTGAGCTGCTAATTAATTTCTGATTGTTTAGAAGGTTTAAAAAGCAGCAAAATGCAGCCTGCAAATGTAGGATTTCCCAACTTCTTAAAATGAACTTTTGTATAGTTTCTATATAGAGGAAAACGCCAACTAAAGAGAATTATTTCTGCTAACAGAGTCAGAGGAGGCCTTTTCTACAAGGTGATAGATGTGTATCTTTCTTGCATGTGTCCTCAGAAGAAACCAAATCTTTGCTGCAATTTGTCTTTAATCTTTTTTGTTTAGTACTATTGTTTCCCAACAGATACGAAACTGTTATGTGACTTACAGATATGATCTTGCCTTTTGTCTAGACAAAATAATAAGCCAAACCCAGCAGAATCATGTTAGACACCCACTGATTTTATTAAGGTCACTGACAATATGGCTCTAAATTTAAGAGAAACTAGTTTGTTGGGGTTTTTCTCCACAGACTTCTTTCAATTGATTTAAAAGCTCCAAATGATTAATAGATCTACTAAAAATAACTTTCTATGTTTCATTTCTACTACCAGATTTTCTAGCCATTTGGAGTCCTTTCCATAGAATTTTTTTCCTGTATTTTATCTGATGCTCTTTCTACAACCCTTGGCTTCTCCACAAGAAGTTTCTCTTTCACTACAGGCATTTACTCAAAGCTGTGAATTTTACATTCAGAGAATATGGGCTAAAAGAGCTAGACTGATGGGACATCTGCATTAATTTTGGGATATGGGAGATATTTATCCTTAGAGAAGAAATGAGATAGGAGTGCCAAACTTTCAAGTGATTTGAAATCCCAGTTCTATATCAAGATGCTCACTGGTGCTTACACAGCCTCACACAGGCCACTTAGGAAAGTTGCTTGCAAGGAGATGTCAAATTCTGAAGCAATACTTTTGATCAAGTGCCAGCATCTCATCAGCTGTGTCTTTCTACATTTAATGTCTATTGTCCAATTCTTCTGCACACTAGTGCTATTTTCCCCAAATAGCTACTTATTTTTGATCTCCAAGACTACTCATTTTGCTATGAGGCTTAGGACAAAACTTCTCATTAGTGCTGTTCAAGAAGATGATGGTTGAGAAGCCAGGTAGCCCCTGGCTTCATGTACCCTAATAACATTACAGTAACTCAAAAATTTATGAAGATTCTGATGCTTTTGCCACGTTGATTGGGAAACTTGATGACGAGTAGGCATTTCAATTTTTCATTTGTGAGTGCAGCTGGGGAGGGATTCTGGGAGGGTTAGTGAGCTGGAGATCAAAAGTGTGTTCTGTCACTTAAAATGGAGCCATGTGCTGCATCTGAAAGGCAATCAACCCCACTCTGCCTGGTGTCCTCTGAAAGGCAGAGGATCCCTTCAGAGCTGTGCCTCTTTAGACAGAAAATGCCTTCTCCCTGGCTCTTGCATGCTTTGTTCTGCCTTTTGTGATCTTCATTCTCTGTGTTCCCTCAAAAATATCTCTGTTTCTGTGATTTATAGATCAAAATGCATTCTCTGATGTAGCTGGAGCTTGATCCCGTAACTGCTGTGAAAACTTGAATTAAGGCTTTGAGCTTGTGTAAGAACGTGACTGGGTGCCAGTGCAAGTTTTTCAGCATAAACTTCATTTTCTACTGAAGCCAAAACCCTGGAAGGAGGAAGTCAGTCAAATACTCACCATCAGTAACTCTGGTTTTTGGACTTACCCAACAATTACAAAAACAGAGCACAAAATTAAGTCATGGGCCAGTTTAGCTATGCCTTCATCCAGGAGAGACACATTTCTAGAAAGGTATGGGTGGTGAAAAGTATTTTTGGAAAGCATTGCTATTCAAAGTGTAACTTTGCATCACTTTAAGTGGCAGATTTTGCTGGTATGGAGGAAGAGGTGGATATCTTTTTGAAGATTTTATGCTATCTAGCATGATTTTGGTTTTTTTATCACTTCTGTGTGTTCATTCACAAGCTAAGAGGTCTTCTGTTTTGAAGAAGGTTTAAGGATTGCTTTAGCTGAAAATAAATGGTTTATAGCAGTATGTTACTGGAACACTGCTGGCAGCTAAACCAGCCTCCCTCATGTCCTCTTCTCTGCCATAGGTCTGAAAAGAAGAGGATCAATAATGTAATAACTTTCTCATCTGAAACTTCTGATTTTCTTTTTTTTTTTGCTTTTGATGCGTTTTTTTTTTTATTTTACTAACCAAGATTTTGTTTCTCTAATCATCTATAACAACATTTCTACATATAAACAGGCAAAACCATTTCATTTGGTTGTAACTTATGCAATTGTGGTTCAGTTTCATCAGCAAAACCTGCCTACTTCTAGAAAAAAAGCCTTGTCTTTGGATCTGAACATAAATATGATATCCAGAGATATTATTTCACGTTTATTATATTATTTATTCATTGCACAGCAATAATTGCAATAACTTAAAATGCAGTAATATCAGTGCAGTTCAGCTTAATTTTCTCTTTGCCCCCTCCTCTTTTTCTATTTGAAAACTAGAAAGGAATAAAGTGGGTCAATTGCATTTTGTAGAAAATTGCCTTGCTGGTTCCATATTTACAGCCTTTATTAACCTGACAGGGAAGAGTGGAATAGCCAGCAAATCAAGGAGAGGGTTGAAAATGTCAAAGTTGTGGAGCATAATACCATCATTACCAAAGTACATCAGGTATTATTAAAAGTTTGACAGTTCCCTCTTATGACAAGTACAGTAATGAGAACAGAAAATACACAAAATTAATTTATTTTTATGCCAAAAATAATAATGAGGTGAGATGATTACATCCAATTTGCAATCTCAAACTTGTCATTTCCCAATGGACTGGACCAGTAATTTTAGTAGCTTAATTAAATCAGTGGTAATAATTCCTCCTCCCTTCCCCCATCTGCTCAGAAGAGGGAAAATTTAATGGAAAGGCAAGAAGATTTCAACAATAAAAGTTGTCCTTAGGTTTGCACTCAAGACAGGGATTAAGCAGTTTATTATATATTTTTATGTATGCTCTCAAACACTGTTGTTTCAGAACTTGTGAGTTAATATTTGGAAAATACCTCAAGAGTTGTTGAACATTTTCCTGAAGGTGAATTATTTCTGTTGCACGGGAAAATTTTATAACTTTATTGTTTCTATAAACACTATACATTTGTTTTATTTACCTAGAATAATAATAGAACAGTTTACCTGTATTTCCTGCGAATATTTGAGGCTGTGATCAAATAATACTCTTTGGCCTTAATACCTATTAACGTTGTAAACTTGGGGCAGCATAATTGAAAGGTTAATAAAGTAACTGGCATCCACTTAAAAATCGTATTCAACAGCACTACATAAGCCTCCAGAAATTAGTATTTTAATTAGCCACTTAGTAGCACACCTATTTCATTACATTTCTACCCTGATTTGTCCTGTAAAACTGAAGTGTCTATTTTATGCCACCAATAACCATTAATTACAAATTAGGCCATCTCAGTGTTGTAGGCTTAGCAAACAAGGGCTACAAGAGAAGAACATTTAATTCCATCTCAGGTTTTCTGAAACCTGTATGAAGCTTAATTTCCTTAAAAGTTAACTCTTTTAGCATCTCTCCATTTGATTGCTGCCCATCAATTTAATAATTTTTAATAATCTCTTTGTGTGTTTGGGTTATGGAGTTACTTAGCCTCACACTGCAGCAGAATTTATTGAACTGACAGAATAAAGAGGGGCTGCAGCATTAATCCAGTTAAGTGCTTTTGAACTGTGTTAAATTGAGGGTCTTCACTGACTTAGATCATATATATATATATAGTGGGTTTTATATAGTCTATATAAAATACATCTAATTTATTGCTACATGTATTACTACAGTAATGATGAAAATTCCAATGTATGAAAATTCTACAAAAACAAAGGAAAATGAGGGCAGTTTGTTTTCTTTTTTTTTTTTTTTTCTTAGATCATTTGTATTCAAATTTTATTTTGAAGGGAAGGGTAGCATTTCCTCATTCCTTCTGGGAAAAGTGCTTTAAATCCAAGGTCTGTTCCCAACTAGTACTTCAATTACTAATGCTTCCTATTCAAGAAGCAGAGAGGCATCACTTTTGTATAAAAAAGTATTGCTGTTCTAAACTCAGAGGTTAATTTGAGTACTGAAAATGTGTACACTACTCTGGCAGTTTAACAGGTACTTTGAGCCCTTGTAAATTGGTTTATACTACCAAGGATAAAAATTACAAGGGTTACTAATCTTCATGCTGGAATCATTAAGATAATTACCACCAACTGTTTTATTATCCAAGCATATTAAGGGAAATGTAGTTGCATCCTGGAGCAATGAGTAAAACCTGGGTAGGTACCAGCCTGTGCTTTAAATGAAGTGCTGAAAAATGCAGACTGAAGCTTGTGCATGTGCCTGACATAACTTTCCCACTGGTAAACTTAGAAAGCATATGTATCAAGTGGAATATTCTCTCTGCAAGTAGATCCATTATTTCTCACAATATAACCACATCAGAGCTCCTTTTTCTGGTATTTTTTACTAATTATGGTGCTCCCTCTCATTTGGTTTACATCTCTTCCTCGCATCAGATAAGGCTATTATGTGTTATTATTTTTTCAAGTCAAAACTCCACACTTTCAAAATCTATTTGTAACACTGTAATTTGAGTCTTCCAAAGGAAATGAACAAATCTTGGATGATTCTCTTTTTTAATTAGCTCTGCAAGTAGGGTTTTGATTTCCTTCCTTTTGTTTTTAACACTGAAAATATTTCCCATTCTCCCAAAAGGAAAATGCGAATGCCTCCATGAAGTCTTCCTAGGCTGTTGTAAAATTCAGAAAAAGTACAAAAATTATTCTGAAGAATGAGCACGTAGTGCTACACTTTACACCAAGTATGTGCCACTACCTTTCCCAGTGCAGTTTGACAAAATAGGTTCACAACCACATAGAAAATTGTTTCTAGGCTTTCTTCTTTTGTAATTAATAACACACACACAAAAAAAGTAACCTGACTTTCCCAAAACGTATCTTAAATTTTTTTAAAGCAACAAGAAAGCCTTTAGTGAATAAAAGTATTTGTTTCAGTAACAGGGTAAAAGTTGTTAATAAGTACCATTATTTTTCAATTGCTATATTATTTAAATATTTTTATATTTAAAGCCAGTTGGTGATGGGGAAACTTGTCAGGTAACTTTAGCAATAAAGGCCACTACAACCAGACTATGCAAAGTGAATATCATGAGTAAATAAATCAGAAAATGAGGCTTAATATGTAACCTGTATATATTTTAAAATTACCTATTTATTGGGTGTTGGGTCCTTGTAATCAGGGCAAATATTCTGCATAGATGGAGATTCGAGGGGGGAGTTAGAGAAGAGTAATGAAAAACAAATAATAACAAAGAAAAATTTAAAATGGTTAGAATAATGGGAAAGGGGATGATTTTATTTTTCTGTTCATGTTTCCTGCTTACAGAGAACTGCATCCCAAAGCAGAAGGATGCATTGCACACAAGAGCAGCAAACTTGTTTTTACAGCCCAGCACGTCTCCTTTCATGCCCATGCCTCAGAAGCTCTCAGCTCCCCACCAGTGAATCACAAAAATGAAAGGCAAATAACCTGTGGGAAAACAATGAACTAAACGAACACAAATAAAATATATTATTCCTAGAAGTTTTTGTTGGTTTGGGTGAGTCAAAGCCACACTTGTACACAAGACTCGAATTTCTTCTTTTCCTAGCATGCCCTCAGGTGGCTGTCACAGTGATTTCTTCCCAGGGTGTCGTGCTGCTGCTCTGCAACTCATGGCAGAGACCTTCAGGTCTGTGGGCTTGAGTGAGATACACTCTGCTTTTAATGGCTGTGGGTTTTGGCAAAATAGAAACACGAAACACACACCAAAAAAAATGTACATCTCTTACAGCTGAGGCAGTCCCAGTCACTTGCCCACACATCTGGAAAAAGAAGGAATACACCAATAGTACATTTATTCTTATGATGTAATCTTATTCTTATAATGTAATATTTCAACATTATTGTATCATAACCAGACTTTTAAATTTTTTCCTCTTCTTTCCCCCATACATTTCCTCTGTATGTCAGAAGAAATCTTTTTTATGGGTAGTCCCACAGTTGCTCCCTCAGCCCATGAAGCTGTCAAACCCAGGATGATTATGCCAAAAAAAAAATCTTCTGTACACACTGTCATACCCTTAACTGGTGTAAATTGACTTAGCCTCATTGACTTTAATGGCACTATATTTGCAAAACACTTATGTCAACTCTGAATCTGAACCACTGTATTAAATCCATTACAATGTGAGATAACTACCCAGGGACTATATTTACACTTTGGATGTTCCTGTGTAAATACACAGGGAAAACATTTCCAGGAAGCTCTGCATTTAACCATTAAAAGATGTCCAATTACTCTGTATTTCATTAAAATTACCTTCTCAAAGAATTAATGGGAGGAAAATAAACAACCCTTAGGGCTCATATTTGTGATAGGTCTGCCACAGAATCACAGAGGGTCCCTTGAGGTCTTGCCTCATTTAAAAGATTTTTTTTTTTTGCCTTAGTGAACAGAGTTCAAGCTTTTAGTCTCACCAAAGGAAAAAAAAAATCATGATGGTCTTACAGATGTATAATATTATGAAGCTCAAACACATAGTAAAAACAATGATTCCCTGGAGTTTTGCAGAGGAACAGGGAAAACAAAGGCTAGGTTTTTTGGATGTGGCACCTTTTTGTTTTTGTTTCAGCTTTTTTCACTGTAAGGGATGTGTACAAGCCCAGTGCATTAGTCTGATGTTGGGAAAGAACATGTAGCTACAGAAATGTCTGACAGTTGGGAAGTGCCCAGGGGATCTGAGGTCAGAGGATAACTGATTGCTCATACATTATCTAGTAAAGTAAATAAATAACTGACATTTTAGTCTCTGAAAAATCAGTGAAAAGCCCCTAACCTGACTGTTTTGGACAATATATGGATTCCTGAACACAGCTGTTCAGATGAGATGGTATTACATGATCTTTCTATTAGGAAATAAAATATTGAATGCTGCCAAATTTTAACTATTGCATACAAGCTGGAAACTATGAGAAAATACAAATAGTATAGATTTTTACACAGTAAATAATACATTAAATTTCTGGAAAGAACAATGGTCCTTTTGAATTACATGACAATTTGGAAGTTTCTTATTTCTTTCAGAATGCTTATGAAACTTAGGTAAAAATGCTTCACAGAGATGCACTCTATTCAAATGAGTAACAAAGGAAAATGTTTGCTAGCTAGATGGCCATTTCCAATCTTAAAAACAATTAAAATCTATACTGCAAGTCATTCCAAACATTCCAAGGCCTGGGCTATGACCCAAAGTTTCCAAGAGCAGCTCACAATCATAGGTGAAGAATAAACTCTTGACAGAACGTACTTGAGTTGAACTGAATTGAATTGAAAACTCTTTCTGTACTTTTCCTTCCTTTTTCTTTGGATTTTCTCCCCCCATGACCCTCTGGGTACATAGGTGGCAAGACCTGTGTGTTCAAGCACTCCACATACCATCCGTGAGTGGAGAAGAGGAGGGGGTAGGTGTCACACCATTCCTTGAGCAGTGCTTTGTCACCCTTGTCAAAGGACATTAAACTATGGTATGAGACCAATTGGTAGCAAAATAAGAAAAATCTGAATTTTCTGCATATGAAAGAATAGCAGCTGCCCACCCTCTAATTGCAGGCACAGCCTTTCCTTCAAAATCTCCCTGCTAGATCTTTTTCTAGTCATGCCAACACCATTTATTAAATTAGGGGCTGGTGATGCATGGCAAAGCTCTCATATGTTGTAATGGGTTTTATGTCTTTTCCACCGAACATCTGACAGCCATGATATGTAGGTTTGAGGGAATAACTCCATTTTTAAGTCAGATCCCAATTGGGTTTGCATGTATGGAAAGGACATTACCTTCCCACCAACCTGTGGGTTTATTCTGATATTTTCTCTTACACTGAGACATCGGTACTGCTGAATATGTTACTGAATATGTAACTCACAATACCAAAAAGTAACTACTATTGTTTGCTTGCTGAAGACCAGTGGCAGAAACCTGTGTCTGTTTTTAGCTCACACCTTCTAGGAAATCGCTGTGCTGAGACATACAACAGCCTGTGTACAATTCACAGATTAAACATAGCCTCTGCTTTCCCCCCTGTCCAAAAATATTTTGCCCTGGAAACTCCTGCTGGAGTGACTCATCTGGATCAGAGAACACAAGAGTGGTTCTGATGTGATGCCCGGGGGTTTTTTCCTTAAGTGTGTCAGATGATTTTTGTCCTTGAAATTTGTGGAAAGCAAAGACTGCTGACCCAGTTCACATCATGCCAACGTCTAATATCCCATTGTCCATGACTCAGAAGCTGACTTTTCACTGAAGACAAGCTACTGATAACTCCAGGTTGTAATTATTTATGTCATTCTGGTGACTTGTGGGAAAACTGGGTGAATTACAATTCAAGTATGTTGTTCACAAGTTTCTTTATATAAATACAATACTGTTGCATGCTAAATAACTAGGTAGTGGCATACCAGAATTTATAAAAAAGTTGTTCTGCTCCATTCAAAAGTGTGAGGTTTACCCACATAGCACTTACAATAGACAACTTTAAGAAAAAAGACTATAAATGTAATATCCTTCTCCATTATAATTCCAGCTGTCCATTTCAGAGGAAATAAAAGTTTTATGCATGCTCTTGAAAGATTTAGCCTGAAAAATCTTCAGGCAATATATTGAGCTCAAAAACTTTAAGATACTTTCAGCTGCATATTTAATTATTACTGTACAGATACAATTCTAGAAAATACAGTGACAAAAATCATACTAATTCCAGATGTAAATAATCATCAAGTAAGAGAGTAGTTTAATCAATGTTAGTGTGGCTTTTCATGTAAAAATGTAAAACTTGGTCTTCAGTCTTTCTTGCCCTTTTTCAGAAGTAGGTTCAACAAGTTGTTGATGAACATTCTGTAAAAATAAAATGTATTTCAGGGCTAAAATTCGGTATGAATTGTATTTCAAGGTGTCTTGCAGATATTTTAACAGATGGCTGTGACAACATTGTTAACATGTAGATTGTAAAATTAAAAATAGGAAGGGGAAAAAAAGAAGGAATTTTAACTTTTGACAATTTTTGGTTCATACTATAAGTTACCAAAACATGAGAGATTTATACAGCCTGTTTAACAAAATGAGCAATTTTTAAAAATAATTCTGGAAAATCAGCACATAGACTTAAAGGTTGATTTAAACATAAGGGTTAATCTCACATCAGCTTTGTTAAACATATTTCAATGAGAAAATGAAATTTTACCTATATTATTTTTTAAAATCCATTGATTTAGCTCAAGTTTCTTAAATGATGAAATTATATATCTGATTTTAAGCTGTTTGTTCTCCTGACATTATTTTATACCTTTAATTGTCAAGAATAACAAGGAAGAGCAAAGGTTGCAGATAATCTAGTTTGTTCTGAGCTAAATCTAGCCTGAAGCTGGCTTGTCTTTCAAAAAAGGGGAAGAAACAACAATTAAATGATGCTTTCAATTTACTAGGCTGATTGGAAATAATTCAAGTACCTCAAGTGATGTAAAGTTTTAAATCTATTGATTAAATTTGCATCTCTTAATTTTGAAATGATCATTTATGTGGAGTGTAACCTAAACTGCAAAATCTTTTACTTCTCAAGTATTGATTTTTAATATGTCAAATGCACTAATTAAAATGGATATTTCATAGATTGCATTTTTAATATTAATAGCTGCTCGCATTTTAACCACTGACATCGATGATACTTTGCAGAATTTTATGGGTCATCACATGTTTCTCCACTGGACAGAGAAAAAGAAAGCAAGCAGAAGTGGCTGCTTTCAGTACAGAAGAACTTGAAGACTGTGGCACATAACAGAAATGCAGAAAAGCTCCAGTTTTAGCTGAATGTTTAGTTCTGGCACTGCATGGTATTGACTGCATCCAGTCTTTAGTTCATTCCATAGCAGAGAGCTGTGAATAAAGTAAATAACCTGACTTCAGGCATTATGTCCCTCAGAGTTGCAGTCTGACAAAGTTGTGCTATATGTTTAAAACTTTTTGAACTGGGTTCTTGCTCAGCAGCACCTCTTTGGAGACTCTTCTTGGCAATTTTGGACACTTTCATCCGAGAAATACATTCCACATCCGTTAATCTTGGTGATTTAGACCAGTTTTCCTCAGGGCAAAGACAGCATAGTAAAATTTGAGTTGCATTTGACCTTCTTCACAGACCTTTTACATGGTATGTGATTTGCCTTTTGAAGTCCAATGTCACCTCTCCTTGGAACCAGAGAGTTCAAGTCTATGCTTATTTTTTTCAGCTGACAGAACACATTTCAAATTATTTAATATTGATTAAAATGTTATTATCCTTATCTGAAGAAGACAGTATAATTATATCAGTTTTATAGGCAATCAAATATATTTATCTGCCATTTGAACCCAGGGCTCTTCAAGAGTGGGTCCAGTCCATGGAGGAAAAGAGGATCTCAGAGAAGTGTGCAAGAGTATACAGTAAGTTCTTCAAATATAACTGATTTTTTCTAGTCCTTTATCCTTATTATAACTGTCTTTTCCAGTCCTTTGTCATGATTCTCAGTGCAGAAACAATAGACCCTTGAAATCTTTTATATGGATGTAGCATGTTCCCTATAGACAAGGACAGTTTAAATGAATCAAATATAAATGAAAGCTTTATTGCATGAAAAATTAAGAAACCTGTTGATCACCATTACACGAGGACATAAGAATAGGTTCTATAAAAAGGCATAGATCATTTAATGAAAGCAAGAGTGGACATTGCCAGTGTTCATTCTTTCCTAATATCATCCAAAAAATCTTATTGAAAGATTTCTGTGGTGGACAGAGAATAAAGACATAAGTGAATGCATTAGTGAACAAGGAATAATGCTATAGGGAAACACATAGCAATTCACAGAAAGAACAGGTAAATAGTAGAACTTATTGGAAAATTAAATATGTTCTTTGCCTTACTGTCCTCTGAGCTATTTGGTGGCAGTGATTTAGATGTCCTGATTTAGTGCAAGAAGAATTAAGGTTACTGTAAAGGGCATTCAGCCAAGCAGTTTGAATGTACATGCCTACATTGCACAGTTCAATACTTGGCAGACAGAATTATCTCCTGTATTCCAAACTAATTGAGCAGAAATCCAAGATCACCACTTTTGGGAGAGCTCTGAAAAATGGAAAAGAGGAGAAGCTGAGCTTCTGCTGCCTTTTAGCAAAGGTCTTGGGCTACACTTTCCTGAGGGGTGGGTGGGCAGGTCCTGGGTGTACCTGGGCATCCTCAGCATCCTTGTGCTCTCCTTTTCAGGGAGATCTTCCAGTGGTGTCAGCAATGGGAAAACATGGAAAAGGCAATTTGCTCTTGAAAAGGTCTGGTGTTGGACTATGGGGTTTCAGAAGACTGCAGGTGGGTTAGCCAGGAGTAATTCCAGGAGTGTTGTGGTGTCACTTTGCCTTGGATCCAGGGGGTCAGATGAGCCTTTTTCTCTTGGTAAACTTGAACTTTGTGAAATTGTACGAGCAAATGGTAAATATGACCCTAAAGCCCTAAAGCCCTGCTTCTATCATTGTACATCCTTAAATTGAGTTACTGTGGTCTCAGGTGACTTTACTATTTTTTTGTGTTCTGTTTAAATGCATTTTATATTAAAACAAATGGCAATGTATGTTTTTTTTGCTACTAGAAAGCACAAACTGGAGATTTCTACCTAAAGGAGACTCCAACTTTAATATTTAGCCTGAAATTATTCTTCTTTAATGAAAGAGTTTGGTTGAAGGCTTTGAGTACATATAAGTGATAAATTTCTCCCAGTCATAGCATTCATTATTTTCAATCTGTAATATCCATATTTCATTAAAAAAAAAAAAAAAACAAACAAACCAAAACCCAAAACCATAAAAATGCTCAAAATCCTTGTTTACTCAGGAATTATGTGCAATGAATTTATGAGATAATGTTTTCAGGCCTGTCAATAAAGCCTAAACCCCTGCTGTGCAGAAGCTTATGTCATGTGCTGCACACACATTTCTGGCATGATAGTATGACCTGGTTTTACCTTCCTGTATTTAACTCTTATCAAATAGGTCATTTATCCTATACTAAAAGCACTGAAGGAACAAAAAGCAGCAGTTGATAATATCATAATAAAATGGAGCTGCAGGTATTATTTAGATCATTATTTGGAACAAATAACAACCTGTAAGTAATAGAAGAGTCACATGGAGCACAGATATGACTGCTGACTTGGAAGTAGCATTTGGTTAAATGAATGCTCTTCCACTTATGTGATTAAAGGAAAACATTTTAAAATGCTAACAGCTGTATTTCCATTCTTGTCCAGTACCTTTCAAACACTTTTTCTAATTTTTGGTAAAAAACAAAGCCCAATGCATGTCTGCTGAGCAGAAAATTTAAGCAGCTGAACATATTCTCCAAAATTGAATTGAAGATGATTAGCAGATAGAACTTGGCAATAGAATCACTGAAGTGAAAGGGGAAATGTTTTCCAAGAAAGCAATATATTTGGGACAGGGAAGGGATTTAGTAGATACAGTAAGGATTATTTCATTTAAAGCCCACTATATACTTGCACATTATGTGTGATGTTCAGCTGGTATATCTAATTTGTGACCAACATTTCACCTAATGTATGGAAACAGCTTTGGCAGTTCCAGCACCCTCCAGTCTTATGACCTCACCAGACATCAGAGATTCAGAGATCTCTCAGGGTTTGTATGCTGATAATTTTGCAGGGGAAGTAAAGCAGTAAAAGAAATAAGCTTCAAATGACTTTAAAATACACCCAAAGTAGTGTCTTATGTTGGCTTTTTAAATATCCAATCCTTATTTTAAAATTGCAACTGATATGCCTTAGGTACTAGAGACTGAAATGTGATTGTAGATGCAATTTTGGCTCTCCCTTTATGTAGGACTCATTTTGATAACAAGAGGTCTTAGCCCTTTAGCTTTCTGTATCTCTTACTACTGTATCTTATTAATAGTCTCTCTCTTCTCTGTTTTCTTTTTCTTCAATCACACACAAATATTTGTGTTAGCTCAATGAAGGCAAGGCTTCGATAATTCTGCCTGATAACGATTTCTTCTTCTCATTATGCTGCTTCTGAATTCTAACAAACAAGAAATACTGTTATTTAGCTGGTTACCAGGCCCAAATATGTTTCAGTGCTTAAGCAAACACAGCTGGGAGCATGATAGCTGAAATGGAGAAAAAAACCAACTCCAATATAAATGAAGCTCTGCTTCTTGCACTCACCTTAAATTTCTACTTATGAGTTAGTTACGCTTACAAAATCACATTTTTAACAGCCATTTGGCACACTTTTAGTCATCCAAGGTTTTATACATTTTCCATTGTTTTAACAGTTTCCGTGCAGACATCAAGTAAATTATCTAATTTCTTAGAGTAGCTGCTCATATAGACTTAAATCTAAGCTTAGGCTGTTTAAATACCTGCAGCCAAATCTTATTCTTCTAACTTCAAACAATTTCGTGCTGCTGAGTTTAGTGGAAAGGGTGGATATAGTAAAAGGATTTAAGAAAATGCACAATATGCTTTGAAATGCTTAATATAATTGCTGAGAATTTGCTGAATTTTCAGGATTTTTGCATGAATTCTGGAATGGAGTCTTGAGGTGGATCCACACTAAAAACTCACTTAATAGAGTTGGAAAGCTACCTGAAACAGGAATTATTCTGTAAACTAAGGCTACTCCACTTCTCATCACATCAAGAAAAATGTGTGAATCCAGTTTTCTTCTTTTGAAAATGCAGAAATCAAAGTGCTGCGGGAACCCTGTAGGAGGGAGGCAAGTAGTATGGAAGTAAAATAATAGGAGTAATTGAATGTCCCTTGAAAAAAAAAACAGAAATGTAGAGAATGATGAGTTGGAGATCTTGTATAAAGCAATGCACACAAACTAGGTGGGAAGCAGCAGGTGCCTAGAAATAAGTGATATTACACAGTAGATAGTGGAAAAGCACACGTGCATATCCTTTTTGTTTTCCTTTCCAAGCTTCTCTTTTATTCTTCCCTTGGTTTGTATTAAAACCTGAAGCATGTGAATAGTGCAAATAAGAAAATGTTGCAGGGTAATGTTGATTCAGTAACACTTTATGTGCTCATTAGCTGTGTACATTATAATTGGACTCTCTTACGTGTGACAGCCACAGGAATGCCAATTGAATACATTATGATAAATGCTGTTATCATGAATACCAAATGAATTTCTAGTCACTGTACATTTCCCATTTTCCCATTGATTCCATGGCATGCAAAGTTTTGATTTTTGAAAATAGGATTTGAAGCATTGACGTGAGAGGCTTATTGTATTGTAACATAGAATATGATTAGCTGGTGCCAAGTTATTCTCTGAAGCTTCATGACAATTTTCTTGTCCTTTAAAAACAAGCAGCAGGTAAAGAAACTCTTTTCCTAGAAACTCAAAGCAAATGAAGGATTATTCACCTGCACCCCTTGTAAGATTCACTAGACAGAAGTCTATGGACACTAACCAGCCATCACAAGGAAAAATGGGGATAACTGCTAAAGCAATAAGTCATTTTTCATTTTCCAAAGCACAGCTCTGGAGTGATGGGAAAACAGAAGCAAAAAGTTTTATTGTTGTCATGCTTGGATTAAATGCTGCTTGAATAAACAAACAAAATGTTCACACTTTAAACACAAGATTTGTTCTTTATTCAAGTAAACAATGCTTCCACCAGATTTCTTAGCCTTCAGGTAGTACTTATTTGCAGGGAACAGTTGTCATTAATGCTACCTTGCATGCACAGTAATTTGTTTTATAAATGGCCCGACAGAAATAAATGGACCCACTCTGGGGAGCGTTTACCAATGACTGAAGAGCTCAGCAGCCACGTCTCTGATGAAGAAAATATAAAACTAACTAACATAAAACCACATGTACTGTGCTTCTAGGGGACAGAAGGGGCCTGGAGAATACAAGGTTAACTCATGACACGCTAATGTAAAGTTATTTTTGGTGTGTTTTCATGAGCTGTACTAAATGTCCTGTGAATCACATGCCTGTGGACTTGCTGATCTCTTCTGACACAGCCTGTATGAACTTCCAGAAAAAGAATACAGATTTGCTCCTGAGTTCAGTAACACCAAGCTGTCACTCCTTCTCTTTTACTTGTCCGGGAATTAAACCTCTAAATTGGTATAAAAGATTACAGGGTTGGTCTGTTTGCATTTAACACAAGAGTTTATAAAAATGAAACTATGTGAGCAAGAGCAAGCAGGTTGCTAGCTGGGTATTCCATGAGAAACAGCTGTAAATTAGGAAGAAAATGGTGCTCCATAAATAACTGACTGACTGCAGAGAGCAAGAATGGCACTCCTCATGGCAGCAGCTGAAATGTGTGGTGATAATGAGAGAGGAAAAAACTACTGGGGATCTCAGGCAGAAGGAATGAAAGGTCAGACCTGGACACTTCTGTGCATTCCCCTTTCCTTCCCTTTCCCCTGCAGACTGCTCAGGGTGGTCCTGGGGTACAAAACACTGAGGTGGGTGGGGATGAAGGCAATTTTTGCCCATTTCCACTGACACTGGGTGAATTTTAACTGCAAAGGAAAAGAAAGCACTTTGTGTTTCAGCTTATGAGTCTTTCAAAGTGCAACATTTCTCTCTTTTTGCCTTCACTTCTCTTGATATGCTTCCTGAATTGCATCTCCACCATGATATTACTTTGATAGTTTTTCTGCTTTTCTCATTCCCCTAACATATTAAACTCTCTCTGAGAGTTTTTCCATCATCCAAAATACTAATTTTCTGATGTTTTCTTTCCATGGCCAATGGAAAGCTATGAAAGGCCTCATATTAGGTTGTTTTCTCAAAAAACTGAGGGACATAAGGTCCTTCAAATAAAGTTGAAAATCATCCAAGCAGGAATGTTCAGGACAAAGATGGGTCCAAGTGAGTCTGGAATTCAGTGAATAGTCCCAGATTAGGAAGCCCTTGATGGCTGGACTTGAAGGTCTTTTCCATCCTCTCTGATTCTTGCCATGCTGCTTAGACAGAAGAAAATCAGTCTCATTTTAACTCCCTACAATAAATACCTAGCTCCATCCCATAACACATCTTGACTACAGATTGAGTCTGTTTACATATAGCACAAAAGGAATCAGTCTGAGGAAGCTGCAGTCTGAAAACAACACAGAGGGACAGACAGACAAGCAGACCTTACAGATTTTTTTACAAAAGGGAGGACTTGAGGTACAAACACCTGTCCAAGGTCACCAAAGCTGAGCTAAACCTCACCCTTCCCTGACCTTGTCCAGTGTCTTATGCCTAAAATCACCTCTCTTTTCTTATGCCAAGTCCAGGCATTTTTCTAACACAGTTAAATTTAAGCTCTGATGTACACGGTGGTGTTTTGGGACTCTGCAGTTGTGGGTGGGCCCTAGGGTATATGAAAGGTGCTTACCCTGAGTAAATTTGGAAAGGGCAACATTTATTTATACACATGGCGACAAGTACTTGTAAACTTCCCCTGCAGAGTTATTTTTGTCTGCTAGCATAAATTTCTCAGCTGCAGAGAGGTATTTTGGTGAGCTGAGAGGAGGATGCTTTTCAAGGATGGAGCAACACAGGCATGGACCAGAGGGCTTCCCACTCCAAGGGATTCTAGGGACAAGTGACTGCCCAGTATCAGCAGGGCTCCTCCCTCAGGTCTGGGTTTGGGGCTGCTGCTCAGCAAATGCCAGGAATTCAAAGACTGGTGTTTTGATTTTTGCTGTAGTCCTTTTTTCATTGAGGGACGCAGAGCTACCCTGAAATCTTGAGGTTTTTGTACTGTATTCACTCCCTCAGACAGTATGGCCATGCCATGACAGGGGTCTAATAAACACTTGCTGAATTCTCTTAGGGTTGTCTTCCACTTTTCTTCTATGCCATGTGCTCTTACTGTGTAGCATTATTTAAAATACCATTGGTTTGAGCATCTTGTTAGGTCTCCCTTAATATTATAAATTTCATATTTCAGGTTTTTCTCTTAAAAGATGGTGGTGTTTCTCTCTGTGGGAATCTTTTATGTCTCCAGGCAAACAAAAAGACATCTAAATAAACCAGCCAGAAAAAGCTATTCTTTATTGCATCTAATGGTGCTATTGGTTTGCTGATTTTTTTTTTTTCCAAGAAGTATCCAGCTCTGCTATCATGATTTGCAATATTGATTCAGATATTAGCAAGCCTGTTAATCTCTAAATTCCATGCTATCATTTTTGCTGTTAGTTTACAAAGGAGGAACTTAATAGTAATCTTCCCACTTTTACTATGTCATATAGAAATGATGAGAAAGACTTTAACTTAGAATGTAGAATAATATTCACTTAAACTTACTGCTTCTTGTAAATAGATGGTTGTGAAAGAGTCTCTTCCAAGATGGTGTTTTTCATAATTTCTTGTGTGTCAATAATTTCTTGGTTAAGTATGCTAAAAAACATGCAAACTGCTTTTGAGAAAGGTGTTTTCCTATTTGCAAAATGATGATTTTTTTCTCCCACGTTAAATGTGTGAGGAGGAGGTCACTCTATTCCTCTTTTAAGCTCAGGAGTTATCACAACTTTATGTGCATTTCATGAGGGAGCTCTGAGGAACCAATAAAACCCCATTTTGTGCAGACAAGTGGCAAGAGATGGATGAAGATGGAGAATGAGCAGAAGCATAATTTGCCAGCACACCTGATGGCACAGTGACACTGATGTTTCTTGGCTCACACATCACCCCAGGTGGATCTATATGTCACTTCATTTCCATCCAGCACAAGGGAGAGCCTGTGAGGGATATTATGACTTTTTAAGTCACTATATCTCTGCCAAGTTGCTTTGGGGGCAAGGCAATTATGTGCTTTTCTGCCTGTGGGCTTGATTTCAAGCTGGCATTCCTGCATGCAGCTGGAGAGGTGATCAGTTAGGGATTACCACGAGCAGATAAGTTAGTCTTGTATCCTGTATCCTGTATCCTGTATCCTGTATCCTGTATCCTGTATCCTGTGTCCTGTATCCTGTGTCCTGTATCCTGTGCTGCTCCATCAGCTTCATCTCTGCTGGAGTGGAGCCTGTGAGCTCCTGTGGTAGCATCACCCTGCTCAGACTTCTGTGATGCAGATAGGGGAGGTTTATACTGCTTTTTAGGGAAAATTTCATCAGTGAAAGAGCAGTCAAACATTGAAACAGGCTGACTTTTCAAGTGGTGAAGTGACCTGGAAGTGTTGAAATAGTGTGGATGTGGTGCTTAGGGACACAGCTTAGTGGTGGCACTGTTAGGTTGAGGGCTGGCCTCCATGACCTCAGAGGTCTTATCCAGCCCTAATGACACTAAGAAATACCTCGTGCCTCCCACAGGGTGTAAAATGAGATTTTTCCCTCTGTATCACGAGGGTGCAGATCAAGTCTGGTTTTCCAAATGTGGCAGATGAAAACCTTGCCTAGATACTCAAAGCTGTTGACAACTAAGAAGAACAAGGTGGGTTTCAGATATTCTTAGAAGATCTTAAATGTTTCCTTGGGGTCTGACCTTGTATTTCTTTCTCCCATAAATATTTTTTTCCTCCTAATGTACCCATGTGGAATACACACATGACTAGGGGCTGCAGGCTGTATTTTTTGTGATGTTACTAGCAGCCCATATCAACGCCTGTAAGAAAGGGAAAAATCCTGATTTATATTGAGCATTGAATTTTCACAGTAAGTCAACAGATCTGAGCAGAGTCAGATCTCAATTACTTGCACTCTTGTTGATGCCTAGAACATGCTTTTTTTCGCCTTGCAAGCATCCAAAAGGCGTTCAGTTTTCAACACCTTTAGGCTTTGTTATGACACAATGGCTTAGTTTTGTAACAACAAGATGAAGTATTGACTGTCATGGAATTGACTGTCAAACTGAACTTTGTGGGGTTTGGGTTTCTTTACAAATTAAAGCTATCTTCTCATTTTCAGCTCTGCATACAATACCTGTGTTCTGAGAAATACATGGTTTGGAAAGTCTGTGTACTGTGACAAGAAAAAGATTGTTCCTATTCACTGTGATTAAATTTAGGACTAAAAAGCTACAAGTGCAAGCTGCGTGGGACATGTGGCTTATCTGTAATATCAGCTATTTCTTCTACATTTGATGTCTGGACACCAAAAAAAAAAAAAAAAAAGTGGAATGAAGTGTAGTTTTAAATAATCTAAACATATTGCAACAGACAACAGCATTGATTATGTGATTCATTTTGCTTCAAATCTCTAATATTAATAAATGGACCTTGTTAAATATCTGAAGAATGCAGTCAAGTGGATAGCTCTTGGTATTAATAAAAAAATTCTTAAATTCTCTAGCACTATACCATGATTCTCCAAAGCAGGCTTCTTAAGCAGATAAAATAAACAAAAAAGATGCAAGAACATATGGTGATCCTCTCAGAAACCTACACTTACAATCACCAGACTAAAGGCAATTTTAGAGAAGAGGACATTGAAAAGCAGGGGTTTACTGCACATTGTGTGCTTGGGCCATCTCAGCTTATTCACAGCAGGAAATCTGATCTAGAGCATATGGTAAATTCACATGCAAAAGCATGATAGACTTAAAATGGCAGCTCCTAATTAGCACCTTATTAGTGTTCAGGTTCTGGCAGTGTTAGCAACAGCATGAAATATATGGCCTAGATTTTTAGCATTTAGAATGGAATTACACCAGTTTAAATACATTTTGCTAAATTTGGATTGATTTTAATGACAGCAGAGGATAGCATAGATCTTCTAAAATGCAAAATTACATTATGCTTGTGAAATCCTTGAGCTTTTGGGCAACTGTACACTAAACAAAAATCTGTGTTAATATACTACACATGTTCCACGGGCTGCACTTGCTTTTTCCTGATACAATTTTCAGACAAAATATCTAAACTTGCCAAAAGTTTGCCAAAGATAATTGCAGTGCTGTTGTTCAGAGTTCTCTGTAAGCAATCTGTATTTAGTTCACACAAAGTAACAGTTAGTGAATAAAACAGGAAAATTACTTCTAGTTAGATGCATGAAAGACCTTTTTTTTAATTAATATTGACTTTCTTCAAGCAAATATTAAGTTACTTGTGATTTGGGCCTGTCATATGCACATGTACAGACTAAGAATTATGGGGTGAGTAGTGATGGAGAAAAATCTTTTATTTTACAGAAAGTTCCCTGAAAGGTACCAGAAGGGTAGCATTGCTAATAACCAAAAACGCTTGGTTTACCTGCCAGGCATGTCTGGGCTCTCATCTAAACCATCTCACAAGTTATATTCTAGCTTTCCACTGGACCTTTAAATAAAATATAAGAAAATCACTGTTGACAAAATTGCTGTGTACAATGGCAGTGAGAGATCAGTCTGCCCAGCAGCAGGTGGCAAGAAGGTAAGGTTTGCTTTTTTGTTTTTGTTTTTTTTTTTTAATGTAGCAACCACATTGGAAGACTGGTTCTACCAGGAAACAGAAAATTATATTCTGGCTAAGTGAAACCATTACACACAAATTTACAACACACTAACTCTGTTGGGGAGTTGCCTGTCTATTTAAACATAACCCCCCCCCCCCAATTATTTAACACTCTTTTGCTTAGCCAGAATATCTGCAGTTATTCAGGGTGAGGTTGGGTTGGGCTGGATTTCCACCAAAGAGATATCAGAGGGAAAGATATCAGCTGCAAACTTTGTATTTGAGTCTTTAGGGAACAAAGAATGAGGTGAAGCACTTGGCTTGCCTGGAAACCAAGGCCACCTCACTGCTATTGGCACTTCTGGTGGATCTCCATGAGGCACAGAATGATGGGATGGCACAGAGAAAAGAATTCTCCAGTAAAGGCCACCAGAAGTTGTATGTGCTTCTTTGATTAAATAATAGCTGTTTCCATTTATTTACATGTGCTAAAATACTTTGACAGAGTGAAAAAATACCAAACAAGCATAGAACCAGTTCTTATCTTAGCAGCAATGTGAGGTCTGGCATTCTCAGGAATTAGCTCTGAAGCTCTGGATGAACTAATTGAATTTTCAGAAACACATAACAAGAGGAAAGGTATGTATTCAAATCAATACTAATAGTCTTTCTAACTTGTTTAATGCCTGGAACAGAGTGAAAACAAAACTGAAAAAACACCACCTGTGATAAATTAGGTATCCTGCTATTGCTTTTTTTACTTCTGTGGTCAAATTCATGCAAACAAATGTTACCTGATTTTTGTTTTGTTGCTTGTTTTTTGTTGGCTTTTCGGTTTTTTTAAATTGAGGAGAAATATTGTCTGATATTGGCAATTTTTGTGTAGTTCCATGGGTGGCTATAGTCATGTAATATCACTTAAATTCCTTAAATTAATAAATCTAGGAAATATGAGCACTTCTAGAACAAGCTATTACCTAAAATGGCAGCTTGAGTAAGCAGAGATGAAATGATTAAAAAAAAGGTTAAAAAAAAGTCTTATTGCATTTAGAGGTTTGAATAGCCACCAAAAATGAACACAGAGGCTTCATGTTTTTTCATTAGTTTCACTAAAAAGTAGTGTGCCTAAGCAAATTAGTTAAAGCCGTTTAGAGAATTAAATATGACTGCAGGAGGATAATTTTAGTGTCTAATCTCACACAGTCATGCCAAGCTAATTTTATTCTCCCTTTTCTCTTTTTTAACTCAATGCATTTATATAAAGCCATGATAACTTGCTTTCCTGCTTTATAAATATATATATATCTATATGAAGACTGATACATATATTTATATGTGTATATAGTGTGTATATATACATGTACAAATATTTATAAAGATATACACCATCATCTGTAAGACTAAAATACAGAAATATATCTCGACTATACATACAGACTGGGAGAGAGGTAACAAAAATAAATGTCAGATTAAACTGTGGATTTGTTTCTTTTGAGTTTTGGTAACACCTCTAACTTTCCACCAGTGAGTTTTACTGTATTTAGGGAGTAAACCAAAAGAAACCAGTTATGTGTTCTGACTCAGATCATTGTAAAATATACATTGCTATGTCTCCATTTGAGTAACTTACATTTTATTACTTGTGCTATGACAGAAGTTAAAGTGTGTTTTGTTTTAAATTTCAATTCACTATAATGATAAACATTACCTCTATGTGGTATGGAAGGACTGAGGATAATCCATGCTCTGTGAGTAGGAAAGAAATGAACTGTAATTTCTTTGAATGGACATGGTTAATTTTTCAGACCTCAGCAATTATCAGACATGTGATCTGAAAAAAGAAGATATAAAGGATAGGATTTCTTAAAAATTTTCTTTTTTTGTTTTTCAGGTAACAGTTAGGTGAAAATAAATAAAATTTGTTCTTCTCTCTGGAAGACTTACCCGAGGGTGTTTTTTTCATTTTTAGTGTTTCCCCACATCTCCAAAATAAGAATAATCACTTCTGGTATCATCACTAGAACTTAATAGTACAAGAACCATAAAGACAAAAATATGTCTGAGGACCTAGTCATCAAAAGATCATTACTTTCTTGCTAAATAAATAGATAGTGAATTTGAATGTGAGCTGCAACACCTAAGCAGGTTGTACAAA
Source organism: Sturnus vulgaris (assembly GCF_052056855.1). Classification (NCBI taxonomy): domain Eukaryota; kingdom Metazoa; phylum Chordata; class Aves; order Passeriformes; family Sturnidae; genus Sturnus; species Sturnus vulgaris. Next base: position 67,337,284 of record NC_142246.1, read on the forward strand.
GGAAGAAACTGCCAACAGAAAATTTCATTGCACACCATAGTACCCACATTTTAATGTTTCTTTCCGATGAACTTGTAGAAAAAAAGCTTTATTATTTAGTCATCTCTGTTAGAAACCATTGGTACCATGAGGAGGAAATTGATTAGCTTTCATACGAAATTGCAGCTTTACTGCTAATAATGATATCCTGCTATTTACTTAATATTTTTTATATAGAAAAAACTTTTTCTGTATGTTATCAAGAGCTTGTTGTTCTCAGAAACTGAATATAGAGGTTCATGGGCTTTTACCCTTGAAGACTGGCAGCTTTACAGCCTTTAGTCAGAGTAAGAACAAAACTGTATTTGGGGCTGCACTTGCATTTTCTGCAGGCACAGCAAAGCAAGTCAAGGAAAAACTAAGGTGTGCTCAAGCACAACTTCACCCTCTGCTCTGGGTTTTTCTTTCTGTTTTTGAACAAAGTCAAACACAGAGGCTTTTTGGAATGTTGTGTTTAGATTGAGAACATCAGAATTGTGGTGGTGAACTTAATCATCCCTTTGCACAGCCAAGTTCTTTGCTGTCTATTTATACCCACGGTCAGTGCATGTGTGTGCACTCAGGTGAGTGTGGGCTCACCTGTTGGAACCCAGAAGCCTGGGAGTTCTGAACTCTCTCTGTGCTTTCTGACTCTGACCCTCAGGGGAACACTGCTTTTGACTGGAGGCCTTGGAGAAGGCTTCCAAATTTGAGTTAGAATCACTGGTGTGTAATATCACATGGTGAAGGGTTTGGAATTTGGGGTTTCAGAATATTGTAATAGGTGTGGGACGAGATGGAGGTTCTTGGGTGGTGAGTTCTTTCTTCCTTCTTCTTCCCTCTTTTCCCTTCTTCTTCTTAGTTTGAGGTAGTGGTTTTTGGTTGGATAAAAAGTACCACACTGTGGGTCATAGGTGTTTGGTTATTGGGTCAAAAGTATAAATAATATAGATGTTAACTTTTAATTGGATAGTTAGGCTTTAAGAGGCCTTGTAACTAGCTAGATACACCTCCATTTTCTCATTTTTAACTTGTTAGCTAGATGTGCTGCAGAATTCTGTACTGTAGATAAGAATTAATAAACAACTGAGTCCGAACACGAAAATCTGTCTCTCGTGCATTCAATCCTGACTCTGAGTGAAGGCAGAAGAAAAAAAGAAGCTAGCCACTAATCTGTGGAGCCACCAATACTCACCAACCTGTACAGCCACAAAAAACAGGGACTGGGAGGCCACAGCCTCCTGCAGCACTGTGCCTTGCCAGGGCACAACCTGCAAGTGCCTCCCAGCAGCTGGTGATGCCCTCTCCTGTTTTTTTCCACCCTGTTTCCTGGGCTGGCTCCTGTGGGGCTGCATGACTGACTAGGGGGTAGCTGTGGGGCAGGAGGGACAAAACTTGCTCTGCCAGTGGCACTGGGCTTAAAATCACCCTGGGATAGCAGCCTGATAGTCACAGGAGATGCCTTTCATCCTTTCTTTGGTTAGAGGTTTGGCTTGCATAGACCCAGCCTTAATGTTTTTTATAATATGAAGTGACAGCACTGAGAATTTTTTCCTAAAGTTGATGTTGTTGAGGATGAAGAATTCAGTTGCAGCCTGCAGATGATGTCCTTAAACTGCTCCTGTGATGTCCTTGAAGAGTTTGTTGAGGAGGTGAAACTTAATTAAATATAAAGAATTAGATTAGAAATATGTGAAGAATCTGCTGAATTACTTTTCTACCTGAAAAATTATGTTTTCTTCTAAAATAACTCTATTTGGTACATGCACATCTTAGCATTGGACTAGGTAAAGTAAAAGAATGCTGGCTGTTCCTGGATCAAGTCATCAGTATAAGGGAAAGAGTAGCAGTCCTCAGCACAACACAAGGAAAATAAGAGAACAAACAGGCTGTAGTGATGGGTGATTTCAATTTCCCAGTATGAACTGGGAAAACTGAAAAGCATGGCACAATGAAAAATAAAATTATAGAAGAAATAAAGAGTTATTGACCTGTGGTGTCAGAGTACTAATAGGACTTGTCCTTTCCAATCTCAGCAAAAATGTGCAGTTAGTAGATTAGAAACAGCAAAGCCACTTGGTTCGAGTGACCCCATGATTAAATTCAATATAACTTAGAACACTAAGCCAAATAGATCAAAACCACAATATGAACTCTCAAAGGTCTACTTTAAAGGTATATGGAAAAAAAATTGGAGAAAAGAAACAATAATGGAAGTTGTTTCTAGTGATGAATTAAGTATTTTTCTAACATTGCCAAGATGCAGATTTCTTGAGGGAAGGAAAATATTAATGTGAGGAATTGATCCTTACAATCTGACCATTGTACTTTCTGTGAACTTTATATTAGATAAATGTGATATATTACTGAATTCTTGCTAAAATTATTGTGCAAGATCTCAGAGAGTGGGCACAAATATCACTGTCTATTTATATCCATTTGCCAATCACAGGAGAGTTGCTTGGGTTGTGGCTGTTCTTCCATTAAGTGATTTAACCTCAGCCCTTGACTACAGCTGGGGAAAGCCTTTGTAAAAGTTTATATTGTATTGTTCTGGCACTGCAGAAAAATGTAAACATCTAGGAATCACACTGGAGAACTCTTAGACATGCACAGAACATGGTGATGCAGATGTGGAATTAATGCATTTGTGCTCCTCTAAAATATCAATGTAGACACTTGAGCCATCTTTTGGTTAGATTTTCAAATTAGTACACCTCCTTACTCTGTTTCATTAAAAAAAGTGCAAACTAGAAATAGGAAGGAGAAATATTTATTTTTCAAATAATGTATCATGAATGTTCAAGATACTCAGATGTGATAGAACAAGGTAGTATAGACAAATCTTGGAAGCTGATTTATACAGATTCTGGTAGAACCTCTCCTTGTATTTCAAGGAAAGAGATGAAAAAAACAACAAAAAAACCCAAAACACCTCATTGCTATGAGGTTTGGTGCCAAAGCTGCAGTTTTGTGCCCTTTGTTGGACTGGCCCTGTTGGTGGCTGTCCAAACTTCTGTCTGCTGCTCCAGACACGCTGATAATTCATTTAATCCTGCAATAGTATTTTCTCTGAGCAGTATAGAGTATTCCTCTTGCACTCTCTCACTTAATTTTTCCACTTCTGTGATCACTTGTGTAAGTAGAAAACGTCATGGAGATGTATAAATCACAAAACCCTCCCTAACCAAGAAGTTGGTTTACTTTAACACTTAAAGTATTTTTAAAGGTACATTTTATGCAAATTTTGGAACTTACTCTCATAAAATGTCTCCAGGGGATCTGAGACTTTCTTATGGCTTGTCCAACATTTCAGTGAGTGTGGGCTGTGGTTCTCTTTGACTTTTTAAAAATAATTATTCTAAACTTTTTTTTTTTTTACCAGAAAGCAATCTCTTACTTTGTATTAATTTTTTTTCTTTAATTCACATTACATAGAATCTAGTAACTTCCATTTTCTTAGTGCAGTATTAGAGTTAATGCCCATAGAATGAAAAGAGAAGGGAGGAGTTAAACAAGAATCTAGGAACTGAGAGGAAGAATTATGTTTGGGCACTAGAATATAATGAAAGTGCTGACAGTATCAAATACTATGACATGGTATCAAAAGAAAATATTCATTCCATTTCTAAACTTTTCTCATCAGACATTTCAAAATATTTTTTTAAATTGTTTGAAAAATAAATGGAATGGAAAAAGCACTTTACTAAAAAACTCCGAGTATATAACCTAGTATTAGATTAGTTGAGCATAAGGGTACAAACTGGGATCTCCTGATTCTTGATAAATGCCTTGCAGGAAAGGTTATTGCCCAGACTGAATTGGTTCTCCTTCTCATTGACTAGAAATGCTGTTCAGCACCTGCAAGGGGTTGTGGGTCAAAAGTGTTGGAGGATGGCTTTGTGTAAATTTATTTTTCATACTTGAGTTTTCAGAGCAGCATTTTAGAGGTAGCTCTGCTCATTTTGTTGTAACTATAGGTTATGGCAGAGCAATGCATGTCTGAGGCTTTCTTTTTTTATTGTCAAATAAATATCCAGGTTTAAAAAGAAGAATCTGCTTCAAGTACTGTCTTGGGGCTCGTGGCAAGCGTTTGCAAGGACATACCTGCCAGAGCATTTGTTCCACAGCTCACAGGCATAACGAGGTTGAGAGGATCTCCACTTGTTCACTTTGTGGACTAACACCCAGAGCAGCTGAAGGATGGCATTTTTGGAGTGTTACATCTGCAGATCACATTAAACATATGTAATGCCATATGGTCACCAAGCAGTTAAGGACTTTTTATTTATTAGGTAAGCTACCAAAGATAATATTAGGTAGGAAGCTGTTTATGCGCCATCAAAAGAGAAAAGAACCAAAAATATTAGAAATAAGATGAAAACTCAAAGAAACATCCCCTTCCTATTACTGGTTTTGTACAGAGGTGTGCAATGGCAATAATGAATGCTGCAGAGACAGCCAGATCAGACTTCATCCTGAAGGAATCATGCACTCAGGTATGTTTGGTTAGCCCTCAAATTTGCAAATATGCTTTTTATCATGCCAGGATTTATTTATTTATTATGCAATTCCTCATGCCAGGCAGTGTACCAATACCTTGCACTAGCAAATGGGTGAAGCTGGCAGCAGTTGTCCCATCTTTCATCAGCACCTAGTTTTACATCTGTTGCATCCAGTTGTGGTCCTGTTATTCAAGAAATTAATTTATCTTCACTTCTCCCTCCCCAGTCTTGCCCCTCTCCCCTTTAATCTACAGTCTCTCCTGAGTTACCCTCATGTCCTCAGCTCTAACCATGGGTACCCCAGGTATCCCTCAAGTCAGGGAAAGAGTGATGCTATTAATCTCACCAGACCCATCACCTTTAGCCTCAGCAGTCCCAAATTCATGCCTAATCCTGTCTGTCAGCACTCTAGGAAGCACCATGAGGCAGCACCAGGAGTTTATATTTTAGTTATTAGTTATTTAGTTATTTGTAAGGGCCAGGATGTATTCTGGCATTGCTAGGCACCTTTTTTCCCACACTTTGACCACAGTTCCTGCCCTGACACTACAGCATGAGATGTGATGCTCGGGGATGCTCTGGTCTCAGGCACTGCTGCAAGGTTCACAGGTGTCTGCTCTGAGCCTGGAAAGTGTCAGACCAAAACAGCCCTTCAAAGTTTCCCAGTGAAGGACTTCAAATTATCAATTTCTGCATCTGTTTCTCTTTCAGCAAATGCCATAAAATATAATGCACATTCCTGTTCCCAGACCCCATAAAGCTACAATTATCCTTCCTAATGCCATATTCTCTGCACTGAAATATTTAATTATCTTCTTTTCTCCCTCTCTCTTTGTTTTCTTTTTTTTTTTTTCTGGTCAGAAACCAGTGTGAGTTGCTCTTAATAAACTTAGCTGCCCATGGGCAGGTGCTGGATACTTCAGTTGTCTATGTATAGGTACTAAATTTAGGTAAAAGTAGGCTATTTCTCTTTCATAAACACCTGAAATCACCTCTGTGCCAACTTTAGAATAAAAAAATCAGGCCATAAATTCAATATAATCGACTATGCACATCTATCTACGGCAAAACACTGGAGAATATAACAACTTTGAGACTTTTAATTTGGAAGAGAAAAGGCCATGAACCAAAATAATTTCCAGAATCCTAGATTCCTAAAGGTTTTTTTCCGAGATAGGATGGAAAATTTCTGGTTTGTTTGGCTTTTTGAATCTCAGAATTACTTAGCAAAGGTTTACTTCTGTCTATGATAGTCCAGAAGAATTAACAGCATTCAAAGAACTCTACATCTACAGGGCTAAACACCGGTTGCAATTGCTATAAAATATTTGTAATTGTTAATTCATGCCTAAGTACAGGTAGCGTCTCATTAAATTAGTGCTTTACCATTTATCCAGGTTACTGGTTTCCAATTTCTGTGACTTTTGCATGGTAATTAAAAGTAGTGTATTCCATATGTTCAGCCAATGGAATTTATATATATTTGAATTAGGATTGAACTGAGTCTTAAAACACCTATTAAAAAATACATAACATATAAATAGCAACATTATTCAATGTAGTTGGACATAGACCATGTTGTATTGATTGATGCTTTCGCTGAGCAAGAATTGTTTTGAAAAACCTGAGATTGGCATGTTTTGCTTGCTTCATTTAAAAAAAAAAAAAAAAAAAAAAAAAAAACAGGTTTTATTAGAGCTGGCCAAAAATCACAATTTCTATCTCGTGGGAAATTTTTATATTCCAGCGCTTGGGTTTTTTTCATATCTGGTCAAACTTAAAAGACTGAAATTTCACACAATTTGTTATAAAATGCCTGGGAAAAAAAATATATGGAAACAGTAAGACATATTTTCTGTGTGATTTCAATATTAAAATGCATTTTCTGTGCTACTGATTTTCCCCAATGAGTTGCAGTTCAAAAATCTCACGGAATCATTCTCCTTCCATGGCTCCCTGAACTGACAGCATCTCCCTAGGTGCAACCTGCATGAACTAGAGTAGAGAATTCTCTCGGGGAAACTTTGATTGACAAGGCCATGGGGGACAAAATGCAATAAAAGAAGAAAGGAGTTTTCTTCAGGACATGGGTGGGAGAACACCTTGGAGTGACTTGCTGTTTAAATGAAATAACAGGGAAGGAAGCAAACATCATTCCAACATAAAGAAGTAGAATTTGCTGGAAAAAAACAAACCCAAACCAACTCGTTTCTGCAAGTGATACAACTTAACAAATAATAATGGCAGAGTAGAGGAGAATGATGGCATTGCAGGGGTTTGTCTTTTGCTCCTGTTTGTAATTTTTCTGGTCACTGTGATACGCTGACACATGAGTTTGGAATATGTTTATACCAGATGATTATGGATGTTTTGATTGAGTAGTTATGATGCTGGATTTTTCTGACCTCTACGAGTATAACAAGATATTTATAAGACCACTGCAACCCCCAATGATGTTATTAATGTAGGTCTGTTATACACACAGGTGAATTATAGTCCAATAAATAGAATAAAATTCAGTGTAAAACTGATGCTTTATAGCTTTGAATGCATATATGAAAGAATACATGGATGTATTTATGAAATGGAAGATTTTAAAATGCATTCTTCACTTTATTCCATGACACACTGGTTTCATCATCAATTACCCCCATATCCTCCCATGCCAGGGAGACAGTGCAGATGAAAATCCTATATTTTGCTTTGTGTCAGGGAGAGAGGCAGTAGCTGTTACTAGTGACTGTGGGGTTTTTCTGCTGAAGAATAGATTTCAGTGGGAAATTCCTGTCCAGCTCACTATGAACAGTATTTTCCTGGAAGGCACAACCAGCACATGTGAAGCCTCAGTCAAGCCTGGGTGCAGAGGCAGCTTCCAGTGTCCTCAGCCTTTCCCAGCTGGGAAGCAGCTTCAGGACACACTAATTAGATCCAGCAGAGCAGTCCACTAGGATTTCTGATCTCACTTCAGGTTTCACTTCACTTTCATTTGATATTAAGCACCTAAGTAAAACACGTCCTTCAAGCTACACTTGGTGGGCAAAAGGTCTGTTCAGAAGCTCAGGGTTTTTTTCCTGAAGACTTTAATAAGATTATAGTAGAGAGCTATTAATATATCTCTTTATTTGCCTATTTTTCAAGTTTGTTTTTTTTTTTAATTAATTCTAATTTTCCATAGGGTTTTTTGTGCATGCTGACATATGCTTAACACAAGCACAAAACATCAGATTTGTCACATGCCTAAAATTACACCTGTCCTTAAATACTGTGTTTGTATTGCTCCAGGAATAAAGTGCCCATGCTCTGACTATACTGAAATATATAATTCCAGAACTCATGCCTTGCCCATCTTTCCTTTGCTAGTGATTCAGTTACCCAACAAATGCATGGCAGGCTAGAGGCAGCTGATCCCCAGCTCCAGGTGGCTCCAGGATGGTGGCACAGCCCCTTGCCATGGCCAGGGAAGAGCAGCAGCAGATGGCCCTGCAGGCAGTGAGTGGCCTGGAGCCAGCAGCAGCTCAGTGCCAGCCCCACCAGGCAGAGCTGGGCTCCAAGCTCTGCTCCTGGGCAGTGCCATGCCATGGGAGCTCAGGCATTGGCTCGGCAGCACCGTGGGGCTCAGGGCAGTGAGGTCCTAAAGGAATAGAGGACCAAGGGACAAGGAGGCACATGGAGGCAAAGGAGCAGCTTGGGTCAGCTGAGGACAGATCTGAACCCTGCTTAATTCCAGCTGAGTCTACAGAGCCATTCAGATCCCTGTAACATGTCAATAATCGTGGAGTTTTCATTAACCAGACTATTTCAGTCCCCTAGTTTGACAGAGTTGACTGTAGCTAGCAGGGCTGGACTACTTGCAAATACTTCAACTTCATGACTCTTTTTCTTGAGTGATTTGCCTTTGCACTTGACTAATTTCATGTTCCTGATAGTTGTTCCATTTAATATTCTATTTGTATTTTCCATTTTGTTTCTACCAAGATGTGCACCTTCACCAGCATTACTGCTAATGATTTTCTCTTCTTTTCATCAATAAAACACATATTCTCTGGAGTGACAGTAAGTTCATCTGTTAGAAAATGCATTACTGTTAATAAGACAACACAAATAAGGAAGAAAATTCATTTCAGCCTGGCAATGGTAGCATCACTTTAGTTCTGCCACTTGTGTGTATGCTGGGGAGGAGGAGTAGGCTCTCTTCTTCCTTACATTTTCAACAGAGGTTTTGTGGTTCAGTTGCTAGAACTAGAGGGATAACTCCTTTCTGTACTAGCTATTTACGAAATGTGTCCAAATCAGAAATAACAGATAATGGAAGTATTTTGATAGGCAACATGAAGCACAGAGTGTGAGAAGAGAGGGTGGGTGGGGCTCATCTTCTGGTAGCTGATTTCATGGACATCTTTGCCTACTCAGGATGTCCATTTCCATCTCTTAAAATGGAGCCAAAGCATCATTGATAATAGAAGTTTCCCCACGTGCAGGGTCACTGCAGAAGTTGATATTTCAGTAAGTAGCAGTGCTGGGGTGTGGCTGTACACCTGATAAGGCAGGTTTGGCAATGGCCAGCCTGCATTACATCCCAAGCACACTTGTAGCATGGTTTTGTGGGCTACAGATGTTGGCCTTTGACAACTAATCTGGCTCTTACAGGACAAAATGAAAAATTTCACAGCACATTTTGTTTTCTGTGTCTTTGTGGTGAATGATACATGAGCCTGTAATCTTTTTTATAGTCAAAACTGCTACCGTGTTTATTTATGGACAGCATAACCTGAGCAAAACAGTCTATTGTCTGTGCTCCCAGCTTTTACAAAGTCAGTTTAATAATATTAATTCACTGATTTACATATATAAGAAAGAAAGAGGCACAATGATTAGCCAGTAGACAGTGGGCTGAGCAGGAGGCACTGTCCTTCTCATGGTGCAATGCAGAATTCAGTCTCCAAAGACTTTCATGCTTGGGATAAGTGTTGGGTGAGGTTGATTTTTTTCCCCTGCTTCTGTGCCAGCTCTGCTTTTTCCACCTCTCTGCAGCAACAAATGACTGTGCACATGGCTGGGTGTGAAAGTAGAAATAATAGGTTTTGTCAAGCTGATGAGTTGCAAGCAGCTTGAATTTTCAATCTATTTTTTTTTCCCTAGGAAAAACTGCATATTTTTCTTGGTGTAAAGTTATTCCCACAGCTGCAGCCTCTGCTCTGTGTATGTGTGTGCACGAGTGTGGGAATTGCAAGGTAATAAAATGCTGGACAGTCACTGTTTGTTTCTTAAGAAGCAACCAAACAAAACTGGCCAGTCAGAATTGCTGGCTGGAGAGTTTGAGCAGGAAATGGATCCTCAAAGGGTGCTTGCTGCCAAGACTCTTTGATGTCTGTGATCCTCAGCCTTGGCCAGTTTTGGTCCTGTTGGTTTTTCCCTGCAAGATGGCTGCTAATAAATTAGGACACTTTCAAAACATAATAATGATTAAACAGTTACTACATGGAAATGAATAAGCACCTCTGGCTATCTCTTTATTCCAAGAATAAAAATAAAGAAAAATAGATCTTACCAACTCTGACAATGATTCAAGGTCATATTATAATATCTATGATGACTTTTGCCTGTTGACACAGTTATCCTCAATAGACACAAACATAGGTAGCAAAAGAAAAAAAAAACCCAACTCTCCTATGCATGTAACACCTTTAAACCAGAAAAAAAATTGCAATAGAGCACTGAATCTGGAGACTGAACATGACAGAGCCCTAAAATATTGAACATAAATATGATAATGCGAAAAATAATATAAAAAGACAAGATTAAAAACCTCATTTGACTACATGCATAAGAAGAAGAAAGACTACATCAATATTTTATTTGTCTTATATAAAAAGTTTTGACTTACAACTAGCTTGTGTAAAAAGAGCATAATTTTGTTTAAGTACATACTTTCAGACGTTAATATAACCACTTGCCATATGTTTCTAAAATGATAATTATAAAAAGGACCTTCTAGTGCCTGAGATTTTGCCTAGAAATTGTGCCAACTCCTATAATTCCTCAAGTATGTGCCTTCTGTGGGGCATTAAGCTTCAATCCTGCTGGGTTTTGTTAAATAAAATTCCTATTCATAAAGTAATTCTAATTAATTCCTGACCCTCCCAAAAGTAATTCCCCCTTGCCCAAGACCTTTCCAAGATAAAAGAAATATCTATTAGAAGTACTGTAATAACTCTCTGAAGCTGGAGTAGACACTAAAGACACTTTCAGGTGTGAACTAAAATATATTAAACCAATTGGCTTTCAGAATGGGGCTGACCACAAGATAAGTGCTTGTATGATATTTATGAGTAATATCCTTTTCTTCCTCAAGGGATAAAAATTTCAGTTTATTTCTTTATTTATTACTCATAAAATTTGAAATTAACATAAAATATTGGAAATGGTTTTGGTACAAATTTTACATTGCCTCACAGAGTCAAGCTGGTATGACTAAAGTCTTCCTTGGGCTCTAGATCACAACTTTAAACAAATAATTAAACGTTCCAGCAGCATGGTTTTCTTCCATCTATGGTCAATTTATGCAAGAGGACACGGAAGCTATTTGAGGAAGAGGTATTCTCCATGTGATGTGCTTAGGAAGAATTGCAAAAATCACTCATACTACCTTTTAATTAGTACCTATCTCAATTACACTTTCTTCTTTAATTTTTAAGATATTTGCTTAAGTATATATGTACATATATAGGCTTATGTCTGGGAAAAGGATGACAAATAATTTCTATACAAGTACAGAAGAGCTCCAGAGGGTGTAAGAGTGTACACAAACAATGCTTGCAGAAATCCTGCCATTAATATGCTTGGAATCATAGAATTTCCTGAGTTGGAGGAGACCCATTGAGTCCAACTCCTGTCCCACTGCACAGGAGAGCCTCAAGAATTGCATCATGTACCTGAGAGCATTGCCCAAGCACTTCTTGAACTGTGGCAGGCTTGGGGCCACAAGCCCTGCCCTGGGAGCCTGTGCCAGTGCCCAGGCACCCTGTGGGTGAAGAACCTTTTCCTGGTATCCAGCACACAGCTTCAGGCTGTGCTCTCAATTGCTGTCACTGATGGTCAGAGAGAGGAGACTGGAGCCTGCTCCTCCTCTTCCACTCACAAAGAAGTTGTCACTGCAATGAGGTCTCCCCTCAGACTCCTCCAGACTGAACAGACCAAATCACCTCAGCTGCTCCTCCTAAGGTTTCCTCTCTGGATTTACAAGGCTGATCTTTTTTTCCAGTTGTCAATTTGGACACACAGACTCCTCAGCTCCAGCAGGCATTTGCTCCCTCAGCACACATACAGGTAGTATGTGCTTAATTCCTAGGGATTTTGAGCCTAGGCATGAGGTTTCTGACTTCCCCTGAACATGGAAGATGCTGTGTGAGTGTGCTGCCATCCAAAAAGGTGCACGTGGTCCAAAGGGTTGACCCCATCAGCTTGGAAGTCAAGTTTTCCCATTATGCCCTTCACATGCCACTTCATGTGCTTGCATGGGTGAGCAAATGCCTGTTTCACACACACCTGATCAATTACCCTTGTTTATGTTTTCCAAACATTTGTTCCTTAAATTTTAGCAAACAGTAGGGAGAGAAGGTCTTGGGGTGAGCTCCTGTGCAGACACAAATAATTTGGCCTTAGATGCATGGTAAAGTTGAAAGGACTAAATTATGTTTTGGAAAGTATTCATGCTGGCTGAATGCTGCTTTAAACCTTTTGCCAAAGTTCTCTGATTCTCTAAAGTGGCCAGTAAAGTCTTTCTTGTTACTTTGTGGAGAATATCTTGCCAGTATTTGTCCCATGCATCTAATTCAGATTACATGAACAGCTGTAAGCCCTTTTACAAGCCTTGTCAAGAGATTTAAGGGGCATTACAGAAGTTTCACTTTCACATTACTGACCATGGCTTATTTTACTTGGTACTTGAGTAGAAGGAACCTCTTTCATCCAGCATGCCAAATAGAAATAGAGGACACCACAGAAAAATTTCCTGTCTGCCCTAACTAAAATAAATACTGGAAAAAATTAATTTGCAGGAAAACCTTAATGAAGAGCAGTGATAGCTGAAGGCAGTGGTTGAACAATCTGTGCCATGTCTGTTTCTGAGTCTGAAGACTTTGTGCCTTCAAACTGATTCAATCCTCACAAATGAAGCCAGAAACAGTTCTGAGCAGACTGTAGGAGTTGTCTAAGACCTGGATGAAGCAGGACTTGTTTGAGATTTCTTGGCTCTGAGTGGCTGTTGAACAGCAAAATGCTTATAAGTCATTGAACAATCACTGATGTGATAAAATCCTAAAAAGCTCTTTTAAAGAATTAATTTTCATATTTTTACTACTCCAGTTACATTAAAATTTATATACAAGTGAGTTATGTCTACTGTGGGAAACAGCTTTAAAATTTCTTGTCATTTTTATATTTAAATTTTTAACCATAACATTACATTAATATAGTGGCACTGAATATTAAATTGATTTAAAGGTATTAATACTACATACAGTATGCACTCTTTAGCATGTAAATATCTTAATGCAGTAACAAAATGCAAATTGGAAAATATAATTCACATTCTTGATACAATGTTAGCTTTTTGCATTAATTCCTGATGGCTTATAATCATTATAGCAAAATGACTTGAATGGAATTCCTTAATTTATAAAAAGGTAAATGAGCTCTGAGTCAACTGCTGGACCTTTTAGTGTCACAATATGTCTATTAATTTTGAGTGCAGGGAGTGAACACTTATAAAACCACTTACAAAATAGCTACCTCTGGCAAATGTGTTGAATTGAAATTATGAAGTTTCAGAAAAAAAACTGTTGTGGTCATGTGAGTTAGAATTTTAAAAAGTCCCAAACCTTAACCGTAGGGGAAAAAGTGCAGTTCTGACACAATTAGGAATTTACCAAAAGTATTGCATCTGAGTGATCAGTAGGAGCATAAATGAACTGATGGTCCCTCTGAAGGCTTTCCCTGTTGGCTGGCTGTAAATCTGTGATCTTTGTGCCTAGGTCCCTAAAAGGACAGGAGATTATGATGTGGCAGTGCCAGCAGCAGTGAAAAACAAACCAAGCAGAGAATAAGGCAGCCAAAAACTTTACATACCAAATCTTCATATACCAAATATCCTATGTGGCTCTACTACACCTCCATCCCAGCTGTGGTCACCTGGCTTCTCTTCAGTGTTGTAGGGATGTGGATACAATCTTAAATAAAGCCTGTCACCTCAGATATTCTATTCCTCCCTCCCCACCTTATCCTTTTTTTTTTTTTTTTCCTCAAAATAACCTGAAATTCTTCAGGGAAGAAATTTTGTGTCAGTGTACCACCTTGCCCTGATCTGTGCTGAGCATCTGAGTGCTGCTGTGATGCAAACCATTCTCTAATCCAGCACTTTTACCATGGGAAATTCTTTAGGGAGAAAACAATGCATTTAAAGCAATTATGAAGAATATTTCTCTTCTCCAAAACAAAATTTCACCTACCATGAGAGTAGTATGCACTTCCACCACGAATGAAGTGGGTAAATGCTGTCAAAAATAGATTATAACTTTTGCTGAAATTTTCCATGCTAATGCACCTTTTATGCAAAACAATCACTAGAATAATTTTTTTTCTAAATGCATTTTCCTTATGCACAGAGTGTTAATGGAAACACTTTCTATACTGAAAAATGTTTACTGTTTGTTTTTTAAAACAGCTTCTGTAACACAGATCTCTTTAATGAAAATATATTGTAAACACAAACTCTTTACGATACACTGTAAAATATTTTTATGCTGCAGCACTGTTCAGTGGAACTGTCCATATATACTGCACTGATTTTTATTCTATTAAACCACATTAAACAAATCCTGTTTAAAACCAATATCTAGATCAGAATTTATATTAACAGTTTTAGCTAAGCATTTTAAACACAATTAACTTTATACAGAAAAAATGTTTAAGGTACTTCTTGTTGATTAACTGTGCTGTGGTTTTTTTCATTTTCAGTGGGAAAAAGTGGGGAAATGGGGGAAATACAAGTAAGTTTTGAGGGCAGTCACATTAAAATATGCTTTACTTTCAGGTAAAATTGTTCTTGAACTAAGTTATATAGAACTGCCTCTCTAATCTGAATTCTCTACTCTTGGGTTAGGGGACTTCACCACTACTGCCCTTAGGCAGAGCCTGTATTCACAAAAATTCACATACTAGATGTCAACAACACTGAAAACAACACCACTGGGTAATAACCTGAATTTGTCAGTGACCTCTCAGGAAAGATTTTGGCTGTAGAGTCATACATTCTCTCAGGAGAAGGTGGGTTAATACACAGCCGTGCCTTTTCAAAGAAGCCCTTCCCAAAGAAGTTTTATGTCTTTTGCCCACAGCAGCAGCACCACTGTGGCTGACAGGAGCCCTGTAGGCATGGTCCCAGTGCTGCTTCCCTGTAACTTCTTCTCCACAAAGGTATTCCCATCCTCTTCATGGCAGCACCTGAGTCTGTGCCAGGTGGTCCTGCCTGGGTGCTCCTTGCTGAGCCCCTGCTTGCAGAGGGACTGTCTGTGACTTGAGTTTGGTGCTGAAGAGGGAGAAACAGAGCCCTGGAAGGTTAAAAGTTTGAGATTCAGACATCCTAAAGTGCCACTTCTGCAAAGCAAGGTCACCAAGGCAAGGAATCTTTTTTTTTCATTGTCAGACTTGTCCTGTCACATGGCTTGGAATTGCTAAAAATGAAGCCCCAAGCCCTCCTATTCTCACTGTTTTTGTAAGAGAAAATTGCCTTTCAAATTTTTTTTCCCTTAAAACTCAGGGTTTAAATCTAAATGAAAATAAGAAAATGCTTTATTTCTCCAGTTACTCCTGTGCAACCAAATAGACTTATGGGTCTCTCCCAGGGTGACTTTTCTGGATTCCATGAAATGATACACTGAGAGCCACCACGTAGTTTAAGCCGGGAAAGATATTCTCTGCTTATTAACCTAATAGGAATGGACTGCTTGCAATTTGGGAGGGATTAGTTCCTCCTTTAAAGATTATCACTGACCTTATTTAAGAATCACTGTTCTTTAATGCATTTGGGGTTTTATAGTTCTGGCAAATATGCTGGAAACACTCACTGGTGGTGCAAGATTTGGACGTGTGAAGAGCAGCACTGGGGACACAGAGGGGGAATGTGGGCCAGAGAACAGATGCTGTGACTTGCTCTTTGATTGTCAGTGTCCAGCGCTCCCACTGCCTCACACAGAAGGCAGATATTGGAAGTTCTGTGCTCTCTCTGAGCCCGTTGCAGAAGTTTCCAGGCTTTGGCATCACATCAGATAGAGATGTAGAATTTTTAAATTCTTTAGGTGACTTTAAATGGACTCTTTCAATAATGTGAAGTTATCGCTTCCTATTGTAGAACAGTGGGAAATTGAAGTGCTCAGACAGAGAGCTATATTTAAAATCCTAGCATTTTCATACAGCTAGCTTGTTTCAAGGGCTATAACAGGCTTGAAGCAAATTATCCATTGTCCTGGTTCAGGCTGTACATGATAAGCTCTCCATCCCATCCTGTTCAGTGTTAATGCTCTTCTTGATTTTGCTCTCTCTTAAAATTCCAGCAAGAAAAGAAAACAACCTCAATACCCAAATATCTTGCATCATGTTGCTACCGTGAGTCTTTCACCCTTCACCATGACAGGAACATTAAATCAGTATTTAGCAAGGATGAGTATTAGGAAAAGGTTTCTGTGCCTTACTTGCTCATGATTTTTCTCTACAAATAAAAGGACAAAATTTTAAATATGGCTTTTGTTTCAGTGTAGCATTACAATAGATAAACATTCAATAACAGTGAGCTGTGACATTTACAAAGAGGAAAGCATTTGAACACCGAGATTTAGCAGATTCTCAGGATTCTCAAGAGCAAATCTAAAATATTGCATCTCATTGTCCCCAGCTGAGCTCTGTGGGCACTCACTGAGAAAAAACACTTTCTGTCTGCTATAAAGCAGACTTCTGAATGTGTCCATTTTTTCCTGGCCATTTTACCCACACTGAACTTGTTTCATGGTCTGAATTTTGGTCTGCTCTTTGAAGTTGTTACAAATGGTCTTAGGTAACCAAGAAGGTGACTAAGTTTTGGTGCTGAAAAAGCCATGACATTTTTAAGTTCTGTCTGCAAACTTTGAACTTTGGTGTAAAAATATAGCCTAGATATGGGACTGAGGAATTGAGTAAAGGAGCAGTATCTATTGATCTCTGTGGACTTCAAGGAAGGTAAAATGGTTTGTCGGGTCTCTTTACTCTCACTGCCTGGAACAGCTGGGCAAAGAGAGAGGAAATGGCTTTCTCCCAGTACTTGTCAAATATCTGCTGCAAATTATCCCTCCAAGGGACAAGGTAGACAAAGAGAGTATGCTCATAAATCAAGAATAAAGTGGCAAGACTGTGGCCAAAATTCAGAGGGAAGGATTAATTAAAAGTTTATGCAACAGAAAGTTCACTTATAAAAATTGAGTTTTTTAATTAATAATCTACATGGACTACCAGATCCTGATTAATTAAGTACAATCTGTATTACAGAATTATCCAATAATAATAAGTTGTATATTATATGTCTATATATTTCATACAAGTAATGTTCTGTAAATGAGGATATGTCCAGTATTTCCAGGTATCTTGTGCCCAAGGCAATCTGATTCAATAGCCTGTGTAAGCTGCAAAGAAAATGGGAGGAAATTCTTGCAACAAAGAAAGCTTGTAAAAGTGAAATCTCATTCTTTCTTCTATATTATGTTGGAAACACTCATCATATAACTCTGACATACTCTTTGATAGGAAATAACTAATTTCTTGAATCTGCAGTTTCTTGGTTGAATGAATTTCACAAAACGTGTTGCAGTTACAGAAAATCTAGTTATTCAATTACATTTTCTGTTGTGCAGTAGAAAAAAACAGGGCACAGCCCAACAAAACATTTGAGTGTTTACAAGCTGAAATATATTTCAGTAGCATCTTATTAGGAGTTAATATCTTAGGTGATATATCAGCACTAAATGTACTGTCCCAACTGAAATAATAAATTTCATTTTACTTGTGCTTAATAGCAAGCATGAATCAGAAAATGTTTCCTGAATTTTATTAAAATTCTGTTATAGCTCATTTATAACAGAGGACAATGAAGTGCGTGCAGAATACAGAATGGTATAATCAGTGAAAAGATAAAGAGCTCCAAGCTACCTGTTCTATATAGTTAACATAAATGGAAAATAAGATTGGATCAAGATAAGAGTTTTGCAAGACTGCCTTGGTTTTGCTCTCAACAGAACTCTCTCCTCTCTGACTTGACTTGCAGTTTATTCTGTGCGAGGATAATCTTGAAGTCTTCCCCCAGACAAAGAATGCATGGGCTGCACGTGGTCTCAGAGCAGCAGGTGTGTGTTTGTGAGGGGTAGGACTTGCTGCAATTAAGGCACCTCAATAAAATGACATCTCAAGCACTTCAGCCTGAGCCTGCAGTACTCCAGAAGCAGCTGACAGAACCCTTCACTTGTGTCTCCTCTGATCTGTATATAGCACAAGCTGTGTGGCCTACAGAAACTGAGTGATCAAACAGCACCCCTGGGTTTCTGCAGTAAAAATTACATAATGTGCTTTTCTATTCAGCTCTACTCGGGGAAATTGCAGTGCTATTTTTGAGGGGCAGCTGAGCAAAATGCATATTCTATTGAAGATTCTTTTGGAGTTGAGCCCAGTATCTTGAACTTGTTTGCAATAGAACTGAATTCTTTTTCCTTAGGTTTTGCAATACACCAGTCTCCAGAGATGACTATTGTCCTTTAGAATTTACACTGATTTCCATGAGAGGTGTATGCCTGTTCATGTGTGTGTGTGTGTGTGTGTGTGTATACATATGTGTTAAAATTCTATGTGTTTGCAGCTATTCTGTTTCTGAAATGCTCAAGATAGATTACAACAATGATAAAGATTTATCAAATGCCTTAGTTTGAAGGGTTTTGGTTTTTTTTCAGTAAGACATCACAACATTTCGATCTACTATAAAGTAATAAAGAGCTTTCTTTTTCTTAGCCAATGCAGTGTTGGCTTTGGCAGAGGAGAGGAGGCCAGGTGTCTGTCACCTGAAGCAGTATTTTCAGTTTGGAACAAACAACATTTAGGACTAGCCAAGATGGTGCTATTAGATCTGTAGGTGAAGAACTTAAAACTACACTTGGAATTTTTTACTACCAAAATTCTTTTTCTACAAGAAGCCCTTTCTTGAGACTTTCTACTTTTGAGTTCTACATTTTTACTGAAAGTGAGTGCCATTATAAACGTTAGGCATGGAAAAGTGAAGCAGCAAGAGCTGTAATATCTACTATTTAAACTGTTAAGCTATTTTGTAAAGACTTAAAGGTTGGAAATGTAAGGAATTAAAAATACATTAAAAATATATTTGTGAGGTCTAGAAAGTACCTCTGGAGTTCAATGGTTCCCTTTTTTCTCAATAGAATGTTACCTCTCTTCCTTTTATTTCTCTATTTATGTATTTAAGCATAAATGTGCATGTGCACTTGTAGTGTATCAGGTCCCCAGTTAGAGATCTGTGTAATTTAAACTGCATATATACATCATTATCAGATCTCTACTGCTTACTGCTGCTGAGTGGTACACAGGTGATAACAGCTGGACACTCTTCACTGAATAGCTGATGTCTGAACTAAGAACAATCCAATAAAGGCAAAAATAGTTGGGGTTTTTTTAACTAAATTTCATATTCTGAAGGTGGGTGAGAAGTCTCTGCTTTCCTGTAATGTCTTATAATTTACATAATTTCTCAGTATTCAATAAATTGGCTGCTCGGTCCTTGGAAATAAATTATTCTGTTCTCCCAACTTTAGGGAATGTTTCTAAAGTTGTTTTTTTTTTTTAATAAATATCTATGAAGTTATTTTGTCTGCAGGAGTCCTTATTTAGAATATTTAGTGATAGCTGCAAAAACTCAGTAGTGGAATTCCTAAGGAAAAGAAGAGGCTATATCACCATACCACTGAGAAGTCTCTCTTGGAAACTGTTCAAGAGAGAAAGTCTATCATTACCCTTCCCCAAATGATTTTTTATGATGCCCTACCAACATGAAGACATTTTTAAATTTTGTTAGTCTATGAAATAAAAAACTCCAAAATATCCAGTGTCAGAACAATTTCAAATCTGTTTTCATCTGTAGAGAAATGCACACACACTTATATGCATATTTATACATATATATGAAAAAAAAAATCCCATTCTTCTTTATCATAGACCTCGGATTTTTAAGAGAGTTCACCTAATATTGATTCCAAGTTGAATGTCCAAGTTAAAGGCTTAGATGTTTCCAGATATCTGTTGTTACAGCCCAATGCCATTTCACAGCAAAAAATATTGACTATCAGTGGGAACTTGACATTTAAAATCCTCCTGCACCATTGATCCTCACTGTAAATACCTTTACAATAATCTTTTTATTAAAAAACTTCTAAGAAAGATGAGCTAAGGATTGGAAAAGAGCTATTAATGAGTAAAAAACACATAACAAACCCCAGACAAGCTTTAAATATTTGATATAAGATGTTTGGAATAAATTTTAGATATTAGATATTTGGAAGATTACTATGGATGATTATTGACTTCCTGTACAGAAATGGTCTAATATCTCCAATCCAAATATAGTTCCTGAATTCACACCATTTTAAATTTTATTCTTTAAATAGAATAATGTACAGGTTCACTCCTTTAAGACAAATTATTATTTTTTTCTAGGATTCCAACAGAAATAATATTCATTCTGTTTAACTGGCATAAATGAAGATTATTTTTATCATTAAAGAAGTAAGTGTACTTGTACGTAAGGAATAAAAGTAATCAGAAAATTAAGCAGTTTGTTCAGTAAGGACACACAGGAATTCTTGCATGAATCCACAGAGACCTGTGTGATAGCAGAACACAAAAAACCTGCAGCTGGCACTTGTAGTTTAATGTTACCTGTGATTTCAGTCATCTCAGTGAAGAAGTCAGTATTGGGCTCCTCCAGATGTTGATCCCTGGGCCTCTGAGTTTGTGCACTTTGAGAAAGAGCTGGGAGAAAGACAAAACATTGTCCATGGCTGTGTATAGGCATGTGACTGTTATGAAAAACAATTAATAGCTATTAATTACCATTAGCAGGTAAAAACCATCAAATCCTCAGTCACACTAACCTGTTTCACATGTACTGACCCTCACCTTGCTTTTTAAACCCCAGCTTTTGTCACATGAAGTGTCTATTTGGATGGTTAAGAGTTATTGCTGTCATCAACACCGTACAGGGCAGGTTTTTTCCAGCCTATTTCATAAATCCCGAGAGCATTTTATTTGGTCCGTTTTGGTTTCAAATGAAAGATGAGCAGTTTTGTCTCCAATCCATTCTGCCTATGTGCACCTTGTGTATTTCTTCACTTTGACTGCCAAAATTTGGATTGAGTTTTGTTAAATAAAACTCCACATAATGAAGAGACTGTCCAAATTTATTAAAAAACAAAACAAAACAAAACAAAAACAAGCTGTAAAAGATCGAGATCTTCACATGGCACAAGGATCTCAATCCTGAACCTTTCCATGTGAAATATGAGGACAAGTGTAATTCTGATGAATGTTAGCTCTGATATAAATCAGGAATATCTGCTCCGAAGTTAGCAGATTTGTACTAGCCTAAAAAAGATGTGGAGAGATCAGGCTGCACATACATTACTAATATAAATGTGGAATTTTCTGTGTCTTTATTTGTGCATGCACAGATAGTAAGATATTTTTAATATCAGAACTATCTTTGTTACTAGGAGAATTTTTGTCAAAAAAAAAAAAAAAAAAAAAAAAAAAAAAAAGCCCAGTTAGGTCTACAACATAAAATGTTTGATTCTGAATTATTTGAAAGTGTTGTCCAGGTAAAACACCATGAGTTATATTTTTTTTAAATCTGCTGTCATTCGGACTTCACTACTTGGATTTCAAATGTAATTATACTTGCCTATCCCTAGACTACATGAACAAAAATTTGCCAGAGCTGTTACCAGAGTTAATTCAGCCTAGAGTTACGTTTTCAAACACTGTTAATTGGTGTGTATATATAAGATCGATTGCACTATGCAAATTAACTGAAATTGAAGATCTAGATCTTAGAGATTGTTTTCAAAGATGGATGAATCAAAAAAGTTGTGAATACATCTCCTGGATAATATTGCTGAAGATTCCCTAGGAATAATTGTACAGCAGCAAGTCAGTAGTGCTGGTTAACTTTGGAAGAAAAAGCCACTCTGTTGGTGTCCTGCACAAAGATTTTGAATTATTTTGTTTAGACTGAAAAAAAATAGTTGCATGTGAGACTTGGTAATTTTCCACAAAATCAAAATGAAGTTTATTGACTTAATACAGTTTTATGCTGTGTGTAGGCATCTCTCCAGACGCCTCTATTTCTTTTTTATTTTTGTTTTAAGACCTTCTAAAAGATGTAACCTAGACACGAAAAAAATATAAATACTAACAATGGGATTTATGTGTGTGCAGTTGTTATAAAAGTGGACATCATTTGGAGCCAGCTGTGCCACTACCTGTTGTGATGGAAATGGAGTTATGATTGCTAAATATTCATTTGGTTGCTGAGATGTTTATTAAATGAATGTTGGTTTGGATTAATATAAGCCTTTATAGAAAAATCAGCAGGGTGTAAACAGAGTGCATCAAGGTAAGCCAGGTAGTCAGAGATTCTTAAAGGACATTGGCAACGTAGAATACCTCTGCAGTCAAAATACTTCAGTAATCAAAAGGGAAAAAAAAAAACAGAGCTAAGGAGTTGTTTTGGGAGAACATAAAAATTACAGGATCCCACTGATTTCGGTGATATCTCTAACTGCTTTCTCAGGAGGGCAATTTGGAGAAGAGTGTTAGGTTAAGTGCATAGTGCCTAAAGTGGTGGTTCGCTATTATTATTCTGAGTTTCATCACCATTGACAAAATCAATAATAATTTGTAAGAAAGCAGCCAGGAGTATCTCAGTGATGCAGAGACGTAGCCAAAGGAACTTAGGTGAGGTTTGCCCAAAGGAGAGGAGCAGAAAAGTGGGTCCAAGCACATGGCTGTGGGGTCACCCATGTCTCCCTGCAACATCCTGTTTCTCCAGTGCTGGAGAAGAGACACTTGTGCATCCCCTGCTTTTCATCCCTACTTTGGGAAAAGAAGTAGGAAGAAAAGTGTTGTTTACTACATGTGGGCCTTGAAAGCCTGAGAAATGCATTTCATGCAGTGTTATGCCTGAAGAAAACTTTGCTTCCTTCTGATGCGTGAGGCCAAGCTATTTAAGTACCACTGTTATGTAAATATTTACATTTGTAAAAAATAGTTTTTCTCATAATAATTATATCTATTCAACTCATACCATACTTGCTTAGCAGCAAACATTAAAACAAGATCCTTACAAAGAGAAACCCTAGTCATTTGGCAAAGAAGGCTGCAATAATCCTCTGCTGTTTGCTTCCCCCTCCATTTTAATTGTTAATAACTTTTCAGCATGCAGGAGAAGTTATCTCCCACCATGCTAAAGCAGTCAACCTAATTGAAAAGAAATACAAGTCATCTAGTGCACAGTTGAAAAATTCAGCTAAAATGCAATCTGTCATTATCTTTCCAATGCCAATTTTAAATAGGTATTAAAGTAAATGGGGGAAACATCTTCTCATTTCTCTTGCGGTATCATTTCACTTTCACAGAAATCCCTAATCCCCAAATAAAGATTCTGCTTGATACCCAACAAAACACTCAAGACTCATTCTCTAGTGTCTTGGAAACCAGATCCAAAAATAGAGGGAAAAATTTCCCTATCATGAATTAATCTCATTTGAAAATGATTTTAAAAATACAGTTTATGCAATGCAAATCCTCGCTCCCAGAATAACCTGTATTTGTGGTTGTTATGCCACAGTCAAGAGATAAATTACTGCTCAGTGAGCTGTTTCAGCATGGCAACGTGAACTGCAGCTAGGATTAAGGAAACTGATGAAGCATAAGGTACCATGAAAGAAATGAAAACATTTTATGGGACATATGGGTATTATTGACAAGTTTCTACTTTTTGATACAATGAGCTCTTTCAGCGGGAGATAGTATTTGAAAAGTATCCTGCATTAGGAAATTATATGCCACATTTAAAAGTATTCACACTTTTAGTCCCCAAATTATTATATGCTATATAACACATTTCAGTTTAATTGGAAGAATATTGTATCGTGGTGCTGAAAACTAGTTTAATGGAGATAATATTTCAGCTCAGTAGGGAAAGTTGGATTCATTTGAAGCTGAGACATCCTCAGATTTGTAATTACCAAAGCATGCTCCTGAGTAGGTAAAAGTATATTGAAAATATGTCAGATGGGGCCTTATAGAAAATCCATCAAGTCCTTAACAGGTCAAGCTCAAACAAAATCTTACTAAAGCTATTACCATCAAAGTGTATTTGGTTCTGGTCTCAGGACAACTTTCTTCAGATTCCCCCACTGACTGAAATTCCCACAACTGCAGAAACCTCAGGATCTGTACTATGCTGCATGTGCTCAGCAAGTGTAAGAAAATAGCTGCTTAAAAAGATACTGCTATATGAAGCTTGTCAAATTGAAAAAGAGAGTTTTTAGCATTCTACCCTAAAACATGACGGATAATTATTTTTTCCTTCAGCAGCCTTGCTTTCTCTATTCGTTCCCTGAAGTAGTAAAAGATTCAGCCAGATTGAACAAAGTCTATGCTCCTAGGAGAAATCATCTGCTGGTAGAAAATTATGTGACATTTCTCATGTTATTCTTTCCAGCGTTCACAAACTGGAAAATTTTGTACTTCAAACGAGACCTCTGTCGTAGCTACAGTTGTAGTGGTAGAGAAGAAGAAAACAAGAAATAGGGTTAGGAAGAATCACATCCTGCTGTGTGCATTCTACACAGTCCTTTTATATGAATCAATAGCTGCTAGTGTTTTAGAGGGATCGAGTTCAGTAGTTTTCAAGACTCCTTCTGTGAGGTAGCATAAGTCTCTTCTCCCTCAGTGTCCGTGTAGTCCCAAATTCATGGGGCTCAGATGCTTAGGGCAAGATTTTTTTACATGGTGCTTCTTCAAACTGTTTTTTTAGTCTGTCTGCATTCTGCTAGGGCTTGCACATAAACGTGGCTAGTAGCAAAGTTTATTGTCTCACTGGTGGGAATCAGTACTAGAGAGTAGGTTTTGGATTAGACAATAGAAAAAAAAATCTTTGCTGTGTGGATGGTGAGCACTGGAACAGATTGCTGAGAGTTGTGGGTACCCCATTGCTGGAAGTATTCAAGGCCAGGTTGGATGGAAATCTGAGCAACCTGGTCTGCTGAAAAGAGTCTCTGTCCATGGTGAGGGAGGTTGGGACTAGATGGTGTTTAAAGGTCCATTCCAACCCAAACCACTCCATAACTTTATAAAGCTTAATAGACTTTTCAAGTAGGGTGAAAAAGCACTTCTTGTTTGACTCTTACATTTGCTCTAGTGACATCTTGTAAGTCAAAGTTGAAAAACAGATAAATTTCTAGAGGGACTCACACAGGGAACACTGGAACAGGCTCCCTAGGGAAGTGGTAGAGTCACCATTCCTGAAAGTGTTCAAAAATGAATAGGTGTGGTACTTTTTGATCTGTTTTAGTGGGCATGGTGGTATGTGGCCAAAGGTTGGACTTTAATGATTCTGTGATTCTAAGATGAAGGAATATAAAAGAACACTGAGGAGAATCATGGCAAAGACTGTTTGGAATATGAACTATATGATTTTATACAAGCTGCATTATTCTTCTTCACTGCTACTCAAAATCTAAAAGATGTGTTTTTCATGCTCTCTGTATTTAATTTGGAATTTGGGAAGAAGGGACAAAACAATGACAATACTAATAAAAATGATATTAATAATAATCTTTCACAGGGCCAGAGAGGAAAAAAAAGGAATTTAGGTGATATTGTAGTGAGACTGCATGTGGAATGCAGATTAGTATGAATTAGGTAAAAGAAAATGTTTGTGCAAAACGCTGCCTATCTGAATACAGATTTCATAATCAGCACAAGAAGAGGTTGAAAACAGAAAATATTTTTCTTATGTCCTAGAAAAAGTCATTGTTTTCAGAAGTTATCCTGTGTTGAATGCATCATGCTATGCAGCACAGCATCTAGAAGAGAAAATCAAGCCAGTAAACTCATAGCACTCAAAATGTCTACTTTTCAAAAGCAGAGCACTAAACTAAGGAGAGAGCAGAATTATATTTTCTTGACATATGGTAGCAATGACTTGCCCATGTTATAACTGTGCCATATGGAAAATTTTCAGTAAACTTCCCCCCACATCAAGCTATCTAGTGCACTTCTAGTGGAAACTACCTCTTCTGCCTGTTATAAAACATGTAGATTAAACAGTAAATTGTTAGAAAACCTTAAATTATACTTCTTGAATATACTTATTTATACTTCTTATACTACTTATTTATATAAAATAGAAGTGCTAACATGCAATTTTCCAAGCAGAATGTGAGCTCTGTGTATTCTTTTGTTCTCTGCCAGGGCTTAAAGGTGGTCAGGTTCTCTTGAAGGGAAAGAATATAAGCAGAACAGGATATTCTAGAACTCTGATTGAGTGGTTACAGGTTATCTTTATCACAGAAATTTCTTAAAAATATTAAAATATCAATATTGCCAATTGGCAGATGGTTTTCATAGACTGCTCAGAGTTCCAGTAGGTTAATTGCTTTTTTTTTTAGTGTCTAGGGACATGCTCTCAATGTGTAGACCAAGTGACCATAACTACTCTCTCTTCTAAATCCATGTCTCCCAAACATGTTCCACAAATTCTTTCAGTTAAACTTTGTAATTAAGTTTATTAGTTTATTTTGCAGTTAATGACTCTCAATCAGATCTATGTTGGGGCTTAGCATAGTATTCAATACAGGTCGGTCCTGTTTGGTGCATATTTGGAGGGAGTGGGATAAAATTGTTGCAAAAAGAAAAAGAAACTGATAAGAAGTATTTGCTATTCCTTGTAAAATGCCAAATATCCTTAGCTAAAGTTAACTGCCACAGAAACTGCCCCGTGTCCTCATCAGTAATGACAGGACAAGTCCCAGCTGGAGCCATTTATTGGCTTAGTCAAGTGCTCCACTGCTTTGTTCTAAATATGTCAAGTTTGATTCATCCTCGGGCTTAGTTGCTGTCAAACACTGTTAAATGGAACTGGAATCAGCATTGCACCTAGGCACCCACCAAGCCAAAACCATAATCACTTCTGCAGAAATGTTAGTAATCTGTGGAACTTGAGAGTCATGGCATTCCTGTGAGGGTATCTTGTACAAAAAGGAAGTCTGGTCTCATCTTTGGTACCAGCTAGAGGTAAGAAGTTCATAACATCAGTACTGAAAGCTTTGGCAACCAGCTTTGTGACCTCAGAAGAGTGAAACTTCTTTTAATTTGTGTGATTGATACTGTCAAGGCACATGCAACAGTACATCATGAAACCAGAGTTAGGATTACCCTAACCAACTAAAACATTGGCAGCATTTAACTTAACATTTTATTGGAGCTTGTTGGTGTGAGACTAACTGGAAAAAAATAACAATTTTGAGAGACAAATGCTAGAGCACAAATTACTTTGAAGTGGGTAAGGGAAAAACAGTTTTAATCTACAGATTGCAACAGCAGTTAAAGGAGTCTAATCAGAATGGTAGGATATCTTCTGCTCATATCATGCAAAGGTAGCATTTACCCAGATTTCAAAGGGTATTGTTAAGGGAAACAGCATGAAAGCAGTAAATACTTGGGTGCCATGTGAGCTATTAGGAAGGAATGCTACCAGCAATTGATAATGTAATTGCTAGTAATTTACATTATGGTGTAAAGTAAAATTTGAAGGCAAGCTGGGTAAAGAGAGGTTTTCATGGTATCTGAGCACAATGTGATTTATTCTGAGCAGGGGTCTTCAAAATGTGAAAATGAACCCCAAGGACTCCTAGGGATGCATACCTCTAGGAACTTATTCACACAAGTCTGTGACTGTGTGTTTCTTTTCTGTGAAACAGCAAGTGTATGACATGGTCTCAACAGATATTTTAAGTGGTACATAAAGGTGCATTCTCAGTAATTTGTTGTAAATGTCATCAGGGTATGCCAGGGGAGATATAGGCTGAGTACAAGGCAAAAAGTCTTCACTGAAAGAGTTGTCAGGGACTAGAACAGTCTGCCCAGGGAAGTTGTGGAGTCACCACCCCTGGAGGTATTTAAAAGATGGGTAGGTGTAGACCTTGGAAGTCTACAAACTTAGAGGTATTGTCCAATCTAAATTATTCTATGATTCTCTGTTATTCTGTAGATGCATTCAGTAAAACTTCTACATAAAATTATTATTTCTTTCATGTAATCCACGAGGCTTTGGATGGCAAAGTCGCCTTCCCTTCACCAATGACCAAGGCTTCTCTGGTAGTTGGCTCCTAATTGTTGCCCAGTTCTCCTATGGAACTCCAGTACTCACTGCCTTTTTGAAAAGGTCAAGATTCTTGGCACAGAGAAGAGAGATTACTGAGGAATATTACAATTACAGTATCTGAAGATTTCCATCATTCTCTTTCATAATTTCTTCTAAAAACCTATTGTGGACTTGGAAAGTCTTTCAAATATGTGTGAGATTTCATGGGTAGGTGGGTCTGAAGAAGAGGAATTCCCAGATTCCAGCATGTCATTCCTGCTGTCTTCATAGCCCTGCTGGTTTGGTTTTTTAGTGTGTGCAGCGTGTGTGTATGTCTGTGCCCAGGGGTAAAACAACTGGTGAGCAAGAATTCTTCACTCACTCTAGCAAAGATTTTAATATTTTGTGCTCTGGGCAAAGCACAGGAAGAGTTAAGGCCTGTTTAGCTGTCAGCCTGCCACAATATTTATTTTTTTATTTACAAGTATGCAGTGCCTCTGATTCAAACAAAGCTAAGAAAGATTTCACCTTAAATCCTTAACTCGACAGAAGTCAAAGATTTGTAATACATTTTTTTGTTGTATCTTAATGAAAAATAACATGAAGGCCATATTGCATCAATGGTTAAATGTGTTAAAAACCATTGTGAATGCAATTCTTTTTTGGATTTAATTTCAAAATTCCTAGATAATAATTTAAATCTTTTTACATTATGTGTATTCAGTTTTATAGCAGACTGATTAGAATCCTGGAAATTGCTTAACCACACATTATAATATTTCATTAAAGAGGAAAGCCCTGTGAATAACTAACGGATTTTATTAAGGCTAGTATATATAACAGCAGGAATAGCTGGTAGGCCAAGGAAAGATTTTCAGGAAGAAGTCTATTGAAGTAAAAGTCACTGAGAGGTAAAATAATAAACTTGTTTGACACACTGAGGAGCTGGTATAACTTTGGCAGTCCTAGGGTGAAGGCACTGTACTTGATAACTCGGTTGCTAGAAAGGCCCTGAAGTAACAGCATTTGACAAGCCTGGGAGATCTCACCAAAGGGAAAAGAAGATCCCTGACAAGAGAAATACTGAAAAGGACTCCTAGTGGGAAAGCTGCTGCCATGCAGAAAACTGTTTCAGATAAAGAGATCCAAGAAACTCCTGCCCCCTGGGAGGCAGCAGTGTTTCTAATAATTGATGGAGTATTATTAAGATATGTTGGTAGAGATACTTTTGGAATAGTATGAATAGCACCAAGTGTATATTAAGAAAGTAACATTTCATTAATTTACTTTTGTGGCTGCTTAAAAACAAGTTTTAAGCCTTTTGTGGCATCCAGGCACTTATCCGTGTATTGGTAATTAGTGTACATCAGAAATAGAGTCACACTGCCAATGTTGCAGCCTTTTTTAACAGTGCTTCAACAAATTTCATAGGAGTGTGATTACTGATTAATTCAGCTCTTGTAAATACAATAGCTTTGTAATGGACTTATTTGCATTGAACTAATGTTCCAGACCAACTAAAGGTTGCACTGGCTCTTCCCCAAGCTCAGTGCTAAAAGAGAACAGCTTATTTTATCTGGTGCATAAAGCTAACTTTAAGCACATCCTTGAATCTCCTGTTAGTAAGGAAACCCAAACTTTTCTGGCTGGTGAAAAAGGCGAGTGTAGCTCAGAGCCATGCCTATGTTTAGAAGAGGTTGGCAGGTCATCCAGCAGCAAATACAGATGAGAACACAAGAAAGAGAAATCTCTCCCTGGTGCAGAATTACTTCTGCAACGCCACCTGGTCCAGAAATTCTTTATAAAACCCCAGAAGGTATCAGCTATCAGCTAAAGGGCAGGCTGCAATGCAGCAGCCTGTACGTAGGGGAACAGGTGTGGAATAAGGAGAGAAATAAAATGTAATAAAAAGGGCCCATACATGCAAGAAAAGTTGTCCTTCTGCAGAAAGTTAGTGACCCAAAACCTGTTTTTTCCATCTGTCTGGTCTTGGTTTGAACTTTAGGTGTGAACAGATGATCCGTATATCACATCACCTTTTGCTCCATACTCATTTCTGACACCCTTCTCTTGATCCTCTCCAGCCTGTCCGAGCCTTTTTTGTACAGAATGGGCAAAAGCTAAACAGTATTCCAGGTATGGCCTGTAAATTGTCCCACTGTACAATGACTTCTTTATCTCTGGTAGTGATATTTTCTTGATAAAACCCAACATCCTCCTGGATAAGTTTTTTGCCACAGCAGCACACCACATATATATATATTTTTTTCCTAGCCCTACCATTAAAAAAAAAAAAAAGAAAAAAAGAAAAAAACCAAATCAACAACAAAACAGATTGAATTCTAAATATGCTGATTTTGAATTATATTGTAGGTATTTTCCTATTGGAAACCCTTATGACTCATAGATCAGTTTGTTTCAGTTGGACATCTTTGAACAAATATTGAGCAGTCATTCTGCCCATGAACTGAAAACAAATCATCTCAAAGAGATGGTCTGTTTTCCTACCAAGCAAACTGGATTTTTCACTATATCCACAAATATTATCACTTTTCTTTTGTGCATGGTAGTGGATTGACCTAGTGGGTCAAACAGTTAATATCATTTACCTCCACAGTTTTCTGCTAGCTGGCTGTGACACATGTTCACCAGTGCAGATCAAATAGCTGTCCATTGGTAAATATTCCTAATAAAACATGGTAATAGTTTTGCAGTGCTGCTCAGTAAAACGTGGGGGTTTTTTATTTGATAGAGACCTCTCAACTTTGCCTTCTTTCAGTACTTGAGACCCCCTTGACACATTATTGAGTGGCTGACTCCTGGGATTGCCCTGGCAAAGGCAGCAGTCAGTGGGAGAGATGAGCAGGAAAGCAGAGGGGCCACCCTTCAGGCACTTGAGAGAAAAAAGCAATTCACAGAGTTCCATGCAGTAATGGAGAGTTAAGAGGACTGTGCATAATGCAGGATGCACAAAAGGCATGTGCTGTCAGATACCTTTGAATGCCAGGTGGGTGGAAGCATGAGCTAAATAACCCAGGAATTTTTTAATCCAAGATCAGAAGCAGACTACAACAGAGGGTTCATAATCACCTGCTCACTTGCAAGCTGTTAGATTATATTGAAAAATCTATGCATTCTCATTTCTTAAGGCTTCTTTTGAAAGTTTGTCTTTAATGGGAAATCTATCAGGTTAAATAAAAGTCAATCACTAGATAGAGCTTATATGCACTAAAACCAGGAATTTTGCATTATCAGCTCATACAGTGCCATTATGGTGTCTCTGTGGAAGAGATTCCTTACACTTGCCTGTTTTTTTTATGTTTTTATTTTTCTTTAGCACTTACCAGATGGAGTGTGAAAATAATGGAATCATAGATTAACAGATTGGAAGGGAAGAAACACCTGGTCCAACCTTTCTTGGCAAAAACATGGTCAAAACGAGATGGCCCAGCACTCTGTCCAGCTGAATCTTAAGTGTCTAACACTGGTGAATCCACCACTTCCCTGAGATTATTCTAGTGGTTGATTTACTCTTTGAATATGGGATTCTCCACCTCTCTTGTAGAGAGCAAAATAACTTGGTGATAAGGTCTTCCCCAAGACTTCTTTTCTCAAGGCTGAAAAAACCCAGCTCTCACAGCCTTTCCTCACCTGGCAGACTTCCTGGTGCTGCTGCTCTTATATTAAACTTGATTTTGTTGATACCTCTGCACTGATTCTTTAAGGGACCTTAAAATACTCATTTCTGACACCCTTCTCTGGATCCTCACCAGCCTGTTCATGACTTTTTTGTACAGAATAGACCAAAGCTAAACTAAAGCTGAAAGGTATTCCAGGTATGGCATGTAAAGCCCTGAGTACAGGCAGACAATGACTTCTTTATCTCTGGTAGTGATGTTTTCTTGATAAAACCCAACATCCCCTTGGATCATTTTTTTGTGCCACACTAGCACACCATTCACTCAAAATGAGTTTGCCCACCAGGAGTAATCAGGACCCTCTCCATAGAGCTACTCCCCAGCTTGGAATATCCCAGCCTGTGCTGCTCTCTTGGATTACAGTTTCCCAGTTGTAAGACTACACTTGTCCTTGTTAAACTTCCTAAGAACCCTGTTAACCCAGTCTAGCTAGGTCTTCCTGCAGGAAGTTTTTTTATGTTTTTTCCTTCCAAAAACTTCCTTCCAGAGTGCCCATTTCCCCACTCAGTTTGGTACCATCAGCAAACTTTGTCAGGCTACAGTTTATCCCGTCTTCCAGGTTGCTTATGGAGACATCAAACAGCATTGGACCCAGTATTGATCACTTGTGAGAGGTTGCTGGTTTGGAAAGGAGCCATTTACCACCCAGGAGGTCCCCATTTAATGCAGGACCACTTATCTAGACCATAACACATCAGCTTCTCTAGGACGAGGCTGTGGAAAATTATTTTGAAAGTCTTGGAGAAATTCAGGTCTCAGACAACGTCCATCACTTGTCCCACATCAGCTGAGCAGGTTGCTTTGTCATAGAAGGATTTTTAAAGAAGACTTGCCCCTGGGTGAATCCAAGCTGAGTTTTCCCAAGCACATGCTCCATCTGACTTGTCTTAGCCCATGGCAGGATTTCCTTTGTCTGGGAAAGGATTGCTTTCTCTGGGAAAGGCTTGATGGGACTGTAATTTCCTTGGTCCTCCTTTAAGCCCTTCTTGTTGATGGCAGTGACTTTAACTTTCTTCCAGCCTTCTGGGGCATGCCCTGATCTCCATGACTTCTCAACCATTATGGAGAGCTGCCTCCCAAGGACATCAAGCAGCTCCCTTGACACCCTCATCTGGACATTTCCAGGGTCCATTGACTTGGAGGGGTCAAGCCCTGGTAGCAGCATTTATACTCTTCCTTCACTGACAGTGGGTCTGTATTTGCATCAAGTGGAGTTTCAATTTTTTTCCCCTCTGCTAATGCATGCACAGACTTTTGCTTTTCTTTTTTTGCTTTAGTAAACTGCCTTTTCTCAACCTACTAGCTGTTTTTCATCTTCTCTCCTGTGTCCTGCTGGGAATGGGAGTCACAGAGAGGCTTGGTGGGCACTTATACTTTTTTTTCAAAGGCCTGGGATGAAAAGCTATTTTGGTGTCTCAGCAATAATATAAGCATGAGGCCCTGTGCTGTTTCTCAGGATTTGAACTAAGCTTGTATGAACATGAGAGGTGTATTTACCTAAGAGACCTAAGCAGTTAACCACTATATTGGCCTCTGTAAAAAAAAAAAAAAAAACAACAAAAAACAGAGTTATAATTTTATGCATTGTACTGTATAATTCAGAATTCCTTCTGGAAAATGAATCTTGCAAAATTTAAGAATTTTAGGAACTGCTAAATCTATCATGTGTAGGCAGAATAAAGTTTAAGAACCTTAAAATATTTGTGTTTCCATTTGCATATATTAAAAAGGGGATGGAAAAATCACATCTGCAGACCTCTGTGGTGATTGTTATGGGATCTCCCTTCCAGCCACCTGAGAAATTGTAAATCTGGAACACAGGATTCTTTAATTCCTTGCATCTTTCACTGTACCACAGCAATGAAATGATATGAACATAATATTCATAAATAAAACAACTAATTCCAGTTCAGCTTTGAGCATGTAACCCAGTGACCCAGATCACAGAAGCAGGCAGAAAAAGATTACACACTTTTTTTTTCTGATGTTCAGCTTATCAACATCCTTTCTCACAGGACTTTACTTAGGGAAGGAGTATGGGTAATATTCTTGTTCTACACACTCAAAGTCTGCTAATAAGGATTAATGTGAGGCTTAGTCATAGAATTTTAAATATTTACAATGCACCTGTTTACACAGTATCACTTTGAGGTTAAATACCCAGCTTAATACTTGTGCCTACTCTTAGTGTCTTTTTACCAAACGATTTTAACAATTAGCAGATAAATGAAAAGAATAATGAATATAATTTTGCATAAATACCTACTCGTAATACAGAGTTTTTAAATATCCTTTTTTATCTTTGTTATAAGCAAAGGTTATTATATAAATCAATCCTATTTGACTGCAAAGCATTGACTAGTGTCATCCAATCCTTTGGAAATTAATTTTTCAATAATGAATTATATATGTTACAGACAAACCTTAGGCAGTACGTGTCTATATACTGTTATAAAAACATCTAGCTGAGAGGGACCTTCATAAATCAGTCTTCCTTCATCAGAGTGGGATCTACTATATTAGTGTCATTTTTTGACAGAAGTTTGACCAAGCTGATTGGTCACTGTCTCCTAACTATTCCAGAAGTGACTGCAGATGGGCTAGTGAGGCAGCCCTTTAATTTTCTCCTTAGGCATGGAGAATAAATCGTTCTCTTTCCTTCCAATAAAGCTGAGGGGGAACATAGAACTTTTTCCCCTGGTACTCCTTTCCACCCACCTTTCTCCAGAGGAAGGAGCCCTGGTTGTTTCACAGGTGCACTGCAGGTCTCCCTCTTCACACTGCTCATACCCTTTGTTTCCCTTGGGGTTTTCTCTGCTGCTCTGTCCTTTTACCAAAACCAAGTGCTGGAGGCAGGCTCAGC
The DNA here is from genome assembly GCF_052056855.1 of Sturnus vulgaris. Lineage (NCBI taxonomy): Eukaryota > Metazoa > Chordata > Aves > Passeriformes > Sturnidae > Sturnus > Sturnus vulgaris. The sequence goes on from NC_142246.1 coordinate 67,371,871, forward strand.
GTCCTGCTGAGGTCTTGCAAGCACTCAGCAGAGCAGGAGGATTGCTTCATCTATTTTTCAGGATGAACTTCTATTTATGCATACCATGGTGACATCTGCCTGTCTCATGAAAACATGACACCGTTGGATTTGCTTGAGCATGTAATACCACATTACCTTCAGGCCCTTTGCTGGAGGAGTGCTGTCTGCTTGGTTGTTCCCTGCTTGGTACATCTGCAGCTGGCTGCTCCTAAGTATAGCAGCTTGTGCCTCTCCCTCCTCAGCCTTTATGGAATATTTCTTTACTTTTTTTGAGATGTCTTTGATGGCTAGTCCCAGTTTTCAGCATGGTCCTTCATGTCTTCATGTTTTCTCTAATTCTACACAGGAGCTTGATCTCTCTTCTTTCATTAATTAAGGATTGAACGGAGCTGTATGAAAGCTGAGGCCCTGTGAGGAGGCATTTAATATTTGCTTCCATTTTGACAGAGAACATTTGGCAAGTCTTCTGGGAGGTACTATCCAACCACTCTTGCACCCAGTTTACAGCAATTCAATCTAGACCATGTTTCCCTAGCTTAAAAGATTGTAATGTGAAATAATGTCATGTTTTAAAGGAAAGGTACATGATGCTTTCTGCTTCTCCCTAACCACATAGCTGGATACTGCGTTGCTGAAGGAAATGAGCCAATTTTAACATGATTTGTTCTTTACAAATCTCTGTTGGTTCATCTTGGCTTTGCTTCCTCAGTTTCAAATAATTTATAACCTTTTCATTTTGCTAAACAGGTCTTGTCATTCATTTTAAGACTCAAATGAATTATATAAGACACTTGATAGTCCAACTTCTTTTATTGTACCTGAGAAAGATTTTCCTCAGTACAAACCTAACATATAGTTTGATGGGTCTTAGAGGATGTAGACATATCTTGCACTTAGGTTTAGATGATTGTTAAAGAAAATTTATTGTTAAAGTATCTTTCAGGTATATGAGTATGAATGTCTTTCAACGAATCCATTGCACTCGTAGCATGGCTAATCTGAAACAGGTCAAGTCTGAATACTTGGAGTTATTAATTGGCCATAGGAGAAGAAAAGAGTGCAGGAAAAAACATCAGCATTGTGTCTGTGCAATGCTATATTGTGAATAGGCATTAAATGCATAGCTATGGTAGGAATAATTCTGGATCAAGAACAATTGCAAGTTGTCATAAGCTTTCTTTGCATTAGTTAAGGGGATCATGATTCTCTCTTCTCTTTGAGGTCTGAAGCTTCAGATGTGAGTCTAGTTTCTCATTTGCATGCGAGATTACATTTCTCTCTTTTGGCCTAATAGTGAGGGCATTTGATTTATATATTATTTCTAAAAATACTGAACATTTTAGGTAACAGGCCAGAAAATTATATCCTCTATGTGAATGGAGAGGTGATGAAGCAGGAGAGAATGAAGGTTTAATTTTTTCTATGCAACATCATTTTTCACTGCTGCAGGACAGGCCTAAAAATTGTTATTTAAGAACTCATATAGATTAAATTCCTCAGTTCCTATACTCTCCCTTGGCACTTCTCTGCAATGGAAACTGAAAACTGAGGTCAGCCAGAGCTATAAAGGTTAGAACTGGCCTAGGGTGACACATCAGTTGTGCAGATGAGGAGAGCACAGGAAGCTGAGCAATCTCAGCCATGATTTCATTGTGACGTGCCCAGCAGCAATAGGCATGGTCCATGCAGCATATGGAAACGAGCTCCATTCACAAATATTGTGTTTTTCTGTAGCTGGAAAACAAACACTTAGGTGGGATGTCTGAATACTGAGCTAAGCACTGGCTACATCACAGATCAGATAATTTCTGTTAGCACTGTTGCACATCATCAATGGATAGCTGAATTTCTTGAAGTGGTAAATAGACTGAATTGAGTAAGGAAACCTAGCACAATCAAGCTTTTTAGCTCAACATAGAAGGCACTGAGTTAATGTCTCTTTTGCTGAACACCCTTTTTTAGAGTGAACACTATTTGCTGAGGAGAACAAGTAGTTTCCCAGATGTGATTAATCAAGTCTTTGTTATGGCACATATTTAAAAATGGACATCCTATCTAAAGATTCTTTTTCCTTAAACTCTGCCTTTAGGATAAGCTGGTGTGCAGAGTGGGCAGCTGTGTTGTTTATCTGCATGATATAGATAATCTTACAGAAGAAGCCTTTTGTTATGGTCTTTGTAACTGGGATCATATAAGCAGCTTAAGGCTTCTCCTGCCTATGTAAGTCACCACACTGTGGAGAGGTTTATAACTTTCACCTCATGTCACTACTGCTCTAGATCAAGGCTTTTGCACAAACCAGTGGACCTGTTATAAAACTGTATTAAGTTTTTAACTCAGTATACTGATATGTGTTGGAAATCACATAACAAGCCATTTGTTATGACTTGTGTAGTCACAGCAATTACAGCAGAACCCGTTTTAGTTAGCAGTAAGTTTCATGTTATGCAATTTGAGATCTTATATTTAGAACACAAACTCTCTGTTGCAAGCCTCTTTTTCAAACAGTCTGGAACAAGTTTGCACTTTAAAATTTAGTTCCATCCTGTTCTCCTACCAAAATAATTACAAATGCAAGGCTAGGGTTCTCCTGTGCAGCACAGCTGAGTGCTCAGTCCTGAGCATTGATCTATTCTCAGATTAAGTGTCCTGTGTAAGAAATCTGTGAGGCTGGGATTGGTTTTGTTTTGCTTTGTATGGAAAAAACTAATATTCCCTAGACAGAAGAATTTCCTCTAGGTAAGGTAGATAAGCACTAGAACGTCTTCTCAGGAGTGAGGGGTTCTAGAAGGGACCTGAAGGACAGAAGCCCCACTTATCCATCCATCCATCCATCCATCCATCCATCCATCCATCCATCATCCATCCATCCATCCATCCATCCATCCATCCATCATCCATCCATCATCCATCCATCCATCCATCCATCCATCCATCCATCCATCATCCATCCATCATCCATCCATCATCCATCCATCATCCATCCATCCATCCATCATCCATCCATCCATCCATCATCCATCCATCATCCATCCAGCATCCATCCATCCATCCATCCATCCATCCATCCATCCATCCATCCATCATCCATCCATCATCCATCCATCCATCATCCATCCATCCATCCATCCATCCATCCATCATCCATCCATCCATCCATCCATCCATCATCCATCCATCATCCATCCATCCATCCATCCATCATCCATCCATCCATCCATCCATCCATCCATCCATCCATCCATCCATCCATCATCCATCCATCATCCATCCATCATCCATCCATCCATCCATCCATCATCCATCCATCCATCCATCCATCCATCCATCATCCATCCATCCATCATCCATCCATCCATCCATCATCCATCCATCCATCCAACATCCATCCATCCATCATCCATCCATCCATCCATCATCCATCATCCATCCATCATCCATCCATCATCCCTCCATCCATCCATCCATCCATCCATCCATCCATCCATCCATCCATCCATCCATCCTCTCTGTGTCCAGCCCCACCTCTGCACTCTCCTTCATGCCTTCTACTCCTTCCTTAGTTCCATGCCTTCTTGTTATTTATAGCCTGACTGCCAAGAGATTATAAACCTTTCTTCTGCAAACTTATAAATCATACAGTCCTGTTGTAAGGGACATTGAAATAATGTTGTTTTCAAGCTTTCTAGACTTATGATTTCCTTGTTCAGCCACAGGATCTCTACTGCCTAGTTATTCCTCATATTTGTAATATGCTTTGAAAAATAGATTTAGCCCCAAAATATTTATCAGTCAACTGAACTGTTCTTTTGCTTCACTGTAAGTTATTTTTAGAGTTCCAAACACGAATTTGAATACTTTGAATAACTTCCATTTAATTTTTTTCCCTTCTTTGTAATTTACTTCCCGTTAATACACTTGATGTCAGCTGTAATGCAAAGAAAAAAGGCATTCATATTCTCTACAGCTTTGTCTTTTGTTTTATGAATTATAATACTGGAAGCCAGATGATAGCAGTGTGTAAAATAGTACTCTGGAAATTCTGCTGCTATGGTTAATGAAAAACTTTCTGAAATGGAATCTGAATAGATTAATTTGGTTGTCAAGTGTACAATAAGATGCACAGTAGGTTTTTGGTGGGGTTTTTTTTGTCTTTTTAATTGCATAATGATTATGGATTTTGAGGGTGAGATTTTGATTTTTTGTTGAGGTTTTTTTTCTTGGTCTATATTTTTGTGGGGTTTTTTCTTTTTTCTTTCTTTTTTCTTTTTTTTCTTTTCAAATTTGCAGACCTAAAATGAAACACAGTGAAACAGTTCAAGTAGGTCCTTGGTTGCTTCTAGGAATAAATATATTATGTGAACTCATGCATAAATGGCAACTTTACAATGAATTTAGTGTCTGAACATTTATTAAACAGTCAGAATATCTTTCCTGTTAAAAAAGTTCTGTATCAAGCTAAGTAGTTTTGCATACAAAAGGAATTCGGATTTTTTTTTTTTTTTTTTTTTGTGTGAACCGGCAGGTGCAAATATTGTAGCTGGAGTTGCCCTTCAGAGGGGAAAATAATCTGTTTTGTCGTGGATGAGTGATGTTGCTTACATTATCACTAGCAAAAAAACTGTTTTAAAATCAGATTTAAGCATGTATGTATGTGATGATTGAAGAAAAGTATGTGTGAGATATACAGAAAGGGAGAGAGAGAAACTGAGACTGAGAAACCTTACTTTCCTTGGGTTTATTTGTTAATAAGGTTTGTAGTATGTTTCATGGAATGGAAGACCTTAATCGTTGGGAAGCATTTTTCCTTTTCCTGCTCTTCCAACTATTCATCAGATTTCCTGGGATTTCCAGTACTTAGCAACTCAAGGAATCATAGAAAATTTTCTGCCACAGCAGACAACACTGTAAGCAAGTAATGCTTCAAGCCACATGCAATAACATGCAAGAAACATTGGAGTTCAGTTTGAGTTACCAGCTCAGTGCAAAAGGTGTAAACAAAGCACTTCTATTCCCTCTGGCACCCCAAAATCAAGTGCAAATCTCTCTCAGGGTTGGAGTTCCCTCTTGTCTCTGTATGTATAATACAGGAGAAAACCTGAGCGCTTGTGAAAATGTGCAGTTAACATAAATAATGCTGATTTATCTGTGCCTAAACTCCAGGGTGTCCCCTGTGGTCAGAGAAGGGTAATTTGGCAAAGGTGTAAAGAAGCAGCAGGGGGGCACTCAGAGGATATGAATGTGGATATGGCCTTTCCTCTAGCCCAGTGGGTTCTTAGAAATATATGACATCAAGAAATGCTGACAGCCTTTTTTTCTCTTTTGGTTGCTGTTAAAGCTACCAACAGCAATATTTTCCCTTTATGTTTTTGTTACTTTATTATTATTATTTTTCTCTGCATTTAAAAAGCTTTAATTCGTCTACTGCATATTTCTGAAAGGAAGAAAGGCAGCAGTCTTATTCCCTACAAAATTGATGGTAAAATATAACAACAAATCATGCTGTTCTGGGAGCCAATACTGTCAAGAGAGTAATTTTACTCTCTGATACTTTAAAAGCATTTTTTAAAGCTCTTCCTAGTGATGTACTCATAAAAGCAAAACAAATATGAGAAAAACAGTTTCAAACAGCTAGCAGAGAAAGACCTGCCAACAAACTAGGTCCTAAACTAGTCTTGAGTACTTCAGTTCAGAGTTAAGTCAGTGTCCCCCTCATGACTCTGCACGATAAATCTGATAACTGTGTGTGAGACTGGTTTTATGTAAGCAGCACTTTTAAATCCAGTGAGACTGATATAATACTGGATCTGTGGTCAAAATATTTGCAACATTTCCATTGCTATCTGAAATGGCTAGAAATTCTGTGTGTTCATCTTGGGCTATTGTTTGCACATCTGAAGGAACCGTGGGGACCTAAAGTGCTCACATAGGAAAAAAATTATTTATGGGACAGAATAATGTTTCCGTAAAATAACATTGTCCCTTTTCCTATTTATGCAAAATCTAACAATTTCTAATTAATAATTTTAATTTTTTATTTAAATTATTATTAGTTATACAGAATTCTCCCATACACTTGGGCATAAATTTTTGTGAGGAAAAGATTTCAGTTTCATTTGAGAATCTGTGACTCTAAAGGTCTAATATTCTTGAAAGTGATGCTACATGTTTTTCATGTTGCCATAGTAGTTTCATGTCACAGTTTTTGTTCCATTTTTTATACTTTTAAGACTGTCATTTCTTTAGCAATCTTTCTGAAGTTTGTGGAAATTAAAGGTGTAAAAAGTACTGTTGGAAGAAGTTACTATACCAGAAAAGTGAAAGCTGAATAAGGCAGCCCTACCAAGATGCTGTTCTGGTATTCCCTATCCACACACAGCAGACTTGAGCAGCTGATTCATCCCCTAAACCCAAATGTTCTTCCCCTTTTCTATTCTGTTGTATTTTAAACTCCTCAATGACCATCTTAACAAAATCTGCAATGCTGTTTTAACTTGGAAAAACAGCATTTCTGTACACTCAAATAGGTGTATTTAGACCACTTGAATTCTTCAAACTACTGTTTTTAAACATTTTACCAATAGACTCCTCTCCCCATCAAACAACAAAGTAAATAATGTTGTGTTGATGGGGCTGTATTACAAAAGCAAACATTTTCTTTTCTGAAACAATTACTTATTTCTGCACATCTTAAAAATATAGCCAGTATTATTTAGGTGAGATGATGGACTAGAAGTGTTTAACAGAAAGGTTATTATTGATTTGGAGGATGGCTTCCATAGGCATGGCAAGTGTTTCATGGCTGTTTCCATTCTCCAGCCATTCCCCCTTGTTCTACTTGTGCTATCACCCAATGTCAGTGTAAAAAGTCCCTCTCCAGCTCTCTTGTACCCCTTTAGGTACTGGAATGTGCTTTAAAGTCCTCCCAGAGCCATCTTTTCTCCAGGCTGAACAAACCTCAGCTGGGGCTGTCCTCATAAGATAAGTGCAAGATGGTGAACACTTCTAATTCTGAGGTGGATTAAAACAGAGGTGGATTTCAGACAATGGTCATTTGACAAGGCTGGACAGAAGTGTGGGGGAGAGGAGGTCTCTTTTATCTTTTTCCTTTTCCTCTTTTTCTCTTCTTTTCTTTTCCAAAAATTGACATTCTGCAAGGTTGTTGTTCTAGCATATGTTGCTGGTTTGCTTTCAAGTTTGTATGATTTATCAAGGACTAATTTGGAACCTTGAGCACTATTTGAAGTCTAGCATGTCAAGTAAAAAAGAAATGTCCAGCAGCACTGCAGCTTGGAAGAATTCCCATTTCCTAATAAGTATTAGTCATCATTTTTAAACTCACCAGGAAGATGAAAGTCTTGTTTAGAGAAGAAATGAAAACAAAGGTTAAATAGCACTTGTTCACATTATTCAGCTCAGCAGGTAATAATTTGCAATGCACTGCAACAAAATGTGATCTTTTGAAAGGTAGAAAAGGTAAAATTATCATGACTTAAAGGATGCATTAAAATTATTATTTTTTCATATCACATAGCATTCTCAGATAAAATACCTGAAATATAACATTACTGTGAATGAAATCTAGCAGTCAGTTTTAGAAAAATGTATGCTAGACAGCATGGAAGAAGCACATTACAGCAGTAGTATGATTATTGTGCTCAAGTCTTTTTAAAAATAAAACCATTTCTGATGATTCTGAGAAAGGTCTAGATGCTGTACTAATAGATTAGGATTTTGCTAAATCGAATGGAAATGTAAAGTCTTAATGTTTACCTAATAATTCACTAGAATTTTGAGGCATGAATCATGGTGTCATCATCATGTGTCAGCACTTATCATTGCAATGGGCTGCAAATTTAGAAAAAAACTAAATATTATAGCATTAATAGTTTTCATCTTGACTAATATAATTCCCATTTTTATGATCTTGCTATATGTTTTCTCTCTCACTTTTCGGGTTTAGCAATGCTCCCACAAGACGTATCAGGCAGCCTACCTCATGTCTGCTCATTTTATTAATTTAAAACTTGTTAACAATTTCTTAAATCTAATTTAATGCTGCCCCCTTCATTTTTCTGTGGCACGACTTCATAACTATGTTTCTGATAACAGCTTGATCTTGTGCTTCATTCTCCTTGACTTTATATGAAAACCTTTCCCACTGGAGTTTTGGTACATTTGTGGAAAATTTCACATTAAAACATTCTCTCTTGGTCGTGTGTCTTCAAACATCTTCCCTTCTTTTGCTTATTATGGTTTCTCTTTTTAAAGAGTTTCCTGTGCTTGTATTGAATGAAGGGTATAAAAATATGCACAAATTTACATAATTGCTGCTAGATGTTTTTCAGGAAGTCGTTACTTTCTTTAGAGCAGCCTGAGGAATATGTTAGGTTGTTGTCACCTCTCCACTATTATAAAGAAATAAAATGCATTGAAATAGAAATAGGATTTACCTTTTCTGCTGGCATATGTAACTAGCTGCAAATGCTTTAGGCTCCGAGGCAAAAGAAAACAGATGAAAGAGAGAAATGCAAGGAAGTTATTTAATTACTGCCCAAAGGTCATGTTTTGTAGTGGCAATAATATGAATGGAAAAATGGGACTAAGATGCAAATATATGTCTTTATGAGATCTGCCCACAGGTAGTTCTGAGGTGAAAGAGCACATGGTGCTGCTACCAGCCATAAAAGACCTGCTATATTATGACTCAATTTTCTAATTCTTATTGAGCTCTTAATTGGGCATTACATTCCTTTAGCCATATCAGAATTTGCCTAGCTCATTGGCTTGATGAGACCTGGGAGGCCAAACCTGTCCCTTTCGTGGCTACTTTGACTTCCATGAGACCTCAGCAGGGGGAAATTACTTTTATTAATATAATATTAGTGCTGCACACTGAGGGATGTATGTGTGTTGACATAGCATTCAATTTTAAAAAGATCAGTTTTATATATAGAAATTTAGGGTGTAGCTTGAGATTATTCCCTCATGGAAAAGATTTTTTTTTTTAACTCAACGTTTGCTTTTTGAACCAGAAGTCCTATTTTAGCAGGGTGGGTTTGTACTGCAAATAGAAGCAGTCAGGCTGAGCAGACTCTCTGTAAACAGCCCTGCTAATGGAAGAGCACTCCTAATCAAGCCAGAATCATTGCTAGTGTAAACAGTTTAAATAGTTAATGAAATTTACTTAGTAAAATGCAAGCTAGTGGATTTACATGTGCATTCCATATAGACAGAGGACTCTGTGTCCACTATCTGGCTTTTAAACCAGCAAGTTAAGGTGCTGAACTTTGCTGTGCATCAGAACAAACCCATCTTGACTCCTAGTGTGTAAATATTGGAATAGACTGCAACACCCTGACTTTCCTTGTTTTGGTATCCAAGATTTAACTCTGCCTAAACTTCCACAAGTGTGCTCAGGCTTCTCATGTTGACTTATCATCAAATAGAGTTGGCTGAAGTAAGGAGTTGCAGAACAAGGGAAAAGGTAGTAATTACATTACTTTGCAACAGAGGCATTCAAAAAGCCTGAATAGCTTGATCAGACTTTTGGGTAATCATTCCTAAACTGCTTAGTTATTTTTGTTCCTTGAGAAAAAGACTAATTTAAGTTTTATTTTCTCTGCATCTTCTATTACAGAGGAAGATAGGAAAAAACATAATTCAAATAGTGGAGAAAATAAAGTAGATGGTCAAAGTGTGTTTAAATTTGTCTTTTGAAAAATATCTTTATACTAGCTATAAAATATTCTGTATTTGACTGAAGAGGTTTTTTTTGGTTTTTTTAATGGCAGTCTCCCCAATCTTGGTTCAAGATGAATGTCCCAAGGTTGGGTAGGAATTTCAAGGGAATGCCAACAAGGTGCTGGCCTGGCAATGCAAGGCCATGAGAGGAACGATGCAACTTCTATTACAGAGGAAATTAAGAAAAACCTCAATTCAAATAATGGAGAAAATAAATTAAAACGTCAAAGTGTGTTTAAATTTATCTTCTGAAAGACATCTTTATACTCACTATAAAATATTCCTTATTTGACTGAAGAGTTGATTTTTCACATGGCAATTTCCCGTGCCCTGAAAATCTCTCCAATCTTGGTTCAAGATGAATGTCCCAAGGTTGGGTAGGAATGTCATGGGAATGCCAACAAGGTGCTGGCCTGGCACTGAAATGCAAGGCAAGGCTGGTTTAGCAGAGGAAAACAAGTAACCCGTGGGGATTTCTTGTCATAAGCATGGCCAGAGTGAACCAGGTGTCAGCAGCTTGGTAAACTCAGACACCCACCTCTCTGGGGCCAGGGCTGCTCCTCTACATCTGGATTTGAGGAATCATTACAGTAAATACCATCTTCTGCTTCAGGTCCAAGGGTGACTGAAAGCTGTTCTACTATTAGATCAGAGAGAAAAGTGCATTATTAAAGTGGTAGGAATGAATCCCTCTTAAAAGAGAGAAAAGGGGAAAGTTGGTTTAAGAGCCTGCTTTGATAACATTAACATTTTCCCTACTTCAGCAAACCTTCTTCCCCTTGTCCCGACATTATTTTTAACAAGAAGGAAGCAGAAAGAACTTCAGAAAATCAGGAAATCATTTTCAGAGCAAAAGTTTTGATAAGTGCATACTTACATATAAAAATTCACATAATACAATTTATTTGCTATTTTTTTTCCAAAACAGCTGAAACAAAGTTGCTTGGAATTTTCAGGATGATTCACATTTTTACATTTATTATTTTTTAACCCAAAAAGTAGATTAGTAGTTTGTATAAAGCTAAATAAAGTTATTTCTGCTTAAATAATTCAATCAATAAAGGGCTGAGATAACACTTGTTTGTATACAAGGCCTTTATAAATTAGTTATGTGCATAATTTGTCTTCCCCGCAGCTGTCTACTGCTGCATTTTTAGTGACAACCTATTTACATTCTTTCTAATTGTATGAGCAAGATCTCAGATAAACATCACTTATGTGGCAACTGAATAATTGTTTGACAGCATTTTGCATCTTTGATGAAACATGAAGAAAAAAAATCCACTAACAGTGCCACTGCTGCCAGGACCAGTTATCACTCTGCAAAATCCAAACTTCAGTGCTATGAAACTGTGATTATAAAAGCTACACATTTTAATGGATGTATCTATTCTTACTATTGCACTTGATAATTCCATTCATGGATTGTAGGGAAAGCAGTACATGATTTTAGCAAGCAGTCTTAAATGAGCAGATTAACAGGTAGAAGGAAAGGGATTAGGCTTTTATCTAACATCAACATTGCATGAGAGAGTATCCACTCTGCTGGGAATAATTAGTTTGTTTAAACCTCCTTAGATTTAAAAGTGTCATTTGTATTAATTAAGTGTTTAGAATTCTGTTCTTACCTTTTCAATCCTATTTTTCATGGCTCTATACAGCAATAGACATAAAAAATTGATTAAAGGCATGTTCCTCTATTTTTTCCAATGCTTTTATTTCTCATGTAGTAATGAAAGCATTTGTCTTAAGAAGCGAAACTATAATAAATATATTTTTACCCACCTGAATTCTCAGTTTAAATGGTTATTTGTGCTTTATCAAGCAAGCATTCAAAAATTAAATGGTACTTATCTCTTTTAGCCACCTTTAAGCCCTAACAGATCACAAATCTGTGCATGACCCCATGACTACCACGGGAATTTCCATTCTGCTGTTAGTTAAATAGCTTCATTTGGGACACAGTGCATGCAGTAGAGTCCATGAGGCAGCCACACTGGGCAAATCAGCCTTTGATGTACTGACAAGCTGTAAAAAAATTCAAAGTTAATGCAAAATGTTAAGAAAAATCAACAGCCAACTCAACTTTCTGTATTGAAAGTGTTGCACATGATGCAGTCAATAATAACGTGCAGTAGAAAGCATGCTCTGCCATTAATAATATTTTATTCTTCTTTTTTCTAATTATTCTTTTTACTGCTTGTTTTTAGTAACCTGTACATGCATAAGTATAAATAGATGTGCACACACAAACATCTATTTCATAACATCATGGAAAAGGCTGGGCTGGAAGGGACCTTAAAGCTCCAACCCACCTGCCGTGGGCAGGGATGCCACCCACCAGACTAAGTTGCTCAGGGTCCCATTCAACCTGGTCCTGAAATTTATATTTATCTGTATTTGTGTGAATTTTTACCCATAATAAATATATTTTAAGTTTCTTTCTCCCATATGCATTTCAGTTATTCTTTCTCTGCTGAGTTTTGCTAATGTCTGTTTGATGATTTTGGGGGGTTTCAAAAGGTGACTTTTTTGCTAAATCCCCTTCTCCTTGGATTTTACCACAAGCCACATGTCCTTGGAGTTATCACAGGGGTAAAGCTACCTCTTCAGAGGGGCATTTGCATCACTACTCACTAGTCAGTGCTGGATTTAACGTCTTGTAATCACAGAAATTTCTTTTGTCTTTTTTTTTCTGTGTTTTGTAACTTCTAGGTTGAGATTAGCCTGTGAGTGCCTTCAAAGACAAGCCATGTAGTACACAATAATTTCATTTTATTCAGTTCCTTCCCATGCTTTCTGATTGATTATTGAAGCCAGAGTCGCTGTTCATCTGTGTTCTCCTTCAGTTTGAGCATTCAAGGCAAAAAATACAAAACACTTCTTTCCATATTCATTTTCAAGAAGAGCTAAAAGCATCAATAATAAACAGATTTCTTTGTGAAAGTTCATTTGTTTAGGAATATCCTTAGAAGCCTGTTTAATGAATGAAACCTTCAGTGTTGCTTTAGCTGTCTGTACGAAGATCTGAAGTTTATTTGTGACTTATTAAAGGTTTGATCTATCCTAAAAAGGAAACCAGAAAACTTTTGAGCCTGAAATAAAAATTGGATTTGCATTGTTTAAAAATGTGGAGCTAATGGTTTCCTGTAGGGGAAACACCTGTTACTAGTAGAGTATTAAAACAATATTCCAGATCCCATGAAAGTGAATAAAGAGCTCAAAGAACCATTCAGACAGAAAGCCTTCAACAAAATTCAACAAAGACTATCAATCACACTAGAAAGCCTTGATGAAATGTTTTCATTACTTCTAAACAACAAAAGGTGTCTTCCTGGGGAAAAAAAAAGAAATCCTTGGGGATATTTCAGCCGATTAATTATACAAATAAATTGTTTCTTTAGTAACAAGGTGGTTACGAACAACATTGCAATGTGCCTCTCATACTTCAGAAAGTAGGTATTTCAATACTGGTAGGAAAATTTAAATTTCAAAGCATGTTCTTTTTCATTTTTAGTAAATGCCTGTGTGTTTAGAAGGAAGAAAGTAATTGAAGGCGAATCTGAGGGAAAGCTATCATAGAGGGTGTTATTCTTCCCTTCCAGCTCCTGTTGATGGGTATCTTATCTCGAAATTCATCCCATTGATCAAGGGTGATGATTTACATAGCAAGAGAGCACTCAGGATGAGCACTGCAGCATATTTCAGACCATAATTCCCTGAAATCAACAGAAATCTCTATGTGCACTCAATGACTACTGTAAAGGAGGACTCCTCCTAAAGTAAAGTAAACGCAGTGAAATGAAAAATTTCTACACCGAGAGCTGGCATAATAGAAATGGCCAGGGACTAATGAAAGTGAGCTCCTTATTTTTTGTTAAAGTTTCAGTGGTATTGTATATGTGATCTTTTCTTTAAACTTTGAAGACCAAGGGTAACTCATATGATAATTTTCATGGTTCATGGCACAGCTGATAACAGGCAATTTTATTAGCTGATTTCAAATCAAGTCCACAACTCCTGGTTGAGCTAGAGGATATTGTTTAATAAGATAGCTAATATTATTTAAAATACTTTATGTAACAGAGAATTGACAGTTTCAACAGAGAAGTTGCTCCAATATCATTATTATTAAATATTATCACCTGATTTCTCATCTGAATGTATCCACTGTCAGAAGCAAGACACTGCAGTGTCACATTGTACCAGTGTCTGCCTCAAAATTCCTTTATTAAAACTCTATTTTTTGCATATATTTAGAATCCCTTTTTTAATAAATGAACTCATTATTTTTTTTCTTTAAGTTTCTCACTATAAAACAGATTTCCTAGAGTTAAAAGCGTGTCTGTTAGTTTTCAGTCCTTTAGAAAGTACACTTACTTTGAAATATGAAAACTGGATATGAGAATGATTATACGATTAACATATAATGTTTATTTAACATATATTGCTAACATCATCAACATATAACATATAAAACATATAAAAGAACTTTTTCTATGCTCTTATTCAGTATTCTCCAACTGCTAATCAAAGCATTGTTTTTTAAGGTGCCTAGTTAATGAATTTTGATACTCTAGAGTAATTATTTAAAAGATTGCTCCATAGGACTTACCTATAATATGATGTCCAGAAAAAAAAAATAGAAAATAAGAGCTGGAAATTTATGTAACCCAGTAAAACAAACTCAAATTATGTATTTATTCTGATGAGTTTTAATATTGTTTATCATAAACTGAAGTTCAGAATCATTAGTTGTGTATATCTCACTGCAATTTTTAGTGTACCTCTTTATTTGAATTTTATGGGCTTTGGGACACTTGATTTGTGGATGGTCACAAGATTTCTGTACATTTATTACCATTAACCTCCAGCTGGATGATTTCAGCCTTGATTCCTCTTCAAACAGGTTCTGTGTGTGCTCTAGTAATTTTTCTATATCAGTGAAGAGCAGTCTCACCTATTTTGCCAGCAGTTATTTCTCTGTTAGAGCAGAGGATCCTTAGTTCAATCAACTCTTCTAAATGGATTGTTTTTATTCCACCTCCACCACGAAGTGTGATGTGATTTCCCTGATAGATGTGTTTAACTCCAATGCATCTGAGGAATCAGCCACATCTGTGCACTACACGTAGCATTATATTGTTATAATAATCACAGGAATGCAGAAGCCACGAGGATCTCTTCCATATTCTGACCTGTGTTGGAAAAACAAAGAGACAAAAATATTGGATGCTCTGAACTCTCTTTTAATGCAAATGGCTTATATAAAATATTTTTGTAAGTGTGAAGATAGTCTTTTTCTCTTAATTTTCAGTGATCAAAGATATCTGAAAAGATATTAAAATACATCAAAATCTCTGACATGTCAATGCTGTAGAAGATACTGTTTAGCTGGCCTGTAAAAATTATGATATTACAAATTGGAGACCAACAAATGGGCTTTTATTTTTTTCTAGTTAAGAAGCTAATGTACCTGTTCATTTTATTTAATTCTGATTTTGTTTTTTTTTTTTTCTGAATTATAGAGTCAATCATATAGAATGGATAAGTAGCCATTCAGCTACTCAGATAATGATAAATAGGACCAAAAAGTATTATGTCTCCATTTTAGAGGAGATATCCTCTTGGAAAATGATGGAAAGTTACACTGATGACAGTAAGGACAGCCTGAACAGTGCACCTGAAGAATATTGAAAATTAATATACATGTCTACTGAATATCTGTGAATTGTACAAATATTGTACAATAATCATATATACAGACAATTTGTGTCTTGCTGGATGAGACCTTATAGTTGTGTGAACTCAATGTTCAGTTTAATTCTGTGAAAGCTTCAAAATGTTCACTGTAAAAATCATTTTACTTGTCACAGATTTTCTAATGACAAATCCCAAATTCTAGAAGATTTGAAAATAGGATAAACTTGCTTTCTTTAAGATGCAACAATGAAACAATTAAAGATGTTCGGATACCATTTAAGTTTTGAATGAAAACCATAAGAAAATCTTCTGTATTAATATATACTGTATTAATATTCCTTTGACAAATGAATTCAAAGCACCTGTTTTTGAAAAGGGCAGCCCAAGAGATGTAGGTGTGTTATATAGTAGGTGTTATACAGTGCACTCTATCATTTGTTTTATAAATCTTCTTTGATATTTTATAACCCTTTTATACTGCAATATTGTAATTACAACCTGTGAATTATAGATGTAATTATGTTGCAATTACTGTAATGAGGACAGCAATGGCAGTGCAGAACCAGTTTAAGACAACTTGATAAATGCGAGTGAAAAACAAAAGAAACAGAAAAAGAATATAATTTCATGCCAACAGTCAAACCACAGTAATATATTGTCTTTCCAAGCTAAAAGAAAGATTTCTTTTTCAGCATTTAACAATCTATAGAAATAAGCAAATATTAAAAAACTGGGACTGGAAATCATTCTGAAAAGTCATAGGTGTTCTTTAAAATATCAGAGTGCTGTGTGAGACTCAAGACTGGGATTCAGGGAATCAATACATTTTTGGGGTTTTCCACCAATTCTTTTATGTGTCTCTATTATTTATTTTTTCTGTTGACCACCAAAAAGTTTATTATGTGTTCTGATCTGTTGATAATGTTTGCTGCTGTCATGTCCAAATTAACTCTGAATTATTTTGTCTTATTATACAATTGACGACAAACAGCTAATTTTTGGGGAGCTGTGTTCTTGGCAGCTATGTCCTGGTTGCCAAGGCAAGGTTTATTGATCCTATTCATCAAAATCCCATGCATGAAGGCTGCAGAGAAGCTGTGGCAAGTCAGTAATTAGTTTGTTGTGTGTTGTGTGTTTGTCCCCTTCTGTGTGAGTCCCCATGCTGTGTCATGTTGGTGATTACAGTGCTGGAGATGCCTTCAGGTTCGAAGTGGTTTTCATACAACATTTTAGCAGTCACTGTCCAAATCTACAGTACAGTGACTCTCTCACAGAGGACAAACATAGCAGCCCCAAATTCTTGCCTACACTTGTTCCAGCTCATTTAATCCTTCCATCTCTAAGGAAGATTTCTCATACCATATGCCTTTATTTGTTGACCAGGGATTTAAACCCCTCAGCTAATCTGAGTCTGTTGTGAGGCTGCAACAAGGCTGGGAGGGGCTCTCTGCTGGAATGAAGCATGATTACGTGGGATAGATGAACTTCCATGGTTCCCTGGTCCACTGCAGCAGTGTCACTGTCAAGCTGTGAAGCTCATCCCGGGGGTGATGTGCCTGGGAGCTGTGATTCCCATACCTTGTCAAACTGCAGCAGCTGGACTTTCCTGGGAGTGGAGAATCTGTCCTCAGCTTTCTCCCCCAAAACGCAGCTCAGCGACCTAATTGCACTTAATGAGAAATACCAGGGAAACTTCAGCCAATAAGGGCTTCCCTGTCCACTTACTTTGGAGTCTGAAGCACAGTTTTGTCCACACCAAGGTGTTTCCTACTTTCATTTCTCAGAAATAACTCACAGATTTTGATATATTAATCTTCATGTGTTCGGCAGTAACCAGTCTGTTGATTTATAATATCAAGGCAGACTATTGGCCTGCTTTATTTTTTTTTTTTCTTTCCCCTGCTATGACAGCCTGGAATGCCATCTGCTGCTGGGATTCTTATCCCTTAAACTAAGTGTGTAATTCAAGTATACAATACAGTATTGTGCTTCTGTTTTTTTTAAACTGCACAGCTGTTGGGTACAAAAGATAAACTCCAACAGTGTTGTTTTAAGTCTGTTATCTATTAAATATCAATGAAGCCACGCATTGTTTAGCACCATTATCAAAGATGAGTTTTTTCTCCAAATAATCAAATAAACAATCTGCAGCATCAAACCAAGGTGGGGAATTTCATTAGGCTGTTGGGTATATCTAATGTTCTCATTTATCAAACCTTATAGAACAAAGATGTTCATTCACTTGAAATGGTACAGTCCTGTACTTAAAATAGAAATGCTAAGGAAAAACATAAAATTATTCATACCAAAGAGGGAATAGGAAGTACTGCAATAGAAAGTCTTGAATAAATTAAATAAGCAACGACTAAAGAATATATTCCATCTTAAGTTGTTGTAATTAACTCTTGAGAGCGATTCTTAGTTGGCTGGAGGATTTGAGCAAATCTCATGCTCATAATTTGTACTTAAAGGAAACGTTTTAAATGAGAATGACTTTTGAAACTGCAAATGTTTTGGTATAGGCGAAAAAAATCTCAAATGATCAAATCAAACAACAAAAAAAAAAGCTCTTTATTTTTGCTTGACACATGCTAGTCACTTTTAACCTGGAAAGGATTTGAAGATTTTCAGTACAATAAGAACCTAGTGGAAACATGTCACCATACACTGTGCCATATGTAACATGTGGGCATATCTCATGCCCTGTCAGCATATCAGGAGTTAGGCTACAGAGAGAATATCTGAATAATTCTGTAAGAGAGTGTTAACCATAGAGAGCTGCATATTAATCTTCCCTACAAACAAAGAAGAAGAAGCACTAGAAGAAGCTGCACCCAGAGTAGGGAGAAGAATGGGAAGTATCTGGGAGAGGCAGCCCTGTTAATCAGCACTTTTGGTTAGTTTACAAATTCTTTCATCACAAAATAAAGCTGGGAGCTGTTCCTTTGCAACACGCAAAAAAATTGAAGGGGTACTTAAATACTGGCTCTACAAAATAATGTATACTGGATATACAAAATAATGTTGTGATGCAGAATAATTAAGTACCTTTTCTCTGCAGGTGAGATTAGAAGCAAAAGTGTGTCGTTCCACATGCTCTAATCAATGCAATCAAGAATTTTGCTTTGCCTCTGGGGAAAATTACCTGATTTAAAAAAAAATAAAAATTGGGAACTAGAGACACTCCCTTCACCATGTCTTTCTATTACATTGGGGGGCTGCAGGATTCTCCTGAGATGCAGATTTGAAGTCTTTCAGGCTGAAGAAGCCATTGAATCTGTCTTTGGCATGCTGGCACCTGAGCTACCATTTTAAAACTAGGGCATTTCTACAGCTTCCCCCTTCAGATATATTTTTGTATGTTAATAACCCATGAATTCTTTTCCTGATGTAATTCACTCCTGACTGTTAAGTAACTCTGAGATGGCAGGAACATTTCTCCTTTTAGAAAATAACCAGAAATCTTTTCCTTCTTTAACTACATGGAGACAATTCCCAATGCAGATGGAAACAATCATTTGCTGCTCAAGAATTAATTCTTAAATGAAAGCATATAGGTATCAATAGACACCAACTTAAATGGGTTTTGCAGGGTTTTGAGAGTTGGACTCCTGGAGTCAGTTTCCCCAATTCTACCTAAGCTCCTTGTTAGGAACCTTAATTCGTATGGGATCTGTGAGCTTAGAGTCCAGGTCTTCAGAAGCATTTAGTCAGCTGTTTAAATCAATGTTAGGTACTGAAGAACCTTTAAAGATATGAGCCCAAATGTCTCTCTTTGGTGCAGTACAGAAAGCCATCTGTAGGGCAGAAAATCGAGTTCTCTTGGGGCTGCTGCTGTAACTGCACCAACTTCCCTCTCATTGTCCCTGTGCAGCTCTGAGATAAACTCCCCCTGATACCTCTGAGATCAGCCAGCTCTAGATTTGTAAGAGGTTATTACTGTTTGTATTACCAAAAAAAAAAACAAAAAAACAAAAAAGCAAAAAAAAAAAAAAAAAAAAAAAAAAACCCAACAACAAAAACAAACAAACAAAACAAACAAACAAAAAAACAACCGAGAAACAAAACAAAATTTAAAAAGCCCCAAACAAAATATGGCACTTTTGGATGCTACTCATTGTTCCTTGAATTGTAAAAAACACAAGATAAAAACTGGTGTGTGCCTTTGAGTTTATGTCACAATTTTCAAGTTCTCTTATTGGGTTAGGCACTTGTCTTTGACTGAATTCCAATGAGATTTTTACACCTAGCAGGAACCTTTAAGTTTATTCAAAATCCCCTTTTCAAGTTCTTAAATTGTAGCATCTGAGAGTAAAACCTGATAAAGATCTGGGGATGTTACTGGGATGTTTTTGTTCTGCAGCTGAGATGAATCTATTATAAATATTTAGAAAATCATGATTATGAATTTCATTTTTAAACGCCTGTGAACCCTTGAATGTGCAGCTGTGACTGATCTCTTCTGCAGTCCCATGCCATGAGAGGCAGTGGGAACTTTTTTGCTGATTTAGATGGCAGAAGACTGAAAAATACCCCTGTGAAGAGGAACAGATCTGCCTTGTGAGAGTCAGTAACAGTGGCATTAACTCTTTGATGCTACCACTATTTCAATTTTAGTATATCCAAATGAGAACAGCATTGCTCCAGTGGTAGGAAACCAAAAGAGGAATGGTTTTACATATGCTTCAGAGAAAACTTTACTCTGGAAAAACACCTTTTTTGTTGTTTTGGTTTGTTGTGGGTTTTTTATGTTTTTGGCTTTTTGGTTTTTTTTTTTTTTATGGGGGAGTTGTTTTATTGTTTTGTAGGAGTTTTTTTGGTTGATTGGTTTTTGTTTCTTTGTTGGGGTTTGGTTTTTTTTGGGGGGGGGGGATGTTTTTTGGTTGGTTGGTTGGTTGGTTGGTTGGTTAAACAGCCTCTCCCTGCTCCTGGCAGGCAGCTGCCCAGTAAAGCCAGCCACCAGAGCCATTTATAAAGCATGAGGTCCAATTCCTGACCCCAAGCCCTGCTTGCTGTTTGCTTCCAGGAGTGAATTTTGTGTCGATGACAAGTGAACATTGTTAATGAAAGTTCCATTCGTCCTCAGTTTTCACTTTGGACTCTTTGGCTGCCTGTGCAATTTCCTACACTCTGCACCGTGCCTCAGGGTCCTTATTTCTGCTGTTTGGGCTCTGGGATCCTTAGCAGGCTGCAGCTCTCCATCAGGGGTGGGAAGCCCTGCCCTTCTGCTCCAGCAATGGGGAATGCAGGGGGATTTGGCACCCAGGGTGTGCTGTTTGGTTTCCCGTTTCCATACGTGCTCCCGTGCTCCGGAGATGCTGATGGAAGGCAGTGTGTGAGCACATTTTGGGGTGTGGGGCACGGTTTTGGGAGGGATATGACTCACTGCTGGAGCTGTGAGGCTGCTTCAGGCAGGGAGGTGGGTGGAGATAATCCTGGGGTTTCTGACTTTAACAGCAGGTCAGGAATTAGGTGACTTACTAGAGAATGTCATTAGAGAACACCCAGGCAGTCTGGGTATAATAAACAACAAAGCCTTAAGTCCAGAGGACCCCATTAACACTCAATGTGTCTTTGAAAGTATTAAAGCCTAACAACACCACAGACTACTTTGTATTTTAGCTGTAAGATGCTCAGGAGTATTAGGTGTAAAGCCTGCATGAGAATCTGCCATGTGTTAAAGTTTATCTGACTGTAACATTCAACCACTCCTTCCTAGCCTGTTTGCCCTTAGATCTATTTCCCATATTGCAGGGGCTAATTTTAAAGCAAATAAAATAATTATGGCTGTGAAGGCATGACAGACTCTTGGACTTCAGTTTCTTTCTCAAAGGAAGCAAAAAAATTTACAATATACATCTGCATAAGACAAAAATAGATAACTATTGACTGAAACATCTTAATTCTTTAACATCTTTTACTGGAAAACTTACCTAATGCTTTAAAATTTGAAAGTATAAATTTTGAAAGAAAATTAAAATGGAAAGCATTTGGTTCCCAAAATGATGAAATGAGATATTTTGACATTTATAGAAATTGCTTACACTTATAAAATGAAGTTCCTGTAAAGCTTACTTGATTTGTGCAATGTTAACTTTCCAGAGACATGAATAGTCTGTCAGCATGTTCCATTGAAATGTCAGGCATTCATATTAAAAGTTGTAAATAACATATTTACAAATACAAGCATCTGAAACAAAGCACAAATAATATAACAATAGATGGCACCTAATGGTAGCTTTTTAGACATTATGCAAACTTACAGTCAGGTGTTGTTTACTGCTTTGTGAATTTTTGCCATTAGGTAAAAAATCAGTTTCATGAGCATCACAATAAACTTTTGTAAGGAAGCTAAACTTTTTAATAACTGGTTGTAACTGCCATAAGGAGCTAATTTGTCACAATCTAAACTATACTGTTCGTCTTCACAATCATTACAGTTTGGATAGTCACAGGGTAGTCATTTAAATATAATGAGTCCTATCTAGGAAAGAAGCCGAGAAGAAAATAATTTTGTATTATGGCCTGAAAGAATATAAGAAAAACGGTAATCATCAGATTTTCTCGCTAAACGAAGTTTCCAGATTTGCAGGGTGACTATTGTAGATTTTAGAACTTGGCAGGACAAAGCCTAGGGGTAGTTTGGGTAGTCTTTGGTGTCAAGGCAGGCGGACATCCCTTGCCTTGGGATGCTCCATGACCTGCTCACCTCACTTTCTCAGTTCTGACGTGTGCCATGCTGGTGAGTGATGTCAGAGGGTGTGAGATGGTGACAGGACACCCCTGTGGGTGTGAGATGGTGGCAGGTGATGTCAGCAGGTGTGTGATGATGACAGGACAGCCCAGTGGGTGTGAGATGGTGACAGGACAGCCCAGTGGGTGTGAGATGGTGGCAGGTGATGTCAGCAGGTGTGGATGATGATAGGTCACCCGGTGGGTGTGAGATGGTGACAGGACACCCCCGTGGGTGTCTGGGGTGGGTACAACTGAGGCACAGGGTGGGGGAGCTGCCAGCAGCGTGCTCAGTGAGCACAGAGCATCCCTGAACCCCCCAGGGCCAGGCAGCAGGAATTCACCCTCTCCTGCTAAAGTTTCCGCACAAGGACCCCAGAAAACTGGGCTCTCCCTCTTGTGTGGTAGGAAATAAAAACATTCAGAACTCGGCTGCATTTGCAAAACCCTCGTTTTCTCACTGGCAGTAACTTGTGCCTTCTGTGGAATGCTGTTTGCAGCAGTGCCTGTGCAGTTCCTTCGTGGCAGCTCACTTGATAATAATTTGAAGAAATAGTCAAAATAATTTGAAATGATGGTGCAAGGCAGCTTTCCAGAGCAGAGAGGGTTATAAGCAATCAAAAACATGTTTAGTGGGAAGTTGCCACATCACTGAGCCTGATTTGTTTAATTCAAAACAGCTTTATGTACTTTCCTTCATCCGTAGCACCATTCCTGGGGAGCTTTCCTGGAGCTTCTGAAGGAATATTCCGAATATTTCTACGCCTGTATCTTACAGAAGGTTTCTGCAGAAAACTGAAAAAATTAATCATCTGTGAGACAGAAAAGCAGGGATGTTGTTTGCACTGCCTTTGAATGGCTATGGCCTCCATAAACAATGTTAATAAGCCAAAAAAGAGGGAAGACAAGGTAGAAGTATTTATACATGGCTCTATCCTATATTCCAAATGGATGCCTGTAAGAGATAAAGGACTCCAATGCATTGGCCTTGCTGCATCTGGCCATGTCCAGTCACATCCCAGCTGAGGAGAGAGCAGGGAGGGAGGGAGGGAAGGAGGGAGGGAGGTTTGGCTGAACGCATTTCATCTCATCTGCTGTGCACCTTGTGCCTTTAGCACCCAGAATAGCACTGGGGCCAAGCCGGGGATGACTCAGTTTTCTGGGGAGGGCTGGAGATGCCAAGGTAACCAACGTCACTTTGCTCTGCCCCCTCCTTCCTATTCTTTGTGCTGGGAAGAGGCACGAGGCTCTTAGGAATAGGAATATTTAGTGCACGTTGATTCAGAGCTGTGCTTCTGACGAAAGCCCCTGCAAGTGACAAAAAAAATCGTAGGACTTTTTTTTTTTATCTAATAGAACAAAATTAATTCTATTTTTTTCCTAATATAGAAAAAAATTTATATTTCTAAAAAATAGAAATATTTTTTCTAATATTTCTAACAATTCCAATGTTTTCTAGCATTGATATTTCTAATACCAATACATAGTGGCTGCTAATGTATTGGTAAGCATCTGAAAGGGATTAAGGGAGCTGCATTGTACCATACCCTAAAATATATCAGTTCAGCATTTACTACTACTATTATTATTATTATTATTATTATTATTATTATTATTATTATTATTATTATTTCTAAAATGAAAAAAAAATTAAAATGCTTTTTAAATCTATTCCTGGTTACAGCATTACCCATTCAAAGACTGCTGGGATTATCCATCTTTCAATTTAAGTGTGTCAGAATTCAAGGCCTACATTTGGTGCAACCGGGGCGTTCTATTTAATTAAAAGCATTGCTGTCGTGATCCCTGGCACTGTGAATTATTCCTCGTCCCTGGGATGAAGGGAAGCACGCTAATTGTAAGCTGATTTAGTGGTTGTTTTCAGGCAACTGGATGGCACCGCTATTTACACTAAATGCGGTCAAGTATCCTCTTAATACAGACATGGATTACACACATTAAGCACAAGACAACATAATCTGAAAGCACGCTAAAATGTAACAGAAATCCTGACAAAATCTAAACCAGCTGTTGTGCGGCTACAAATTACTTCTGCAACCCGTCCTAAGAGTTTTAGTGAAATAAATGGAATGATAAAGAGCAAGGGAAAAAAACCTTCTAGCAATACAAACCCTTAGAATAATGACAGAGTGAAAAATTAACATATTTTAAACTGTGTCAGAAAGGATTTTCTCTATGAGGATTTCTTGCTGAAGAAAAAGTATTTTTACAAAGATTAATATGAGTATAAATGCACACATTGTTTGCTGTAACCCAAAACCTTAAAAGTTTTTCTGTTTGGCTCCCCAAACTCTGTCATGAAACCAAATCATACAAATTTCATACACAGAGTGCAAATATTTTCATAGAGATTTTTTTTTTTCATTTTCTCTTATTGCCTCTGAGACACTGATGGGTGTAATCACTCATACTCGTTCTGATTTTCCATTTCTGTAGCTGATTGTAAGAAAGTCTGACATCAGATGTGTAGACAAATTTAATTACCTCTGGCAGGTAGAGGAATTCTAGGATTCAGGAAAGCTGGCCTTAATTCTAGTACGTTTTAACATCAGTTTTATTCATATTAAAAAAAAATAAAAAATTTCAAGTATCCTATATTGAACAGTCTGAGGCATTAAAAAGTATATAAAAAAAAATGTTAAAGATGGTGTAATAGTCATCCCTAAAATTATGAATATTTATGATCTGATTTTGATCTCATTCCGATTGAAATATTGGTAATGGAAGAGAGGGGGTTTTGGGGGCTTTTTTACATAAAACATGTTATTTTTGTTATCTGATATTTGTTTTTGTCTCTCCTGTAGATTTGATGGTGTCAGCTAGTTCAAAATACCTCTATGTGATGAACTGTGGGAGGATTGTGCAATAAAAACCTTCTGTGACCAGACCTTCAGCCAAGAAAGAAAGGTTCTATCCTACACTTGGCAGTGTTTTAATGAACTTCATAATAACTCTGTCTAGGTACAAAGATTTACATCTTCCAAGATCAAGCTGTTGGGTGCAATGTGCATAATGAAGTTATTGTCAACAAGGAGGAGCCAGGAAATTGGATCACCAGGGCCATCTTTTCTGCAGTCAAGTTAGATATGGGGCTAAAATTTTAAAAACTTAAGCAACTTATAATGTAAATGGTACACTCATGTGTTTACTAAGAAGAGGCAAAAAAAGAAAGAAAAACTCACACAGATAAATTAGCTCTAAATTGTCTGTTTTTACAGAATTTAAAAAAAAAAAATAAGATGGGAAATTAAGGTAAACATTCTACTATTAATTTCCAATATTCTTATCAGTGTTACTAATTACATTTTTTTTTTTTGCTTGCTTTTCTCTGATTGTTCTAAGGTTTCTTTGTTTTTGTTTTTCCTTATGGAAACAGTATAAAAGCATTTTTCTCCTTGCAGAAAGGGAAAAATGGGTTTTGAAGTAGCAGGACCTTATTACTGAGAACAAGTTTAGGTGAAGGGATAAGTGTACTTCAGATAAAGGAGAAAAGGTGAAAATAGATGTTCTTGTTTTATATGAGACCTAAAACTAACATGTTTCAAAGCCATATTTCCCTGTATCCCTCACTCAGCACTTCCAGCCACTCCTGGCTTGACAGAGGTTGAGAGCAACTTTTTTACTGATATGACCTGAAAAAAAAAATCTTAAATCATATTTGTGTTAGACAACTTATCTTTTAGACCACTTATCTTCTGAATAATTTATTTGTTTGTTTGTTTGTTTGTTTGTTTTTTATTTATAATCAGTAGATTTTGGGTTATTTCCATTCTTATCTGTTTTAACTCTAAACAGAAAAGTGCTGAGTAGAGGATACATGCAATATTATACTTGGTTTAGAGAGAGTTGTCACAGTCCTTCAATTCATTTAGTTCTAGTAAAAGAATGGATTCCAGCCAGCAGAATTCAAACAAACAAACAAACAAACAAACAACACCAAAAAAAAAAAAAAAAAAGAATGCTGGTTTTGACTTTATTAAAACCCTGAAATCACAGAATCATTAAAGTTGGAAAAGATCATCAAGTCCAATCATAAAACTCTACATTTTTTCTCAGAAGAGTTGTTCAGGTGGTGATTACTACCTTTATTAAAAAGTAACTTATTAAGGCCTTGAGAATCACATTAGAAGTAAAATAAAACAAAGCAAAACAAAATAAAATAAAGTGTGTCACATCAAGAGGACTTGTAAATGTGTTGAGTTTAAAAAGGCCACCTGGATTTCAGATATTTTTGCACTACCTCAGAGGCATCAATGTCTTTCATGTATTTTTCTTAAAACAGAGCTTTCTCCTCTTCTCCCTCTGGCTTCAGGTGGGCAGCACCTGTTCCATTTTTAGGCCACTGATGTATTTGTCCAAATTTTAGATGTTTTAAACAGTTTAAAAAAAATTAAAAATCAATCCAAAAAACAAGAGTCATGGCATGGACTGTAGGACTTAGAGAATTCCACAGTCCAAACCTTATAATGGAAAATATTTTACCTTTTTTTTACTTTTGTCTAGGAATTCTGGAATTTATTTAATTTAGCCTATTAAATATAAGAAAAATGTCTCCTCAATACAGAGTGTTCTTTTCAATGAGTCAGCTATTATTAATCCTACTGATTAAATACTTTAATCTCTTTACACAAAACTGAACTTTACTAAGGAAAACTGTTCGTTACATCACCATGCAGCACAGCATTTATGCAAAAACTTACTTGACATTTGATATTCTAGATTAAAAAAAAAAAAAAGTCCATTTCCTTTCTGTTATATTGCTTTCAAAAGTATTTGTGCCCAAAGTGTGGGGATATTGTGAAGTTAATGAAATGCAGAGTTGATGGAATGCTTAGCATTTCTGATGATGAAATTTTTACCGTTTTATTCTAGCCCACAGGACAGTGGGACAGTGACTTGTCACCAGCACAGAGTGGCACTGGTGGTGCCTTGAGGGGTTCTCACTAGGGAGTGGGTGATGTAGCACCAAGCCAAGGAGAAATTAGCATGGTTTTATTTAAGAGTAAATGAGGAAAAAAAAAAACCCTCCTGCCTCGAGTGTTCTGCACGATAAATGGTAACTGTATGGAAATACACACCATGGCTGAGATCCCGTGGAGATTAGGGGTATATGACTTTTTGTATGGGCCAGCTGTACTATCAGATTGGTATTAGATGCCTCAGAAGGATGTGCTGTGTACAGAATTTCTGGCGTTCCCTATCAAGAGTTCTGGAGGTGTAGGTATTTTCCTGTCCCCTGCTTTCTGAGATGCAGAAGATGAAATCTTATTATCCTGCTCTCAAAGCCTCAGGGAGAGATTCCATTTTGAAAGAACCAACTCCTTCTAGTAACTCAATTTCCAACAAGATCCTTACAAAAGATAAATTGTCAGATAATCAGAGATGCTCCTTTTGTGGAATTCCACAAGAACGGTGGGCAAATAACCCACTGGAAGATAAAGCACCTATTACCAGCACAAAGTGTAAGTCCCTCTAAGCAAGGTTTTGCCTGTGTGAATGACCGATACCATCTGGAAGCAGAAGATTGACAGGCTGGAAGGCAGTTAAAGATAATAACAGGGCACCTGAGAATCACTGAGGGAATTTATCACTGTCACAGTGTGTGCTAAGTAGCACACGGCAAGGGTTTGCTGCTTTTTTTTCCCCCCATCATACAATTTAAGCCTCTGGACTGGTTTCACATGCAGCTGAAACAAGGGAGCACAATGGGTATTTTCCTCATAATGCTGTCCCACTGATTTCAAATACATCTCATTAGTGCAGTTTCATTTTACATAGCTCGACAAATACTGTTCACAAAAATGGCTATAATTACTATTGTCTAAGCCACATAAAGTAGAGATTATCATTTAAAATTTACAGGCTCTTTGCAGTCAAACTTAATTCTGATGCATTCCTGCTCTCTTCCAATACAGGCAGCATATTTTATTTCTAGTTGCTATTCATTTTCTCTAAAGTAACTGCATTATTCTTATTTCCTGTGTGCTAACATGCATTAAAATTTACTTAAAGGAGGCAACAGAAGGAAGAAGCGTGGTCACCCTCTCTTTATGTAAAATATACAAAATATGAAGCTCTGCAGGTGAAATCCACCCATATGCAAAAAAGCCCCAGCAAACCTGATTCATGATCTGTGTGTTCATTTAATCCCACCTCAGCTCTCAAAATAGAGTGTGGTGGGAGTTGTGATACATGAAGTGGCAGATTGAAGCTATGGCTGTGAACAAATTGTGAACTCCATGCTGCCTGGTGAATCCTGTTTTGTTTCAGGTTGTTTCTTCTGAATCCTCATCTCAAGTTTAAGTATTATCTCTATAACAGATTATAATATATTTTGTTGATTAAATTGTATTCTATTTAGTAAAAGGACTTGATACTTTGTGAAAAATATGTTTGAGAATGCAAGATAAAGTACTGAAGAGCCATAAATTTTAAGGCCCTCCTCCTGTGGGGTATTTCTTTTGTATTATTAGGTTCATTGATGTGAAGAGCTAGAGAAAAAACTCAATAAATGTGCATTTCAGCCAAAATACAGAAACCAGCTGTCTTAAAGGAAACCTAATTTTCAAGGAAGGATATGCTTCCAATTTTACTTTTTTTAATTATTTTTTTTTCCCCCCAAGACAGTGACTGTTTACCCTGATCACTGTTAACCTTATACCTGGGGCAATAAACAACTAGTGAGAGAAGCTTGTGCTATTCAAATCCTTTCCTGATTCCTCTTCTGAAGGTATGTGCCTCTAGGGAATTTTAACTAAGAAGGGTTTTTTGGATTAGTTAATGACTCTGGAAAGTTTGGAGCTGCCATGAGCATTCCTGGTATCCACGAGGCTTGCACAGTGCTTGTGGCTTGCAAGTGATGTACATCTCCTGTCCTTCATCACCATTTTCAGTGTGTTTTCATTCTTGCCTCTGCCCTAATCTAGCATCCTGTGTCTCTTCCCACTATTTGTTCATAGCCCTTTTTTTCCTGGAGGCCTTTTTGTGTGCTCATCATAGACAGATATTTAATATAATTTATCTGTTTTACTTCAGTCTGTTATAGCTGAGCAGATTTTAAAGCAGAAGTTTTATGATTTGCCCTTATTCGAAGTAGCAGAAGGCATTCCTCACTCTGAAAATCCCTCAGCCTGGATGTGTCATCCAAATTGCCTTTGCAACCTTAAATCTGTGACACACCTAATTGAAATTTGAAATCAGCCTTCTTGTTACTACCTATGGTGTGCTGATTTCAGTCTCATGTTCCGAATGAGCTGCCTGCCTTGCTTTAATTTAACCTGTTCCTCCTCACCCCTCACCTTGAAAAACCCTCAATTGCTGGAAAGTTTCAGTCTGAAGGTTTGTCCAACTAGTTAAAATAAATGCAAGAGGATCTAAAAGACAGCCAGAAGTAGTGCCTATGTGCTGGATTTTCACAGTATGGTGGCATTGGCTGTATTTTGTGATTCATTTCCTTGTCCTAAATAAATTAATTCCAACCATAGTCTCTTGAAGTCCCTTACCAAGCAAGATCCCATACTGTTAAAGTCTTTCGGTCAGTTCTGTGTTATATATACAGAGCCTGATAGTTCTTGTTATTTGAAGATTTATGGGATAATTAGATCAGTTTTCTTCTTGACCTTGCCTGCCTTGTGGAGCTGCTTTTCAAGTTTGGAAGCAAAGGCCTGACTAGACAAGAGAAAAGTGAGTATTGCTACTTTCCTGTGAGCTCCATATGGTTTTCAATTAAGGGGAATATATAGGTAATGGCTGCCAATTGTATCAATTTTGTGCAGAATTCCTGAGAAATGACAGTAGAACACAAGGCATCCCCTACAATGAAATGTGAGACAAAATGGGAGAGATGAAAATGAAGGGAGACAGAATGTCCGGAAAACACTCAAAGCACCACCCTGGCCACAAAGAAATAGAGTTCAGAAACCCCAACTGCTCTGAGTGGAGAGCACAGGCACTGGAACAGAATTGTGTTAGAAACAAGGGCATTCCTAAAATCTTCCTTTAAGTAAAAATCAAGTTATCCACATCATGGCTTGGATTATTTTAATTTTAATTTCCTCCAAGGAAGAAAAAGAACCATTCTAAAATTTAAATAATCTTTCATCTCTGCATCCAGATCTCTTAGCCATCCAATATATTTTTTAGAGAAATTTATTTTTTGAATCTTTACTTATTATGAAATGAAGAAAAATTTAACTTTATATCCCCTGGCCTTGTAAGCAGAATCACTACATCTGATCAGAGGGGAATTTAGCAGCCTTCTCTTAAAATGTTAGGATGATATTCATGTTCTTTGTCACCCCCATCAACAGGATGCAGAGAAAAAGTGGCACAACATTTATAATCAGCAAGTGCCTGCGATCCATAAGCAGCTTCCAAAGCATCCGTGACACATCGGGCAGCATCTTCATCTCCGTGGGAGGTCTGGATCCCTCCCTGGCTGTCTCATCTCAGAGTTAAGCCAGGTCCCTGAAGTTCTGGGAAGACAGCTGCTTGTTTGTGGCAGCATCAGGGAGGCAGAAGGAAGCTGAGAGCCTGTCCCAGACTCTGGGGAATGAGAGATGCCTGGAGAACACGGCACTAAAAGGAGGGATCCCTTGCTGCCAGGTGCCATGGAGGCCAGGAAGGTAGCCTGAGATCCCTTGGTGTCCTGGAGATAAGGTCATGGAGGAAAAGCTCACAAAAGGCTGTTTGAAAGAGTTGCTTGGGCACAATCCCCATCTTAGGAACTCCTAGAGAGGGACGCAGAAGTGGAGAATTGGCACCAACAAGCAGTGCCTTAGGGAAGCTGAGAGAGGAGCAGCAGGGTGCCCTGTGCTCTGTCCCTGTGTCACACAGGACATTGCCCAGGACACCTGTGCCAGCACTGACCATGTCACTTGATGGTGGAGCCAGGTCTCCCTCCCCACGTGGAGGCTTCTGGCCATGCAGGTGTGCTCTGAAGGTGGAAGTGAGGTTGCTTGTTTCTTTCTGTCTCCCCATTGATCCTGTGCCTGCTGCAGTTAAAGTGGATTTGCATTCTTTAGTGTAACATGGTTTAAAATATTCTTCTTACCTATTTGCTTAAATTACAGGTTTTTACCCATTTCTTTGGCTTTGGTGTCGGCCCTGCTTGGCTTGAAGAATGTAAATAAGCAAAAAGTGGCTGTCAAGGTTATCAGTGTCATCTTCAGGAAAAGCAAGATCTTGGTGTTTTAAAATCCTTTCTTTGCTCCCAAACGTTATTTGTCCCAAGGAAAGATGTGCTTGATTTATATGTTACAGTTATCTTATTTCTCTCAGTCATATTGATGGTTGTCACACATACAAAAAAAAAAAAAGTCTATTTATATGTTTATATGAAAGCCATTGTCTTGTTTGTGTGCACAGTAAATACTTTGTTAAGGGTAGTTTGAGTTTACTAAGAAACAGTTAAGGAGGTAGGTGCTACTACTCTTCAATGGAAAAACAGGTATGTGAGTAATAACTATGCAGTATGAGGAGACTTACATAGCCTTGAAGCCCATAAACTAATGAAAAATGTGAGTAAAACTCACTGCAAACATTATTAGAAAAAGTTATCCAGCTAACTCTATAAGCTACCAAATAAAAAATGAAATTGTAAAGGTAGGGTGATTATGGTAATTTATCACTTTAGCTATCATTTAAATATGAAACTAGTATAACTCCTAAGATTTACAGGTCAAAGCTTTCCTCCTGCATACTTCAGGAAGGACTACCTCCAATTTTTTTGGTGAAAGATTTCCACTCATTTCACTAATCAATAATCACTCAATAATGTGAATGTAGAGGATGCAATCTATTGGTAGGCTGATAGTCTCATGTTTTAAAGTATTGGATACACTGCAACATGTAATTTAACAAGCCATAGTCCACTTGAGTTCAAGAAATGTACATAATTCACTAAACCAGGCTATGGCTTGAAGTGCATACAAAGGGTATACCCTACAAATATTATCCCCTAGAAATTCAATGTGATGGCTTTTTATGTTAGGCTTACTAATTTTGAATGACTTAGTAATGATTTAAAAAATGAACAGCTACCTGAAACTCTCACAAGAATAATCTATATGACTTCTTGTCATGATAAATTTTCTCTCTGCTGATAAATCATTTGTCCCCTGCTATAATTCATTTCAGTCCACAATCTGCTTTTGTTTATTAGTCAGAAGTCAAATAAACTTGTTGTACCAAAATGTATTTCTCCCTAGATGACATATAAATCTTGGTTTTTCTTCACAGCAACAAAGGGGCAAGTTGAGAGTAATTCCAGTTGTGGCACATGTAAAACTGACGTAATTGTGAGAGAAATTAAACCTGTAATGCATTTTTGAGACACCAAGTGCTGGAGAGCTATGGATGCAGGCATAATAATCACACATTCATGACACATTGTGACTACTGATTAAAACAAATTATGAGGAGTCAAAACTGCTTTCCTCTGTGCTTGGCTCTTTCACCAAGTCATTTCTGTGGACTTGGGCAAGATGTTTGTCTCTTTCTGTTTAGCCAGGTGTAATATCTTCCACCTGCTGCAGGGGAGCTTCTGGGAGGTTTGGATGTAATATTGAGGGGGGTCTGACAGGTGAGGCATCCTCTGTGCCCTGACATGAGGGCAGCCACATAACCACAGCCCTCTGCCACAATTTGGGGTATAACTCAGATATATTCTATCCTATTCTGTCCCTCAGACAGAAACCTCTAAATCCTTAACAGATTTCCAACATGCTGTTCTCATGTTCCATGGGGATAGCTGTACACAAACACATATATAACAACACTCTGTCCCAACCCAGGCTGATCTACAGCACGTGGCATGTCTTCAGAGGGCCCAAGGAAATGGTGCAGTCTGTCTTGCTCGTTTTCAGTCTATGTAATGAATTCCATTTGTAGCCGGGGCTGCGGTGTCGGCTTCCCCAAGATTCATTAGCTGGAGTAGAACTGCTTTGTTAGGCAAGTATTTACAAGCCTGCAGCTGCAGTGTGGCTGGCTCTGTTTGCATTCTTGAAAACAGTGTCATGAAGCCAAGGGAGCCCACGTAAATTATTAAGCTAATGCATTCTTGTAGATAAAAAAATAAATTGAATTGTTCCTTCCACTGAATTAAAAAATCTTTCATACAGAGAATGCTATGAAGAAATGCCTGCTGCTAAGAAAACATAAAACTTAGCTATAAGAAGGTGGTAAATGCAATCTTAATCTGTTTATTGCAATTTAGATTAGAAAAGAGACTTTGCAGAGGAGACCAAGACAGATACATTCTTGCTGGCCTTTCTGCTAGCAAAATCATAGAAACATAGAATTTATAAGGTTGGAAAAGACCTTTAAGATCATTAAATACAACTACTAACCTTGCACTGCCACTATGTTCACCATTAAACTATGTCCTTAAGTGCCATATTCACAAGTTTTTTGAACACTTCCAGGAATGGTGACTCTAGACACGCCTGGGCAGCGTTTTCCCATATTTTAAAACCCTTGTGTGGGAAAAAAAAAAATCCTAATGGCTAATCTAAACTTCCCCTGGTGCAACTTGATTCCATTTTCTCTTGTCCTGTCATTTGTTAACTGGAAGGACTCCTCACAGGCAAAGAGTGTTGGGTGTTGGTGGCAGATGGAACCACTTTGCTTCTAAATGGAGTGGTGGAGTCTCCATCCCTGGCAGCTTCCAAAAAATGAGTAGAGCGGCACTTTGTGAGCCGGTTGGACTCGATGTTCTTTTCCAACATCACTAATGATCTCATGGTTCTAAAATGAGGCCATGAAATCATGAATCCTGAGATTCAGGAGACTGCAAGCACAACAAATATCCCCTTGCCAGCAGAGGTCTTCACCCCAGAGCTCTGATGAGTCATTATAGGGTTTGGCATGATTTTCTAAGAAACACATCGTGCTGCTGATGGTTTGCAGATACAAGGGCTGTTAGCACTCTTCAAAAGCACCAGAATAAAAGGAAAAATTACATACTCCTGCACACAAGGAATCTTTGCTTTTAGGGAAAACCCAGCATTTAAAAAAAAAAATTAAAAATTAAGAATTGGGCACTGTAGGAGAAAACAGTAAATTGCCCAGGAATGCAGAATGAAAGGTCAACAGCCAGTCTTAACAGCAGAGAGAGTTTTTTGCTGTGGGAATCCGACCTACCAAGATCAGCAACATTTTCCTTCTGAGAATAAATAATGGAGCAATGAACAGGAGGAGCAGAGAAAGAGAAGGAGACGACATTAAAAAATTGCAGTGTCAATGGTAATGCATGGAAGAAACATATTTTAATAAATACTAATGATGTCTAAAAAACGAAATAATATCACTTTTAAAATATAAATACAAAAATGATTCTATAAGCATCAATCCTAGAGAGATAATAAAAAAGAAATCATCAGAAATAAGTTGTCTAATAAAGTTAAAATTAGGCTAGGGGTGTTCTGAGCCAACACAAGTAACCAAAATTAAGCAGAAGAGTAATGAAAAAATTTGTGGATTAACAGTGTAAATGCCATCTGGATACAACTTGAAGTTGCCCACCCAGGCCTTAGCCTCTCGTATTCAGTTACATTAAAGATTTATTTTTATTATTTCACATTCCATCTCTTGCCTGAAGCCATTTGTTTTTATTTATATTAAGCAGAATCATGGGAGCTGCAAGCCAAGGGCAGTTCATAGGTCACATTGTATATAGAGATGTTGATATGCACAAATACTTGACAATCTTGTCTTTTCACCCCAATGCTAGAATACTTTCCCTCCACACTAATTTTTGTCTCCATTTATAGTCCATTTAAATAAGAGGGACTTGTCAAAAATTTGAGACCCGAAATTCTGGATCACAACATTAGTCCATATGCAAAATCCACAACATAAAAAGGTTTCAGACCTTTGAGATATATTCCAAACAAATCTGACCTCAACATTATAAATTTAGGGCTTATGTTTTTGTTTCTTTCCCAGTTTAAAACGAAGTCCTATTGCATTCTATGTCAGATGTACTGTAAAAGAAATCAAAAAACCCATATTAATAAGCTTGTTCACTCTGAATAATTAAAAAAATCTGAAAATAATAGTTTTCAGCCTTAAGATTCAGTAGCAGGATGAATGCTAGTATGAAATTTGATGGCTCAGTTTATGCATTTTGCCAATAGGTGGAGCTACTATTTTTACATTTAATACTGTCTACAGCAACACGGACTGTCTGCTCTGACCAACACGAGAGCAGAGCAGTTTGCCTTTTTCAGGAGTGTTTCTCAGAGTGAAATGATGTGTGGGTTTGTGATTACTTTAGTGGCAGCAAATAAGAACAGACATAACAGCTTGAGAAAACATGATCTTTTTCATTGTTAGCTGTAAAGTTTTTAGAAGTAGTTATGTAGAAAAATAAAGGAAAAAAATACCTTTGCATAATTTTGCTTGTATATATCCCACCTGTGCTTTAACTGTGAATTTTTGTCATATAAACAACTTTGTGCCAGTGAAGGCCTGATTCCACACAGATGAAAGGCAGTGAGAAAAAGAAGAGCAAAATAAGTACAATTTGAGATTAATTAGTTTCATTTTTGCTTTGTTACTCAGCTGTGTATGGCATAAAACTGCTAATTTTACATCACGAAATTTGACATTTGTCTCTACAGTGTTTGAAAAGCAGATACGTGGCTGAGCACTTGTAACACAGGAACAGATAAATATTCAGCTCAGTGGCTTAATAAATAAAACTTTCTATTGAGACTCCTATTACTCAGCCTATTCACTGGGTATTTCTTCAAAATGCAAAATACAATGTGAACATGTGTTGGCACACGTGAATGGGGGCACTAAAAATCAAAAGGAGGTTTCAGATTGTAATGTTTGCATTCAAACCTGCTGCTCCTCTGCACTGGTTTTCTGATGCATGCCCCTCTAAATTTTTGGAAGTCTGGTGAAACATTCTCTAATGAAGTTTGGTGAAAAGAGATGTGTCTTAGGCATAGACATTTATTGTGTGAAGTGTGCTTTTCAAGCGTAGTGTGGCTCTGAGATTGTGCTCATAACATCACAAAAGAAGGATTGACAGCTCTTGACACCACAGACCTTTATTTATCTTCAAAATAGATATAGTGCAAGGACCAGGCAGAATTATTTATTATCGCTTCTCAGAAATCTATTGTGTATTTATTTACTCCCTGTTGGAAAATCATTTCTTAACAGCCATCTGGAGAACTGCTGCTGGGATGGGAAGGGAATTTATTTTGAGTGTTCAATGAAACCATCAGGGAAACTTCAGCTGTGGTGCAGACACCTCTCAGTCTGAGCTGTGCTTTTGGATTGAGACCTCAAACTCTGTTACTCACTGTGAGAGAAATCAAGCAGCTCTCAGAGGATAAAGGTTTTCTACCCAGACTAGGTTTTAAGCAATTTCATGACAGTGAAAAGTACCCTACTAATTCCAAGTATAAAAAGAAAAGGGGGGGGAAATAAGGGGGGAGAAAAAGAGGAAACAAGAGAGGAAAAAAAATTAAAATAAAAAGAAACATTACTTAGTTTTTAGCATGCTATTTCTTGCTTGTTTTACTTATGGTAGGTAATTTATCAAGTCAATAGCTCATCTCTCTAGACTTAAGAAAAATGCAGAAACACCAAAAAGAAAGCAAAGGAAGGTCAAAGTAGATACCAATGAACACACAGTTGCTTTATCTCTCCTCTGTAAGTACATGTATGCAAATACACATAGTAAAAACATACAACATCAACTGAACAGTTCTAGCTAATATTGCTGGCAAGTATCTCCACAAAATACAATCAATTTTTTTAAATAAGTAGATCTTTATGTTTTTTTCATCTTCATATTGATTGAAAAGTATGCAACAACCCAAGTCATGTAACTAATGCAGAGATTTCTCATGCTCATGTGAATTTAGGATGATCCAGGTGCTGAAGACGAGGGATAGAAAAGGAAATGAGGACTGTTTCCATTCTCTCTTTCTTAGAACAAGATAAAAATGAGATTCAATAAAGGCAGGTAATTGGTGAGGTAAAGAAGTGATAGCAAAGCATGTCCAGTTGACAATAGAAGCCAGGAGTGTAAAATTAATATTCTGTCTTGGCCTATTTTTCCTTTCTGGCACTACTTTTAGATTATTTTAAATAACTTTTATCTTTAAATAATAGCTCCATGCAGAAGTGGAAAATCCTTGTCCTACACATTGATATTCCCGATAGAAGCACAATTAAACAAATTATTTTTAAACTTTATGTCTGTGTCCTTATCATACTTGAGTGAAAAGAGGATCAATGAGAAAGTATTTCTGTAAGTCTAAATGATTTTCCTGAAGAGCTAATAGCATGCACTGAGATGATTTCAGGTGACTTAAGCATGAAGCAGGAACATCTTTACTACAAAAACTTGAACATTGTTCAAAAGTCTTGCAAAATTTTGGTTGACAGGTTGCAAAATTTTATTTTCCACTGTACACAAAGCTGAGTTCAGAAATTATATTTCTTTTGTTGGAATACTGGTAATCTAATTTGCCAACTAGTTATAGGTGAAATCAGTATGATAATTTGGAGATAATATTTTGATAATCCATTTTATGTCATCTGGCTTGAATGGATATATTTTTGCCTTCAATAAGCACTTGGATTAGACATCATCTCAAAGAGCAAAGAGTCCAATCGGCTCCAGAATTCCTAGGTGCATAAAACTGGTAAATAAATTTTATTTGCCCCAGGAAAATCTGACAAATGGTAAGGAAAAGTCTGGAGCAGTGGGTTTGCTGGCATGTGCTGCTACAGAAAGTGTGAGTGGAACCAAGGGACCTTGTCCCCCAGGCCGGGCAGTGTTCCAAAGTGGGAGAAGAGGTTCCTGCTTTCTCTTCCTTGGGTTTCTCTAGTGATGCAACACCAAAATTTGACATTATGAAAGGCAGGAAGACAACTCTGCTGAAGAGGAGGATGTTCAGAGAGCAGGCTTTTTGTAATTTTGCTTATGCCTATAATGATGGCTGGTCAAAAAGAACGATTTGTGGTGTGTCTCCTGTCATGTGGAGCACTGAGCAAAAGGCTGAAAGTTATTACTGACTGACATTCCCCACAAGACCCCTTGAAGGACATAATGTAAATGTCACTGACTCCTTTTAAATCAACACAGATTCTTGACTGCACTGAAGTCAAGCTGATTTACACCAGCTGATAATTTGGCTGATTCCTAGAAGCAGGAGTTGTGAAACCTAATGCTTGGTGAGCTCAGCCCAGTGCTATCAGAAATTAGCATTGACTTTATTGGGCAACAGCCCTGGTGAGTTATTACTGAGTGTTTTGTCTTGCTGTGTGCTGGACAGCAATCAATAATGCTCCATGACATAGACAGAAATCTTGCTGTTACCATAAAGATTTACCATTTTCTACTGTCCTACAGAACTCACAGAACTTCAACTGTGTGGTGCCTTTTTACAACTTTTAAATCACCTGCCTGCTTGGAAGCAAGACAAGATCACTCATCTTCTATATCTTGCTTCAGATATACTGTAGGCCCACACTTAAAATATGAAGTTTATTTGATTTTAAAGGATATTATTATATATGCATGCATATATAGATATATGCTAGGTAAACATTCCTTTTATCTGCTTGAGAGAATTTAATTATTACCAGATGAGAATGATACCATTTTTTTTTCATTATTAACATTCAAAATGTGTAGCACTGATTTAATGTTCTAAGATATCTTTTTTGTTCTTTGCCTTTTCCTAGGCTGACAATACAAAGTAAAATCACTTCTTAAACCTTAAAGCCTTGTGAATCTTAATTTTAACTGTCTTCCACTGTTCTGAGAGGGAATGAGGAGATTTCATTTTACTGAGGTGTTATTGTTGACTCTTAAAACAGAAGATAAAAGCCTCTACAGTTTTAGCCAGATGTACTTAGCTTTGACTTGTGAATTCAAGCCCAGGATAGTTAATAATAAAATATATATAGAAAATAAGATAAAGTGCATCTTTCATTTTGGTTTATTTTTCATTTCATGTTTTTATTACTTTGTTCATTATATGTTTTAAGACATGAATTCTGGATCTCTGCACATACAAGGGTAATATTGGGAGAGATTCCTTAAAAATAGGTAGTAAAGTCTTTTGGTTTGTTTTGTTTCTAATTTTTTTTAAGAGAACACAAAAAGCATTGACTGTATGAAGTTATTAGTTCCTCTAAAGACTACTGTTCTGAAAAAGCTGGAGAGCCAGAATCAT
The DNA here is from genome assembly GCF_052056855.1 of Sturnus vulgaris. Classification (NCBI taxonomy): domain Eukaryota; kingdom Metazoa; phylum Chordata; class Aves; order Passeriformes; family Sturnidae; genus Sturnus; species Sturnus vulgaris. The sequence continues at coordinate 67,411,302 of NC_142246.1, forward strand.
TATTTTATTCATGAGGAATAATCACTGTGTCATAGAGATAAGTTGGATTTTTTATAAAAATCTCCGTGACCATAATGAAACTTTTCAAACTGAAAAAAAAATAAAGAAGTATAAAAGTACAGTTCTAGTAGCTTCTTCAGCTCTATTTGCAGCTCACGTGCTTAATAACTCAAAGAAAGTTATTAAGAAAGTTAAAATACATGCATACATAGAGCTATGCATAAGCAATTTCCAAAGGCTCTACAGCATTCAATTTTCTCCTTGGTGCCTTCCTTTAATTTACCTTTCTGCTCTCTGCAAGAGTCTTCCTTTTCTCTCACCTGCCTTGATGATACCCTTCACTAAATACTCAAGGTTTGGATACCCTTTATGACCAGTACCTAGGAAAAAATACTTCCCTTTTGTCCTCCCCCTCCCTCAAAGAGTTTCTTCAAACACATTTCGTTTACTTCAGCAGTGTAACTCTTGTCCTCCCAAAAGAGCTGGATTTTTTTTTTTTTTTTTGTATCTCAACTGTAAGCAAAACACTTCTGGAGAGGAAATTCTGAACATAAATATGAATGCAAAATAACTGGTTTGTTTTACACATTTAGCTTGAAAACATAGCTATAGGGAAAAGACAAGAGAGAACCACACCATTTATTTCCTTGTCCTTTCTCTGTTAATGCTAGAGAGAGGCAAAAATACCATTAATCTGGTTATTCTCCCTCTATCAATTACAACACTTATCCAAGCATGATGATCTTTATTCTTAAAAATACAGATATCAACAGTGGGCCATTCCAGGGGAAAAATGCAAACTCAACTAACTTTAAACACACCTAATTAATTAATGATTCTATAATTAATCTAATCTATCTCCCCCTGTGGCCTCAGTTCAATGGAGACACAGTCAGACATATTTCCAGAAGATGGTTTATGTGATTTCAGCACAGTTCCACTTGGATGGTTTGCCATCCCAGAGCCTGATGAAAGATCAACAACTCCCTGAAGTTAGAAATGGCAATTGAAGGAAAAATGTAAGGCTGTAGGAAAGAGCATTTAGCAGTATTTAGTGACATGTTTCACTGCTGCTCATTCCCCTGGAATGTGAAATCTATGTTAATTGCATGTCAGCATGTGCACAGACACACACAAATTGTTGATAATACTGACAGAGCAATAGAATTGTTTGTGTTGAAAGGGACCATTCCAACTCCCCTGCCATGGGCAGGGACACCTTTCACTAAACCAAGTTGCTCACAGCCCCATCCAGCCTGGCCTTGAACACTTCCAGGCATGGAGCATCCACAGCTCCTCTGGGCAACCTGTTCCAGTGTCTCACCACCCTCATAGAAAAGAATTTCTCCCTGCTATCTAATCTAAACCTTCCCTCTTTCAGTTTAAAGCTATTCCCCCTTGTCCTATCTAAGAAAGCCTGGAGCAGATGTGCTTGGTCTTACTGCTGCTGGCTGTTAATGTTCCCTGAGCCCACACCTTATAAAAGAAAACACTGATATTTTAGTTATTCAATGCATTCTTTTGATCCTCCATTTTTCTGATATTTTAGATGTTTCTTCTGAATTTCATGTCTGTAAGAGATGGTAAAATGTAAGTGATTAGTGGGAGTCTTCAGTTAAGGATCTGAGTGCAGGCAATGAGATGTTTAGAAAAATATCAGCTCTCCCTCTTTGTGTACTGCTGCAAGAGTTCAGTAGCTCCCAGGAGAATTTTTGAAGCTTGATTGACACTGTTTTGATTTTTGATCCTTACCAATTTAGTTCTTGCTGTCTTTATTGATATTTCCACGCTTTTCCAGTGTTGCTCACATTTGTCAAATTACCTCAGTGATACCAGAAACTTCAGAGTGGATTTCTGGTCAGTCAGCAGGGACCAGTGACATGTGATGGGATTGACCCCAGCCAGACCCAAACAGCTGAGACCAAAGTGAGATTATCAGAATCCTGTTGCTGAATCCTCCAGCTCTCCTCTCTTGTGTTTGATGCATTTAAAAAAGAAATAAATGCAATCCCTGGTAAGCGTTTTTTGAGGTTGGGAAATGTCTGAGCTATTTACCAACTGCCTTTCTTGGCTGGCTTGGGAATCCTGATCTTCAGTCTGGACAGAGATTAGCTTTGTGTGTGCGCCTGGGGTTTGGGCTTTGTTTCTTTAGGGGGAGTATTTGTTTGGGTTTTTTTTTCTTGTTTGATTGGGGGGTTTTTTGTTTATTTTTGGGTTTTTGGTTTTTTGAGTGGGAGTTCGTGGGTTTGTGGTTTTTTTGTTAGTGGCGGTGGGGTTTTTTCGTGGGGTTTTGGGGGTTTTTTTGTTTGTTTGTTTGTTTTTCTTGTTCTTGCTGTTGTTTTTTTTTGTTTGCCTCGTTATGTGTGGATTAATTGCAGCCGGGGGCTGTTGCCTCAGCCTGCAGTGCCCTCCGGTGGGAAAGGAGCCGGGAGCTGTGAGCCAGGGGATGCTGCTCATCCCTGGAGGCTGCACACACGGCTCCCCTGCGCTGCTCTGGGCAGGAGGAGAGGGTCTGAGGGGCCATGAACAGACAGGACAGGCTCAGCTCAACCCCGGCTCAAAGAGAAGTTGATCAAACCATCGGGAAATAGAATGGAATTTCCCCCTGAGTCCTAAGTACCAAAAAAGCGCGATCAAAGTGATGGCTCTGCTCCAAAAGTCCTTAGAAAAGACATTAAGGAATTTTTGTTGACATAGTCTTTTCATTTTATCCTAGTGTATTTTTAATTATTGACGTGATTAATTAATGACCTCCATAAATGACATTCCAAAGTGACAATTTTCAGTCTCAGCAGATGCCTGCCAGTGCATCTCAGCCTCCAGGACCTTTTCACACACTAAAAAGTAAAGCATTCTATTCCCCAGTGTATGGTTTACAAGTTATGAGTTGCTAAGAATAATCTTCGAGATTATTGTCCTCAAAGAGGAACTCTGTGCTCTCTGTAGTAATAACATCTGCAAGCCACAACTGCTTGTCAGTCATCCCATCCTGTGCTCTCAACCCTGCACACCTCCTTGTTTTGTATTCTGCTTTGTGATTTTAAGGTTTAGCAATTGGGTTTTGTTTTCCCATATCTGTATCACATTAATCCATACTGCAGGAGGAAATTTCCTCAAGGACATTTTTTTTTCTCTAATACAGAGCACAAGGAGATTCCAAGCATTCTAATGTATATGTGTCTCTTTTTGTTGTTTGGGTTTTCTTAAGCCTTCTTGTGCAGGAATATTTATTTTTGCTTGCAACAGTAAGCATTTCCCTCTCCCAAATATTTAACTAAAAAGTTGATTTTTTAGCAGAGAAGCACAAATACTACAAAAATGAGTACTGGTTGTTTCCCTTATTTCTTTTCAGCTACATGATAGCTTCAGAACAGTTCAGAATCTTTCAGATTTATAAAACATAGGTAGAAATACTTCTCTGGCAATACTGAACATTTTAGAAATAATATGAATAAGGATGTCAGTAGGGAAGACTTCTTTGCTGCTGAAGAGAAATGTCTAAATTCTTTTTGCTTATATTACTGTTGCATTTATTATATACAGCCTGTTTGGAGGGGCTGTTGTTCACACAGAATGAAAGGGAGCAGGCAGTGAAGCTGGAATCATCAGCCCATCACTAATGATTTTGGAGGCAGAAAGGTGTGTCTTCCACTAGGCTTTATTTTTCTAAGAAAAAATTCAAAGGGAAAAGCTTCATCCACATAAAGGAAAGTAGTACTTTGTATTGTTATATTGTTTGGCAACCTCAGTGGTTTTTTCTAACAGGCTCTAACAGGCACTACATTAATACTGGGAAGGGGAGGATTGTTTATCTTTTGGCAGTCAGTAGCCTATCAAAAGCATGAAATTGCTATTTTGAAATGGCATTAAAAAAAAAAAAACTTTTCATCTTGATACATCCTTTAAAATATTCTTCTTTTAAAGTTCCCTTTTTAGGCATGGATTATCTGTCTGTGCCTTAGCACTGAGACTTCCTCATCCCGGACTTTTGGAGACAAAATGAAACATGTTTGAATAAAAGCAGAAGCAGTTTCCCCTGGAAAAGTTTTATCACTGCAAGCCACTGGCAGATATTAAGGTGTCAGGCATTCTAGAATAAATCTGAGGAAGGTGTTAGCAGGCAGAGGAAGAGGTCACAGGTAGATGATAAAGCAATTGTGGCAGGCTGAGCAATGGAAAACTTTCCTGACCAGCTGCTTGGGAATTGCCTCCTCCTCTGTACTCTATCCAAGTGTGTGTGGTGTGTGTGTGTATCCCTAGAAAATAATTTATTTTATAAATAAAATGATTGCTTTAATGATACAGCTACAAATTCAAAGCTATTTTAATTATTATTAAAACAACATTTGTATTTTCTGTGATATTAGGAGATGACCCTATCATCTAGAATATCTTAAGAAATAATGAAACATATTTCTTCACATTCTTTACTTGTCACGTATATTAAAGGTTATTTTCACAAAATTTGGTAGGTTTGTGAGCTGTTCCCTTGTGTCTGTGTGACAAGGTTTTGGGATCAGAGTGGGGGCTTCAGGGGGAGCTTCTGTGAGATATTGCCAGAAGCTTACCTCATGTCCAAAGGACTTAAGAGGAGTAAGCAGAAAATCTGGGAGTAAAGCAAAGCCCAGGAAGAAGGGAGGGGTGGGAGAAAGCTGGTTTAAGATTCAATTTTCTCACTATCCTACTCTGATTTGATGGGTAATAAATTAAACTATTCTCCCCCAACTGAGTCTGTTTTTCCCATGATGGGAATTGGTGATGGAGCTCTCCCTATCCTTATCTCAACCCATGAGCCTGCCAAATTTTCTTCCTGCTGCCCAGCTGAGGAGAGGAGTGACAGATTGGATTTAGTGGGTACTCAGCACCCAGACAGGGTCACCCCACCACACAATCCCTGCACACATCTCCACTGCTGCACTATCATCCCCACAGAAATTGCATTTATTTACTCTTAATAGGAATTTCTTTGTTATTAATTTAAATTTGGAAGACTGTTCAGGCCAGCTCACGAAGTGTGTCAGCATCACTAAAAAACCTCATTGTCCTTAATCATAGTGACTCTTTTTTTTTCTTTTTTCTTTTTCTTCTGTGAAAAAATGCTTTTAGACACTTATGTTAGAGCTGCCACTGGACCAAATGAGAAGCCTGATCATTTGCTTTCTCTGAAAAGCTTTTGAGAGCTCTTTGTGACACCAAAAAAAAAAAAGGGGAGAAATCATCTCATCTCCATTTCCAAGAGCTGCTAATTACATACAGCATATTAAATCAAGTCCACTTGGGAAAGACTTCCCTAATTAATTAATTTAATTAGCAATAAGGCAGTAGAGGGAGATATGATTATCAAGAGATATGATTATCATACCTTTGGGACACAGGATTGCAGAGCTTTGCTTCATCTTTTTCATGACTGTGGTTTACCACTTCCAAGTGGTTTTGATAAATAACCTATAGATTCTATTGAACAGCATTACACTCGGTAGTGAGCTTACTCTGAAATTTTCCCTTGGAACAAAGCAACTGTAATCAGAAATTAAACAAATGATTTGTAGTCTGCTTGAGTGTAATAACTGGGGGAAATCACGTAATAGAATGTGGCCTCTTATGAGTTGTACTGCTGCAGAATAGACACAGATGGATACCAAGAAAAAAAAATTGAGAAAATACCCTTCTGTTTTTGGCATTTTTCCTGACACATTACTTTTACTGGCAACATGCAAAACAAATGACTTCAAATTAATTATTTAAGTAAATAGTTTCTGACAGCTTTTCTATTAGATGACCACATTTCTTTCAAGTTTGAAACACAAAGGAAATCTTTGCTCAGTAGTGCTCTGCTCCTGTGGGGTTTGAAATTTTTTTTGCTGTATCTTTTCCAGAATCTGCGTGGGCTGAGGAAAAGCCAGGATGCTGATATGCCTCTGCACAAATCCCAGGTTTGCATCAGGTTATTTTGCAGTGTGATACATCCATCTACTGAAGAGACACAGCAATAAAGTGCCTTTAAAACTGTTCAGCATGATTCCTCCATTGGAAGGTTGCATTTTTAGATTAGGTGCTCAAGAATTATCAAATCGAGGGAAATCTTGGCACATCTCTTAAGAAAGCCTTGAGGTAACTGAGCATTAGACGTGACAGGGTGTTTGGAATGAGCTGATCTTTAAGGTCTCTTCCATCCCAAACCATTGTTTGATTTAACATGCACAAAGGAAGCAATATATCTGGCTGTGCTTAAAATCAGTCAGTTTGGACCTACTTCTGTTGGTTGGGGTTTTTTTGTGTTTTTTTTTTTGCTTTATTTAAAGTTATTTCCTTTACAGGTTGAATAATCTATGAGCTAAAGCAAATTCTTTCATTCAGCATTTAAATATTTTATATTCACCAAAATCATGTCAAATTTCACAAAAAGAATTATTACAGAACACGGGAACTTTCTTACCCACCTCATTCAGCACTGCCCCTGAACCGAAATTGTTTCCCTGCTCTCTTTCTATGCTTTCTAATGTGACAGAATAGCAGAAGTTTCCACCCTGCAGTGCAGCAATTGTGCCACCTCACCTGCAGGGTGGCACAGACACTGGAACTCTCCTCTCTCTGCTGCTACAACCCAAACCCTACAGTGCCGCTTGCTTCCTCCCTGTCTGCTCCACCTACCTTCCTCTCCCTCTGCTTTTTTGCACTGGTAAAATCTCTTCTCTCTCCCATCCCAGTAACCCCATTGTCAGAACAACCAGAGATTTTATGTCCCCTGCAGTGGAGGTGCCCGACCTCCTCTGCCTCTGCTCCCAGCAGCTTGTGTGTGAGGCAGCTCCAGCACAGAAGAGCTGGGCAAGAAGGGTGGGATAGCCAAACTCATATATTCTGCCTCTTATCCTTTCTGCTCTTCTCCCTACTTCACTTTCCTTTGTGTTTGTAAGTCTTTCAGGCTCTGTGGTTTTTCAACACCCTATGCTAACACTTGATCTCTTTGTTATGCTTCTGGAGAAATCCAACTTCTTCAAGTTCCAGCGGCTTTCTGAGAGGTTAAAAAATACAGATCTCACCTTCAGTCTCACCTCCATCCCTTTCTACTTGCCAAGTGAAGGTGTAATGCCTTTAACAAACAATTTATTCAGGGATAGTCATGTTGATGTCAATTCCTGGCCTCTTTAGCACAAGGAGTGTGAGGAAAAGGAAGTGAAAAACAATCATAAACCAGGAAAAAAGCAAATAAATTAGCTATAATTCATTACCTGTATTAACAGAGGTCAACTAAATCAACAACATGTCAGCAGAGTAATTCTCCTTGTGTGCTTTAATTAAATCAAATGATTCTCAAAAGTGGCATCACCACAACAAAAAAGTGAAATTTACTGCTGATCACTTAATACTTCAGCTCTCATATTGTCAGGTAAAGGATTTAGGAGTCATCCACATCCTGCCTTTGTGTCTAATTAGTTGGATCTGTTCTGTCCTATTTGCCCTGTTGGCCTAAACAGAAAGGAGGCAACATGAGGCAAATCAACTTCTAACTTTGAGATCTACCTTTTTTTCCTAGACCATAATATTCCCTCACTATCGAGTCTCAAGTGAGATTCAATAATGTACAGCCCACAGGAAGAGATCAGGCATCTCCTGAAGATTTCTGCCTTCAACAGGAACAATGCTAAAATATTACTGTAATTTTGAAAATTGTCATGATTTCTTTCTCCAAATAAAACTTTCACGTGTCTCTCCTTTACTCCTACTTTTATTTCAAGTGTCCCCAGATGATAGCTGAAAGTGTGCCTTGCAGTACTGCAAAGAGGCAGAAGGTTCTGAAAATGACATCCAGGCACCATGAAATTACAGTCTTCAGAGACTATCAGCAAGAAGATAATTACATATAATTTCTCACTCTAGTTACCGTTTTGGTGATGCCAAAGAGGTGTCAGACTTGGCATATTGCATTTTGTGATTTATGTTATTTTGCTGTAGCACTTTGATCTTTCTAATATACTGCATTTTGGTAGGATGGACATTCCAGTCTTCATGCTAAGAGTAAATTATCGAGGAGCTCAAGTGGCAAAGAAGAAGTTACACAGAAACATTTCCAAATGGGTAGTTTTATGTGTAAATACGAGGTGGGGAAGAGAGAGAAAGGTGAAGATTTGGCAGAACTTGGTTCAACTGTATTGATCCCCTCACACTGCTGGATATCTCCTCATAAACTGCATATTTAGCTACATAAACCTGCTGGTTTATCCTGGTGTGGGAACAATGTTCTGCTCTGGGCAAGATGTCCCATGGAGCTCTTGGGTGGGATAAGGGAATGTTTAGTGAAAAAGTGGTGCAAAAATCTTGGACTCTGAATAGAGCCAGTTCTTCTGTTCTTGACCCTGACAGAACATTTCTTTGGGATTCCTGTGAGAGACTGGACAGATGGATGTCTCGAGACATTTTGGGGTGTATGTGTGTGAGGGAAAGGACAGGCTGGGACTTGCCCATGAGAGGCAGTGCCCTGTCCTGTGCACCCCATTCCCAGAGCCTGTATCCCAGGCTGGCAGTGGCTCCCATCCCTGGCACAGCAGAGGATGCTCCACACCCACCTCTGGAGCCCCAACCCAGCTCCTGAGTGGCCAAATGACCCAAAATCCCACCTGGGACATGGGCCCAGGAAGGCCAAGGGGTGTTTGAAGCAGAACATGGGGCAGGCACCCTACCTCCTCTTGGAATTTCTATCAGCTGGACACTACTGGAAACCAGGAGCTGATAGCTGAATGTGTGCTTTTCTATCCTTTTTTGTCTCTCTTGCTGTTTCTAATTCCCTTTTCTTGGCATTTTAGACTCACTAAAAATCGAACAGGCTCAGAGTTAGCAGAGTTGAATGGGCTGAATTAATGCTTTGGGAGGTTTCATGTTGGTTGAATGCTGCTCTAAACCTGACCTGAGCTAGCCAAAGGGATATTCTATACCATAGAGCATCATGTCCAGTACATAAAACAGTCAGGTTGTCTGAAAGCCAGGGCTGGGCTGAGCATCGATCAGTGGGTGGTGAGCAATTGTACTGTGCATCACTTGTCTGTGCTGGGTTTTATTCCTCTCTCCTCTCTCTCATTCTCTTTTTTTTTTTGAGGGGGAAGAAAAAAAAAACAACTACAAAACTATAGTAATAATAGTAGTAATAGCAATAATAATAATAATAATGGCAATAATATTAATAAAGATTATGAAATAATAATGTTTATTTTACTTCTCAAGCTGTTCTTATTCAATGAGTTTTATCTTTTTCTTATTCTCCTCTGCACTCCATGGAGGGACTGAGTGAACAGCTGGGTGGTGCTTAGCTGCTGGCTGGGTTTAAACCAAAACAGAAAGATATGATAGCTGCAAAGTGGGATGTTTCAAGGCAGTACTCATTAGGGACAGATACATTTCATCCAGTCTATTTGCCAGATTTTCACTGCCCATCAAAGACACCTGTTCACATCCCCATCTCATCTGCTGAAGCCTGATCCAACTGAGTTTAGATGGACGTGTGCCTGCTGAGAATAGAGTTCTTCAGCTGTGTACCACAGGCCCACCAGGAACCCAGCTCGAGTGCTGTGAGCACACATCCTGCAGCATGGATGTCTCCAGGGCTGCACAGAACATGCCTTGCCGTGCTGGAGCTCTCTGCAGTGCCTGTCTGGAGGCGTGCTGTGCAGCTGTCTGATCTGATGAGAGGAGCAGGCAGGATGAGCATAACAGCTCACATGTACTAATTGCACCACAGCTATTAGTGGGAAACTACTGGCAACCTCTTACAAACTGCTGTTTCAACATGCTGTGGTTCTGTGCCTGCCTGAAAATAGCATTTTATACACCTAGATCAGATACAGGTTGTGAGACCTCTTCCTATAAAATGGAAATATCAGCATTAGTCTGAAACCTGTATAATGCAGTGCAATCTGTTCAACAGGGTAGGTGAAGCGTGTTTACTGGATTTTTGCAGTGTCGTGGATATACAGTGTAAGTCAGTTTTAATTTCTTTAAAAGGGGATGGAAATTTATCGCACATGCTTCACAATTTTTTTATTTAGATACTGAATTTTTCTTAGTCTGCTTTTCTCAGTTCTGGTTCCAGTTTCCTTATAAATAACTCCTTAGAAAAGACTCCAAAATCAAAATTACTAAAAATTTCACTGATGGACTCTTTCTTGATGAGAGGTGGATGGTAGGGGTAGTTCAGATTTTCACTGTTGAGTATTTGATGCTGTTCATGTTTCTTAACTATCTATTTGAATATGAATTCATGTTACAGAATGAACACATTAAAGGTCTGCATCAATCATATTGAAAAGCTAGCAAAAATGAAATATAACACCTTAAATTGGGTTTGCATAGCCAGTCTTTGATAGCGGGGGGCTACAAAGGTGGCTTCTGTGAGAAGCTGCTGGAAACATCCTGCATGTCCAGCAGAGCCAGTCCCTGGGGGCTTCAAACAGATGTGCCAGTGGACAAGGCTGGGCCAATTTAACAATGATGATAATGCCCCTGTGATAAGAGATTTAAGAAGAAAAAAATATTAAATTGCAGATGTAATTGCAGCCAGACAAGACGCAGGTGACGAGATGTGAGAGGAGCAGCCCTGTAGACACCAAGGTCAGTGCAGAAGGAGGGGCAGGAGGTGCTGCAGGAACCAGAGCTGGGGTTGCCCTGCAGGACGTGGTGCAGCCATGGGGATCCATGGGGGATGCAGGGATCCTCCCACAGCCCATGGGATCCATGGAGGATACAGAGATCCACCCACAGCCCATGGGGATCCATGGGGGATACAGAGATCCACGCACAGCCCATGGAGGAGCCCCACACTGGAGCAGGAGGATGCTTGAGAGGAAGCTGTGATCCATCACAAAAAATGATGAACTGAGATCATAATCTCCATTCCCTGTCTCCCTGCACCACTGGGGATGAGGTAGAGTTGGGAAAGAGGTAAGGTGTTTCTAAGGGTTTTATTTTACTTGTCATTATACTTCTCTGATTTTGTTAGCAATAAACTCACTTCATATCTCTCATTAGAGCCTGTTTTGCTTATGACAGTGTTTGCTGAGTGATCTTCCCCAGTCTTTAATTCATGAATCCTTTGTTATATTTTCTCTCTCCTATCCAGCTGCAGAGGGGAGTGACAGAATGACTTTGGTGGGTGCCTGGAATCCAGCCAGTGTCACCACACCACACATACACTTTCTCCCAGTTTATAAAGAATAATGTCTTCCAAGAAGAAACAGATTACATTTTTATACAAACAAAAGTCCAGACTATAGTAATTTACAAAGGTATTTGAGACACTGTCAGAAAATTTCAGACACTTAATGAATGCCTCGTAGCATAATCTTTCAAATGCCTTCCATTGTAGCTATCTGAACATATTTCATAGTTTTTCAACTTACTTGTAGGAAATTTATTATCCACCTGTGATTTAATACTAGTTTGAAAAAGAAGCAATGCAGCAAGAAAAAGTTTAAGACATTAATTTCCCTTATCACCTTTAATTTTCTCTGGAAATTGTTATAAGCACTTTTATCTGAAGCGAAATCTTCCAAGCCAAGATTTTTGAACCTATTACAAAATGCAATTTTAGGTCAGTTATGTTTGGTTCATTAAATGATATTCCTATCATTTTGTCAACCAGATTATTGGGCAGAAAACAAGTTACTGGATGGACACCACAAATCTGTGTAGAATGAGGATTTTGAAGCATTATGTGATTTTTTCATGTGGATATAGAGCATAGGGCAGGATGTGTCTGTGTGCTTTGAATAGGTCTTTGAGCTTAATTTTGCCCATGCACTCAGTGCACCTTCTGGCATCTGACATTCCTGACAGGCTGATATTAATTTGAAGTTGTGTAGGTGCTTGGAGATCCTGGGAGTCATATCTTAAACATGGTGTCCGTATTTGAAATTTACATAAAGCTAGAATGGAAATAAATTTATTAACCTTTCAAGTCTGTATGAATGTTTTAGATATACTGTTATAGAATTTTGTACAAAGGGGTTTATTTCAGATTACTTTCATCCTTGGTATGCCTCACAGCCCCAGAGGATGATGCTGCCAGTTTCCTTTCAGCCTCTGAATCAGCCACTGGATTGTTTGGGTCCTTGCTACAGCTTAAAAGAGGAGGAAATTGAAATCCAGAGTTTCCATCTTGAATCTAGACCTGGTAAGTAGGTAATACAGAATTGCAGGGCCCAGCTTTGACATAATTTTTACATTCTATTGTTTACATTTACATTTCTCGTGTTGCTTTTTCTGAAGAATACTCTGAAGTTTTTGTTCAGGGCTTTGGACAGAGACCAAGCATTCAGTTCAGGTCTCTGCATTCTTGTTTAGGAGGACAAATTTCTCTTTGTTTGCCTTCATAAAATTCATTCTCACACTGTCCAAGAATCTTTGTCAGATGAACTCTTTGGTTACTTACACCCAAAAGTAAGATGGTGTTCAGAGTATTTTTTTACTCATTTCAACTGTGACACAAAAACTTAAATGGCACTGAATCTCTATATTTTTTCAAGAGCTTGATGAGATAAACACATTGCAAAGCTCCAAGATTTAACTCTCCAGTTTTCTGTACCTTTCAATTATCTCTAAGTATGACAGTAGATGGACAGTGGAAACTGGATTTAGTATGTCTTTTGTGGGAAGCGTGATCTTGCATAACAACCTCCAAGTGTTCCTTAAGAGCATAAAGAGAAATTCCATGCCTTGGACGCATGTAAACATTCTGCTGTGCAGAAAATTTCTTCTGAATGATGCAAATCACACAGTTGGTGTTTGATTTCTCTCAAGAAAATTCTGCAAGAGCAAAGAATTGCCAGCCTGGTTGACTTGTGCTGGCTTGTTTGTCACTCCTTTTTTGTGGCTTTCTAAAAGTCAAGTGCAGGACTGCTTGCCAGCCCTTGTGCTGGAAGAGACTGGAGTGACTGGAAAAGAATTTCAAGTTGCATACAAAATATTTAATACTTTCTAACTTTAAGAATTTCAACCCCAAATGCTCCACATTCAGCAGCTTTAATGCATCTGACAAATGCAGTCATTGAGTAAGGCAACCATGTTTACTCCACACTAAAAACCAAATTTTCTTTATTGTAAGAAAATCTGTGATGAACTTTGAATGACTACTTTGATTGTATCTTTCTTGAGTCTCACAGCTTTCCAAAACTTTTATTGCCATCTAGAAGCCACTACACTTAAAACTTAAGCAAAATTGCTTCAGAGAATTTTTTGAATGCAAGTTGACAAATTCATTTTTTGAACACCTGAATTTAAAAAGGAAATTTTTTCTCATGGTTTCTTCAGGAATCTTTAATAAGGTACTTCAGCTTTCTGAGTTCTTGCAGAAGTCTCCACCTTTTAGGAAAGGCTTTCTTGTTCTCATTAGTAAATATTTTGAGCAAAGCCAAGATGCCTGCCATAAATGTCTGTGTGTGTGATTTATGTGTCTGCTTTCAGGAAGATGTAAGCAACTCAAAACTGAGTTAAAATGAAAACATGTAATTTTTCATATAAATTAAATTTCTGATTCAGTGTAAAATATGGCCCTGATTCTGCCTCCACATGTTGATGTCAGCAGAATTAGAACATAAACCTCATAAATGGATCTGTGAGGAAGGCAAAATGACTAGCTATGTGCTTGAAATTCTTTCAGATTTTAAACTTTAGAGCTGTCTTAATGGTTGTTATCCCCTCTGGAAATATATTTATGCCCCTACGTGAAAGATAAGGGTATGTGTGATTTCCTGCTCTTCTCAGTATTTAGCACCACCTGTCATAAGCACTTTCTTCCTATCAAAAAAAAAAAAAAAAAAAAATAGGCTTATCTGTAATTTGCTTTGTTTTAAGCTAATAAGAGGGGCTGTCATTAATTACCATTTTAATCACTATAGATATTTCTGGTAATGGCATGTTTTCTTTGCTGTTATATACTCTTAGAGGAAAAATACTAATTCATAAATTCTGAATTCATTTCCATCATAAAAGAGTCAGTGCTTTAGTTATTTATAGTGCTGGTAATATATCCTACTCCTAAAAAATAATATTCAGAAATATTTATTTTTAGCAGAGTGCTTGTGCTGTCACAGTCATACTTTGGATCTGTGAAGAAACATTCAATATGAGAACTAAAACCAGAAGAAATTATGCAGGAAATGGAGGAGGTCGAAATAGTAGGATTCAGTTTCCACTAGAAATAGACATAAATTGGGCAAAACATCCTAAATCTCTAGAAATGCCATCCCTTTGAGGATTCAATCTGTTGAACTGTGCCCTCGTGATCCAAGGATGATTGTAAAAGTCGTACCCACTCTGCATGCTAAAATCTGCCTCAAGGGGCTCTCAGCATAATCTAACCTCTTCTCTTGCATTTTTGCAGAAAGATCAAGTGTGTCACAGATCTACTAGATATTTCCTACCAATTCAACAAACTACCCAAGGCTGCCCAAGAATCTTAAAAAGGTCTTTCTGTCCAACAAATTACACCAGAGCCCTTCGATGCACAACCATTGAAATTTAATATTGGAGCAGTTATGCAATTTTTATTCTAAGAAAAGTCACATACCTACAAGCCTTGGACGAGGTTAAATCCTAGCAGCATCAGAAGGAAGTTCTGGAGGTCAGGAAAGGCTGAAGTGAAATGGGGACACAGCTCCCTGTGGCAGATTTGTTGTCTAGTACCACCGAAAGGACTCCAGTGCCTGGTTCAGTAGTCACATATAAAACACATGAACTCTTACCCATAAGAAATGATCACCTTTGTAGAAAAATGTCTTCCCAAGAAGCAGGGAGGCAGTGGCATCCCTTTTTATTTCTCATCAGTGTGTATAAGTGTGTGTGCATGCACCTGCACCCACAGAGTCGAGCCAAGGTAAAAGAAGTGAAGGAAATCTGTGCATGCTCAAAAGTTGTAGGAACATTTTCTGCAAGGTTTTAATTATAATACCAAGTGGGTTTGTAATGGTGATAAAAAGGGGTCTCATCTTAAAGAACAGAGTTCACAGCTTTTAAAGCCACATGGGAATGACTGCTGAGCCAAAGCAGCTAATTATTAAACATTCACCCTGCCTCCTCCCCACAAACAGAATATTTGATGGCTTGGTTTGCTGGTTAATGCACAGTGACAAGGGCATCAGCTTCCACATGTCTGCCTGCTTGTTTCTTGAAAACCTTAGTCTTGAAACAAAGGTCCTGTGAACGTCTGGAGGCAGTGTGAGATTTGGGAGATGAAATGGATGGCTTTGGCATGAGGGCCAGCTTGGATGGGATCCAGTAGCAAAAGATGGAGACCCAGGTAGAAGGGATATGCAAGACAAGGAGTCAGATACAGCCAGTGTACAAGCCTGTTCATTGCTTCCCAAAATTTATGTTGCCATCCATCTAAATCTGATGATTCACTCACTTATGACCAAGTGAATTGGGTGTTGGTTTACAAACAAGAAGTTATTCATAGTGTTAAGACATTACTGATGCTATAATAACAATTTAGATGGAGATGAATATTTAGAATTTTCACAGGGTTTTTTTTCCCCTAGAAAACTATGGGGTTTTTATGCAGAACAAACATAATTTTTTCACACATAACGAGAATTTGATTTTTTTCTTGAAATATTTGGTTGGATTAATACATATATTGAACCAATATTTTATATCTATACCTGTTTTCAACTGGGCAGTCTAGAAAAATGCTGAAGACAGAAAAAACAGAATGAATAAATATTTGCTGAAAGTTTAGATTTGGTTTTGTTTTATTTTATTTTATGAAGCAAAAATATAAACCACTGAAAAATCAGAGGATAATTGTTAAGCCTTAACTGTTTTGGTGATGTTACTCTCCACTATGAAAGTGGGAAAGTTTGGATGTGGCTGCTCAGAGTTTGCAAAATGATGTGTAAGATTGATATAGTTCCTGTGCTAGTGACAGATTAGCTGTGCTTGACTTTATGGGCTGACACTATCAATGAAGAAATTGGGAAGATGTCTCTGAAGGAACAAACAAGACGTGGATTTAAATTCAGAAGGGGAATTATGCAGAGAAGTGATGGAGATAGGAGCTGAAAGTAAAAGATTTGCAAAGACGGTCATAAGAATTCTCCTCTTTCTTGCCTGCTTTATAAATTTCTGAAATTTAATGCAAATTTATTATTATTTATTTACTGTACAGCTTAACCTAAGTGGTCATCCTCCCATGGAATATGCTGTTTATTACATCTTATGTCAGGCTCCTGGCTACAGCTTTACTAATATTACCTATTCCTTTAGGAAGAATGCAAATATCTATTTTGTCACAATCAATAAATATATAAATAAACAGTTTTCTTCAGTTCAGTATAAAAATAGACTTTAAATTAACCTTCCACAAGTAGAATGCTCTCCATTATTGTAGGTAACAACTTGTCTGAACTGTCCAGAATGACTAATGAATGAGATAACAGAAATGCCTATCAATCCTTCATTGTGCTCAGCATAAAAGTTTTTCTTTGTCTCCCTTAAGTCCCACAATAACATCATATTTGATTTGAATATTAATGTTTAGCTCTGAAATTATTAATTTAAATAGAAGTTTTCTTCATTTGATATTGTTAAAGAATTCATATAGAAAGATACAGAAGTATAAAATATAATGAACAGCACCAGCTTAATAAATTATGTAGTAAGACATCAGAAAAAGTAAATACATTTACTTTTCATTTCATTTTCATGCCATATTTACCCGTGTGAGACTGAAAATCATTTAATTACATGCTGGTCTTATTTATATATAATTTATGAAATTACAAATACTTAAGCCTCTTGCCTGAATGCAACAGAACCATCCTGCCAATGCACCTGCTGTATTTCACGTATTTATTTGTGCACCAATCATGCACAAGCGCTATGGAGAGCCAGTGGTTTAAGGAAGGCTGTGAAATTCTAGGGGACAGATTGGTAAAAAAGAAGCTGAGAAGTTGATATCCATGAGTTTTGAGAGGGAATCTGACAATCTAGAGGTGATTTCCTTAAGAGGTACTGCACAGTAGTTGCTTTCAAATAGTTGTTTGCACTTTGTTTTTGTGACCTCATAGGGGATGTATTACTCATGTTTCAAATGTGCTCATATTTTATGGTATTTTCTGTTTTTAAATCTCTATCACAAAAAAAAGTATCCCATTTTTTTTTTTCTATATTGCTTCAGATTTTCTTAAGAAAGACACCAAAGAATACAACCAGATAAGTTTTATGATTTGGTCTACAAAGAAATAATCTGCTATAGTTTGAGATTACTGTCATAAAGAACACTTTAGATCAGCTCTAAATTAAAATTCCAAAGAGTTAATTATCCAGATGCCATCAGGAATTTGGAAATGTTAGGAAAAGAAAAAACCACTTCCATGTGGCTTTGCTCCTTCATTTTCCTCAAGAAAATTCATATATGGTGATTATCCAATATTTTAAATTTTCCTGAGGATGCCTGTTGGGAAGATATGTTGAGATCTCTCAGATGTTAAATTTGTGAGTGCAAAACATACTGTTTAATGGGTGGCTGAGGACTGGAAGATTAGAGTAAGAAAAGCTGAGCATAAAATGATCCCTCTAAAGTGGTGATTCACACGGCAATTTTTTCATTTAAAAGCTGGCTCTGCACCTAAGATAAACGGCAGCAGTCATTTCTCAATCCTGCTAGCCCTCTTAACCTTATTATTGAATTTGAAGGATAACAGTAAGTGCCTATCAGACCAAAACTGATTAGCAGGACGAGTCCACATATATCACAGGCTCCACATGAAAAAGCAGTCCTTGGTCATTATTAGACATGGAAGTTCATATCATATTTGTGTAAAGACATTTTAACCGTTTTGTCATTCCTTTGTATGGACCTAAGCACTTAGATCAGGATTCTAAATCTGGATGTATGCAGGGATGAGATTCTGCTCTCAAGAATTCCTCCAACTTGTGATCATTTTGATCTCATCATGAGATGCTGCTCCAGTAATATTTCTAGGTTCCAAAAATTCCAAAAAATTCCAAATACTGCACGTCATCGACCCTAAAAACAGGGTGCAAAAAGAAAGTGCATTAATTACGTGTCGAAATATGAGGTCTAGCAATGTTCTATTTATTAAAATGAATGACCCCCTGGTTTCCTGGGATTTTTACCAACTTTGGGGGCTAAGCATCAATGAATATAAAAAGCAAACAAACCCACAGTTAATAATAATTTCCATAAGACTGCTAGAAAATAGCAAGCCGTGTATTAATGTGCTGAAAAATGATTTAGGACAGAGCATAAATGCATCTGTTTCAACTCTTTTGCAAAGAGAACTTTGCAAGATGAACAAATTTATCTAAGTTGATGGATAATATTTCATAAAACCAGCAATTCTCCTTGCCAGAGGATACAAGCCAAATATTTTTAACTGAAATATTGTGCAATAATAAAACTGTAGAAAGAAATTAGTGCTATGTTACTATATGGTGCATAAGGCTAAAGTAGAGAAAATATTTAGGGACATGCTAGGAATAAAACCCATACAGAATGAAATAAACAGCCAGAAATCTCCTGCATGATGAACTATTTTTCTTTGTAGGCCAGCTGAAATGGATAATTCAGCTGAAGACATACTGCATGTTCAAATTAGGGTAGCTACCAAAGCTCAGAAACTTATTTAATTATATTTACCTATTTAAAAATAGAGCCCAACTCAAATTAACACCACTAAGGAGGATATAGGGGCAGGATCTGGCTCCTGACACTTGTAAACTTTTCTGCAGTATGGCTGGCATTTTAGGCAACTCAGATTAAATATAACTTTTTTTTTGTCTTAATTTATCATTTTTTTCACTTTTTTGACGTTTTGACCATTTTAAGGCCTATCACATCCTATATAACAAGGTGTTTCATTCTAAGGTGTAATTGCTGAGCATAAAAAAGGTGAGACTCATTTTCTTTTAATACTTTGGGGTTTTTGCTAACGTGCAAATGACAAAGGTTGCCGAGATGTGTTAAACTGTAGAAATGACATTTCTTCAAGCCCAAGGGGAAGGATAATCTACTGAGGCATCTGTGCTGTTGTCTGTTTTAATAGAAGGGTTCTAATAGTATATGTTAGTAACTCTGTCCCTACAGAACCTCAACAAAACTTTTGTCAGGCCTCCTCACTTTGGAAATTAGATAATAAATGGGAAAGAATTGTTACTGGTCCATTATAATGTATCATAAATTTCACCATGTATATGTCCATGAAAACGTGAATTAGATAATCTTATTTATGAATTGTAAGTTTTATGACTCATCCTTTGGTGCTTTCCATCTCTTGGCTATCCTGCTCCAAAGAAACCGAGATAGAAAATTCTTTATCTGTTTCTGTTTTCTAAAATTACATTGATCTGAATGATAAAGAATATTTTCCTTCCAAGTGAAAGCTCTGACTTTTCATGGAAACTGTTATATCATTAGTCAAGGCAAAAATAAAAAGTCTTAATTAAGATTTATCTAATTTCAACCCAATAAGAAAGGCAAGGATTTAAAACAACAGCATAGAGAGCTTCTAAAAATAGCCAGCTGTCACAAGTCTTTTGAAAATTCAGTCTTCTTTTAAATAGCTCTCCTTTGTCTTTAGTGCTTTCCAAGAATAAAACTTGAAAAAGAAAATGTCCTATTTTGTTTTTCATAATTTTCCTGGATACATTCTATCCTAAACCATAACTTGGAGATTTTATTTTTTGTTATTTTGTGTTGCACATTGGTAGTAACTTGCTTTACTCTTTCTTAAATCTGTTTCTCTTAATAAACTTGCTAGCCAGTCACTATAACAAGCAAAGTTTTCTCCTGTTCCCTCATTTCTTTTTGAATATTCTTAATTATTTTCTTCCTTGGTTATAATTAAAATGCTATGATTTAATCAGGTAGTTTTATCCTAAGATGGATCAGTGTTTGTCTTCGTCTGGAAAAAAGTCTTTTGAGTGTCTCACAGCACATGCTTGGGAAAGTTTACATTGGAGAAATGAGAATGTGCACAGTGACTCTTGTCTTGTTTATAGAGTCTCACTGAAACATTTTTTGGAAAAACTTTCCTAGATGAAATTTTGATCCAGACCTAAAAATCTCTGATTTTCTGAATTACCTCATTTTTGGAAGCCATCTCCAGTAGTTCTCACTTTGGTTACATTAGAGTGGAATTATTTTTCACCACTTAGCCACAAAACTAGGAGCTAAAAACTGTTTTTGCTGGTCAGATGGAGTTACACAATGAAGATAATGAGTTTATGAAAACTCTATACTCTTGCAAAAAGGAAATGTAAACAGATGGACAAATATTAAACTCTGACTGGAACAATCTAGAATGACTTTCTATAGTTTTATAGTCTATAAATTTTATAGTTCCTTTTCCCATTGCAAGCCATTTGGATTTTTAAAAGTACTTATTGTTGGTATAATGCTAACTTTTGAAAATCAAAACTATTTGTGTGTCAGAGCTACAAACTTTCTAATGATTTCTGAATCAATTCCAAGAGTTAATCCTAACTTTAATATTTCCAATTAATTAATCTTGGCTATAGCAATAGCAACCTGGAAAGGATGAGATTACTATGGAATTCATCTGCATGCAAACAAATCCATTTTTATGTCAGAAATGTTTTTAAAACTGCTGTCTAAAAGTTACTAATGCTTTAAACTGTGTCCAAATAGAAATCATCCTAAAAGAACCATTTAATTCTGTAAGTAAATGTAAAGCCCAAACCATTCTCAAGAGAAAGAAATACCTTAGAATACTCACCTTTTTAACAAAAGTCAACTTCAGGTCATTTTTTGTCAGTTAATTTAGAGAACTTTGAATCAAAACAGAGTGTGTGGTGAATGCAAAATGCAAGAGCTCTACTGTTTACCTTTCTATGCTGCAGCAGTAGTATATATATTTATTTACAGCAGTAAATAATGCACTGGCAAGGTTAATCCATTGAGGGACAGGTTGGTTTTGGATGCAAAACAACCAAAGAGAGATCAATTGCCAGTTCTTCCTCTCACAGCTTCGAAAGCCTGTGGACTCCCCAGCTCTGGTTTGGTTTCCACAGGCATTTCACAAGGATGCCTGGGGGAATATCAGGCGAGCCAGCAGATAGAAAAAAAAAAAACATTTTGCCAATTTTCTGCAAGCTGTATTCTTTGGACATGAGGAGTCTGGGCTACAGCAGTCAGTTTGAGGAACATAATTTTACTGAGTGGCTCTTCCCATGCAATGCAGTTTGACCAAGCTCAGCTAAGATCAACTGGACATGCACAAATTTGTGTGAACTTTTTACAGTGTGAATGCTGCTCCTTCAATAAATAACATCAGATTTAAATGAACACTTTGCTATAAATTACTGGATTTTTTTTCCAGTCAAATTTTCAAAATGCAGAGATTTTCTTTAGAAAATATTTTGATTTCGAAGAGAAGCCAAAGTAAATCATAAAATGCCGAATGCCCATAATAATAAAATTTACATGGTTTCACTATGTGCATGCAGGACTAGAAAAGAGATTTAGGCATGCTTTAGAATAGTGAGAATGAAAATTAAAACGTTTGTCAAAGGCATTAGCATTTACTCAAAAAATGTTAAAATTATTTGTTTATTTAAAAAATGTATAAAATGAAAACGATTCTTTTAAATTGTTGCATTATAAAGATATTTAAACACGATTTACAGTGCAATGCAATCAGCTGAGTCTGTTTTGTGGCTTTCGATGATGTTGGATAGAGTATTTTCTCAATGAAGCTGAAGAAATTTGTCATGACTGCTAAGAGCCAAAATAGCAAGTCATTATAATAAAACCATTTAAAAGAAATAAAGTAATTGCTGATTTGTTCAGATTCTTTATGAGTAACTGAAATTTTCTTCACTGAGTATCTGATAAATGTGTAAAACCATTAAGCTAATAAAAATCCTACATAATAAATGCAGAATAATAATTACACCCAGAAGCATTAAATTAATTTATTAAATTGATTCAATCTCTTCTGAATCAATTTATGTTATAATGATTATAGTCATGTGATTAAGGTCTCTTAAAACAATATTTTATCAGACCATCTGCAGTAGAGCCAGACAAATGTTTCATCTTTAATTTATTCTGAAAACTTATGACAAAGAGAAATTTTTCACATGGCTCATTTGTTTTCTGTGCTTCGAGTCAGATCTTCAGTGCCTTTTATACTCCACACTTGCTCAAGTGCCTCCTGTCCTGGAGTGCCTGAATGCAGAGGCAGTGGAGATGAGAGATATACTGTGGATACTCAGGATAATGCTGTGTCATGTCACTGAGGGCTTTTAGGCATGACAGATCTTTACAATATTTTAAAGGGCATGCTGGTCCAAAAGAAGTTAGTGGAAAAATCCTCCTGGATTCCAACAGGGCCAAAAAACAACTTAGCAAATTTTTTTACCAGTTAGGAGTCTTTCACATCACCCATGACTGACAAAGGAACTCGGCTTTGGCTGAGAGTCCAGCCTCGTATTTTATTAATGAAGTAACACTTTCAGGAAATAAGTTGTTTTATTAGTTAATATTTTCTTGAATCTTTTTCAATAAGGGAGTTATAGGATGGGTACCTAGACAGGCATATGGGAGAGAAATTCTTTAGAAGTATGATATCAGTAAACTTTCTTTGTCCAGAATTTTTTTAGTTCAATAATGTCTATTTGAAATTTTTCTTCTCAAGTAATCCAGAGACTTGATTTCTCTCTTCCAATTCCTGAGGAGTGTTTGTTTCTCTTATGAATAAATGCTTAGGTGCACCACAGAGTGCACACATGCACATTTATAAATGAATATGTCAGGAAGTTGATTGAAAATTTCCCTTTAGCTAAAGTAAAGAAGGCAAAGTATGTGGGGAGATTAAATTCATACAGAAGAATGCAGTCTAAGATGATGTTTCATGTTGCATCCTGAGGAAATATGTAAGGTCCACATTACTGTGAACTATTTACAACACAGAAATACTGATCATTTACTGCAGCAAATGCCTCCTTTTTTTTTTTTTTAGTTTACAGGAGCACAGGATGCTCCAAATAATTCAGTCCCATCCACTACCAAGTCCTCCCCTTATTCTTTCCTTCTTATTTTGTGTGTCCCAACATTCTCGTATAAAGATGTTTTGCTGATGAAACAATTACTAAATTTGATTATAGCCCAATCCAGGCTTCTGATGTGTGCAGACAGAAACGCCTCTCACCTCCCCTCCAAGCCTGTCCTTACTGCTGGAGATCCCTGCATATGGAATTTGCACTGCCAGCTCCACATGGTCTCTGTTGTGGCAGTAACCACTATTTCCTGAAGGTGTGATTTAATCATTACATTTGATCAATACTTGCTCCAGAACCCACTTTTTCTTGCATTGGCTGGGAGACGTTTGACAACATCAAAGCTGAGGTTTCAGCCTCGTCTTAAACGTATTGAACATCCTCCCTTCAGGGGATCTTCAAGGGATTCTTAAAGGTATAAGATCAAGGCAAATTTCTAAGCAAGGGTTTTTCCAAAATTGTCCATAGGTATGTCAATATGTACTTAGATTATATTGGCTGGAAGAAGTGCACTCAATGGTCTTTTTGCAGACTCCCAGAAGAAAGGGGGTTTTATTTAGCAAAAGCTCTAGAAGTGCTTAACTGAGCCCTGCTTGCCAAGCTGTTTTATCCACTCAAGTAGAGCAATTGAGCACAAATAGAAATTCTAAGGCTCTTGCAAAAGAACAGAGAGCAGAGGCAAAAAGAGATCGTTTTTGGAGAGCTGATGTACTATTCTTTAATATACGTCAGAGCCAGGCACGACTATTCTGAGAGACCTTTCTGTAAATCTCTGTTTGTTTGTCGTGAAGGGAAAAGAAATGCCAAATAACATCCACAGCAGGTAGGAGCAAACGTGATAATGAGAAATGCCAATATAAAAATTGCATGGCTTCTGTTGAATTTCTACTGCACATGATATTAAAAGTAATTTACTCACATTTTTCATTACATAATGATAATGATTTTATTTGTAGACCATAATTAATACATGATGGGAAGATTCCTGTGGTTAAAATGCATTATGAGCTATCAGAGATGGAAACATACACAGCATGAGTTTTATTTCTTGGGATTTTTTCATTGTTTTTTCTATGCTCAAGTAGAGATTCTGCTTTTTAGCTACATTTTCTCAGTAAAATTAACATATCTGGTAATACTGCAGTGAGAAGCAGCATTTTTCATAAACACAAAGCATATGATTCGAATGAGAGAGTAAACTTTGCATTACAGAGCCACTCTTTTGAAACAAGGTACTGTAAACAGGGGAATATGCATGCAGAAACATAAGGCTACTTTATAAAAACATAATTAGAATAAACTGCCATTCTTCATGTACTAACAGATATGCTGTATTAAGTGAGTGTCATCTTTCACTGTCACTTCGTGAAGAAGCTGCGTGCACACTGGCTCCCAAGGTAATTTTTTTCATTTGCTGCTAGCTTTTGATTTATTTGACACATTTGACCAAGTGGTTATTTGATAATATTGTTTTAAGCTACTTTCCTCCACATTTGGTAAAAGTGCCTTGGCTGGCCGTTTGAGGCAGGTTACCTTTAGCTCCTCTTCTTGTCTTAGTGCTGCACATCGATTTCTGCCAGTATGTTTGCTTCTCTCTTTACTGACTGTCAGAAATAATCAGCTCACTGTCTCCCATTTATTCAGGTGCAAATAGAGGCTGCACTTTGTCATATGAATGCCAAGGGATGAAGCTAAAAGTCTTAGACCTTTTAAATAAAGTAGCATAAACAGAGCAAGATGCCCACAGATGGATAAGCAAATGTTGTGCTCAATAATAAATTCTGAATAAATTCTGCTTCTCTAATTCACAACTTTTGCAGAAATTCCTCTAAGTATTCAGAAGATCCCATAGACATAATTGGCTTTGTTATCAAGTGAGTGAAAACTACAAAAATTCATAAAACTACTATTAAACTTTTAGTAACCCACATATGGTGTTGTAAAATCATTCTAAAGAGATATAAAAACCTTGTCTTTGCTCTCACATATTGTTTTGAATAAGGGCTGTACACTGCATGTCAGCTGTTTGCAGATTTCTTTATAATTGCTTAACACCAAAGGGAACCTGCTCCCTGCTAATGTAAACACTAAATTCAGGACATTTATTAGTTCTGAGATGTTTTCATTCTGAGAATGTCACAGAGCCTGAGAGAATTAGCTTCCCTGTCTTACTGGCAAGGGAATGATAAAGAGAGAATAAGGCTTCAGTCCTGCATCTCTGTTTGGTACTGTCATCAGGCCAGAAAGTTTCTTGGTTGAGCATCAAAGTCCTCAAGTAAATTGTCTTGCTTATGTGCCTTCTCAAGGTCATTCTTATGTAGCTAAGACTCTTCAAGAAATTGGATAATCTTCTTTTTTTTCCATGCAAAAACAACACACTGCAACACTGGTGTTGAATTTCTGGCATGAATGATGCAAAGGTTATGTGGATAGGTTTGAGTATGGCTTGGGTATGTGCAAGCAGTTTAAGGCTGAATAATTCAATAAGTGTGATGGCTCTGTTAGTAAACAAAAATATTTGTGAGCTACTTGAAAAAAAGCCAAAAGTGTAACTGGACAATGACTTTACTTTACTTATTTTAAAATGTGTCACAAGACTTCTGCATATATCTTCTTCTTGTGGTCTACCTCTTTTCCTACATCCTGTCTTTCTTATGCCCAATATTTCTGATCCCTGCTGCCAAGAATGCCTTTCCAACAACCTGAGAGGTTTTTTGACCTCTCCTGCTTTTGCTGGCAGAAGATTTAGAGTGGCTCAGATACATCCTCCTAGGGAGAAAAAGTGAAAAGATGGTAAGTGGTGCTAAAACATAGCACATTTCTGACTAAAATTTTGTGGTTTATAAT
Source organism: Sturnus vulgaris (assembly GCF_052056855.1). Taxonomy (NCBI): domain Eukaryota; kingdom Metazoa; phylum Chordata; class Aves; order Passeriformes; family Sturnidae; genus Sturnus; species Sturnus vulgaris. The sequence goes on from NC_142246.1 coordinate 67,437,180, forward strand.
GAATACAGAAGGAAAAATTCTCTAGCTTTTCTTCAGCACAGTCCTGAAGACTGTACAGATATAAAGAACTTACTCTTGCTTTGCATTCTTTCACAAATTTGATTCCATCATTTAGAAAATTAAAAATTGATTCACTCCTCCTCTTCTCTCCTTATGTGAAGACCTAAAGTGCAGTTGTTTTGACATGGTTTGAGACTATTCATTATCCTCATCATCAGAGTAAAGCAAGATGTAGATTTTAAGAGCTATAAAAGTACTTTAAGCACTAGAAGCTTTTTATAAAGGAATTGTGTCTATAGCTTTTTGTGAAAATGATAATAGAAGCATTAGCCAAAACTGACCACTCTGTAATTATATTTTCCTTCTGTCTGGATTATGAAACTGATACATTCCAGACATAGCACAACTTACCAGCACACTTGGATCAGTATTGTCAGTATTTTCTCTGGATGCTTCAGCATATGTCAAAGCTGTTGGACAAGTCCAGGTTCATTCCCTTAGCAAACAAATTTTTGTTGCTAAGTTGGTATTTAAATATCTACTTGCTGTGTTTAAATGCCATAAAGTAATTTCTTGGTTCGTTAGGCTTTTTTTGTAACAATGGCATATTAATGTGATAACAGGCAAATTTAAATAATTTATTTTTTAATGAATCAGGCTCTCATGTATTTCAGGAAGGCTATGGGCAAAATTCAGTTCTGCCAAATGAAATAAACTCGCTGTGGTACCAGAATAATGCTTTCCCGATTTTTATTTTTTGTTTTAAAGCTCCATGTACTTGCACATACAGCTAAGAAGTGACTTCTCTCGTGACTTGCCAATGATGAAGAAAAATCTCTATCTGAGACTGAAACTATCAAGAGATAATCTTCCCAGGTCAGTTTGTCTGAGAATTCCACTGATGCCTTTCAGAACTTGGGCTATGGCAGCTGGAGAGACAGCATTGTAAGGCTGTGCAGCAGATAAGGGAAGATGAGCAGCTCAGATAAATAAGCCTTGGGATTTTGATATCTCTGTTGTCCACAGTGCCATAGCCCACCCAGGGCATAAGGCTAATAAAATAGATTATCTATCATAATTGGTTATCTCTCATAATAGATTATCTATCATTGTTTGCAATATTATTAAATTTTCAACTACTATCTTCTGACTAATGTGTTAAATTGACCATGTTGCTTCTTTTATAGTGATTTCCTTTTTGACTTGTAAAATATGCAAGACAATCAAAACGTTACCCTGAATATTGACTTTTGTACCAGGCTACTTAAAATCTCAAGTCAGCTGTTCAAAAAAACTTTTCTCACCAATATCTACCATTTGAACATTTCTTTATCACATGAGATCCTTTTGGGATAAGAATGAATTACAAGATTGTTACATTCATTATTAGCGCTGGAATAATAGTGGGACAGGTGCAGGAGAAAAAGTTTCAAAGAGTGTTTTGAAGTTGCAGAAGTACATTTTCAGGACCAAATCAAATAATGTATTTATTTTGTTTGTTTGTTTGAATTTTGTCCTAGGAGTCCCTATTATGCTTTTACCAAAATTATTTTGAACAGGACAAATCAGCATTTCTCAACTTGACCATGAGATCTTATTCAAGATCTTATTCACCTGCTATAAAGGGCTATTGTAAGTGTGAGAAAAACTACAAAGCTGTAAACTGGGCCCGTGGCTCATTAATAATTATTGTTTGTTTCATTGTTAAATGAATAAAATAATAGATTTGGGGAAGAGAAAGATATTTTAATCTGGTTTAAGATAAAAAATAAAGAAAATACTGACTCTCTGAATAAACAGAACACACTGGGAATGTGGTCATCACTACATTGGCTATGATATTGGAAAGCTTGGAGGATTTTCTACATGAAAAGAAATCTCAATATATTTGGTACCCACTCATTTGCATAGGCATAAAACTCTTATTTTTTTGTTTTGTTATCTTTTGCATTGTGTGTACAGCTGACAAGATTGAAGCTTTTACCTGAGCCACCTAAACCTTTCTGTCTGTTCCTCAAAGTGGATTTTGTATACACAGTCCATTAAATGCTGTAGACATCTTGAAGGTGGAGCCTGTGTGACTGCATAACTCACACTTGCCCCACAGCAGGATAATTGGGACCTCATTAATGATTCTGAGGAGACCAGCTTTGCAACTGGAAACATTCCAAAACCCAGGATACCTCATTAATAGCAGTCAGCAATAGCTGTCTTATAAGAATGCTATAAGTCAGGTTCTGAGACTGAAGTTAAGCTTCAGACTATCCCTTTTTCCATCCTAAACCCAGAGAGACTTTTTTGGAACAGATCACATAAGCATAATAAATTTTGACCCTAAAAGGTAGTACACTTAAAGTCCCTTCAAATTACTTTAATGTAAAGATACTTGGTTATATAATTTCATATTTGTGGTGTTATCCAATTCAAATTAAAAATCCATAGCAATAACACATTTTAGCAATGCTTTAAAGCTTTTATTTAAACAGAACAGAACAGAACAAAAAGAACAGAAAGCTTGGATGCCCCATTCCTGGAAGTCTTCAAGGCCAGGTTGAACAGAGCCTTTGAGGAACCTGGATTAGTAGAAGGTGTCATGGAGACATGGGAATTTCTTCAGCATTTCTGCAACTACCTTTTGCATGATGTGATGATACAAAACAGAGATCTTCATTATCACTTTTGAAAAGGGTTGTCAGCTTCACTCATAAAGAGATTTGACGGTACTTGTATCTGATTTTGCAGATGGGGAGAGCATGCAACAGTTGAAAGGGTGGTAGGCTGAAAAGGAAGGTAAAGAAAATGCTTGCAAGGCCAAGACTGGCTATGAGAATATTTTACCATTTGAAAAAAGAAAAAAAAAAAAAAGTTAAATTTACATGAGAAAACAGTGTCCAAAAAAATAAGAACGTGGTAAGTACTCTGCATTTTTCTCCAGTTCCCAAGGAGATATGGGTTTTCTCTGGTTAACTGCTCTGTTAACCATGGGCTAATGGCTGGCTCAGACACCAACAATAAGTCTGAAGTGGTGGACAATTTTTTAGGATGTCACCTGTCCTCACTTGGACAGGTGAGGGAGTTTATTGTTACACATTTTAATGACGCTGAAGACCTGGTAAGACTGAAATCATTGTGGTGAATTCACTTTGCACTCTTCAACTGCAGTTCAATATACTAAAGACAACTATTAATGATAACTTTTTCCTTTATTACATTGTTCACAATTTAGGCTGGTGAGGACAAAGCTGTCATCATATGTTCATGTACAATCTTAGATATTGATTAGAGTAACAGCCTGGAGGGACAATTAGTATGTGAACAATAAACCACGTTGAAAGGAAACATGGCCACAACTGCTCTTTAAGGAAAAAAACTAATTTTGGGATGATTGGCAGCACTATGGTAATATAAAATAAATTGCAATGAGTGATTTAACAAGAAAAATCAAAGTTAATAGCATACATAATAACTGAGAACATAATTTTGGAGAGTTGATGTGTTTCAGAGGGTCACAAACAGCTGCATTTTATTATTTATGCAAGAGTTATTATTACACGCAATGCTAATTAATAAACACTTGAAGTAATAGGATTAAAACTTGACAAAAATCAAGCCAAGTGTGTTTTAAGCCATATTAGTAGTGGCATTTCCCCCTCAGATTTCTGACTAATGAGGCAGAAGGATAGCATGTATTTGTAATCGTTTCTATGCATATGTAATTATAGCTGAGCTCTTGGAGAGAGTGAGGGGACATTGTACAACAGCTCATTCCAAAAAAAGGGGAAAAGATGAAAAAAAAACAACAAACAGGGCAGTGAATGTTAGCAGTACCTCTTGACCTTGTGTTTAAGTGCTATTACTGACTGCATTGGGAGTGGAAGAAACTATCATTAAACCATGATCCATGAAATCTCTTAGGCATGTATAACTTTAATGAGCAATACCTTAAATGCTTTAGGCATATGTGTCCAATTTAAACATCTGTCGAGCTCAATCCAATTGTGTGCAATCTGTTTCAGCAAAATTTGAAATTATAGTGAAAAAAAAGAGTAAAATGCAATAAAAATAGGGTTTTTTTATAATGAGGTAAAAATAATAAAGTATATACCTTGAAAGAATTTTGTTCAGGGACACGAAAAATGAAAGATTATTGTTTATCTGTGTTGGCTTATTTTCAAGTTTTCGAAAGCAAAAATGAAAAATAGAGGAAAAAATGAAAGAGGGATTCTCTTAAAAAGGGTTTTGAAATAGATTACAAATTCTAGAAAGAAGAAGCAAAAACAATTTTCCACCAATATCCATTATGTATAGATGAATAGGAAACTGGCTTTCAAAGATTTTGGGTTTAACTGTTCTGTGCAACATTTTAAGGTGCTTTTTATTTTTTTTTTCTGTAATACCAGTTTTTAATAGAATTGGAACAATAGTCAAACTGATGGAGGTAGAAGTAGAGAACGTATTTCCAACAATTCTGTATTTCTGTCAGGTTTTCATGTGAATGTGACTGAAGTTGATGGTCAGTGCTTTGTCACGGTGATGAAGCAGAGAAGCAGCACCACAAAAATGGGTCTGGAATGAAAAACTGAGCAGTGGATCAAAATCTAACACTTTTACACACAGCCTCTGCTCAGGCACAGCTTCTTCTATATGCACCAAGAGAACCTAACCAGGCTTACTGCCACGTGTGATCTCCCTCTTTAAACATCTAGATCCTCTTTCAATTTTGGTCTGAGCTGTTATTTATTGATTCTTTACAGTCCCTTAGAGCTCTTGCAAAAATATATTTTCAAAGCAGAAATTAAACCCAAAAATTGTGCTGGGAGAGAATGAAATTATTCAGATTATGGAAGGAAAAATAATTCAGACATGTGGTATTCAGTAGGAGACCATGCTGAGATGAAAGTTTAGAAGGATCAATTTAAACATTTTTCCCTAAATTCAGAATGTTTGCATGTAGGTCAATATCACCCAGAATGTGCTTTAAATAGTTACTCTGGAATTAGACGAGGATAGGGAGAAAAGCATTAAAAAGGTTGTTGGAGAAAAAAAATACTAAAATATTTTCCTCACTCACCAGACAAAATATTTGGCCAAAGTCCTGCAATTCCCTTTGTGATAAATCTGATTTTGATCACTGTCTTTTACAGAAGGACCTGAGTTAGACACACCTGGTGTTTAGAACAGAGAGTTACTGCTAAAAAGACTGGTCAGAGCCAATGCATGAGGGAAATGTTAGAATGGGAAAATTTACTTCAGATTGCTCTAGATGGAGCAATGCCTAGAGGTGATTTTCAGCAGAAGCACTGAGCAAATATTTATGTGATGTGGTTTGTGAGGAATATGTTCAAAAGAAGGTAAAATTTTCATATGCTTAACCAATGAATGGCAAAATTACTATTCAAAAAGTAATTGCTATGAAAACTGCTATCATATCTGGAGAATAAATTATTAGAACATCTTGAATGTGACTTGCTTTGCACTGTCATTTACTTTGAAATTTTATCCTGAAAATTTCATTTTAAAAGTATGTATCTTCTTTACAGCTAAATAAAAATTCATCACCAGCTCCTGTGGGGTTTTTGTCACCATTTTTGTGACATGCTATCTTTCCAATATAGCATTGTTTTTAAAGTCATGATTTAGTATACACCTTTTAAGAAAACAAAAGTTTGTGACTCTCCATGTGGATTCTGATGCATATAGAACAAACGAGTGAGATCATGTCTAGTATTACGAAATGAAATTTGTGTGAATTTGTCGTCAGAGTTATCAAAAAAAAAAGGCGATTTTTTTTTTCATCCCACAGGTATCCATATAATTTTGGGTACTTCTGGTGAAAGTATTTGGGAACTTGAAAACCTGGAGACGTAGATCTTCCTTTTGTTTAATATTTACAATTTTTTTCCTCTGTTAGATAAGGCAGACATTTTTCTCTGTAGTTGAGAAAACAGAAAAAATACAACTTCACTAAACTATTAGAGAGCAATTTGACTCGGTAAGTCTTAATTTATGTGAATATTTCACATTGCTTTAGGAGACATGATTAGGAGATTCATCAAAAGAAACTAGGAGAGAACATCTTCAGTACAAGGAATAGTTCTTCATGTAATGATCAATTAAGCTGTAGAAGTTTTTGTGCAGAATGCTCTAAGTGCTAAATGCCAGTACAGGTTTGAAACCAACCTAACAACTTCATAAAGGGAAAAACCCAGTTGAGAGTCATTAAAAATAACAGAAGTACTTTCAGCTGTCTCAGGAATACCCCTTGAACTGTAGTTTTTCAGGGGATAGGAGAATGTATGGGGGCTGTGTTGCCATTTTCTTCTCCCCATATACGTCCCTAGGTAGCCTTGAGTAACAGCAGCCAGTGAGAACGCAATAACTTGATTTACTTTGAACAAAATGAAAGGCTTTTCTTCCTAGTTCCTTAAGAAAAGTAAATTTGTATCTCATAGTAGAATTAAAATAGTAACTCTGCTAAAATTGGAGCATAACAGTGTTCTGTGGTTGAAAATAAAAGTTTCATTCTTGTTTTAGGGGAAAGGAATAATTTGCTGATGAATAAGTTAATATCCAAAATTTGAACAATATTCTCTAGCATCACTTCTACATTAAATTTAGTCTACTAGGTTATTTTATTTTCTAGATTAAAAATATATAGAACCTAAAATTCAATTCACATTCTATCTTACTCCATTAGATTGATAATTCTGATTTCCTCCTGGATTGATGCCACCAAGAGTATAAGTAGCAAATAGTCACAAGAATTTTTAAATTCATTTCTCAGAAATGGAACTTTTGGAATTCACTTGCTGTGAAAATTACTGTTAATGAATATTTTTGATAATGGAAAAGATCCTATCTAAAATGAATCCTTTCAATTTAGAAAATGATGTAGCAATTAGTTAAAATAGAAAGTTCCTAAAGGATACTGGAAGCCATAAAACAGTTGTTCTACTAAATTGATCTGACTTGTTAAATTGATGAATCTCTTAGAAATTAATTTTAATCCAGTGCTAACTCTGTGGGAACATTTATGATGATTTTTTCATAATACGCCACTGGGCTATCTTTACTTTGTAAGTCTTGCAAAGTCTAAGTTGTGTTTTCTTTCATTTTTTAAGGAGAAAATTCACAAGAAAAGTCCATTAAAAAATACATGATTTTGTTCTTTGAGGTATATGCCAGTGTGCTTTGCTCCTCTGTTCTGGAGACTGCGTGTCTTATGAGCCCTCCAAAAGTACTAAAATATTTTCTTTTTCTCTTTGTGCTCCTGTGAATATGAAGCCTATATATGGTTATCCCTAAATTTGAATCCAGCTCCAGGTGTTCAACATTATGAAGAGAGTTGGGGGAATTAAACAGCTGAAGGAGTAAATACAAAGACAGGGTCTGAAAGTTTGCTTTCAACTTTAAACACAAGTACACACCTCTGTCTCATCAGAGTGGTTGTATTCCAGGGTCCCAAGGACTTTCAGGTTTCTTGGTCATGGATGGTTCATTTAACTATTGTATTTAACAAAAAAACATGCTTAATTTTCTCTGCTTGTCTTCCACTTCTTAACAGGGGAATTTTTTTCTTCTTCCCCCATAATTACACATGCCTGGCTGTACTTCTGGGCAGATAAACAAAAGTAAGCCAAGCATGAGGAGGCAGGGACTTCCATGATGGATGCATTCTGCTGGACATGCCTTTGGGACAATGGCAGTTTGATGAAACTCCCTCCCACCCTGGAGGAGGTGACAGCTGATGCTGTTGACCCTGTGGCCAGGAGGGCACCTGGGGCTATGGCACCAGGCAAAAGCAGTATGGAACAGGCAGGTTTTCCCATAGAATGCTTTAATTTACATTATTAGTGAGGCTTTCTTTTCCAACTAGCACTATTAGCTGCTTTAAACACAAGTTGGACAAGCAAGGAATTCTTGGCTTCATACATCTGGTGAGTCTTCTTTTTGTTCAGGTAATCAGATATTGAATGTTGGAAGTCCCACACTACATAACCAATACTGATCCTTTTTCACTGATGGGAAATCAGGAAAGCTATGAATACACTCGTACTGGGAGTTTGTGCTAAATGTAGAGTTAGACATCACCACCTGCTGCTTCAGCCTACCCCATTTCTTTATTATTTCTTTAATTTTCTAAATAGGTCATATTTAAATATAAAACAAGGAAGAAGTACCAGTAATACTTTTTAATAATAAAAAAACCCCATGCTTTCCTTGATTCCTTTGAGTTTTTTATAAGAAAAAGATTCAAGCAATCAATATTTTTACTGGAAGGACAGAATGATGAAAATTATAAAACAGAAATAAAATTTTAAAATTATTTTTTATCACAGCATTGTGTTGTTAATCATAAAGATAAATGAGGGGGGCTGAATGGAAAACAAAACTAGTAGTTAGAGGAAATAAAAATAACTGCTTCGTTTTCTTCAGGCAGAAGAGTCAGCCACAGTAGTTTCAGATGAGTTATCACCAGGGACCTGATGTGGAACCAACCTTCTTCTTTGTTCATCAGGGAAGTTTCAGCTGAGCATTAAAATGTCACTCTCCAAAAGTGAGTTGAGCTCTTACTCTCTGAAACTTCAGGGCTCTGAAACACTGAAAGGTTTGGTTGTATTTTACCTGACATCAAATATTACTATTTTCCACAAATGTTCCAGCAGAACTGATGAAGATTTGATGTATTAATTCAATATTTTAACTTCGCAGGACATTTACTATGATCACAAACTGCTTCTTCAACCCACATCAATCTATTACTTTTTTACAACATGCAAGATAATCAGGTCAGAGCTAAGAATGAAACTGTCATCAGTGATAGTCTCAGTCCTATAAAAAGAGATTTCATTTTTAAGAAGGAAATACTTTTTTGTACCTTTCTATTTTATCACAATGATCTTTTTTCCCCATTGATTTTAATTTTTTATTATCTTGGAAAACTTGCAAATGATAATAAATTTTGTTATATTAATTACTCCTTTCAGAACATCTGATGCACAAAAATTTACTGATATTTCTCTATTCCTATTGAAATATGGTAAAATAGAAAATTAACTGTAAATTCTATATGCTTAATCATAAATATAATTACTGTTAGCAAAGGTAGAAGTCACCTTTTGCTTTGATAGAAGTTTTGATAATAGTTTTGGTTAAAATAGTATGAAAAATCCTGTTTTTCTCTTTGAAAAAGAAGCTTTCAAGCAGTTATGCTTCCCAGTACTCTCTTCACCCAAAACTATATTTAAAATACATTTAAATATTTTAGCCAATTCTAGTCCCAGTCCAATGGTTTACTCTACATACAGTCATAAATTATTGTCGAAGTAGGACTTTGTGATGATTTATATATGCAAAATATATTTATTTTCTATTTTTTTTCTTTTTTCCCCTTCAGACATATATGTATCGATAGTATAGAGAAGAAATAGCAATATTTTTACACAGACCCTGAAGTAAATGAGTTGTTCACACTATTTAAATAATACAAATGAGTTCATTCCATAGTTCCCTGCCATTTCTCCTGTTTCCCAGGAATATCTATTCACAAACCTGTTCTCTCACTAATTAAAAGGCAATGAAGTCCCCATCCCCTGACTGTGTGCTGATTACTGAGCCTTTACTCCTTTATAGCCCTCAAATACCTATTCTGCCCAATGTTATAAAGTGAAGTTTTGTTGTCTTTTGGCATAGAGAAGGTATTTAGCAATTCTAAAGAGACTTAACAGAAAAATTCTCCAAATAGATTTCCATAAATGCTGCTTAACTCTCAAATCACGTTTGAAGAATTATCTGGGACACAATTTCAATGGAAGATTTATAAAGACTATGATATAACAACTGACCTGTTAGTAATTAATAATTAATATTTCTTGTTCATGTGAATTAATTAAAATCACAGCTTAACAAAAGAAAATAAAAGTGGATCATGTCCTTCTTATAACTATATTGTAACTACTTCTTCTTTCTCCACTATGTATTTCTCCACTGAATTGTCACTAAATCTTGCCTTACAGTCTTCCTGTACAGATGCCACCAAGAGCAGTAGTTAGAGCACTTCCGAAGAGCATAAATTTAATTTGCATGATTCTCATCCTTTCTTTTCATGGTCTGCAGCACTGTGAGAAAAACCAAGCCACAGTTACTAAAACCTTTGTCCAGTGTTACCACTGCAATATTAATAATAATGGTAGTTTTCCATGATCTTAAAATTAAAAAAAAAAAAGCTTCAAGTCTTTGAGATTGTTGGATTGACAGTTTTCCTTTATCCTAGGAAAGTAGAATACAAAGAGTATGGCTAACAAATCAGTCATTTCTCACACTGGCTTCTCTCTAAACCACTGCAGTTAACCCATATCTTGTGCTTTGCACTTCAGGAAAAGCAAGAAATTTTTACCTCAAATGTCCTTTTGAGCTGAAAATACTCTTGTCCAGAAATCTGGTCCAAGAGGAGAAGGGCAAATCACACCCATGTGTAAATCTTGACCCTTCATGGAATGTTCTGTGGAGTCTGAAAAGGAGGCACTATTGAATCCCTCCCACCTTCTCTCCACATCCCTTGGTGTGGATCACAGAGACCATAAGTTAGGGGTTGGAGGAGAAGGTAGTAGATAAAAGGAATTTAACTTCTGCTTTCAGGTGAAGGGGGAAAATCTCTACTTGGAGGAAGTGGTCTGTTATGGATACAGAGTACATAATCTGTGTTGGCATGGCTTGAACTCTTTTTGAATTATGTGATTGCATTTGGAGGTCTTTTCTGAATGATTTTGGAGGTCTTTTCTAACTTTAATGATTCTATGATTTCACACTTAACTGTATATTTGAACAAGTCTTAGTTCTTCACTATTAAAACAGTACATGTGCCTACAATCTCATGAAATGTCTTAAAAGAAGAATTAACAATTTTTTTTTCCCAGCAACAAAATGGTCATGTCCAGTGGGATATGTTATTCCTAAGCACGTTAAAAGTCTCTGCCAGATGCTTTATTCCTTTAACATTTGCAAAGTTTTTGTTTCTGTTCTCATGAGTCCCACTGTTATGTTTAAAGCTCAAAAGGATAAATGTTCATGCAAACTAATTTCCATCAAAAATATCAAGCTGGTTGCAAAGTAATCTATAAGCAAGTACCCCAGGCTCCAGAACACATATTTAGTAATATTCTGTTTTATTTGTACCAAATAGCAACACAAACTGTATTCAGAATCCAGAAGGTTTGAGCTGCTCACAGAAAAGAGACAGAGCTTGCTCCAGAGTAGATTTGAAGACAGTAGAATGGTATATAGTTAAAAAGAGAGAACATTACATTTATTCACTTAGGACCAGATCTTTGAAGGCATTATTACAACTGGAATCCAGAGAATGCCAAAGCAGAGAGTCAGGTGCTTATTATCACTAATTTCTGTGGGAGTTAAGTGCTTTTCAAAACTAAATTTTCTTAAGTGCTTGTTTGCATCACCTCATTATAGAAAGAAAAAAAAAAAAAAAAAAAGGAAAACCCGGATTAGACTTTAATTCAAAATCCTAAAAGTGATCTTCCAGCAATTCCTGTAGGACATCCTTTTAGCAAGACTGGGCTGGAAGGGATTCAGTCCAGCTTGTGTAAGGTCTGTATAGGTGAGTGAATATGATGTCTTCTTACTTGATATGTAAGAAGTTTATAAAACTGTTGTATATTCTGATTTGTTACTCTGACTTTGTTGTAAAGAATTTTCTTATGCACCTTTTTCACTTATTCAAATTCTTCTTTACTTAATTAACTGAATTATCAGAAGTTTACTGCTTTTCCATCTTTTAAATAATTTTATCTGTAGACCCATCTTTATGTTAAGTTAATAAAATTATTTTAAAGTTTTGGGCTTCTTTATTTAGTTTACACAGGGACCTGGAGTATAAAGCAATCAAAATAATCAACAAACTGTGTCCAATTGTACAATATTTGTTGTTTATACATCTCTTATTTTGTAATATTCAAAACTGATCTTTAGCCTAATTTTTCTAAAGAAAATAACAGAAATTAAGCACAAAAAGATGATAAGATTGTCTGGAGTGAAGGGCACTCTGTGTCCTGAAGGAATTTAAGCATAGGTAAAACCAAACGTTTCTGATTTGGGGTACTCTACAACATGGGTTTAGGTAACTCATTTCCTATTTTAGACAACTCTCAGCATCTTGACCAAAGGTTATATTTAAACAAATGAATTAAAATAATTTTCTTTGGATGCTTGATTCATTTATTAAGATAAATGTGTGGGGCCTCTGGTACTGATGTGTGCTTAAGGTATTATATCATTCTAAACTCTTGTGTTATTACCAGGCTTATTAAATGCCATGGCTGGCATTGGTGAGGAAAGGAAATTGTGGTGAAACAAGGTCAGCAGTCTCCTTTTGAAAGGTGTGGAGGAGAGCTTGTGCATTAAATCCTTTTATTCAAAATGATCAGCTGTCCCAGGATTTCAGAGTCATGCTCTGTCCTCAGAAAGCAGGATACAGCCTGAACCAAAGAATATTTCACTGAACATTTAGTTTTCATGGCTCATTTCTGAAACTTGTAGTGCAGATATCTTCCTTGTTACTTAGGCGTTTTTGGCAGAAGTATGTTTTATTATGGTCTCATTTTTAAAGACTGGGAAATGAGATTTTCTCATGTGCTTCTAAACTCAAATTTTGATTATTATATTGTTCCATAATGTTGTTCACTAAAACCTTTGAGGTAACAATATCTTCACATTCTGGTGCTTGAACATCTGCTGCTGAAATCTCTCCTACTGAGCATCCTTTATTACAATGGGTTTCTCTAGGAATCTTGATTGATTGACTCAATTTGCTGTTTTGAAGCCTTGGATATCTTGGTATCCTGGACAAGTCCAGTTAACTGCAGAGGCTTACAGTCTCATGTTTAGACCTGCCCCAGTAATCATAATCACACATTTTATCCTTCAGTTTATTTTTCTGTTCCTCTTGGGCTAGAGGGTACTGAATTTTACTACTGAATAGAGTTTGTCTGTACCTAGAAATCTGTGAAGATAATTCTTTTTCAGTGTTGGAAAAACCTTTCTATTTCTGTAATTACAAGACTATTGGATGTAGATTTATTGTACCATTTAAGGATGACTCTTATGTTGGCAAAGCAGAACAGAAATGTGGAAAGTTATGTTGATTCAGGAGGATACCAAAGCACAATTGTGATTCACACCAGAAAAATGGCCTCTTCAGAGCCTAATTCAGAAAGAGCTTAAATAAAAACCATTCTGCCAATTGCTCACCTGCTGCAGATTTAGCTTCCCACTCGACATGTCCTAAGGAAAAACCAATGTATTCTTTGGGTAAGTGGGAAGGTGTTCTTCACTCCTACATCACTCCTAACAACTCTTGCATAAGAAGAATTAAAAAGAAATCAAAAAAGGTACCACATTGTAATTAAAAACCAATTAAAGTTTAAGGGTATGTTTCATTTATTAACTTCTCAGGAATCTTTTGTTGCCTTTACACTTTGTGAAAATGCCATGGTATCTGCAAAAGGGTAACACCTTTTCCAGAAGGATGCTTCTTAAGTCCACAAAGGACATTAAAGACTGATTAGTTTTATAGCTAGTAACTTTTTTTAGATGGATATTCACATGATGTGCATTCTTTCTGTCAAGACTGTCACAAAACAAATTTTGTTAACCTGATTACTCATAAGAAATGAATAAAAGAGTTTAGAGATTCCACTGAAGTGGATACATTGCTTTTATTTAAATGAGTAGCTATAAATAAATTTTTATGTTATTTACCATCTTGCAATTCTTAGAATTCATAAATAAACTTTAGAATCTGCAGTGGCTGTTATATGAGTGTCAATGATTGAAATGCTATAATGTTTTGTAAATGTAATTTCAGCAAGCACAATCGATCATTACTCAAAGTAAAACTTGATTTTCTGGAATGTTAGTTATTTGTCTGAAGCCTAGCTGGAATTTCCAGACTATAATTTTCCTCTCAAATGATTTATTTGTGCTCGGTATTAACAGGTTATTAGGAGTCCCTGTCAGATTCCACAATGACTAAAAAACACAAACATGAAATTTGGCAAGTGTTTCCCAGACTGAGAACGTGTGTGTTTGTGCTCACATTGCTGGATGTGTTTGAGTGCAGTGATGTCCCCTTGTGGGCAAGGCTGTGATATTTCTTCCCTGCACAGAATTTACAGAGGAGATAAATCTATGCCCTGAGTCTTCTTCTCTGGAGTTTGCACTGATTGCATATTTGTATGTAAATGGCTCCACAGTGGGAACTTGGGTGGATGTCAAATACTCGTCTCAAAGGGCAGAAATAACCGAGTCCATGTCATTGCCATCTTAATTTTAAGTATCTGGAGTCTTTAAAATTAAGCTAAACCCCATGACATGTGTCTTGAGTGTATCTGTAATTTAAATCTTGATTCCTCCTCTCAATTCCATCACTCAAAGACATGACTGCTATCTTGGCATTTGTGTTTTCCATGTGCCTGGCAAGGTCTCATGACTTAGAGAGGAATGTAGATCACATAATTAGAGGGGCACCACTCCTCGTGTGCCAGGTGAGGGAAAAGAGGCTCAAGAAAATACGTTCATGAAAGATAAGAAGGTAGATTTTGTGCTGCCTGAGCTGCTGAGTCCCCTAAGGATGCTCAAAATGTGGGTGTAACACTTGCTGGAATTCAAGATATTGTGCTTTAAAAAGCTCTGGCAGATCCTTAACCCTTTAAAGAGCAGTGACTATGTGGGACAGACATGAAAAAGATAATAGTAAAAATGTTCCTTATCAACATCTTTTACTACTGGAGCATGCTACTTGGTCAACTAATGCAATATCAGTGACATCCTGAAATAATTCGGTGTTTTATTAGCTAAGCAGTGCTCACTGTTATTAAAAATATTTATAAAATTAATTTGAAGGGTACTGTGACCTGTTAATGTCTTCACTTCTGACATATTATCAATATAAAGTTCTACAATCTACCGTTACCTAGCAAAAAAATTCACCTTGCAGCAGGACTAGGGAATTACTTAGCAAGATTTGAGAAACATTTTTATATGGGTTGACTTTGGAGAATAAGAAAAGGAGTGCTTATTCTAAAAAAGTATAGTTCTTTTTACTCTCTGTATGTATTAACATGTTTTATATACAAAAAAGATCTATAAAATGGAGCAAGGACGAGCCAATAAAAGCATTAATTGTATTCATATGATGACCAGCAACATTTTATAAAGTGATAGAAAATTATGTGTATTTATTGAGCTTTACTTCCCTGAATTTTCATGGTATTATGCTCACCTACTATAAAAAATTATTCACCTATTATTTCCTCCCTTTGTCTTGCTGTTTTCTGCTACATCCTTGGAATCTGCACCTATGACTCCTTTCCAGAGTATTAAATCAGGACAAAATGTGTCACTTTTTTGTCATTGCTGTGCTGGGGCAGCTTTCTGCTGTGCATGGGCACCAAATTAACCCAGGACAGGGCAAAAGGTGCAGGCAAAGGAGCTCACAGTGACCAGGGGGAGGTGTCAGCAGGGAAAGCTGCATCCTTGGCCCAGAAACCAGGGGAAAATCTGAACACTTCTCTAGAGACTTCTTAATCAGGGCTGAAATGTCACAGAGATTATGCCAGAGGTAAAGTACCTTCTGGAATGATTTTGGGCTTCATTTTGCTGCCACTATTAATGTAGACTGCCTTTTCCCAGGAGGGGAATATTTCAGCTCAGCAGGATTATCAGTTTGAAGGAGTGTTGCTTCACACAAGTGGTCCTGTTTCAATAAACCTTGTTTGACAGTGAAGGCTGCAGCGTTCTCCTGTGCTTTCTGAGGCTGCACAAGGATAGATGTGTCTGGGCTTTTTACAGTTCTTCCTGTCAGATTAATTTCAAGGAGTCAGGAGCATTAACAACTCCTTCACTTAAAGAGGACTGGTAAGGATTTCTGTCTCCCTGTCTTCCATGCCTCTAATAATTGCCTATCTCCCAGCAGAGCACTGTAGACCACTAATGCTGCACTGAGATAACAAACTGATGGTGTCCCTGAAGAATCTGTGCAAGAGAGGAGGGGACAAGCACTCTGGGCAAGGGAGCTCCCATCTTCTCTACACCTTGGAGGGAAGGGATGCATACTTCCACCCTGGTGAGGGACTGGATGGTGGTAGGGGAGAGCAAGGGAAGGAGGCAGCCAAGCTCTGAGTCACAGACTTCATGCTGAGTGGGGCATGGAGCTCTTACACATAGGAATCAATAATTTTCTGAGATTAAATGCTAACGACAACAAAAATATGTCAGCTGCATTTCACTGTCCTTTCCTCTCCAAGAGATCATAACTCTGCCACAAATGCATCAAAATACATATAATTTTCCCATTGTTTTGGACTCTTCCATGTTATGTGTGTGCTTGTATATCAGTGGAGCAGGAAGGTCAGCCCTAAACTGTGTATTCCACGGGAACATTTGTCATGCTGTTAAATAAAAACCTGTGCTGTGGAAGAGCCTTTATTTGAATTACGTCCATACATGTTAACTAAAATTGGACTGTTCTTTCTGTATTTATTTAACAGTCAGAAAATCTCCTTGATGTCAGATAGAAATGACCAAGTATTTTGAAAGTAGTCTTGTTTTGTGCAAAGCTGTTTTGCTGACTCCCTCTTATCCAAGGTGTTCCTATGCTGATAGCATCTTGTTTTCTTAAGTGAATTTCTTGTAAAAAGATTATGTCAGCTTTTTTCTGTTTCAAAATATTTTTTTTTGCTATAACACTAAGCCATTTATGTTCCTTGTTACAAATTCAATTATCTGGTTTGCCATAATTCCCCTCTGTAATATTTGACCATTTAGTATGCTGTACAATGTTGTTGTCCAGTTTTAACCTAACTACAAAAGTCTAGTATTCTAAAACTATTTGGAGATGCTTATTTTCCAAGGCAATAATATATCAATATAACTCTGAAAGACCTACTAAAATAATTTGCATATATTCACAGTGTATCTTTAGCCCAGTTTCTCATTAAGAGTCTCTGTTGATTTCTTATATCACCATTAAATCATTTATCCATAAAAATGATTAAATTAATTATTTTCAGAAAAAAAAAGGAAAGATGGGAAGTCGAAGTAATAGAGATAATCAGCACAATTGTGGCTATACTGCAAGAAGTAAATAAGCAAGAAAGACCAGAAGGGTGTGAATTTTTCTTTCCTTTTGTGGTATGCAGATGTGATTCTACTGGTACAAAAAAAAAAAAAAGAAGTGTGTGTTGTTTGAAGTTTTTCCTTGAAAAATTCTATTACAGGCCAGTCATCATATCCAAATTTCCCTGGCTGATGGAATCTGACAGGATCACAACCTATGGGAATATATCTGTAGGCCAGTAATTTTTTTTTGTTCTTGTCAGAAATACTCAAAAGGGTAAGGCCATCTGCTTTCCAGCAATTAGATAGTCCCCTTTCAATTGTAATATACTGTGAGCCAGATAATTTATTCATCCCAGGGTAAATGTATACACTAGCAGTATGGTGGAAATGGAGAGAAGTAAGCCTGGCAGCAGAATAAAAAGCTCTGCTGTACCTCATCCCACCCACACAGTCAGCCTGTCACACTGGCTGTCCCTCTGGGCATCCCTTCCCAGCCCCTCTTGCTTTGGGACATGAAGGAAAGCTATCATTGCCCACTTACTGGAAGATCTCTGCAGAGCTGTGGTCATTTGGTTTAAAATGTTCAGTGGTCCATGAAGATGTAGATGGATTGTCTGATTTGGGTAATAACACATCTGGTAACAGATGTGTATCTGGCACATACAGTGTGCAAGACAGAGTATCAATGAAACCAATGCAAACAAGCAAAAATGTGCACCAATAAAGGAGATTTTTTTTATCTCAGTGTCACCCAGTGAATAAAATTTGTTGCTGTTGCTGTCAAAAAGCCACATGGCTGTGTCCTCTCCAGCAGAGTGTGTCTGGGGGTGAGGGGCTCTGTGCCCTGATCCCAGTGGGATCCCCTTGGGCAGTAGCCCAAGTAGTCTGGTGGGTGCCCAGGGGATGGAAAGATGCAGATGCAGGCTGCAGACCTCATGTGGGCATTGTGTAAGGGAAACCCAACAATCTTCTCGTGGGAAAACTCACACCACCCTGGAGGAAGGCTGATGACATCAACCTTGGGGCCAGGAGGGCTTCTGGAAAGTGAGTGAGACACCAGCCATAACTGGCAGTTTATTGCAGGTTTTCTGATATAACAATTTACACTGTCATTAATGAGGTTTTATGAATCAGGATGTGAGGTGCTGATAGTATTAACACTGGACTAATAATTATAACTTGTTGTAGTTTGATTAGGCTGCTAAAACATGAATTAGGGAAACAGCAAATTCTTGCACCCACGTTTATGGTACATTCCTTTATTCCCCATGATGAGGTTTTGAGTGCTATCAGTGGAAGATCTTCCTGCTGGAGTTAAATCCATGTGACAATGAAAAATTTTACTTTGAAGCACTTAATGTAACAATAGCCATATTTAAAGATCCCAAGCTAACAACAGAATAAGGAAAGAAAGTCTTGTGAGTACTAAGCCTCTAAAATTAATCTGGATCTCTCCTCTTAATTGTATTTTTACATAAATGGTAATTATACCATTTTAAAGGTTGAGAGGTCACGTAGATATTTCTCTGGAGGAAAACTCTCTTTCCAAGCTCTTTCACTATTCAGAAAAATTCTGATACAAATTTAATCAAAAGTGTCTGGCTGTTGCTTCGTATATAGTAAAGTTAAAAAAAAAATTGTAGTTAGTCAGCTTTGAATGTCAGAGAGGCTTAGAAAATTTTATCCCACTGCAATTACAACCTGAGAATTTTATCTGGTATTTGAAAAATTCTTCAAATCAATAGTGTGTAGCTTTTATGAATACACATTAATCAAATTTCATTGGATGGAACTGATTTTTAAAAAACATGTATCCAAGGCATAGATGCAACTCTTCCTAGAAATGGTCTCCAGTCTATCCTTTGCTTGCAGGACATGGGAGATGCTGAAGAAGTGAATTCAGAGATTAGGCAATGTGACACCTGCAATGGTCACGTGGCCTGGGGGTGGGCACAGCATTTTCCAGCTGCTGTTGGATATTGGATGCTGGATATTGGATGTTGAATGTTGGATGTTGGCATGAATTCCATAGGCTCGTTGATTTAGCACTCCCTCTCACACCTGATGTTTTGTATGCACCCCCTGGCAGCCATCAGTTGCAGTGGAGGCTGGAATTTGTCTTGCTTTAGGTGAAACAAAGTGATTTTTACAGACATATTAAATAGCAGAACAGATTGCAGAACCCCAGGCTAGATATCACTAGGAGCTTACGAGACTTCTTCAGGGCAGGTTTTTTTTTTTTTCTGCTTCACTTCATAAGTAGGATAAGGTAAACATCAACCCTTTATGAACAAACATTGCTTTATATAAACCCACAGACAGGAGACATTTACTTACAAAAGGAAGTTAAAGCCTGACAGAAATATGATGTATATTACCTCTACCTTAATGGAAATGTGAGGATTTTCTTTCATTTTATAGAAAGAACTTGCTTCCCACAAATTCTTGGAAAATATACTTCTTTCTTTAAAAAACTTCAGTCTAGCTGAATTGAGGTTACAACCCTAAAATGTTTCCTAACACTAATCTCACATATTACCAGGGTGATAATAACTTTCTTCAGCTGAGAGTGGTGAAAAGCGAACGGGGAATAGGATTGCTGATCTTTCATTTTTGTTCTTCCAGTCACCTTTTCTGAACATATATGCCATTAAATCTTTAGCCTAGGAAATAGAACAAAGATTTATTGCCTCAAAGTAGAATTTCTCAGACACCAAAACAGAGGAAAATACGAGGTTGCTGGTTTATGAAAAAGGGAGGCAATGTGTCAGACCTACCTCGTCTGCTATAGTAGTATTTCAATACGTGCATGTAGCATTTCAAAATATATAATATAGATCTTAAAATACATATATTTCCTTCTCTCTCCCCAAGTCCTAACATGAAACACTCATTTGAAATTTCATATGAAATGTCATATATTTTTCGGTTTATCTTCATGTTTGACATGCTGTTAGGTGAAGCCCAGATTCAAGTAAGCACTGGCTTACAGGGGCATCTCTTATGTGTGACAAAGCAGCCATCCTCCTGTACATTCATAGCACATTTACTCATCTGCAGGGTTGTTTTTAAGAACATTGCCACAAAAAGAGAGAAAAACAGCACTGAGGGGTTTGTAAGACCTCTCTGGAAAGTTGTGGCATTTGTTTGTTTAACATCTCTGTAAGTGTTCTGGCATTTTGCTCCAGATTGAGGATCCTGAAGCACCATGTCTGAGAAAATAATCAGTATCTTATCTAAATTAAAATCTAAATTAAATCTATGTGCCTTGCAATTCAACCTTTTCTTTTCTGTCTGTTTTATTTTTTGGCTGAATTCACTCTTGTTTTAAAGAAGGTGCAGAAATGCTAAAATCTCCAAAAGAATCAGTCAGGACAAAGCAATATATTCAAAGGAAGGATGAGAAGAAATAGAAAGAGCAAGTTCAGCTATCACATTAATCTGTTCTCATCCTTTTCCTTCCTTTTTACTACAGACATGGCATGATGGGAATTCTGGGTACTACTACTGCAGGTAGGTTTTAAGCTGGCTGAGTAAAGTAGGATAATAATTTCTATGGTTTCCAGGCTATTTAATTTAAATGTTTCTAGATAATTTTAGGGATCACCTAGGAAAATTAAACATGGCATTCTGCTGTAATTGACACCTACCTTTCAAAGTGGTAAGGCACAGCTTGGACAAAAGATATTTCTGAAAACAAAACAAAAAAATAAGAAAAGAGTGGTAACATCATCTGTCTTACAAACTGTGAACTAAATGAAACAAAAGAAATGTGAAGTGTGAGCATTGCTAGGGCTCTGACCAGGTCTGTGGGTCAGTCAGACTGTTCCTATCCCACCCCTGGCTGCATGTTTGCTGCCTCAGGCTGGTTGAGAACCAAACCTCAGGAGCTCCCATCCCATGGGGCAGGCATGGAGGGGCCCTTCAAGCAGCCACTGCCCTCTCAGGGGGCACATTGATGCTTTGGGAGTTTGAAGTTTGACATTATTTGCTCTTCTCTGTCCTTCCATAAAGGACCTTGTGTATTTCCTTGGAAAAGCATTGTGAAAAATCTTGGCTATTTTAGTACCTAGCAGAGAACATGTTTGTATTCAGTTTAAAGTCAGGCATAAGTTATGTCAAAGATTTAACACTACCAAAAGCAGAATGCTATAGTATATCTAATTAAAAATAAAGTGTACCAGCCTTAGCTAGTTCAAAGACAGAAACTATTTTAATATTCTCTATGTATGTCACACTATATTGTGTAAAAGTATAATGTTTCTACTAACTTTGTTTTAATCTAATGTTCTCAATATTGGAGACAAATACTCAGGAGCTCCGGGAAGTTTGGTAGTTTAATATTTTTTCTTCTCTTCTTCTGAACTGTGTGGGAAAGAAATACTCATTGTACTTTGGAGTCCAGCATAAAACCTATAGTTAGCAACTGAGAGTTGACTTGTAAGTTTTTAACAACCTTTTTAACATTATGTTGATGTATAAATACAGTTTTTATTTTTGAGTTTATAGAGAGCCTGCAGGAAGCAAAAAAAAAGCGAAAAAAACCCCTTTTGTATTATGTCTCAGACTACACCTACTTTATAGACATAAATATTCAGGCCACACAGGCACAATAGGTCAGAGCCTTCAGGTGCAATGCTGCCTTGGTTGTGATTGGAATGAAGTTAACTTTCTTCCCAATAGCCAGTTTGGTGCAGCTGCTTGGATTTTGTAGAATTCCAGAACGGTTTGGGTGGGCTTGGTTTTGTCTGAATCGTACACAGAAGAATTTCCAAAGCTTACAAGTTGCTGTGAAAGACCTACTACTAGTACTGCTACTAGTACCTCTGTGTCAAAAATATATTGTATAGTGTATTTTACTACTTTTTACTGTTTGATAGCAACAGGGAAAAAAAAGGTTGCTGTTTTTGTTTGGTTTTTTTCTATTAGTTTACTATCATATTCTTCTTTTCCCAGATAGAATAATGCTGCATAGTCCCTTAAGAATAATTATGATTGCAGAAACTGGTTGGAATCTTCAGGAGCTTGTTATTCACAATCATATGTTAAATATACTTGTCTTAAGATACACAGTTGGAATCATTGGTAAGTTTGTTTAATTTGCTGTTTGCATAAAATTGCACAGCATTTATACTTCCTTTTGTCATGTAGTTTCACTAGAAAGCATTGGTTTGGCTATAGGGTGTTTGGACTTTAAAAAAAAAAAAAACAACAACAAAAATACAAAATCAAAAGAAACAAAAAAAAAAACCCACTGCCAAAATGCAATAAAACAGTTTCAAAGACAAAATACATCAAAGTATAGAAGTTTAACAGTAAGAAATGAAGAGGAAGCAATTTCTGTGATTCAACCAGTCAATAATCCATTGACAGTTTAGCCAGAAAAAGAGAGAAGACACTGAACAGCCAATTAAGTATCATTAGTGGGTATTCTTTCCTTTTCATGTTGCACTATACAACATCTAAGGTACAGTGGTAATGCAAGGACCTTAGATGCACAGACTGATTTTCTGCTTTATCTCTTCTCCTATCATGCATTCAGTGTGACCCATTGATGGAGTAATTGCATTCACTAATTACTTAACTATTCTTTGTGTACTTGGATCAACATCATTTGGCTCAAAGGGCACATAGGGAAATATTTCAAAGCAGTTTTCTGAGGGTCAAATCTGAAAATCTTATATATTGAACTTTGTCTTGAATTGATTTTTGCAAAACAGAGTTGGCTCTTTCTCTGAAATTCAGCAATCATTTTTTCAGTGACAGACAAAACTTATGAAAGAAATGACAGCTCAGATATAGACTCTTCTTTCAAGCATTACAAAATCTAGATTTTGAAGGAATTACTTTTCAAAGAAGAATCTATATTCTCCTAAAAACTCCCCTTAGTACTGGGAATTGTCCCATCCTTAGTTTTATTTTTTCACTGCAAGAGGAAGCTGCTCAAAGAATTGCATTTTGTGAATGAAGAAAATGTTCAGCATCCTGAGACTTTCTCTGACTTGCCAAGCCCATGCAGCGCCTAAAATAAAATTACAGTTGATCGAGTTTGATTTCACTGTAACTTTCTAAACTGATAAAACCTTACAGTCTGTGAGAATGAACTGTTGTGCATCTGCCAAACTCTACTTGCTGCCAGGGCAAGTTCAGAGTTCCCTCTTTCACTACAGACATTACTGGCATATTAACATTAGAGCTGGTTAATAATATAGGAATGTGCACTGCCGATGCTAACTCTGAATGGCACAATTCTAAAATTTCGAGACAGGTGATCAAAAATCCTGCTCTCTGTGTCAATGTCTCTGAGGTGTTCAAGATATGGACTGAATGACATACACAATGAAAATTGACTAAAAAGAGTCACTCTGTTTTCTTTGGTAAATTTAAGATACAGGTGCTTCAATTTGCATCATGCAGATGTACTTGTCTGCTGGTGGTCTCTTAGGTAACAGATTAAAACCTTATGAGCTGCTAAGCTGGAAAAACTCATGGTCTTGCTGATTAACATACACTATCTAGCTGTGTTTTTAGAGTGAGTACACTCACAAAGTCACCTTTGAGCTGTTCCTGTAAGTGCATCACATAATGGGTGCTTTTTCCTAGGATGTGAGCAGCCTGCTCTGTTCTACAACACTACTGTCCTTTTTGGTTTGTTCCTTCAGTGCCACTACATCAGTCAGTTTTAAGTTTTTCATGTTTGTTTCCTAAGGTATCTGGTGTCTTCTTTGAGAGCTATAGATGTAAAGAATTTTACTGTCTCTTTTCTTGGCCAGACTTAAATGGAACGATGAGAAATATTTTATAATTAAAAAAAAACACCTCAGGTATTTGTGTTTGATAAATTCCTAATGCAAACCCTTGTTATTAAATGCAGCATGCTCTTTGAGCAACTTTGAGTTATAACTCTGGAGTCAGGCAAGTGCCCTCTGCCATAACCACTTCTATTATTACTCTCAACAGCAGCAGCTAAGAAACATGGAGAGGGTCTTCTAAAAAAGAAGTATTTTTATAGTTCTCAGAGTTTAGCTTTGTAGCTAAATATAGAAAATCCAAAGGCGTATGTATGTATTTATTGAGCTCTCCAAAATGTTCATAATAAGGGAAGGTTTAGATTAGATATTAGGAAAATTTCTCTGCAGAAAAGGTGGTCAAGCCCTGGAACAGTCTGCCCAGGGAATGTGCCTGTGAATGCAACTCTTTGTAGTGGTGGCCAGCAAACATTTCTGAGGCATGTGCAAACTTGGCTTATTGACACAAGAAACACGTTTGAAACTGGTTGTGGATGAAATTATTAGATGACAAAATTGGGACTACACTGGTTTGTAGTCAGTAGGATTTTTGGAGACGAAAACCATAAGGTTTCAATCAATTCCTACCAAAGCTTACTCAAGACTGCCAAAAAAGTTGCTTTAAAAATTATGAAGAGTGATCAACGACCCAGAAATTTGGATTATAAAGTACTGACTTGAAGAGGCTTACCCCAGGAACCACATAATCCACTCCCTTGGGTGTCCTTGGGTTGTCTCCCTAATGACTTTATTGACTTGATTATGTTGGAGAAGGAAACAACTGTTTGCCTCAGCTTTTCTAAGTGCTAGGCAATGACATTCAGGATGCCATCTGCAGATGCATAAATAAATGCAGAAGTATTGCACAGGTTGGTGAGCTGGAACAGAGGCCAGCAAAGAGCAGAATCCATTGGGAAAGCAGAAAGGTACCCTGTATGTACTCGGTGGGCTCTTCTTTCTTGAGGGCAGAGCAAATTTTCTCAAGCCTTTAAAATGAGCTGCCCAGGTAGCCAGATCTCACATCTTCTATCTTCTCACAACTATTCTCACATCTTCTGCTCACACAGTGAGAAGTTACATTTATGAGCTGACATTAGTTGGACCAAGTGAAGGAATTATTTAGAAGCCGACTCTGAGCGTGCATATATTTTTCATACACTATAAATCAAATTTTCATTATTTCAAATTGTGTTGAGAGATGATATATTCAGTAAAAAGAGGGGGGGGAAAAAAAACCAGTAAAGGAAATGTAAATCTCTCCAAGAACTGGTGTAATGTAATATACAACAATGCTGCACAACATCTGAAAGGCCCCACACTTATCAGAGCATGATGTCCATGTAGGATGCTCAGCTGCATTTTGAAGTTTTGCCTCTTTGAAATGTCCTGCTTTTACATTAATGGGTGTATCACACTCAAAAAGAGCTAATGATAAATATTTCCTGGCAGCAGCTTCTTCTCTTAAATAAGGAATGTGATGTGTTCAGCATGTATGAGGTAGCTGATTTGTATAAGAAACATGTTACTTAATAAGCTGTAGATTTGGGTATTGCATGTTAAAGATGGCAATACATTAGTCCATTTATAGACATAAATACATTAGAGTTGAAGAAAAAAAAACCCTCAAATTTAATTTTTAAATTAAAACAATGGTGTGTTGCAGTCATTTATTTGATTTTTCTTCAGCTATCTGATCCATGGTGAGATTGCTGATGTATGGAGCCAAACAGCCCACACTACATTTAGTTTTGCTGATTCAAATAATGAAGGGGTATTCATGATAAAGTACAAAAGTGTGTAATAGAAAGTAATGTACTGTGAAATAAATTTATGTTTGGAAATCAAGAAAAATACAAAAAAAGTTCAAGGCTTAGATGTATTTGGAATCCACTTTCTTTTGTTTTTATAGAAGAATGGTTGTGACATACAGGATACGAAAAATTGCAAGAATGATTTATGAAATCAAAATAATTTATGAAAAATAAAATACTGCCTCCAGGCTTTTCTTGCTGTACAGGAACAGAAAAAAGGTGTCAGAAACGACCACACACACACAGTCTGTAATTATTGACTCAGGTTTGCAATTTCATATACAGATTTTTGTACACTGTATTTTAGGAAGACAGTGATAGTGATTGTTCGTTAAACTTCAGTCAGGGGAAACACAGAGAAACAGTGGTAATGGATATGATTCCAGCATGATTATAGTAATGAATTATAATTTTTAAAAAATTTTAAAATGCATGCACATATCACATGCTTCCACATTCTTCCCAGACACTTATCACAAGTCAAAAAATCATCTCTCTTTCAAACAAAGGAAGTGTTTCTTAAAATTTTTTCACCTAAAACGAATAGAAATGTAAGAACCTTAAGTTATTGGCTGCCACGACTTCCAGGTGTTTGCTTAATTATAACATGATAAAAAATGTTTTCTTTTTACCACGTTGTATTTTAGCAAAATGACAGATAAAATGAAATGACACTACTGAATATGCCACGTGCTCTAATAAACTATTGTCAAGTTTGTAATTATTAGCAGAGCCTATTTATGTTTCACTTTGTGATACAAAGGTTTCCTGACCGAGCTTGTGAGATCCTAAATCACGTGCTTTAAACCACTTTCTCTTTCTGAAAATCTAAATTCTGAGCACTTGTGTGTTATTAAAACTGAATAATTAACTTGTTGGAAAATCAAATAAACACCTGCTAGAAAGTCTGAATTGTTGTTCATTATTTTTCAGACATTCACAATATTATTTGCTTTTAAAGATGTATGAAAAAGTAAAGAAAGATCCTTATTTTTGAAAGCATGTTTCTCTAGCATCAATCTCAATTTCTTGCTCAAACCCAAGTATTTAGACTATTTTAAACATAGTTTTTCAAAATAGTTTTCACATATTGACCCCAGTGATTAAATATTATCTTACGAGAGAAAAGGTTAAATTCATTAAATTCTTCCCACCTTCAGAGCTCTGATCAAAATTACATTTGGCTTCATTTTCAGTGCAGTTGTGGTACTGATGGCAGTAATTATAATACATTCATTGGAATGTGACAAAGCTGCAAAAAAAAATCACTGCCAATGTGTCATGTATGGCAGCTGCCTGCAGACTGAGTGGGCATCACTTGCAGCCTTCAGGTATTCAGCAGTTAGAGCTTGTAAATATTTCAGGTAAGAAAAACACCAAAGGTTTTATATTCAGTCATCATGCTATCTCCTTCGAAAAGAAGAATGGTTTTGGTGTGGATTTTTGCATGAGATGGGATGTGAGGTTGTGTTTCTTAGCTCTGAATCCAATTGTTCTCATTTCAAGGCTTCAGCATTTTCTTAGCTGTGCTCTTTTCTAAGCCACCCTCTAGTGATGAGGAAGGGACAGGAAATTAAGTCATTGCCTGGGACTTGGAAGACCTCATCCCTACCTTTGAATGCTTCCTGTAAAACATTGGAAATATTATTTCTTTTCTCTGGGTTTTTTGTTGTTTTGGTTTTGGTTTGTTTTTTGGTTTTTTTTTCAGATCATTAATATAAAGTCAATTTGTGCCACGAAAATCACATTCTCTAAAGTCAAAGGAGTGAGAAAAGACCTGAAGCTGACCTAAGAACACCTGGTACCCTATGCATTCAGCAGACTGTCTTTGTTCATGGTGAGTCATGCACTGATTTCTTTAACAATATTAATTTTTCTAATGGGGGAACAACAGTCAGGCCTTATGAAAACTGAATAAGGCCATAGTGGAATGAGAACATTATGAGTAAAACTAGAGACAAAAATTTTCTGTGCCCTAGTCATGGAAAGAGGTAGGATAACTGGAGCAAACAATATGAAAATAATAAAATAATATAAAGAAGAATATAAATTACTGAGAACAGTAATTACAAATCTGCATGGGAAGCAGGCACTGCTTTTGGCACAGTGAGGACCTATAGGCAGCTTTGTGCAATAGAGGCTGTTTGCACCTGGAAATCAACATACTCCTGACTCTGCCACTTCCAGACCTGGGTATTTACAAAATTGAGAATTTCTTTCAGAAGGAAGAAAATGCAAGCACAAACCTTCACGCTTCACATTTACATAACTTTTTATTTTGGTTGTGTTAGAGTAAAAACAAACACAGACAATGAAGTCAGCTCCCTAGAGAAATTTTAATCCAAAATAAAGCCAGAAGATGCAAATAGCAACTATTTGCCAACAAAAGGAAAACTAAGAAAGTGTGTAGGCTTTGAAGAAGAAAACCAGCTTATACCGCGTATTAGGAGAGCATAATTATGGTTCCTAATTATATTTAGTGTAATATCACATAGTTTTTTATCCATGAAGCAGGCACAAATATTAAGATATTAAAATATTGGCAAAATATTTTAAGTCCTGCATATAAATCTGAGATGCTCAGCTTCTGCAGGATAATTCCTCAACAAATACTCAAAGAGATCAAAAGAACTAGAAACATAAAGAAGAGAACTGCAAACCTCACTCTGAATAGTTCAGTGGAGCTGTTTCCTGTTTAGGTATCTGTTTTCTCAAAGGTTTAGATTGTACCACACTAGTAAATGGTTTCGAATCTCAATGCTTCTCAATATTTACAGGTTCCTAAGTAAAATCAAGCTTTTCCATCATCTAACCATGATATTGACACCCCATTTCCATCAACAGTCACTGGCTGGGGCTGCTAGAACCCTTTAACACTTGGTCATAACTTCCACATTCCCATTTTCCATTCACTAACTAAATAATCACTGAGGGATAAAACTGCTGGTATGGAACAACAGCACTGCTTAATCCTGTCATTCCCATTTGCCTGCTCTGCCCATGCTGACTTTTAGCTGCACAGCATTGCTGGTTTCTGACAACTGAGCAAAACGTGGGCTCCTCTCTACAGCATGGTAGAGGAAATTACTGCTTTGCCTTTGTTTCTGCTGCTGCATGAACATGAGGCTAGAGATGGTTTTTGTTTTCTTTCCTACATCCTTTCCAAGATAACTGGACCATGAATATCTGAGAAATGACTTTCAATGGGGCTTATTAAACTTGTATTAATCTGATTTTTATGGAGCTTCACTGTGATTTTTACTTATTAACAGCAAGAAACTAATGTGAACTTGCAAGCGGATTACTGCAGAATATTTTTGAATTTATGTCCAAGGAGGAGTCTGATGCTAAAATTGTTTAGGTGCTTAGACTGTAGCTTTCATTTTAAGTAATAGGAAAACTTAATGTAGAGCTCCTTGGAGATTCAAAATGTGTCTAATTATTCACTAGAAGAATACAGTAACTAATTTTTTAGGAGGGGATTGATAAAAGGAAAACACAGACACTACTATTTGTTTGTTTCCAACAGGTTGTAATGATAATATCAATATGATTTGAGGACTGCCTAATAGGCAAGGAGTCCTTTCAGACTGCAGTTTGACAATAGCAAGTTTTAAAAATTGGATGGGATGTGGAAATTTTTAAATGTATTCCTAAAAACTTAATTTACTTCGCATTTCTAGCTTTCCACTTTAGATGTATCTATTTCCCACAAAGTTATGAATCTACAATAAGTACATTTTAACTATTTTGTTCATTGGAGCAAATTCACTTCATATTATGAACAAAGTTTTGAGTAACTGCTATAGGAAATGAACAAAAATATCAACCTGTAGAAAGGTAATACTCTTACCAAAGACCTTTTTCCATCTATATCCAACAGTCCTGCAGTGTTATATTGTGCTATGCCTGGTAGGAAAAGTGCCTAGACCCTCGGTGATTGTTGCACAAGGCCAAGTTTATCAAATGTCAAGAGTTTTTTCATATAATTCCCAGGCTTAGCAGGGTACATCCTGTGTAATTGACATATGAATTTAATATGAAACTTCAGGAGAGAGAACTAATACAGCTCTGTACATGTTAAGACTGTACAAAATAGTTCAAAAAACATATTTACAAAAGCATGTTGGGTCTTCCCATGCAAAAAGATGCATTTCCATTCAGTAACCATGTTCACATTTTATGCATGCCACTACTGAGGTAAAATGCAAAACTATTCAAAAATATTGTGTGCAATGAGCCACAGTGTTGGCTACTCTCATGTTGCAGAACTAGAGAGAGTACAGAGAAGGGATCTGTCCCTCTTTCCTGATTTCCCCATAAACCTACTTGCTCAGAAATGCAGAAATCCTGACAGTGACTGCAGCATCCAGATTGCCAAATGTGTTGGAGGAAGGTAAGGTATTCCATGTTCTCTGTACTTTAGAACACTATTCCTCTTATCATGAAATATGCAGTTATCAAAGGAGCCATAAAAAAACCTTTCCCTTGAAACTCCATTTTATATCTTTGAAAATACTATCCCACATGCAGCAGAAAACACCAGGGGAAAAGTGTCTTGGACTGACTTCCTTTAAAGGAACGCTATTAAAAATATATTAGATCTTTAAAATTATTAGGAAAGATAAGTGTTTCTCAGAGCTGTCAAAAAATACTTGTACTTATTCAAAGGAAAGGATGACCCGAGTTTTACTGTGAATTATTAACTTGTTCTCATAAGAGTTATCAGATATGAACAAGGGAAGGCAGATGCAGCTCTCAGATCAAAACTCCAGCTGAGCAAGTGGGTTGAAAATATAGCATGGCATATACCAAACATGGGGGAACATC
The DNA here is from genome assembly GCF_052056855.1 of Sturnus vulgaris. Lineage (NCBI taxonomy): Eukaryota > Metazoa > Chordata > Aves > Passeriformes > Sturnidae > Sturnus > Sturnus vulgaris. Next base: position 67,467,742 of record NC_142246.1, read on the forward strand.
TACCATCTCAGTCTAGACCATTAATTTACATCGAGAATTAGCTTTGCAGTTTGAAGATTTCCTTTAGCAACCCTTTGGCAGCACTGCTGTGAGGCAGTACACAAACTTTCTAGAATAAAGTAGGCACCCTGAAGTAGGTACCACATTCCCCTGGGCAGCAGTGGAGGGAAGGTTTCAGCGTGGCTGTATTGCCTTCCATGAAGGAATGCATTTCAGAAACATCTTGCACAGGGAGTGGATTTCTGGAGCCAAGGGGATGCGTTTGTTATTGGGAATCTGTAGGAGCAAACAGCCTGCCCATCCTAGCACCTCCCTGTGGGATGCACCTGCCAGGTTTGGGGATGTAGTGTAGAAAAATGTCATCTGTGTTTTGTAATGAGGACTTTGACTTTCTCAAGGAAAGGGTAGATTTTTAGTGTTCTCTGAAGTCAGGACATGGAAAACAATCAAATAAGGATATTTCTCAGGGGATGGCTCTGCAGAGACATGTTGTTCTCTTTCTGTGATATGTCTGTAATTTTGAATTTCATCTTTTGATGCTGTTATCATTTTTTTTTCCGAAGAATTCCTCAGTGTAGGAGCATACATACTCTACAGAGAATTTCTTCATTTTAAAAGGCTTCTCAGTGTGAGTGTCCATCCAGTCAGCAGAAGGTTTCTTGTCATCAGATGTTATTGTAGTGTGGTCTGGTTTTGAGTTTTTCCTCAGAGAAGTGGGTCACCCTCGCTAAATTTCCTTGAATGTTCCTTTTTTTGGCTCAGTCTCTGCTTCCACGCACTAATTCTTTTTTTCATTTGGATTATCTCCCACAAATCTTCTGGATCAATAATGGGGTATTTCCATATGCACACATACAGATATAAATATGATCTGTACCTGCAGACCTTATACAGGGTGTTTAAGCTGTCTTTTTGTGAGAGACTGGACAGATGGATGCCTCGAGACATTTTGGGGTGCATGTGTGTGAAGGAAAGGACAGGTTGTGTCTTGCCCATGTGAGGCAGTGCCCTGTCCTGTGCACCCCATTCCCAGAGCCTGTATCCCAGGCTGGCAGTGGCTCACATCCCTGGCACAGCAGAGGATGCTCCACACCCACCTCTGGAGCCCCAACACAGCTCCTGAGTGGCCAAATGACCCAAAATCCCACCTGGGACATGGGCCCAGGAAGGTCAAGGGGTGTTTGAAGCAGAACATGGGGCAGGCACCCTACCTCCTCTTGGAATTTCTATCAGCTGAACACTGCTGGAAACCAGGAGCTGGCACCTGAATGTCTGCTTTTCTATAACTTTTCTTTCTTTTTCTCTTTCTCTTCTAATTCCCTTTTCTTGGCGTTTTAGAGTCACTTAAAATAGAATGGGCTTAGAGATTGTGAAGTTGAATGGGTTAAGTTAATGCTTTGGGAAGTGTTTCATGTCGACTGAATGCTGGTCTAAACCTTTTGCCAAAGTTCTCTGATTCTCTAATGTTTCTAGTCAAGTCTTTTTTGCTGCTTTGACCTCTTGAGAACATCTTGTCAGTATTTCTCCCAGGCATCTAACTTAGAGTACATGAACAAGTGTAAGCCCTTTTAAAAGTTACATTGAGTGAGTAGTTTTGGGCCTTACACTTTTATCTCTCACTTTTTGTCTTCTATATTTATAATAGTGTCTCACTAGGTAATGAGTTGCTTAAGTTCAATTTCACTTTATTCCCTAGTGATGAGTTCCCTGAATCATAACCAACAAGGTACCAAGGATGAAAGATGAAGATCTTTCCTGCACATATATGTCATATCGTCTCCCCATCAAAAGTGAGGGAATGTTACTGCATGGGGCAGAATGAGCCACAGAGAGCCATTTAACACCACACTTGCCCTTCATAATTTAGAAATTAAAAGTTGTTCTAGTCAGGGAGTGGTTTTTTCCTCACTCTTGACCCCAATCCTAGGTTGACATTATTTCGGTGTCATTTCTCCTAAATATTCTGAGAACAAAGGGCGATTTTTTCTTGGCAAAGGAGGAGCAGTCTTGTCATTAGGAAAATATTTGTGATAGGTCAAAGTAACTGGCTTTTTTTATTTCTTACATCTTAAATTTGTCATGATGCAAGCAGCTGTGGAGGATGTAACTAGAGAGAAGTAACTTCTCAGAGGGGTTTGTGTGTTCAGACTCAGGTGGGAAGGAGTTCTGGTAAGCACTGGGAGAACAGAAGCCCTCATGAGTGATGTCTAAAGAAGTAACATAACTTCTCTATATGTAAAAAATATTTGTGGTCCAAGTAAAATATTGTTGGCTCTACAGTCACTGTTTTCTGCTTATTGCTCCCAAATTCTTTCTCAATATTTTCCTAAACATTTGCCTACCTAGTATGTGAGTATTGCTGACTTTTTTTGGTTTGGTTAAACTGAATTATTGTTGCCAAAGACTGCCTGGTCTCTGTCTCTACCTTCCTCTTCAGTACTTACCAGTCTGTCAAGCCTTATGTTGTCTGCAGATCTTCCTCAGTAACACTTTGATGTTGTCTTTGAAGCAGTCAATTAATATTTAGGATAATTTTAGTACATGAACTTCCTTGTAGAGGACCCTGCCAGTCTCAGGGGTTTGCCTGCCTGTATATGGGGATGTACTAAATTGAAGATTGCTGTTTCTAAACCATGGCATTATAACCTTGTGTCAATTTTAAATAAAATAGTATGTTGCACATTTAATAAATGAAGATAATCTGGCTTGGGAGGCTTTTTAACATGAGTTTCATAATTTTTTTTTTTTCGATTTCTCATCTCCTATTGAAATCACCTAGTTTCATCTATTCTGTGATATTGCTCAATATAATGATAAGATTCAGGTGCAGATTGAGAGTCAAAGTGAAGCATAGTGCTCTCTGTGTGTTTAGGTAGATGTATGTCATTATTCAGCCTGGTTTCACAGTCAAAAGTGTCTAAAAGAGACTAGAGTAAGAAAAAAGAAAATATGGTTAATGGACTAAAGGGGACCTGCAAGAGAGCTGGAGACAGACTTTTTACAAGTGATAGGAAAAGGGGTCATGGCTTCAAACTGAAAGTGAGCATCTTTAGATTGGATATTGTGGGGAAATGTTTTACCATGAGTTGGTGAGGCACTGGAAGAGGCTGTGCAGAGAAGCTGTGCATGGTCCATGTCTGGAAGCACTCAAGACCAGGCTGGATGGAGCTCTGAGCAGCCTGGTCTAGTGAAAAGTGTCCCTGCCCAGGCAGGGGGGGGTTGGAGCGAGATATTCTGTAAGGTCCCTTCCAAATCAAACCACTCTGTGATTCTCTGACTGTCAAAATAAAAAAAGGTGTCATACAACTGGGAGTGTGTCCATGTGAGCATCTCCGTGCCTGGATCTGCAAACAAGCACACAAAAGCTGGCTCTTATTGACACAGCTCGTTGTTTAAGGAAGTAAAACCAAATAAAAGCATGATTTTCACAAAATAGGTCGCTTATTGCCCTCTGTGTGTTATTTGTATGCTGTAGCTGGTTTCAGTGGCTCATGTCCACCCATAGTGGTGTTGTGTAGTTGATTTCTAGCATTGCTGAGTGCAGTTTGGTTCATCACATCTGTCCTCAGGAACACATTGTGGTTACTAGGTTAAAAGGAAATTCAGAGAAACATGAACATTTATAATAATTTTCATGATTTTACAGTGCTATTTTCAATTAAAAACCTAACTTCTCTGTGCTGATTTCTTCTGAAATTCTTAATAAAATACAGGAAAAGACGTCCTTACTCAGAAAATCTCACAATATATTTTATGCCAAATTTAGGTTTAACATTAATACTTTCTGGGGGAAATAGTAAAGTTTGGACAAGAATGCTTACTACCTAAGTATGTGGGAAAGCAATGTGCAAAAAAAAAAAATAAAACTAGTAATTAATGCAAATTAGTTTTTCTTGGGGAAAAACCATGAACCTTTGCTGCATTTGCTTATTGAACTGCCTGATGGAATAGGAAAGCATATGGGTAGGAGATTAATAATTCAGTCTGTAATACAAATAATGTGATTTATTCTGCTATTAAGTTAACATGCACTATATATCACATTGGTGTATTACCACATGAAAACACTGATATAAGAGGGAATTTAAAACATTTTGCTGTGATAACTTCCATAAGGAAGCAGACATTTCATTATTCCATTTGGGAGTGAAAATAAAATGCTATTTCAGCTTTTTAAAAAATTACTTTTACTGTCTATTGACAGGATAAAAAAAGGGGGAAATTATCCTGTGGGCAGGGAGATTTTCCTTCTCTCTTTTTCTTTTTTTTTTATTTGTTTTGTTTTTAATTTTGAAAGCTTGGGGAAAGGAAGGGAGATTCTAGGAAACCTTTAAATTTCCAGTATCTCTGGGGTTTTGTTCCTTTCCTCACATGGATAAAGTTCATAAAAATCTGTGACCAAGAAGGTCAATATGTTTAAATAGAATTCAAATCTGTATCCAGGCCTCCTGAAAATCCACTCTGCCAAAACTGTACTCTGTGGTACAAAATAATGCTTTAGAGTTGCTTTTCAGGCAGACAACTTGACATGCACCAAAGACATATAGATATATTAAAAAAAAAAAAAAGTTATACTTTCTATATTGCATAAAGCAGAAAGGGGGTTAAAGAGCAAAGATTAGACCTTGACTTTTTTTGCTCTTATGTGATAAAAGCATGTCGTTGTGTTCGCTGGGGCAACAGCTAACACGGACTAAAAATGAATTTTCTTTCTCATCTCCAGCTGTAATTGACTTTCATCTTCTTTGTTGCCATGGGCTATTATTCTGTACACCTGCTCTCAGCCAGGAGTACAATGAAAAAGAATCAATCTCTGAAAAGAAAGTTATCACCAGCCAATAACATTGGGTCACTTTCATGGGTCTTGCGGTGTTTGGTCCCATTGCCAAAATTCCTGGCCATTATGAACTGGCAGCAACCTCTCAGCTGCTCTTCCTGGGGAGCACAAAATCACAGTGTGCTATGCAGGTGATCTAGAATGTGGTATTAAAGCAGGGAAATTCATCGGGGCAAAATGAAAGCGCTGTTAATTTGTGTATCCAGAATAGATTGTCTAAACAGTGATGCACAGGAATGCAGGGGAAGCATCATTTCTGAGAAGATGGGTGAGTGCTCCTGTATTCTCTGTGCATTGGCTTCTTTCTGTTCAAAGCTGCTCGTGCTCTGTGATTTTCTGGGTTTAAAATTCAAGTATTGCAGAAATTTATTGATTAGTAGCAAACTGCCAAGGCATTCATTGAGAATATTTGTGTTCTAGGCTTTTAGACTGCAGGTACAAGTATTCTTATCATGACTGGGTAAGCATTGCTGTTAGATTCTGTTTCCTGGTGTTGACATCCATAATTTTAAATGATCACTGCAAATTTTCCACATTGAATTCATTTATTTCAGCAGCTATTTCTGCTACTAAACTAATTTGCTTGAATGCAAATATATAGGTGAGCTGGATGTTTTCAAAATAAATATAATCCGTTTTTGACTGCCTTAGGAAAGTATGCTTATTTTTTGTGTAGAAGAAATATATGAAGTATATAATCACTACTAGAAGTGTGGTATTTCCAGGTTCACCTCACAATAGACCTGAAAATAGTGAGTCTGCTGAGTCATCAGTTCAGCAGCCGTCATTGACATGTGTTTGATACACTGCAATGCTTGACTTGATCTCTAAATCAAAACTGAATAGTAGTTTAGGATATGTCATAGCAAGCACTGGCACAGTGCTTGCTGTCAGGAGGTCAGAACTGATTGTTTCTCTGCAGAAGGACTTCATAATTGTAAATACTATAATGATTTTTTTTTCACCCTTAGAAACTGCAATTGAAAAACATTTCAGTATTGATTGTAAAAAGATTTTGACTTTTCTTTGATGAAGACGTTTCTGCCAGAACTCAGTGACAAACAATTAGGATAAGACCTGTTATCTCAGGCAGAGTTTATATCCACAGAATCCAAGACAAATGTGTGAGGATGAGAACCAAACACCAACCCTTGAGTTCTTCCAGTTTAAATTCAGCCAAGCCTTATCCCCACACAGCTTTGGACAATATGGTGGTATATCACCTTCCACAGGAGAAATACCTGGGAGAACCTGCATGTGCTCAGGAGAAGCTCAGAGGGGAATGAGTCCTGTGAGAAATGTAGATTTTACTCTCATTTAAGGGTGTCTGAGCTCTCACAGAGGAGGAGCTTGCCAGAATGAGTTGCCAGGGCTTATTTGGACAGACAGCAATCTACAAGCACAGACAAAGATTTAGACAGCTGGCAAATCAGATGTAAAGAGGTTCTGCAGATGACTGAGACATTTAGAAAGGACTTATCACGTGTTTAAGTAGGAATTGAACTCCACAGATTGACAGACACAATCTCAGCTGAGATGATGACATGCTGCATTCCTGGGCTGGCAAGTGCCAGTGTCTTAAACTATTTTTTGTTTCCCCCAATATAGTTATTCCACCTGTGGCAATTTGATTGGTCTGCCTGTTTATAAATCCAGTACGACTGGCTGCTCCTGAAGTATCCCAGATGTTAAGGAATTAAATGTGATGAAAGGAGGGAAATGAAAAGTCAGTTAATGGATATATCAAAAAGCTTTGATTAATTCTTTTTAATGTTGTTTGTTTTTTTTTTTTTGTGAGGCTCAGATTATAGTTTGGTTCTGGGAAAAACCAAGACCTTGTTCCATTCCACAGACATGCTGAAAATGGGCTGACATTCTGCCTCATGACATGCATTGAAGCCTAAAATCTCGAGGGAAGGTTGTGTGGCTGGCTCATGTGGGTTAGAGAGCCTGGCTGAAATCACCTGGCTCTGCAACCCACACACTGAGCTACAGATCCCTGTAGCCTCTGTCTGTAGATGGAGCCATCTTCCTGCAAACCTTCCTGCAGCATTCCTGCAAATCCTACTCTGAATCTGTCTGGTAAAGCTGAAGAGAGCCTGCTCCCTGGTCATCTTCTCTGCAGGTTTATTTAGAATGATCTAACTGAAAAAAAAAAGTTATATCTGATCTTCATGAAAACATTTGTAAAGAAAAGCTTTAACAATAAGACCTTGCCTAATCAGAGTGGTTTCTTTTAAAAGTATTGTGATTAGATGTGGTCAATTAACATCATATTCCAAAAACACTCATTGTAAAGCCAATTATACTACAGCCAAAACCACACAGTTCCTTCTGCATGCAATGGAAATAAGTCACACCAAAACAAAATTATCTTTTTAACTGCATTCACAATCTGTAAGCAGGCTCTCAAAAATTAATCCCCTGGCTACCTTCTTTCCTAGCATTCCCCACTGCAGCCTTTTCCTCAGGCTTTCACAAATCTCTACCAGCCAGCAATTCCACTCTCTTCATCTCAGTCCAGAGAAGCTGATTGCTATTAATGTGATACCCTACATTTATATCCTAACATTGGAAATGTCAGGTGGTGTTTTCCCATTGCCATGCTATGCTGCAGCTGTTTTCAGAACACAGTTAGGCCAAGAGCTGATTTAAATTACAGCTGTAGTGCCATCAAATGTGATTTCACTTTCACAAATCTAAAAGCAGAGCATGTGCCAAATGGTTCCTATAAAGCAGATCCCATACACACTCCTTGTGTAGCTGAAGTGCAGCTTTATCTAGAAGAGAGAAATTTCCTCAGACACACACAATAAAACAGTTTTTAAAGCCATAAATCTACTTAATGTTGACTACTTGTGCACTCAATAAAATAAATTGATGTTATAGTATATTTTTTGGTACAGTATTAGCAGATAAACAGCTTTCTTTTTCTGTTGTTGAGGAAAAGGAAAGAACAGCCTCCAGCGGGTACATGTTCTGCACTTCCACTGACCCATTTATTCCTCACTCCTCACTGCCTGTGTTCCCTTCATTCCTGGGGTTCCACATCTCTGCCAGCATTAGGCTCAGTTGTGAGGGTTTTCAAAAATAATATTTTCACTGGGTAACAAATCAGGAAGGGAAGCTAATCAGAAATTCCCAAAGGAATATACCAATATGCCAGTTTTAGGTATTGCTCCTGAAATCACTTCTCTCTTGGTCATAGTACATCAAAAATCTTCCCTAAGCATGCTGATTGACAACTCTGTTCTTACTATTCACGTGAATATTTTTTTCCAGGGGCAAATGTAGTTGCAGTTTTTACTTCTTGGTCCTTGGGAAAAAAAATCTTACCTCGTTGTCAGTATTGGAGGCCATTGCTTTTAGCTTTTAGCACTAGCTAAGAAAACATCTCAGGCTTTCCTGAATATTCTAAACCTGAAAACCTTGTTCAAGACAGAGCAAATGGAACAACTGCTGAAGTACCAGGCTCCATGTAAGCAAGTCAGCAGACACTGTCTTATTCACATACTTCTCTCTGAACTTGTTTTCTTTGCTGAGGCCACTCAGTAATTCCTTCAGCTTAATGAGCTAACATTTGGCAACCACTGAGCAACTTTGATTCAGTGATGTGACAGTCTCAAAAATCTGCAGCAAGTGCGCTCAGAGCTGGCTGCTGGCACTTTGGCAGGCTGGCAGGTACTGACTTCAGCTGGAAATGTGTATTTTGTTCCTGACAGAAACTCCACATTGCTTCTGTGGTACTCGTACTGCATGTCAGCCTCTGTCAGTGTGGGACTGCTTGCTGTCATCACGTGGAATTAACCTAACATATCAACTTATTGACTTGTGGGTATTAACAGCCAAGGGAGACTTTTAATTCACAATGAGATCCCAAGCATAAGGGATTCACTCTGTGTTTCCAGTCTAGTTGAATTTTCTAATATTTTAAGTACTGCAACCATACTTCTTGATGTTTGTAATTCAAGCTTCCCTTGATATTTCAGTTTAAAAAAATCTGAAAGCTTATCCTTGGGAATATATAAAACTGCATTGGCTTCTAAATAACTAATTTATATTACTGAGGACTATTATGTAACAGACCCCAAAGAAGTATTAGTATTCCATTCTAGAAAGTGACACTTCTCAGTATTATTTATTGGTTTTCTCTGATACAATTGTAATCCAATTGTCCCGTTGATAAACCTCATTCAGAAGTCAGTGAAGGTAAAGGTTGTGAAACAGAACCAGAATGGAAACAACTGAAAGAACTGATAGGAACAATTAACCCCCTGTCCCATAATTCATGAACAGTTTTTTCTCAAAAATATGGGGGACTTAACACATGATTCTTAGAATTAGAAAACAAATCTTGTTACATTAGCAAAGTCGTATTTAGGTGAAAAATAACCCCGTACATGTCTTTGTCATATGGAACCTAATATTTGCATCTTCTCCATTTTTTTTCACTGCTTTTAGACTTTATTTGAAGAAAAATCTGAAGTGTGACTATTAAGCCACTCAGGTGATAATGGGGAAATAATATTCTGATAGCACTGACATCCAGTTCACTGGGGATGTCATCAAACAGGAGAGTGGAGTTTCACAAACATGAATCCAAAGGCCTAAGTGGTTTTGGTGATAATTACAAAATATTTTCTTTGGACTCCTTCATTGCAATTATCAGCATCAGGTCTGCATGATGTTATTATCTCCATATTGAGTTCAAGTAACCCTAAAAGTAATTTCTTTTCTTTCCTTATTGAGCTAAATAATATGTCATCCAGAAATTTGATGAAATGGATACTAAAATCCATTTTAAGTCTGCTATAATTTCGACTTATTTTTTATTTGTTTTAATTTGTGAAGACACATATTTAAGACAGAAATGAGTATTGTTATATGGCATGAGATTTGGATAAAGAGAGAAATTCTTTAAAAAGAATAGATAACTCTGTGGTTTAGAAATGGAATTCTCCCATTTAGTGCTCCCAATAAAACCACATGCTGCTCCCCCTCACCCCTCCAGCTGGAGGCACAAAAGGCAAAGATCACAGGCTGAGAAGAAACAGCACTGAGCTGAAACCAGCAGTAACAGCAACAATAATTTGATGAAGGTGTATGTGGTCCAATATTTACAGCCATGTGTTTAATTTTTTAACCTTGCTCTCCCCAGTTTAAATATTAACCCCATATTTTTCCTAGTGATAAACCTTATTTATAACCGAGGAGTTCAGAAACTGATTTTGCTTATGCATTTACCTGTAGAACAATGAATATATTTTTGCTAACTGGAATTACAATAGACTGCTAGTGAGACATTGCTGGTGTTTGCTAGCATTTTCTGTAATAAAGGTGGACAATCTCCTCTGGATGACATTTTGTTTTATCCCTAGGAAGAAATGGGTTTCTCTGGCTCCCAGGACACACTCTTATCAGTGAGTAAGATTTGACTAAAAAATGTGTTATAATCGTTCACCTTTGTGGGGGTACAAATAACATACTGGATTTCTCATGCAAAGAGATGCCAGGAAATTCTCGGTGTTCCTGGAGATTTCAATAGTCTGCCAAGATAAGGACCATTGATTTGATTTCCTATCTCCTGTGTACTTAGAAAGCAATCATGATTCCTATTTTTTAATACTTTTCTTTTACATGGGAGACGGATGGGGCATGGCAACAAATAAAAAACAATATATACAGATAGAGATGTATGTGTTTATTTTAAAATTTTCAGCGGTTTTTCTTAAACTCTTAGGCTTTATCTACAATCAAAATAAAGCATATATTCATGGATTTTTCAGTGGGCTATGGACTGGCTTTTCTACTTTCCTATGTCAACTAAGTGTGCTTTTTTCAGTGTGCTTTCAGAAGATCTGCAATAAGATTTAATTGATGGAAATTAATTATGACCTTTAAATTTGGTAAACATAACTAAGAACCATGTTACTTCATTAAGAATAATTAAAATATTTATTTGGTCTCTTGAAGAGTGAGAAAGTACTTCTCAGTCATCCTGTTGCACAGGAGTAGCCTTTTCACAACATCACTTATATCTTTTGTGCAAAAGAAGGTGTTTGTTTCCTCCCCTATTTCAAATCGATTTCACTGAACTTTGCTAACTCACTTGACAATGGCCCACATCTCATATTTCCAAACTGGAACCACCCTAAGGGTAAAACACTGATGTCAAGAAAGCCAGTTTGACAATTGCAGGTAATGTGAACCTGAGTGAATTTTAGCTTTTCAGCCAAAACTTTTGCAAAAAAAAAGCAAGTTCCATCATCTCCAAACTATTTGCAAATACAGCCAAAATTTAGGAAATGCTGCTCATCGACTGGAGGAGGGGAGCAGAGGAGAGAGAAGAAAGGCAGAGGGACAGGGAAAGGAAAGGTTTGCAGAAATAGCAGTTGCATTCCCTTTCCAGATGTGCTGTGGCAGGTGCTGGGTGACCCCTGGCTGGCTGTGCTGGTGCCCCTGGGCAGTCACAGAAGACTTTCCATCTAACTGGAACATCCCCCAGGAGGACCCAGGGGTTCAGCAGAGCTTGCACCACCCCTGCTCTCAGTGAAGCACAGCTGCTTCCTGTGCACTGAGAAGAAATGCAACAAGGGAAAAAAAAAAGTGAACATATTGCAGACGCCTACAAGAATGCATGTAAAATGCACACGGAAGATGTTCTTCACCTTATGCCTCATTGTACTGCATCGTGGCCCCACTGCAGGGCTGCAAAATGCATCTTGTCATCTCTCCCCTTTCCTCTTCAATCCCTGTGATTAGATTACTGGTTTGATAGCAATATTTTTTGTTTGCTTTCACAGAGTATTTATCTTTTGTTCTGCTTCAATATTACATTTATCATGTCCTTCATAACAAGTACATTGGAGTTCTGAAAACCTCACTACTGCTCCTAACATGTACAGTGTAATTATTCTGTTTTGGTTTGAGGGTTTTGTTTCTTTTGCTGTTTTTTCACCTCTGCTCATTTTTCTTGCTCTCTTGCCCCTGCCTAACAAAGACTCACTGAAATAGAAAGCAGGCTTGTAATAACTGCCTGTTATGTTTTTGCTTAATGTACTGTGCAAAATATGACAAGGGTGAATGTTAGTAGATGTAACAGCAGTCAAAATTTTTCCTTATTCCAGCTGTTGTATCCTCTAGATGCAATATGTAGAAAAGATGTTAAACAAACTGGGAGAGTAAGTTGTGAATCTTAAGGTCAGAAAATGCAACTCAATTTTCTTTTTTTTCCTTGAATAGGAAAAGTGTGATTAAATAGTGTAGTTCCTAAGCCTAATATTTTTTTCAATCGTTGCTATCTTCACATTCTTGAACATTTATAATATACATAGTTTTTTCAATACATACTTCAGAGATATCTTTCTGCCATATTGAAATTGATCATGATTGCTCGCCCCTTCAGCTAGATGATGTTTAACTAAGAAACCTTTGTGTTAATTCAATTCAATTTAAATCATTCTTGGCATCCTAACTAACAAACCATATTAATAAACCATTCCAGTCCAACACATATTTCGCAAATTGCAGTCTCTCTGAAAACATTATTTAATTTATCTAATTGCTATACATTTACTTTAAAAGCTAATCTGTCACAACACCACATGTATTTCTTACATTTTCTGAAAGAATATGCTGTATTTCCAACCTCCATACACAAGACATGAAACAGTTGCTGTCACCCATACTTTTTCTGTTTCTGGCTTTGATTCTTATACTTGAGAGGCATCTGCATGCCAATTTTTATTGCTTTGCTAACCCAAATATATTCATCCTGGATGCATTCATTACCCCGAGCTATCTTTGGTATTCCAAGAAAAGAAGCTGCATGATGTATATTCATTTTTTCAGTTCTAGAACTTTATTTGTTTATTTGTAAATCAATCTATTTCAAGCCTCAAATCAAGGCTTGCAATGTCAGATTGAATCAAGAATCAAGCAATTCCCTGGCTTCTGTTTTGACAGAAATTCCAGGTATTTCTGCAGACCTCTGCATAAGATTTACTCTGGAAAGAAAAGGTATCTCTGTAGATGAGAAACAGACAACTGTATTAGCAAAAGCTGCCAAGTAGGCTGACTTAAAAGTCAGCCTTAAGTGTAAATTTAATTTAAAGGCGGTGACACACTTGTTATATTTAAATGAGACTGTTCAGAGAACCTGCTCTGGGAAGTATCAAGAGCTCAGGGCACTACAATTATCATGATCAGATGCATCTAGAGTAATGGATAGATACACTTATTTTGTAAAGGAACAAATGTGTGTAATTGCATAATAGCTTCAACAATAAATGTCCTGCAGGATATGTGGAAACTTAATTATTTTTCTGGAAAGGATCAGAAAAAAACAGTAAGACCAGAGTTGTGTGCAATCATGTGTGCTTCTCTATGTTTTGAAAAAGAAACTGGTACTTTCACTGAAAGAAAGCACAAAGCTGTTTAAAATGCCACTTTAGAAACCGATTTCTATTTCTGGATTCATTCTGTCCTACGTGGCCTATTAACAGATCCTGAGGAGCCAGCCACAGTCCTCATTCCAAACACCACCTTCCAGCATTGCTGTCGGATGTGGCATTGCATCGTCTCCTTCCCTGCCCATCTCTGTCACAGCTCCTACCCTGAAAGCCTGGGACACTGATCTAGCAAAGTTTCTCACTGCCTGCAATAGGGCACCACATGGAGAAAACTTTTGGGTAGTCACAGACTACTGATTTTAGTAAGGATGCTGCTAGGAGCCAAAATTTTCCTTTGTGCCAGTGGAAATGGATTCAAAATATCAGCTGAGAGGATTGATCCTTGATGTTTTCTGTGTTCTGTATGTTCAATATACATATTGGCACGGTCCCACTGCAATCACCAAATGGGCAATCCCATTAAAACTTTAGGGAGTTTTTAAATAATTTATACTTCAGTGTTATAAAAAAAAGAGTATATTTCACAGTTAGTGTTTTCCATACAATTGCCTTTTGGAATCTTTAAATTCCGTCTATGGAGTCAGAAGGAATTTTATTTTTCTATCAGGACAGTAAAATAACCTACCCAAGTGGAATATTTTAGGTTATACTGCAATGCTTCTGTTTGGTGTGGAATGCTAACATTTCTTCTAAAGGTTTTTCTCCTGAGATGCATCAATGAGCTATTTCTTCTGCTTATGTCTTCAAGAATCTGAAAATGTAAGATATAAAATTTATTACCTCATAGGAAATTTTTCTGTGAATTATTTTGCAGGACACCTGACTCTGAGGCTCTAGTTTTGCAGTCATAACATTCTAATTTAAAAGCTGTGGAACTGTCTCTTGCTTTCTCTTCAATTACCACACTTCCTTTTGGACATTCATAATTAACAGCAAATCTCAGATTTTATTTGATTCCTTCCTAATCCTTTCCAGAAGCTGTATGGAAGACACTCACTTCACAGTCCTGCTGATCAGAGCTGGGTAAATGAACCCTCCTTCTATCAGGAGGGTTCATGCCTTTGGAAAGGTTTAGAAAAAAGTTTTATCTGAGAATAAAAGACAGACAGATGGATGTTAGTCTGGGAACTTCAAAAAAAGAGAAGCCTATCTGTGCTTCTCTAATTCATTATGCTGCAAATTCTGAAATGTTTTCCCTCAAGCCTTACCCAGCAGAGTTAGTATTTACAGGGCATTACATGAAATAAGATGTTATGCCGTGGGGAAAGCATGATGGAAGGGGAAAAAGAAGATAACTGTATAATATGAATTTTAGGGGAAAAACTTGCTATTTTCCTCACAGGCAGAGAGAGTAGGTGGAGTGCAAATCAAACCTACCAAAAAAAGATCAGACTGATCTCAAGGTTCAGGTATACATTTCTAGAAGGAGCATGCTTCCAGGCAGAAAATCTCTTGACCGATGGGTGTTCTGTGAATATCAAAGTGCTACAGAGCTGGGGCTGCCTTGCTCTTTGCCCTGTCACTCCTCCCAGCACATGTGAGGCTTCTTGACTCTCATTAGCCACGCTCACATCTTTCCCCTGGCACCTATTAGGGACTTCTTTTGAAGATACCAATTAAAGATTTGAAATGCTGAATTTTTCATTACAAAAGGAAGGCTTTCATGGAGACTGAGAAGATGGAGAAGGCTTATTGCTAAGTGCCTGTGTACTCAAATAAACAGGGAGTGTTGGAACCCAGAAGCCTGGGAGTTTTGAGCTTTCTGTTCTTTCTGACACTGACCCCCAGGAGAACACTGCTTTTAACCTGAGGCCTTGGAGAAAACTTCCAAATTTGAGTGATGAAGTTAGAATCACTGGTGTGTAGTTAGAATAAAAGTGTGCAATTTCACATAGTGAAGGGTTTTGAATTTGGGGTTTTAGAATGTAGTAATAGGTATGGGACAAAATTGAGGTTCTTGGGAATTGTCTCTCTTCCTTATTCTTCATGCTTTCAGCCAGTAGTTTTTGGTTGGATGGTTAGTGCTGCACTGTGGGTCACAGATATTTGGTTATTGGGTTAAAAGTATAAATAATATAGGTGTTAGCTCTTTATTGAAGTACTTAGCTTTAAAAAGCCTTGTAACTAGCTACATTTGCCTCCTTTTTGCTCACTTTTAGCTGGTGGCTAGAAGTGTTGCAGAACTCTCTGTACTATAGATAAGAATTAATAAACAACCAAGTCCAAACATGAGAAAATTCGTCTCCTTCATGTCTTTAATCCTGACTCTGAGTGAAGAGAGAAGAAAATAAAGACAAGCCCCTCATTAAGTGGTGCAGCTAACCCTTTGCAGAGGAGTATTTGGGAACTGAATTTCTGGACTTCAGAACCTAAATTCTTCTTTGTCTTTGCTCTTAGGCTGCATAAACACTTGAGGTAATCATGACAAGAGGTCTTTTCTGGCTTGTGGGAGCTTTGTGGGGATAAATGCATTTAGAAAGAGCTCCCATTGTGGTGGATCCCATGATAAAAGAGGCCAGCTAGCTGTCTGTAGGGACATGATTTGGCTGTTATGAGTTTTGTATCTGGCTATGGCCAACTTGCTCTCCTGTTAACAGCCAGCACGAGACCTGTTAATAACCAGCTTTAAAATCATCCAGAAAACAATCTATAACTTGCACATAATTAATTAAGACCTTTTATTTAGTTTCCATCATTCCTTCTCCTTAAGTTTTGAAGTACTTTACAAGGTGAAACCACAGTATAAACAGACAGTATGGAATAAAATCTATCTTGAGGAAAAAGAAGATGGAGGCAATTTAGGTAGTTTTGAAATGTTGGTTTTTGCTGCTGATGTTTGATTCTATGTGTTTTAAAGCAAAACAAACTCGCAAAGTAGGAAAAAACTTAAAAAAAAAAGAAAGAAAAGAAAATGCAGCTTCTCTCTGTCATCTTATGTCTCTGGAATTTTCTTCCCCTGCAGCCTCGCTGCTGGGATGCTACAGGCACAGTGTAATGGCTTATCAGCCACTCTGAACCTCAGCAAACTTTTAGCAGCCTTATGTTGTTTAAAACATTGCTTTTCGTTGGAGCCTCATGGCTGTGCTGCAAAAAGATGATGTTTCTTAGCTGGCTGAACTCAATGTATGTTAGAGGGAAATCAGGAAAAGAACCACAAGAGGAAAAAAAACCAGGAGGAAAACAAAACCAAAAAAAAAAACATGCTAGGGAAGCAATAAAAGCTGAAATCAAAGGGTTGTGCCAAGTATTGTCAGATCTAGTTGGAGCTGGTGGAGAGGAAAATGCTGTTTCATTTTCCCTCTGCTTTGAGTCTACTGGGATGCATTTCTCAATCAGAATAATAACAAAGGCACTGTGGTAAAATGAATTTCTCACATTTGCTGTAGTTGTGAATATGCATTCTCCAAAAGGCAGTGACAGGCCCTTTCCAAAATATTAGTCTCATGGTAATTTCAGTATCCAATATATGACCCCCCCTTTTTAGAGCTAGATGTTGTCTTGCTGATCAACAGCCTGGTCAGGAACACTGAGGTGAGTTTAGATCAAGCATTTGCAGTTTGATATAACTTTTCTGTTTGATATAACTTTTCTGTTATTTCAGTGTATTAGGGTTACTTTTGAGAGGAAATATAGAATATAGGCTGAAATAGACTTTGACAAGAGCAGGGCTATAGGGTAGTTACCACTGTGTGATTAAATAAGACTTGATCTTTTGACATGGTTCAGTCTCCTCTCAACCTCTAATTGTATCTGTTGTTCTGCCTTCAATCTGCAGCAATATGTTAATATCTCTTAGTAGCTGAGCCATTATGCCTAAATAAGGGACTGCAAATAAATAGGGCTAGACAATTGCAAACATACACACAAATAGAGAGGGACAGCTCTCAACATATGGCAATGAATGTAGCCATAAGGCTAAAATATGTATTTTAACTGCCAAATTTCTGAGCAGCTTCCAACTGGCTTTCATTTGGCTTCAACTGCGTGTCTGACAGTCATTGTAAACTCAGGTTTTGTGCCATATCATTTCTGTGCTCAGTGCCTGGTGCTTATTTGGGCAATATTAATTTGCACTCTAGGCTGAGACTGTTCAGAGAAGAAATATTGTATATTTGAACTCGATATACTGGATGCAACTATTAGTGCAAAGTAGCAGTTCATGTTGCTATTACTTTCCAGATTAATATAAAGGTAATCATTATTAATATCTGATACCAAGTCTCAATGCTCTCTCTCTCCCCATCTTTTCAAGGAATTTTTACTCATATTCTAGAAAATATTATTTGACTGTCCAGTCTTTATCAAATTACTATCCCATATTAATCAAGCAAATCTTAATAATTTGTGCTTTAAAGTAAAATAGCCATGGTGGCATTTCAACAGGAAAGAGCCACCTTGAGAGGAACTGAATCCATGTGGCCTTTTTTTCAATTTTTTCCATTCTTACATAAAGGAGAACAAAAATTTCTTCTCCAAGGCTGATCTGCAATAAAAGAAGATAGCAGTAAGGTGGTAAGCAAGACTGTGTCTTGCAGCTGGGGCTATTCTGGACACAAAAACTTCCTGGAAAAGCAGGGGAAGTGTGAAATTTAGGGTTATTTCTCTGACTATTGCTAGGGAAGGAAGAGTGACAAAGGCCATGGACTTGGGCTGATGCTGCTGGTTTGGGGAGGATGTCCCAGCCCTCCCTCCATCCTCTCAATGGAAGCAGCTAAAGACCCTACAATGAGAAAAAAGGGATCCCTTAAAAAATACACTCTTCATCCACCCAATTTCCATCTCTTTCTGTACCAACCACATAGTAACCCTGCCACTTTCTTACTTTCTCCTACCCCAAATAGGATTTTCCATATGGTCTTTTGCCTTAAGTGAGACCTGATGGTTACTATCTGTGCTCTATACTGCTAGTTAGCTCTTAAGGGTGTATTAATTTCAGATTAAGAAAAAGGGGGGTAATGCCACTTTTTAATTTTAAACACATCTTTTTCAGAGTTACATTTGTACCTAACTACACAAAGCAACTATTGAAATTGAAAAGTCAATTACTTTTTTAGAAATTATTTTGCATTTTGAAACTCCTTCTGACCAAACAAAAAACATCTTCTTAGGGCTCTTCAAGCAGGTTATGATACCCTGATGTCACTTGATTGAGCCTTCTCTGCTAATAATCTCAGTCCTCAGAACCAACCAAGAATGAAGACCAGAAAACAAGAAGCTTCCTAGAAATAAAGGGTTTAGCTACAAAATATTGTGCAGCCAACATTAGGAGGCCAAAGCTTCCAAGAAAAAATTGGGGAAAAAACCACTATAGTGAGGAGACTCTGTGCAAAGCCTTTTTCACAGTTATTTAGAAGGAAAACATGAACAAAAATATTCTTTTTACGTGGGAGATCATTTTAGCAACATTTTAATGCTAGAAATATGATATCTGCACCCATTATATGAAATGTTTTTTATAACTTGTGAAATGTAATGTATATTAGCATAATAAATGTAAATACAATTTCTGTAATTATACTATTGCAAATCTTAAATTCATTCAGGTAAAGAGTGAATCTGATTTGCATCTGTGAAATTCAGTTCAGTATTTCCAATGAGGAAAATCTGAACCTCTAATGCAATCCTGTTAATTGGAAAAAGAGAGGTTATTTTGGATATCATATGACAACATGTTATCCCTTCCTTTTGGAATGACAGAGAGAACAACCTGGGACCTTCTTCTTTCTTGCTAATACAGATTATTTGCTTAGGGCCTTTGTATTTACCATTTCCAATTTTCACCTGTCAGCTCTAAAATGTAATCTAAATTCAAGTACTTAAAAATCATTTCATCCTCGGCTATTTTTTTCTGTTGCTTCCTTCACTCATGGGGCACTACTAAAGCAGAGGAAGGCACAAAAGCAAGGAGAGCCTGCAGGGTGGTGGGAGCTGAAGATCTGACCTTACACCTCTGCACTCAGCTGCTGCTTTTGCCTCCTGTTTCACTTATGAAGGATGAATGGCATCTTATGTGTCAATAGGAATTCACAGAATAATGATCTTTCCGGGAAAAAAAAAAAACCTCTTTGCAGCTTGTTAGTTGCACTTGTCAAAATAAGGATGGTTTGAGCCTTATAAATTGATGTGTTTCATGGAAATTACAGGGTCTGCTGAACTGCAATGAGACTCTCCCACACACACACACAAGTCAATTTTAAACTTCAAGTATCACTCTGCTTTTGCAATTGGAAATAAAACCAGGTTATATATAGACATATATATACACACTATAGACAGTAGCAGTTGTCACCACCAAAGTAATAATTGTCCTTGTCATCTCTATAGCTCTGACTCTTTTGTTTCATTATAACCTGTAAGCATTATCAGATGCTAATCTTTGCTTGGATAGGAGTTTTCATGAACATACTATTGGTGATTAACATTTTATTTTTGCATTTTCCTTTGAAGACATGTCACTATTTTTAATTTCTGGTCAGCTCAGTCTTGTTTTTTAGGCTTTTGCTAGCTGTTTTAACTACTACTATATGAAATAAAGAAATATGAATAAATGGTGGCTGGAGAAGTCTATGGAAAAAGGTGAAATAAAATCCTTGTGAAGGGACACACAACAAATAGCTTTACAATTTGCTTAAAAATTAAAGTGTTCATAAAGTAATTTTAAAAATAATAATAAAATCCCCATCCTGATTGAGAGAGGTAAAAGTTGAGATTTATTGGTTACCAAGACAAAATGTTTATTTTGTCTTGCTCTGTGCACATTAATTATGTTTCTGCATGATGTCATGGGCCTGGATATTAGTATAACAACAAAATAAATATAAAATTATATAATTTGAGAAAGTTTTAGTACTGTTATCCATTTCTCTTGAAGATGTAGTGTTAAAGTATTTCTTTATGGAGATTATTGCCAGTGTGATGACTGGGAAACATCAACTTTTATACAGGGAAGCAGAGGTTGGAAGAGAGCTTTCTTAGATATAATTTCAATGTTTTTAATCTTAAACAGTATCATAAACTATTTGCATACCTATGCTTATAATGTTTCTCAATGGAGAGAGCATTTTCTTTAAGATGTAGTTCTTGTTATTTAAATCAACAGGAAAATCCTCAGGAGTCCTGGAATTTCGGGATAAATTCACTGGAAGCAGAGTGATATTAATTTTTGTCAGGTCTATAGAGGACAACTCCTGAACTATTCTAAAATAGTCGTTTTGATCACCAAACAATGTTTGTGTGCAAAAGGCAGCTTGGAAAATATAAATACCTCCTTATTATATATAATACCTCCTTATTAATCTTATATAAAAGAGTAATACTCATTATTATATAAAATTACTTAATACTTTTGGAAGATCAAATGAAATTTTTAAGTTATTGAAATACTTTATAGATTAATGAGAATCCTTATAGCTATTTTTCCATTCTGACACTATTTTATATATATTTTCATGGCACTATCTGCATATATTTGAGATATTCTTCTTTTTAATGTAAGACCTTAATTTAGAAAAACTGACAGCTCCCTTTAGCACCTCTGGTAGACTGATCTAAGAAAAAATAGGCTTTGCCACACACATATAGAAAATTATAGCACTGCTGCTCTTCAAAATGTTATGGATGTTTTCTCAGTCATATCCTGAAACTGTAATCCACTGTGCAAAGTTGGCCATCACAAATAATTGTGCTGAAAGTGATGTGAGTTCCATCCACACCAGTCACACAGAATAGTGGCAGACTAAAATGTTGAAAGTGTTGCTTTTAACCAGATTCTGGATTTTTTGTTGTTTTTATTTATGTTATCATTAACAATGCATGAAGTACCTATTGGAATTAATAAAATGATTGCAGGCTCGAAAAATGAATTGATTAATATGAAACGTAAAATGGAATGGTGATGAGCTTATTTCCATTGTAAATAATGGAAAATAAATCCAGTAAGAGTCTGCTCTTTGGACTGCAAATGAAATGAGCCCACCTCCAAATCAGTTCACGATAGTTAGTTAGCCATAACTGGCTTAGAGAGCTTTCCTCAAGCCAAAGCTAACAAAAAAGTCATGATTTGAATATAACTTTTGGCCCCTTGAGCACCTCCCAGAGATCTGAAGTGGGAATGTTCAATCATGACTCTGCTTTCAGTGTGTATTGCTCTACCTGGATCAATTTGACTCAGAATTTTGCATCTTTTTATATCTTAATTCCACTTTATAGCAGACCTGAGGAAAAGTAAGTTTTTGTAGCAAAAGGTGCTTTTTTTTTCCCCTTCATAATGATCTGGGTGAACAGGACTTCTGCTGACCTTTGCTGATAGCATCTTCAGTGGAAAAGCATGCAATTTTACACATCTTTTCCCCATAATAATAATGCAGACAAGACAAAATAGGAAGATTAGTAGATCCTATCTCTGTTCAGTGACAACAGGGAAAATTAAGAGCAGAAAAGACGTATTTAGGCTGACCTAAAAAATCGTGGAAGACAGTTTAAAAAATTTAAAAATTCCTGAAAACTAGGTTTTTTTTCTGAAAGTTCCTGTATGACACCAACTCCAGCAATGTTGAAGATGAGCTTTTACAGGAGTGTTTGCTGTATAGAACTGTCTGCACAAAATCACTCCTGCTGCATTAATCTTCTGCTTGATGAGTTTTTTTCCAGAATATCTTCCAAATATTTAGCCTATTTATGAGACTTTATTTGGTTGGATGATTAGACAGAAGTTTGGGGTTATTTTTCTTGCTTCATTCTAAGGTGATTGTACAAAATTAATATTAACCACTTTTCCTCATATCCATTTAAGTTATTTTATTTGTTGAATAGTTTATTCGCAGCTAATGACAGTTACCAGTCGTGTTTAATTAAAAAACAAAACAAACAAACAAAAACAAAACCAAAAAACTAAACCCACAGTAAAATAAGAAATGCCTGTAATTAAAATGTTTAAATATTCAAGCAATGAAATAAAATTCAATCAGGGTTGAATCATAATCTGGCCATCCATAAGACATTTAGATTTCTGTGTCTTGATTACTTATGTCACATATGAAACAGTTCCAAACCCATTGTTACTTCGTATTTTCTCAGTCCTACATGGATTTAATCAACATTAATTACACTATAAGTCTGGCAGTGCTGACCTATTTAAATACAACAGGTTGTGTTTCCAAGGCACCAGGCCAAAATTGCCAGCCATCATAAATTCCTCTTGACTTTTCTCTGACTGTGTGTGTCACCACTGAAGTGTTGCTGATGTGAGGTCTCCAGTGAATTGGTTATTCACTATACACTCACCTCAACTGATTCATATACACCAAAATCAAAGAAATGACACAGTGGGTACCACACATCTTGTTGTTAAGAAGCATCAAATATTTAAATTTCTCCACTTTATCCAAAGGCATGGCATTTGGCTGCTGAAGGATGGCACGGACCATTCTTTATATGTTATATATATAATTATGGCTTATATTTTCTAGTATTTAAAACGAGATCTGAATTCTGTGGCAAATTTAATTAACAGGATCTCCTTTTTTAAATTAATTAATTAATATTTTTTATATACTTTCTCTGCTGGATTTTAGTTCTTCTGATGACTAATGGAAATAATTGGGGCAGTTGGGATCAACAGAGACACGGCGTACCCTGTTTGTCAAGTGCCGTCCTTAAAGCAAAAAGAATTCCGTATGTAACTACAAAAACTGGGCATTTCTCAAATGATGAAAGAGCTACTTTGCTCCAAGGCAACTTCATGGGGCACCATCTGGCTTCACAAATCTTCAGAAGTGAGATTTTCCTTGCATAAAATGTATCCAGTCAGCCTCTGTGAAAACCGTGCAATGCAACAAACCCTTCATTATCGCATTCATTTGGTGTTCCTCGGGAGTCAGGATGAGACTGGGTGCAAAACTGAGATTATTTTTGTCCTAACATAGCATGAATCTTGTCTTCAGTGCTTTTTTAAGGACAGTGTTTTACAACTTTAGTCTCCCTTTCCTTCAAAAAACTCATTTCAAATGGCAAACAACTTTTTAACCTTTGTTAAAGAATTTGTTTCAAATTCCACTGCCCTTTCAGCTAGAATGCAAGTTTAAGAATTCAAATTTCTGCCGTGCAACTGTAAGAATTTTAACTATTCTCTTTCAGGAAGCCTAGGGTGTAATGTGTCTCTATTTAAGGTGAATAAATATGTTTTAAATGGTGATCTCTGCATATTAGGGTATGGGTCAGAGTTTTTCCTAATACTTTATAGCAAAGATTCTGGAGGTACAATGTGAGAATGGCTGGCATAATATTTCAAGGCAATTAGATTCTGATTCTAGACAAGAATAAACTGGAATAAAAGCTCAAAGTTTTTCTTTTCATAGGTTCAAATTTACCCTCAGGCATCTGGTTACAGATATTAAAGCCATTTGCTATTTAAAGTGGTGTTACACCCCTAGCTCGCTCAGTGAGTTTTTAAAGGGGCTTAGGTATTTGATACCCTTGGGCAGCACACAGGAGAGAGCAACAAACTTCTCAGGAGGCTGAACAGCAAATTTTACTGGCAAACTTTAGAGAAAAACGTACTTGGCAAATTTTAATGCAAACATCCAATCAAAGTAAGACATTTCACAAAGCATTCTCTAGCAAACTCTAGCCAGTCCAGCTTCAAGATACCCAGATTCTGAGAAGAGGAATTTAGGAGAAGAAAGAGAGATAAAGAGACACAAAAGAGAGTCAAAGGTCAATAGTATGGTGTCCAGTGTCTTGGTAAACAAATAGAGCTCAAGATGATATCTTGACATTGTACATAATACCTTTTACATTCTAACACATCATCAGTACCAGCAATGAAAATAGATTTTAATCTTGAATATAATGGGAAGGAAAACTTTGTGGAATTTATTTATTATTTTATCTACATCAAAGCATTCACTTCTGATTGAGACCATTGCACCCAAATAACTCTGTTCTGATACAGAAACAGAGTCTCTGAAACGTCTGGCCACAGTTTATCCCCACTGCACATGTAAGAGAAGCCAAAAATCTGCCTCAAGGGAGGCTTCTCCAAACTGGCTCTGACAAACAGAGCAGTTTGTCTTCTCAGGACTTCTTTGCAAGTCTTCATATAGAGACGATAGCCAAAATTTTTATTATATAGGAAAAGATTTGAAATATGAGGTGTCAAAATATTTCAAGATAAGCTGTCATGCACTAGGAAACCTCAGAAATTACAAAGGGAAGAAAAGAAAATTGACTTAATCCTAAAGCAGGATTGTGTGGTCAGGTTATTGTAGGAAAATGTCTTTGATTCATGTCTTACACATTTTTTCTAAAAATCAGGCATTAAAATAAGCCAATGTGAGTTGTAACAGGCACCGTTTAAAACAGATATAGTAAAATGCATCACTCCGCATTTTCAATAAATTTTTTAAAAATGCCAAATATTGCTTCTGGAACTTGTTACTTATATGTCTGTAAGAAGTCTCTGCAGAAGGGGGAGAAGAGACAACTGAGAAGGGACTTCATTAACATCTTAATTATCCAAAAGGAGGATGTCCAGAGGATGGACCACGCTCTCCTTAGTGATGCCAAGCAACAGGACAAGAGGAAACAGGTAGAAACTGAAGGAAGTTCCACCTGAATATGAGGAATATCTTCTTTCCTGTGTCAGTGACTGCACACTAGAGCATATTGCCTGGAGTGTGGAGTCTCCCTCACTGGAAATATTCCAGAACCTTCTGGACGTATTCCTGTGCCATGTGCTTTAGGATGACTCTGCTTGAGCAGGGAGGTTGGAACAGGAAACCCACTGTGGTCCCTTCCAGCCTGAGCCATCCTGTGTGATGGTGTGAGTCTGTGAACCTCTGAGAGTTTGTCTTTGGCTACTAGACCAGAATAACCCAACAGGTTTTCTCAGTGCCAGTACACAGTTTTAATTTTATTTCATCCACCAATGCTAATGCAAGACCACTCCAAGGCAAGAATTTAAAATTATTCATAACAATACTTAAAAGGATGAAAAAGAATCTGTGTGTGTCAGTCATCTTCACGGGGCAAGGAGTAATGAAAATTAAATGCACACAGGAATGAGTTTTCTATTGTCAATGATGAAAGTGATAATCGCCCCAAGTCAAAGCCAAATGACACATGAAAGGAGCCTATAGAAAATTGCCTAAGGGGGGTCCTGAGGCCAGTGCTCAGCACCACATATACACATGCTAGACTGATATTTAATGAAGCTCTGGTTGACTCTATAATGAATGTTGAAGGCTCTCTGGAGCATCAAACATCCTTTAAGACTGCTAGAAGCAAATGTTTTATTTTTGTTTGGTAGCAGCAGGGTGGGGAGGGGAAGGATAATTTCTGAAACAGTTTTTCAGCTCTTTTAATGAATAAATTGAATTTGGAAGTGGAGAAAAAGCCTTTCATGACACAAAGAGAATTGATTTTTATGTTGTATTTGTAATATCTTTACACATATGAAATGGAAGAGGAAATAGAGCAGGGATAGCCTAATGGGTTAATGAGAAAAATTAGGCTGATTTTGAAGTCTCTAATATTTATGTCAACAAGGGACTAGTCTGACCCTTGTGATATAAGGAGCAGCCTAGAGATTTATAAATCATGTCTGTATGGTCTGTGCTCAAACAGCTGAAGGTGAAAAAGAAATTGAAATAGATTCTCACTCATGATTTAATATGGATGTGATGACTATACTGTATAAATGTATCTTCTAAAGACCTTTGGGACAGTACAACACTAAATAATGGTTCAAGTTATATATTAGTGGTGGTGCTAAAGCCCATAGCATTGACAGGCAACATTTCCTATCTGTTTTGATCTCAGTCAAGTTATTTATCTGCCTTTTGTGACCCTCCAGAGACATTTTTTGAAGTTAACATCACTACATCAGCTTTTGTCCAATTGTTAGCCCAAATTATGTCAGATTTTCTTCTCTTCTCCCCCATTTTTTTCCAGCATAAAAGTTTTGCTGTTGCTAGAATCAATTTAAGCAGAATATGGTCTAATTCAGCCTCAAGTAGCAATTGGCATTATTTGCATTTTTAAGGCCCAAAATGTGTCAACCCCCATGGAGAGGTGATACTAAATTCCTATCTCTATTTTTTTCCTGCCTTGTGCAGGCATGCAGTGTGTTAATGACACAAATAATATAAAAGGATTATGGGGGAAAAAATAATCTTATTGACTACTGGCAAGTGCCAGCCCATGCTTATTGTAGTTGGAAAAATTCAGACTTCTTTAGAATGCCAGCTCTTAAAATGCTGAAATTTGTGGGTTTACCTACTTCAGGTAGTAGCTGTGTGCCTACTTCCCACAAAGGAGACATAAAAGAAAGAAAATAATCAATTTTATTCTACAATTGTTTTCTAATATTACCTAGGCAGAAACTATTTTTACCATCATTCCAAAAGAGGCATAATTTCCTTCAGTGAATAATCCATAACAGCAGGCTCACATTGTTTGGTGTCCAAATTCTTTGCTCAAAGGTCATCTTAAGAGCTCTACACCATCCTGAAAACTCATTAGTATTTCTAGGCATTGAACTTGATTGAAAAATGATGTAGAGCATACGTAAAAAATTCAGAGTAGTTGACATAACATGGATGGGCATGGTTGACATTGAAGCAAATTTAACCTTTCTGTATAATCACCAGACAATAGATTTGCTGTTTCAAACATAAAAAGTGTGGAACCCCCTCACTCTCATCCAAAGACCTGATAGTTTACCAAATAATAGTCTTTAACCCATCAATATCTGGGAACCACATCATTCTGCAAATGTAAATAAATTTAATTAAGGATAAAATACAGCAGAGCACTAGATTGCCAAGAGTAGTTTTCATTTGTTGTTCATTCTTTTACCCCTGATGAGCCAACAGAGTCTCTTTTACTTCCATCAGGCTTACTTCCCCCTTACAGTATGAAATAGAAAGAATATGGGATAATCAAACTAAACAGTGCCAAACCTTATTGCATATTTTTATGTAGGACAGGACCAGCAAAACACACGTGGGTCCCTGAAGCATTTTAGCTATCACTAAGGGAATTTCACTCTTTTTCTGAACAAGTTTGGGTAAGCTAGACGTGAGAATATGAGTCCAGGGTAGAAACTGAATTTAAAAACTAGAGGTCAGAAAAAAAGTTAGCAAAGTATTTCAAGGCAGTGAACCCAGCAACAGGTAGGCTTTGGCATGTTCAACAGCGTTTCATGTCTTTGTTTCATCAAACAGCATCCTCATGGCCTAGGAATGATCCATATCTAAAATTTTAGGCTACCAGGAAAATTCCTATTGGTAAGTTTATTCCATTAATTTCTCCTGGCATGAAAACTTTTCTTCAGATTTTTTTTTTATTTTATTTTTTTTTACTTTTCTTATATTCTTCTAATCTTGTGAAATTTCTGCTGGAGGTAGTGACTAAACTCAGAAGTGGAAAGCATGCTTCCCAAGAGGAGATTATATGCAAAACCAGTATATCATACCTGGAGTACCACTGGTAGGGGTTACAGCGTGTCATAATGTATAATTTATCAACTAGGATGAAGCAGTACAGTCTGCTCTAAATTTTTCATTATATGTGTATATATATATATATATGTATATACAAATATGTATAATATTCTGAAGTCTTCATTTAAAAAAACAGAACTCATTTTAAGAAGTGAAATAGGTGTCTAAAGTGCAGAGATGTCAGACAGACTCTCTGTTAGAGCAGGGTGAAATAACCAGCTTAAGGAAACTGAATTTCTGCATGTGTGTGTGAATTAAGGAAGCAAGAAAAGCAATTGCAACACTGGCAGAGCAATCTGAGATTTCAAATAATAGTGATACTCAGAATACTATGCTGTTATGTGTTTCAGTGATTGCTTCCCAGGGAGTTTTTGCATAAATTTAGTCAGTTTGTAAATAAAAATTAGCTTTTTGTTGTCTTTAACAGCTTTTCATTCAGGCTGGGGTCATACTTTTTACGTGTGATTTTTTGAAGAGGATATGAAATGGTCTTCACTCTAACCTCAGCATCTGCTGCCATCAAATGAAGCCCTTACTGCTAGGGTAAGAAGACCATGAAGTCTTCTTCAAGGTGGAGCTGAAGGACCTCAAGAACTCTGTTTTGATTGAGAATGAGCCCCAGAAAGAAAGAGCTGGGTGCTGTGAGGGTAATGGGGTGGCCCAGGGTTTGTAAGCTGAACTCCAGCTTCATTTCACTCTCTTGGAGGACTCTCAACCATCTGTAAGCTGCAGAATTCCTCCTTTCTGAAAGGACAATTTGGAATTTGTTTCCTAATATTCTTAATTTGCTTGCCTATTTAGAGAGCTGATTCACTCATATTTTAAATCAAATTCAAACATTTATTTTATATTGCTTTTTAGTTGTATTTTAATTGCAAAATTCCGCATGATAGGCTTTGTTAAGAATACTGCACATCAGTATGGATATTGTTGTTAGCAACAATAAGGATCAAAGCTTGCATCTCAAAATAGTGTTGATTACCATGTTATTCAGACACAAGTATAAAATCACATGGATAAATTTAGATATGCTCAGACTGCAGTGCATTACTTGCCTCTGATATTTCCAGAAAGACACAAATAAAATCTGAATGGTAGCTGTGAAACCCTTACAACTTTATGATTCATTGGGAAAGAGTGGATATACAAATGCATGCACAAAAGTTGGCATTTCAGAATAAACTGAAATAAAGTCGTTTGCAATCGTCCTCATTACCTTTGTGAGGTGGGAAAAGATCATGTTTACACACACGTGTATTTATTTTTGAGCCCTTCTAGGATGATGTAGAACAAGAAAAGCCTCATGAGGATCGATATTCTATGCGAGCAAATCGATGCACATGAACAGTGAGGCTGTTCATTTTCAAGTCTCCTAAGGGAACAGGTTTTTAGATAATTGTATGACAAAAAGACCTTTTAGGAGCCATGAAAACACACTCCAAAATGTCAAATGTATAGCAGCCATGTGCCACCTGTGATGGTAAAAGCAGTACATGCTGTAAGCTTTCCTGAAACTGATTTACTAAACAAATTGTCTGAGTTTTACAGCACTGTAAATGGCTCTTGTACTGTACTGCTGGGGAGCTGTGCTCAAAAAATAATGGTGTCCTCTTCTATGTCAGGCTGCTGTGGAATGCTTTGGGATTTTCTGGGGAAAGAAAATGGAGGCAGAGTATGTTTGGTGAATGCCAGATGGGACAGCCAAGTGGAGGAAAATTAACTATAAGGGAAGGGTGATCAGAATTTCTTAATTGGGATGTTCTTGCAACTTCGTGCTTTAGAAACAATCTACCAACTCAGCTCCACCCCCCAAAAAAACCCAAAACACAGCAGCACATTGTGACTTTTATCACCATAGCATCAGCTGCCACTGAATTAGATACCTGCAGCTCCTGTGCAATGTACTGAAGTAGGCAGGCAACCCAGGTTAGCATTATCAGAATTTATCATGTCACACTCAGAACTGCAAAAGAGGAGTGAATTTCTTACCTCATTCCCATTCACTCCTCTGTAACTCTTTTTGTGGAGTGTGACAATTTGGGGGTGGATGAAAGTGTGTGAATGCTTTCACCCAAACCAGCCCTTGCTCTGGGGGTAGAAGAAATCTGCATTTCTCTGTCTCCCCCAACAGCAGGAGCTCATCCTATTCTCCACATTGGAGGCCACCAGTTACCACCATGGGCATCTCTGTGGATCTGTTTCCTCAGCCACAGATCTGGGGCTTTCAGGTGATAAAAGAAAGAGATATGCCTGGTTTTCAGGCTCCTAGGCAGGGCAGCAGCCACAGCTCAGGCACAGCAGAAACTCACAGGCTCCTGTTCAATGTTCTTGTCTTTGTCAGATGTCTCTCTATTTAGCAATATGGCATTTTCCAACTTTGGCTGGCAGAACTGGGCAGCAGTTTGTCACAAGGATTAAAACCAGCAGGTTTTGGCTTAGATCACTACATGATCAATCAAGTCAAGCACGCCCTAATGAAGAAAGATTAAAGCTTTAAAAAAAATAGATCATCACTTGCAATATATGACAAGGTTTCATATAATCAATGTGCTCAACAAAGCCACACTATGCAGAAAGTATACTTAAACAGATAAAATTAATTGATTTTTTTTTCATAGAATATAACAGGAGTTACAATGAATATTAAATCATGAAACCACATTTTGGTACATGTTTGCTAACCTCACATATTTGGAGTACGTGTATTACTTGTAGAGAGTCCATTCCTACTCAGACAAGCCTTTAGCATAAGCTAAAAGAAATGTGTGATGTTGTTAAAATTTTTGCTTCAGAATATGAAGATGCTGCACATGAAATATGCAATGAAATGCCTCTGTGATACCGAAGGCAGAGTTCTGACTCACATTGCTAATTTTCCTTTCAGACATACCTAAAGATCTGACAGAGGTTGGTACATGGACATATATGCAGGTGGAAGTGAAAGATGAGGATATGTGAGCACAGGAAAATCCCAAACCATACCCCTGCAGCATGGGAACACAAGTGAAGGTGTACAGTGGATCTATTCCTGCCTAATTACAGGAGAGAGCCAAACTGAACCTTCACTCTTAAGTGTAGGATGGATTGGAGTTTGTGTGTGGACAAAATGCAGACATGCAGGTTACATTCCAGAATGTTTAGCAGCAAATCAGAAAGAATTTTGGCTTTATCATCATCCCAAGGCTGTCCTGTCCTTAATTCTCACTTGCTCCAGTTCCCAGTGGAAAAGAAATTTTCATCTTAAACTTGAGAAATTTTATTTGCCAAATATGATGAGGAACAAGTTGCACAACATAAGGGTCTGTCAGAAACTTATTATGTAGATGCTGAGGTGCTGAGTCAGTGCTGAGAATTATTATGGGTATTTTTCCTGGAGAATAGCAGGAAAACATATATATAAAGTTGTTTTACTACAATATGGATTAATAAATCCTATTTTTACTATAGCAGTTTCTGTTTCCTCCCCCAGTGTTTATACACATCAGAGGAGGCATGAATTTAACATGGCTTTAGCTTTATTATTTTATGCTTTGGACTTCAAGATCTCCTCTGTCATTAAGCCTGTCCAGCACACTTCGACCTATTTCAGCCAAATTTTGTTAGAGCTGCCAAATCTGACACAGCCAGGGAGAAAGACAGCTACAGAATGTGTTGTGTTTGGTTGGGATGAGAGCCAGATTATTTTGGATATTTTGTGAGACTAGGTGAAAAATTCAATATCACCTATGCCTTCCATCCCCTCTCTCCCTTCTGATGCCTGAAGTCTTTGAATAGATATTTGGGTTTTTTATGTATAACAATCAAATAGTAGCACTAAACTGAGAGACATCTTCACATTTCACATTTCACATAGAGGTTCTGCTGCTGCCCATTTCTTCACTTTTTAAAAATATACTTGAATGACAAGCTCCTGATAAAAATAAATACTTTGTGACAAGGGAAGAAATATGACTTGAGGGTGCCAGTGTTGGAATGAGTATCACATAGGTCTTCCATCAAAAATGTTAAATGTGGAATGGCATCTAAAACTGCAAGGCTCAACAAATGGCCATTATACAGCCCATATCTGTAATCAGGGCACCCTGTATGTACTCATGTAGCTGTGTGCATGTATGAGGTGGAAATATTCTTAATATCTAAAATTTACTGCACCTAAGCCACGGCTTCCAAGCAGCAATGGGTTATTTTCCTAAAGGATGTCTTCCTAAATCAATTTTCTTCTTATCTTTGTTGGATTATTTTCACAGTGTGCACCTAATTCTCTTTTTATTAAGCCATATGTTTTGAATTTTTTGGTTTTGAATTAATTTAAAGTAATAAATGAGAGTTTTAAAAGATTTTCATTCTGTAGGAGTATTCTCTACATGGTGTGTGTGTGACAGCATGAGAGCATGTGGGACACCACAATTCAAAAATAATGCAAGGTGACAGAACCTTCTATTCACAATTTAGCTTTCCTTTTATTAAACAATACCTAATGATGCTACTTCCTTCATATAAATCACCAGGAATTTGTTTATTTCCTTCAGTGGGAAATAATGAATTCCTAGCAGTGTGTAACATTTTCTACTCTGCTTTTTGTTCATATAATTTCTTCCATCTTTCACACCTCCCTGTCCCCAAACCCTGAACTTTCTTCACAGTTTGCATTTGTTTTGAAAATGCTTCCCTTCTCTCTGATCTGATGAAATGGCTTTTATAAAATGCAATAGCTTTTTACTCCTCCAATCTTTTGCTTTGATTCTATTGTTTTAATTTTTAATGAAGATTTATTAATAGATTTAGGGAGTCTTAGAAATTGCATTTTATCTTTTACACAATTTGAAGAGACTTTTGTGAGATTTACATTATTAATGCTGTTATTATCATTGCCATTATTATTAATTGTACCTGTTTACTTTTAACGGTGTGCATTTTTTCATTTAAATCATCATCTTATAAAACATTAAAACCACATTGCAATGCATGAGTGGCAAGAAAGCCAGTCTAGTTTCACTTCTAGCCAGCATCTTTAAGTGTAACCTTTTTAAAGTTACACAGGGAAAGAAATATCACCAACATTCAGATCATCTTTAAACAAAACCCTCATATTCCAGATGTTGGAACTAAAGCTGAAATTTCAGAGCATCAAGGCTGTAAATTGTGGCGACCAAAGGAAAGCCTATGGAGTGAAAAAAAATATTTCCAGTGGAAACACATTAGAAATAAACACAGAAATATAAACAGAAATCTTGCTGACCAGGTTTTTGGGTTTTTTTCTTTTCACTTTCTGCCTTCTCTTGAAGTCTGGTATTGCAAAAATATGCCAACCATATCTTTGTGCTTTCTATTTGGTCCCAAAAGCACAGCCCAAGCACCTAGCTCTAAAATTACAGTGATGTTTAGAGTACAGATTTTCTACTTTACTTTACATCTATGTTTTCTAACAGAGGGCCTGGCTGCCCATGAACAATAACAGTTTTACTACAGAGGCTATACTTATTCATACAAAGGCTTAATTCTTCCCTCCCATAACCACTAGTAATTCCCTTAACTGTGACAATAGTATCCTGTGGCAGGAATCTAACAAGTTCATTATACACTATGCTTGATCCTGGCAAACAATAATTCATTTAAATTTTTTAATTAAGAGGAAAGTGTAGCTAAAAAAAAAAAACAAACCCTAAAACAAATGCAAACTGAGCACACACTAATCTAATACTTCTTTTATTTCCTAGTAGCCAATTCTCCAGGAGTTTCTTTGGTCCATTTCATGGTAATTTCTCCATGCAATAAAAGCTGGTTGGTGCTTAAACATTGTTTTGGTTCTCTCTCGGGAAATTCACTGTGCAAAAGTCAAGTATGACCTAAATATTATTAATAATTTGTTGTGGTGTTGAGCAACATATGTTTGGCAAAGAGCAGGAGCAATAAGCTTTGAAGAGTCTATGTGTTTTGAGAGACGATTTTTCACAGGTGCTGAAGCTGTGTGGGTCTCAGATGTTCTTAAGGATCTAAGACAACAGAATATCTCTCCAAACCATTAAATTTTGAAAAGCAAGTGAACAGATGTTCAGTCTTTTAATTTAATATTTCAGGCAGCTGTGTAACTTAACCCTGTTGGGGCTTTTTAATTTTTTCCACCTTTTTTCCCCTCTAACATTTAAAAACCAAGCTGGGTTTAAGGTCAGGCCTGATGACAGGTTGAGAAGGCTCTGGCAGCTGTTTAAATGTTTGCAACATCTGGCTCAGAAGCCAGCACTCATGTTTGCTGGAGCTGCTGCAGCACAGTGTCCCTGTCATTTCCCCAGGCAAGTTCCCCTGGTGAACAAATGAAGGCACACGTAAAATTAAAATTATTTGAGCTTTTTTTTGTTGTTGATTTGGTTCTGGTTTAGGGTGGGGGTTTGTTTGTTTTTTGGGGGTTTTTTTTGGGGTTGATTGGTTAGTTTGGTTTTTGTTTGGTTGGGTTTTGTTTGGTTTTTGTTTGGTTTTTATTGGGGTTTTTGTATGTTTGTTTTAGTTTGTTTTGTTTCGTTTTGTTATGCCTTCTTAAATGCTTCCCAAATGTCACAATACCACCGAGGTGATGAGAAGAACCATGAACCAAGATTGGGGAGTTGCAAAATTGCAAAATCCTGTGGGGATAGGAGGAGGCACAGCAGTGTAAAGAAGTTTCTGGGGCTCACACAGCACCTTTGCCTGAGACAGTAACATCTGTTCTTCTGTTTCTTCATGCTGAAGACATTTACCAGTACAGAATTCTTTTATAAAAGACCCTCCATATAACAAATATTGTTTATTAGAAAAGCAGAGACATTTTACCAGGGTTTCCAATGCTAGGTCAAGGAAAAGTTGTTTTAAGCTGAAAGATGGTGGATTTAGATTGGGTATAAAAAATATTTTTTTTTTTAATGAGAGGGGTAAAAGAATTAAACAGGTCGCCCAGAGAAGTTGTGGTTGTCCTATCACGGGGGGTGTTCATGGTCAAGTTGGATGGGGAGTGGAAAGGAACATGGAATGGGTGACAATATAAAGTTTAAAATATAAATCATATAAATCATCTTAGAAACTGAGAAGAAAAGCAAAAGCTTTTGGAGGTATTCCTTACAAAGTATAAGACACACTGTGCTGCTTTTGAGAGACTTCTCACTGCACTGGTAACAAGATTTTGCACAGGAGTCTGTAACAATATAATATTGCCTTTCTTCTTTCAAAAGCCTACAAGAAAACTACCTCCCAAACAGCATCTCTGAGAAAACTGGCAAAGAACTTCTGACTTCTGGCTGATATATCCTTAATGCTTGCTTGTTTCTGTGTTAAACACCTAAATAACTCTCAATAAGGCATGTTTCCATGTAAAATCCCTTTCTTATTTTCAGCACTGAGAAGTGTCTTACTGGAATTGATGCTGTTAATCCTATGTCATCAGTTATTTTCTGGGTGGCTGTAAGGTGTCCAAGCAGCCTCTGTTCTTTGGGCTGCTCTTTTGGTTTTAACACTTTGTTAGCTGATCTTATTCCAAAAGGTGGGCCATGAAACTTGTTCCCACCCCAGGGTGAGCCAAAAGTTCGGAGTTAATATTTTTTCATCTAATCAGACGTGTCAGTAACCATCCCTTCCACTGGGATTACTTTCAGCAGCCCAGTTAATTTTGATCATTTCCTCTCACAGCTTAGCCTTACTGCAATTTGAGTACTTCCAAATTCCACCACGTGTCTTTTTGGCTGTTTGTTGTCACACTGTTAGCCCACAGAGTTCCTACATTTGTTTTGCCTACATTCCCATGTTTCCTTAGCTGCTGCTTGTTTCCTTTGCTGCTTTCTGTCACCACAACTGTAAATTTTACAGCTGTGCATGACAGGCACGAGCAATGAATGCAGATAATATATGTGTACTTCTTAAGGGATTCTGCTTACTCCTTGAAGACTTCAGGGTGTTTGTGATCAGTATTGAGCAATGCTTCAGGCATTGTGATATGTGCTTTGCATTAAATCTTTGGCTGTGTTTGAGTTACACTGGCCATGGGACTGCCATGGCAAACAGTCAAAGACCAGCCTTTCTGCAGCTGTTGCCATGTTAAGGTGATTTCTCAGTGTCTCCCATAATAGCATCACAGCACAAGGAGCTCATTCCTTTTGTTTATCTGGACTGGGATATTGTGTCTCTTTGGAAAGAGGAGCCTCAGCTCCTGTGCTTAGCTCGAGCCCTCCAAGCAGATTCTACAGGTGCTATGGTGGTTGCTCTAATTTCCTATATTACACCCACAAGAATTAATTTATGCACATACAAGTTCAGCTAGGGAGTTGTGGCTTGGTTTTCCTTTCCTTTCCTTTCCTTTCCTTTCCTTTCCTTTCCTTTCCTTTCCTTTCCTTTCCTTTCCTTTCCTTTCCTTTCCTTTCCTTTCCTTTCCTTTCCTTTCCTTTCCTTTCCTTTCCTTTCCTTTCCTTTCCTTTCCTTTCCTTTCCTTTCCTTTCCTTTCCTTTCCTTTCCTTTCCTCTTTTCCCCTGGAGTAAGTTTGTTGTTTTGTAAAGCAAGAATAGCACTTACATTTGCTGTGCACATGACAAAAAATTTGCACAGGCCAGTGGAAGCATCACTACCCCAGTGTGAGGTGTGTGTTGTTTCTGCTCTGGCTCAAATCCTCCTGCTTTTTTTTTTTTTTTGGGGATGATGAGTGTGGGAACCATGGTTAATATCTCAATGCAGGACTGGCCAAACCCTGCTTGTGTGGTGCAGCAGTTCTGCAGGTTATCTCTTTCTGTACTCCTAAATCAGCCTTCCTCTGACACCTTTACCTACATGGTTTATCAGTGACACTGAGTTTTATCTCTAGGAGTGTCACTCAGTATTTCCTGACTCTCAATTTCATGCCTTTTGCCTCAATTTTGCTGCATGTTTTTTCTGTCTGCTCTTCTTCTTGGTGCTGGTGAGAACAGAACTGATCTCATTCAGCATTTTGGGCTCTTTTCTTTGTGTTTTGATATTTTCATGGATGACCACATTTCCAAAGCTTTTCTAAAGCTTTCTGTGGAACTGGGAGTATTTTCAGTTTGTTTTGTTGATAATGTGATCTAAATCCCAGAATCTCCTGACCTAGCAAGTTCACAAATTTTATTTTTTCAAGGTTTATCCTGTTTTTACACTCCTTGGGATTTTGAGCTTCTCCTTTCAGTTCTTTGCCTGCTCAGTGGGGTTGTGTGGAAGGGGAGGCAGCTTATTGCTCCTGTCACCCTGCCCTTTTCCCCTGCCCTGCTTTCCATGTCACCTGCTCCATTTTTTGCTTGCACTAATGCAATTACTGTCCTAGTAAAAACAAAACAGAGCTGTTCTCTGACCTGCCTGTGGCCACTCCCTCAGTGACCTGTTCCTCTGGAGCATGGGCATCAATATCATTAATATAAAATCTAAACTAAAACTCCATTTTAGGGTGGTAAGAAAGGCTCCTAGGCCAAGCAGGCAGCCCTGGAGGTGCTCTCAGACAGGAGGCACACAGCAAGCTTGCTGGGGATTATAGCTAAGTACATCTTGAGAGACCATATCAGTGTGAAAAGCTAATCCTGCCTGCCTACAGGCCACACCTGAAAGGATAACCACGTCTCTAATGCTTAAAGCAGACATAAGCACCTCCTGGAAATTAACCTGCTTTAGATTAGGGATGATCTGGTAGAGCAAATCTACATCAGTTGATGGGTGTTACACGGTGCTGGAGTTTCCTTGGTCTGTAATTAACAGGATTGTCATAAGCAGGAAAAATCCATAAATAAATATAGGAACATTTCTGTAAAATTAACCTGTAAAATTGTGTTGGATTTGTTGCTGTTGTTCTCCCAATAACACAGTAGCACATCATGTAAGGAAAAATTGATAATGAGGAAGGAAATCAAACAGGTGGGTCCATACAAACACACACTAGCCTTCTCTGATAGTATCACTTCCAAGGCACAAATCAAATAAATTAAAGAAAAATACTGAGCAAATGATAAGGAGGAAAATCCCCCTTAAAACAACAGGATTATTATCACAGTCACCCACTTGTTATCAATTCATGAGATAAATCAATATATTTGTAACAGTGCCACCTGGTGATACCTACTGCAATATTACATTATGTTATGCTTTTGGTATAAGTCTAAAATCAATGTATAAATTTTCTGGTTCTTGCTTACCAGTTTGCATACAGAAAGCCCTTTAAAATGTTCAGTTATATTTAGGTGACATTTTCCAGTTTTGCAATTAAATTTTGTCCTGAGACTAATAATTTTACTGTATTTCATAAGCAAAAATATTTGAAGAGATTCTGGCAATTATTTTCTAGGAGTATCAGAGTTTTATAATCACACATTAGGGACTGTATGTACATTAAATAATCTTAAATAATAATTAAATAGACCTTGTGTAGCCTAATGAAAAAAAATATTCAGCTGAAGGCTCAGAATTTATCCCAGCATGTGCCCCCCAAGTTTCTTCAAGTCCCCAGTGTAGGGCTAAGTTCCACAATTAAGAACCACATCCAAGTCAGTAACGTTTTTCCAAAAATGTGGTGCAATTTTCCCCAGTGATAATGATAGCTTGAAACATAATGTGGAACTGTGTGATACTGAAAGAAAAGATGTGACCATAATCTCAAGAAAAATTAAGGGATAAGATTTCCAGGAGTAATTCAGTATTTGACCTTTCATTCATATATAAAAAGAGCCTGCTAATATTACTTTGTTCCCTCTCAAAATAAAAAAGTAAAAAAAAAGTAAAGAAAAAAAAAAAGTTTGGATTTATTCTTCCTCATTTTTTTCAATGTTATGTGGCAAACTGGAAGAAGAGTTCTACAAGGCAGGTATACTTAGAGGAGATTTATCTCACTCTGGGTTACTACTGGGCAGTAAGTAGAATGATGAATTCACAAACATGATTGCTGAATCCAGCAAAATGATCCAGCCACATCAGTAGCAAAGCCCCTTTGCTTTTCCATGCACTTTTTTTTTTTTTATGATAGTAAAAGGTGCCTTAGGAAGGTGCCTTTTTTTTTTTATTATAAACATTCACGTAAAACTGTTTATGTGTGAATGTTTTAGCATGCCAACAGAAGTGTTTGTATGCCAACACTTACAGACAAACATTTATGCATACAAAACCTCTTTCCTTCATTTTTTACCCTTTTCCTACTATTTTTTCATTTAGAAGAATGAAACTAAAGTCTATAAGGTAGCAATGAAACTGATTGTTCTTTTCGTATTTGCTAGTCTAGAATCTAATATACTTATTGAGCTATATATGAGCTACTATACTTGTTTAATATGATCCAGAGCCCAGAATTTAAGAGTCATTATTTTCCATGGGATTTCAATCATTTACTGGCTGAAATATCGGGGTTTTTTGTCTGAATGTGACAGAAAATACAAACTGTAGTACAGTTGTCAAACAATAGAAGGGCATTGCTGAATGGTAGAATCATGAGCCCATTGCCACTTGAATAATTAGGAAAATTGAATAATTAGGGAAATTAAAACATTTATAAAAAGCAGCCTGCTACCTGCAAAATGACAGATAAGTGTAACAAAAATTAATTAAGTCACCATGTTGAATGATGATGTCCAGCAGCAGTAGTTTAAGAATTTTTATGTCACATTAAGACAGAGAGTTGTTTCAGTTCTATTCTTGATGTTCCTAATTATCAATTTGAAAAATAATGGGAAAAAAACAAAACAAAACAAAAAGCTAAAAAAAGTACCAGCAAACAGAAGCTAATTTTTGTAGTGCTGGGACACAAAACAAGCCAACAATAGCAGTGGTTTACTGCAAATAGACATGCAGAAATGTAAGTTGGTGGTAACAGAGTCCCATGATGATCATCAGAACAGATTTTCAGCACCTCTTTTGGACACAATTTTTATGTGTGGATGTATTAGCTCATATTTATATTAGGGTTTGGTGATTAATGCACAGATTTATTTACACAAAGAACACTTTGATGATTTTTGAATATTTTTTATAGAAGTTAGGGTAATGCTGCTCATTGTCAGATACGTGAGTCAATCTCTGCAAAAGTTAGTTAAACTAAGCAGCAGTTTTTGAACCCTAAAATAAAAGCATTTGTCCAGCATTGGGTTACATCAGAGCAAAACCTTTTTCTGGACTAACTGAACCCTGGGGCTGAACTGAGCCATCACATCAGTAGGAGCTGCACCTTCATATTTCAAAAATAAAGTGTTTGTTATTGAATCATCCTAGAAGTAGACACTGTACTGAAATCATTACTGAGAAACCTGGTGCTGTAATGGAAGTATTGATGCTCATTTTAACATGGGATGTTTCCTTCTAGCATGCAATCTAATTAAGTTCACATATGTGAAATGCATGCTAAATTGAGACAGTTCCCCGCCCACAAAATTAAAATAATTTTTTACCTCAGAGGTGAACTGAAATGAGAATAAACATTGAAGCTGCTCATCTGCTCAGCTATTTCCTTGGTGAACATTATCAGGACCCCAATAATATTAAAATAAATCTGAATAAATTTATTCATCCAGAAATTCCTCATTTATTTAATTCTAGAAAATCCAAAGGCTACTGTGCAGTGCTTCCCATGCTGCTTTGTATCTGTTGTGACAAGGTAAGGCTCTGCCTTCTTTTTTCACTTCAGCAGTTACAGTTACTATTATATATTTCACTCTGGTGACTTGAATTACATTTGGAAACACTATTTTCTGCACATATGTATGCCTGTGCTAGCACAGACAGAAATACATTTAAATGAGGAAGTATTTGAACTGGTTATAGTAATTAAAATACAGAGAAAAAAAATCAAACTGCATGAGACATTGCTGTGGAAGGATTATGGTGTCCAAAGGGAAGGACATAAACCACAGTAAAAAAGAAAAAAGCAAGCAAATTATTATTGATACTCTCTGTGTTTTACAAAGGTGCCCAAACACATGTGCACACATATTGTAAATTCCTGGACATGTTGTAATCAGCAAATAAAATTGAAAAAAAAAAAAAAAAAGCCTTTGACTGCAAAGAGAAGTCCAGAAAGAAAATGGAATACTTTTGAGATTGTACTTTTGGCACTTAGTATGTGATTTCCACCCTGAGCATCCATAAAAACCCCAAAACAAACAATTTTTATTACTTTAAGGACCTCTTAATTGTGTCAAAGTTGTTGGAAGGAAGTTAAATAACAAATATCTATCATCTGAAACCCAGGAAAATCTGAGAGTTCAACAGAAAGAGTCATCCCCTTCGAATTACTTAATTCCTGCACATCCTGTATCCACTGCTTATACCATCAGTCCATTGGACACAAATCTGGAATATATTCTTAGTTAACCTTTATAACCTTGGCAGTAAAAGTGAAATCTCTGAGCCAACATATGCCCATATATTGGAGGTTTATTGGTGTTAAAGTCAGAGTACCTACCTGTAATGGTCTTAACAAAAACAAACAAACAAACAAACAAAATAAAACCCAGTGGGGAAAAAGGGGAAAAAGTTAAGACTGCTCAAGACATCCCTTGGGGACTTGCAGGTACACTCTTGGGAACTGGGAAAGAGAAAAAGAGACCCCTCCATGTCCTGTTTTTAAAAGAACACAACACCCTATGTTACTAGATTTTTTTTCTTCTTGAGCACCGGTATTCTTTAACATTGGAAGCATAACCATGTGTAAGTTTTAAAGGAGGAGGAATACAGGACACAGCCACTGGGGAAACTCCTCTTCCATGTCCAGCAGGTCTATATGTCAGTTCGGGGGTCAGGGACACAGACAGTGGAGATTACTTATAGCAAAAAATGACATCTCTAGAGGAACCCCCTCCTTGCTGGAGAAGGATTTCAATCTATAGCCAGAGCCCATCTAGGTGATTAAGATAAATGATGTACCAGTCTTGAAATATTTTGTGAAAAGTAGGATTTCGTATTAAGGCTTATACCATGGCTAAACATAGAGATTTTATTGAACCAAGAATTCCAATAATGCAGGTATAATATTGAAGCTGACACATACATTACCTTTGTGTTATTGATGCTGTGGCTCCTATTTCTTTGCACCTTGAATGTAATGTGAATATCAAATATAAATTCAGCTGGCATCAAGTTTTTCAAATTGAGCACAAGTTAAAAATCTAAATCTTAATTTATTTTTCTTGGTTTTCTATCTTTGTGAATAAGATAGGCTGCTCTTCAGAAAAGCAATACATAGGAAGGTGGCTGTACTTCGATCTTTTTAGAGGAAAGAGAAGCAACCTCATTTTACTCACACTTCCCCAAACATGGATGGAAGATACAGTAATTCATAATAATCAAAATATGATTAAAATAGTTTATCTTTTACTCCTCTCTTGTTAATCTGATAGTTGGGAATCTACTATGCTATTGGAAAGAAATAAATCTATAAGTATTTATTTAATTTCTTGATTTATCAGATGTTAAATACTGCATTGGTATTGTTTAGACTCTATTTATTTATGAATTGATTAGGGATTTCACTATCAGGTCCTCCACTCTGAACATTTCAGTAAAAAATATTTGAGTGCTGAAGGTTATGTTTCATTAACATTCAACATATTAATTCACAGAATATCTCACTATGGAATCAAAATGAGGTTCCTAGTTATAAATAGACAAACATGCTGCAATTAATAGGCAGATATAAATATACATATATGTATTTATGGCTTTAACAAAAGAGTTAATATCGATTATATAATATTATATATATATACACATACACATGAAAAATACTTTGTACGTTTATACATATTCAATATATTTGCAATATAGATTT
Organism: Sturnus vulgaris; assembly: GCF_052056855.1. NCBI lineage: Eukaryota > Metazoa > Chordata > Aves > Passeriformes > Sturnidae > Sturnus > Sturnus vulgaris. Next base: position 67,510,255 of record NC_142246.1, read on the forward strand.
ACATATGGTATATGACTACTATACAGCAATAAATTCATTACATAAATAAACTCTATGTATATAAAAATTATATGTGCCACAGACACCTTATATACGTAGCTACATATGTGTATATATACACAAAATGTATCTACCTGCATGTATTCATACATTCTAAAATGAGTATCACTTTTCTATCACTGCTAGTTAGGATTTATAGTGATAATGTTGACAGGCCCTTAACAAATAAAACATGACAAGCATCGAAGTTTTGGGCAATTATACTACACCTCAGGTGGTGTTAGCTGGCACTAAGCCAGTGACTATAATCACACAAGAACTCAAATAATCTCCCTGTGATGTTTTATTTTTGAGCTCCTTGTTGCTCTTTTGAAATGCTGTGTGATACGTGATGATAAGAAAGGGAAATGGTTCTTTCCAGACTTACTGGGGGTATGATTATGGGAATGACATCGATGTTAAAGAGTCCAAAAGGCTCAAATGTCTTCTGAGCTGTAAGTATTTTAATTACCTACAGCAGTATTAATTGATGTCACTGCAGTTAATGCATTTTTCACTGTGAACTCTGCAACAGAATAGATGGTCTTAAAAGGAAATTATTTTATTTCTTTACAGGCAAAAGTAAATTCAGACAGGATTTGGAAAAGCTCTTTTATCAGATCAAAACATCTGGGAAGTTAGCAGCAATCAGGCACAATTTCTAGAAATGCCCCTGTCATTCCTGTACACAGCTGACTGATCACTGCACTTTCTTAGGTAAACAACTGGATTCTAAAATCCAGCCCTAACCATGTGTACAAAACATACTGATGAAATTGTGTATTAGGACTAGGCCAAGGAAGGCATCAACCAAATTAATTAGTAAGTGCTAATTTCTTTGCTTAGTAATTAGTTAATACCTAATGAATTCTTCGTTGTTGTTTCCTTTAAAGCCAATTAAATGCTTGAACAGATCTTCCATGTTTAATAAACTAGTAAAAAATATTAATTCATAGCGGATGCATTTTTTAATAATTACCAAACAGATGTTCTTGTCGCCAATTTTTAATAAACCTTTTAACAATAATTCGGTATTTAAAATGCATGATTTTGAAAACTTGCTTATATTTATCTGTGTTGCTTATTTTGAACAATTTTATTCACTGTTAGTGATTTGTCAACACACACACGATTCCATTTTAGCTGCTGGTAATAACTTACTTTGGACTAGAAATTCTATTGTCCTGCAATGTAATTATTTATCTGTAAAATATTAACATTTGGTTAAATGTAGGACACAAACTTCAAAGTCCTTATTTCTGAGGGGACAGCAACTGTGCTTACCCACCTTTTCCATTTGATGTGTATGAAAGAATATTAATTGGATCCATTTACACCTTCAAGTGCAAAATTAATGATAACATGAAAACAATGAAACTTCATTTATTTCTGCTTCTTTGGATCATCTAATTGTTATGGTAACCAGAAACAAAATCAATATAGATTCATATAGCAGATAATTAATGTATTTGTCTTAGAACTAACATTTTAAAAAGTTAATCTAAGAAAGAAATAGGTGTGCAAAGCATGAAAATGCATGAAAAATAATGAAAATACATAGAAAATAATGATATGTATTAGGGTGGATAAGTCAAGTGCTCAAGAATACACGTTTAATTTTTTCAGAATAAAAACCTCTTCTAGAACTAAAAATTAATGTGCAAGGTGTTCTACTTCCTGTACTTCCTGAACGTAAAAGACAGTTTTCTGTGGAGACTCTCAAATTAATAAACAAGAGTAAAACAGGTCAGCTCGGGTTCCTATCTTGTTGAAATCAAATTATTTTGGCTAATGTGTTTTCCCTCCCGCTAGCTGTGCGCTCTGCGATCCTTCCTCTGGAAGCAGCATCACCAACAGGAGTCCATCAGGTCACAGCCAATCTGTTGGCAGCCAGGTTCAGTGCTGGGAACAAACCTGAGCTGACACAGGAACAGCTGCAGGTCCCAACACGGGCATGGCAGGCACAGACCCTCTCCAGCAAGGACAAAAATACGGTTTTTGTGCATTTCCAGTGGGATGGAGCGGTATTCCTCTTGCACACACACCCTGGATAACAAGCAGCAGCACACACTGGGAACTACTTGCTGAGATATGGGAGGTGGGGATGACTGGCAGAAGTTAGAGTTATTCATATATGATTCCAGTTAGCATTTTTTTTCTGTAGTTTACCCAACTGAATTACGTGCAAAAAGGCTAATTGAGTTAATGCACCGTCTCCAGGATTATTTTGATACCGCTGATGCCAAAGTTTGTCTTTCTTTATACAAGTGAGGATTTCAAGGATGTGTCTTAGGCTACAGGAGCTATCCTTGTTAGGCTTTCAAATCTAACATTTCTAAAAAATTGAACTTTTTATACAAGTTAGAAAATCTGCGTTGTTGAATTTAATTGCCAGGTTTTAAATACATGTTGAGTATCAAAGAAACAGAATGGCCATGGCCTGAAAAAGAGCTCATTTTGCAAACTTAAATCCTCAAACTCAAATTTCCCTCAAATGTCTTTCCTTTCATTTTTTCAAGTTTAGGCCTCATTTTCTTCAAACAACATTGTTGCACTCTAACTGTAAATTACTATAGCTCTAAAGATTATGCATAAAATCTCAGTTGGGACATTGTATTGTTGGTGAAAAGATATAGGAACCTTCAGGAGAAAATTTGCCTTATCCACCTTTAAAAAGGTTATTTTTAAGTGATACTTACCCCTTCTGAACTTGATCACTCTCAACTTCTCTTTGTTCTGTATGCTAATTAGACCAGCCTAGACAAATGCCTCAGAGACCAATATGTAACTTTCAGACATTTGAGACCAGATGAATCGCTTCTCACTTGATTCCTTTCCATTTGTAAAGCAGAAGGACTTGTCTTTAGGCAAGACCAGTCCAAGATATGGGTGTGCATGGAGCTCTTGGACTCACTGGTCTTTCTGGATGGTTGCCTCCTCCACCTCAGAGGTGTGGCACATGGCAGGAGAGGGTTCCCCTGGGTCTCAATGTAAATAACCTCTTTATTTGGTTCTGCTGGACTAATGGCAAAAGGAATCAAAAGGCACAAGTGTCCCATTCTTCATTTCTTCTCTCCTTTGAAGAGGACAAGAGGGCAGAGAGGTTATGAAGGGCAGGGGGGTTAGGAAGGGCAAACTTCTGCATTTCTCTGATCATCCCAGAGCACACAGATAGAGGTTTTCTCAATCCATGTGGAACAACTCAAAGAAGGGAGGGTAGAAAGGACAATTTTTCTTTTATCTCCTAGTGTTTTAAAACTTAGTGCAAAAATAGATCCTTGTTTATAATATATTGTCACTAAATACCAAATGAAGAACATCTATTAAGGCAACTTTCAACCTAATCCATATAGTATAATGGGTACTGATTGTGCATATTGAAATAAAAATGGATGGAGCAAAACCATTAATAATTTTCCTGTAATTTGTATATTTTTCATGTATTTTTTTTTCCTGATATCATTCTACAGTGTGTGTCTGACATTTCAGGAAAAATGGGGCATTTAAAGCAGGTATTTGTTTTGTTTTATGTTTTGTAACAAAACTTGCAACTGCTGTTTTTGGTATTTCATGGGGAATTGGTGTAAATCCATTAGAAGGCCCACTGTATCCTGCAGTGGGTAGAGGTCTAACAAATCCAATTCTCAGCTTACTACTTTAGGGAAGCCTCACTTTAAAAGTTAATCAGTGGGCAATGAAAACAGCAATGAGCAGTAGGCTGACTGCAATAGGACCTCTGAGCTTTTTAAATGTTTTCACTAATCAAAAGGAGTCAATTATTTTTCAAGCTGTGCTAAATGTCTAATGGGCTGCCTGAAAGTTATGGAGACTGAGAGAAGTGTAAAATTAATCAAAATCCTGTTTTAAAAAATGGACAAGGAATGTTATTTTTTCCTGAGTGATAGAGCTCAAAAGCATCTCTGTTTTTTAGAGCTGGGAGTTAGGGAAAATATGCTTGCAGTTATTGCACACAAAACCAAATTTAAACCACTCAAATTGATTCTGTTCTTGGTGTCTGTAGCCCATTGACTAAAGTGGGAAGGTAAAATACTCTGGATTTACATCTCCTGACTGTCCAGACTGAAGACCCATCCAGACAGGCTCAGGCATCACAGCTCCTTCCAGGCCAGGCAACAAAGAGCAGGTTTAAGCACAGATCTTGTCTCAGGTAAAAGTTAAGATATTCTTGGAGCTGTAAGCCAAGGAGAGTGTTTTGATCCTCCAATTTAGAGTCTAATCTCCACAGTCACTCAGGGGCAGTTCAGAAACATGGGAATGCCAAAAATCATCAGTGTTTCTTGCCTGGTGTCAATCCAAATTATAGGCTGGCATTTCAGGAGCTCACTGGAGACTACACCGGGTTTTGTCTGGGTTTCTCACACACATGCAGGCACACAAAATGTAAGAAGACTAAAGAAGGCACTCATTTTTAATGTAATCTTCCCTAGCATTTTTATTGGCAAAATAAATCACAAAACATGTGTCATCTTCTCTTGAAAATGTGGTTTGAGATGCAGCACTTCAGCCTTGATCAACAGGAGGGTTGTGTATGTCCTCTGAGGATTAGCAGAAAGATAAAAATAAGGGCATTGTAATGAAAGAATTTGCAAACTTCCACAATTTTTTTAAGAACAGAAGACATATTTTTTTCCAAATTACTTGTCATTTGCTAAAACTACCTGACTTTATAAACAATTTAAATAGCAAAGACTTTCCTTCTCTTTGTTAAAAACAATCTTATCCCTTGAAAGGATGTCCATAATGATCACAGCAGAATTCATCATCATAAGAAACAACAGCTGGAAAGCACAGTTGTGCAGAAAAAAGATAAATAGGTTTAAGACCTCTTGACTATTTAAAATCTTTGCTTTTTATTTTCTCTAGCATATGTTTAACTCAAATGTTTTATGATTACGCAGGAGATTTTATAGCACAGACTTTCTGCAGAGCTCCTCAGAGCACTAAGATGAAATGTATTTCATGTAAGATTATCGAATATGAGACACAGTGAAAAATAAATCACTCTCTCCTTATTTTATCTCTTTTTTTCTCCATCTACCCTATTCAATGCAAGCTTTTTTCTCTTCTGTATCAGGTTTGTTTCTTTCAGCAGCAGTGTAAGTCTGTATGATGTTGAATATTCTTACTTTTGTCAAAAAGAATGTGATATAAGCTTCAAATTCTGGTTCTTCCTTACACCACGAGAGTCAAGTGCCCTCTTAATTTGCATTGTGCTTTGATTTGTCACTCATCTTCCTTCAGTGCAGTAAATTTTTTTGCCTAATATTTCTTTTAGGCTATTTTAAACTTTTAATGAATGGATTCAACAAGGCAATGAGGTTTTCAGTGGCATGATGGCTGCCTGATGGGTCTAGGGAGACCTGTGGATGCAGTGATTTGGTAATGTGATTGTTTTCCTATGTCACTGGACTAGAAAAAGAGCTCAGGTTTCAAATTAAACCCTTAGAAAAGGCTACCTAATGATACACTTACCAAGCAGGTGAAGCAGATAGAAAAAAATTTAGTTTTCCCCGTGCATTGAAAATGAAAACATCTCACACCATCAGTCTTGGGATTAGACAGTCTGTGCCTAATGAAAAGCTGAGCCAGGTGTCTAGACTGCTGCCTTGCTGCTTTCCAATTGCCATGGGGTTTTTCATTTTTCAGGAGAGGAACACCACCTTTCTCAGACCAGAAGAAATTAAACCAAACTAACTGAACCTGCAAAATGCAAGCCATAGTTTCTGTGGCAACGATCTGCCTTTGACAGCTCCCAGGACCTGCCTTTGCCTCCCCAGAATTATTTACTCTTCCAGCAGCAAAGGTGAGGCACCGGGCAAGTTGCACAGTGATCACTCATGGTAAAAAGTGTAGAAAGACAAGTGTAGGAAAAGTTGTATTATGCAAGAAAAGGGTGAAAAATAAAAGATTAAAACAACATTCAGGAAATTTTATTACTTATATTATATTACTTATGAACACCGATTTTCTGTGTTGCTGGTTTGAAGCATTATGTTTATATTTTCTTACATTAAAAAGAATGTTGGGCAGACTCAATTTCCTGCTTACTAGCTGATTAAAATACACAAAAGCTGTGTTTTTGTCCATGCAGGAGAGGGTCTGTGCCTGCCATGCCCGTGTCGGGACCTGCAGCTGTTCCTGTGTCAGCTCAGGTTTGTTCCCAGCACTGAAAGTGGCTCCAACAGATTGGCTGTGACCTGATGGGCTCCTGTTGGTGATGCTGCTTCCAGAGGAAAAATTGCAGGGCTGCTGCCTTTTTCTCTTTGGGGTGGGCCTCTGAGCAGCACAGGCATTGTCAAACTCAGCCTGATAAATCCAGCACTCTACTTCCCTCTTTAGTTATTTAGAGCTGCTTCAGGTACCTTTTAGAGATATTTGCACGTGATAAATTGAGTTTCATTGGTGCCTTCCAACAAGTAGGAGTCTAATTAATGAGTAATACCAGAGCCTAAAACAAGAATGATAGTAATTATAAAAACACTCCACAAAAGCATGTAACTTTTGATCATTACAAAGCCATCCTCATTAAATAACAATGTTGGTTATTAAGGAAATTGCAAATAAATTATTTGGTGAAACAATATGAAAAACGCTGTGGCAATTTCAAAGTACTACTAGCTTCCCTTTTTTTTTTTTTTTCAGAGTAGCACAGTGGGAGTTATCTGGAGAAGAGGTGAATTCCTCATTCCCTTTACACATTCACCAACAGACCATAAAGTGACAAATAATGGCATGACCTTGATAACTGGTTGGTTGAGCATCATCTTTCCAAAGCCATTTAGCTGAGTATTTCAAATCACACCAGTGGGATCTTTGGTTACTAGACATACATATTTCAAAAGCTATTAGAAACTCTAGAAGAAGAGAAGAAATCCTACTAGCCATGATAGCTATGGGTAAAGGATCAACTTTATGAGTTTTAGTCATGGATTTTTGTAATCAGGGAGTACAAAGTCCTGACTAATTCACTAAAACAAGGATGAATTGTGAATCAAACTACTGAAAAGCCCAATTCTAATTTTGCAGAGCATTTAAGTGCCCATGAAAGTGTTTTTATAAGTACCTAGTGGTATCAATCCAAACCTTTCAGTTTGGATTTGCCATTTCTCAAGGCTCCTTTGAATACTGTGTGTTTGGTGTAAGATTGTTGTCTGGGATGCTTCATGCTCAAAGGGCTCTCTAAATTCACAGTGAGGAAAAGAATGCAGGTACGAGCTACTGGAGATTCCCATCCTCGCTGATTCTGAATAAAAATCAACTGAATGGATCAGTCCAGCCCTGGATCCTGAGACAGGCTGGGTAGGTGAGAGTGATGGAGCTCTTTTACCACCAGCATTAGTCTGGGATGTGTTTTTAATTTTAAAAAGTGGCATCGAGGCTTCTACTGATTGCAGTTAGGAATGTATATCTTCTGCTGAAATGACTCCTCCTCAAGGAGCAAAAAGGCATTAAGAGTATCCTTTTGTTATTTTCTTTATTTAACATTCTCTTAAGCCAATGATATATGTTCAATATCCCCTCTTTGGGTCTACTTAACTTGGACAAAGTAAAGGAAAAAGAAATAAGTGAAGAGTGTTGCTAAAAATAAGAAAAAAACCCCAACTTTCTGATAACTGCTCTCACAGGTTTGAATACAGATGTATTATACACATATGAACAAGTACTACATTCATCCATAGCTCTTTGAAGTTTATTGCCAGAGGAGAATTTGTTACATGCAGATGTTTCATTCTGATTCCTGATGTTTCATCAAGCCACATTGTCTTTGGAGATACAGCTGTAATTTTTCACAGAAAATTTAATTACCATGACTATTCCAGCCTGGATTGAAAAATTAATTATAGGAGAAAATTATATATTGGTATTTAGTATAATTTTCAATGTTTCAAGACCTGGAGAGAGACTGCAAAGGACTTGAAAGCTGTGTGCATAAGTCCTTGGTTGAGCTGGTTCCAACCCTGAGAGACTGATTTCTATCTTCAACCTATTATCTTTGTAGAATATTCACTTTGCTTTTGGCGTTTTGTTTATCAGATTGCTTCGAGCAAAATTAGATTACTGACCTCATCAGTTGGAGTTTTGTTTTATTCTCAATAGAAAGCAGTTAGGTCCAACTCACATAAAGGATTGGCAATGAAATTGGTACTGGGAGGATTTTATTTTTCATTTGTTTGGGAGGGATTTTTTATTATTTTCCTTTTATTTCTTTGGTGAAAGAGTTTTTACTGAGCTATGGGATCTGAGTGAAAATTGAAAGCTGGGTTAAACAGGGATGAAACAATTCAGTTATTTCCTCAGAAAGAGGAGAGGGGAAATGTGCAGTTATTTCCCTTACTGTACATTAATCTGCTGTTGAAGTTTGTGTCTCTGAAAGAATACTGATTATTTTATAAATACTGCAGGATCTTGGGTTTGGAGTTGAGGCAGGCTACATTTTTTCTGCAAAGCAAGACTTACACATATGGAATAACACAATCAATGGAACTGAGAGAATTGAGAGTTGAAATCACTAGAACAGTGCTTCTTTATTCTCTTCTGGTGTTTACTACTTAGATACTCATATTCAAAAACACAACAAATACAGCTTTTTTGAAGATATTGCTATAGTGAACCAAATCCCCTTTTCCTGTTTCGGTGAGTCTCCAGATTGGGTAGTTCAGAAAGCAGCATGAGGAAGCAAGAGCAACTGTAGGATCATATTTATCCATGCACTCTCTTCTTCATAACAATTAGCCCAGAATTGCCTTAGATCCTGAGACACCATAAGCAATCTGTGCCATCTGTACTGGCAGATAACTGTCAACAAAATAAAGGAGAGCAGGGATAGTACCTGGGAATCAGGAAGAAAATGAAAAAAAAATCTATTCCATTTTTTCCTTTTCTCATCCCTCTAATGATGGATGATAATTGAGTCGTTTCAGCATTAAATTATGTTTCACGTGCTCTGATCAAATGTAAATTCTCTTCTGTGTATCAGTTGAAGCAGAAGTGTCTCATCTAGAGCTGATGTTCCCCACCTGACACACACATCCTACAGCAGTGGCTACAGAGACACTAAAGTGCTAATCCTAGAACTTTTATCCCCTGCCCTTCTTCCAGACCTGCCAGCCAACCAAGCTTCTCCTGACAGCACAAGCTGTGAGTGCAGCCTGTGAAAGTGAGCGTAGCATGGAGACAAGTGTGGAGGCAGAAATGAAATTTGGTGTCAAGGGCTCTTTGAATATGACAGAACTAGCAGTGTCAGCTCGTGTCACCAGCCAATAAACAGCCTTCACGGTTTTGTGCTAACACAAAGGACACGGAGATTTCTTTTTGTCTTATTAAGCATCATCTAATAAAAGGTGCTTCTTTAGCATTGGCTAAATTACTTCTTGTTATGTGCAAAATAAGGGGCCATGATCACTGTGCTCCAGCCATGGATGGGGGTGAAGAGCTAAGGAGGCTGAGATGCGTTGGAAACCAATCATGAGAAAATTTATTGAACTGTGTCTTGTTACTGGTGGGATGTGGGAAGCTGTGAGAGGAAAAAACTGCTTCTAAGGATGCTCCTCTCAATGTCTGTGCCCACCCTGTGACAGGAGGTGATTGACTGCAGCTTCTTCCAGCAGCAGCATCAAACCTGCCTCTCCAGAGCTCTGCAGAGACCCAGCCACTTCCCATCCCTCACCTGCTCACCCCAAGCATGTACCTAGCTCAGATATATTTAGAATGGGAACTGATTCAAGGCTATGATTAACTCAACACATTTCTACGGTTTGCACTGTTTAAATAAATCTACCTGATATTTTCAGGTGCTTTTATGCAGAATCCACTGAAAGATCACAGTTTTTTTATCCCACATCCCCAGCTGATTAACTTCTTTAGCCTCATGGAGGTTGCTTCATGGAAAATTAAAGTTGCATAAAATAATATTGGCTGACCAGACCACCAATTTCTTCATTTGTTTGTTTTCACAAATATTTAAGTTATCTAATTTTAATGATATGAACATTGTGGAAAATCAATTTAGAATCTGAAAGCACAGAATCCATGGAAACCAGCTTCTAAATTCTGGCATGCAAAGGAAGGAGGCCAAGAGGCCTTGGAAAGTCACCTAGGAAAAAATAAAACCAATTTACAAATAATTGATGCATTCAATAAAAAATTGCACTAAACTAAAACTAAAAAAAAAAACCCCAACCTTTAAATATATATATATAACAAAACAAAATGTTAAGTGTATCCTACAACGTGAACAGACTGTTTAGTTAGCACAGAGCATTCATTTCTGTAAGATTACAACATCCTTGTGACTACATTAAATTAATTCTTCACCTCAGTGAAGCAATTTTCCATCACTTAATCAATCTGTTCTCACAGCAATATCTGTCCTGGGTGGTGATAGACAGAGAAATCTGTTCAAAGACTTTGTTAGGGGAGCCCAAATATCAGAGGAGGGATTTGCTGGCATGCTGGCCATCTCGGGCTGCCTCTGGCTGGCTGGGCAGGGATCTCATATGGTGGTGTCATATGGCCAGCTCACCAGGAAAGGTGAAAGTCAACGAGTTAATCCCGTGGCATCACAGCCCAGGATAATGTCACAGCACAAAATCTTGTCAATAAGCCACATGAAGCAACTGAAGCCAGCATGAGGATTAAGTAACCTTGATAAGAATGTTAATACCTGCCTCTTCAGGAAATGCTTCCTTGGCTCAGTTTCATTAGCTAGACACAGGCAAGTTTGGAAAGGTTCTTATCCTGGATGTGCCTGTTTCCCAAACTCCTGCACCCACAGCAGGGCTGCTGAACCAGCTGTGCCAGCACCCAGCTGATTGGCATTGAAAAAGAGAGGGAATTATCCAGCTGAGACTCTCTGCAAACACCTGGGGTGTTACTGGCCATAAACAAAGGCATGCGAACCTTCAGACTTGGATGCTTTTATGACTGTTCAAAATTGTCCTTGGTCAAGCCTCTTGACATTTTTTCATGTATTTTAAATGTAAGCTTCCACTATGAGCACTGACACTCTGACCTCAACTTTGCTTCTTGCTGGTTTGTTTTTTTGTTTGTTTGGGTTTTTTTTTAATTTATGCTCTTTCATTTCCTCAAGTATTATAAACTGGGGCATTCGCTGAATACATTTGATTTAGATTTCAAATTCTTAGTGGTTTAAGGTCAGAAAAATTATTTTATTAATTAGTCATCTTTTTTTTCTTTTCCTGAGAAATGTCATAGAGATGTGTTGGAACATTTCTGCTAAATATCAGAGAAGCTTTCCTGATTCAGGTTAAGGGCAAAAGTCAAACTCATAATTATTTGAACAAGATGTGCAAAAAAAAGTCCTGAGATTAGCTCAGTTGATTAAAGTGTGGTGTTAATGATGCCAAGGCTGGGGGTTTGATCCCCATGTAGGCCCATTCATTTAAGAGTTGGACTCGAGGATCCTGTGATAGACTGGAAACAGAAAGATAAAAATGGCAGATTTTTGTTAGAAATAGGAAAGTGCAAAAAATGCCAGAAAGAAAGAGCTCTAACTGACAGACTGTGCTAGTTAAAGTTAAGAGTTAGGAAAAAACCCCAGTTAATTAGGTGGAAAAGGAATACAGTTCCAGTTTTATCCACTTAATTTCCAGCAGTCCTTTAGGAGGTTTAGAGATTTAGTATTAAAGTTCGGGAAAGTGGAGAGAAAACCTTTATCAGCAACTTCATCCAGACAGTTTTGATCAGGACACAAACAAAAAAATAATCCACAGTAAGGTGGAGTCAATCTTATGAGAAAATCAACTACACAGTTAGGTTTGGATATCTTTTGAAAATAGCAAGCTTAATTTATGTATATATTTCTCCCAAAACAGCTGACTGACATTTCAGGGATTAACTGCTTCTCTTTTGCTTCCCTGGAACATCAGGAAATGAACAGTGATAGTATTGAGCTATTCTTGACACAAGGAAAACAGGCATGTGATGTACAAATGTTGAATTCTTTGTGTCAATGAAATTTAACAGTCCTTATTAAGCATTGACTAAACCTCAAATAATAGGTACAATCGGAATCTAATTCCTATAAAAGGAGTAGTGATAAAAAAAGGGATGAAAATATCAAGGTTAGGGTCACAGTGTTATATTTTACACCATTTCATTATAGGTTTTACAATTAGTATCCATTATTTAGGCAATAAAAGAAAGTCTAGAAAAATGTGTCAATGCAGGATGTCTGTCAGAAACAGTGTGACATGTTAAAGGCCAATGTTGAAGTGCTCTTAAAATCTTATAATTAATTTTCTCCATTTCCTGAGTTTTCGCCAGTGTCACCTGAATATTCAGTTAAACTGACCAAGCAATTCCTTAATTACAGTAGTACCTCTAGTTTCAAGGAAAATCTTGTTTCCAGAATTCAAAAGAAAGGAAATATATGTCTTCCTTCAAAGGAAGACATTTGCCAAGTGTGAGATATACTAATATTTGTGTTTGAAATATTTTCAAGCGATTTTGTGATCATTAATAGCACTGCACTTCATCCACATGCAGATCTCCCTCTGGGAAAATAAAAAAGCCATCTGTTCCTTTCAGTGGTACTGTAATAGTGTTCATATATGGTTCTAAGGAGATCCTTTCCTAAGGTTAAAATCTTAAATTTGTCTCAAAATGGATTCATTTCTGTTGCCATTATCAAACCTCATTATATTTTTGGCACAAAATGAAATGGTTTTGTGTTGTTTTCTGTCAAATTTTGCCAGTACAATTCTTTTTCACTGATAACGCCTCGTAAATATAAATTTGCATCAAGTATTGACCTTATGAGAATTCATTCTTAGAGCAGAACAGCACTGATTAGAATGGCCAATTCCACAAAATCAGTTGACTCCTACTAATAAATATTATGGGAGGTGGTGTAAGTATTGCTTGTTTTTATGGTAATTTATAGCCAATTTGGGGAGAAGTAAAACAGTTATTGTTAAACTTAACTGAGACCAGTTACTGATGCTTTAAATTTCTGAGATGGCTTCCATTTAAAGAGAAAGAAAATATATTAAAAAATTACAGTGACACAGAAAATCATCATTTTGTCCTTTTTGCAATGCCGAGCACTGTAATTTTTAGAAGCCTTGTAACACATAATATGAAATTATTGTCCTAATTTTACAGATGGAAGTTTGGCCAAATCTGTAATTCCAACCATGCCCTTACCAGCCATCTCAAGCTGCTTTTTTCAGACCTGCTGAGCTGAGCTGGCCACAGGAGAGTTTCCACCAACCACATGAGGCAGAGCAAACCAGGTTAGGAAAGACCTCCTTCCACCACTTACATGAATTTGATTCTCTTTGAGTGAAGCTGCTGCCACAAACAATATGATAAACAGTATGTCCTTCAGGGCCAGCAGTGTGTTTGGCTTTTCTTGAGGTTTTAATTATTTTGCACATTTCTGGCAAGTTCTGGTTGCCTCCAGCACCACCAGCCCCTGCAGGCAGAAATGTTTGAGCCCAGCAAAAGCTGTAAATGGGGAAGGATGCTTCTCCATGCTCAGGCTCATGTTTGCACACCCATACAGCTGAAAACATCCTGGTCCCCTCTCCCTTCGTGCATCTGAGGCTCCTGGGTGGGTGTGAGGAACATCAAACTGAGCTGGGACATTGGCAGTCACTAACTACCCTAAACCTGGCATATCAGCAGACCAACTAGTGCTCCACAGAACTGGAAGGCAGCAGGGTTTGTAATTCCTCCCTGGCAGGGAATTGAATTCTGAAAGTGTTTTCCTTGATAATGGACATTTAAGTATAAATAATAAGTGTTTATGAAATTTATGGCAAGATGAGGCGAATGCTGAGAAGTTGCATGGACCCGTGGGGTGCAGGTTCAAAGCAAAATGTGATCCATGAAGTCCTGGGTGACAAATTACAGGACTCTGGGAGATAATCTGAGGAAGAGTCTCATATAAATTTTACATATTTTTCTACCCTTTTGAGCCTTCTCTTTTTAGATATGTTTTGAGACATGATATGGGAGCAATTATTGTATCTGGAATAAAGCAGCTGTAATTACACTGTGTTTTGGTTTAGCTTCACTGCTTAGTGGTTATCACTCCTCAGATCCTTCCTGCTCATTTCTTCTCTACCTCAAATCTGCTCAAAGAATAACTTCAAAATTTTATTTGCTCCAATTTCTCTCTTCCTTGAGGAAAAAGAAAGCAGAGTGGGAGTCAAACACATTTAGCACAGATGCAACATAATAGAAACTAAGCAATTTTATCCTTGATTTAAGGTGAAGTGGGGAAAACGAAAGGAAAAAAAATAAAGGAAAGTTCTGGAAGATATGCCTCTTTTGAAAACAATATTTAGATCTAAAAGTAAAACTATCATTCAGTTTGAACAATTGAATGCCATAACTGAGAATTTTAAAAAAAGTCTAGTTTTTGGAAATCTGTAAACCCTCTCTGAGGACAACATATGGTGCTTAAAGCACATTATGACTGAATAAAGTGAATATAAATAGAATTCTTTTTGAACAAAAACCTGTCAGTGAAATACTTCTAAATAGAAGAAGCAATTCCTCTGGAAAAGCATTCCATGCTCTTCTTCAGGTTCAATCCCTGACTGTTTCAGTGCTGGTACCTCTCTAATCCAAATACAGTCCTGCAAGGTCCAGTGCAAATTATTAATTAACTATTAATTATTAATTAACTATTAATGCAGAGTGCCATCAGAGTAAGACAACAGGCAGAAAGCATTTGAAAAATGTGACCCCTGAATTTTAAACTGCCACAACCCACTGCTTCATAAACAGCTATAAAATACTAAATTAAAAGTACATGCTTAAGGGGTAAGTTTTAGCATGTTTGTAAAATCACTCTGTGGCACAGAAAAAAGTTATTTTCCCCCACCTCCTCCTTAATTCACAGCTCTAATAACTCATTTGAAAATTGTGCTGGGCCAGACACAGGCATATACACAAAATCTAAACTTGATGATGATCTCTAGTGGGCTCCAACTGCATCCTTGTGCATTTTCCTCTCATCATTTCATTCTACATGTAATATTTCTATTTCAATTACTAAATAACGATCTATTGAGTACCGTTAAACCATTTATTTGAAGCTAATCAAATAATGCACTTTAAAAAAAAAATAGCTGCCTAGTAAGCAGAATACAGGTGTGCCTGGCAAAAGGTAAAATCAACCCATTCTTTTCTTTTTATTTAAACTTTCTGACATGCTTTTCTGCTTTCTAAACATAAAAATGCACCATCCAAATAAACTTCTTCTTTGATCAGGAAGACATAGTGTCAGTAAAACTAAAAAACTCCACATCCAAAGTCTAGTTTAATATAAACAAAGTCTTAGTTTTGCTATGTTTACAAACAATCTGTGGGGTCTTTTTCCTAATGTTGCAGCATCATATAAATACCCCCTTGTGAAAAGGTAAGAAAAAACAGTTTTATTTAGCTGTGTGCCTTGCTAAGCAGTGTTCTTCCAGAATTTTGGGGAAAAAAAAAGAAAAAAAGAATTAGCCTTTTAGAAAAGAAAGAAATAGAAAAGAAAAAAAAAAAAAAAATCATAATATTTCTTTTGTTACTCCTTACTTGTGAAAGGAAAAAGCACGCCCACAAATTCCCCAGGTCCCTGAAGAAACCTGGAAAGGAAAACCAAAATTCTGCATTCACCTGTTTTTCATCCAACCAGGCAATGTCATACAACAGTAGTAAAAACTGCTTTGAAAACTTCTGGAATTGCTTTTTCACTGCATTAATGAGGAATATTATGGTGCTTTAAAAAACAGACAAAAAAACCAAACAAAAGAAAACAAATAAACAAAACCCCTGAAGTCCATAATATATAACCTTACACTTAATATTTTCATACTCACTCTAATATTCCATTGGCCCTGGAAATAACACAAAAGTTATTGACTCAGCATAAAATAAAGTCTCAGTTCAACATTGCAACAATATTTGGGCCTCGTACAGGCATTAAAAATTATTCTTTTTTTTCAAATAATAATAAGCTTTGTCTTAGGGAAATATTCTCCTGAAAAGCCAGTTAGGCTGAATACCAGCTTGTATTTAGCTCCAGCTTGATTGTCTATTTTTAACTAATAAGATTACTTGAAAACTGAGACAAAGTTAATTTCTTTTTTCATGTATTCATAGAACTGTGAATTAATAGCTATTGGTCTCTCTGCTTTTTCTTAATGTCACTCAGAAAACATGCTGGATCTGTTCTTTCATTATTTTTTTTTCCTCTAGATATAAATTTAACAGCCAGTTCCTGAAATGGCATATGGATTGGTCTATCTACATACCTAGCCAGTTAAAAATCTAGCTTTTTTTATAGATCTAAGCATGCAGTTGTGAATGTTGATTATTTCCAGTGTTTTGGGCTTCATCCAATAAAAGCTGTTTAGCATCTCGTGGAACAGCGTTAGTCTCGTACACAAAATTTGCTGGTCTAAAAACCCCACAGAAGGTTTCCACTTACATGATTACCAGCATTTGCCAATCAGAAGTAAAATAATGTTTGCAACAAAGTGGTGGTTACTGAGTTGATTTGATTGCCAATGAATGATGATGGCCAATTCAACAGTGAGACTTTCTGCTGAGTTTTTGGTCCGTGATGTGCACAGCTGAGGGGCTTTTCTCAGCCTGTGCTTTTTTTTGGCCTTGTGGTACCTTTGACTGTTGTCTTTTTTTCCATTAATCTTTCAGCAATGCAGGCAGATGCACTTCTGTATAGCACTTCTGCACTCTTAGTCTCTTGACCCTGAAACACTGATATGTTACAAAGCAGAATTATGTTCTGGTTCCAAGAAACCCAGATCTTCCTGAGGCAAGACATTGAGGGCAGCTGGGCTGTGGTATGGCTGAGTTCTTTACAAGTTTCAGGTGGTAAATATTTAACTACTCCCCTTTGCTGGCTTTCTCTCTGCTTTTAACAGTATTTTCAAGAGTGATATTGTCATTCTAGCAGCAGGCTGTGACTAATTTGTACCATCTTTTCAGTTTTCTGTTTCCTTCTCAATTTGAGAATACTGACTGCAGCCTATTAAAAGGCCATGTTACCAAATCTCTTTTGGCTCTCAAAAATACCCCTTCCCTATGAAGGTACCAAATTTATTTTGTCTTTTTATGAAAGCACTGATAAAGTTTACTAATAAACATAGTTGTTTGTTTAGAAATACAGGGCTCTTACTATAATTTTTGGCATTAATGGACACTATGTTCTCCTTAGTCAAATTATATAAAACCTCTTCCCTAAAAGATGTGTTATGCAACAATCATTAAGGCCAAATCTCTTGGGGGGTTTAGGAAGTGTGACATTTGGGCATGATTTAGAGAAGTCTACAGACAAAACTGCAGACCAAACACAAACTTAACACTTGCAGAAGTCAGGAACAGGACCTCATTTTCTTTGCCATGGATTAAATGCTCCTGATACAGGAGTGGTAGGAGAAAATCTGTATAATCCCAAGGAAGTTTATGCCACAAGTATTGTCCCAAATGCCCTAAGCTGGGGGACCCTTCATGATGACAAGAAACCCATCCTGTTGCTCCTCCTGAATTTCTATCATGCCCTCTTGCACAGTTTCTGCTCTTTCCCTTTTTTATCCACAGGAGCAATAGGTGGTTGTGTTGGGTTTGCACAGCCTGGTTTGGGTAGAAGGGTGGCAACAAAAGTGGCTTTTGTGAGAAGCTTCTGGAAGCTTCCTCCATGTCTAGCATAACAAAGCAGCAAGGAAGCAGCTCCCCTTGAGGAATAATCAAACTCGGTTTTCTATTTATCTGTGTACTTCACAAATTCTCTCTGGTACAATTTCAAAATTAATCTATTTTGGTTATGATTTTCCTGATGAAAGAATGCAAGTTTAGAGTTTGTCCTTTGACAGACTTAGAATCATTTGTTTCAGATGATGAATGACTGTCATTTGTTGTCTTTTGCTGGTTGTTTTTGCAATGATTGATGCCCAAAAGCTCCCTGAACAGAATAATTTAGAAGAAAAGATTCTGCAGACAAATCTTTAAGCTAAAATGACAAACAGAGAGAGTACACTTAGCAAAACAAAAATAACCAAAAAAGGAAGAGGACTATGAGATGTTCTTTCTTCTTTAGTCTGTGAACTATAAGACTTTAAATCTTTTGTTGGTCTCTTTCAAAAAGGTATTTTTGCAGTACCAGAAATGCTTAAAGTAAAACACACACATGACTTTCTCAGTGTTATTTTGGCCTTTTTTTTCATTCCTGCTCCATGCTCTGTTTCAAAGGAATTACTCTCTGGCCTCATCTTCAATCACTGGGCACAATTATTGCAGTACTCTTTCTACTAAAAATAAATGGTACAGAAGAAATGTCATAGCCTGGTGACCCAGGCAAGGGCAAATGAAATGTTTTACGAGTGGCCATTAACTCTAATTTCTCCTTTATGTTGTATATTGGACCTCTTCAGTAAACAAATCTTTTTATGTCAGAAACCTAATCATTACTGAAGTCCCTTTGAAGCCTCAGAGAAACTTTTTAGCAAAGGATTTGTGGCAATTTTGAGTTGGTTTCAGAAAGGTACATCACGTTTGCAGCTGGGACTCAGCGTGCAGAACAGCTGTCCTGACAGAATCCTTGTGCTGGCATGATGAATCCTGCCAGCTCTTTAAAACATTAAAGCATCTGGTTCACATTTAAATTTTGGACTCAGATGACTTATCTGCATTGCATTTTACTGTAGGGTATTTCATTCATTATTTATTGTACATAGGTGTTTAAAAACCAGAAACTTTGTGTGTGCCACAAAACCCTGACTGGCTGTTTACAGGACAGCACATCAAGATACATTTTTGGTACATCAAGTAGATTAAAAAAGCAAAGGCACTGTTCCCCCAATTAATGAAAAACATTGAGCCAATTAAATACCTGAAAAATACTGAATTCCTTACAGGAGAATTGCCATTGCTATTCTACCAGTGCTCAGACAACTTACAGTGTATATCTGAGCTGAACACATCACTAACTCTGAAACTGCTTTCCCCTGTCATGGGCATAACGTGATGCTAACAGCAGCCAGCTCATGTCAGCCTGCGTTTGCTAAAAGCGAATGATCAGCGTGAAATGCTGCAATCCCCTAATTTTATTTTTGAGGGCACTTATCTGGTACAAAAGGATGAGTAACAGCCTGTTGCCTCATCACCTGTTGCCTCATAAATCTAAGGACTATTTGCAGTACCGGTTGCATAGAAAAATGCATTCCAGATCAAGTCGTTCCACAAGCAGAATGGTGATGGAATGGAATTTGAGTTTTGCAGGAACCACCTTTTGCACTATTTACAGATATTGACAAAGTATTTGGAAGAAGCAGGGGTTTGGCAAACCAGCTCTCCAGCTTGTAGAAAACAGAACAACCTTATGTTAGAAGAATGGCTGGGGGGAAAAAATACAAAAAAAATACTGAAATACAAAATATTCTCCAGCAGGAGATCATCAGGTGACCCTGCCATGGCAGGGGGTTGGGAACTCTGTGATTCTATGGATCCGTCTACAGTGAAGTCATTTCTTGAAGAATCTCAAGCAACTTATTTTGTTATTTTGCTAGAGCAGTGCAGCAAAAAGATGGTTGTGTAGCAACATTATATTGATTTACTAATATTCTCCTGACAAGAACCCTTAAATTCCATGCATGCTACGGGTACCAGTTTCCAAACCTCTCCTGACATCATTAAAGATGATTAAGGCATGATCTTTTTCTTCTTCTGAAGTTATTAAAAATCATTAGAAAAACATAAAATTGCAAAACTATTGCAAAATGCTGGACACACTTGCATTTTCCAGGTTTATGAAATGAGGTTTTATATATGTTTTGTTTTCCTTCCAGAGAGAACCTAGTTCAACAAAGGGTATCTAGAAGAACTGTTCCTTTTTCATTGTCATGTAGTACATGAATTTCAACCATTAAGATGAGTAGAAATTATTTTACTTTGTTTTCATTCAAAACCAGAATTAAAATTAGTATCTAATTAATATAAATACATGTAATTTTATATTTAATATATGATACATTATGATAAGCTGTAAACAATGGCAATTTTAGAATATTTTAGGACATTGCACATCCTAAATTTCAGGAATATGCATTTCCAGAGATATAGATATCTCCAGCTATATTGCTGTGAGCTATTCAACTGAGTATAGTGTTTTAAAAAGATATTTTAAGGTTCTCAAATGAAAAAAATGTTTATGTTGGCAGAGGAAAAATATAATCTGAACTGAAAATCACAAACAGCCTTCACTCAGCAGTGTCATATGAATGACTGGAAGAGCAGAAGATCAAGATGAGATTTTTCAAGTGCCTTCATGCAGTATTGAAGCCCAGCAAGATTTTTGAGTCATGAACCTACTTCTCAAAGGACAAAGCCCTTTTTTCTTCTGCTTTTGAGGATGAATTCCTCACAGAATTTTCTAGTTATTTTATTCTGGCTCTAGGAAAATAAAAAAAATTTCTTTCACCTAACCTTGATGACTTTGGGTTTTTTTAGATTTCTGAGACATTTAAAATTTTTACCAGGGCTTCTTGAATTAGCCCTGTTTAAAAAAAAAATAGATTATGGATTGATGAAGAGATGTAGATGCTATAGGACAAGAATTGTGTCCAGCAACTGATTTTGCTGTTGGATCTCCCTCTGAGGAATCCATGCAGAGCAGTGCTGATGCTCTCCCTGGAACACACCACTCCCCATTTCATCTGTGCTCTGATAAACCAGTGTTTGAATGGCTGCACAAACTTCCTTAGGGAATGGAAGGCTTCAAGGAGGAAAGAAAGAGACACTCCTACTGATCTTTCTCCAGAACAAAACAAACCAGAAAATGATTCACTTTTAAATAGAGTTAACTCTGCCGTGAACCTTTTGTGAAGAATTGTTTGAAGGCTAAAGTGCCAAAGTGCTGGATGTCAAAGAGGTAAAATTCCTGACAGGGGACATTACCTGGTAGTTAATTGCCACAGGGCTTGGTACAGGCAGCATCCCTGTGACTGTCATGGCATGTGCTGTACGAAATTTATTGACCCTTGGTTGTTAAAAGCCCTGTGGTGCAGAGCCTGTTATCTGCATGCAGGCAGGAACAAAGCAGAGTGATGTGGTTGTGCCTTCAGGCTGATCAGCTGCAAGGAAGCTGGCAGGAGCCAGAGCTCAGGAGTGATGTGTCCCCTGTGCCAGCGAGCAGGAGGAGGGCTCGGGAGGAAATCAGTGTGGGCTGGATCCTCAGCAAGGAAAGAAAATATCTGATGTAGAAGTACCTACAGAAACATATGTACTCCTTTGATGCAAACCCTGGGATTGGGCATGATTTAGGATTATGTTTCCCCAGCTAAAGGGAAGATATTGCTTCATATTGAAAAAAATTTTTATGCCTAGTAACTTTGGAATAAAATAGTTCCATTGTGCTTTGATAGCTGTTATGGTAAGAACCAAAGGAAACACTACAGAGATGCATATTCACATAAAACCTGAGATGCCATTGTTAATAATTTCACTGCCATCCCACTGAAACTGCAGAGCAAATAATATATATCTCCTAGAATTTACAATCATTGGTATTTGTACTGGACTCAGGAAAATAATTCAGATGTATAAGTTGTCTTCTGTATTCCCTCTCCTATACCCAATACAGGTGCTTAGACAATTCAGTTTTCAATTCCATTTTCCCAAAATAAACATTAGGGGAGTTAAATCCAAACTACATAGGTAAATTTGAAAGTTAAAATGCTTAAAACTGAGGGAAATGAAGCAACTATTTAACCCAAGGTTCTGAGTTTTAAACAATTTCCTTTTTTAATTTCAAAACTAATATCTTTCATCATTGCTGTTGGCACCATTCCTACTGTGCTGATTTATCAGCTTTTTTATGTACTTTCTATTTGGGATTGGAATTATCCTACATTCCTACATGCAAAGACTGCAAGCTCTTTCTGACTTAGCTCCTACCACGATGCTTCTGAACCTAACTTGCCTGGTTTCTGCTCTGTATGGGACAAGTAGTCTCATTGCACACGAAATTAACAGAAAGTATCAAAGAGCTAATAGATTCCCTAATTTCTCAACTTTACCATAGCTAGTTAGTTAAAATTTTAAGTAAAAGAAAGAAAAAAAATGGTGATTTTTTTTTTTTCTTATGACAAGTTTTAGATTTCTCTGGAGTTATTTCAGCGACCTGATAAAAGACAGAACCTCAGCTGTACTCACCTGGATTTTCTTTCCTTGTTCCATGCTCTCCCTTCTACAATCCCTTGATGTTTGGCCAGCACTGAGGAGCCAGCTCTGGAGAGCTGGTGGCTGATGCCAGACTTCATAAAGCTTCCCACTGAAACGTGCTGCACACCAAGGACTATGGTGAGCTAAAAACCCACATGAAATCTTTGCTTTCGTCACTGTGCCTTTACATCATGTGTCATGGAAGTGCAGTGCTTTTCCTGAGACAGCAGCACCTAATGCCATGGTAAACATCCTTGGGTGTCCCACTCAGCTTCCCTGTGGAGTTCTGGTACAGAATGAATCTGCTTTGATTTTACTTTGTCAGTGTCCTACAACAGATGTCTCAGAGACAGCAAGTGGTGTCAAAAGACATCCTGTGTTTGGACGACTCAGTCACACCCCCAAAGTTTGTTGTTCTGTTGCATGAACCAGTAACACAACAGCATTACACTTCAGGATCTTGCTATGGATGAAAGGGAATATGCATTTTAAGTGGATCCAAGGAATTAAGGATACATTAGGGTTTTGACAGTCAAATCAAAATGCAATGGGCACTTGCTATCAGCCCAGTTACAGCAGTGCCCAAATGCTACAAAAAAAACCCCCAACAACAACAACAAATCAGTAATAATATTTTAAAATTATTTAGCTATACATTCACTTTCAGGTATCCAATCTTTTGCTTCAGTGTTACGTTCAGCCTTGAGGGTGACCATCTGGATCCAAAAACTCAAGGAATTTGGAGGGGAATCAAGTTATTAGCAGCATCCCAAGGGCTTTGCTGGGAGGAATGTGACATTTATGGCGAGATTTCTTTCTCTTCAGTATTGGATCTGCCCAGGGCTACTTTGTTTCATGTTTTCTTCAAGCAGTTTGCTTACTTATTTTTTTTTTCCCCACTGGATCCCAGCTAAAGCTTGATGATTGTCACCACTTCACTATTCCTGATACACAACAGCATCCCACAGCCCCAGCTATCACAAAAGGAGTTTTCTCACTCGTTCTGTAGAGACTGTACAGGTTTTCCAGATCTTGATCACATTTGGTATGCATGGAGATAAGCTTGAACAAGGCAGGAAATAATCTTGTGACAGGAAGACAAATGCTGTCACAGCAGAAACAAGCTAAAATGAACTCTAGCCAAGGAGAGTCCCAGCAAGTCCTGAGGCCAGTGCTGGTGAGTTAGTTCTCAGCACAGAGCCTCATTTTCCCTGAGCTGCAGCTGCAGCCAGCTCCCAAGTTTTGACCAACTTTCATTTTGTCTGATCTTTCCATGTCCTTTAAAATCAGACAACAGGGCTTTAGCTGCTGTAAGATCATTGGCAGATGGAGAAACAGATAAAAAGTGGTCAAAGGCAGAGGCAAATCAGGAGTGAAATGAAGGGAAAAGCATATTGAAGGGATTTTTTGAAACCTGTAAAGCATGAGAAAGACTCAAGTGTTTATCCAGTTTGGTCCCCAAGTCATATGGGTACATATTTACACATATCCACATATAAAATGCATGCATACATCTGTGAGTTTGACACAAAACTACTGCATGTACTTCTTTGAAGAAAAAAGAGAATTTCTTTTCTGAACTCAGCAATGGAATATTTTCCTATTTGGAATATGAAATAAAAATCACACTTATTGCCAAAAAGGCTTGATGTCTCCTTGTGTTCTGCTGAACAAAAAACAGAACCCCAGCTATCATACTTTTACGGATGTAGCTGAAAAGATGAGTTCTACAGCTTGTTGTGAGTAAGTAAAACAAGAAAATTTCCTATATTTGTGGTATGTAAATTATATATGCTGTAAAAAAAAAATGCTTAAAACACATGCAGTTCTAAAATACCTGATACAAAATTCTTTTAAAAAATATCTGTAGGTTCATATCTGCATAGGGATTCCTCCATCAGATTATATTGGTGAGATTGTATAAGAATGCAATTTATGGGCAGAAACAATTGCATTCTGGTAGATTAGTATTTGCTGGCAGATTAAGAAGCAAAGAACTATCTTACCAAAAGATGTTTTCTAACATATATATGCACACACTGCTTATATTAATTTGTTCATGGAAAGGTTCCAAACACTGGAGCACTTTAATAAAACAGGAACAAACTGGCACTGGAAGCTTTTAATTAACAGAGAAAGCAGCAGTTTAAAAAGCATTCCAAAACCTGTAGAGCTACATGTTCTTAAATCTAATTTATGTATACATTTAAGTGTATACATTATTATGTACTCTTTGGATGCTTAACTACTTAAAACACTTTGAGCAGGCTGTAGCAGCATTTTGCCAAATATTTTAGCTGTAAGTAGTGTTATGTATTTGGACTTCAACTATCTGATCAAATGAACTAAATAACACTAGAAAAGCAGAAATTGAAACCAGGCCTGCGTGTTTTTCCAGACTGGTGCTGATGAGTGCCAGCATGGCAGTGTGCATACTTCTATTTGTCCTCCCTTAATGACAGCAGAAAGAGATACACTATAAAGAGCTGCTTTTAAAATGTCACTGACAAAAGAACCATCAGGGCCTTTTCTCCTGCAAAGCAATGCTTTCCTTGAAGAGGAAACTCAGTGTATATTCTCTTTAAATAAAGATCAGTAGGTTTTCCCTATTCCCTGGACTGTAAATGCAGAGTGCATTTACTAAGAATGAAGTATAGGCACAGCCCCCTGGAGTGTCACTGTCTCACAGCTGGCCTGCAGGGCTGGTGGAATCATGGAGATGCATCTGCACATCTCTGCAACATGTGGTACCACTGCACATCACAGTGATCCCACATTTAGTTATTTTTTAAGGAAACATTTTCCTGTGGAAAGGCACTGTCTTTCTTTCCCTGCTAAAATGGTCATACATTGGGAAGTATGCATGGGCAAGATGAGCAAGTGAGTCTTCTGTCATAAATACTAGGGTAGGATAGTTAAAAATCATGCATCTGGGTGTGAATAGGTCAACAAAATACCCTAGTCTAAGGATACAGAGCTCAGTGAAAAATTTCTCATACTAAACTTTACCACACTATGACACAAAATCTGAGTTTGACTTTACCTTACTCCTGCAAATTGGCTTTCACTCATCATTCATCTGTTTTTTACACCCATTTATTTTTTTTTATGTCTGCAGTGTGCAGTTAAAATGAATGAAAGAGGAACTCTAGAGTACCTGTGATTTATTCACTAATAGATGAAAATATTTACTGCAATATTTAATCCATTATTAAAAAGAATATTAGCTAGAGTAAACATATGGAACTAAAATTCTTGGATCAAAATCTCTCAGAAATATCATATGGTTTTAAATTTTTTGCCACACTTGATTCAATAACACTAGTGAAAGGCACCCTCCATTAACTAGCTTATTATTTTATTCATTATTATCCAGCAACCATAATTGTATCCCTTAAAAGGGAAAATTGAGATGCAGACAGGAGCAAGGGTTGGGAATCAACCCCAAAGTAATGAAAATAAAATGAGTCAGACTGCATGAGAGTAAATCTCTAATTCAGACTTTGTCTCCAAGCATGGACTTACGTATGACAGTTTCTGTAAAGCCAAAAATTCCACGCTGGAGCCTCTGTAAGCCACAAAAGGCAGCATCCCTCCTTTGGGTCTCATTGAACCTTGGCTCTATCCAGTTGGTGTGTGCATCAGAAACTAATCATCATTTCAGTAGAAATTAAAGAGAGACAGAGTTGAGCAACAGAAAACCAAATTTGGATGAAATTCAGATCAGAAATCATAATTACCCAAGTTTATGGTTCTTTAGAAAACTCATCTGAGTAGTCCCAGCTGAAAGTTAGGGAAAGGCTGAAGGCTTCATTTCAGAGACAACAACCAGTGTGCACGGATCCCTACAGTGATAATGAGAAAAGGTGACAACAAAGGCATGTGGTACCTGTGAAAAATACGAAATGGCACTCACAGAACAGAAACCTAAACCAGGACAAGGGCAGGGGCTGACTTTAACCACGTAACACTGAGACTGAAAACTGAATAGCACTAAATGGTTTAAAAGCATTATTGGCTTTCTGCAAAGGGATTCAAATTCCTAACATGAATACTAGCATCCACTAAAGGTTGCAACGTGTCCAAAAGCAGAACCAAACATCAAGCTGGTTTTGAAGTCATTTCACTTCTCTTCTCTACAGAGTTTTCTTCAAAATCCACACTTTCATACGCAGCTACTGCTGTGTTTGCTGTACCTTTGGGGACAAAACACAGTACTCTAGATCCCTTAAAAAGGCATCTTTGTATTTATATAACTTAGTTTTAATGCAAGAAATTTCTTTTCCTTCACAATTCCCAAACCCAGTGGGAGCCAGAGCGACAAAGCCTCCTTTTGTCACTGAAAAGATGCCTTGGGGAACCTCTGTGCTGCTGCCACAGCGTCTGTGATAGGTTTGAGATCCCAAAACCAGGGCCATATTATTGTGCCTTTGCATTCAGGACATCAGGAGCAGGTATTCCACAGGCATTTGATGTAGTTCTGAGGAGAGGTGCTGAAGATCTGCTTGCTTTAAATGCTGAGGTTCCCACCAGAATGTCACTACCTGCAAATCCACTGTGATTCGAGCACTGACTATTTTCCTCCACTGTGGATGTTTTAATGACAAGTTTTCTTCAAAACCTTATGAAGGTACACCCCAATTACTATTTGGAATGTAGTTGCTAAGGCAGCATGGTTTAAGATATAACTATAATGTTCTCAGTGTCTGAAAAATACCACATCTCTCTAAAAAGGTTAACCCGAGATGAACAAAGTGTGTGAAATCTAGGAGTTTTTTCCTCCTAAATACAATGATTTATTTCTTCCTCAGGTTAGTTTTCTTAACTAAATGCAAGTATATCTCTCAAACTGCCAGGCTGCATTGCTTTCTTGTTTAAATTTTCGTTATTTTTCATGAAATATTAAAAGTATTGCCTCCTGTGCAGTTTCGTCAGATGTTCCTTCTGCAAAACTCCTGATATATGTGATAGTATTTTACTATTTAAAAGAAAAAAAAAAAAAGGACATAACAGTATAATAATTTCAGGATAGCATGCTGTTTTCACATAATAAACTGCGTTTCATAACTTAGCAGAATTGGCAGGGAGAACATTGTGTGATCCATCCCAGTTAACTCTACATAATATGAAAAGTTAACTCTACATAATATGAAATTCCATTAGAGAAAGATGCAGCCTAAAGAGAGGACACCTAAATCACACTCAGAGTCTCCAAGACAAGACTCATTTATGACATTCTGGCTTAGCAAAAGCTCTTTTGAACACCCATGAAAAGGCTAGAGTTTTTTGTAGGATTTTGTTGAGTCAAAGGAAGAGATTTAAAGTTTTAGAGATAGGAGACAAAAGTTGGGAGGTTTTGTTAAGAGCTTTCTGAGAGAAAGTTTGACACTGTAACTGGATTTTTTATTTTCTTTTATTTTATTTGAAGCTTCTGAAGGAGTAAGTGCTTATCTTGAGGGGTTCATGTACACACTCCTAGAAATCTCTCACATGTAATTATTTTTTCCTAGTGCTATATATTTGTAGAAATACATTAACTTTCCCTATTCTCTTTGCACTGCAACTTGGACTGGCTTAGTAAAAAAAATCCCTCCTGCTGGGTTTTAACACTTGAAAAACTTTATTTCTCCAAACAACCATCACCTGATAATTCCTTAGAAAATTTATAAATGTAGACTTACAAACTACACTGAGGAACAGAAGCTCTACAGAGTCCCTAATCCTCCATTTCTAACAATTTAAGTGATCTTCTATTCATTCACTACAATACTCTAACTGGGCAAGAATGCAGGGAGTTTGTGGTTGTAGTGTTTGCCTTAAAAACACCTCTTGAGGTTTGCCACTGACTGAACTACTGGTGCTACACCTGCTGCACAACAGTGGCAGCTTCAGATGACCCAATATTAATATTATTAATATTATTAATATTATTAATATTATTGCAGCCCTATTAAAGAAGAAGTCTAGGTTAATTTCACAGCAAATCCTACATTGTAGTTATATAGGGTATATACCATGCAGGCATCCCATTTCTGTCTGCTTTTCTCTAGGAAAATAGACTAGACATGCACAAGAACACTCTTCCTTCAAAACATCCACACATCAACATGCATGGGCATCTTTACATGCATAGGTACACACCACCCACATGCTTTTCATTTTTAAAAGCTGTTATATGAGAAGTGCAATGGTGTTTTTTCCAAAAGGCAGTAAAACCAAATTCTTTTTTTCCCTTTTACCTGTTGGCTGTGTGATCTGTTAGCTTATTCTGCAGATGCTCATGGATTCCTAAAAACATTATTAGTGGAATTAATGAGACTGGGACACAGGATAACACTCTTATTGCTCAGTTTTGATTGCTGTGGGGGTCTCTTTGCTACTATATAAAAATATTTCTTATTCTTCACTTTTTATAGAAACTAAATCTTGACTTGAATTCAATAACTTGCCATAAAATTTCCTGTCAAAAAGATATTTATTAATGCTGATCTCTCATCAATTGCTGGACCTGAGCACCAAGCCTGTAAACAGAAGCAAAGTTCAGCTAATCTGGATGGCTTTTAACCTGGATATATATTTCATCACCTTCTGGGCATTAAATCATCTTTCAAGTAAAAGATGTTTTTTCCTGGTAAGGCACAAGGCTTTAATTAGAACATTAGGATTGTTACTCTGCACTTTCCCTGGGCTGGAAAGTATTTTAACAAATTAACTCAGGCTACTTAGTGACAATAATACTTTTTTCCCCACTGCCTTCCTATTGTTTCTGTTCTTTCAAAATCTGTTTTAATCATTTGTCATGTGTAGTTTCTGTTGATTCCTCAAAGCCAGCACCATTTTGATTACTGAAACAGGCCATTTTCTCTTTATGGCTCTCTGACAAATCAGAGCTGAATACACATTCCCACCATTAGTTTTTTGCTCTTTGGAAAGTAATAACACTTAAAAAAAACTTAACTGCACATTTAACATTATTAAAAGTAAACATAAACAAAATAAATTATGGCAAATTACAAAAGACAGATGCCTTTCAAGCTTGCTTTTTTACCACTGCTGCAAGTAACCTACAGAGCCCCATCCAGCCTGGCCTTGAACACTTCCAAGGGTGGGAAGGAAGCAGACTAAGTCACCTTGATAGATTTTTTTTTTTTCCTTCATACCATCAAAAAACCACACCCAGGAAACCCCTCCCTTTCATCTTTAGGAGTATTTACCTGCAACACACAAAAATAAATTATGGGGGGAAAAAAAAACACAAGAAAGAAAGGCAGGTGATTTCTATAGATAAAAACCAGCCAAAATTTGGTAGCCTGGCACAAAGGATAGATAAGGAAATTGCAGGAGATGTAGCCTATGGACTTTACATCACCACTTCCTTGCAAAACACTAATCACTATAAATTTCTGTGGATCCAGTTGTGGGGGATGTCCTTATTAATTTCCTAATTTATCTTCATGGCATGGATTATAACCACAAGATAAAAGATAGTGGCACTAATACATTTGGAAGTGATAAAAGGATAAGATCATAAATGCCACTTTTGAAGATATTGTCTGTGGAATCAATTCCATCTTTTCATATAGGGAAACTTTTGTCTTTGGTCCAATACACACAGAAAAGTTTTATTCTTTTATTTATGATATTCAAATTCAAGGCAAATACTGTGTTTTTTATATTTTAACCTCACACATCCAAGCCATCTTAAACAAGAACCAAATCACATTTTTTAACCATTCCAGAAATATATTAATAGAAATGAAATAGAAATGAAACATTCACAAAATTCTTAACAGAAATGAAAATGCCATGGAGAACCCTAGAAGCTCAGAATTGGAAACAGCTTTTTTAATGCTTATAAACACAACTACAGACCAGATTATCGTAGTCTTAACTTGCAAAAAGTGTTTTGTATATTCTATTGAACCTTTCCAGCTTTTAATATTATTTCAATATGCCTACACAAGCCTAGTGATGCTTTCACCTAATTCATTTGCCTCTCTACTTAGATGCAAGAAGAAATAATAATGGTATTTTAAGAATCATCCCAATTTTAAGGATTTACAATATTATCTTTCAGTACCTGGTCAATGAAAGATCCATCAAGCCATTATTTTTGAGATGACCAAAATTGCACAATATAGTGCAGTTGTTAAAAAAACACCAGCACAAAGTAGGACACTCTAAGGGGAAAGGAAAGAAATGAAACTATCATATTTGAAAAGAAACCTTAAGCTAAATATTACTGTTCTATTCTTGTTATTGGTGTATTTAATAAAAGAATACCCTGGGAAATAGAACAGCAGGTTATACAGACTATGTAAAGACATTGTCAGGGAAAAGGATGAAGAAGACATTCTCTTGAAATACCATCAGTCAAAACAAATTGTTTACCTCAAGGAAAAATGAAAATGTTAAAAACTCCAATCCTTCTTGAACAATGGTGTTAAATATGTATGTTTCCTATTTTCAGCTGTATTTGCTCAAAGTCAAAAGAGATTGCAGACACTTATATTTATAGTCAAATGTCCTGTGTAACACAAAATGCTGTTGTATTCCGTATCTGTGCCCAAAATTGCTACTGTCCCTCTAAGACCCAGCAGCTGGAAATGGAACAGGGGTGGTGTTGATCCATTCTGAGGTCCTGGTGGCTCAGGTTGAAGCTCTCCTGCTCTTTCTCTTTCATTCTGTTCTCTCAGGGAAAGCTGAGGCACCACAAGGCAGAAGCTCTCTTTTGTTTTCTTTGGTTTTTTTCCTGGGGGTGTCCCTTCAGGCAGGTCTCCAGAAGCTGCATTTAGAAATTTAAAACTGCTTCAAGACAAATTCTGCAAATATCTTTCTACATGGAACAGCATCACTCCACAGTGCTGCCTGTAACAAAGAAAAAGAATTTTAAAATTCTGAGATTAGGAGAAATGGCTGTATTTGACAGCAGCTTAATCTCTAACTATGAGAGACTTTAAATTATTTATAATTATTTTTAGAAAGAATCTTCATAATGTTCAAGTCAGGGAGGGCTACGTTGTACTGCTCAGAGAGGAACAGATCCACAGCTCCCCTGGGGAAGCAGGGAATGGCACAGCTCCTCTCCAGGCATCCAAATGGGTGCCAGAAATAAGCAAATGATGCATCCAATTCCTGCCCAGCATGCCTGGCATTCTGTCTCATGGCTCACAGAGCTCATCTCTGATGTCCTTGGAGCAGCAGGATGCTAGCATAAGGCAGGGATGAGGGAAGTATCTGCACCTTCCCTTGCAGCTTTTCTTCCCGGGCAAGAAAGAATGACTCTCGTTGTCCTTCCAGACCTTTATACCATGGAATATCCCTGCTTCAGCCCTTATTCATTGCTCACCACAAGGTCAGCTGCTGCTGGTGTGTGGGACTCAGCAAGCACTGACTTTGCAGTGACTCCTGCTTCAGCATTGCAGTCAAGCCCATGGGATGAGCTCAGTAAGCTGAACGTTCCCTTCTGTTTTCACTAGACATGGCCCTAATTTTGCTGTTTGTGGAGAAAATGCTTTTAAGATCCAGCCCCAGAAAGTCTGTTAGGGATTGTCACCTCTATAAGCAGCTCCCCAAGAACAACAGGGTGTGGGGGGAGACACTGGAACTTCTCACCAGGAGAACGCCTGCGAGGAGATTCCCTGCCTCATAGGAATGAAAATAAACCTTAAAGAAACTGCTGGTGTGAAACTACCCGGAGTTCATTTCAATTAAGAAGCTGAACCCTGGAGATAATAAAACCAGTTTGAAACCCTTTTTCAGAACGCCATCAAAGGGGAAAAATGCAGAATGAGTCAGGAAAGAACCCCTGCCTCTATTTTGTTGGGCACTGTTAAACGAAGTAGGCTAAGATGCCTGCAGGTCCAAAGATAATACAAATAATTTATTTTTGTAAACAAAATATTTCACATCAGCTTCAGTTTTTACATTTACAGGCAATGGAATTGTATATACTTTTTTACATTTCATAATGGTATTTTGTTTTTAATTGAAAACTCTACCAGTCTTTCAGAAAAGTCAAAGGGGAGCAGTCTAATATTTTAATGAAGTTTCTCTTCAGATTTCCGCATTTCCACAAAAGATTTCACTTTAAATGAATCAGTATTTTCTAACTTTTCCAAGGACACGTTAGCCACACAATTCCCAGGAAAAGGAGCAGAGCATTGGCAAACTCATGTTGAGTGAAAGTATTGCATCATTACCATATGAGAATGCCCTTAGATCTCAGCAACAACACATTCATTTGCAATTCTTATTTTAAATTATTACTTTATACCCTGCATAGAGTATATTAATCCAAGTTTAGGTTATATTTTAGGTTATATTTTTTCTTTCTCTGCCTGAGCTACACATTGCAGTAGAATAAAAAACAAAAGGCCTTTAGGTGAAAGGCAGAATTCAGTGTTGTTAAGATCTGGAATGTTGTCTCCCTCAACTATTGCACTAGAAAAAAAAAAACTTCAAAGTATCTTAAATCTAGAAGCCCAAAGTCTGTTTTATATCCAAGTACATTTAAACTGAAAATCACTTAAAATACTAATTAGGAGCATGTGCTAAGCCCATTTTATGACATATTATCCCCTTGTAATTAAAACTTATCCTATAACAAGTCAGCACTCCAGTCGCAATGTCTTTGTGTGATTTATTTGTTTACTCACTGTTTTTCATGTTTCTCACAGACTCAAGCACTTTAGTCCTCTCATCTCAAAGTCTTAGAGCAGGGATGCTTTCATCTTTCTTATATAATCATTCAGGAATTAAAGAGAAATTTCACCTGATCTTTTTTATCGATTTCTCTCCTTTGCTTTATAATAAAATCTTTCAAATTTTCTATTTATCCTTTACCTGGGGAAACAAGAATGAGCTAATCATTGCCTCCCTCCCAAAGCCTAACACCCACCTGTGCCCTGAGATAAGAAACCTTCAGCAGAATCTGAGTCCCAGTTCACTGATGGATCTCTGCCTGCCTAATTAAACTGTGGGCAGCAAACTCCAGGCTGTAACTCTGCTCCTCAAAACCATTTTGCCTCGCAGCTCGTGCTACCAGGACAAGCTTTTTTCATATGGTACATGCCAGTTTTTGTTTTGATAGTTGACTCTTAATTGAACCATAATGCCATTGAAGACAGAGTTTGGGAGGACTGAAATGATATATCCATAACGAGTCCTTATGCCTTTAGA
This sequence comes from Sturnus vulgaris, assembly GCF_052056855.1. NCBI lineage: Eukaryota > Metazoa > Chordata > Aves > Passeriformes > Sturnidae > Sturnus > Sturnus vulgaris. The sequence goes on from NC_142246.1 coordinate 67,543,696, forward strand.
AGTGTCTGATTGTTCAAGGGGCCTGATGCTATTTGGTTTTCCAATAAAAATGAGCTGCTATAAAATGTCATGGCATGAAGACACAATAACTATTTATGCAGATTTATAAAAGTAAAATAAATTTAGCAGGTGGTGTTATGATGAACCCTATTGGAGTAGTCATAACTTCTTTAAAGTATTTGAGTTTATATCCTTGCAGATCTCACGAATTTAGAAATGCTTCAGTGATTTCAAACAACTGACTATAATGACAGGCAATTTGTAGTTAGTAAGAGCTTTTTATGGTTACTGCAATTAGTAAGTGAGACCAAGCAGAAGTCTTGAATAATAGCTCAACACCTAGACATAAAAAACTATACAATTAAGGAATATATATAATATTCCTAGACAAAGGGGAGATGGCAAAATAAGCTGAACTAACCATCAAAAGCCATTAAAATCTTGAGTTTAACAATACAGAAAGGATCCTAGCCCTCATACCACAATGAAGCAGTATAGTATTACACTCACAGCCCCATCCTACCACAAGCATGGAAAACCAGGCCAAAATCCCTACACACAGATAGAAGATGAGGAAGAGGACAAACCTTCCTCTCCTCTACTGCACAAAAGATCCCCATGTTTTTCTTAATTCATCTGTTTTCACTGTTAATAAGAAATTTTGCATATGACCATATCCTTTTTTTGGTTTAATAAGATGCAAGTATGCTAATTGTGAGTGTGCAGTCACTTCCTAATTTTTTTGTGTTCATACCCTTATTTTCAGTTTGATGGCATCTTTCATTATTGCATTATTCCTATAGGTATTGTACAGTAACTATAGTTTTAAAGAAGCACTTAACACATGTATTGTGAAGCCATGGTACCTTTCTGCATCTCAGATTAGATCTCTCCAGCCTATCCCTCTCCATACTGCAAACCTGTTTCTTTATATAGCCACAGAAGTGAAACTCCAGTTTTTCCAGCTAAACATTATGGAAATATTCTATAATCAGCAACCATTGTAGAAAACCTTAGTTACACTATGTTACTTTTTAAATTAATTGAACGACATGCATAAAAGGGGAAAGGCTTTGGCTTTAAAGATGATTTCTACTTCAAAAAATTTCAGTGAAAAATTGGTTGAAAATCTGAAATTGGCATCAATCAGAGTAGCTGTCATCTAAGTACTCCAATTTTGCATTCCTTCATATTTAAATAAAGTAGCATCTAAAATTATTCTGCATTTCAGTTTTGCAGGTTTCAGGTCACAAAGTCATCCCGCAAAATAAGCAAGACGATAACCAATGGGGTATTGCTATGGTTTTAATCTCCCTGAAACTGCACTTTCGAAATTAGAGATATTTATCACTCCATTTAACCAGCTCCAAAGATATGGAAAACTGTTTAGTCAGTATTTCCAGAATTCAATCACACGACCACGACGTTTTCTCTCCGAGCATTAACAGCCCGCTCCCCAGCTCTGTCACCCAACGCGATTGACAGAACCACAAATCTTCTCCTGGGGACTCCGAGTCACATCAAATTAGTCACACAGCCGTGTTAGCAACGTGTAACCTGCAAAGATGTAATGTCTTTCTGATTTTATACTTCCCGTGCTGCTATTCAGTCGCTGCCGTGCACATGCAGATAGAATGTCTTTTTGATTTTAAACTACTCCTGCCACCGCTCGTGCGAGGTTTGGTGATTTGTTTTATGCTGGGGCAAAGAATTCTCATGACATCTGAAGCTGGAGGTATTAAAACGTATCTAGCAGAAACTAATTTACACAAATATTGTGCTATTTATAATACACCAACTTTATTACACACAGAATTCTCTTTGGCTTCAATCTACAAGATCAGACCTCAAAGGCAGGATTCTTTCAATATATATTCCAGACAGACTATTATAACCAGATTATATGAGAGTCTTATTCAAACCCGGCCTTGCAGAGCTATTTGGAGCTCTCTGTTGAGCTGATAATTTGACTTACAGTTCTGGTGGCTTTGCTCCCAAACAAATTCATAAACCAACAAAAGGAAGCATAAAAACCATACCGTGATCCATTTGCCCCACCAGCCGTTCTGAGACACGCAGTTAAAGCACAGTGTCAGTCTCAATGGCATTGTAGCTTACTGGGGAATAAGTCTTCCTGTCTCTGCTGCATGGCCAGGCTTGGATTTGGGCATAAAGATACCCACCTAAGGCCTGAGATAAACATTTTTCAGCTTAGTTTCAGAATAAAAGGAAGGAGTCTTCCTGAGGTTTCCCATTACTTAGAGCGAATAGTCTCAGTTTCAAGTACACAGGCAGTCACCATTAAACAGAAGAAAATGGTAGAATAGGCTATGGCTGAAAAATGCTAATTTAGATTATTGCTTATTGTGATTGTTATGTGCACAAGTATCTTCAATTAATTCACAGATATGCCTGTCATTCTTAGAGCACTGCTTTCATTATTTCAGAAAATGTTTTTACAACACAGAACAACAAAAGTTCTTATTTATTCTTTTCGAATACAAGTCTTACCTTTTTTACAGTGCTCTGTTTTAAGGATCCCATGACTGCTGTACAGTGTCCTATAAACAGAGAGCATTCAGTTCCTCAGTGATGCCATGCACCATCCTGGAGGTCTGGGATCTACCCTTCATAGAATTTCCTACACATCAACCTGTGTGGCCTCAGTGATTACGGGGGATTTTTTCTGCAAACTCAAACTGATTTTATAGGACAATTATAACAATTTTTGCTCAAGCTTTTCTCCCTCAGTAGTTTGTACCCATATCACAATCCTGCACTCTGGAACACAGCACCAGAAAATGACATTACCTTCACGTTTTAATGACTGAATTTGAGCTCTGGATTCTCACATATCCCTTTCCTCTGCAAAGTGCAGCATTCCTTAATATGTCACTGCTCCTACTGTCTGGAGAACCAGCACATCACATGGAAAAAACAAGCTTATCTTGCAGGCTTTTCCACACTGTGGACTCTCACTTCTATGTATAGCATTTCTCATGGAAATGTAAGGAATTGCTCATCTTTAAGATCTATAACTTGCTGTTGACTTTGGCTGAAGATGACAGAGCAATGAAAAAATATAAAAGAGGTTTTCATTGGTTAACACAAGCTGCTTTTATTTTTGAAATATGGGTCTGGTACCAAGTTCTGTGAATAAGGAATATGAAGCTTACTGAAATACAAACAACATTCTTTGACTTCTTTTTAATAGTAAAGAACTTTAAATTTGACCCACACTTTTTTTTTTTCCACTTGAGGTATAAAGATCCAGAAGACTTGGTTATTTTTTTCTCAACTGGCCATTGACCTGCACTTACTGCAGTGAGACTTCTAAACTTTCCTTTATGCCACCTGTTAGGTATTGGATTTTAAAAGAACTTTACTTACAGCATTGATTTATTTTTCATTGAGGTATTCTCAGTCCTCCAAGTAGTGTGCTAAATCTTGATGTCAGTTCTTGGACTCTTAATGCCTCTAAGCTCTCAAGACAATCATAGCTGTACTTTGAGGCTTTACCAAATCCCCACAAGTTCAAAGCAGAATATATTGCTGCCAATTCAAATTATTTATCTTCTCCTATAATTCATACTACAAATTGCTACGTGTCAATATAAACGATTACTGTTATTTGTTCACAAAAATGGGTGCCTCCAAAGTTAATTTGTATTTGTACACAAATATGATTTCTATTTGTGTGTGGACTTTGTGATAATGCTCTTGATACTCTGCCTTTAAATTATGTATTAACTGTTTAGACAAGTAGTCTCAGTTTTTCTTTATTGCCAGAGAGGGGAGATCAGGGATGAAAAGAATGAATTTGTCAATAACTACTATTTATATTGGCTTAAATGAAAGTGCATTTTATCATTTATGCTTCCATATGGCATTGTGGATCTGCATAATAATGTATGATAGCTGTGATAAAAAGGACACTCTGTCATCTTAAAGAAATGAAGCCAATTGCTGAGACAGATGCAAACAACTTCAGCAGCATTGAAAACAAACTTCTACTGCTTTCTTCTTTTATATACATCAATTTAACAGGCAAATTCCCAAATTAAGTTAAAGCAAGGCTGGAAAACTTGATTGTTTTTTTAATTCATGATACTTTATATTCAAATAGGACTTCAAAATCCTTTTAAATGTCTGCAAAACAAAAATGTATACTCACAGGATAAGAGAATGATTGACTTTTTCCTCTTTTTTTGAAGCTGCATTATTTATGGAAGCAGCCTAGTCCAAATATTTTGCATCATATTTCTTAGTCTGTGCAATATTTAGTTTATGTCATTGTTTTCTCCCCTAAACCAGTGAAGATAGACTGGACTTTCACAGCTGACCCAAACAGGGGTCACTGCTTCCCAAATTTCTAGTTACTAATTTACAATGTTGCATTTGTCCACTCTATACATAACTAAAAAATTCCAAAATTTAAAAAAAAAGGAAAAAAAAATCCTGGGCAACTCCCCATGCTGGAACTACCTTCCCTGGCTGGCCCCAAATCCCTGTGCACACATTTACAGCTGGCCTTTCAACACTGCCATGGGCTTCTTATCTTCTCCTGTGCATTCATTCGGATTTTATTCAGTTCTTACTCTTTTAAATACAGCTAAAAACACAACAGGGCATTTTTGACATGCCACATAGACATTAGACATGGTGATAATTATTCTCCTGGAGTAGCAAGTTTTTTTACCATTATTGCTGTCCTATGTCTAAAAGCTTGTCAGTGCCTGCAGGTAGAGACCTGTCTTGTATTTGAGTCACACATTATTTACACGAGTTATTATTGGTAATTATAAATGCAGTCTTCCCATTTCTTCTGTTCATCTTCCCATACATCCAGCACTCTGTGATTACATTAATTGCCCTTGTCAGTCCCTTTGGCTGTGTCAGCCTCTCCTTAAACCCTTGCTGTGACTTTGAATAAATTTTTTCCTTATCCCATCTTATTGTCACAACAATAATAACCCTTTTAGTGGCAAGGTTTAGGAGAATGAAAATGCACTAAAGAAGAAAATGAGACTAATAATTTGAGAACTAATGCTATGTTGATCCTCAAGAGCTGCTTTGTCTCTTAGTAACTTAACAGGAATTAAGACAACAGAGAAAATCACTGGGAGCATAATAATATCAATGTCAATGAAAGGTTTGTATAATCCCTCAGAAAAAAAATGTTACCAAGACAAGGCAACGCTTTTTTTTTTTCCCTCAATGATTCAGTGGTTTCTTTTGCATATTATGGTTGCACACTGCATAGAGTGAAAGAAACCCTAAATTTTATTTCAAAAACAGAATTTTCAAACACCTAGTCAAGAAAGAGAAGTTACAGAAGAAAGAAATCCATGTTAAAAAAAAAGGTCTAATCAGTATTTGGCTGTGTTTAAATAAACATGAAAAAAGGAGAGAACATTCTAGAGAGAAAAAACACCAAAACCAAAATTTTAAAGGAAAAAAGAAAATATTATGTTTTGAATTTTTATTATATTACTTTACACGGATTAAGGAAAAGACCCATATTCTTGCTATTTTGTTAACCTGTAGCCTTAATTTCTGCAATGGATTGTACAACACAAAGAACAAGAACATTTCAAAATAACAATGAAATTCTGTATGCATTGTATGTCATGGCACAAGACAGAAATATGACATGACATACTACATTAACCTGCCAAGATACCATAACTATTACTGTGTGTTTTCAAATTCTGATTTAAAAACCATGAAGAGTTAACAATTCAAATCCTAACCAGACAAAAAATTACTTTTATATCAGCGATATCGCTGGGGATATGCTTATAATTGAAATGCTTGGGTTTTGAACACTTTGACATTATTACTCAATGAAATGAGCATGAGAAATTGTTCATCAAAAGCAGAGAGAAAAGAAAAAGGGATTAGCATTTTAAACCAGTCCCAAGAGCTTGTCTTAGAATGGAGGTAATTTCATAGCCAGCTAGAATTTAACTCCTTGTAATTTCCAAATGGCAGCTCTCTGATTGCTCACGGAGGAAGAATATTATTTTTGTATATTGTATTGTAATTACTTAAAATTTATTAATGCTATTAATATTAAATATTATTTAGTCTCATTAACTTTAAATGGAAAGGCCTCTACTCTGATAAAGCTAAAAACTTTTCTTTTGATATATTATTTATGCAAGAAAGTGATTCTGACAAGGTTTTATACAATCATGTTGCCATGCTAGTAGTTTCTTCTGTTCTTGCTGTCTTTCTAGATTCTTTTCCTCCCTTCCTAGCTTCTTTCTTTATCTTTATTTCCTTTCTTATGGCCTGATTTTCTCTCCCTTATCTCTTCTCCATATTTTTATAATTACAAGTAAATTCCTATAAAACTTAAGAAGCCTTCAGATAGATCATTACTAATATAATTACAGTATGGAGAGCATAGTGATGTTTGAATGTAAATTAGAGAGAGTTTTTACAGTTCATTAGAAAGACTCGGGGATTGAATTCAGTTTAATCAAAGCTTGAGTGCTCCCAATATACACAGCACATACCCAGTGGAAAAAAAAAAAAAAAAAAAAAAAGCCTTAATACAGACTCAGAGATTAAAGATGAATGTCGTGCTTTGCATCCATTCACAGGAGCCCATCCAGGGTGCACCACAGATCCTCATACCTAACAGCTGAATTAAAAATAACTGCATGCAATTCAGTAATTTCCAAATTAATAGATATTATTCCATTTTTCTTCCTCCTTTCTGTGGTTGTTTCTGCCACAGAGAAACAGGTACTGGAGCAGAGGCTTGTCCCCCATCCTGCTGTTTGCCAGGCTCCTGCCTGATGGCAGCAAAGAAAAAGGAAAATCCTGCAGCATTCCCCAGTTTGTCTGGCCTAAGGTCACTTCAGATGCCTTTGGCAGGAACACCTCTGTGGAAATTCCCTAGGATCTCCCCCTGGCTGCTACTTTCCCACCTAGATTTGGTTTGCAATATCTAAAAACGTTCAAGGCACTAATCCAACTGATAAGACTTTGTTTAGTGCTAAAAGTTAATGCAATTTTCATGCCATGTTAAACTACTTGCTCTATAGATTTCACACAGTACTTTTCTCAAATTATCTGCAGATGCTGAAGAAAAGAGGCAAGTAGAGGCAGAGAAGAGGCCACAGAAGCTGCAGCAGCTCAGCATGCAGGGGCTCACTGGCACACATCCCCTGGCTGCTTTGGGATGGGGACTGGGGGGAATGGGCTGCTGCTGCAAAGAGCTTTTTTTAAAGAGATTACACTGGAGTGTTTATGATGCACGTGTGTGAGTGCACACACCAGCTTTACAAAAATCTATTGTGGAACTCACAGTTCAGTGTGGAAAGGCACAATCTGCAGGAGAGATGGTTGATGTTTAAAGAAGGCATTGGGAACTGGAAGAGTGAGGAGGATGCTGCCCAAGTGCATTTGTGAGCCACAAATGGCCTGTGGCTGGTGCTTCCTATGGGCTGCCAGCTGCATTACCCTGGCTTTAATCAGTTTATCATCTGCACAAAGTCGATGATAAACTCAGGCTTGGGTTTTTCACTGCTTGGAAAGGCCTGGCATGGCTTTGTGCTAAGTTTTTGCTGCCTTAAAAATAGGATTTGGTAACGGAAAATTTGACACCACCTTTAATTATAGGGGAGCAAACAAAGCGCTTGGAGAAATGTAAATGCATCCTAATGGTTACTTCTTCTTCTCTCTGTTAAAGAGTCAGCTGACAAAATGGCACACGTGGGCAATGCCTGTGTCTTAAGCAGCAAGATCTGCAATCAGGTTTTGGAAATGTGCCTCATTTGCCTCTCTCGTGGGACTTTACACGTGAAGCCTTGCAAAATGAGTCAAGGGAAAAATGGGGTAAGTGTGAATGAAAAAGGAACTGCAGAGAACACACTGAAAGTACCAGACAGGGCACAGCTTAATTGAATTGTGATTTGTTGGTCTTGGAAGCACTCTCCAGTAAGGAATGTCATGTTAATCAAAAGGTGTCCAACTTCACCTTCTTTTCAGCAGGCAAACTTTAAATGAGATGGTTCAGGATTTTGATTTCTGAGGGGTATGGGATCACATTCACCCACAGGGCATTTAAATATAAAATCCTATTTATATGCAAATTCTTTAGTATTCATGTAAAGTGGATTTTTATAAACTGACCATTCTATTCTAGTTTTCATGTTGCTAAAACATCTTCAGTAATGGCAAAATGAAGGAACAAATATAACCAGCACAGTTGGTTAGGTAGATCCCACACTTTCTTGGGGCATTCCTGTGAGTTCTTGAAATGTGGAACTGTAAAGTTTAAAAATTGTCTTTCATAGAAGGACTCAGGAAGAAAAAGTCCTCAGAAAAGGCTCTTTTGATTACTCTGGCCTTATTTAGAGAGATAATTTATACTGAGGAAAGTTCACAATATGTTACTTAAAAGCCAAAGGAAATGAGATGAGAACATGTTTTTGCTACAGAATCAAACTTGTCTTTTTTTTCCTTTTTTTCTTTTTTTTTTTTCCCCAGGAAACTCGGGTCAAACTCAGACAGAGACTGGAAAATATGGATACCTCAAGACATTTTGGGATGCCTGGAATGCCTGTGTGTGTCTGTGGTAGGAGAGGCAGTGAAATGCCTCATCCCCAGCCCAAATCCTGGCGGAGCTGTCCAGCTGGTAGCTGGATATTTGTTTTTCTATACCTTTCCTGTCTTTCTCTCTCTCTCTTCTTCTCCTAATTCTCTTTACATGGAGCTTTTTGGGTAACTTAACATATTATGAAATAAAGCTTTCTAGTTATATGTGTTGAGATATAGGTTAATGCTATAAGTGTTTTATAGTGAATTTGGTGTTGTATTAAAGCCTTTGCCAAATTTCCTTGATTTTCTTTATTTTGCCAGTAAACTTTTGTGTGATTTTGACATCTTGAGAATATCTGGTTGGTTTTTCTTCTGTATGCCAACCCAGAGTAAAAGAACTTCAGTTTGCTCCCTAATATTTGAATGTCCTGGGGTGTTAAAAATACTTAATGTTCAAATCTTACCTTGTCCATATATCCCAGTTCTGCCTGCTGGAACTTTGCATTAATCTAACTGGTTAAGAAGATGAAACTGGTATAATTAATATTAGCAAAATGATGCAGACCAGCTGAGGTGAATAAGGGAGAGAGTTTAGTGGTTACAAGTCTCATACTCAACTCTAGAATGTTGCAGACATGATCATGCATTGCTTTGAAAATGCTTGCAGTATTTGTTTGTTTAAACAAGTTACCTGTAATAGAGCAGTTCTCCCTTTTCCTGGAAACGAGTTAGTGTTTCTTTACATCTTTTATCCCTCCAAGGCTGAAATCACCTTTGAGCAATAATGAAGTATTGCAGATTGTGCTGGATTTGGAACAATACACAGAAGTGGCCATTTCATACACCATCTATCTTATAAGCACACATTATTACAGAAAATTACATCATTTATCTGAGTACTAGTAGCCTTTCTGATGCATGGAAAATCAGGTATTAATTCAAGTATATTTGTGTCACAAACACTCACATTTTTCTTCTAGATTTACCCAATTATTTTAAGAGTTTAGATAGAAAAGACAACTGACTTCACAATTTGCAGCTCATTGGATAAAAGAGACATTAATATTGTTAGCCTTTGTTCTGAAATTCAACTGACAAAATGAATGATAATACGTGTATTTGCTAATTCTTACTGTTGTGTGATCATGTGACATTTGAATTTACAGCATTTTTAGTATTTAAACTTGACCATAGTAGCTTCACAACTGACTGCAACGTTCTTGTTGCCTCCCAACTATTACAGTTCATCTCTCACTTTCGTCTTTCAGATTGTTCCCAAATACATTAAAATAAATAGATTCTTTTGCAACAGGCACACATGATCAATGATTGGACTGGCAGGATCTGTACTATTTACATTTCAGTGAAGATCAATAATCTTTGGCATCTTTTCCCTTTTGTTTGCACATACCAGTATCAACCAAATTCTTCAGCATTATCATTGCTAAGTCAAACAAGATAATGTGTGGAAGCATATTCAATGCAGGTCATTAAAATTATGACTCATGTCACTATTTATAATTTCTGTATATCTGTATTGTATTCATGGATTCATTAATTTCTTCTAATAATACCCACTCTTTGGAAACAAAACTGCCAAGTCATTTATTTGATGAATGTAATCATTTGGTATCTTCTAATTTTCTACAAATGGTACACAACTTCTATGAATTAGTTCACAATTCCCAATCATTTACTATGCTGAAAAGGGACATTTCATCCTATCATTTTCTCTTTATCTTTTCAGTTATTTTTCTACAATCCTAATTCATTTGATCAGTAAAGCAGCAGGGCACTTTGTCCCCTGAAAAGCTAACATTTACAGCTTTTAGTATAAATGGATATTCTAACGTGAACAGTGTTGCTGGTATTAGTTTTAATGCAGAAGTTCTTTCCAGCTCTCCGGGGAAATGAAAGATGCCACTTTAACAGACAAAACACTGCCCTAATCAATTCTAACTTTGTGAAGTAAGTTTATCCTCAAACATTAAAATCAATAAGCAATAGAAGAAGAGATGAGGCTGAATTGAAACTCAAGGTAATTTTTGTGATATCTCTCCAACAGATTGAAGACCTGCTAAAATTCTTAAATTATTTGCTTACCATTTTAATGAGATGTGCCATCAAATTTCACTCAGTTTCTAATTTAAATTTATGTTATTTTATCTGCAAGAGTAGTCATTGTACTATAATACAGAAAAGAAGCTTGTAAATAACTTGTCATATATAACAGCAGAACTCCAAACTTTAAATAAAGACATTGTATTTTCTCTAAAGTTCCATCAGGCAATATCTATTAAAATCATTGTGGAAATGGAATTGGGAAGAAAACTAATCCCTTTTCCAATGTGGTACATGGGAACATGCTTTGAAATCAAACAGATTTTCAAAGCTTTGTTACACCAGAAATAGGAAAAAACCCAAACATTTAGAGTCAAAGGCAAAATCAGAACATATACAAGTTCTTAAAAATCTATAGTTTCCTACCAAACAGTATTCCACCTGCATAAAAGCAGATGAAACCCCCAAAGATATCATGCCATCACCCATGTTTTAAAATTCCTTCTTTATCTTCATTAACTAAAGAAAGTTATCATTTGCAATTAGTTTCAAAGGTGTACTGAGACATGACCCATCATTTACAGGTTTAGAAACATTTCCATCTTATTTCCTAGCTTTCCACTTTAGATTAATTTTTAAAATAATTTTTAAAAATGCAGAACAGAAAAGGTTTGGATGTCAACTATACCTGTATGTCAAACTGCAAAGAGTTGCTTTGGACCTTTCTGGAAGGAACTGGAGAGGAAGGTATCCAAATCTTGACTTTCAGTAGACACTTAGATTTCAGAATTATCATTAGTGAATTACCCATATGCATTCTTTTAATAATCAGCCTTAATGAGGATAAAAGCTTATCTCCTATCCTCAGATGTAATTACAACATACCGCTGATCTTTGCTAAGTCTACAAACAGAATACTTTTTAATACTTGACCCTTGGGATCAAAACCAAATCAGAGACTAAATGAAGTCAAAAATTTTTCATCAGCTCACTATAATACAAAATAAAATACAGGGAGTATCCACAATGATTTTGTATTCAGACTTTGCTTTGTATTGTGTTCAAACACTAATCCTTCCATATAATATAAAAGATTAATGCACAAAAAGGGTAACTAATTGTAAAAGGGTGCAATAAGGTTCAGGTTAATGCCCTTTTGTATTAGACAAAAATAATATGTTTGAGATGGAGAAATTAAATTTTCTGAAAGGGGTCAGCACAGGAATCAAATGAATCCTTCTGATTCATGCAGAGTCATGCATTAACCACTTGAGATTTGGAAGGGAAAGACTTAGAGCTTTTTTTCTTCCTGTACAGATAATTTCTTTTAATAACTAAGACGCTATTTTGTCTTCAGAATATCAACTTTACAGATTAGTTGAGTTTTGAAGGTCCTCTAGAGCACAACATCTCTGATTAAACACTTTCTAAAGTTCATTGTACTAGCAAAAGTGGAAATTCCATTATTTTAGCAAGAGCAGGCATGTCAAATTTATCAAGGCATGCTAGGACTGAGGATGGACTAGAGGTAAGGAATCTCAGTTTATAACATATTCATAGGGTGCAGAAGTTATTATAAACCTCATTAATGTGTGGTACAGCAATCGAAGCAAAAGTGCAGCTATTGTGACTCTTGTTAAATCTAAATTGTGAGCAATTACCTCCAAAAGTTTTAAAAGACAGCAATCTGTAGGCAGCAGAACTGTGCAGGCACGATTCCTTTGGCTTGATTTACTCATGAGAAAATCCTCTGTTTATAATTTAGCCTCCTAAGGAGCTCCAGGCATGTGGGAATATATAAAAGCCAGGTGCAGTGTTACAGCCTCTCCACCCATGTGGAAAACTTCAGGAGTTCCCCCACCCAAATACTTATTCTAGAAAAATCTAAGGAGAAGCTCATGCAGGAACATCACAGAGAACCCTAAAATGATTCCTTGAGCTGGGAGATAATCCCATAGAGGGAATTACCTATATTTTTTTACAAATCTTTCACAGTGCCAAACCACATCGAGAGGAGAACCAAAAGTTTAATGCCAGGCTGTTCGAGTACCTTTAGTATGGAAGAGCAGAATATGTACAGTTTTGTGAAATTATGCATAATTCTTAATCTTTGCTTCTTCGAACAATTAAAAACAAATGTAACTCTTGTATTTCTAATTGGATAGTTTTGTTCTTCAAGAAGTTCCTAAAAATAGAAATCCCATGTTTTGATCAGCTATAAAGGACAAGCGTGGCCAAGGTGTGGCTACACAAATAGAATAAAATAGTTCTACAACATTTTCAATTACCCAACTGCCTCATAATTTTGGGCTTAATTAAATTTAATAATAAGAAAGCAGCTGAATAACATAATGTTTCAGATTACTAGAAGAATAACACTGTCATTCTCAGACTAATACATTGTGACAGCTCCTGCCTAGAATATATTACTTAAGATCTGAAAGTTTTGATCATAAAAACACCTTTTCCAGGGCTTCCAAACAAATAAAATAATAACAAAGTAAGAGAATGAATAAAGGTCTTGATGTTAATATTGCAGAAGAAGTGGAAATATTTCTCGGTTAATTTAAACATTTGTGTCTTTGTATCTTTGACATTTGGAGCCAGAGGAAGGGGTGTTAAGAAGTAATTGCATTCACTGCCTCCCAGATATCTTTTATTTGCTCTCAAGTGGATCTGAATTCAAGAAATGGCTGTGCATGTTTGTGTGAATGGGAAAAATATTTTATTTGACATTTTGTTCTCTGGTAGCATTTTTATGCTTTTGCACGTACAAATAAAGTCTTTGAAATACAAACTCTTTCAGTACACATATTAATGAAAAGAGGGCAACAATGCAGCTCTTCTAACTTTCTGTTTATAAGACAAAACATGCCAGCTAAGGATCTTTGACATATTTGACCTTTTTCAAAGATGCCTTTCTTTTAACCAATGAAAATTTTGTACTTGGATCAGTGCTGTGCAAAATTGAGCTAATCTCAACAATCACTAAATAAAGCACAAGTACTGTGACACACAATGGAGCAAGCATTACAATGTAAAGGCAGTAACCCTTATAACCATTAAAAAGATTAAGTTATGCACGGAAACCAGACTTTTTCCAGACTTGCACCCCTCCACTACAAGTTACAAAAGCACAGACTATAATATGGTTTTAGTAGCTTGATTTCAAAAACTCAGCTGTAAACATTGATTAAAATATTCCACTCAGTTACAACAGAAAATCTAATGAGCACGTGGCGTGTGGGGCAGCTTGGGTGCTCAAATGTAGATTTTTTCTGCCATTTCACCAAATGCTGCCCTAGGAAGATAAGCATGTTCTGTCAGCTCTGTCTTTTTTCTGCCAGCTCCTGGTGGATGTCTGGGATGCCAGAGGCCATTTGAAAAAGCTTAAAATATTCAGGTGCCTAAATCACGCCATGGTTTCCTGAAATAAAAAATCAAACAAACAAAAAGCCCAAGAAAAGCAACATTGTGAAGATGGAGATTCCTTTAAAAGAAAGTCTATACATTTTGGGTTCCAACCTAACTTGCCTTTAGTTTTTTAGTTATTCATCATTATTACTAGCTAAGAGGGAAAAATAGGAAAAATAAAGGACTCGGTGGTTCTTCTGTCACTTAACAGCATTTGCAGTAGCTCCACAGATGTCAACATAGCTTGTGTACCTTTCATGGCATTAATTTGGTTTGGGACCTGACCAATTTGCTGTTCAGGGCAGTGGGAAGGTGGCTGCTCTTTTCTGCACACGGTGGCAAAGAGCCCTGACCTCTCCAAGCTGCCAATCTGGAGCTGTTCAACCTCTCCAGTCCTCCCCCTCGCTGGGCACTGACCCTCACCAGGATTTATGGGCACAGCTCCAAGTTCTCCCACCATCAAAAAGAATATGAGGTGACAGCAGAAAAGAGTAATCCAAAGCTATTAAACCAAAGGTGTCACTGGGAATTCTCGAGGCAGAGGTCAGTGCAGGATGAGGAGAGAGCCCTTGTCTCCAGTTCCTGTCTTCTGTCCATGTTCTGGGATCAGAGAGAGCCAGCACTGCTGTTTGTGTGCATTCAGCCACATCCTGACTCAGGCTCCTGAACAGGGCTCATCTTTGGGAAGCATGGGACAACAAAAGGCCCAGGTTCTGCCAAGCACAGTGGCAGACATTCAAAACCAAATGTCATCAATAAAACAGCACAGGATGAATGGGTTGACGCTGAGCCTTTGCTGGGACAGACAGGGGATGAGCCAGACAGGGCCCCAGTCTGCACTACTGGTGTTGTCATCACTACTTGCAAAAAAAATAAATAAATAAAAAATTGATGGCTTGAAACCTGTTCCCACAGGGATGAGTGTAGATGCCATAATCCATACAGAAACTCACAGACTTATTCTAGTCACGATTAAGGAAATTCCTTTCTAGTGCAAACACATAACACCCAGCATCACATGTCTGAATATTGTTATATTATCCTGTAAAGCAGCAGATGTGGATGGAACACCCTGGCACCTTCTCCACCGAAGCCAGTTCATTGTGTTTGCAAAAGGCAAATAAAGATACAACAGTGTACTTTATTATAATGTCATATTCCTGACACTCTACTTAGTAAAAGTTGATTTGGTGTTTCCATCAGAAATCTCATTTCCAGAGGCTTACGACTCATCTGTCTAAGTTTTTTCAGGATGAAAATCCACTTATAATTCCTCCTCTCACAACTGGTCAGTATTAGTTATCTGCATATTTGAAATCCTAAGAGCACAAAAAAGTTTGTTTCCTTCATGCAATTTCCTTTTTTTTTTAACATTTTCAAGTATTTGTGTGCTTCTTTAAAAATTATATATATATATATATATATATATATATATATAATATTTACAAATTAAGCTAAAATTTCCTTCCTTCCACATATATGACATTCTCATGCTTTTTTCTTTGTGTTTTAGCCAGAAGGTTGAGAACTTACTTGAGGAAAAACAGTAAAAATCATTTAAGAATAAAATGTGAGCCTAAAAAAATTTGTCGGGGTTTTCCGAAGTACTAACTGAAAGGATCTATGTTTAATATTACAAATAAATTGAACATTATCTCTAATGTTTAATAAATGCCACCACATTTCATTCTCTTCTCCACTTGTGAGGTGTCTGTCACACACACACTGTTGATATTCAGCTGCTCTCTTTTGCATTGTCAAGGGCTTCTCATCCTTTATGCCACCTCAAGCTTCACAACTCTGAAACTCTCCATGAGTATTATCAAGTCTTAAGGCTATAAAAGCAAATTCACTGAAGACATACAGTTTCTTGCATTCACTATAAAACATCATTTATCTAAGGCTAGTCTTGGGTTGTATTTTCCAAGTTATGGTTTTAAGCTCAAAGTTTAATAAGTCCTTGCACTAATAGTTTCACAGGGTTGTCATAAAAATCTTAGAACTGATTATTCTCATTAAATGCCTTCGGGTTTTTATCTGAGCTATAAAGAAAGGAAACGTTAAAAAAAAAAATCATTTCAGCTATTACATATATTAGGAATATAGGCCTATTTCCAGAATCTGATTTCGAAATAAAACACTGGATCTTGCAAAATACAGATTTCAAGCATCCAGACCCAGAGTGGAAAACAGAATCCCAGACACTGGGTCATGCCTGAATCACAACCTTTCAAGCAAACAGACAGGCACCTGCATGAAGTGTGAACACTCTGCAGGGAAAACATGAAAGACAAGCAGTAGGGGAACTTTGAAAACTTAAATTCCACCTGTTTCTTTAAAGTCAAAAAGCTACTGGAAATATCTGCTCTTGCTATTCACAAGATTATGCAGTTAAAAGAGGAAGGCCCCTCCAAATATTACCACTCACTGCACTTAGCAGTCATCAGAATAAAGACAGTAATGGTTAATTTTTTCTCTTCTGTAGGACTGTTGTAACAACAATCTACACTATTAGAGAAGTGAAAGAGTTGAAGTTTTTCCTGTTTTCTAGAAGCTCATTAATAATTAATAATTTCACTTGGCTGTGAGATTTTAACACTGAGAACTGAAGTGTTTTAGCACAATTCTGTCCTTAAGCAGTTGTACCACCCTAACTCCTTTGGAGAAAATCAATCAGCCTTGACCAGCCTGTCTTCTCTAATGAAATGATGAAGTCTGTGGATGAGAGGATGGCAGTACCTCTATTTCAGCAAAGGTTTCAAAGGAACATCCCAAAACCTCCTTGCAGGGACTCTATGGTATAGGTGGACAACGAGACAGCAAAAATATATTTTATTGCCAGACAGAGGGTAGTAGAAGATTAATTTTTTTTCTAAAGAAATCATTATATTATTTTGCAATTCGATCAAAATGACTCCACCTAGCTGTGGAGTACAGGAAAGATCAATAATGCATGTCCATTTTTAGTCTTCACCAGAAAAGTATAATCCATACTTTTTCACAGGATGTATGATCCATTTTAACTGGCTAGAAAGTGGTGCAGCAGGGGAGAAACAATGGTGAAAATAGTAGAGGATGAAAATATTTCATCTGTATTCTATGCAGCTGGGAAACAAACATAACATATAACAAACGTAACATAACATTAACACAACATATATCATAAAGCATAAAATAAGACCACATAAATTCATAACATAACATATATCTCTTCAGAAAACAAGGTATTTGAGCATGCTCCCAATGCTGTTATCATAAGGACATTACCAGTTTCACTATTTGATTCAATAGCAGACAACAGGTAAATGAGGGAAGATAAAATTAGAAAAAGCTCTTTAATTTAGTACAGCCACTCTGTCACAGATTGCCTTATAGGCCATTACTGAAAGTTTTAACACGTTTAACTTATTAACACGAAATATAAACAACACAATGCAGAGCCATTCACTCTCTTGATGACACATAGCAAGTAGGAAACTGTCCAGCAATTAATTAGCAAGATGCTTGAAGTACAAAGAAGTAACAAATGAGAAATCAAGCCAACTGTCTGATTCAAATTAGCAATACCAACATCAGCATGCCTTAAAGAATGGTGAGCAAGTTAAAGCTTTTCTTATATATATATATATTTCTTATATATATTTTCTGCCATATCTGTCTATCCTATGATAGCAGATTGTCTCTTCTATGCTAACAGAAACATATTGAAATATCACATGGCACAATGACAGTTCCCACTGCCCCAGTTTCCCAGTTTTTCTGCTGTGTATGACCTCCTACAGGTGGAGGGACACCAGGTTGAGGTGGGTTGTCTGTAACTGTGCCATGTTGTACAGCATGAGTTACCACAACAGATTTCCCCATTTTTAAAATAAGTGGGAAGTGTCATGTCATCTACTGTGCCATATTTTCATAGTTAAAACCAAACCAAACCAAAACAAAAAATGAACTCCCCCACCCAATGATACATTTATTTAACTCCTGCAAGGATCCAGCTAGCCCCAGTACTCAGGCTGTTTAGAAAATTGTCAATCAATGAAATAAAAAGGACATTATCAAACTGTTCCCCAAATCACCTTCTAGTATGTCATTCCTTTTCAGATGATGCAATTGACCACACCAGCAAAATCACATTGCAGAGTGCATTGAATGTTTTTATATTCCTTCTTTCACTTATTAGTCGTGGGGGTTTATCAAAGGCTTAAAAATCTTAACCTAGAAAAATAGAAGGGAAGCAACAGTTTGTGCTTTTCCTAGTCAGAGAGGAATCGAAATTGCATTTGAAATTATTAAATCTGCTATTTCTTGAGAAATTAACAAAGAGTAAAAAGATTTAAAAACTCATATAATATGGTAGGATTATAAAAAAAAAAAAAAGAGAAAAACCATTCATTGTAACAGGCTAAACAACTGAATCATCAATTCTTTTAAGCTCACACTTACAAAAGTATATCTGAAACCCCATTACTTCTCTCAGCTTAGAAACAAAACTCACTTGTGAAAATACAAGCACGTTTAGATCTAGTGAAATAGAACTAGGCAAATAAAATTTTTTTATATTTTAGTAATGAATACATTAAATAAATCCAAAGAACTTAAACTGATGACTTCATCAGCTTTCTCCTTGTGGAGAATCACCTTTATGCATTGCTGACCCCAATTTACTTTTCTTAGAGTACACTGAACTGTAAAAGTCCTACTCCCTACAGAAAAAAATGGCCACAACCAGAAATCCCACTTCCAAAAGTCATTCTGCTGTAGAAGAATTTAGAAATGCAAGGGATGCAAAATTGTCTTGAGACCATCCCTTCTTATATCTTCTGATTACACCTGCTGTTGTAACTTCACATTGCTATTGTATTATTAACTCTAACTGCCAAAGACAGTACAGAGGACTTTTTTTCCTCAGTTCACCCCATTGAGAAACCTAATTGTTCTTCAAGCTTTTTTCCAAGTCTGTGCTCCTTCATCTCTCAAGTCCATCCATTCATATTTTAAGTCAATTAAAAGACTCTATTCCAATCCTCTCAAATCCTTGCTTTGAGACCACACTAAATCTCAACTTGTCTGAGCCCTAGACAAATTGTCTTGCCCTTAATGCCAGAGATTTTTTATAATTGAAATAGCAATTAATTAGTAAACGTCATACAGCAATCCATCAATTTATGATAGGAATGATTACATTCAACCTCAAAAGCCTTCCAAGCACCCTGGTGTATTTTGGGTGTAACAGGGTATCCTGGAGTGTGATGTACTAATGATACCTGGTTTTCCTTCAGGCAAACATCTAGGAGTTATTTGACATCTAGAATACTTCATTTTACAACCACGTGGGCAGTCAGGACTGTAAGCACATATTTTTCTGATACTGAAGACATGCATGCTCCTCTCTCAGCACTAACATTTACATTTATGCTCTGAGCCATTTTTTTTTCCAGCACAGATCCGGCACCAAATATCTCTTGTGAGTTACTTCAGTATTGCAGGCTCCCCTTGCTAAATTAAAATCTTGCTAAGATGCCTCCTTACACTTTATATCCCATCTCTCAGATGCCAAAGCATGTCAGGCAGCCCCTGATAAATTTGTCTCAAAAAGATTTTCTGTTTCCGAAAATAGGTAATGCACTTGAACACGTGACTTCAAATATTTTCCAAAGTTCAGGGCAGAAAGGAAAGTGGAAAAGTGTGAGATCTCCCAGTGAGGGACTGTTGTGAATGAACAAGAAAGATGAGAACAATTGAGACATCTCTCTTAACCACATGCCTCTACACTGGGCATTCCCATTCTATCTTATCTGGATAGTATCACCTAAAAATCTCCTTTCAACCTGATAAATCACTAATTTTTTGAGAAGGGAAACTGCACCACAGAACTTTATTGATTAAGCTCTCCCTTTTAAAAATATATGAAGGAATATTAAAAACGCTGCTTTTACTGAACTGCTCATAGCCATTCAGAAGTCTGTACCAACAGCACACAATCCCATTAGTGTTCAGTTTTCCACTTGAGCTACCTTCTAAACTTATTCTGGCTTAGGAGATCTATTAAGATTGTAGCCTAAGGCTTCAGATTTGTGCATTCCCTAGAGCTACATAAACCAAACAATATTAAAGGGAATCAAATTTCCACCCAAGAAAGCCATGCACAGCCATTGCTAAATACTGACATTTTTGGTCATTCACACACAGACTGTATTAACCTGATAATGTCACTACTTGGACATTAAAATTTATGCTTTATAAAGATGTGTTTGTGCTTATTGTGTACTCACAGTTATTCTGAAATCAGCTTGTGTTCTGTATGATATTAAGGAACATAGATATAAATTACTCTATTTTAGCTCTTTTATCATTCATGACCCTCTCCACAGTAGCTAAAGATTTTACAGAAATATAAATAATGAACAGCTACTCGTTCTAGAAAAAAAAAATTGTTTCTCAGGAACTCTAAGCTTAAGCTAGGTTTCACTGCTGATTAAAACCTGAACTGTTTTGCATTTGGCATCCTGTGAGATGAACATATAGCTGATCAAAAGGCTGATTTTTTCCACTTTTTTTACTTTCACAAGAATTCCCCATTACTTAAAGGTTGAAAATAAAATAATTTCAGGTGTTTATTAATGATTAAGATAGTAAGTAATAATGGTATGAATCCCACTTATGTAAGAATATATTACATATTAATGGGTCTGCTATCCACATTCTGAGGAACATATTTTTGAGAGTTACCAACTCAAGACAATTGAGAAAAGACTTGATTAACTTCTCTGTAAGGAAATAATAAATAACTTGCCCTTCCTCCTGTCTCATCCAAACTTATGCTTTAAGATACATGTATAAGTGACATTAGGTACAAATTCTTCTCGACTGTGGATCAAGGTATTCAGACATGGGGCAGTCTGGACTGACAGCTGTGCTCTTCTTGTTGGCCTGATTCTGTTCCTGGGCTATTTCAGATCATCTCCCCAGTTCTTCTGATGGCATTACCAGTTTATCCACATGAAGTATTTTCCTTTAAATCCAGCTTTTTTCCTCTCAGTTTTACATTAAAACCAAAGAATGCATTAAATTAGAGACTGAGGGTCCACTCTTCCTCTCTGTTATGCTTCAGAACAATCATTATCAGTTTCATTCCTGTGATGCAGTCAAAGCTGCCAAACAAAAGATTTTAACAAGGGTGTATTAGTTGTCAAAAGTGAAGCTTTCTCTCAGAGGATTTACACCTTAACTTTGTCAAAGCAGAACAACTTCAAATTCACTTCCCTACTTTGAACTGCCAGTGAAATTCAGAAGGAAAGAACACTGAAAGAGGCTGGATGCCAGAACTGAGGCAGTCACTTACTGAAGCTTTCAATGGTAGTGTAAGGTTACTGTAAACAAAAAAAACAAACCAAAACTGTGCTTCTCTGAGTGCTGACACACAGTTTTAGTAAATGTGCTCGTACATCCACACTTAACTCCACAGCTCCCCTCTCTTTAGCCATCATCTGCACTTCAGCCCTGCTCCTCTCTAATCACTCTCCTGACTGCAAGCCAAACATTTTTGCCAAAGTATCTCACACATGGATAAAGAGGGAGCTGGATCTAAGGGACTTTTCTTCCCATCCATGTCATGACAGCATGTACAAATATTCCAAATTTTTCATTTTATTTGGGGAGCAGGACACACCAAGGCAGGTACCTCTGTAGAGCAGGGAGGTGTTTCCCCATCCTTTTCCCCTGCTCACATTAACATTTGGACATGAACACCAGCCTGGCACTGCTGGCACTGCAAACCAAAGGGAATTAACTGTAGGTAACTTTGGTCACTGCCTTCCCTAACTCCTGCTCAATTCATGAGCTCCCAGGAGATCAGAGCTCCTTGACCTAAGCTGCACCTGGGAGGAAGCTCTTGGCAGACTGGCCTCAAATTTGCAGTATGACTTTATAAATCACTGAATTCAAATGAAAATTAAATTGAAGTGTCCTTTACTATCCCACAGCAGGGCATCAGCAGTACACTGATATGCAGAATAAAATGGACCCTGAGGTCCTCTGGCCACATTTACTTAGATTAGTGTATTAGTGCAAGTTCAGGTTCTGGCTTGCAGCTGAATAACAGAGAGTGAGAACTCTGACAGCCAGTACAATGAGAATATTTTAGTGTGAAAGATGCTCAAACAGAACAAAAAGAATTACTTATTGTAATCAAGAATCTATATTATTTTCTAGTCTCCTCTTGCCACTCCTTGTCTTAGATTTCACAGAAAGATTAGAGTCTAGACTGATATTAGACAGAATATATAATTTTTTTTTTTTAATTTTTCTCTCTCCTGGCTGCAGAGGGCAGTGAGTAAGGGGCTTTGGTGAGTGCCAGAATCTTGTCAGCCTCAACCCACCTCAGTGGTTTTTATAGAAACTTGGGAAACATTACCTATACCTAATCAAAGCCATTTCCCAGAACAGCACAGCAATGTGACCAGCACCACTAATATGAATTAAAGACTAGTATCATAGGATGTTTAAGATATTATTCTTATTTTATCATGGTGTGCATGAAAGGATTAAGACTCACAGCAAATTTCCAAGCAATAAACTATTAAATCAAGCAATAAAGAGGTTTAGATAATTTGGATTTTAGAGCATTTTAGAAGATTTTAGTGCTAGAATTTGCACAGTCAGTCAGGCAAGATAGCTGTTCTCTTTACTGCTTCCATATTTTTGGGTCAGATACACTCTGAATTTGCCTAACAGTTAAAAAATTTTACTCTTATACAAAAAGACTTTAGTAGAAAAAGACTTGGATATCCATTCATCTGAGCATAAACTTTTTTGGGAAAAAAAACTTGACTTACTTGAGTTAGACAAGTATTCAAGTGGCTCTGCTGCCATATATAAATTTTAAATGGAAGTTAAAGTCTTGAGAGGGAGGGAGAGAGAGAATGAATTCTTTTTGCTAGAAAAAAAAAAAAGTTCTCATATTCTCCAACAGAAGACTTCAGGTTTTTTGCACAGAGCAGAACTCCATTTCAAGAAGGTTGTAATGATTTAAAGGGTGCCATGTGTGAGCTAATCAATCTTACATATTTCCTTCTGTGGATAAAAAAACCCAAAACAAAACAAAAAAAAAAAGCAGGGAAAAAAAGCCTGTAGGATAAGTACAGGCAGTTTACCATTAGGATCTCAAGAAAAGAAGCCATAGGATAACAAAACCAATAAAACAAACAAAAATCAAAGCCCAAGTTGAAGGAAAATTTGAAAATTACAACAATCTTCTAAATCTCATCATCAATCCACCGATTATTTGATCTTTAATAATTAATCTACAGTTAAAAGCCCCTAGAACTCAGAAACACTCTGAACCACTTTTTGAGGAGGGCTGCAAAGTTTGACTAGAGTAAAAGGCATCTTTAGGCTTTTTTGTGCCTTGAATAAGTTTCCAACTCTTATAAAAATAGAATCTCATCTGATATTAATCTTCCCAAACAAACATCACAAAGAAGACATTTTATTTCGACCAAAACAGTCTTGATGGTGGCATACCAAAACTTGCTTTAACTTCTTTGATGTTAAAAGATTCCAGACACATACAAATATAATCGATGCATAAATTTCATCCTATAAAGAAAACCATTATCTGCGCTGTTTCATATAACTCGTGGCACACTTCAATTGTCACATATGCTAAAACTGATTGAAATCCTGACTGTGCTTGCCTTCAGAGAGACACAGAAATCCTGACTCTTTCAATGAAGAGAAACAAATGCTGGGTGCTTTTTTCCAAGCACAAGTTTCATTTTAACAGTGAATTTCTAATCAATGTAATATGATATAATCTCACTTCTTATTCTGAAACAGAAAAACATGCAGTATCTAGCAATCTCTTTTAAGGGCAAGTACAATTCATAATGAAAATTAATTTCATATTTCGATTTCCTGTCTCCTACAATAACAAATACTTGTAACACAAGGACAGATGTTTTAATATACTCTGTTATCAGATTGGAAAGACAAGCACAATGCATGGAACAAAACACACCAGGATACATAATGCTGCATTCCTATTAGAATAACAAAAAAGTGTAAATTATATTGGTGCTGAGTAAACAGGGAATACTCCTTAAACAGCATCCAGAAGATATTTGAGAATGTTATGAAACCTAATCTTCACATTCTGTTAGTAGAACAAGAAATTACTTACTTGTAAACAGTTGCCCTTTATGAAATCTCATTGAACAGTACTGCAAAAGGGAAAGTAAAGTGTAGCTTTCAAAATTGTCTGCCTTAAAAACACATGTTGTAACTTAGTTCTGCTTTTTAAGTATGAAATTAGAGCTCTGGGAATTCTACAATACTAGCAATCGTCATTACAAAAAAGCAAATTAAAAAAATAACACTTTCAAAATAATATGATGGATAGGGGGGAACAAATATATTTTATTACACAAGAAAAGACTGGACTTCTAGAATAACTGATATAAATTGTAAAGGTTTAGCAACTGTTTTGGGAGGCAAGTATAACACTCTCATAAGATGGACATAAAGTTACATTCATTACATTTTGTAAGACTAGAACATTATACACTATATTAAAATTCAATTTTGTAGTGAAGCATCACCTTACTACTGCAATTTGATGAGATTTTCTTTTCCCCCATCAGATTCCATTAATTTGTAGAAGTGCATGGATTTCTAAGGTACCACTGAAATTAGCTGAGGTAAAACTGGATACAATCACAAGTAAACCTGTAATTAATATAGAAGTTCAGTCAGACATTGGCTTTGAAATTTTTTTTTTTTAATATTTTTTCCTAATGGAAAAAGCTCATCTAATTTCTGCCATCTAGAAACTTAAAGCACTTTCTTTTCATTTGTCTTTTTAGAGAAAAGAGCACCTCACAGAAGCAATCTCTTCCACCTAAAATAAAGGTGTAAAAGGTAAGAGCATTGTCTAGGAAAGAATCTGTCTCCTGAGGTATTATCTAAATAAACTACATCATCTGTTACTTAGACTGGACCCATAATTTCAAGGCAACTAAACTTTGTAAAGCCTAAATTCAGTGACTCATAATGAGCAAATCATCTACTCAATACATTAAAAATATAAAAAGTTCTTTGAAGATCATCCACTAAATTAATCCCTCATCAGAAATATTGACCTCTCAGGTCTTATCTGTGTCATTTTATCTCCACTTAGTAGGGATGGACTTTCAAAGCCCTCTCTAAAGGCTGAAGGCAACTTATTTAATAGCAGTGATAACACTGAATATTTCAATAGAAATGCCACTTATTCTCCAATTTTTCTTTCACTTTTTATTCAAAGTTGAAATATAATTTAAGGTAGTTTTCAGTTTGCACTTGCAATGTTTCATGTTGCAGTGGCAAAGTTTAAAAGTAATCTTTAAGCCTTAAAAAAATGCAGAGGAAATAACAAAACTAGCTCCAGTTGACCTGAACTCTAACATTTGCAAATGAAGCATCCTTCATGGCTTTCCATTCATATATTAAAAATAGACATAGACAAATCAAACACTTTGATCACAAATGAATAAAAATCTGGAAAAAGCCTAATTTTTCAGAATCCTCAACCACTGTGTAGCTTGGGGTAGATGAGATACAAATAAACAAAGGAACTAAGAGAAAAATATTGTGAGGATCAAGCTGATACATAATTCGAGATCTGTGCCCTTTTTTTTTTTCAAAGAAAGCATTCATAGCCAATTAAATATATTATATATAAAGAGTTTTTAACCCATAAAAACTGTATTTCACTTGCCTCTAAATTACAATTGCCTCGAAATAAAGGTTCAAGAAAATGGTTAATGCTTCAATTTTAAAACTCTTCACTATGAAATTAACAAATACAATTTAATCTCAATTTCTTGCATGATTAATAGTCTAGATTTTCATTCTTAATGCCACCACGCAGTCTGTTAAATATGGACTTCTTGCTAAATTAATTTCCTGAGAGATCCAACTGCTATTGCATGCAGATTGTGTTATCTAACACCTCATATTATTATTTCTAATTTGCATATCTATTTGATTAATGGTTTACTTTGCTTAATCTTATGCACTAGGAAGACCCAATCTGATCACCTCTATTCCTCAAACAGAACTGCTTGGACTGAGGGAGCATGAGGATGTGATTCAGAATACAGCAATGTGCTGATGTCAAGTTCAGTGTATTAAAAAACCTCAGCTATTACCCAAAGCTATTCTGCTTTTAATGTCAATTGGGAAATAAAAGCCACAGGCAGACAGTAAAGCACGGGCACACATAGCTGTTAGGTGTATTGTAGGAGTGATAAAGTATTTTGGGGATTTAATGATTAGCTTTTTTTATCTGGTTATTTATGTTTAAAGGTGTTGTCATTATGAGTGATACACATTGTCTCGCAGTCTTTTCTTCAAGACTGGATGCAAAATTTACTAAGTGGTGGAGGCATCATTCCACATAAATCTTAATCCAGGGAATGGAATATTTTGGCCATGAAGTCAGCTGTGAAAAATATCTTGGGCACTTCATTCTGAGCTTATTTACATCCCAGCATCACTAATGGCTCTACTTAACTGTGCTTAACCACCTCAGTTTGCTGTCACAGAGTTTACTGAGAGCAGCCCCCAGCAGCACACACACCGTGCTCCATCCTCTGCAAGGATTCTCAGTGGTTGGGAATGAGAGATGGAGTGACAGCTGATCAGGAAATTAATGTGAATTTTCCTCACAGATAGACAGGAGGGGTATACCTTTCACTGCTGGAGAAGTCTCTGTCATAGAATCCACTGGAACCTGGATATTGCTATAGAGGGGAAAAAATGGTACCTGGAAAAGAGAGATGAAAGCTGCTCAGTTTTTCTTCCTGCCTTTCCTGATTCAGCAAATGCCTAAAAATTACCTGTGAAAGAAAGACTGCTTAAAACTCCGTACAGACATTAATTTTTATTCTTCTAAATATTTTACATGAGTGAACAGTTGTCTCTTTTAGGTTCATTTTGAAGTATATACATTTTTGTTTTTATTTTAAAAGCATGCATATGTATATGGCCCTTCACATTTTACCATAGTATATTTTAATTAAAATTATTGTTTAACACCAACCTTTTTAGCTCTATGAAAAATTTGGAAATCCACATTCTTATAGAAAAGCTTTCAAGTACTATCTTTTTTTTTTTAAAAAAAAAGGGTCCTTCAATATCTCATCATTAAATGATTACCTTAGTGATTTAAAACTCTGAAAAAGCATTTTCTATCGAAATGTCAAATAATATGAACAGAGACTAGTAACAAACAGTGCTAATCCATCTTTACACACTTCAATATACTGGATACAATCTAAACAATACTCTTTTAATTTCACCTTTCATTTACTCAAGGCTTTTCCCCATAAACTTACACAGCTTCCAGCTTTTATTACTGCCAGACACATGCAAGCAGCTGCTCCAGATCATCTAGGTTGAGACTATTTCTAATTTTCTTGCAAACACCTAAAAATAAGTTCAGTATTAAACCATATGAGCTGGAATCTCATTTAATTGACTGAATGAAGCAACTGTTTTGTTATTTCTTTAAAAAGCTGGTCGTGTTTTTAAGATCTGAACAAAATGACAGGTAGTCAAGCTAGTTTCATTCTAAATGACCCTGCAGGATAGCTTACCTCAAGTAAGGCTTAGTAAAACCAGAGTAACTTACAGGCATTTCCACTTCCAGCTGCACCATTCTCTTTCTGGTCACCATTTTCAGAGACTCTGGTCCAGGACAAGCACATATCAGCATAGCTTATGATGGAAAGAAAAAGGCAGGCAATAAAAGAAGAAAAGTTCCATACATTTGCAGTGAAAACTACAGTTGCATGCTTCATTGTACAGATAACATATATATAAAAATACATATATATATAAAAATACATATATATATACATACACACGTTTTTGCTTTTATGTTTTGCTCGAAGCACTTGTGAATTATAGTCATTTGCAAAGAGAATTAGAAGGTCATGAATGCATAGAATGATATGTGCTGTAGAGTAGAATTTATAAAATTGCTAATCAAGATCTTCAGTAGGATTTTCTTTTCCCATGAAAGGCAGAGAAAAGTTAAATAGATATATCCATGGTTTTAGAAATATTTACTGTTTCAGACAATTCAATAGAAAAATGCTGTACTCTATTATTACTTTTTTCTCCATCAGGGAAACCACATACACACATTTTTTCCTTGCCACTCTTTTTCCTACAGAAAGCAATAATATATCTTTTAAAGTTTGTTAGGTATTAAGATAGGGAATCTAATTCTAAAAGTAACTATAAGATTTCTTGAGCCTCAGATAGACACTGTAACTATACACTTAGTTATAGTCCACTGTATTCTACAATGAAATTTTTTGATTGGTTCTTCTTTGTGACTTGATCAAACAGAGTTGCTTTTTCTTTCTATGATTTTCTAAAAAAAAATTAGTAAAATTACCATTTTGGACTACAGTTCTTCATGATAATTAACAGCCTAAAGTCCATGCCAAGACAAGCTTACAAAGGCCAACAGTAGTCTTAACAATGCAAAATCTTGTGTACTTTTGGCATTGGAAGTGTGTGTTGTGGGTAAGAGGTGTCAGAATAAAAGAATTAGACAGTCTTTGTAGTGAAGCTCTAAAACCCCTCCAGATTCTGCCATTGTGGGCCTGATTCCAGACTCCAGTGTGCTTTTTTCATTAGAGAGAACATTTACTATTTTAAAATGTACCCATGTTTTCCCTGGCCACAAGCCACGAGCTCCTTCTTCTCGAAGCAAGAATTCCTGACTTCCACTCTCCTCCTGGTGACCTGAGGTGTCATAGAATAACAACCCAGACACATCCACGTGAGTTTCAGGCTCCTCCCTCTCATGGCTGTAGAGAAAAAAAAACCAAAAATTTTTACTCTTTCCTGGCTGAAAACCAGGAGACTCACATTAATGCTTCTTGTAAATGCAGGATCTGAAAATTATCGTCTGGATCAATAAGAGAAATGGGTTTGCTAGGGAAAAAAAGTTTCCTCAGGACTTGTTTCTTCCAAGAATATCTCACGTGTATGAAGTGAAGTATCTGTGCTCAAGACTGAATTTCTACTCTTTTTAAAAAACTATTTCTATCCAAAGAAGTGAACTATGGACCTGAACTTCCTAGCTCCTTGGAGTCCCAAGGTAGCATCTGTGCACATGAGCAAGTATTGAAAAGATCCAGCAGAGAAATCTGTCAAGAACCATGCTCCAGCAAAGGGCTGCTGCCATGAGGATATTGCCCTTGAAGTTTCAGGAGCCTGCCCAGACACAGCCAGCGATGCAAAGACTGGATCCAATTTCAGGCCGACTGATCAATCACAGCCCTGCTCAGGAAAGAACCAACTTAAGAGCAGCTTACAAAAGAAAAGAAGTGAAAATGACCTTCCTGCCTTTATTCACCCCTTCTCAGTGTTTGCTTTTCCTGCAATCACTGGAACCTTGCAGCATCTGATTTCCTCTGTTGCTTAACAGATGGGCTCTGCTGGCAACTTTCATGGTCTGTGTGCCATTCTTGTCTCTTGTGCCAAAAAAAAAGGCAATTCTCTTCTCACCTTGTGTAATGCTTTTAATTTGTCTTCCAGGTTTCTCAATTACTACTATTACAAAAATAAAATATGACCCAAAAATTGTATCAAAAATATTTTGACGATCCAAAACAACAATTAGTTTTCAAACACACCTAGCAAAGAAAGCAAATATTTCTTTTTATCCTTCTCATTGGATCACTGAAATTTAGAAGAAGGAGGAAAAAATCTTCATCTTTACCCCCAACAGTGGAGAAGTGGATGCCCCAAGTAGACAATGCAGCTGGAAGGCACTGCAACAATTGAGTTGGGAAAATTAATTGAGATGCTTCACATTTTGCCCTGAAATGTAAACTGGCTGCCAGGTTTGACTGACTCTTTACTACAGTTGCTCTTCATTAGAGTAATAAAGCACATATTGCAATTAAAAACATATCCAGTGCACTACAAAATGGAGAAAAATGCTTTAGTTTTTCTTCAGGCTAGTCTAAAACTAGATTTCTAAACAAATTTAAGAAAATCACATCCCTCATTAGAAATATTCTTATTATATCCTGATAGGCTTATCACACCCATTTAAACACAAGCTGTTATACTATTTCAGTAGAATTTATGCAATTGGTGAAAATATAAACCTAGTTTTCGATATGTATATTAAAATATTCTCCAACATTTTGTTTTTGACTACTTACTTCCCATATTTAGCTAAATTCCTGATGAGCTTCTCTCATCTCCCCAGACAAAATTACAGGGAGATCAAGAACAGATCAAATCCATCTGCTTTACATGTCTTAAGGTCAAACATCTGCCTGGATGGGATGCAAAATATGCTGGAAAATTGTGGCTTCTTTCTCATGACTTAAGTTTTTTGGGGTTTTTTTTGTTTATTCCCTCCTCCTTCTCAGATGCCTGAGATACATTTCACTTAAAGCTACTGAAATGAATTTTAAAGGATGCATCACACAGACATTAAGCAAGCTGCTTCATTTTGACTCAATTCTCTTAGGACTCAGTAAGTGCAAAAATCCTTTGGAAGTACAAAGCTGCTTCTCTAAATGAAAGAACACAGAAGTGTACAAAATTTCTCATTTTCAAAAAACAGAAGACAGTAATGAATAGAGTGTCCTGGTCATTCAAGGTGATTGTAAAGAAGCAAAAAGTCTTTTTTTTTCTTTTTTTTTTTAAATTCAGCCTTTAGTTATGAATAACCTGATATGGCACAGACAAGAAGATAACAGATGGACGAGTTAGAGTTAGATCTTAATAATAGCAGACATCATCTGTGCCACAGCCTTTGGGAAAAAGAAAAGTGCTTGTTGTCATTGTCTCTGGGTTTTCTGTTACTATTAAATATTTTTTTTTAGCATATGTGAAAAGGGAATCTCGAGTGTTAGAGGATGTTTGGGGTGTTTTACCTGTTAAAATGGTAAAACGTCCTATACATTTAACCCAACATTACCGTTTACATTTGGCTTTGTTCTGGACATTACACAAATAAAAACTGTAAAAGGAAATAAGGTGAGCAGTACAAAAGAGAATAAAACAAACCCCAACATCCACAGAGAGCAGAGGAGCTCCTGAGTTTGCCTCGCTCTTTGAGCACTCTTGCCTGGCTCTGCAAGGCGCGGCTTTTCCGTCGCTCGCAATCACCAAACACCCCATCTCCTCCTCAGCCCCCGTCACATCAGCTCAGCTCCACAGGCAAGGAAAGGATTACTGAGCACTTCAGACAACTGTGAAAATGTCCTTTGTTTCATGGTCAAAATGGCACGATGTTCTCAGCTAGAACTTAATCCAAAAATTAACCAGGAGGTCAGACTTTACAAGGGACTTCTGTTCATTTCCACTTCTCTGAAATATGTAAACTTTTTAAAAAAAATCAGGTTTTAACAGGACTAAAAAACAGCCTTACTGCTAAAATATAGAAAAATATTGTATTCATAGACAGAATTACAATTGTTACACGATCTTTAGAAGTAGTTTTCCTCTGCATTGAAACAGATCTTATCTAAAATAAAGTAACTGTAGAAAAATGGGTCAAATGAGGTAAGAAAAAGAGTAAAATTATGGAGTAACTTTACAGAATGTGTGTATAGTGAAGCAATTAAAATCTGGAAAGAATATATTCATCATAATATATGAAAGTGTGAAAGCATATTCAAATATTTGTCTAGAAAAATAATAGAAAAAAAATTTAAGTAATGACGTTAGGGTACTGAATTCTGACATAATGCTTCTTTCTACTGACTCTTTTTTGTCTAGACAGTTCAGAGGTGTTTTGCTGCTGATGATGAACTAGCTAGAAAAAAATACCATAATCTTATGTACACTTTTTACAGCCTATATTCTTGCTTTCATTCTGTGCTTTGCACGCCATTCTTGTGAAACAGCAGAATGAGATGAGCTGACAAAGTAGCTTGGGGGATTATTACAGGACAGCAAAGGAGAAGCAATGGGTATCTTACACCTATTTTTGGTTTGTGCTGATGCCAATCACTGCAGCATCTCAGTGTGAACTGCTGCTTTCTGCTGTTATAAAGTCTCTTTCTTGAAAGTGATATAGAAATTATAATTAAATAGGAGTTTTCTCTTGAAGTGAGTATAAATATGAACACCTGCAAAATAAGCAGATGAAGCACACAGTGAAGCCGTTTCAGCTTTCAGTCAGAAACAGACTTTATCCTTCAATACTTCTACTCCTATTCATAATTTAACTTCTCAGTTTTATTTCACTGCTTTTCTAAAGAGACTATTGATTCCATTGATTCTATTGGCTATTTCATGTCAGCCTGTATTTCCATGATACGAGATGGGTATGTCAGCGTTAATTTCATTTTCCACACGTTTACTTCGTGGCTTAGCAGTGGCAAGGGGAAAGAACAGACACTGTTACAAAAAAAAAGAACCATTCTAATTTTGGGCTTCCTTTTCTTCCCTTGAAGAATGAGATTTTTTTCATTATAATGTATAACTTCTACCTTTGTGAGCTTTCCTCTTAGTCTTACTTCTGTCTATTAAAGGTGTTTAATATTTTTATCATATTCTGATGTGATTTCACTAATACCATTGTTATTTCTGAAAAAAATATTAAAATTAGTGAATCAAGCAATTAAATTAGATTTTTTTTTTCTTTTTAGGTTATGTATTTACCTAGAACACATTCAAGTGCTGTATATTTCAACATGGGAATCACATAGAACTCCACCAAATAAGAAGACTCATTTTTATTTTTAATATACCAATGCTTGTTTATACAAGCAATTATTTTCCTCCTCTTTTCTCTGCTATTCCTCATCCTCCCCAAACCTGAACAAAGTCATGAAATGAACAGAGGAAGTAAGAATGTTTGTTAGGCAGCACTGAGATTGCAGATTGGTTATAGGATTGCAAATGACTTAAGAAAAGTGAAATTTCTTTTTTAATCATTTTTCTAAGAAGAAAAATCCTGCACAAAATTTGGAAAAAACAATGATATTGAGTTTTCTACATTGTCAAAAAGATTAATCAAAAATCATAAGCAGCATTATGTCCTGTTGCTATTAGACAAATGTAAATTTGAGTGAATCGGGCAGACAGCTGTACAAAGAATTGATGGTCTTCTGGTGAATGCTCTATGACAAATACTGACTAATCAGGCTCATTTCTAAAAACTGCCCTGATTTTATTCAAAGGCAGAAATACTTAGAAATTCAAAGAAAAAGAAAGAAACAAATCAGGGATCCAAAGGACGGTGATGCACTGTCAGTAGCAAGACGAAGAAAAGCAGCAGATGTTATAAGAAGCTGTGACAAAATGCCTCTGCTCCAGGTTAACTCATACAGAAATAGTTCAAGATCTTCTAAAATACCTTTTTTATTTTAGTCCCCTGCCCTTTATGAAGCCGAGCCACTTCTAGCAGTGAGATGAAATAGTGTGGACAGCATGAAGACACTTAGATCTCTCATATAAGCCTCCCAATGGAGAGAGTGTAGGTCTCTTTGCTAAAAATTATTATTATCCCTTTCAGAGAGAAGCTCTTATGCTCTGATGTTCTTGAAATTGTGGAGGGAGAACTGTCTAAATTATTTTAACTTTGACTACAATAATGTAGACATATCAAATAAATCCAAAGCTTTTTAAAAATAATTTTACTTAGTATATTAGTATAATACACATATATCTAACTTGATTTTAATTAAAGTCTTTCAATTTCAGGTGGAAAATGTTGACATTTTTCGTATATTTCATGTTCAGTTTAATATTGTATTTGGTGAGCATCTCATTTACTCATTTTTTAATAACTTTGTGAAGCTAAACTATTATACTTTGTCTCAAGCATGGTTTGAAAATCTGTAACTAAGTAAAATGAAAGGGATAAAGGAAAACACTTCCGATGAACCAATAAGTCTGGTGTGTAAAATTAGACATACATGGAAAAATTATCCATGTCTTTACATCATGTAAAAACCATGGTTTGTAAAGTTTCTAAAACAAGGAAGTTTAAAATTACAAACAGTTATTATAGATAAACACTGGTCAAAATAATTCCCTGATCTCTGTGGTATCAAACCAACTGTTTGGCTTGATCATGTCACAGTCCTACAAGAAAAAAAGATCCTGAGACAATAAACAGCCCCATTCCCATGATGGAACAGAAAACGAGAACACACATATGAGCAGCTGACTTGGATCTTGGGAAGCTGCAAATATGATCAAGCAGGTAATTCCAGCTATAGCCATTATGACATGAATGATGAACAATACAGTTTGACTGAACACAGGGACAAGGAAAAGGAATCAGAGCTAAAAGAGCCCATCAGACATGGTCCTGTACTTTAAAAATGTAGACTAACTCTGTTAGGAAAGAACAGGTCACAAGCAGTTTGAAATACCACTCTCAAAATTTCATTTTTATAAAACAAAAAAGAAATATAAATAACATTACTAAGAACACTTGAACAAAGGCTATGGAGAATAAAAAAAACTCCATCACTTTCTATTTACCCTGAGTGTCCTGGCCATGTTATATAGTATATTGGACAGAATTCTAATATAAATTCATTTCAAGATAACCACAGGCACTTTTTAGCTATCTCCTTTGCAACATCAGTCTGGATATAGGAGACTCATCCATGTTTTACCTCAAATCACCTGCTAATTTGGGCCCAGAAAGAATATAAATTGTATAATTATTCCCTTTATATCTCACACAGTGACTAGCATCCACAGCCTAATGGAGAATAATGCCAATAGCTTCCATGCTTGAAATGTTGTTTTCTTTATCTGAAAATAACAATTTAAGTGTAAGCAGTAGAAAGGTGAATAAGGTCAATGCCCAGTACCAGAAATTTTGTCACAACAGATATCTTTTTATTAAGAAACTTTAAAAATCAAACAAGGTAACTCCTAAATCTCTGGTGCTGCTGATGCAACAGTGATTAATTGTGTTAATCACCTTTATTCTGTTTCAAGTGTCTGTCATGGGGCCTCAGAGTACTGGATGAGCACTCTGTGGTGGGGAGTTCTTAAACCTAAATAAATGAATAAATAAATAAAACCAGCAACCTGCCCTCTAGAAAAGCTGTAAAAAGAAAATTTTCCTGAGTTTTCCTTTGGATGCACAAACCTGGAGCACCTTTGTAGATTCCAGCCTTAATCCAAGTTGATGTGACTAATTAAAATCCCTTACCAACCATTTTAAGGCACAAAACCCTATATAAATTGTCTTTTAAGACACTGCCATCATACAGTATTGCCTGTGATTTCAACCACTTGACACAATTCACTTAAACAGAAGGAATAGGATTACATCACATTCTTTATACCACTACAGTCTGAAACTGATGCAGGATTTTCTTAGAATTTTATGTTAATGTCAAGAATTCTTCCCCTGCTGATTGGACCACTTTTACAATGTCTGACCCACGACTTGGGCATGGATAAGTTACAAACTGAACAGAATTAACAATGACTAAATTCTGCCTTCCCAGTGTTAAAAGATAGAAAAATATTATATAATTCAGGAATACCTCTGTAATAAACAATAAGGTAGGCTTCACATCTGTTCAGCCAAAGCCAAGGAAACACCATCACAATTCTGTCACTTTGGGGTTTCTGTACTTGGCTGTAATTGTGGATCTGTTAGGATCCCAAATACCCTTCACATCACTGAGTGTGTTTCCTGCAAGTTTGGAAAGCATAGTGTGGACCAGATAATTCCCATTACCAGATGAATCTCAAGTCTCATCAAAGGTACTGAAGTGAAAGAGATGCTGAACTGAACTTAGGTTTTGATGGAGTCACTTACTGCTTACAGGCATTTTACCACTTCAAAAGATTTAAATTCGTCCAATTAAGATCACATTCTTTGCAAAATCACACCTTTGTGCAAAGTTAACTTTCAAAATCATGCTTCTTTCTTGACACAGTTATTGCTTGGAAGGAAAAAAATTATAAATTAAGTGCACACTTTCATCCTGTACATTCAGCTGCATCTGTATTTGGTATTTAGATTGCACACACTAGTATAAATAATGTTTAACTCAGTAATGACTACATTAAAAATACATTCATGAGAAGGCAAAATAAAACCTGAAGCCGTCTTTTTGCTAGCATAAATCATCAGAATCTTTCTGGAACGTAGGGATTTAATAGCCAAGAAACGTTAAATAAGAGGAGGTCTCATTAACTAGATCACAATTACTTATTTTATTAGAAATTTGTATGGACAGGGTTACTATTCTGTTCTTATGATCTGAAATAATTGCACATAGATTTGATGAATCTGAGAGCTATGTGCTCTGATTACTACAATCCTGAAATTTGCTGCTAGATTCCTTGCTGACAAAGAATCATGACTTTTTCCTTGTATTTTTTGTTTACCTAGCAACGTACTGTATAATTTTCTCATTTTTCATAGAAATTGATCTTTTAAAATACGTTTTGTAGTTTTTGTCTTCTCCTACAAGAGCATTGGTAATTATACCTATTCTTGCATCCCTCCAGTCACAATTCTGTGAAATATTTATGGTGCAGAGGTGATACAAAAGGCATCAGAGATGTGTGGGGTAGTGGTAGATCTTCAGGCAGCAGGAAATTTTACAGGTCTGTGAAAGTCATGTGGGACACAGGAATAAGAGTGGTGAATATGTGTTCCTTTAAGGCTGTTTGAAATTCTGGGGTATATTTCAGAGCACCCTGTAAAATGTCAGACTTCAGACTGTGTAAACTATCATAGGTACAGTGAAGTCAAATGGAGGTTACAGCATCATCATTTTAATCTTGGTATTTTGTAGTCTGGCCTGCTGCTGTAGCCCCATATAATTCTCATATATAATTTAACACTTTAAAGTGCCCTTTTCCCCCTGTATTTTGACTGACAAAGAACAACTTCGGTGATTTATGCTCTTTTTTATACTGGAATTTTCCCCTTTTCTGCTGATAAGATAAAAATATGTTTGGAGTTTTTAAATGCAGCAACACTGGGCTGTTACCTCAGTTTTCTTTCTGGAACACTACTTTTTTTTTCTTCTTTCTTTTTGGACTGTGAGCAAACATGTCCCCTCTCATGTCCACTCTGACTCAGTATCTTCCTTGCCAATGAGCTGTGACAACTTACAGTAATAATTTCCTCTGATATCAGATTGTACTGTGGAACTTCATGATAGTTCCATATCAACAGTTCCAATTACCAGTGCATCCCTAATTCTACGTTTGCCCACATTTCACAACACTTAGCAAATTGTCACAACATCCTAAGGAAAACCTTTATTGATCGTTCCCTTTTCAGATACATAATCCTCTCATGTCTCTTTTTTCATAGCTGAACATGATCAATGTGATCACCTACTGCCCCCTTACTAGTCTGCCTGTTACTGTCCCTGTTACCTTTGCAAACTACAACAAACTGCAAACCCAAATAAAACTTGCAAAAACTATCATATATCAGCTACAACAGAGGTTTTGCTGCTAAGGAGGTTTTTCTTTTCTTTTAGGGACTAAGGTGATCATTAGTGCAAGTTTAATAGTTTTCAGATTTTTTTTTCCCCCCACTCTCTTCATGATCATAATCCATCACTCATATCTCATGTTTAAATTGAGCCTTACAAACCTTCTCAATCTGTATTTCCAAATAGATGTGTTAGCCTCAGGGGCTGAGTCAATACAAAACCAGAAAAGTATTCATAAGAGGAGATACCCATTATGGTAAGAAACCTTTTAGATGTGAACATCTCCTTCTAGGAAAAGCTAGAGGGGTAATCAATTCTTACTAAAAGGAAAAAAAATCCTCGGAGTTCACAGTGCCAGAAAGAAATCCCATCAATTGATGCAACTGCACTGTAGATGAAAATTTTCATTAATGGCAAAACATTATATGTCTATCATGGCTTCAGGAGCACAAATGCCCTTGCCACAAATGAGATGCCTCTCAGCTGAAACTTCACAGCTTTAACAAGACATTCAGAATGCTTTCCAAGCAGGACACCATTGCAGCAGAAAGGCAACATCATCTACCACTGTAAACAGCAACATTCCTTTCTGTTATCTCCTCAAACAAGGGCCCCGTGGGTTCAATCCAAGATGCATAAGCACGATCTGGGTGACCAAGAATGCTATTTTCCCTAATCTAGAACATTCCTTCAAATTTTCTCCTTAGCAGTGCTTCTACCTACAATTGAAACTATGTTTTTTCCTGCATATTAATCAATGTAAACAGCTATCAGCCTCTCAGATGAGAGACAGTGCTCCTGATAGCTCAATTTCAGTAAGAACTAGTAATTATCAAATTTATTTTTGGTGCTGAGGAGTACACTGTTTTGCTCTTTGTCTGGCCACACAAATCTGTGGCCCATCAGCAGTAATAATACCAAATACAGCCTGTATGGCATGAATTACTCAACCACTTCAGATAAAATCGTGGGCAGTGTTAGAATTTGACAATCAGAATGTAAGGTAAATTTCTTCCTCATTTTCCTTTGAAATTTCTATCTAATTTTCTTCACAGTATCTAGAATACTGCACTCAAACGTTATTCAGGCTGGGCCTGGAGAAGAATTTAGTCCTTTCTGTGCTGTACAGGACTTCTGAAACAGAATGTCTGCTATCCAACACCAAAGGTGCCTTGGTTTTTCTCAGTGAAATTTCTATGGTTGTGTTCATAACATAAAGTTCTTGAGCATCCTGAGAAGTTGGCAGCACTATGGCATCCCTCTGCCTGCTTGTGTTAGCCTGCAAACTCTCACAAAGGTTTGAGAGCCACACAAAATATTCTGTTATTCAGTGGATGCAGCTCACATCTCCCCCTTTGAAGTCATGGTTCTCCCTGGAAGCTGAAGTCTTTCCTTCTGCTGTTTTGGGCAGTGGGGAAAAAAAAAACAAACCAAACAAACAATGGGTCACTGAGTAGAAGTCAAGGATGCCTAACCACATCTCAGTTCTGGTTTTCTATTCCCATGTGCAGTGTGCTTCTGGTTGTTAAGGTGGATTGGAAGGAATAAAAACATGCAGAAATTTGTAGCAGTGGGTCATTTTAACAAAAGTTTTGCTTGTGCTTTGTGCTAAAGCCTATATTCCAAGCCCATGTATTTCATACATTAATATGAAGAGATATAATGCTAACAAGATATGTCTAACTGAAGAAATATTTCAATGGTAATTTCATATTTATTAGACTAAAATATGTTTTTCATTTTTTTCTTTATATTTTATTCATAAGATCCCCTTTTGCTTTTGCAGTTTAAGTAAAAAAACTGTGATTAACTGTAAAACTGATTGCTTAAAGTAATTAATCATTTTTCTTATGAAATTTCCTGGGTAAATTAAGGATCCTATAATTGAAGGGTTTTCTCTTGTGTAAGTGGAATACACTGAGAGCCTTGGCTGAGAAATAAATGTATTGCCCAGATGCCTGGAGGTGTTTCCTTTTTATTCTTTTACTAGAATAAGCTCCTGGCTGGCTGGAGTGCAAGAGAACATTGTTTTTAACAAATATAAATATATTGATATATTCTTAATAATACTAATTTTCTAAAAAATAAAATGTTTTGCTATTTTTTTAAATTATTGTACTAACAACATTACTCCTGTGCTCAGAGTTTACAACCAGCAGATGTGAAGTATAAAGTGCTATTTGCTTACAAGTATCTCAGCAAACCAAGGCTGTCTTGCTCAGAGTTACACCAATCTGGTTTTTAACAAAAAGAATGGGTTTTTTTAGGCAGGAAAAAAAGAGCTTCAGGGATCACCTGAAAGGTGTAGCCAGGTGAGGAATCAGGCTCTGCTCACAGGCTACCAGTGATAGGACAAGGGGACACAGATTTAAGTGCACCACGTGAGGTTTAGGCTGGACATTTAAAAAAATTTCCCCACAGAAAGAGTGATGGGGGGGCATTGAAAGGAATTCCCCAGGGAGGTGGAACCAGAGTTACCTGCTGGAGGTGTTTGAGACTGGATGTGGCACTCAGTGCCATGGTCTGGTTGACAAGGTGGTGTCAGGTCACAGGCTGGACCTGATAATCACATTGGTTTTTTCCAACCTAGCTGATTCTCTGATTCTGTGATTCCATAATCCATTCCTTTATCTGCAAGGAAATCCTTTATCCAGATAGTTTGCATACCAACTGAATATATAATATAGTATTTTCTGTAGGATTCATTATGACTGAAAAACAGCTTCATCAGAATTAAGGTAATTTCCAAGGCTAAGTAATAACAGAGCTGGATAAAGCAGTCAAATTAAAACAATAACTAATTAAA
The DNA here is from genome assembly GCF_052056855.1 of Sturnus vulgaris. NCBI lineage: Eukaryota > Metazoa > Chordata > Aves > Passeriformes > Sturnidae > Sturnus > Sturnus vulgaris. Next base: position 67,584,001 of record NC_142246.1, read on the forward strand.
GCTCTTGTCATAACGTCATTTGCATTTTATGAAATTATTAAACAATTTAGAAAATTAATTTTTCTTATTCACAGTCTATGGCACTTCCTTGGCCAGGGCTAAATGCAGAAACACCAGAATACTGAGCAATTATAAACCCCCTTTGTTATGATGCTGAATATGAGTAAGGGTCAGACAGGTGTTACACAGTCACACAATTCATGTCACAAACATTTCAGCAAGGCCAGGATTTATCTGACAGTCCATGTGTAGTCAAGATATTTAGGCTGTGGAGCACCAAACCCAGCACAGAAAATCAACAAATCAACAAATTAACTTAACTGACTGCAGCATATCACAGCAACCTTCCTGCTAGATCCAGATCCTGCTCTCAGAATAGCTAATTTAAAGTCAGGCAAAATATAATGTTTATGAACTTGTGCAGCTCCTTCAGCTTGAGAAAGATTGAGAAATATTTCCTACAGTAGCAAAAGTGGCAAAAAATAGCTGTGAGTGCTACAGCTTGCTTCCTTCAGAGAAAGGAGAGAGCAAGTATACAAAACCACACTCATCTGAATTTTCTGTTCTTCCTGTCAGTGGCTTTATTTCTTCAGGTGAAATATTGAAAGGTTTATTAGCAATCTAATTTCTATTAATTGGAATGTGACTTGCATTCCTATGAGTATACCACGTTTGGGTGTTATTTGTTTCAGTTCCCAAACTGTAAACCAGGTATGTCTTACCTCAGTTTTACAGGAATTTTGAGTTTTAAATATTGGCAAATTTCTCAGCTGGAGACACAAAAGTACATGGGTATATATGGATAGATTACTTGAAAATGCATAAATGTAAAGAAGAAAGAACCCAAACTGTTACTGAAATAGTATGAAGGAAAAACATTTACTATGCTATGCTTTTCTCTTGATCATTCTTATGATGAAAAACTGAAAAATGTTCACTGCTAAAGAAAAAGCTGTTGAAAATTTATACAAAAGAGAAAAGGCCAGTCAAGATGCTGTAATATAGGCTCAGAATTTTAACAGCCATTCTTTTGTTCTGTTTACATAATACAGATTTCCAGAATTTAAATGGAGAACTAGCTACAGGAGGTTACCCTTTGAGTTTACATTATGCTGAAATACTGTTTGATTCTTAGAGACTTAAGTCTTTGTTCATACTATAAGCGTCATAACAACTTTATTAAGTGCACAGCATTATACAAGGCTGCATGCCAAAACTTGTAAAATGTCAATGCCATGTTTTTTCTTGGAATCTTATAATTAATTCATCATCAGAATAGCTTTGGGGCCTTATTCTGATCCATTTTCTAAACAGTGTTACCAGGAAATTATGTTCTGTGCTTCTGTTTATTTAAAGAATATCACTGCTGAATTTACAACAAGCAAACTAGTTAAAAGAAAGCCTTTGGGGAATGTAGTAAATTAAAAATGAAAACACACTCAGAGGAATATGGAATTTACAACCAGAAAAATCTCATAAAAAAGTGTACATTGTGAGGTTTATATAAATCAAATACAGATTCTGTAAATACTTAGAGTATAATAAATAAATTGTTGCTGAACTCAAAGACTAGTAGTTTATGTCACCACATCCTGCCTGAGTGCTCCATTCTGCTGTAACAGAAGGCTCCTAAGTGGTAAGGGAGAGGATTTTATTTGTTACTGCCATGAAGCAATATGAAAAGTCAGAAAGAGGTTTACCTTCAGTTTCTAAAAAAGGACCTGGCCCAAACACACTGAAGGTGATAATAATCTTTACAAACATCTCAAGGGCTTTGAATTCAGACATACATTATTTTTTAGTGCAGATTTACTCAAAACTTCTTGATGGCAAATTCCAGCCATCAAGAATGAAATGCCAAGTGTTGCTTTCATTTATATTTGGGAACGATACGGTTCCAAAGTGAACTCAACATTAAGAGGAAAATGTACATGAATAAAAAGAACTCAGCAGAATTATAGCAAATATGAGTCCTTGTCTTTCAATAACATTAGAAGGGTTGTTTTAACAATCTCCCTTAAATAAGAAAATTATAAATTCTGGATATTATTCTTGACTTTCAGTAGTAAAATTTCTATTTGAAAAGATTATAAGCCGAAGAACATAAGCAGCTAGGGGGGAAAATGCAGTTTCTTTGTAATGTATTCTTGTAGAAAATCTGATTCTGCTCATGAGCTTAGAAGCTGCCCTGCTCCTAGCATTTAAATTAAGACTAGTGCTTCCTTACACTTCCACAGTACTCTTGAAAAACTTGAGCTGTAGTTCTAGTCAGGACTTCAGTGAAGATAACACACTAGAGTGGTCAGCTGGAGGACAGTCAGTACTTCAAAGGCATGGTGGATGAAAGGAACATAAGTGCTGCAAGGAGAAAGAGACAACAGAGCAGCAGTAGCTCACCAGTTACACACAATTTTAATGTTTGGATGTCTCTCTCATGCATTGTACCCCTGTCTCTGAAGTGTGCTTCCTACAATTTTGCCCTCCTCTCTTCCACATGTCTTGTGACTTCAAGTGCACAGTGTGCTTCCCATTCTCTGCTTGCTCTGCTGAACTTAAGAAGCAACAAAAGAAAACCCTGTTGAGACTAAGGCAAATTGAAAGGATGTCAGTAGTCCCTTGAATCTTCTCACACTTCTTCAGCTGAAAAAAAAAAAAATAAAAAAAAAGGAATGATCTGTGAAGCTCATTCTGATGACAGCCAGCAAGCAGTAGACTCTAAATTTGACAATCTCTTATATGCATTAAAACCTCTGAAGGAAAGGATTAAAGGAAGCATGGGACTGGAAGTAGGACTTTGCAAGAGCAGAATTGGGCAGTATTATTGCAAGTGAGCAGTTGCAAGAGAAGGAAGGTTAAGTTTACATAATGACCTCACATACTCATAATTACAATATGAGTTAACATAATGCCTCCAAACTTTTCACCCAAAAGTTCCTGCTCCTATGCACCACTTTCTGATTCACAGCTGGCCAAAAAACCATCATGATTTTCCTAAATCATTTTCATTACATTTCAGATCAAACGTATCATTCTTCTCAATGTCATTTTGTTCAGGTCCTTCCCAGCTACAACCAGCAGGAAAAGTGTAAATTTAAGAAATATTGACAAAGTTCTGGTGCTCCTAAATTCACAAAAATTTCCATTTAACAGGACAACTCAGAACATTTGTAGCAAATTAACATATCAAATTAGTATTAAAGAAAAACCACACACCCCTTTTTTAATTAGGAAAAATTTCAGCCAATTCTAAGGGGAGAAGCTTAAAGTAGATTTCCTTTAAGGTTTCTTCTGATCCATGACATTACATGAGCCTATGAAAATACTATTCTTGGTAAGATCCACGGGCAAAATTGTGGCTTGTTTCTCACAGCTTCTGCTTGGAATGTCTTGGGCTTCTGGTTGCTCCTTTCCCTGAGATGCATTTGGTCCACACATGCAGGGCACTGATAAAAGCAGAGCCTTTTTCTGGTTAAGGAAAAATTTTTTGACAGTTGCTGACTTCAGGGCAATAGTGATGTCTGATTTGTGACGTCTATCTTCTTGTTATATTTGGACAATTTTCATTGCTGAGGGATTCTTTTTTCCCATTTTTCTTCTTCTTTTACTCTACCTCCACATTTGACCTCACAGTGACATTGTGCAATCTTTGTTATGGGGATCCTATGACCTTGCAACTTGATTTACTAAGTGGATAAACTAGAGGACTATAATCAGACTGAAGAGATACATAATTCTTTAAACAAGAAGCAGTACAATCTGACCACTCTGGTACAGTTTATGTATCTTAAAATGTAAGTATTTTTGGTTGCAGAGTAACAGATTTCAAGGAAGGAACAGTACCAAGGAAAAGAAAGACCATGAGCAGATTTTTGCCAGAAAATCTCTCTATCATTATGTATGTATAAGTGAAATAACATCAGAGTCAGTTACTCCGGATTTATCAGATTCTAAGTCAGTTGGAAAACGTAAAAATTATAGGGATAGTGTAACATCCAGCTAGTTTGTCCATACTGTTTAACAGTACAAGAGATTTTAAAGTCTGTGAACTGTGGTTTGAAGTACATCCTCAGAGCTGGTCATGTAATCAAAATTCCTAACTTAGCAACTGTATTTGTATTTGTGGCTTAACCATAAAACAAGGATTTTTAGGTGTTCTGGTCCTGCAAGGTTTGATTTCAGCAGGGGCACCTTATCAATGGTCTTTCTAGAACACTAAAGGCCTGTGCTATCATATATACATTTCTTTCTATGAAGCTTGTCCTTCCTGAAACCACTACTAGTTTTACCTGATAGTTGACTGAAAAATACAGATTCTTTTCCAGCATTAAAATATCTAGTAAAAACTTTCTTAGTTTTTGCTATAGATTGCAACATCTACTATAACCTTAAGTGCATTATGCATGAAAAACTATTTCACTCCTGAAGCAATCAGTTGAAGCTACAAAACAAAATCTGGTTTGTGATTTAAGTGGAAAATTAATACACTTTGTTTTGGAAGAAGATATTTTATAGATAAATTTTATTTCCTTAGTGATGCTGAGAACACAATAAGAACATCATCAGCTATTGCATCTAAGTGAATCTAATGAAAAAAAAAGAAAGAAAAAAACAGCAATGAGAAAGAAGAAGAAAACAACAAGAAAAAAACATCTTTGAGGTAGTCTTTCTCCAAACTTTTTCTAGTCTATTTTTCTCTGATGGTTCTGAAGGTATAGGTCTCTCAGTCTCTGCATAAAACCTACCTAAGATGCTAAGGTGGGATGACAGAGGGGGTTTTATTGTGCTGCTAAATCTATTGCAGCTGTAGGGAAATGTGTGAGTGCATAGTTAATTTTAAGCAAGGCAGAAAATTCATCTGTCTTGTCATGTTAAAAGGAGGTATTTTAGAAAAGAATACCCTTGTATAGAATTGCTATCAATTTCTACATGACCCTCTGGCCCTAATATTTTCCAGATATACAAGAGAAACACAGTGCTGTGAGGAGACATCTCTGTGCAGCACTGATGAGAAAACTGCTGCCTCCATTTCCTCTGCCTGCACTTCAGAACAAGCAAAAGGAATGTGAAGAGCTTTCAGAAGCATGCTTCAACAGTGAGCTCAACTCTCAAAGTCATGTTTGTCCTCAAGTTAAAAGGACACCTCTTCTGTAAATCCCTATTTTTAGCAAGATCTTTCAATCTAGCAAAGTAGAACATGAGCTGACAGGAAGATAACGGCATCTAAGAAAATGCAATTTAAAACTGGAATCGGAGTTTTAGATAATTCTAACTTGAATTCAATGAATTCTAAGATGAGAATTGAAAAATTCCATTGTATGGAATACTTCATCAGTAAACTTGAGGTTTAACAGTTGGGGCATTTAGCTCAGCCTGTCTGTCCCTTCAGTTTTTGTGCTTTAAAATAAAGCTATTTTCACATTACTTTTAGGCATCCTGCAGAGCACTACATAGAAAAAACATAAGACCAAAAAATTATTGTGGGATGTTTACACTCAATAGCAAGTTCTGATATGGAAATCAATAACGGTACATTTGTTGAATATAAAGTTCCCCATTCAGTTAAATGTTTGTTTATAAGCACAGAATTGAGATTCACAAGTTGGGAAAATGAGCCAGGAAATACTTAAGCCTGTTTATAAAACAGGAGAAAAAAGGCAAGGTTTGAATGGGTCTTTTGTTGTGAAATCCTCAACCCTTAAATTTAAGGATTTTCTAGAAATTTTTTATTTTGCAAGTTTAAAACTTTGCTTGGTATGAGAATTTGTTATAAGGAACAGGAACATATATGAACAATGTATTAGACATGAGCTACTTACACTTTTAATCTCTTTCTAACAAAACATGAAATTTATATTATTCTCTTTAAACCTATTTCATACCAGAATTTCTTAAGCAGAGAATATTTTACCAGAGGCTTTTGAAACTTGTTTTGGCTCAGTGTTCTACACAACTACATTGCACATTGGGTTTGTCAACAACAGGGTGCTCTTTCAATGGTAAAAAATATAATGTATTAAGATTTGGCTTCCTAAATTGATATGACTACATTGATAGACTTAAAAATTACTGTAATTACAGAAAAATAGCAGAGCAGAGTAAGAGAAAATAAATGGTATATTATGTATTATTAAAAATGAAAAATTTTAATCTTGAAAGTTATTGTTTAAATTTGGTAGTGGCTTTTGCTGGCCAGCTGTTTGAGGTAAATTCAGCTGCTAATATTTTTGAAAGACAATTTTTGTTTAAAATCCACAGCAAAATATTCTTTTGGTTAGGTAAATATTATAAATAATTGTAAGGGACTTTTGGATTCATTGAGGTATAAAGTAATACAGGAAACCAAAAATCTAATTGATGTGAATAGTTTCATATCTTCAAATATAGTAAAATTCTGAAAACAAGTGTTCTCTACTTTTAAAATAAAATGGATATTTTCTCTTAGTCACATACAGCACTTTCAGTCAATTACAACTAAAACCAACAAGCTTTTTAAAAAATAAACCATTTATTTACTTTCTGTAAGTGCATGCTTTTTCTCCTGTGCCATATACCACTTCTCCCCTACATATACTATTATTTTTCCATAAATCTTCAGTTTTCAGATTGCAAACCTCATATAATGCTAACAAAACCATACTTTTAGGAAACATCAACAGAAAATATCTTGAACTTTAGTCTATGCATAAAAATGAGTTGTTTCCTGAAAACACTTTGTATTGCAGATACCCATTTTGAATGTTATCAATTTATATGATATCCATGCTGCAATGAAAAGGAAAGGGTATTTAGTGTATGTTTCTTAGGTATCAGTTAAAGTTTATGCAGGCCTGTCAGAAAAGCTGTACAGAATTTCATACATCAAGGTAACCCCATTGAATTGCTCAGAAACTTTCAGTGAGAAATCATATCTATTAATTTTTAACCTCTAGCTGTAATTACAGTATTTTGCTAGTGCTGGCACTAGTACCTCCTAACCCTCAAGTTTTCTTTGGCTCAAATCAGAATTCCAAAAATGGCAGCAAATAATAAATCATTAAAATTGCAAAAGCAGAGACCAGATATTACTGAAAGATTCTGAGGGTGCGTCTTAGCCCTAAATTGTGTAAAATCTATTTTGAACTGTCAAAAAATGTATTTGTTTTCACCACTGTTCCCAGTTATGTGAATCTCAGAGATGTGAACAAATTGTCTTTGCTGAGCATGCAAATTTTAGATGACTGAAGGTTACCTAACATGTTAAGTAATTTTTCACTCCAGCATACAAGCCCTTATTAACCAAAAGCCTGAGGGCTTCACACTCTCACAAGGAAAGATGTGAAATACAAAACCAAACATTATCAGTCATGGGCTAAGTACATGCACAATATCCACAGGCTGATGTCACCTTTCAAACTGAAGGAAATTTATACTGAAGATTGAACAGTAACTTGTTAATTTTGCCTTTTTTTTTTTTTTTCCCTAGCATTCAAATACACAGAGCAGTTGTCAAATACTGCTTCATAAACCCAGTGCATTAAACCCTTCAGGCTTGTAATCTGAATTCCCAACTACCTGTGCTGGAATTGTCAGCAGTATGAGACTTGTAGCATCCCACACTAGTCCATACATTCCAAGTTGGATGGAAATTTGTCTCCAGTCCTGGAAAAGGCTAAGCAGGGATGCTGTGCTGCTGTTCCAGTGAACATTGCTGAGGCAGTGACAGGAGCCACGTGCTGATGGAAGGAAAATCCAGGGCAGAGGTCTGCTCTGGGGGAAAACCATTCTGCTCAGGAGGGATGGACCAGTTTTTAAGGATGGGTAATTCACTGAACTACACACCCAGGATCAGTATCAGGTATGCAAAGGATACACCACAATTGCAGACTTAAAAAAAAAAAAATTGCTGAAAAAAAAGTATTTAAATTAATAAACTGCTAAAAATGATTAAACCCACTTCTATAATACCACAATATTCCAGTTACACACACTCACACAGTGATGTGACCAAGCTTGGCTCTTGCAAGCCCCTTACCAACTTCTCACACCGTGCTGGAAGTGTGGGCACTGCAGCTGCAGGTGTTCTTGTGCAGCTCCCTGCAGTCTGCTGGTTGTGCCCTGCTCAGAAACATCCCTGGAGTTCCTGCCCCATGGACCTCTGCACACCGGGAACACACAGGAAACAGAAACAAGGGCTTGTGAGCTGGTGCAGGAAATCAAATTAAACAACAGAAGCAGTAACATTTCTAACAGAGTAAAGTATTATTTCAGGAATTTTGGAAAAAAAATTCACTGGTAGCACTCTACCAGTGCTTTGCACCTTGAGGGTATGTTATTTGTTGTTTCAAAATTACCACTCTGAAGTTTAATTATCTTACAAAATCTCTCTAGCCACACTTGAAACAGCAAGATCTGCTCTGCTGTTGGTCAATTTATTTTAACTGGAGCATCCTTTCTAATTTTCAGCTTTTCTTTATGGAAGGAATCTGATTTTACCATATCAAATGAGATGAAATATTTTTTCTGGAATCTGTCCTCCAGGTATGTGGATTTAGATCATGAGATGAAGGATCAATATTCTTTGTTTTCCTGATGATTCAATTGAAACATAATGTATGAGTCACTGAAAATGTTCTGGTAAGTAAGTGCCCCAAGGTCAAGCATACAGATCAGATCTTTGGAGGTTTGCTTTACTGTGTTTGTGATATAAACATAGTTTAATAAAGCTCAATTTAATTGATATATTTTCTCTGTAATTATTCCTTCTAGCCATAGGACAGGCAGTTTAGCCTCAGATAGTGTCACACACTGGTATTAAAATAAATTATTTTACTCACTACATAAATTAATTAGTAACAACAAAAGCTATAGCCTATCTAGTGTAAATGGCATTAGGTGTAATTACAAGTAAACAAAGCTTGTCCCCAAATTCTTTGAGCCTATGTGCAGTTGGATTGCAGCAACTCTATTGGGCAGTAACCTATTTGCCTGGTAATTGTGACTCATACAAGGCTATAACTACACTGATTAATTTTCCTTACAGACTCTGTGGTAGGTTAATTAAATGATCCATTCTAAATAATGACAGTCTTTTACAAGTAGCCCTGCAGGAACTGAGCTGTTACTTCAAAAGGCATGAGCCAAAGAGAAAATAATGAAGGTGAACCGTAGAAAATCCTCTTGAAAAATATATATTAATACAGAGAATATATAAAACCTCAATTTTTTAAATGCCATACTATTAAGTATTCGACAGTGTTTGTTACTGATATACTGTCTCATGCAGTAAAATTACTACTGAAACATTAAAGTCAAATAAAATATGCCTGATATTCCATAGTAAAGCATCAAAAAGTTGTGGCATTGCTATTTTTTGCTAAATAACTCAGTTTTCCGTTGGTGAATTCATAAACTTGCTTTAAACAGGTTACCCAAACAAGATACCCAAACTCATCTCCATGTACTTCTTTTGCAAGGTGACTGCAAACTATAATGCAAATATTCCTGCCTATGAACTGCTCTACAGCTTCCTTCTCTCACATTTGGCCCTTCAGGAGTCAGAGGCTCTTGATTTGCATATCAGATTTTAAAGATACTTTAATTCATCAACTCACAGAGAAATACCTCATTTCAAAGTGATTTAGAGTAATGTACAATATAATATATTAATAGACAAGAGATGGATCAATATTGCCAAACATTCTGCTGCTGGAGACAAAAGATAATGGTAGACAGTCTAGGCAATAGGAAATGGATTAAAGAGAAAAAATTCTGATACCTCATTTGAGACTCTCATTGTAAAAAAGACAGGAGAAGGATCAGGTTTTAGCAAATTCTTCTTTAGTGCCAAATAAGTCTGTCTTAAAAAAAAAATTTAAAAAAGGCAGCTCTTTATACAATTGTGAATCCAAGTAAATGAATTAGCTGTCAGTAATGGAGTCATGCCCTCTTCAGGGCATGCTAGGAAGTTTTAAAACATCAACTGGATCATCCTCAGAAATATCTTGGATACAGAAAATTCTAATTAAGGAAGCCCAATTCTATCTATGCTTTGAAAATTTTTGAATATAGGAGCTGATACTGGGGAGAGCAGTATGGAAAATGAAGATGAATCTTATAAAATTTGAAAAGGTATTTCTCCAATAGTTGAGATAATATCGATGCCTCTGCGAGCACACCTAATGTAATTCCAGGAGAGCTAAACCAGTTTTATTCAAACAAATTTTATCTAGAACTTCTGCTTTTACAAGATATTTAGCTTCAACAAATGAGGATAATTCAGAGTATATGAAGTAGCAGAACTTTACTTACATAACTCTGAGGGAGAAATTGGATTTGTATTGCAAGCATTTGAATATTTTGGATTGGTGGGGTTTTTCTGCATCAGGCTACAACAGTTGTGTCTATTTTAATTTTCTGTCTGAAATCTCTATTTGACCCTTAGCTGATTTCTTGTTTTCCTTCTTTTTCAGATTACTAGTTACTCAGTGAAGTGTCATAAAACACTACTTTCAACTTAGCTCTCACTGCTTTTTCTCTCTTAATTTTATTACTACAGAACTAATTTGGAGTTGCAAATTTCCTACTGTTATTTCAGAGATAATATGAGAGTGATTAACTCCAACTTCTAACCCATAGGAGTAGTAAGAGCCATGATATTATCTAATTTCCACCTGACACAAACCACCTTGTCATCTCATTTCCACCTGTGACAGCCATCAGAGGAAAAAGACTGGTAGTGTATATACAGAGAGAGAAATGAAGTTAATTAAAGAAATAGATAATTAAAGTGGCATTTGCTGTTATGGTGAGTGGCATTTTAGGGCTATGTAAGAAATAAATAACAGGAAACAAAGTGCACTTATTACATTAATCATACAGTTTGAGAAATATATAGATATTGAATTTTCTCTACACAATCACATTAATATGTTAAATGAGAAAGTGTAAGAATCAGGAAAGGGGTGCTAGAAAGCCTACTATAACATTGCTTGGGACATGGACTTCCATAAAGGTCATATCATATCCTCTGGGAAAAAAGGGAAAATAAATATTAGAATAAACTATTTTCTTGTTTTCCCTAGCTACAAAAGCAATACAGACCTTTAAACCCCAGTGAAAACAGTGTTTTGACTTTTATGATGCAATTTCTTTGGTTTTATGTTAGACAAAATGTATATTATGTAGTCTCAGCCTGAATGCAGTGTTAGCTGAGTACACTGTTCTGAGGGATTTTCATTTGAGACATAGGCATCTTCACACATCTAAAATTAAATTGTTATTCCTGTTAGTCAAAGAGAATTTCTTATATAAAGAAAGCTTGCTGAGAAACATATCCCCAGTTAGATATTAAAGTCACTCAAATACAGACACAAAAACGTCAACAAGCTTCTCACTTTCACCAGTTTTCTATCAGATTTCTTATTTGGACTAACTGCTACTAATTCAATAAACTGGAGATAGGAACAAAAGAAAGCATAATAGGATTAAAAAGTAATTCCTAATTTATGATTAGGGTTGGGTTTGATTCCCTGAGTGCTACACAAAGCTGAGCACAAAGTTAGAGAGGTGTCCTCTGTAACTAAAGGTATTTCAGTGGAATAAATCTGCTGTTAGTAAACAGGATGATGGTCACACACTTTCTGCACCTCCTTTAGAGACCAGCATAGGACTGGCAAAGGAACCAGTTACAAGCACTAAAGAAAAGTCAGAAAGGAACATTTCTGACAGGTCAAAACCAAAATGTGTGTAGATTTTATCTGAAAAATCATTTCATCTTTCTTTTTTCATATATATAGAAAATAAGTCATCTCCAATCATTATTTCTAGTTGAGGCAATGTTAGTGCATCACGATTTTCAAATAGCCCTCACCATCACAAATGGCTAAATGATGAGTGTGGGAAGACCTCATCCTTTCCAAACAGGATTGGCCAAAGTCAGTGCAGAAAAACCAGCATCACACTCATGTCAAAGATGAGAGGAACTTTAATCTGAAAACCATGTGTGTGGTTTACCACATGGACATCACAGAGGCACATCTCCTTCTTGTGCTATTCAATGATTTAAAAGTCCTTCAACCAGACAAAACCTGCCCAAAATATATTCATAGTTAAAAAACCCATGTCACATTTCCTGGGTGCCAGGTAGGAAAAGAAAACCTGTTTACCATCTTAGCTAAGAGGGTAACATCTCATTTATGTCCCAAAGTTTTCTATCCCAAATGTCAGCAATAATTAGATTATGTGTGGGAATGAAATACAGAGCCTGTGTTGCTTGAGATCCCAATAGTGAATTATCAGCCCTTAAATATTCTCCTGCAGGTCCAGTCTCCTGCCCTCAGTTCCATGCCTCTAATCCCCAACAGGACAGGGCTGATAAAACCGGCTGAAAAAAAACAAAAACCAAAAAAAAACACCCAAAAAGAACCCCAAACACATTGGGTTAAGGATACAGAAGAAAAGCATAAATCAAAAATTTTATATGGATTTGCAACTTTTCCCTTGACACAGTTTAAAAAACTTGAGGTGGTCTTGTTTACCTATCCTCAAGTATAAGCACATAAAATGAATAATTCCTACAAAGTCAGCAGAACAGCCCTCTGAGGAGCAAAGCTTTACCTTGAATTCTCTGTTTCACTTTTTAGTATTTTTATCAAAACAGTCTTCATTTTCATTCCATTTGTTTCTCTGTTATTGGAAAGATTTACATTTGCCTTTCCCATGCTGAAGGTCACAAGTGATGGATTAAGCATTAAAAATAACCAGAAAGCATAGCTGAATGACAGAAAACATATTGAAATAATGGATCTTTTTTTGTGTTGATTTTGAAGATGAGCATTTTATATTCATGACGAGCATTTCTTAAAAAGTAAATTCAAAGTCACATCATTACAGACAAAAGAGAACATTTGAATGGAATTAGTGGTACCTTGGCTAAAAGAAAAAAAAACAAAAAAACCTCCTATATATTTCATGGCATTTCCAAGTTAATTGTAAACAAGCCTTATTCTCTTGGCCAAATTCAGCAAGATCAATCAGTACAGCAGGAAAAACGAATTAGGTTTAGAAAGAAGGCAAAAGAAAGAGAGAAAGTAGCTTACATTTTGGGTCATTATCAAAAAGGCTCTGATTTTTTCAGAAGATTGGCAATCAGTACCTTCCCTAAACCATCAGATTTTCAGTATGTAGAGTTAGGCACAGCTCTGTGAAACACAAATTTCAAATCTTGCCTGCCCCTCCCTATACACACTCTATTTTAACTCCACTTTCCCTGCTCTTCTGGGTCAAATCAACTTATCCTTGTGGTGCCTGCAAGAATGAAGGCACAGGTATGATGCAAACAGGGACTTGAGCATGACAGATACACTTGAATCTCACAAATAGCTCATCCATGGTAAATGTCATCATCAGACAACAGCCCCTGAGCAAGAAATCTGTGCCCAGTGAGTCACGGTGATCACCTGCTGCTTTTGGTACATTCACCTCAAACAGCTACCAAAACACTGCTGGAGAGTGAGAGACAAGGGAAGGGGGACATAGTGACAACAGTTACCAAAGCATTTCTTGTTGTTCCTAAAATAAAAATATCCCAGAGATGGAGGGCTAGGACAGCACAGGAAGCAATCCTGGGGTGTGACCCTTAGGTAGCCAGCAGTGCTGATGCAGCACAGCAACGATGCAGCTCTGTGCATGCAGTGGAGCAGATAAGAGGAAGCTGTGGCAGCAAAGGTGGCAGGGGAAAATTCTTGAAGCTCCACGAATTTGAGAAACATCTCATAAACAAGTTATCTAACACGTAGAAAAACATAATTCTGAATTCCTTTACAGACAAAGAATGTGTGAAAAGACATTCAGGTATGAGCAGTCGTTCCAGAGCAGATCTTTAATCGTGTCACTGTAGTTTCTCAGGTTACCAAAATTACACTGCATGCCTGTGCAACTCAGTATGCCTTCAGAGCTGTTCAAAACTCCCCACACACACCTATCAGTGATGCATCCTCCCAATAAGCAAATAACCCTTTAAAAGTATCGTGTTTTCCTGGCTTTTTCTACTAGCGATGTTTTTCTTTCTTACTGATAATGCCATTGCACAGCTGGAGCCCATTAAATTGAACAGCAGCACAGCCACTTGCAGACACCTTAGAAGCCCTCCTGCAATAAACAAACAAACAAAAAAAAATTAAAAAGACATAAAAGCACTTCCACATAATGAGATTATAATGTGAAAAGATGAATAAATTCACTTATTTTTGTTCTTCTGGAATTAGTCAAGCATTGTTCATTCATGAATATTTGAATGTGATGTGATGCATCCACTCCCTTGTACATAAAATTTGTTTAAATTCCCTCTAACATCTAATGTTTGAGAGACATGATGCATCCTATGAGTGCTTTGTTCCAGTCATTTGAATTAAAACAGTGTGGGCAACTTTTTAGCACATGGCCATCCTACTTAAATGTTAACTGCATTGGACTATAATATACCCAAATTCATTATTTGCTCTTTAGGACTGAAATACAAATCCCAAGAGAAAAGAGACCTTTTTCTTATCTAATCTTCACAAAATCTATGAGGTACCTCACATAAGTATAAAAAAAAATTTGTTTTTAACAACCTGCCAATGGTAATATTATAGGCAAAAGAACACTTTTTGACTTTCTTTTTATAGTACAGATTTCAGAAAAGGAAAGTTTCATAAACAATTGATCATTTGTAGCATTACTATCAGTTTGTAAATTCTTCAAAGTTTACTCGAGTGGAACTCTGATCTAGAAGAAGTTTTGAACATCTTTTTGAACGAGGCATGTCAAAAGGCTTTGAAATTCTATGAATTGTTTTTTTCAAATTACAGAAAGAAATAAGAAAACTGATTGACGTAGGCTTTTAAAACAAGACTATTCAAAAGCGGATAGACAGGAGACAACTAAAGAAAACAAATCTCTCTCAATCATTTCTCTTAAAAGCAGGATTGTTTTCTGCTTTAGCAACTCCTTTTCAGAGGCTTGCTGAAAGAAGAAAACTCTACCAAACTTTCCATAAATCTCTATGAATTTCATCCCTTCCACACATCTTCTGTCTGGTTTGGCTGGAGACAGCTCCACTGGGTCACTCAGCAGAGTGCAATTATGGTGCAGTTATTTGCCATTCTCCCTCCCACTTTGTCTCACTGAAAATTTTCAATATGTTCCAGCAGGAACACCTTCAGCTGCTTTCTGCAAAGCATTGGCCTGAGAGACTCTTGCTGTTGGCCCTCATGAGCCCAATAACAGAACCACAAAATATCTGCAGAGCAAGTGGTGAAGGCAAATCCGACAGTTCTGTGGTTCATCCCACACAGTTCCTTCTCTTTTTTACTCTCTGCTGGTCCTAGGTTATCTAGCAACTGCTCCAAACTAGGCAGTTTCAAATCTGAAAATTGCTGAAGGAGTTGATCTGGCTCTTTGAGCATCACTTATTACCCTTAACGGAGGATGGTCACAATTTTGAAATTGCAACTGAGTCGTAATACACAATAATTCTGCAAAAAAACCCTTTACATTGCAAAGATAGAGCTGGTTCTGACCAGGAATACAGAGAAATAATGGATAAAGAGTTTATTTAGTTTTCCACTGTTTTCTTCCTGTTGGGGGCAACAGATTTATAGCATTTCTGGTGTTATTTACCAAAGACACAAAAGACCCATCAGAATACCCTCAACACAGACTTTTCTAACCAGCCTTATTTCTCAGGGTCAAGAGGAGAAAAAGCCAAAGATCAGGAGACAGATACAGAGCTGAACCAGGAATTATGTTAAGAGTGGCTGTGGCTAAGCTTGAATTCTTCTGGTTTTAGCACTGTGCCTCTAATAAAGATACACAATTTTCATGTACATGAACATGTTCATAAAATCTAAAGTATAGAATACTTCTGAAAAAAATTCAGAAAGCATGCAGACTCAATTTAATGGTCTTATGCTATTAGATATAGTAATCACCAAAGGAAAAGGGGAAAAGAGATTACAGTGTTTTGTTCATTAACCATATCAAATTTGCTTTGATTTTTGTCTTATTTGCATTTAATATGGACATGGAATCTCGACTGAGATTTTCAAACTGCATTTACATTAAAGTGTCACTAACAACTCTGAAACAGCAGTCCTGATGCAGATGGAAGCAAAAAAATTATGTGTTTGAAGTGCAGTTCCCAGATGCATGGGAGTTTTTATAGATTGTGGCTAAATCATCATGTAAATAATATTTTAGATTCTCTCATTTTCAATAAGCCTATGACTTTTCCATTTCTGTTATTTTGATAATTAAATCTGCCATTATTATTATACTTTTGTCTTTGCATAAGCTTCCATATTGTTGAACAAGATGGTTTTGCCATCTCTGTGGCCAGTGATTTTGATTTCACATGTAGGTAAATTATGGGTTTTCCCAGTTGATCTTCACTAAAAAGGAAAATTGTAACATTTTTAACAGTAGGAGTAAAAAATAATTAATTCTACTTTAAAAAAGAGAACATCGGTGAAAGTGAAAAAGAGCTGAAATGAAAATAACTATTTTTTTTTTCAAATTATGGGCAGTGTTAACAGGGAAATGGAAAGAGCATTACAAATAGTAGGAGAATAATTTTTTTTCAGAATTTAACATACAGAATTCTTCTCCTTCAGTTATTTATCATAAATACACCACTTCTGATTTCCCTATCCAACAGTGCTGTCTAGAGAGAAGTGCTTTTCAAGGAAAAAAAGCACAAAATCCTCCATTATTAGCATAAAGAAAAAAAAATTACTAATAATGATGTAAGTTTGTAGCAGAAACCCTGGTAGTCATAACTAGTTCTCCAGTTGATTAAACAACTTATTGATTAAGTGTTTCTGCTGCATGTTGCTTCATTTAAAATCCTGAAAGGTAATCCATTCTTGTGCTTCTTTGAAAGCTGAAATCACTTATCCCTCCAGACATTGCTTATAGAAGTTCTGCTTGGATATTTTAAAGTTCATCTGAACAGCAATTAACTTCTGAGGAAAATCATACTTTATTTCAAGGTCCAAAAATCTGTAAAGATTCCTAGACCTGGAAGAGAGTCTCTAAAAGATCAGGAAATAAAATAAAATTCAGTCAGTAAAATTAAAATTAGCACTACAAATTCAAGCATCAGTTGAGAAAACTCTGTGAGGTTGAACTAACTCCAGTCCTAACCCCTAACCCTGACCATAACATGCAGCCTTAACTTTCATTAAGTGCTTTTCTTAGAGGACTTGTGCAATTCCTGGCATCTCCTCCTTAGAAACAAGCATCCTGACTGATAAATCAAGAGAAGCTTGCACTCCCAAAGCTGTTTGGGCAGTGACAGAAGAGAGATCCAACTCTTCTGTCTCTCCAGATTCTTCCCACCAACACTTCACAGTTCCTCTCTTCTGTGATGAAGGAATAATATGGTTTTTCTTTAAGACTCCAGTCTTAAAGAACTCCTGTCCAATGACTCCTACTGAGAAAAAAACGAATTTTAAAAATCCTGTTAATTGATTAGTTATGCTTATAGCCAAAGAATTACCTAATTTCAATTTTACTGACTGCTGATCCTGCTTCTCAGCAGAGTGCATGGTGTTATCTGATAACAAACAAACACAACAACTTTGATAGCAACAAACACACTGAATATTCCAAAACAACATTTTGCCAATGCAAGACATTAACTCGGGAATGATTAGACAGATACAAGTAGAGAAACCATAAATGTTGCATTAATAATAATAAAAAAATTCAAAATATTAATTACCATTTCCATTACTGTGGTTTTTTTTGTTGTTGTTTAAAATCTAAAATCAAGTGGTAAACTGCAAGAGATCTGCTAAACATTCACTCTTCCACAAGTGCAGCTACAGGTGATTTGGGACTGGGATTGATGCTTCTGTGCTCTCAGCCTCCACTGTCACCCAGACAGTGATGAAAGACAGCAGGACCAGGGAAGACAGGGGGAAACTAAGCATGAAAAGGTGTCACACTAAATGTGACACTCGGAGAGACCAAGTTTATCCAGCCTGATGGGCTGATACTGGATATCTCAGTCACCCATATCAGGGACTGTAGGAGCTGCTGCAGCTCCTCTGCAGCCTGCATGCCCACAGCTCTCCTGGGTGCAAAAAAAAGAGAATTAAGAAGTGTGATGGTGCTCGTCACCAGCCTTCAGTATGACACTTGTTTTTAGCTGGGACATGCTGGGCAGTGTGCCACCAAGGAGCAGTGGGTCTGGGATCCATCCCATATAAACCAGGTATGAGGAGCCTTTCAGTTCCACCTTGACATGTGACAGGCTGTTTTGTCCAACCTGTTTCGTGAGTTCTCAAGGCAGCAATCAAAATATTTGCAGAAAGACCCTCCTTCAATATGAGATGGTAAAGTTCCTGACCTATAAAAATAGAACAGAAAGCTAAGTTGATTTGCTATAAAACCCTTTTATCAAAAGCATGGAAATGCCAGCCTTATTTTGGCAAAGTATTCTTGTGCTTCCTAATTATGACATAATTTTTTTCACTTAGATCTTGCATGGGAAGCATATAAAGCATACAATTTATGATGATTGTGAAAAATGAGATATTAAGATTGTGTTAGGTCATTAATCATGGTCAGTAGTATAACAAATAAAGAGTGTAATGCATCTTGAGAATCTATGAAGGATAATTAATTTGAATTGCCAGAAAAACAGTGCAGATGAACAATTAAATAGAAAAGCAAAACATAAACAGACAAATACTATAAACCCCATGAAATATAATTCTGAAATATTGATTGATGTCAATGTTCCCTTGACTTTGCCCAGAACATTTACAGATATATTGCTGAAAACTCTCCTAATAGAAGATGTCAGGTAGAAGTAAAGGGAAGTGAGCATCAGCCAAGTTCCAGGTGTGAATAAGTGGTGCTTTGCAGCAGCAGCAGCTATAACCCTCATGAAAAAGTAGATAAAAACATGGCCAGCATTAACAATGAGAGAGAAAAGAAGTTATCACCCCTCCAAGAATTGGGGGCCAGATGTCTAAATCTAGCACAGTGTTTTTATTTCAGAAGAGAGTGTTGTAAACACTGTTAATCAGGTGGTTTTATGCAGTTTAGGATGTTCTATTGACTGTTTTATAGACTGATGTTATTAGTATGAACATGTTACACTGTAAATAAAGTCAGCCTGATAAAGATCAATACCAAAGTAGTAGCTGTCAATACAGGGGGAATTTGTTAAAGGAAGTAGGAGGGTAGTGTGAGTTCCACTTTTATATAGCATGTTATAAATATAGACTTAACAGGGAACAAAATAAAGGGAAAACTTGTATTCAGGAATCAATATGATTCCAAGTATTGCCAGAACTCATTCTTCAAAAAGTGTTGAGTTCATGGAGAGAAACATCCTGAAAGAACACAGCATCACCATAAACTGCACAAACAGACAGAGGGAAAATATGCAAGGTCAGTTTTGTACAGCATACCTGCACCAACAAATATCTAAAGGAATCCAAATTAAATTCTGACTTAAACTTGAGTACCTGAAAGATTCAGGTGCCCCAAATTCCTACTGAATGTGAGAGCAAGAGAAGCCACTTGGCACCCAAGCAATGCTTTTTTGCCCTCATTTCTCTTGAAAAAAATGCTTTGGACTGAACAGATTAAGCTGGTTGATAGTGAGAATCTTTTGGGCCAGAAGAAAGTGTCACTACAAAATCCACGTTCAGAAAAGGTAGAGCTAGAAGGGATGTGTGACACGATTGAGCACCCAGCCAATCCTTTAATTACAAGCAGTAAAAATAAATAGGAACCAACTCTATTTTAAAACAAAAAGCAAAACAGTGAGCTTGACTGCATTATCCATTCAAAATATCACACAGGGAAAATAATGAATGGATGTATTTTTAGATGTTCTCATTCCATAAGATCAAAGAACTCCACAAATTAAGGGGTTCAGCAGTATTTTAGCTTTAGGATTGACATGAGATTTTTTTACAAACAGGAGGGTCAAAAGTGACTATCTTTAACAGCAGAGTAAATCCTGGCATTGCTTTGGATATGAGGACAATGTTGCAAAGGAAAGAGCAGCACCTTGCCCAGGTCTGAGAGACTGACCCTATGCAGCAAGTCATGGCCCTACACAGATTAGAGTGTGTTCCAGGGAGCTGATAGGAGCTGATACAAGTGCTGAATGAAATAACATGTCAGTAAAGCACTAAAGGTACAGCAATGTCCTCAGAGAAATCCCTGGGTGGAAATTTAAGGAAGCATGCTCGACCCTGATATCTTCTGCTTGGACTTCAAAAAACAGGGGATTTTAGGACTGGTTTGTGTGCTTTAAGTCTTCTGGTCCTGGCTTATTTTTTTTCCTTTTAACCTTGTGCTAATACTTTCCAAAGATATTCAAAGCAGATGATTTTACAGATGCTCCTGACAGAGCATAGTCCAACAAATAATATGGTTTACTAAAGCCACAAGCAGATACAGACATCTGTCATACACAGGACACTTTTCCTGCAACATTTCGCCAATACTAAACCTGAAATAAAGATTTTCAGAAATATTCACCTATTCCCCTTCATATTTTGAAAGTCAGGATACTAGCAGCTGTTAAATATTATTTTAAATATAAGCTGTGTCCTTGAACTGACAGATTCATTTGATTAAGAACTCTTTTATGTCACTAGCATATTTTTGCTGTTAATTCTATGAGAAAAAAATGTTGGTGAATGAACAACAAAACCAGAAAAACTGCCAGTTGATCTAAACTATTATTTGTAAGACATTCTGAGATATTGATCTGTCTGCCTTATAAGTAATTCATGCAATTTAGTGCTGAACAAAAGGTACAGTTTTAAGAAAATGTGCTGTAGGGCAAAACTTGTAGAATAATTAAAAACTTAGAATTACTTCCTTTGACTTAACACCTTCACTTTACCTTTAAAATAATTTTACATTACTCAGTAGTATAAAAACAAGAGATTTATAGATAAAATAAGGAACAGGAGTTATTTTGCATTAGAATTAGAACTGCAACAATTTCTCTTTATAACCTGATTGATGCTCTGCCTCTCCTTTTGACTTTCATATACAGAGGATCATTTAAAATAAGTAGACATAAAAGTAATAATGTAAATACTGGTCCATTTAAATGTTCAAACACATCTGTGCTTAGAAAATGAGGACTTAGTTATTACTCTCATGAAATATGAGATTTTTCTCTAAGTATTTCATAGTCTGTTAAATGTCACCCTTTTTATACTACCAGCCATTCAAATACCTGTGTTGGATTTAAATATGTTTGTAATGTCATAATTGTGGACAGGAGGGGTGGAGTGGTCAAAAAGATTGATGAGAAATTACCTTAGTAAGATTTACAGATTGTTTAATCTCAGGAAAAAAATAAATTAGAAGCCAAAGATCTGATAGAAATACATCTAATTTGTGGTTCAACCCTGCACTTGACATTAACTGGGTTTTACCAATTCCTTAATCCTTCTGGTTTCCTAGTCAAAATATCTTTTAATTAAAAAACTATAAATGTGCCCCTTTGGCCATCTCTTAAATCTACAATCCTCTTAGACTTCCCCTGAACAGCCTAATCCCCTTAGCTCCTGAGAGAAAAATGCACTCTGGGGGAGCTCAAGGCACAGTGCCCAGCCTGGATGGAGCCTGTGCCAGCTGGGCAGAACCTTCTGATCCTCCTCACCCAGGACAGCTCAGGGAATCTGAAGGTGCTCCACAATTGAGGAACAGCAGAAAGGGGCAGGCAGATGTCTGTGGCTGGTTTGAGTATAATAACACATCTCTCTGCCCAGTGAAACCAATGGGATGTACTGGCATCACATCTCACCTGAGATGCTTCCAGAAGCCTGGGAAAAGTGAGGTTGCTCCTTCTTTGTGCAGCACAAACAGGTCCCCTCCACCAGCCACCCTAGTGCAACTATTAAACATAATTATGAATCTCAGGCAGGGGAGAAGGATTAGTTGATAAATTTCTGGCGCATCAAACAATGAATCTTTTGTCTCAAGCACCACCTTTTTAGAAACAATTATACCAGCCAGATCCTTCATCTATAAATCTCCAATAGCTGAGTCTGGATTTTGATTTTCATCACAAACTTTTAGCATCAATAGGACATAAAAACAGCCACACTTTTGTTCAAAAGAACTGAGACAAAAACTAATAGCTATCAGATATGCAAGGAAAGACTGGATTTTCTTGAAAAGATTTTTTTTCTGTCTTTGAAGAAAACACATCTGTACTTAACAGAGAAGGGGAGGGAAAAGGCTTTATACTGTGCCAAATAATTGTTCTTTTGCAAAATTAAAAATCAAGATTACCAGCCAACCATATTTCTCAAACATGACATGTTCTCTACACCATATGCTCTGAAGAGAGATTCATTTAATTGTTTGGAACAAGGCCATATAGTTGTCAAATTCCAGAACGTCACCCAAAGTCATGTAATAGGTTTCTTCAAGGTGTATGGCATTGCATTATGCTGTTTTCCATAGCTGAATTACATTCCCCTTACATCTCAAGCTAGTAATTACCTAATCTCAGGAATCAATGGGAGCCAGACCAGTGCTTCAGTGCTAAAGAAAATGACAACACAGAATAAGGTCCTTAAATCACCCACATTAAATATTGAGAATTATTAATAGGGTTCTTCACAATAGCCAGCTTGTGTGGACACCAAAGCCAGCCAGAGTAAGAGAAATAGTCTTTCAAAAGGTAATAACTAAATTGCAGGTTGCAGAACAGAAATAATTTCCTTGAGAAGCAGCAATCCACTTCCAAGCAGGGTGCCTGGTACCCAAAACTGGACAACCACGTCAGAGCAAACCAGCAGCCCAAAGGAGCAAAAATGATTTTGCACTTTCAGAAGCCATTCTAACCTGACCTACTTGCTCCCAAGTATCACATTCATTTAGGACACACCAGCAGGCAGCTAAACACTGGCAAAAAACACTCAATTGAAGGAGCTTCAGCTTTTAAATATAGACAGATCAAGCACATTTAATGGGACAAAATATAAGATAGTGGTCTCTGTGGAAATGCAGTTCACCTTCTACATGGCAATGTAGGGCTTGCAGCCATGGTCAGAGGTGCTAGGATACATTTATGAGACATGGAAAAAGGCTCTGTGTTTACTTGACCCAGGATGTTTGCTGAATAATGCACAGTATCTGCCTGAAAATAGAACTTTCCCAGCCTCTTTCAAGGGCTGACCATCTTTTTTCTTTCTCTTTCCACAATAAAAATGAAATAACTATAAATTATCTTCAATCTTCAACCAAATGTACACTCATCCTCCCTTTGTTTTGCTGCCTTAGATAATAACATTATTTGGATGCAAGGATGCAGTTTAAGGAAAATAATAGTACTTTAAAAGCCTGGTAGCAATTCCTAGCAGTCATGTTGCCTTTATCAAGGGAAATTATATACTATGTTTTGTTCTGACCTAGGCTGCAGTGAGATATATTTTAGTTCTAGACTTCTCTTTATGTATTCAGGGAAATTTCTGTCCTTTTGAAATTTAGCAATATATGTACTAAGTTAATTTACTTTTGCTTTAATTTGGCAGCACTAGATGCTAATGAAAAAGTTCTCAAAAGAAACCCATGAGTCTTTCCAAATATGTGTTTCTGCAAATCAACATTCTCATATTTACTGATATTTTTCTGAACGAAAAGTTCAGGATTTAACTGTGTACCTTACATAATTGCTGCATGATTCTGCTCCTTTTATCAAGTCTCTATTCGTGTTGCAAAAAGTTTACACATAAACACATCAGAGGATATATTTTCTCTGCCTAAATGACCATCTGTGAATTACAGACCAGTACCATTCTTCTTTTCTCTGTTCATTTTGTGGAAGCTTTTAAAAACATTATAAATCATTAAAAGCTAATGGCTCCCATCTAGCTTTTTACCTCCAACACAGCTCTAAAAAAAAGGAAATTACATTATACTTTCTACTTATGACTGCCAGTTGGGACGCATTCGTCTCTCTTTGTACCTTGTATGTACTTCCAATAATTGCAACATCCACCTTCCACTACATTATTTCTAGATACAACACATACATATTTGTATTTATCTTAAAAAGGTATGGTGCTGAATGCCCATGACATTACCAAAATTAACTTCTTCACTGCACTCATTATATCTCAAAGCTGAGAATTCTCAGAAGGAAAGTTTCACTTGTAGGAACCGTGGGTCATTGTTTCACAGCTCCTAGATTGGCTCTTTATATGTGTAGAAATAGGGAATGGTGAGGACTAGGTTAGGGTAGAGAGACAGATATATGATGTTTCAGAGAAACTTTGCATTAAACAACACTGAAAATTTAACATTCCTTTCCTGTCCTAGAAGACAGTCCCTCTGCTCTTGACTCCTTGCCAACACTGTACATAAAGTCAGAGATTGATGTCAGGGAAATTACAGGTTTTCTAAAAAGGGTCAGCATTCACTCGTGTCTTTTCAGAATTTCAAAGGGTCGCTTTTCCTAGAGATGTTGGTACTCTCAAGTACACAAACATAAAAAATACTGGAACATATGTACTTCATATAGAAACTTAGAAATGAAATGTCAATCACACTGCTCATTTACATTTGTATTCACATTTATACATATTCAACAGCATAATCAACCCTAACAGATTATTTTTCACTCTATTAAGTAAATCTCTTCTGTGCTACAGCAATATAGAATTCTGTACTCTGTCCAAAAACCCCATGTTTTTTATAGGCAATTCTTTGGGAAATTCTACATCAAGCATATCATTTGTGCTAATTCATTTGCAATGACAACATTGAGAGAGAAGAGGAAGTTGGAAGATAGATGTGCATCTTCAGCTGCCTATCAGCACAACCATATTTCTCTTTGGCATCACTTGTACTTTGATCACATGTAGGTGTTTGTTTAGACTCAGACCTGAAGACAGAAAAACATTTTTGTCCCTCCTCAGAGAGAAGACAGTTATTATATGTCACTGGCTGGAAGACCCGTGTTATATTCTTGCTCTGGCTTAGATAAAATTAGCTATATTTGCATCAGAATGATCTGAATGAACACCTCTGTATAATCTGGGGCAAAGAGATGTAAATTGCCATTGAGCTCCATAAACTGCAGAGGTTTTGGATGTTGCACAGTCCAAACTATTTCCCTCCTCTCTCACTGTCCCAGAAATGCTCTTATTGAAACATTATTTTTAGGACAAAATACATTATAAGTATAAACACATTTATCACTTAAAATTATATGTCTTAAATATGTATTCCAAAGGAACTGAAACACCATGGAGGTTTCAATGTGTAGCTCTCTCTGTAGGGGACTCTGCTAGGGGTTTCTCACATGCAATTAAAATCTTCCACTTTAAGCTCTTTGAGCTGGGAAACACAGTATCTAATGCATAAACAGGGTCTGGGACTGTGAATAGTACCAAAAACTGATGAAAATACATGGTAAATAGGACAGCCCACTCTGTGCAAGAAGAATTGTGATTCTCTTTGTTTAGGGCTGGACCTTACAGGTATGTTCACAGCAGCACCTCGTGGTGGACAGAGGACTCTTAATTCCTTCTTCTGTTCCAAGGCCCCAGAAAACACACATGCTGCTAATTTGGACCACAGGAATGATTCAAGGATTAGAAAGTATTACAGAGGAAGAACAAGGAAGGGAACTTAATTTACATATCTAAGGCAAAAAGAGATTAAGGGTATATAAAACAATATAAAGTATCTTCGTGGAGTCAAGGAAATAATATCAAGGCAGGAAAAAAATGTGGACATTACCCAGGAAAGGTTAATAAATACACTATCCCAAAACCATTAGGTTTTGGGTAGAGAGCAGAATACAATGGCTAAATGAGATGGACAAATGCAAATACTCAAGTAGAGAAGACAACACAGGTGGCTGCACTAAAACCATAAGAAAAGAGAAGAATGCAAAAAGACTGCTTGCAACTCCTCAATAAAAATAAAACTGACATTAATATTGAGGTTTTATTCTGTTAAGGTGTATAGGGTCAGAACCTTCTCAACCTAAAAATGTCTTTCTGGCTTGCTGAGGGATTTCTTTTCTTTATGTGAGATTTTGCAGAAGCCAGAAGTGTCAACTGTTACTTTTAATAATGTTTTGCAATATCTTGACGTTCATGTATGTGAATACCTGGCAGACTCTTCCTGTTTCACCTTTCCGAGCAAAAGGTGGGAAAAACCCTCCAAGCACTTTAGAAGGAGATGCAAAACTGAAATAAAAGTAGAAATGTCAAATCAAAATAATTTCTCATTCAAATACTATGATTATTGAGCACATTAGAAAATGGTATTTTGTGGAAGATGCTCTGTAAGAATGTGGTAGGAAGCTGGCTGCATCACAGCTGAGTACAGAGAGGACATGAAAGGTAGGAAATTTTAAAAGAGTGGTTTTTTTCATTAAGAACTGGGTCATATATGAAATCACAGTTATTCTCATTTGTTTCTGTTATGTACTGAGACTCTATGTAAACTCTCTGAAGCCCATTTTCTTTAATGTGAAAACTTCTAACCCACTTTAAAAAAAATTAAGGGACCTGTATTATATTGATCCTTCTGTTTAGTTCCGTGTTTTTAATAATACATCACACAAGTGGCAACACTTTTATGATATGTTGGTGTCATACATCATAACTAGCACCACTGCTCTAGTGATGTATTATCCACAGAGTGCCACGAACCAGAAAGATAAATGCTGGTCTGTGGACAGCAATGCACACCTCTTGTGAAATAACGATAAAGACAGGTTCATTTATATGCACGCTGCAATCCAGAAATAAACAAAATTTCTATCTGATACTGACTGCATATTACTTTTGGCAGGATGTATGTACATTTTGACAAAAGGAGAAGCTGGAAAGCCATATATTTGCTTTTGAGTTAAGCATTCTGCAAATAAATCTTGATTTTCTGACTGAAAGCAACTCCAGCAAGAGGGTAAATGCTGAGCACCCTTCCCTTGTGGACAGGGGTAGCTGAAGGATGGATCATTCCACATGGTTCTCAGCTTATTTTCAACAATCAATCCCTTATGTTATATGTTTGCAGGATCATCACATCCATGATATCCACCAAAGTCCCTCTCTGCCAGCTTTGTTACACATTGTACTGGTGCTACAGATAATTTCTGCACAATGTGTTACACTCTTCTGCCTTTGATTTTCTTTTTCTCTCAGAGGAAGAGTAGAGCTGTGTTGCTCTCTCATTGACATCACATCATCCAAAGGACATTTTTTGCCTGTGCACATGTTCTTTCAGCTCCCTGACACCTTTGCTGAGCTCCCTCAGAGTCCTGCACAGAAGGGCATTTTGCAAAAGATCTCACTCAGGAATATTCACTGATCACTCCACTTTTCTGTGAACTGATTTTTATTCCCAGCCTTAAAAACCATAAATTTGGGAGGTGCACTGTTCAGAGCAGCCATGACTCACACTGGGAAAACACAAAAAAAAAAAACCCTAAACCCTACTGACCACCCCACCAGTGCCTGCTGTGGAGCCCCCTGCACAAAACCACTCCTTGAGAGATGCTTTGAGCTCCTACTGTCATTTTATCTGGTCCTTCTCTCTTTTGCAAAACAAACACTGGAATCGGGAAGGGAAGGATTAATCTTTATGACGTCTGAGACTTAATTTCTGGATAAAATAACTGGAATATGTTTCCCTTTCCACCTATGTAAATGGACTTGAAGAATTAAGCACGTGGTGCAATAGATAATATTTAATTAGCTCAAAAACCACAGTGGTTATTCCAGATTCTGTGGTCTATGAGAGAATCGTATTAATTTGGGCAGGATGAATCAGCTCAGAACTAATGGACTTGACAGCGTGACCATCCTCTGAGCAGAATGAAACCCAAAGCTTTTCTGAGGCTTGAAATCTTTGTTAGCTTTTATTAATTAATCAATCAGGATTGGACATGAAAATAACTCTAGAAAGATTTTAATTTTTCTAAATTATTCAAAACTTAGTCACTACTCTAAGTAATGGTTATAGGACAAGAACATCAGTTCCTCTGAGATTTCAAGCCTGCTTTTCTGCATTTATGCCTGAGGATAATTTTATTCTCTTGGCTTCTAGCTTGTCTCCTTACCATGAAATCACATTTAGGAAATGCAAAAGAGGATCAGCTACGTGAGGGAAAAAAAAAAAAAAAAAAAAAAAAAAGAAATGCCTGTACACAAATATATCATTCAGCCAACTCCTGACTACTGGAATATTAACCTGTTGGAGTAAAATTAGTGGTAACAATTGATTTAGCAATAAAGACTGCGTGCAGTATCTAATGCTAACAAGTTGGTCTGTCAAGTCTCTTGGCAACATTAAATCAGTCAGTCAGATGATAAGAATGATAAGATGAGCCATATGATAATGGAATTTTCCAGATTTGCTACACTCTCTGGGTTTTATCTTCCTTTGTAGCACAATCCCTTCCTTCCCACATGGCAGAAACAACATGTCCCCTTGCTACCTCACCATCTGGAAAAGGCTAAAGATCTGCTTTTTTGCCCAGCAATTAGGAAGTGAAGATGTGGTGGAATACTGTAGATCAATTAGACAAGTAACAATGGCAGACCTTGGTGGCTGGACATGTCTGGTGTAGATTTAATGGAGTATTTCCTGGCAAATGTGCCAGGGGTTTTGTATGAAACAATCAGCATGCACAAGTTATAAGTTCTCATGCTTAATTACAGCAACTGGAGCATCAGCACAGGTTAAACACAGTGGCTTTCATTTTACAGTATTAATCAGAAGAAAATAATGAAACACATTACAGTAGGCTTTCAAATCCCTGTCTTTGTATTGTGGTTTCATCATTTTCTTCTCTGAAAAGGTTTCATTCAGTCTCTGCCTTTTATATCGAGCCCTGTGAATCATCTGAAGTAAAATACAAACATGGTAATTTGTTATAAAGCTGAGACTGGATGTACATCATCAGTTCTGTTGCAAAATTATGTTGTAAAAGCAGCCTATGATGTTGGTTGTATTTGTTATTTTTTCTTTCTCTTTATGCTTTTGTATATCTGTCCCCAGAAGATCATAAAATTATTCTAATTAGGGATGTCAACTTCTGCCTGAGAAGCTGAGGGGGTAATTACATCATTTATATGCAAAATGGGTAATTTTCTCCCTGCTCTTCACCATTCCCTTCTTTCCATTTATTCCCCCATATCTCCACTCTTCAGAGCTGAGCTATTTAATTTTATTCTACTCCATCTGGAATATCTGTGCCACTCTTCCATACAGTGTCAGACACAAAAGCAGGAGTTACCTTTGGACTAAATCCTCACAGCTCTTTTTCTCCATGTACTCCTGATTCTATTCAATATTCTTAGGGAGTTTAAGGTCCACCACAGAGACAGTGACTTTTGCCCTTTTGTACTTCAGTAACATTTTGCAAAAATAGAAAACATGCAGAACTGTGAAATCAATTAATTTTTCAAGTTTAAGGGAAGGCTCTCAATCTGGGGGGAATTAGCTCCTGGTTAGAAACCAAAGATTCACTGGTGTCTCGGACAATATACCTAGACTAATAAAATATTCACTAAAAATACTTGAAAACTGACTTTACCACACTATCACCCAATCCAAACTGAGTTTTCATACCCATAATCTTACAGAGAGTCTTAATAAGACACAAAGAGAGGCCTAACTCGTCAGAAATGTAATACATGGACAAAAAAAAGAGTTACCATTTATACAGAGGGTTTCTTTTTCAAAGAAATAAGAGATGCACCTATAGTAGAAGATTTAGCCATTGCTCTGGATGCAGAGGTTTAGTTCATTATTCAAGTTGGTTGGACCCTGGGGCATAACCACAAGTACTGGAAGAAAGAATGTAAACCCACAACATTCGACAGTAAATGGTGAAAAGCAGGACTGTATATGCAAGTATAATACTTATAAATAAGTTAAATAAAAGCTATACTATTGACTTCAGTATATGGTCTAATTTGCACCCTAATTCAGGCACCTCTTTTAATAATTGGTTCCTAGCAATCATTGCCTCAGTCTTTATTTTCTTTTTATTTCAGTAAACTGTGAAAATAATTCATAATAAATATCTTTCACTTTATTCTATTCTAAACTTTACTCAATCTGTTTTAATTTCTGCCTCATTAATTTTTGGCATATGTTTTAAAATCCATTGTCAGAAAGATATTGTACCCTAGGGAGCTATTGCCAATTTTTTTTCTATATTTTTCTAATGGTGACAGGCACTCACAAAATTTTTGGTATGAATTTTGAATAGCTGATTGAACAACGATATTTAGAAACAATAGATAAATAATAGACATTTTTTTCCTTAATAGCACTCAATTGCTATATTAATTTTTATGGCTTTTTCAAGGTTGAATGCAGAGCTTGTAATTTAAATTTAGTATTCATAACTTGGATCATTTGGGTAACTTGCTTATTAAATAGTAATTCACTAAGTTTTTCTTTAGGGAAGACATATTTGTAAATATTAGTAACTGTTTGATGCTTTCTACTCAGGCCTCGTTGGAATTATATAGGAGTTTTATTTGAATCATTTAAAAACTGTGATGATAAAGAGATAATTCTGACTTAAACAGTGATGACTTCTGCATATATATGTAGATTTTTACTTTCTTTATACTCACTGCTTTTTATTTTTCCACATATGAAAAATAAAACTTTGTTTTGTCACACTGGAAAACCATTTAGCATTGGCTAAGGTAAAATTGAAAAATATATAGGGAATAGAACTTTCTTTATTCATACACACCCTAACCTAGGTGTCTCTGTTTTGCTTTTAAGATTGGAAGGAAAATCATAGGCCAAATATCCTTGAAAGCTAGAAAAAAGAGAGATTGTGTTCTGATACTTAAGTATCTAAAGCTTCAGCATAGCAATTTGGGAGGCCTGTACAACCTAGATAAGTTGCCATAAAAATGCAAAGACAACATTTCTTCCAGTTGGGTTTTGTATGCTTACCTTTTCTTTTCCCACTGCACTTTATTTTCTTCTTCTGTATCCAGAAAATTAAAGATATTATAGGGCAGATTGACTGCAGTTGGCTGTGGTGGGCTACAGGAGGAATTCGAGTTGATTACTCAAAACAGCTTCACGTTTTTATAATGCCAACCAGCACAAATTCAGAATATAGGAGAATCTCTACACTGTACTCTTCCAAGGTTCAGCAGCACTTATGCTTGCATTGTGCTGAATTCCTGCAGGGTCTTTCTCATCATTAAGATGTTGGATGACTTCTGCTTGATTTCTGCTGGTCTCTACTGACCAGTTCTATCTTATAATTCATGTTGAACAAGTATTAATTTATCCATATAATTGCACGGGGATTTTTTTTTTGCCTTTAATTCTGTAACAACTGCCCTGCATTTTGTGCTCAAACAGTTGCAAAAGTCTCTTTCCAGTGGTTTTTTTGGGGAGAGAAAAAGAATGTAGACTGGTTGAATTTCTAAAGATAAATTTATTGGAAGGAGATGTGCTTTGTTCTGCCAACAGCCAAGAAGGGGAACACTTAGAGAAGATGCTTCTTTCAAGTAGAAGAATTTAGTGGAAGGGATTTGGGATTTTAATTTTGCTATGATCTTTTCTTTGTGCGGGGAACCATCATCCATTTGTAGGTGTGAGGATGTGTAAACATGGCTTCTACAGTGACTCATTAAAAATTAATGGTTTTAGTGCATTCCAGTGTGAGTGGGCTACTCTTCCTCTGTCAGGGGAAGGGTGTGTGCCTGAATGCTTCAAAGCCCAGGTGGACTGCAAGAACCACGAGTGCTGGGAGGCTTTTTTCTCCTTTTCCCTTGGATTGATCCCAAATAGAATGTAGCTTTTCAGCCAATCTCAGGTCCCTCAGAGGCAGCAAGGTTGGTAAAGTAGGGATTTTAGTGATATATCTAATAACATAATCTATAATCTAGTTTGTTGCAGTTGATATGTTCTATTCTTTATTCATTTTAGTTAGAAAAATCTCTCATCAAGCTCAGATTTTAGAATCTTGCAGTGTTATTTTTTGCCTCTATGTAGCTTAGAATACAGTGACTATGACACTTTTACTAAGTAAGGAAGACAAGATGTTACATTCTATTTGCAGCCATTTTTTTGGGTTTAGCCATGGTTTTCTAGAGTTATAAAAACTTTTCCTAATGTGATATAAAACAAGGGCATTATGTCTGTTTTTTTTCAGCCTTCATGAGTGCTCTGATCTTCTGAAAGAAATGGATCCATCTGGACCTTGTCTTGCACTCTTTGGAAGAGTGCTTCTGCTATCTTTAAATGGTGTGACCCACGACCCTAGTTATAGAGTATCACTCTTTCTTTTAAGAACTTGTTTTAATCTCAGTCACTTTGAGCTCTTCATTTCTTGTTTTTTTCAGTGAAGGGGCACAGCTGATTGAATTGGTGTAATACACGACCTCCTGCACTTTGGGAAGTCGGTGAATTCTTCTTGTTGAATCTCTTTTAGCAGGTATTTTCAGGGCTCATTTTAAATCTAAATTTGGTTCTGTTAACAGTCATCTCTGTGACAGTTTCATTTACTTCACATGCTAATCCATCAGATAACAGGGCATCTTTTGTGCCCCTGAATTCACAGCATTCATTTATTAGTTCTACATTGCAACAAATGCAAAAATAGATTCACCTTATTGCTGAACTTTGCCATTTGCATTTCAGCCTCCATACAACTACCAGTGGTTTGGGGTGACAGTGCCCTTTTGTTTTTAAAGAGGTCTATAATCTCTGGAAGTAATTATCATTTGGTCATTCAGGAACAATTTGGTTAAATGTTCTCAAACATTTAAAACAGTCTTCTGTTTTTGTGCCTTGCACAATGTGACTTGCATGAAAACAACATTTGCATATTTTTCTGAGAAGTTTTTCAGAGTTTACACATCATTCTTCCTGTGCTACACTGAAAGCAACATTAAGTGATGTTGTCATGAGAACATTTGATGTCTACTATTCTTCAACACCTTATTAAAGCACTAATTACGATTCTCATCACTAGATATGAAAAAAATTGATAAAGGAATCAAATACCAAAATTGATCAGGCATTTCTTATTGATCTATTTTTCTATTGATGGAAGGGGTGGGGTAGACACCCCTTGGGGGATTTGGGGGTTTTGAAGGTTTTGGATATGGGGCTTTTTTTTGTTTTGTCTGAGGGTTTTTTTGTGTGTGGGAGTGAAAAATGTGCTTTCTTTCAGGCTGATGTAACCCTTTTTTTTCATTTTTCCCCTTTATTTTTCTCCAAAGTCATACAAATAACTATTTTCTCTATAACACAGAATTGGCTCAAGTGAGCTGTGCAGATTGGTTCCCTGGTTGTTGAACAGCACTGTGATGTTTTGCAAATTGAAATATTTGGTGATATTTGGTTGGAGATGTGTTTCATTGCAGGAGATCAACCCATCTACTAGGTTAGATGAGAATGTGAGATGCTTAAACTCTGTTCAAAAGAGTAGTTCAAAGGATCATGTAAATATTTTCCTGTTTCAAAGATAGGAGAGGCAAACTGTCTGCTGTTATGAATTATGCCATTAATGGCCTTGGATAAAAGTCAAACCTCTTTAATCCCAACTGAATGTCCTACTGACTATTCCACTTTCTCATTTTGTAGCATCAGGGAGGAGTTATACTGTGGATTACCCTTTGGAATACAAATTAGCTAAATAAGCCATCATAAATTTTAGGAAAACATATCCTTCACTGTTTTAAGAACCCCACTAGTGGGATATACAAGTTACTGGAAAACAGGGACAGAGAAGTGATTAATATTGATAACTATTTGGCTGCTGATACCTGAGACATTTGAATGCTTCTTAGCAATGCAGATGCTGGAAAATATTTTGAGATTACTATTTCTATAATTAAACTACTTTAAATTTATTTCTTATTCTTTTGCCAACGTGGTGCATAGTTCCAAAGGAAACAATTTAATGATGCATCTGTACAACTGTTGCTTTTTCAAAATATTAAAATAGCATTGTTGCACACAGCAATGAAAAGCAATGGTTTCTGTCATCACTGTCATTATGCCAGACCTAGTGAATATTTGGCACAAGTGGTGCTTGCCTTGTAGCTATTTATTTAGCATCAGGAAGAGTTTTGGAATTACTCATTTGAGAGGTCAATAAAAGTAATTTTCAGAGACATACTCATGGTCGTGTCTTCACCAGTGCCACGCCATCTTCTGTTGTCAGAGTTGTTCATATTCTAGAATTTTGCTTTATTGTGTGCATGGATCTGTGTGTGCATGGCATCATGCTGATAGTGTCTGCAAAAACACTGGATGATTGCTAGTATGTACACACTCTGTTAGGTACTCTTCATTTTTTCTCACCTACAAGTTAGTCTTGTATTAGGGCTTAGACATCAGGTAATGCTACAGGCTGTAGCACTGTGCAGAAAGAAATATGTACTGAATATCATATTTTTGCATGGACTGTGCTCCTCTGCAAATACACAAATTGTAAAGCAACCAAGAAAAAGCACTAACACAGGGAGTGGGACATCAGTAATTCACATCAGTAGAGCAGAAACAGAGAGCAGGAGGCTTTATGAAAAATGAAGTCACATAGTAGCTTTTGAGATGTGAGAAAACACTTTGATATTGGACAGATACTGGACAGAAACAAACTAAATAAATAACACTGACCTACAGGGCATGTGTACTGACAATCATCAGAATTTCTCTGCAGAAATGAAAATTTCCTTAAATCAGATTTAAGGTGACCTGTCAGTAGTGGGGTTCTGCAGGGCTCCATCCTAGGCCTAAGGCTCTTCAACATCTTCATAAATCACTTGGTCACAAGACTGGAAGGGATGCTTAAACCAGTTCCCATATAATACAAAACTGGGAGGAGCCCTTTATTTTTACAGAATCTAAAATGTAAACTCTACTATTACTAGTATGATTATAAAGGCATTAAAGAGCTTAGAAATGTGAACACCCTCCTTGTATTTACAGCCATTGGAGAATAGAAGAACTAAATGCAAATATAATCTGAGCATTTTGCTCTGACAGCAAAAATACTATACCATTTCCATATTCTATACAGTTAATGTATGTTGTGGTTTAAGAATGGTATTCTTCAATTTAGTTTTCCCACTGAAACCACTCCAAACCTTGCACACTTGATCACTCCCCCTCCTCCTCCTCCCCTTTGGGAGTGTGGAGAGAAGAACAAGAGACACAAAAGACAATGACCATAGACTGAGATAAGAACAATTTACTGGAAACAGCAATGAAATAAGAGCAGTAACAGCATTTATAGCAAAAGCAAACAAGAGAGGTGAGTGATCCACTTGCAAGTGCTATACAGGCACAATATAGCACAGGATCCCAACAATGCCCAACCACCTCCATGCTAGCTACCCTGAGCCAAAGGAACTCCTTCCTTCATTCCCATTGAATGGCATAAGGTGGTTCAGAATAACCTCTGGATCTCAGCCATGCCCCATCCCAGCTACTGCAAAAATTAACTAATTCGTAGTCAGGACCAGGACAATGAGATAAAAATCTAATTTTACATCATAAAAATCTTGCATTTTAAAGTAATCATTCTTGTTTTGCTTTAGGCTGTAGGCATGAATAGTGATATAAGTGGAAAATGTGGAGCTGCTGCAATCCATATGAGGAAGTCGTTAAATTTATGGATAGGAAAAACACATAATTCTAGTTTCCTATTGTTTTTGCATTTGTCTGACTGCAGGGCTTTATTTGCCAGTCTCCATTAGGAATACATGTGGATTAATTTGTAAATTAAGCTTGTTTTGTATGTACATAAGCTAAACCTGAAGCCCTGGTCCTGTTAGCTACGGCATACAGCAATTAGCTGATCCTGATAATAGGCCTGTTACTGTTCCATGATGCCTGCAGGCATTCTGATGAAAACAAAAGTTTAGAAGATGTCCAGAGTTACCAAGTGCCTCAGCAGTGAGGTAGGAATACAGTCCAGCTTGCCAGCTGTCTCCTCAAGACCATGCCTCTAATGTGAGTGATGGACTTGTATGCAATACTGAGATGTAGTAGAACAGGGAAATGATTAAAAAAGTGAAGCGAGGCACTGCATCTCTCTTGCAGCCTACATTAAATATAAAATGGAAATATAAATGGAAATAAGATGGATTTTGAATGGTTTGCCTTCAAGAAGGCCAGGCTGAGTCTCTGTGGAAATTAATTTGAATATCAGAAGTATATCTGTAAGCATTGAACTTCCTCTCATCACTTTGTTCAAGCCCAGATGCTTTGTCCCAGCTTTGGGTTGCATACATTCTCTTGTTTATCCAGATAGGTTTCCACGAGTGTCTTTGAAGCCTTCAATAGTAAATTCTGTAAGGAGCAAAAATGAATTTTCAGAACATTTCCAAATATCTCTTAACTGGAACACAATACTCTGGTTGAAAAAAAAAACCACAAAAAACAAAACAATCTTGTTTAATTTCCTGCTGTGCCAGTAAATTCTAGTGCAGTTTGTTATGAAGATGAGGAAATACCATTATCCTTCTAGCCCCTTTTTACTTTGCAACACTAAGCAATGAAGGAAAGTGAAGGAAGTCCCAAGTGCTTTTCTTTTCATTTTTAAATTCATTTTTAAATAACAAAAATCCTTGTGTTCATTTACATGGATTACACGTCATAGTTGTAGCATTTAGCTTTGACTATTTTCATCCTCTTCGGAGGACTGATGATGCTAGTGAAAACTGCTTAATTTTCTTTTTTTTTTTTTTTTTTTTTTTTAGTTTTAAAATCAAGTGACAGGAGGGTGGTCCTGTTTGATCATAAAGATTACTGTGTGCAAACTCAGAACTGATTTGAATATGATAGAAAAACTGGCACATCCCCATCTCTAGAAATGAAAATGATGCTCTAAACTTTTGACAAAGGAGGAAATTCTCACAAGATAAGCTACCACAATAGACACAGATGGCAAAAAAGAGATAATTCAGGTCTTATTTGCACCCTAATTCAGGCAGAGATATCTCTGAATTATTAGTTCCTAACATTGAGAAACAATAGAAAAGATGAAATGGAAGACTGCAGCTCTAGAACTCTTTAAAAAAAAAGGAAACAGTGCAGCAATTTTATTTTTGTCATTGACAAGTACAGCAGTGGTCTGAAATAATCCAAAATATTTTGGGGCAGATATCAGAATATCTCATGCAATAAAAGCATAAAATATCTTTCAAAGGTGAAATACATAAGTAAATAACAATCTAATCCAGCAAGCCAGCCCCAAAGTCTTAAAAAGACTTAAAAGAGACAACCTACCAATTAAAGGCTCTCCACTAATTATCCACGAAATCATTGCTTGTTACTTGCAGAGACCCTGCACTGTCTTTTAATCCATTTACTCCTCCAAAAGCGGGGCAGATGTTCCAAAAGGTGCCAGCTTCCTTGCAAGTCAGTAACAGGCTAGGATTTTCATCAGCCCCTGATGACAAAAAAGGACCTGATGGGTGTGACCTGGCACTGTGACACTGCCTCAGGCACGCAGTGAAAGCCAGGCTCAAGATGCTCCACCCTGGGCCAGTGGCTCCTCGTGCCTGATGGGGCAAGCAGCATGGCCACCAGTGTGGACCTGAGGTGTAACAGCCCAGCCAGTCTGGCTTCTGAGTCATCACTCAACACTTTCACTCACCCACACTGGGACTGTTTTAGGGTTACATGAAGGAGATTCCTCTTTTTTTATCTTCTAGTTATTTCTTAAGGTGATGACTATTAATAACAATTTCATTGAACTACTCTCTGCTGAAATTGCAGTGAGATGTTGTTATTTTAAGGGATTTAAGTTTATTTAAACACCATGCTCTTAGTGTTCCAGCTGGCTGCTCGTACAGAGCCATAACTAAGATTTGCACACTTTACAGCCTGTGGACTAAAGAACTGGGGTACTTTTTCTGATTTGCTGCACTTTTAAACAAAACACGGTAACCCTATTGGCAAACTTGTCCAGGATTTTCTGATATACTAGACTTTCTTAGCTGATCTGAGCATGTCTTCATTTATCTGTCACTTGTTTCCTACTCTTCAGAATCAGAGAAAATATGTCTCATATTTCCATCACCCCTGCCTTGAGTAATAAAACACTTTCCACTACTCAGCCCAGTCTCCAAGGTTAATTTCAATGTGGAGCTGTAAATAGAGTGATACACTGTGTTCAAGTAAAGAAAACATTCACAGAAAAATTACCATATGGAGCCTATATAGACAGATGATCTAATTATCATAATGCCAAAGGAGCTGATGCAGGAAAGGTTTTAGAGCAGGATGCTTCTTTCTGCTGTTTGCCCTCCTGTCCATAGTGGAGGTGAAGTTGTTCTCTGAAACCCTGTGACTGATACATTCTCACTGTACATGACAAAGTTTATCATTTGTAAGAAACGTCCCTTACTTATAAATGAACTTTAAGTCCCAAGGGAAGTTGGATTAAATAACAAAAAATAGAAGATTGGTTTTGTAGACTGAAGAGGCAATTTTGTGAAAGAAGCTGTTTTAAGAGAGAAGGAAGTAGAATGATTCTAGCATTACAAGTGACAGCCAGATGTACATCAAGATGCCTGATTTTTAACTAATCAATTTAAATTGGTACCTAAATTTTGTTCATACTTATTTTCAGGCATTCTCACCCCTCTTTGTACTCTTACGAAGTTTGCTTATGACTTGGCCTTCTTACATGGACAACACAAAATACATGACACAAAATACACAGTTATTTTTAGTGTGAGGCTAGATTATACAGCTCTCTAGGAAACACAATTCACAGTATTTACTGCTGATAGAATCCCAGAATTTCCTGAGTTGGGAGGGACCCACAAGGATCATCAATTCCAATTCTTAAATAAATGGCATTTTTTAACCAAGTCAAAAGGTTCTATCATCACAATTCACTAAATTATAAGAAATTTTGCTAGTGCAGGCAATCATACAAGCTTAATGTACAGAAAATCAATGTGTAAGCATCCACAGTGCCCTGAACCTTACAATACCCAGTTCATGACACCCCACAACATCTGTGCACAAGCACCTTAGCCAGCATTGAAGTGTAGTGACTCAGAGAGATCCAAGATACAATCTGACTAATAATAAGCACTTTTCTCCCTGTTATAAAGGAGACAGACACCACTTACTCACCCATGCATACATACAGATCATCTGCACAGAACAGAGCCTGGAGCTTTCTGGAGGGTGTTTCTCAACTGTAATTAAAAAGACTTAATTTAGACATCCTACCAAACTTAGTGATTGCTGGGCTACCAAAGCACTTTATCTGGAATATGTCAACCATGAGTGCAAGAACATTAGCTGAAGAGGAGAAATATCAGTTCAATTCCATAACTACCTTAGGTTACTTACATTTGCCAGTGACCAAAGTCTAAGGTTGACTCTGAGTTCAAGTTCTCAGATAAGCTTGCTTTTTTTGTCTTTTGGCTCCAAATTCTCAGCTTTTATTCTGGATCAGAGCCTTCAGCTAATTACAGTCATGCACCCAAATATGCTGCTCTGAAAAATATACTGGACTAAAGAATGTGGAAGATTTAAAGAGCTATCAAATAGATTTTAATAGCAACCAACACAAATTCTATTGATCACTGTAAACTCTCATTTTTAGCAATTCTACTCTATATAGACATATATAAAGTTATTTATTAATTATTATCAATAACAAACTAAGTGAGTTTCAGTCCAAAGCAGAACATCTTTGATTTCAAGAGTACTTCTAAGTATCAGTGATAGGTGGGTGGAAAGATCTGTCCTCAGGAGAGGAAGCTTTCAAGTCAGATAAAGATTCTGCAGAAGTAATTAAATGAATCAGCCAGGATGCTCTCACCTCTCTCTTGGAACTGTCAAGATAAAAATGCAACATGAATATCCATTTTTTGTTTATTGCAATTCTTTTCATTCTTAGCCAATCTTGGAAAGCAAGCTGGGTCAACATTTGATGAAAAGTAGATTTTAGTAGATGTGTCCACCAAAAGTGAATGGAAGAAAGCAAGCAAAATTAATGATGGGAAAGGCACAGCTGTCTGCTTTATACATAGAAACAATCTTAACGATATTAACATATATGGCAACAAGTAGTCTAATTTCCATCACTAAAAGAGCAAAGTAATTAGCATAATACAATAAAGCTTTTAGTAGTAAAAAAGGGATTTTCCAGCATTGAGAAATTTTAGGCTGTACAACCTTTGCCCTGAGTGGTCTTAGTTGGGTGGGACAAACAAAAAAATAATCTGCTTTCTCTATGCTTCAGAATTCTTAAACACTCTTCTCCTATAATACAAAATTATGGAAGAAAATATTTTACATAACTATAATTTTGTAATAATACTATTTCAAATCACTGCCTTTTTTTCTTTTTTATGCAAATATTAATGCTTCAGTAAAAGCACCTATTATTGATAGATCACAATATTTACAATAAATATTCTTAAGCATGGTCAGTATATTACATACTTTAGCTCTAATTTACATTCATCACTACAGTTTTTTGCATGAAAACATTTAATTGGTTAGGCAAGTAATTTGTTTTTATAGCAACACAGAAAAGTGCTTTCAGATATTTGGATTTTATATAATAACTAAAAAGGGAATAAAACATTGGCAAGAGATGCACAAAATTGCTTTCATCTTTTATTTCCATATTTGCCAGCTTGCTGTGCCCTTTGCAGAGATCATAGTACCCAAATTCTATTTCTCATGTTAGGATGATTCACAGTAGGAAGCACTTTCCTATATTATTTTCATCAAAAGGAGCTTACATTTGAATATTACCATTAGGCTGCTAATTTACACTTTGGAGAAAGGGTCAGGAGTATTCCATTTTTTTGATGACTTGATATTAGCTTCAAAGTGAATTTTTCATAACTCTTGTAATTTGCCACTGTAGTTTTGCCGTCCAGTGCCATTGAATTATATATATTTTATAAAACAAAACTCTGAGAGAATTAATTTTTCAAGGCATTGAGACTTCTGGATTTCAGAATAGCCTTTGTTACTGTCATCAGAATGGAGGATCTTACATCTCATATTACATATCCAGCACCTTGGGATACTTGGCATTCGATATTTAATTTAAATAGAAATGAAAGTAATCATACTTTCTATATTAACATTCCAAAGCATAGTATCCATATCATAAAGGAGCCCTGTTCCTCCCTCCAAAATGAACTGAAATTCTTAACAGGCTTCATAGCACCAGTGGTTTTCCAAGAGACTGTAAAATATTACTGCCGAGTACTCCAAGTGACATAAGAATCATCATTCTGTTGAATTTGGACACTCTCTCATGAAGAAACCTATTCAATCAGGGGCTTTTATAAAGTAAGGGTTAAAACCTTTCCCTTGATGAATTGATTGATGATGGCAGCTGGTCACCCATGGTCCAGCTCAAGCAAAAAGAAGAGCTGAGTAAATATTTGCTGTGTGTTAAGGGAATTGTATCACATAGAAGTGCCATATGTGCTGACACTGAGGATAATGAGAATAAAGTATCATTTTATCTATCACATTGACATCAGGTCAGATCTTCCACCCTTGTAAATTGTCCCAGCTCCACTGGCCATAACGAGGGTATGGAAAATGAGACTGCTTCAGACGATATGGCCCACAAATTCTTTAAGCCTGGAGAATGTTCATAGTCCAAATAGGGGTCATACCCTTTTGTTTGTTTCACTCAGGTAATTAACTACAGAAGAGACAACAGTGCTATCACATGCCCTTTTCAATATATTTTCACAGGTAAAGAGCTGAACAACACAGTTAAATATAACTATTACATCTAATACTCATTTACATTGCTAGGTGACATGAAAGATTGTCTCTTTAGAGTTCACAAAGGTTTGGGTGGGCTCTGCCATGAGTTTTGTTTTTCCTTTTCTAAAACCAGGACAGAATAAGAATGAGGATGAGGATGAATAGACAAACAGTGATGTTTAATCAAAAACACAGGATTAATTCCCAGACAGACGTCTAACCTGTTGAGATGGAGTTCTAGGAAGACAAATCCAGTCAAACAAGTGGAAAGGCTCCTCCTGAGGTACACAAAAGGTACTTCTGTTAACAGAAACAAAGATGACCTGCTGCTTAAAATGCAGGCAGCACATTTCACAAATGATTTTGCAAAGATTGTTACAGCTCATGTCTTGCTAGCTCTCTAGCCACATGGACTATATCTGGACTGAAGGGCCATGGGCCATTTCTCTCTTGGACCAGCACATTTTCTTACACAGTATCTGGATAACGTGAAAATGGATCCCACTCAGAGAACAGAAAAGGAGACAGGAGTGCCAAAGGATTTTGCTTTTTTATTCTTGTCAATTAATAAAAAATAATTTTAACAATTTAAAAGGCTGGGGAAGACTTCAGGCTAGAATTCATGTTAGTTTTTCAACTGGTTTATCACCTTTTTTTTTTTTGAGTGAGAGATGTGGGGGGACACAACTGGGGGTGTCTGTGCCTGCCTAACATGACCATCACTCCTTTATTTCTATGTTTCTTGGTCCTTTTAAAAGCCATATTTCAATCCGTGTGTCATTTCTAACAACCTCTGATTTCTGTCCTTTCCTTCCTTCCTTTGCCTTCAATTTCTTAATCTTTCTTTGTGTAGCCTTGACCAATTCTCTCCGTTTTTCTCCTTCCCTCACCACCCCCTCATCCCAGTATATAGATTCACGCTATGACCCAAATCTCGGCCCATGGAGAAATTGTGGCATGTATCAACTCTTGGATATGTGTCATTTCAGTAATCTTGCCTTCAGGTCTGTACTTTTCTTGTGCTGATGACTTTGCAGTCCTGTATTAAGCCATAACATGTGATTAAAAGGCATATAATGCTGCAAGATACAGCATTATTTGGATTCTCTAGGCATTGCCTGCAGGTGCATTATTTTTTCTTTCATTAATCAGAATTGCTCAGTGCTGAAGTGGGACAAATTGACCAAAGAAAAGTGTTCTTGTCTGGCTTACTACTGTCAATAACATTGCACCTCAAGAGGAAATCACACTGGTGAGAATGACAGTATTCAGAAAGACAAAAATTACTTCGAAGGAGTTCGAGGTGGTAGATAGATCTCAAGATCTTGTATTAATAGATAC
The DNA here is from genome assembly GCF_052056855.1 of Sturnus vulgaris. NCBI lineage: Eukaryota > Metazoa > Chordata > Aves > Passeriformes > Sturnidae > Sturnus > Sturnus vulgaris. The sequence continues at coordinate 67,627,099 of NC_142246.1, forward strand.
ACATAAGCAAATTTAATCTAATTTCTACACTTTCAAAAAACACACTCCATCCTTTTCATGTATCAAACCTGTCCCTCTGTTCACCACCTGAGTGGGAAAATGACAAACAGAATTCCTTCTGGGTGTTGGATGGAAATGTTACGGGAAATGACTTAAACACTGCCAGGAAGGAGATTTGCACATTATGGCTAAACTGAATAAAGAGGCTGAGGACCACCCCAGCTCACCCCTCCTTCACCTGACGGCAGCTTTGGTCCGGGACTTGAGCGGCCTAACAGCACCTGAGGTACCATAAAGGTGACACCACTGAGCAATTGCCTCTGCTCTAGGGACAAGGACACAAGACTCAGGCAGGAGAATGTATCCAAAGAAAGCCAAACCCAGCAGCTGTTCAGAAAATCGCCTTGGGCCAGGCTGGGGCTGGGGAAGGCCGTAGCCCACAGGCTCATCTGCTGAGGCCACCTTTGCACACACTGCCCACAGCCAGCCAGGGAGGACGAGAGTTCTGGGGCTGTGGGGGGAACCTCTGCTCACAGGCAGTCAACACCCATCCTCCCTCACACAAACTGGCTCAGCCGGAAAATGCCCACCCAGGGAAGGCCACATCCACGGCACATCGCCGTGAGGGACACCTGAGGAGGGGCCAGAATCCATCCAAGAGCCCCAAAGCGCTGCCCAGACTCACTGCTGAGGCCTTGCAGCACAGCACTGCTCCTGATGCAAAGGGATGCAGCAGAGCCAGAGGCTGCTGCCATGGCTGTGCCAGACTCGTCCCTGACAGGGGAGGAACCCGGGCCTTCCCCCCTGGCCCAAGTGTGCACTGACCCCCTGAACTCCGTGTTTGTGGGGGACCCTGAGCACCAAGAAGACAGAGATGTAGAGAATCCACAGTATGCCACTGGGATCCATCTCCAAGGGATCTGTGGGTGCTCTCCATCAGAGAGCACGGTTCCATTGGGATCCACAGAGTGCTGAGGTTTTCTACTTCATTTGCCTCTGACACTCTCTTTCTCTCCCCCCACCTCTATTCCATTTCTATTTTTCTCTCTCTCTCATTCTGTCTCTCTCTAATTTACCGTTCAATAAAACCCATGCTATTGACTTTGGCACACGGTCTCATTTGCACCCTAATTGAGGCAGAGCCATTTCTGATCATTTTAATCAGTGGATCACGACAAGGGGCTAGAAGCCCTCCGCTCTGGGTGCTGCTCCATGCCACTTCCACGGGCTTGGGCTGCTGAAGGGGTGCTGGGCTGGGCCCTTTGTGACACAGGGGCGTTCTATCGGGTTCCTGGGCGTTGTTGGGCGTTCTGTTGTCCTGGTGACATGGAACAGCCCCAACCTGCAGGGGTATATAAGGGGCACAGGGCCCTGCGCTGCCCAGTCCCAGGAGTGCCACTCATACAGGAGGAAGCAGCTCCAGGGACTTCTGTGCCTTACAGCACAATGAACATGGAGCAGGGAAAGACCCACCCAAACTCCAAAGCAGCCAGCCCCATGCCCAGCAGGCCAGAAGATCAGGCCATCAGCGGGCAGTGGCTGGCAGCAGGTGACAGTTCTGACCTGCCGGCCTGCAGCAGTGTCACCTATAGCTGCCATCAGGGATCCCCAGCGGAAGCCGGCATTGGGCAGGAGCTTTCCCCAGAAGACATCCACGACACTCACCATCTGTCCGACTGGGATGACTGCGTCCAGGAAGAGCTGTCCCACAGCGATGTCGCCTGTCACCAGGAAGCGTCAGACTGGGAGGAGTCCATAGCCCAGCAGTTTTCTGAGGAGGAAGTCTCCGTTCAGCAGGTGGAGTCCACAGGGCATGGTGAGACACCCTCTCTGCCGTCCGACTGGGAGAACGACAGCCTCCCAGACCTCATGCAGCACAGCTGGGAACAGACCACCGGGGACAAGGCCGTGCTGCATGAGGAAGACGAGTGGGACGGAGTGAGCGTCCTCGAGCTCACTGAAGACCAGGCAGAGCGAGAGCGACGATGGGCAGGTTTGTCCGCAGGCGGGTTCCCCGGGGCTGCCCCTCGCGAGGCCTGGGTTGAGCCGGCAGCAGCCGAGCCAAGCTCCCCAGGGCCGTGCTGCGCCTCCTCCCCTGCCCGTGTGGAGGCGCCCGTGGCCATCAAGAGGCGGCCATCGCGGCTGCGGCGGGCACTGCGGGCGCTGCGCCGCCTCTGCCGCTGCCCCTGCCTGGCTCCGCACACCGAGCAGTAGGGGCCGCGGCCGGCGCCAGCCCGGGCCTCTGCCATGGCGGCCGGCCCGCAGCCATGCCCGGCCTGAGCGAGCCACACGGGCTGCCTTGGCCTGCGCACGGCCCCGCGGCCTCGGCGGGACCCGCCTGCTTTGCGCCATCCAAGGCACTCGGCCGGCCCCAAACCTGCCTGCCGCTCCTGTCCCACCCAGCGTCGGGCACCACCACCACCATCGCCCTGACACCGTGTCCCCAGGTGCCACATCCGGACGACTCAACACCTTGCAGAGAGAGCGACTCCACCACCTCCCAGAGCAACATCGTCTGACGCTGGACAGCTCTTCCAGGAAAAGCTCCTGCTTTAACATCAGAACTGTCCATGTAAATAACTAGTAGTAGGGAAAAAAAAAAAATCCAAAAAAAACCCCCAAAAAATACACACACAAAAAATATTAGACTAGGAATAATTAGAAGAATATGAAGAAGATTAAGAAACAGTAGCATTCAATAAGGATAGGAATTAAGAATAGAAAGAAATTGAATAAGAATAGGAATAAGTATAGGACTAAGAATAGGAATAAGTATAGGAATAAGAATAGGAATAAGAATAAGAAGAATATGAATAAGAAGTAGAAGAAGAATAGAAGAAGGAAAAGTAAAAGAAGAAGAAAATGAAGAAGAAGGAGAAAAGGGAAAAGTACAAGGAGAAGAAAGGAAGAAGGACAAAGAGAAGAAATAGTAGTAGATTATTATAATAAAAACTAAAATGAATCAAATATTATGCTAATAATATTATGAGTAAGTCATGTTGAAATAAACATCCCCACATCTTTTAGAGTCATAGTATACTTACGGGTTGGGAAGGACATCAAAAATCACCTAGTTCCATCTATTATCCTACTCCTTCTTTCTCTCCCTCTCAGTCCTCTGAACTCCTTCTTGCAGGTCCCCGTCCTCCTTATGCTGGGGCCCCCACACACGCATGTCGTGCTCCAGGCAGGGTCTCACAAAAATGGCCCAGAGGGCCACGCTCACCTCCCTTGCCTGCTGCCCTTTGCCCCTTTCCATGCAGCCCAGCCCACGGCTGCTCTCTGGGCTGGCAGCACCCACTGCCGGCTCGCGCTCAGCTTCTCCTCCCTGCGCACCCCAAGAGCTTCTCCTCAGCCCCTGCCCCGCTCGGCTTCCTGTCCCCTGCAAAGGCCCTGCTGAGGGCAGCTCCAGCCACTCTCTGTGCCATTGGAAAAGCCATTGCTGAGCCCCGGGGCCGAGGCGCAGCCCTCCCTGAGGCACACCCCTCATCCCTGGCCTGCAGCCGCCCATGGAGCCGCTGACCACGACTCCCTGCCTGCGGCCATCCAAACAATTCCTCTGGCCCCGCACAGCCCAGCCTGCAAAGCCAGGCCTGGCACTGTGGGGCTCGGGGGGGGTCTGTCCTGGGGCACCGGGCCTCACAGGGCTCTGGGCTCAGCAGCGCTGGCACACACTGAAATGGGATGGCAAATGGCTTAAACGCTGCCAGCAAGGAGATTTGCACATTATGGCTAAACTGAATAAAGAGGCTGAGACCACCCCAGCTCACCCCTCCTTCACCTGACGGCAGCTTTGGTCCGGGACTTGAGCGGCCTAACAGCACCTGAGGTACCATAAAGGTGACACCACTGAGCAATTGCCTCTGCTCTAGGGACAAGGACACAAGACTCAGGCAGGAGAATGTATCCAAAGAAAGCCAAACCCAGCAGCTGTGCTGAAAATCACCTTGGGCCAGGCTGGGGCTGGGGAAGGCCGTAGCCCACAGGCTCATCCGCTGAGGCCACCTTTGCACACACTGCCCACAGCCAGCCAGGGAGGACGAGAGTTCTGGGGCTGTGGGGGAACCTCTGCTCACAGGCAGTCAACACCCATCCTCCCTCACACAAACTGCCTCAGCCGGAAAATGCCCACCCAGGAAAGGCCACATCCACGGCACATCGCCATGAGGGACACCTGAGGAGGGGCCAGAATCCATCCAAGAGCCCCAAAGCGCTGCCCAGACTCACTGCTGAGGCCTTGCAGCACAGCACTGCTCCTGATGCAAAGGGATGCAGCAGAGCCAGAGGCTGCTGCCATGGCTGTGCCAGACTCGTCCCTGACAGGGGAGGAACCCGGGCCTTCCCCCCTGGCCCAAGTGTGCACTGACCCCCTGAACTCCGTGTTTGTGGGGGACCCTGAGCACCAAGAAGACAGAGATGCAGAGAATCCACAGTATGCCACTGGGATCCATCTCCAAGGGATCTGTGGATGCTCTCCATCAGAGAGCAGGATTCCATTGGGATCCACAGAGTGCTGAGGTTTTCTACTTCATTTGCCTCTGACACTCTCTTTCTCTCCCCCCACCTCTATTCCATTTCTATTTTTCTCTCTCTCTCATTCTGTCTCTCTCTAGTTTACCGTTCAATAAAACCCATGCTATTGACTTTGGCACACGGTCTCATTTGCACCCTAATTGAGGCAGAGCCATTTCTGATCATTTTAATCAGTGGATCACGACAAGGGGCTAGAAGCCCTCCGGTCTGGGTGCTGCTCCATGCCACTTCCACGGGCTTGGGCTGCTGAAGGGGTGCTGGGCTGGGCCCTTTGTGACGCAGGGGCGTTCTATCGGGTTCCTGGGCGTTGTTGGGCGTTCTGTTGTCCCGGTGACATGGAACAGCCCCAACCTGCAGGGGTATATAAGGGGCACAGGGCCCTGCGCTGCCCAGTCCCAGGAGTGCCACTCATACAGGAGGAAGCAGCTCCAGGGACTTCTGTGCCTTACAGCACAATGAACATGGAGCAGGGAAAGACCCACCCAAACTCCAAAGCAGCCAGCCCCATGCCCAGCAGGCCAGAAGATCAGGCCATCAGCGGGCAGTGGCTGGCAGCAGGTGACAGTTCTGACCTGCCGGCCTGCAGCAGTGTCACCTATAGCTGCCATCAGGGATCCCCAGCGGAAGCCGGCATTGGGCAGGAGCTTTCCCCAGAAGACATCCACGACACTCACCATCTGTCCGACTGGGATGACTGCGTCCAGGAAGAGCTGTCCCACAGCGATGTCGCTTGTCACCAGGAAGCGTCAGACTGGGAGGAGTCCATGGCCCAGCAGTTTTCTGAGGAGGAAGTCTCCGTTCAGCAGGTGGAGTCCCCAGGGCATGGTGAGACACCCTCTCTGCCGTCCGACTGGGAGAACGACAGCCTCCCAGACCTCATGCAGCACAGCTGGGAACAGACCACCGGGGACAAGGCCGTGCTGCATGAGGAAGACGAGTGGGACGGAGTGAGCGTCCTCGAGCTCACTGAAGACCAGGCAGAGCGAGAGCGACGATGGGCAGGTTTGTCCGCAGGCGGGTTCCCCGGGGCTGCCCCTCGCGAGGCCTGGGTTGAGCCGGCAGCAGCCGAGCCGAGCTCCCCAGGGCCGTGCTGCGCCTCCTCCCCTGCCCGTGTGGAGGCGCCCGTGGCCATCAAGAGGCGGCCATCGCGGCTGCGGCGGGCACTGCGGGCGCTGCGCCGCCTCTGCCGCTGCCCCTGCCTGGCTCCGCACACCGAGCAGTAGGGGCCGCGGCCGGCGCCAGCCCGGGCCTCTGCCATGGCGGCCGGCCCGCAGCCATGCCCGGCCTGAGCGAGCCACACGGGCTGCCTTGGCCTGCGCACGGCCCCGCGGCCTCAGCGGGACCCGCCTGCTTTGCACCATCCAAGGCACTCAGCCGGCCCCAAACCTGCCTGCCGCTCCTGTCCCACCCAGCGTCGGGCACCACCACCACCATCGCCCTGACACCGTGTCCCCAGGTGCCACATCCGGACGACTCAACACCTTGCAGAGAGAGCGACTCCACCACCTCCCAGAGCAACATCCTCTGACGCTGGACAGCTCTTCCAGGAAAAGCTCCTGCTTTAACATCACACCCTTCCATGTAAATAACTAGTAGTAGGGAAAAAAAAAAAAATCCAAAAAAAACCCACAAAACCCCCAAAAAATACACACACAAAAAATATTAGACTAGGAATAATTAGAAGAATATGAAGAAGATTAAGAAACAGTAGCATTCAATAAGGATAGGAATTAAGAATAGAAAGAAATTGAATAAGAATAGGAATAAGTATAGGACTAAGAATAGGAATAAGTATAGGAATAAGAATAGGAATAAGAATAAGAAGAATATGAATAAGAAGTAGAAGAAGAATAGAAGAAGGAAAAGTAAAAGAAGAAGAAAATGAAGAAGAAGGAGAAAAGGGAAAAGTACAAGGAGAAGAAAGGAAGAAGGACAAAGAGAAGAAATAGTAGTAGATTATTATAATAAAAACTAAAATGAATCAAATATTATGCTAATAATATTATGAGTAAGTCATGTTGAAATAAACATCCCCACATCTTTTAGAGTCATAGTATACTTACGGGTTGGGAAGGACATCAAAAATCACCTAGTTCCATCTATTATCCTACTCCTTCTTTCTCTCCCTCTCAGTCCTCTGAACTCCTTCTTGCAGGTCCCCGTCCTCCTTATGCTGGGGCCCCCACACACGCATGTCGTGCTCCAGGCAGGGTCTCACAAAAATGGCCCAGAGGGCCACGCTCACCTCCCTTGCCTGCTGCCCTTTGCCCCTTTCCATGCAGCCCAGCCCACGGCTGCTCTCTGGGCTGGCAGCACCCACTGCCGGCTCGCGCTCAGCTTCTCCTCCCTGCGCACCCCAAGAGCTTCTCCTCAGCCCCTGCCCCGCTCGGCTTCCTGTCCCCTGCAAAGGCCCTGCTGAGGGCAGCTCCAGCCACTCTCTGTGCCATTGGAAAAGCCATTGCTGAGCCCCGGGGCCGAGGCACCGCCCTCCCTGAGGGACACCCCTCATCCCTGGCCTGCAGCCGCCCATGGAGCCGCTGACCACGACTCCCTGCCTGCGGCCATCCAAACAATTCCTCTGGCCCCGCACAGCCCAGCCTGCAAAGCCAGGCCTGGCACTGTGGGGCTCGGGGGGGGTCTGTCCTGGGGCACCGGGCCTCACAGGGCTCTGGGCTCAGCAGCGCTGGCACGCACTGAAATGTGATGGCAAATGGCTTAAACGCTGCCAGCAAGGAGATTTGCACATTATGGCTAAACTGAATAAAGAGGCTGAGGACCACCCCAGCTCACCCCTCCTTCACCTGACGGCAGCTTTGGTCCGGGACTTGAGCGGCCTAACAGCACCTGAGGTACCATAAAGGTGACACCATTGAGCAATTGCCTCTGCTCTAGGGACAAGGACACAAGACTCAGGCAGGAGAATGTATCCAAAGAAAGCCAAACCCAGCAGCTGTTCAGAAAATCGCCTTGGGCCAGGCTGGGGCTGGGGAAGGCCGTAGCCCACAGGCTCATCTGCTGAGGCCACCTTTGCACACACTGCCCACAGCCAGCCAGGGAGGACGAGAGTTCTGGGGCTGTGGGGGAACCTCTGCTCACAGGCAGTCAACACCCATCCTCCCTCACACAAACTGCCTCAGCCGGAAAATGCCCACCCAGGGAAGGCCACATCCACGGCACATCGCCGTGAGGGACACCTGAGGAGGGGCCAGAATCCATCCAAGAGCCCCAAAGCGCTGCCCAGACTCACTGCTGAGGCCTTGCAGCACAGCACTGCTCCTGATGCAAAGGGATGCAGCAGAGCCAGAGGCTGCTGCCATGGCTGTGCCAGACTTGTCCCTGACAGGGGAGGAACCCGGGCCTTCCCCCCTGGCCCAAGTGTGCACTGACCCCCTGAACTCCGTGTTTGTGGGGGACCCTGAGCACCAAGAAGACAGAGATGTAGAGAATCCACAGTATGCCACTGGGATCCATCTCCAAGGGATCTGTGGATGCTCTCCATCAGAGAGCAGGATTCCATTGGGATCCACAGAGTGCTGAGGTTTTCTACTTCATTTGCCTCTGACACTCTCTTTCTCTCCCCCCACCTCTATTCCATTTCTATTTTTCTCTCTCTCTCATTCTGTCTCTCTCTAATTTACCGTTCAATAAAACCCATGCTATTGACTTTGGCACACGGTCTCATTTGCACCCTAATTGAGGCAGAGCCATTTCTGATCATTTTAATCAGTGGATCACGACAAGGGGCTAGAAGCCCTCCGGTCTGGGTGCTGCTCCATGCCACTTCCACGGGCTTGGGCTGCTGAAGGGGTGCTGGGCTGGGCCCTTTGTGACGCAGGGGCGTTCTATCGGGTTCCTGGGCGTTGTTGGGCGTTCTGTTGTCCCGGTGACATGGAACAGCCCCAACCTGCAGGGGTATATAAGGGGCACAGGGCCCTGCGCTGCCCAGTCCCAGGAGTGCCACTCATACAGGAGGAAGCAGCTCCAGGGACTTCTGTGCCTTACAGCACAATGAACATGGAGCAGGGAAAGACCCACCCAAACTCCAAAGCAGCCAGCCCCATGCCCAGCAGGCCAGAAGATCAGGCCATCAGCGGGCAGTGGCTGGCAGCAGGTGACAGCTCTGGCCTGCCGGCCTGCAGCAGTGTCACCTATAGCTGCCATCAGGGATCCCCAGCGGAAGCCGGCATTGGGCAGGAGCTTTCCCCAGAAGACATCCACGACACTCACCATCTGTCCGACTGGGATGACTGCGTCCAGGAAGAGCTGTCCCACAGCGATGTCGCTTGTCACCAGGAAGCGTCAGACTGGGAGGAGTCCATGGCCCAGCAGTTTTCTGAGGAGGAAGTCTCCGTTCAGCAGGTGGAGTCCCCAGGGCATGGTGAGACACCCTCTCTGCCGTCCGACTGGGAGAACGACAGCCTCCCAGACCTCATGCAGCACAGCTGGGAACAGACCACCGGGGACAAGGCCGTGCTGCATGAGGAAGACGAGTGGGACGGAGTGAGCGTCCTCGAGCTCACTGAAGACCAGGCAGAGCGAGAGCGACGATGGGCAGGTTTGTCCGCAGGCGGGTTCCCCGGGGCTGCCCCTCGCGAGGCCTGGGTTGAGCCGGCAGCAGCCGAGCCGAGCTCCCCAGGGCCGTGCTGCGCCTCCTCCCCTGCCCGTGTGGAGGCGCCCGTGGCCATCAAGAGGCGGCCATCGCGGCTGCGGCGGGCACTGCGGGCGCTGCGCCGCCTCTGCCGCTGCCCCTGCCTGGCTCCGCACACCGAGCAGTAGGGGCCGCGGCCGGCGCCAGCCCGGGCCTCTGCCATGGCGGCCGGCCCGCAGCCATGCCCGGCCTGAGCGAGCCACACGGGCTGCCTTGGCCTGCGCACGGCCCCGCGGCCTCGGCGGGACCCGCCTGCTTTGCGCCATCCAAGGCACTCGGCCGGCCCCAAACCTGCCTGCCGCTCCTGTCCCACCCAGCGTCGGGCACCACCACCACCATCGCCCTGACACCGTGTCCCCAGGTGCCACATCCGGACGACTCAACACCTTGCAGAGAGAGCGACTCCACCACCTCCCAGAGCAACATCCTCTGACGCTGGACAGCTCTTCCAGGAAAAGCTCCTGCTTTAACATCACACCCTTCCATGTAAATAACTAGTAGTAGGGAAAAAAAAAAAATCCAAAAAAAACCCACAAAACCCCCAAAAAATACACACACAAAAAATATTAGACTAGGAATAATTAGAAGAATATGAAGAAGATTAAGAAACAGTAGCATTCAATAAGGATAGGAATTAAGAATAGAAAGAAATTGAATAAGAATAGGAATAAGTATAGGACTAAGAATAGGAATAAGTATAGGAATAAGAATAGGAATAAGAATAAGAAGAATATGAATAAGAAGTAGAAGAAGAATAGAAGAAGGAAAAGTAAAAGAAGAAGAAAATGAAGAAGAAGGAGAAAAGGGAAAAGTACAAGGAGAAGAAAGGAAGAAGGACAAAGAGAAGAAATAGTAGTAGATTATTATAATAAAAACTAAAATGAATCAAATATTATGCTAATAATATTATGAGTAAGTCATGTTGAAATAAACATCCCCACATCTTTTAGAGTCATGGTATACTTACGGGTTGGGAAGGACATCAAAAATCACCTAGTTCCATCTGATTATCCTACTCCCTCTTTCTCTCCCTCTCAGTCCTCTGAACTCCTTCTTGCAGGTCCCCGTCCTCCTTATGCTGGGGCCCCCACACACGCATGTCGTGCTCCAGGCAGGGTCTCACAAAAATGGCCCAGAGGGCCACGCTCACCTCCCTTGCCTGCTGCCCTTTGCCCCTTTCCATGCAGCCCAGCCCACGGCTGCTCTCTGGGCTGGCAGCACCCACTGCCGGCTCGCGCTCAGCTTCTCCTCCCTGCGCACCCCAAGAGCTTCTCCTCAGCCCCTGCCCCGCTCGGCTTCCTGTCCCCTGCAAAGGCCCTGCTGAGGGCAGCTCCAGCCACTCTCTGTGCCATTGGAAAAGCCATTGCTGAGCCCCGGGGCCGAGGCACCGCCCTCCCTGAGGGACACCCCTCATCCCTGGCCTGCAGCCGCCCATGGAGCCGCTGACCACAACTCCCTGCCTGCGGCCATCCAAACAATTCCTCTGGCCCCGCACAGCCCAGCCTGCAAAGCCAGGCCTGGCACTGTGGGGCTCAGGGGGGTCTGTCCTGGGGCACCGGGCCTCACAGGGCTCTGGGCTCAGCAGCGCTGGCACACACTGAAATGTGATGGCAAATGGCTTAAACGCTGCCAGCAAGGAGATTTGCACATTATGGCTAAACTGAATAAAGAGGCTGAGGACCACCCCAGCTCACCCCTCCTTCACCTGACGGCAGCTTTGGTCCGGGACTTGAGCGGCCTAACAGCACCTGAGGTACCATAAAGGTGACACCACTGAGCAATTGCCTCTGCTCTAGGGACAAGGACACAAGACTCAGGCAAGTGAGAAAGAAACAAGGCAGAAGTCCTTATAAACACATCCCTACCCTGTGTCAGAGAACAGTGTAAAAGGTTTTCCTTGGCAATAACAGCTCAGAAGAGAAGCCACCGAATAAAAAAGGAAAAATATATCTTTACAGAAGTTTAAAATTTATTTAAGGCTACATGATCTATTTAGATAAGAGTTTAGTAACTATTTTTTGAAGAAGTCAGGTATGCCTATGCTTGATGCTTGATGGTATTCAATAACAAAGTTATTTGTATTTGTACATTGTGATAAACAGCAGAAGAAAGATTTACACCAATTCATACCCATAGGTTTAAGTGACCCTGAGATTTTCTTACAAAACCAAAGACAACTGGAGCCAGAAAGAAATTTTTCTATCTGATGTATTTGGTCATTTAAAACACCCGTCATATTAAAAATGTTATGTCCGATCAAATACTGTGTAAAAAAAAAAAATCTCAATTTGCTGAAAGCATTCAAAATAAATACATCTTGAGAATTGGTAATATTAAACTGCATCTTACTTAATATATAAGAAAGTCTTTTTTAATATTGATTTGACACTTCACAACTTTTCTGACCCCTAACTCTCTAACTTTCCGAATTCCACTTTGTTCAAAAGGCAACATTGCGGCAATCAAAGACCTGCTTCACAACTCTAGTGATCACATTCTTTTCCTTTATTGCATATTAGGCCTGTTTCTTTACAGGGTGAATTTGGTAGGGGATAATCTTGTTATCCAGTAGACAATCATATTTCATGAACATGCTGTCTTCAGTACAATATTACCAATATCCCTTTTAAGAAAAAATTCACACTTACCTTCGGTCCATTTTGTTAAATTAATTATATAAAGCCTACAACTCCCCTCTAGAGAGCAATAATGGCTTTACCAGTCATCAGTTGAAATGTTTCATTAAACTACTCTCATACCTTTGAAGCTCATCTTAAAATAAGCCATTGTTATAAATACTAATTACGTAATATATTTTGAGGGAAGGAGTTGGAAATGAGTACACAATTTCCACAAAAGCAAAAGATAAATGGTCAATTTACATTCAGCAGGAGGTGATGCTTGATGTTCCATTAAGAGACATTAAACTTCTTGGCTAATTGTAAGAATCAAGTGAAGGAATAAATTTTTTAGTGAGCTCAATGGGACATTGATTAAACCAAAATACTAAGATCTCTGTCCCCAGTGCGGGTGAAGTATTTAATTTCAAGAAAACGAGTGACTCTTGTTTTATTCAGCTGGACTCCAATAGATTTAGCTGGATTTCAATAGATTAGAGTGAAAATATTCATTCTGCTACAATTTCAAATTTAAATATATTTTCTTTTGTCCTTTTACATCTCTAATTAATAGGAATAAAAAAAACCTTGCAATTAACAGCACTTCTCTATTAAAAACTATGACATCAAACTCTTCTGCACAGAAGCTGTTTTGTTTAATCTAAAATCCTCTCTGTTTTTGGTTGTTTGTATTTCTATACCAACTCTTTATTGTATTTTACTCTGAAGATATTAAGATGCAAGAAATATGCCTCTTTACATTTGGCCCCTGCACAAATCCTTCAAAATATATCTAGAAGATAGCACGAGGGCTCCAGAAATCCCACTTTTCTAATGTTTTCTTTTAATTAGGATACATGAAATCAAGTTCTATAACCCTCAGAAAGTGAATGAATGGAAGAAATGAAAGGAAGAGCAGGCATTATATCTTGAAATAGAAAAGAATATTTAAAGTGTCTTTAATCTATCATTATGTTCAAACTTCAGGAAAATATTTTGTCTTCAAAATTTTGACTCTTTTCAAATATAGTCCTTAAACTGTTCTTTGTGGATCCTACAAAAAGCAAACAAAGAAAGTTTCATTTCCTTTGGAGTGACTTTCCTTTTCACTCTTTAAATAGCAGAGGAAAAAAAAAACCAACAAACTACAGAAAAGTATCTTGCTGAAAGTATGAGCAGAAAGCTTTTACAACTGGAAACAAAATGAGTACAAGTTTGGTTTTTTAGATGAAATGTCAGAGAGGTCAAATTTATTTTGTAGAAGCATGAGTGGATTAATGAAAAAAGAGTTCTTGCTTTCAACAGGTTTTCACCAAATGGTTTCCTAAATGCTACATTAGCATCACTAAATGCACAACACCAGCAGTAGTGGTGGCCATTTTAGGAGAAGTTGTACATTGATTTTTTTTTTCCTTCTAGACTTCTTTTACATTATAAGTGTGAGTAGGTCTATAACTGAAATATTTGAACATAAGGCACACAGGCATCACCTTCCTCTCTTACATAGAGACATAGCCCTACAAAATTTAGATGCTGAGTAAAGCAGAATGAGAAATCAGTAACATTAGTCTTATTAGTACAATGCAAATGTTAGCTGCTTAAAATGATCCAAGTGTTTACTTCCCAGACAGGAAATAAGTTTCAGCCTTTAATTATAATGATGCCACACCAGCAATGCAAAAATAAAAAGACAGGAGAGACCTGCATAGCATACACCTTTATTTTGACTTCCAATATCTGTGAAGATTTAAATTAGATGACCTCTTTCAAATTAAAAAACTCTTCTCCATTGGGAATATTTTGCTCATTAAATTTTTCTCATAAGACATCATTTTTGAATTTCTGTATTTAACCAATATTGGCTGTTGGCTGCCATAGATGTTACAAGAACTTCTTTTCATGTGAGGTTTTATTTTCATCTTGAATATATTTGGATAATCCTTCTAGGAATCCCACAAAGACCCCAAAAGGACATATAGAAGACATAAATCTTCCTTTTTTCTAACTGAGTGAATATTCTGACCACAAAAAAATCATATTCTCTGACAATCTATTAACTTGACAGAAAGAATAATATTTTTTGAGGAAGTCTCTCAAAAACAGAATGACTTTGAAGCTTCTGTCTCTGACCTCATTACATGAAAACAGGATATATTTCTCTGAGACATGCATATGGATTTTATCTTTCTCCCCTGGTAATCATTCAGAATTACAGTTTGCATTATCTACTGTAAATGTAAATATTGGAGAGCTTTGCTGCTCACGATAGCAAGAATTTAAAATTTGACATTTTATTCCTTCTTAACAACTTGAAAAACTCTCGGACTATGACTTAGCAAGACTTGCTTTTAAATGCTCAACATCTGAGACTTCCTACAGTAGAAAACATAGAGCAGAGACAGCTGTTAACAGATGTATAGAGTGAAACAAGTTGTAAGACTTGGAGAAAGAAGAAAGATGGATGAGTAATGGTTTATTTTGGATGTCAAACTGGTACAGAAAAGCAGAAATAAGACTGGGAGATTCTGGTGCTAGTGGTGATGGTGAAAACAACAATGGGTGTCAGGTGAGAGATGTAAATAAAGGATGCCATAAAGAAATGCTTTAGATTTGAATACTATACTCAATTTATTAAATTGACTCTAATGTTGAGATTTTTTGCCTTTTGAAGAAAACCATAATAATGGCAATTTCCCTTCAAGAAGAGGAAAGCACTGCCATCAAAATAAATGCTCTTGTTACAGAAATTATTGATTATAATAGCTTTGTCTAAAATGCCTTCTTATTCAGGACTGACTGATCAATAAATGTACCCAAACCACGCTAGTTCCCTTCTTTTGCTACTAAATTATTCATTTCAGACATCATGTTCCTTACAGAAGTTCTCATTTTTATAAAAGCCTTCCCTAGGACATTATCTGCATTGCAGAAAACTCTTCTGGTAGCCATGTGGTTTAGTTATTTTTATATTCTACATAGTCTAAGTATTTTCTCACACAGACATTGCATTACTTTATTTTCTGTTTGTTTGTGGGTTTTTTTTCAGTTTCAATACATTTAGATAATTCTTTCAAGAATATTAATTAATTACCCCTTCAGATCTCATTAAAATCCTTGTTGTGCCCAGTTTTTATGCCAATAGTGGTTCTGTGGATCGTATTTGTAATGATTTACATCCAGATATTTATATAATATATGCTGCTGTCAATCTACTTCATTTTCATATACTGCTGTTTTAATCAATAGATAAAATACAGATGTTAAAACATGTCAACTTGGACACAAAACACATTCCTAATTATATCCAGGGTTTCATGAACTCACCACAAAAACAGAAAAAGATGTATTCAAGGGGAACCATAAACAGTACATGAGTACTGTGGTTGATGATAGGAAATAAATGCTCAACTGAGTCATAGTCCTGACTCAGGTCACAAACGGATTTTGCTAAAAATGAAAATATTCCAAGAATAAAATACAGATTTAACAGAGAAAATAGAGAATCATTTTATACCAGGATACTTTTACAGAGGCCTGCTGGCTGAGGAGGGCAGTTAAGACTTTACAGCAACTGAAAGAGACTGCAGAAACACTGCTGGGTAATCATAGAATATCATGAGTTGGAAAGGATCCATAATGATCACCAATTTCTAATTCCTGGCCCTGCACAGGACAGCCTCAAGAATCACACCAAGTACCTGAGAGCATTGCCCAAATGCTTCTTGAATTCTGTCAGACTCGATGCCATGACCACTTCCCTGAGGAGCCCAAATAGGATAGATATAGATATATGTAATAGATGAAGAAAATATCAATAAGCCTAAATAGACAGAAAAAAAAAAAAAGCCAAACATTGTAAGTGCTTGGATACCTGTCTAGTCAACCTCTGACCCCAAAAAAGAGAAAGATATCCTTACCTCTGAGCATGACTGATGAACCATGGAATGTCAGCCAGCTGAG
The DNA here is from genome assembly GCF_052056855.1 of Sturnus vulgaris. Classification (NCBI taxonomy): domain Eukaryota; kingdom Metazoa; phylum Chordata; class Aves; order Passeriformes; family Sturnidae; genus Sturnus; species Sturnus vulgaris. The sequence goes on from NC_142246.1 coordinate 67,642,858, forward strand.
GGTGGCCAAAAAGTTATGACATTAATCAATAAAAGAGATCAGGATTTAAATAGTGTTTATTCTCCAGTTCAATGCCAAGCACGCTGAATTTTTTTGGTTGGTTTTGCTGCTTTTCAAACAATTTATCAAGACAAAAGTATCAGTAACAAAATCTCAATTTCACTAATAGAAGAAAAAAGTAATATTAAGGCTATAGATATGTAAAAGATACATAACACATTTTAAATTAATTGCATGTAAGATGTGAAACAATAGAATTTTAATTTTTTTGCCTAACAGATAAAAGGTTTATTCACATGAAAATCCAACATTGCAGTTTCCTTCTGAATAAAGAAGAGTAGTATTACAGCTTTTATAAAAAAATCTTTTGAGACTCTCAGAATCAGTAAGCTATCATTACGCAAGCAATTCAATTAAAGTAATCTTTTGAGATTTAATAACTATCTTCTGTAATAATCATAACTGTGAGAGAGAAAGACACAAAGTGTTTAATTTTATTGCAGTATTTATACTCTGTCTCACTCTGCTGCCCCATTAATTTATAACCTATATGTTCAAGACAGAATAAAAGGAAGCAAACTCAATTATAAACTATGCAGCACAAGGCATATTCTGTTTTATATTTATTCTTGTCTAATTTCAAATATAGAAAATGGGTTTTATATTCTTAAACATATCACACTCACCATTTAGGGCCAGAAAAATCTATTTTATGTAAAGATTGGGACTAGCCTTAGCCCTGTATTTCAACTACAGTTCTTTGTGGAAACTGTTTCAAGATCAGCAACCCAAGAAATCAGTTTGAAGAGAAGCCATGTGTGAAAATGATTCTCTGCAAGTCCTTAATACAGAGGAACAGAGCCTTTATTATAGACTGAGGTGGTCTCTGCAGTAGTTCTGGCTCATTCTCCAGAAGGAAAGATGAAAATATTATCTTATCTGTAAAAACCTATAGTTAGTTAGTGACCAGTTCATACATCACCTAGCCTAGAGTCAACAATCTTCTACATCTGGGATGTATTTTTTTCTCAAAACTATATGTGTAGAACGACTGCAATTAGTAAAGAAAAATTACATTACCATCTCAATACTGCTCACAGTTTCCTATGAAGCATTGTTACCTGAATTTGCCTTCCCGTGTCTCCTGCTGTGACCTTTTGTCCTTCTGTCCTTCACCTCTTGCTTTACTTGTGTCTCCTCAACCATAATACTCCTGTACCCTTTCACTCTTCAGCCTTCACTTTCCCAGGGGACTCTGTCCAGAGGTCCAATGGTGCTGATTTCTGATAAACCCCTCGTGCCAAAAGCTTATCCCAACCAGACAAATCCACTTATCCATCCTCACTGGACACATGGGATCTGTTCTAGGAACTCCTGCAAGCAAATGCAGCAGAATCACAGGACAAAAGCAGTCCCACAAAAGACTGTCACATTTAAGTTAGCCTTTTGACAAACTTTACTCTTGACAAATATCACAATTTCAACTAGACAGAGTCTGTGCTGCACAGAGACTTCTGGAACAGTATCTCTCATCCCCAGAATGGTTTCAGGGAAGATGAGGAGGAAGGCTGACGAGAAGAACTGATAATTCATTCAGACAGGGGAAAAGCTTAAAAGGTTTGAATCCAGTGAAATATTTGAAAAACAGTCCCTCCATACTGCTCTGTGCAGCTGTGAGCTGGAACAGAGGGTCCAAAGTATGGTGCATTCATCAACTCCTTTCTGAGAGCAGCAGTATCAGGCAGTTCTATGAGAGATCATCAATAAAACCCTTTGATGTGATGTCTATTGCCAGCAGCTCACTTAAGTGACTTTCATTCCAAATATCCAATAAGGGTTAGATTAGAATTAGATGTAGATACAAGAAATTACAGCAATGATTTTTGAGTGCCTGCCAAAAAAGAAATAACTGTAACTCAGAGAGGAGACAACAAAAAGAAATATGAAGTAAGGATTGCTCTCTATATTTTGTAGTAGAAAAAATGGAAGGTGTGAAAAAACATGGGATAGGTTCAAAATAAAATACATGAGCTGCTTCACGAAGCAGAATGTATCGCACTGTGGACCTCAATTCAGTGTTAGAAGTTGGCAGGGATTCAAAGAGCAAATAGACAAACCAACAGAATGTTTATCTGGGAAAGGGTGTTTAGGACAAGGGCATCCCCTCCAGCTCCAGAAGCCTTGCAGACAAGAGACTATTCTATGAGCATCGTTGTGTTTTGCTTGACTTTACAGCCTTCCCCAAACTTCCTGAACAGTTCGTTGCTATAGGAAACAGAATAGCCCAGAAGAAAGTCATTGATCCCATGTGCTGCTCTCACACTTTGAAATTCATCAAGATGAACTTACTATGTTTTGCACATTTGACACTAACAAGCTTCTCACACAGCAAACAAGTGCCCAAGTAGTTAGTAGCTCCTTGCCTTTTTATATTACATTTGCTCAATGATTTTGAAGCACGGTGATATTCTGTGAACAAATCACCCAATCTGGTTATCTGAGTTTATATAAAGTTATGCAAAATCAGGGCTGACTTGGCTTCATTATGAGACTGATGATTTACTTTTCAGAGCTATGATGGTACATAGCTTGCAAGGAAGGGAAATTCAAGACATCTTGTGTATCATCCCAGGTGAAGGATGATCTGCAAAGATAAAAAAATAATAATCCTACCATCAAATGGAGGGCAAAGGTATCAAAGAAGATCACAGGAGGATATAATCTTTATCACTAGGAAGAAGATATAATCTCCAATTATAGCAAATACAAGTTTAATGCAATCCATATGATTTCACTATCATTACCCCAACAAAAACAAAACCAAAGAGTAGCAAGGAAAGCTGAGGTTTGCCAATTTTGCTAAAGTTGTCTTTTCCCCTAGAAAATTCTTCAAACCTGCTGGCAAACAGCAAACATCCCTTCTGAAGAATTTCAAATGCCTCACACAGGAGGGACTGGCAATCCCCCAAAAGCAGGCTTACTTCTATTGTACTGGTTCTCTTCATTTCTAAGAGCAAAACATCCAACCTACAGACTATGTTGAAATCAAAGGGGCACTGAATACCAGGGGAAACAACCCCAGCTAAATGGAAACAAAAGAAACTGCATTTTCCCTCCTCAACTACAGGCAGAGAAACCTTGCTTTTCTCATTTAGTGTTGACTGCTTTCAGAAGTTCCCTGAGTCTTCTCAGCTGGTTTTGTGAGCATTCAGACCATCCTTACAGACTCATGTGCCACGTCAGGAAAGCAGACAAGAGAACCAAAATGGACAGAAAAGTGAGGCAAATCTCCAACGCTAAACCACGAGCATGCTATTTTACTTGATCAAGTTTGTCAAATCCTGGTGCTCCTGCATAGGTACAGAGTCAAACAGTGCTCCTTGCAATGGCAAAGGAAGTAAATGTGACCTGGTGTGAAGCTTTGGGTCCTTTCAAAAGTTGCTCAGACTATCAGTTCCTCTAAAGAATCAATTATCAATCTTCTTTGTGCATTTTTAATGATTCATCTAAATAACATATTCTGTAATTTAATATTTCATTTAATTTTGTGATCAAGTTACATAATGCATACATCGAATCACACTGTCAGATGATTCTTCATTGATTCATGTACAGATTTTTCTGTCTAAATTCTTATTCATACAATAGCTCAAAGAGTATATTTTAATTAAAGGATGCATAGAATTTTGTTTTGCAAATTTTAGTTACAAAGACGTGTGTTTTGTTGATACTGTTTATTTTTAAGACTTTCAACAGACTACACCTTAAAGGATGAGTTACACATTAACTGTTGACATTTTAGAAACCTTTATTTAGCAGAATGCATATTTCAGGATCTGGATGTCTCATGTTCTTGTTGAGCTGCATATCTCACCAGTTGAGCAGAGTTTACTAGTGGAGATTTCCAGCACAAAGTTTCCTGTACTTCACTGTGCAAATGCATGCTCCAGATTAAATTATATGTAGTTTAGGTGGAGACAGACTTTGTCAAGCAAGACTTGAGCTGAAAATTTAAATGCTATGTCATAAATTCAGAACAGAACAAGCTAGTTCTCATTAAAGCAGTGTTATTTTACTTATTAGAAATGGATTCCATCATCCATAAACCCATACAACCAACAGAGATTTTACTTGCAGGTGTCTTTTTTTCTTTTTTCTTTTTTGATTTGTGGATAAGTATTTCTCTATTGGTGAAGATACTTTTTGCTTAAGGAACACATGATGCAGACCAAAATGGTAAGAACAGCCAGCAATACTTCACTTTTATGTGGCCCACAACTGAAAATCTGCTCTTTCTCACTGATACCTTTGTTTATACATAACAAATTAATGCCTTTTTCCCTGAACATGGAAAACAGGAAATCTGAAGTTGGAATATCTTAACACCCCATACTCATCAGAAAAAACATTACCTCTGGTCCTGATCCAGCCTCTTCCCAGGACAAACTTATGTTTTCCAGTTTTTAACTATGAACAATCACTGCAATAGAAAAAAAGTTATTTCAAATGATGGTATCAGTAGGTTGCAGGCAAAGCAGTGGCACTTGAGAATTTCTGTAGTTTATTCATTTAGCTAAAATCCTGATTCATAGCATTTAAGGGATACTTTCTACATTGTTTTATATACCTGGTGAAAAAAAAGGAATTTCTTAGAACAAAGAGAAATGGCCTAATAGAAACAAGCACAAGCAAGCACAAAGAGAAAAGAAAGATATACCAAGAGTGAAATCCTCACTGTATCCTAAGTCTGCTTGGTAAACCTGGCCTAATAAATAATTTTTAGAATTAGGAACAGCTTCCACCTTCGAAGGAAGTCTGCAAAGCCTCAATTGGTACTTCCTGAGATCAGAGGAAAGGCTCTTGCTGACTTCTAGAAGATATTTTGGAGTGCCTGTGATTCTCTTTTCATGTTCTAAAGGAAGAGCCAGGAAATCGCTCTGCTTTTACCTTATGCTGGGACCAGACATCATCTAATGAGCACAGCAATTCTTCTCTTTTTTGTGCTAGCACTATGCCATGTACAATAGTGTAATTTAGAAAGAAAGCAAACTGAAGAATAACACCTCTCTTATTCTTCCACCTTGCACCAAATAACCCTTGCTCAAGCCCAATCCTTCCTTTCCTCAGAAGCCCTGCAGGTGACTGCAGCTGCTTTGTGCATTTGGCAGACAGCACAGTTACACAAGTCTGTGCACAAGCCTTCAGTGTACCTTCAGCTGGAACTGAGCTTGGCTGTGACACTCACAGGAGCTCATTCCTATTCTGTAATTGTTCATAGGGCTTGAACTGGGCCTTGGTAAATTTGTCAAGAAAAAATCCTTAAAAAATAAAATAAAATAAAGCACATTGATATAAGTCGTGCAGATATCTGTATATATCTTCACAACACAGTTCTAGTTTCTAATTCTACTAAATTCATCCCATTAATCTTTAGATAAAATTGATTACAGTTTTTTTTACTTTTTGTGGACTAACCCTTGTGAGCAACAGTGTTTTAAAAACTGCTGAATTTTTACTAAATTCCACTCCACCCCAAATCATTATAATTTTAGAATACAAGAGAATAATTTAGGAGAAAATCAGAACAAAAGGTTACCCAAACAAAGGTTTTGTCTATTGATTTTTTTCCTTTTAAACTAAGGGTACATTGAAATGCATCATAGAAATTGTAAAGAAAAAAATTAAAAAGCAAGTATTTTTTAAGGTTGTCAATATTTTTATCATCATATTTTCAAAATATATCAAATGTTTAAAGTGTGAGATTTCCCTCCATCCCCCGGCACCCAATTTGTTTTACGTTTTTAAGACAAGCTTCAAGACATGGACGATAACTTCTTGTGTAAAAATCATACAGACAAAGAGCAGGCAGATGACATCACAATTTCTATCTTTTTTCGGTGCTATTTTTAATTAGGTGATGCTCAGATGATGAAGTAGCACACCATTTTATTAATTAGGCTTATACATCTTTCTCCAAATTATTTGTCTGCACACTGAGAGGGCTATTAAATGTCTTTAACAGCCCACCCCATCATTGTATGTTGAGGGGAGAAAGAGAGAAAGCCTTCCCGAAAGAAGAAATGGGATGACGAAATATGAAATGTAAATGGAATTCCATTTTTAGCACGCGGTCAGTGATGTATGAGCTCAGAACCCAACTCACGCTGCATGAAAAATAGCAATGGCTGGAAATCAGCTGCACTACCAAATGGAAAATCTCAGAAGAAAGCACCACTATTGCTCAGCTCAGCTGATTTACATCAGGAGGAAAACATCTCTTCCTTCAGCAGCTTGCATCTATTTTGCTCAGCCTAACAGTATGCATTAAATATTTCGACCTTGGTGCCAAAATCACTTGAAATAGAAAACGTGGATGATAAATAACAAAAGGAAAGAGAAAAATTAAGGCCAAAGTAGGAGCCTATCTCATTTAAATAAATCAAACCACCATCTGAAAATAAAAGCATGCTCACTGGCTAAATGTGTATTGAGATATCTTAAATAACGTAGACTTGTTTTTAAAAAAACTGTAAGGATAACCTCAGCTGGAAAATTATAACCTAGATTTTGACCTTTGATTACTCAGCCTGAAAAATTGTGTGTCCATATTTATTGCAATTTTTCTTTGGAATCACTTCACAACCATTTTTCTCTCAATGAATGAAGATTATTTTAAACCTTTAGTCAAAATACTCATATTTCTTTATAAAAATACTCAGCATGAAGAATTCCTTATTAGCACTTCTTATTTTACTCTAACAATAATACCAACTTCTCTTTTTTCTTCAAAGGTTACAAAATACAATGCCTAACGGATCCTCCTGGCTGTTTTATATTTGACTGTACTTACATTTATCCCTATTTCAATACAAAGCTTGAAAGGCCCAAACAGGAACCTCTCTTGAGTTAATTTTAAACTGAATTTCTGTCTTAGGTTTTCAGTGTAAAACTGACAGCTTCACTCATCTTCAGAAGCCAAAGTTGAGAATTTATTTTATCCCCTCTAGAAAAAACTCTTCATTTCCATGACATTTATTTTTCTGGTTGCAGTCATAGCTTTCAAACGAGATTCACTATTCCAGGCAATGGAACCTTTGCTGCACACTAACCTGTACTAGAGTGGCTGCAAAACACATTTTCTGTTTGAAGCAGCAGACTTTAAAATATTGGTACATTTAACCATATAAATCACATGACTCAATACCTCCCCAAGATTCTACTAGAATCTAATCTCTAAATGAAGTTTATGACCTCTGTATTTCCCTGTCATAACTCATAAAGTCTTTTTTTTATGACTATAATTTTGAATTACATCATGATCTTTAATAGAGGACATGGAGAAGCTGCATGACCCTTGAACAGTGAATGATTTAAGAGTTTATTTTAGCTCCTTGGAAATGCAGAATGTATCAAAATACTGAGGTGATGTAGCATACATGTCCCCGTGCAGTTCTCTACCAGGAAAATCATCACTTCCCAGCATTTGCTGTAATCAGGGACTTGCAGCATCACTGATTGCTTAGCATGCAGAAGATCAAATACAAGAGGAGCTAAAAGACAGCAAGGGCAGCTAATCTGAACATGAAAGTGCACGTGAGATTTTATTTTTTTTTTTATATTTTCTAGGTTTTTACAAGGGCTAGTTGTCATCTGACATTATTTTCAAATTAAGTGATCAGTTTTTCTGTCGAAAATACCCCAGAGGAAGCAGGCAATACTTTAAAACTATCTTTCAAAGGAGCAAAAATAAGTTATACACATTTCAAAATTCTCAAAATGAAAGCAAATGAGGAAGCAGAAGCCCAGTTGCACTGGGTGTACTTACATCACTTTCTACAATTATTTTGTAGTAGTCTGTTTCCATTATATTACCTTTATATGTTAAGGCACTGTGCAAACAAAAGCTTTATTGGAGGACATCTATTTTAACATTTTTAAAGGGCTGTGGTACTTTTTTGGACCATTGTTTTTACTATCTGCACAGACTGAGAGCCTGTTTTTCATTCATATGTGGTGCTTACAGTGTCATAAAAATGACTCATGACAAGTCTTCAGAGCTATACAAAGAAATGATGTAAGCAAAAAAGGGACTACTAGAAAGAAAGTTTATTTCCGAATTCTTACACTGCTTAACAAAAAAAAAAAAAAACCAACAACCCTCCCCCACCACCACTTTACCCATGTAACAAAGAAAATAATTCAATATTTGCAATATCTTAAACTGCTTAGGACAAATTTCCAGATGGAGAGAAAGTAGAAACTAAATTTGATGAAACTTTGCAAATGCTATGTAATATTGAGAACAAAACAGACTGTAAAGGTGATATTCTGTTACATACAGGATCATTTAGAATTTAATGTTCAGCTCTGCAAATTATTTACCAAGTTATTTGATGAGCAACCTAAGTCACAGATTGGATTTCATTCTACCAAATCCTGCACAGGTTAATAAAAATTGAGTATTAAATGCAAGTCCTCTGAAACAAAGAATAATCAATCCTAAACTTGGTGAACAGCAGAGATGGAGTCAGATCAAGAAAAATCTGAAATAGTTGAAGTTCTGACTTATTTAGAAACTGTCCATTATCCTGAATCAAATGTTTTATCTGTGAATCATAACATTAAAATAATCTCAGCTCAGACAGAATATGCTATTATCAGAAAATTATACATATTCAAAATTTATACTCTATTGGTAGTTGTCATGCACTTCATTTCACAAATTTAATAGCTGTAGTTTCTCAGTCTTTGTTTTCCTCTCCCTTTATATAATTTCACTTTTTTTCCCCCCCAGTTCAGTTCTCTGATCTGTGGCCCATCCCTGCTCTCCTCTCTTCCATAATTAAATTCATGACTGAAGCATGACTATGTTTTCATTAGTGCAAGACTTTTCTTTTTAACTTTGCTTTTGTTGCAGATTCATGAAATGCCTTTTGAAACTTGTCAAGATGACACACACTAGAAGAACAGATTAAAAGCAGAGGAAAATGAACAGTAATGAGCTGATTTCCAGAGAAAATATCTCATTAGCATGAGGGCTATTTGATTTCTCAAGAAAACCCAAACTGGTCTTGGGTGCAGCTCCTTGCCTTGCATTCAGGTAATGTCCTGCTGTTGGGAAGGAGGATTGGAGACAGGGGGAGGAATAGAATCTAGTAAGTATCTTTTTATTACAATATCACTTTACCACTGAAAACTCAATTTAGAGGTGAATTAGGGGAAAAAGTTATATTACTGCTCCTGGTTTTTCTTTTTTCTTCCTGTTTCCAGAATTTGTTTTAAAGGATGACGTAGCAAAGGGTTTCATCAGCATTCACAGCAGGACAAAGAAGAGCTAATGCTTCTGTTCTGCTACTGGAAAAGTCATGACCTCTCCAAAATGTCATTAGTGTGTTACTTCAGATCAGTCAAGGGTCGAGTGGCTGTGCTCCTTAACCTGGATGCAAGTGTAGTGCCTGCCTGATACAGTTGGATTTTGGGTGGCTCCTTTTCTTCATTTAGATGAGAAATTGGTTTGTTTTTTGGTTTTTTTTTTCCCTCAATGTGTGCATCAATTTTGAATGTAGCACTAAAACAACCAGAAAAAAAAAATCTACAGCACCAGACCACAGGAGACCTTTTCCTCCTCATTCCACACAACAGTTCCCTCAGCAGCCCATGTAGCTGTGGGATGTTTCGTTTTCCTCTAAGGAAGGGAACATCCTATTTGCAGGAAAAAAGAAATCCCAAGCACCCTATTTTTGATGCCAAATACAGAAACATTCTGCTGAATTCTTCTACCAGATCTTCTGCCAGATGGATATTTTTTTCTCTAGGTTTTAAACATCAGACTGCAATCTTTTCTATTACCAGCAGAGAGCAATGCAATTAAACTGTTTTATAAAAGGCTTTACAAGGCAGTTGTGCAAGCTCCTCCAGAATGTCCCAGGTTCTGTTTTTGCTTTGGCCTTGGCCTCCCCATGCTGAATGTTTTAAAATTAAAACTTCTATTGATCTTATAAAGGTTCACACTGTTTATTTCTGTTTTACTGTCCAAAATGCCTAAGTACATTCTTAATGCCTGAAAATCTCTCTCTGGAAAATCAAGACAAAACCCTCTTTGCTACCATACTTTTCTTGGTCTCAGTCCCCCATCTGAACATAAATGTGGTTATGGTATGCCTTACACCCATTAAAAAAAATCTACACATTAATAAATAGTTTTAAAAAGAGTCTCAGAGGTACCTCTTGAAATGAATTAATGGGCAAATTGGAAGGAAATCAACCGAAAGTACATGATAAATGTAATTTAGTTCTTTCTACGGCTTTGCTGTTCACTCCTATTCATCTGTGCAGGTAGGCAGTCACATCCATATGAGAAGAAACCTCACTCTCAAAGTGTTACTGCAGAGAACTCTGCACTGAGAGCACACAGTAAAGTGTTATTTTACAGTATGCAGCTTTATGGGTCATGAGAGCCCACGAAATGTTTGTAAAGATTATCCCAACGATAAGGCTCTGTGGTTTTATTTGCTGAAGTCTAGATACATTCAGACACCTAGGAGTTTTTTTAGACAGATAACCAAGGCTCAGAAGAACAGAACAGCCATCTGTCAAACTCATAAAATCTCACAACACTACAAACTGCATTAGAGTTTCATAATTCATGAAGGAGTAATATCCCCTACTGAGATTATAACCAGTCAACACCAAAAACAACTGGTAAATCTGTCAGTGGGAGTTCCCTCTCCTTGACTGTAAGGAGAAAAAAGTATGAAACAGCTGGAAAATGAATTCAAAGTATTATCAGCACAGAATAAAAGACTCCATAAGCTGATTGGAAGTCAGTAGCTTTTGTTATTTCTCATCTAATTTGCAACAAGATCTGCATGAGTAGGGAAACAGTAAACACAAAGTGATAATTAATTTCTCTGTATCTATACACAGATGCCAAAAGGCAAAAAGAGTAGTCTTATGCCAAAAGTACTTAACTGTAGTGCAAAAAAAAAAAAAAAAAAGAAGTAAAAAATATATATATAAATGATTGAGACTTTTTCTCATTGTTTTTAAAGCAAAGCATTTGGTGTCTTCAGTTCACTGTGTAGGACACAGTATTTCCTGTACACCTGTGTATTTGTTGATGGTTTGGGCAGGAAGACAAGAAAAACTCACAATAAAAGGCACCCCTTGCCTGCTTATCCTGCAGAGAAACAAGTAGCTTATGCTTTTCAAAGTTCAGCTATGAGTTTTCAGTGGTATTGAAATGTAACCAATAAACAGTAAAATGCATCAGGAATCTGATATTATTAGAAAACAGAAAAACCTTTGCACAAAATGCACATTTTCTAGTAGACTACAGAAACCTGAGGGTGAGTGTTCCTACTGGTACATCACAGGATACACGAAACCACACAGGAAACAACATTCTCTGTCTCTTTGCTTTTCCAATTCATTTCCTCCTAAGAGTCAGGAGAAAAGCTTATTAAGAGAAGACTGGTATCATCTGCTTCTATGTCACTCCTTTGCAGCTCACAGAATCTAACTACCACTTGCAACTAGAAAATAGGTTATTTTTTTTCCATGTAAGTAGCTATTATAGAGGCAAAATCTCTTCCATACCCCTTTTATCTGTCATGTACTGCTGGCTTTTGTTCTCAAGAAGTCAGAAAGGATCAGATGACTCGGTGCATTAGAAGTTCATAGTGGCAAAAAAAATATTTCATCTTCTTTTACTAGAGAGTGACAGACAAGAAGACAAAATTACCAAAATGCTTATCAGAGTACCTCTCTAACAAATAGGAGTAATGGTGCCTGAGAGTTAAAAAGTTCTTGTCATTTGAGAAACAGTGAAGCACAGGAGGGAATGGTGACACTTTTATTCTTGCAGACTATTTAAAAGTGTAAATGGTTAAATAAACTACTGAGAGGAAAAAAAAATTGATTTAAATCATCATTTTTGTGGACAAGAAGATTAACTTGTTCTAAAAAGGACCAGTTATATCTCTCAAATTCCCATAGATCTGTCATCCAGCTGTATTCTTCTTTGATAAGATGCTAACTGAATGAAAAGTTTTTGGTTTGCTCCTGCTGGATACTCACAATTACACTCTTTCCCACAGAAAGATATTCTAGTATGTGTAACAAACCTTTTGGAAACTCAGTAATAGTTCAGACTTTAGATACAACTGTGTGCAGTCAACAGAGAGCCTCACATTTTTAAGTGTCATTCCTCTAGGAAATAACACCAATTATTCTTTAGACAAAATACTTTAGATTGCTGTTGAGTTGACCCTTTTGTTTCTAACATTTCCTCTGTGCTATCAGATGCAGTAAAAACTACTGCTAGATTTGGTTGTGTGTACACATAAAGATGATTAATGACTTCTGTTCACGTGGCATTGCCAAAACTCCACTTTCCTGTGCAGTGCAGCAGCAAAAAAATGATATATTGCAAGGAGTTCAGAGTTCAGAGAATGCCATCTAAATTAATTACCACTTTGGAGGGACTGATTCATCAAAAAAACCTGAAATATTTAAATGTGCACAGATTTACCTCAACAAGAACTACTACAAGAGAATAAATGAACAATCAAACACATCAACATTTTAACATCTATAAAGTGATCCCAATTAAAAAGTCAATGTTTGCGTATCTTGACCACATCATGACATCATAGGTTGTGACATTTGATTTTAGAGAGACCTAACTGCAGCCTAGAGGGTAGAACTATGCAGAAATGGACTGAGGAAACATCATCTTAGCATTAAAGAAATGCTAGTGTAGTTCTGATTGTGGCACCTTGGAGCTGTTCAGCATGAACAGTCACACAGCACCTGCCCATGCTTGCAGAAAGCAGCGGCTCCAGCTGAATTCCAGAAGCATTAAGAACAAAACTCTCCCTGCCTCCCCAGAAAGCAGCAGGGTGTATGATTTAAAAAGCCATCCCATTTTCAACATTTGAAAAAACACTTCGGATTACAAGGTAGAAAATTCACCAGCAATTCAGTGTGGACAAGGGCAAAAGCAAAAATATCTCTCAAGGTGGATGCCAAAAAAAGCACCCAAACCCCCAAATCTGAAAGAGCTGGCAAAACTTTCTTCAGGTATGAAGCACTGCTATGAACTCAGAAATATGAAAGATAATGAAAACATCTTTGCTATTATATTGTTTTTTTACTGAAATAAAGTTTCATGCGTTCATACCACAGTTTATTTTTATTAGCCTTAAAATGCACTTTTTTTTACACTGAACCAATATGATACCTTATATCTGATAAAATTATCAACAACAATGGTAAGAGCTAAATACACACCCAAACACATCCTTCTGGTACCATGGGAAACCATCCATCAACATTCAAAACAATTAAGTGTTTATCTGATTTGCTGCTTCATTGCATGTTTTTTTCCCCTTGTTCAGACACAAAATGTTTTTTACCCATGTTCATTTAAGTGATCCAGAAAATATTGCTCTGTTTTCTGCTCCCAAAATGGCCTAAGCAACTAGTGATTTTGTTTCATCAAACCATTTAAGTTAGAGCAGGAGATTTTGTATAGTTCCTGGTTAAACCCATCATTGCATTTGATGTCCATATATTTTTATTTTACAGGAGAACAAGTTGATAATTTTTGTATGTTTTCACTAAGTAATGTAACTTGCTGAAGTTTAATCGTTTGCAGCTTTTTGCATGAAGGAAGTTTATTTCTTTTGAAGAAAGATCTACTCTCAGTATTATAAAGACACACAGAAACTACTGTTGTTTTAAACAGAAACTTGGATAGTATTTTGAATATTAGAGTTGCAAGATTTGGATGCCTAGTTGCAGAGGAAGGTGGTAGCATTAAAATACTTAATTGGGAACATCATATGAACTTATTTCAGAGCATAAATTATCTATGGGTTATCTAACCAATATCAAGACATTCAGGTGTCCAGCTAGAGAGAACTTTGCTCCAATATTTCCCTCATTGCATTGCTCATAATTGTTAAAGCATTACCTAGACAGACAAGAAATTGTGTTCCATATATGCACACACACATATGTGGAATGTCACCTGCTGACAGCAAAAGCTTGAACTTAACAATCATAAACATCAGAAGCTTTTACTCATTTGCCCAAGTGCTCTCTAAAGTGGCTGATAAGAGGCACCTTTTAAACAGCATTCAATCCCCCCCTAAAATAATAAAACTTTGTTTCCCTCTCCAACCATTTTGATGTTTATAGAAAGCGGTTTATGCTGTGAATTTCCCTTCTGCATCAATTATCCACTGGAATGAAACAATCTACTGGAGGGAAAGAAAAGAACACACTTCAGAGTATTCTCCTACCATCTGGCCTTTCATAGACATGCTGTCAAATCACCTTCACTGAAGTACTGAGATGTATAGCAAAAGTGTCATTTTTTTTTTTTTAATCTTCACCTGAGATTAGAATGAAGAAATAACAGAGGGTTCATCAATAGATAACTCATCTCACAAGACTCCTCTGAGTGCACGGGTTTTTCTCCTTTCTCCACTGCTGAAGAATGGCATATTTGTTGAGATCATTGTCCTTGTGACAGTTACATGACTGAAACTTGTAATACCATTTAACTAATAACAGTAATGCTTTGGTTGTGATTCTTTTAAGCATCCACAATATGGAGAACTGGGCCAGGGCAGGCAAAGCAAAAATTGCCCTTAGAGACTAAGATCACAGAATGTCATTCTTTTGAAGTGTTCCAAAATAGACAACTAATAAAGTGTCTCTCATAAAGGCCAGAAAAATATTGGGAAGACATGAATTTTGAGGAAGAACACTACTGTCAGCATAAAATTATTCCGAATATCTAAGACAAAGCAATAGTATACAAAACACTCTGAAAGGATGCCATGTTCTAAACTGGAAAAATTGAATAAAATGTAGAACAAACAAGTACCAGGCAAGGAACACCTACATAACTATTTCAGCTGTTCAACACATTAAATTAGATGAAGCAATTGCCTATAGCACATGGAACAAAGTGATACTCAGCATTCAAAGAGTAATATCTACCAAGTAACAACAGGATTCCATTAAATAGTCAAATTCATATCTCAGTTATAATTCTGTAAATCTGGGGTGAACCTCAGAAACCAAATTACCCCAATCATTGTGATTGCATTTAATTGAGTGTTAACTGACCATATGTATTCAGTCAGCAATGATGTTTGAATATATCAGCCAATACACAGCCAGAGTTATAACATATAATAAAATGATTGAAATGTTACTGAGAAGAGATTGAGAATGTAACAAATGTACAAGTTTATTAATTTCATGGGCTAAATCCCTTATTAGTATAACTGAAAAGACAACTGTACAGGACATGAGCTTATTTTTGGGTCTAGTTGTTGCTTTTGGAAATGCAGTAACATGGTCATTGCTACCATTCTTTAGGAGGCTTGTTGGCAAATGCATTAACTTTGACAATAAAACCAACAGGGGACAGGCAGAAGAGGAGTTCAAGGAAATCTTCCCACCCCAAAAATTACTTTCTTAGCTTCCCACCAGTAGTCAAATACCTCATTCTTACCTCAGTGTTTCTCTTTTGATTGCCAGTTGTCTTTTTTCTTCTAGACAGGAAAACCCATAAGTGGATTCCAGTAACTCTGTCGTGCAGACACTCATCATTTCACAGCCTGCATTGGCATTACAGTTCCATTCTTATTTCTGTGACAGAAACTGTAACAAGAATAGGATTGGTAAACCAGGAAACTCTTATGATGGTGATTGTAATGAGGAAGGAGGGAAAAAAAAAAAGGCAATTTTCCCCTATTCTTATAGTCTAAAAATTACCCTTGTGCTTCTGCAATGAAATCAGTGATGTTGTTAAGAAGCAGAAATGTCTCAGAATATTAATTTAGGAAAATATCACTCCTCTTAAACATAGATACATATGCAACCAAACTGATTTTTAATTAACATTTTATATCAGAACTCATCAGAATAGTCAAAGTGTTAGTAATGTTAAATTTTCTCCAACAAAAATTCAAAGCAGAGCATCATCAGTGAAACTGTTGCAATGGAGCAGAAACAGGTTGGGTATCTTTTCCCCAGTGCAATTTTCTGCCTTAGTGAAGAAGCACACATTAAAAGCTGGTTCACAGCATTCCAATATCCTTTGTAATATTGTGAGTCCTTTTAAACTTGGTGTGATGCTTCTTATGTCTTTTTTTTCCCAATGTTAACAGAAATTATTTTCAGCCTAAAAAGTAATTGGGTATTGTCTCTATCCTGTGGCTTTTCACTTGGACTAGTGGAATAAGACAACATACTATGAAAAATCAATTGTAAGAGAATCAAAGAAGGATGTTTGATAAAGATCTTTGTTACAAGTTGGACCATCTCATGTAGCATGGAGTTTTCCCTCTGTTAATGAGCAATAAACCATTTTCACTCAACACATCTGATTTCACTGGTGATTCTCACTTTTTCAGTTTATAGAACTTTATACATTGCAGTTCCTCCCCTGAAACAGAGCACTGAATCAAATCAAGCATGACTGGATAAGTGTTTTCTAAATTTAAGAAACAGATCATGACCATTTGAATTACCAGCAAAGCAGTTACAATAATTTATTGTCAAAAGTTAGAAACATCCGTTCTCAGTCAGGTAATTAGCAACATGAGCATCAAAGAGTTGTCAGCTGCACTTCAAAAATGCAACTACCCCTTCAGGTATCTACCACGGGCTGTGATCTCATGAAATGTGATAAGAATTGAACATCAGATTCAATTACCACCTTTTAATTAATTACCGTCGGCAGGATTTTTAGACTTCTCTTGATGGATTCCTGAAAAAGATTCAAAACAGCAGGATTCATCAGAGAATCCAGCTCTGACACATGGAGAAGCTCATGATGCATTGTTCATATTTTGAAACCCTGTGTTCTGAAATAAGATGCCCACAGCACTGATTCTGTGCACGTAATTCTAATTTATGCTAGAATTTTGCTGGGTTTCCTGAATTAAAAGCTGCTCTCCCTAGGAGCTTGATCAAAAACATACTTTTGTAACCCATCTCCATGACCTCACAGAAACAGTTAGTATATCATCTAAAAATAGCTTTCTGCTACTGTCTCCTCACCTGTATGGTTTTGCTCATGAATTCTCAGATGATGGATATAAATACAGCCTGAATTTTAGATATATCAGATCCCACATCTACACTTCTGCAGGAGGCATCATATTTCCTACCAAAGATCTAAGGAAGAGACTCTACAGCCTATACAGAATTACTAAAATAAGTGGAAATCAGGAAATAAATTTGGATAGTTTTCATCTAGTGCCATAGGATTTGTTACCAACATAGTTGAAAAACTACCTAATAAAATCAAGATATAGTTATAAAAAAATAATATCTGGGTTTTACAAAAATACCCTCTTACCAAATTAAATAATTTGACTCTTCAGTATCACAAGTTGGAAGAAGGTTATTTTTCTGTTAATATTGAAATCATCCATCAGATACCTCTTATAGCTCACAAAACCTTTCCATGAACTACTTGAACATTTGATTTTTTAAAATCTCAATGCATAATACTTCCTGCCAAAACAGAAGAAAAAAAAATACAGTAGCTTTCAAAACATAAACTCTGAAAAATACTCAAATGTTTTTGTATTCTGTCACCTCCCCACATTGCCCTGAGCAGTTTATTTTGAACATGGCATCTGTAAGGAGTGTAAGAAAAAAACAGAATGGATTCAACTTGCCTCACTTTGGACAACAATTCAGCAGCAGGGAAACTTTGAAACTTTTCTAAATGATATTAAGATGGATGATCACATTTTTACCCTCTTGTCTCTTTCTTTTCCCTTCTTCAGGTATATTCACCAGAGCTTTTTTGAAAGTCTAGACGAAGTGTATGTAATATTTCATTCCAGTATCTATCATAAAAATGAACACTTTTTTTTTAAAAATCATATATTATGATCTGTTGTGTGGACATGAAAGTCTTTTGGAATAGATTTTACTTCTCCTGAAGTTACATGTTACCTCTCTTAACCTTGGAAAAGCTGTATGCTATGTATCTCAGAACAAATAAGAATATATTAGTTTGGAAGCACTTTAATTAGAAAATTAGTGTTTTTAAACCCAGAGGCACTGTAATTAATTACTGTTCTCTACACGTTTGAAAGTTTTATTAATTTCTTTGGTTTCAAGTGAATAAATGCATGGGGTTTACCACTTCAAAGCTAAATGAAAATATCTTAATTTTTGAATAATTAAGTTACCTTACCCAGACATGTCAAAACTTTCTAGGGTAAACATGTTTTGTGCAGATGCATGATAAAAGCAATGGTGTACCTTAAATATTACAGTAAACATGGAAACTGGGGGAAAGCTACTGGAAATGAGGTATACTTCACATGGAAGATCATTAATGTTTTTCAGTTCTTTTTTTTCACAGAAATAATATTTCCATGATATAATGCTAGCAAATTTAGTAACTATTGGCCTATTACACCTGGATTTATTTTTATTTTTTGCTATATTTTTCATTAGACTGTGATTTTCACAGGTTTATAGAAAAACATTACCTTTGCAGATTCTGTCCTGAAACCCAAACTGTTTTACAACTAGAGACAAGAAGAAAACAAAAAGTAGATTTCCCACTCTTCTGTATATGGAGCTATTTGATTCTAATTCTTTCATTAAGACAAAATTTCATTGAATGGAACAAAGAACAAACTGACAAAGATGTATAACCAGAAAGCTTCTGTATCTTCACAAATGCTGTTTTCACACTAGTCTGACAATTTTGTGCTCTGCAATTATTTAAATTTATTTTTTAAAAGTGGTAAAAATTGGTTTGTTGAATGAGCTTAAACACTAAGGAGCAGGACATCTGTCTCCATAAGGTTAAGACAGGCTAAACAAAAAGGATAAGATAATTCATTTATAATCACTAGAGCAAGATTCACAAAGCTCAAGTGTATTATTTATGCTATTTTTGTAGCTTATGGGTCAGTACTTTCTGATTATATTACAAGCTGTTTAGATACATTGTACACCATGAAAAAAAAAAAATGAACCTGCTGCTTCTAAGGATTTTTGACCAATATCAGATATCAAGATTGCAAATACTGCTCCTCTAATAGAATTTTTTTCAACATACTACACAATCAAGTAAATGCAGGCTTTGTTTCTTCTTCTCTCAAGAGACTCAGAATATTGAGACATCAGAAATTTAAATCAGATGTCTTTTAGGTTTACGCTTGCATTTTAATATTCACTCAGTGCATCCTGATGTCGACACGATGGGGAATTTCTTACCCACCATACACCACCTACACCATCCTAATGCAGGACTCCCTTTGCCAAGCTTTCCATACCCTTTTACATTCACATCATGGGTGACTCAACAGATTATCCACTTTGCTGCTCCACTCAGCAAGATCACTGCAGTTTTCTCCTCATTTGTCTGCACTTTATCTCAACTAGAATAATGAACCAGGGCTGTTTTTCTCATACAAGTTGCAAGCTCCTGCACACACATTTCATAGAGTTTAACGTGGCAAGAAGGTTTTGAAAGAGTTGTGATGCAGAGATAAAACAATCCTAGAGAAAAAAGACAGAACTTGACAGACTGTTGGTTAAAGATACTTTATAACAAATATATCCCAAATGTAAGAAATACCCTGCATAAAAATTATCAGTGTATTACTGAAAAAGTGTTTTATTAAAAAAAAAAATCAAATACTAACAAAATCTTTTCTTATGCTCAGACACTCAGAATGTGTCTTCTAGGATCCTTTCACCTATGAGAAGAACAGTTCAGGGAAAATTAGTGGATGGTGGAATAAAAGTTTATTAGCTAATGAACCTAACTTCCAAAACTGAATATCATGTCCCCTTTGCAAATAATTTAGAGCATGATTTAAGAGTTTTTTCAAGGCAAGGCATGAAGAAGAACAATTGCATAAAGTTACTCAAATTGCATGCAATCTTATTTTCATTTGGGAGTACAAATAGAACAAGTCCTATTTCCAAAAAGGCTGTAGGGCAAACCAACGTGATTTTTAGAAAATCGTGTAGAAGAAGATGATTTTATAGGTGTGTCTTTTAACTTCTGTGTAACAATAACACTACAATATTTATTTTGCAAAATACATGAACCAGGATGGTCATTAGAATAGCCTGCTGACACTCAGTCTTACTAAGAAAGAAAAATCCAGATATTTTTCTATTATTATGGGCATTATTTCATTTTTTTTTACATCCTTCTTTTGGTTAGAGAGAGAAATATCCTGTGAGTTTATAGGCTTTAGAAAGAGCCAGACAATATCCTCAGGTGGTTCTAAAGAATACATAGCAGTTCAATCAACAGTATTTTTCTCCTAGAATACTAAATAAATAAAAAAAAATTATCCAAATAGACAGAGAAATACAAACTCACTTTTAAGAATGAAGGTTTTAGTTGACAAGGGAAAAAAGAAACTTTTCAAATACTTCCTAACATGACTTCTTTCTGGAGCATATTGGTTTACCAGAAATTTTACCCAGAAGGTATTTTTAATGAGCTACTCAGAAGATTTTTGTGCAAGAGAGGTTTAATACAAAGGCAATTTGTCTTAGTAATTCACATCTGTTTTCTATACACTGAGACTGAATTCACTTAAATATTTATGTGTCTTTTATATTTCCTTTTGGCTAGAAATAAAGTGGGCTAAACTTATCTAAAATGCAACTTTACTCAAAATCTGGGTTTCCACCATATGTAAGTCTCTTGTTCCAATACCTCTTCAGAAATGGTTCCTCAACTTCAGAATTAAACACTGTGAGAGAGATACATAAATGATAAATTTTAAAAAAATGTAATGGAATCAAGACAAGGAAACAAACTGCAGTAGGAAAATCAATCCAAAAGAGACATTTCTGGCTCCCAGGACACTGTTGAGCTGATTCTCAAAGAAAACACTTAAATTTTTAATATTAATGTAGATGCAGAAATGGGGACATCTGGAATAAAAGCAGTAAGTAAAAGGATATGATCTTTATTTTTTCTCTGTACAGGTTGCAAGAGAGGAAGAGTAAAAACATAGATATTGACCAACACAGAAGATTTCTATTTTATCCTGTTCTTTTGCCAACGAATTTGAGACAGGAAAGCCACACTAAGACAAATCAAAATGTTGCTATTGCTCTGGTAGCCAGAGTCTGATCAAGATCAATTGGCTGTAACACCACAGTGCATTTCAGGAAACCATAGGAGACAACTGAATTTGCTTCTGTTTTAAGTTGAGAACAAATCACAGGAGTCTGACCAATATAAATAGAAAATTTCTGCCTAAATATTATCAGAAATGAGGCTCATTCAGTAGAGGTAGGGTTCTTCTGCACATATAATTAAAAAAAGAAAGCCACCAAGCCCATAGCATTAGAAGAATATTTTGGAAGCATTATTTATCAAATGGTAAAATGCATATTAAGTAAATTTACCAAGCTGTAAAAATTAAGGAAAAAAACCCAAATCATGCTGATTCATTAAGCTCTGTGAATGTGCATGAAAATTTAATTATGAGAAACTGAAGGAAGTCGTCATACTAAAACAAATCATACAGACAAATCGCTATCAAATTAACATGTATAAACATGTCTAGAATTTATGCTATTGGCCCATTCAGTTTCAAGTTTACCCAAGGGAAACCCTTGAAATTTTGTAGCCTGAAGAGAAGATAACAATTTTCAATGCATGCACTGTGAAATTTTCAAAGATGAGGTGTTCATTTTGCTTCAAGTTTTACTTTGAGCTTTGGAATTTAAAAGACAAAAAATTTGTATTTAAAATTCAGTAAACATGAATGGTCTAATGTTAAGAGCAAAAAGCCTGCAGTTCAGTTTTCAACAAAACTTGCAGTTATAGTCAATCAGCAGGATTATTTTTGCATGCAAGATTATTATAGGAAATGAATAAAATTCAATTAAAATTCTTAAGCTCTTCTGTTACGAGACAAAGCTCATAACGTTACTGAGGTATAATCAAGATACATCATTTAATTAAGAGCTGAGTAAGTGCATTTTTTTCTAGATTTTTTAATCAAGTACACACTAAATAATAATTTATCCTCTGCAGTTTTACAAATCTAATTTTTACATGTCAGATTTTGATAGCAAATAGAAACAATCATAAAGAGGACATCTAATCCTAGATTTTGGGTCTCATGAAGTCCTCTGTGTTTCCTTTGAGCAGCACGAATCTAAAAATATTACTAAAATTCTACAGATTACCAGGCTAACATATTTTCTTGATAAACCATGAGTAGAACCACAATATCTGGAACTACTTAAAATGGCAAAAGTTATTATGATTACATGCAAGTAGATCATATATTCTAGAAAAAAAAAGCATAATGGGGAGTATGAGTACATCATCAGAAGTAAACAAAGGACTAGAAGTATTTGCAATAGCATATCCATAGATGTGGTAGAAATTTCTAATTTGCCAAGAAGCTGATTATCAAGAAGAATGAAATAAAATGAACCTAGTGCTAATCAATTAAATACTCCAATTATATGATAAAAAAAAAAAGCAGACCCATATATTAAAGGCATTTACAGTGCTTAAAAGATTACAGCCTGTGCAAGAAAGCATGTCTGATGCTTTGTTTGATTTAGGTAAAGAATATCAAAGGATCAAAGATTCTGAAAGGTTTTAATGGAATTGTAAAAGATCTGTCAAATGCCACAGGAAAAAGCCAACTTCTAGCTGTACATCAGCAGCACCTGATTTTTAAGGAGGTGGCAGACATGTAGAAACTCTACCTGTGACCCTACACATTAATACAAGTATCCTCATATCCTAGACCAAACTGTCATTTGATATTTATGCCACCAGACCCAATCTTATAAAAATAATACATATGTGCAATCCAGATATATTCATGTAATTAAGAGTAATAAAATATCTTACAGTGAAGAAAACAGTAAGTTAAGCTAAATCCTTATGGATTAGCAATAAAGACATCATTTTCATCTCTGAAGAGGTGTTAAGATATTTATGGCACTTAGAATGCAACTGACTGTGCACTCAAGTACCCCAACACAACTGACCAAGATGCTCTATCGATTTTTTTTTTCTCATCTTCAGTTAAGGTTTGCTTCACTGGCTTTGTTCCATGTCATTAAAAATTACTGGGCAATATTATGGGGTTTTTTCATCATAATGGTTATCACCCAGCAGTTCCACCTACCTGGGATCAATCAATACTCCAGTTTCTATTAAATCCTGAAGTACATTAGTCACCCCAACTAGAACTATATGCTGGGCTTCTATACCCTTACATACCTTCCTAATACACATCGAAGGATACTCACTAAGTGTTACTCAGAATTTCATCCTTGAGATGCTCATCAGTGCTGGTGAAGCCAGGAGCAGATGATATTTCTTAAATCAGAGAACCAATGCAGGCCTTTGCTTCTTCTGGCCCATGGGGCAGCTTCATAAAATGCATCAAACAATTCTTTCATTGGCTTTATCTGTATGATTTGAGACATCAGCAGCTATGTCTCCTCACTGCCTTGCAGTGCACACATCTTTTTCTTACCTTGCCCTTTCCTGACCCTTTCAACATCTGATAAAGAAATGTTGTCTTCATTTCCTTGGTCTTTTCCAATGAGGCACCACCTGCTTTGCTTCTTTTCCTACCTACTGTAGGGTCTTGACTAAATTCAACATGCCTGTCTCTGCAGCTCTAGGATATGACCATTTTATCACCCTGGGAACTGGCTCCAAGCTCGAATGCAGACAAAGCTGGGGGGGTCTCACAGGAGCTCTTCTGCTCTGAATCCAAAGCACTGCTCTTCCCCTCCTTTAACTCACAGTCTCTTAACTGGAATTATCTGCTAGGCTGTGTTTCTCTCAGGCATTGTGTATCAGCAGCCCTTTACACTGGGTTTAGTGCTTGTGTTTCTTTTAAGGTCGAGTGTTTTTTTGATCAGTAAAACACAGTTAATGGTCAATGCAACATTCCTTCTAATTTAGTGTCATTTTTTCAAAGTTTGGGCAATTAAGTACAACAAGTCTGCTCCAAACATTCCAACACAATTGTTGAATAATAATTCTTGCATAACTGCAAGATTAGGTTTCTATATTTATGAGTACTGGGTTTTTACCCCAAATTATTCCCTATTTTTCATTTAAAAAAATACTTATGCTGGTTTCAGAAACCTGAACAGGTATGGAAACCCCTTTCATGTTCACTGAATAGCTATACTATTTCTCTCTTGAAGGAACACAAAGAAAACTACAACCTTTACCCTTTGCCTGTTCTTCATGAATTCTCTCGTGCTGTGAATTCAGCTGTACATTTATTGTGAAATACAAAAGTCTTCTACAGCACTGCTTCCAGGCATCTTTTAATAACTGAAGTGTTTGTCTGGAGAGGTACTATGCCATAAACAGTCCTTTCCCTTCACCTCCTAACTTTAAATACACTTTTCAACCTTAACCCACACTACTCATGAAGTTTGGTTTAATTGTAAAGATATACATGAGATCCAAGGAAATAATTGTCTTAAGAGAAGCGAGATTTCATTTTAGGAGTTAGCATCTAAATGAATTTTATAAACAAAATAAAACTCTTACTAGCTAAACATTATGCTAAGAATGGGGTGGCTACATAGACCTCTTATCATCTTCCAAATATTATCAAGGGCTCCATCAAACATACTTTATATTAACCAAAATTAAATTTATATTAGCCAAAATTAAAAAATAAATTACCATTTCTCTATTTTATACAAGTATTGTGAAGTTTCACTGAATTATATTTACAAGGCAATTATTTACAATGTTAGTGTTCCAGTGCTTTAACTTATAGAGCTTTATTCATAATTTATGTTCATTACTGTTCTTCAATACAAATTTTAGTGACATGAATAGGTATGTTTTTATTTTGAATACTACCAAAAAATATAACTGTACAGGAATATTTTTGCAGAAGCAAAAAAGTTTGTAAGGCTATTTTATAGTTTGCATTTTTCTTAATATCCTGTAGTGCAGTAATTAAGAGTTCTTCAATCTCTAATTATAGCTACAGCAATTCTGGACAGTTGGAATTAATTTTGGTGACATTTAAGAGACCACGTACAAATGCTGAACCTATTAAACCACTATGAAAAAGGACATTGCACATACTGTATCCCATAATGTATCCATATGATCCATCCTATAATAAAAGGGACTTTTTATTTGACAGGGATGGGGTGAGGGGTGTCTAACTTTTCCCATCATAGGTTTTTCTTTGAGATGTTCCATTAACTGGTTTCTACTTTACAGCAGATACTCTGAACGATGTTCTTTGTAAGCTCTGCTGTCTGACTAGAAGTTAATCCTCAAGAAATAAAACTAATTCAGTGAAATACCCCTCCATCTCTCTGTTTTTAAGATACTGATGCTGAAGATTTGTTTGTTTGGTTTAAAGGTTTGGTTTTAAAACTGGATATTCAAAAAATCCCACATCTCAATGGCAGTATTTTTAAAAACTACCAGCAATGACTGCACATACACTTCATAAAAAACATTCAATGCATTTACCTCTTCTAGTCAAGATACTTTACCATCTTGATATAACAAGAGTTTTCACTATGTCCTTATGTAACCCAGTCCTAAGTAGGTTGTATGACATTTATAGGATGGCCAAGATGGAGACAGATATTTGGCCATATGGATGTGTGCATCTTCTAACTGCATTTTTTATTCTCTATAGGAACAAGAAATAAAATATTTAGTATTACTAGAAAATATATCTATAGGTTTCAAAATAACAAAATTTCAGAAGAAATACTTTCAGAAAATCACATAAGAAAACGGTATTAAGAAAAGACAGAGCTCATTAGACAGAAAAAGGTGATACAGTTCTTAACTTGCTACAAATATCTGACTATGATATACTCATATACTATGATATGATATAGATGATGAACTAAGTTATAAATTTAAAACCAGCACAGCTGAACATACTACTTTGCTTCAGGCTGCAAAACAAAAAAAATAACTGGCAAAAAAAAAGAGTTGAAGAGAAGATTTTTTTTTTTTTTTTTTTTTTTGTAGAGAGACTCTTCTTTTGATTTTGTTTCCTGCTAATAGCATCTTCATGTAGTGCACTATGACTGTTTATTTGTAGCAGGTGTCTCTCTAGTGTCACATTTGACCTCAAATTTATTGCAAATTGTACCTACTAGCTTTCATTCTTGAAAATGAAAGGCTACAAAAGGTTCATTTTCTAAATCTGGATTTGTACATTAGAAGTTATTGAAACTACTGGTGAGGAAAAAAGGAAAAGTTCTTGTCAACAAAGCCTTCCTCTGTCATCACAAACCCAAGGAGGGTGTTTAGATTAATCGAAGCAAAACAGAACTTTTAGAATATATATTGATTTCTTCCTCTTTAATGCTCCCATAAATCATAATCATCATGTGCCCTTGATTCTGCCAGCCATAATCTAATCTTATAACTCAAGCTCCCCAGAAAAGAAAATTTTTCTTAGGTTTTTTTTCTTCTGATAATATGCATTTCCCTGCCACTCTCCAGGAACATAGCTGATTTGAGTTAGGGTGATAAGGTCATTTCAAGGTCACCCAAGTGGATTGATAAATAGCAGGATTCCTGTGAACTCTAGGGTGCCTGTAGAGGCATCTTTAGAGGGCTTTTTAAAAAAGGTGGTTAGAAATACTTTTTTTTAAAAAAATTCTTTTTTTTTTTAATTAACATACTTAAGTCTTAGCACCTTTTAGAGTGAACAAACCAATTAACAATCTGAACCTCAGACAGATGTAACATTATTTTTTATAGTCTGAACTTACATGTTTCAGCTACCCAAGTCCACGAGAATTTGAGAGATTTCTTCTTTTTTTTGTTACAATATATTCCATTGGTTTGATATTGATGGCAGTTGTGAGCTCTGTTTTTGGCAATATCATGACCTTCCTCATATTCCTTGCACAAAGAGAAAATCAAAACAGTAGGTGCACAACAGTTCTCAATTGTTCTATTGAGAAAATTAGACTCTCAGTAAAGTGGGGGCTAGACTATTTATCAGCTTTACTGTAGAGAAGGTTTTGATATATGGTATATTTAGGAACAGAAAAAATGGGAAAAGCAGGACATGCTTAACCAAGAACACACTGAGATTGTTAACTTCTCGAATGCATACTTTTCCCATCACCTAGCTCACTTTCTCCAAGAAATAACTGATGTTTAAACTTCTTTCTTTCACTTATATGCTCAACTTTTTCCCAAAAGCCACTGCAATCACTGGTACCCTCTTCTCCATCAGCCACCAGTGCCAGAACGTGCATTTGGAGTAATGGGAATTGCAGTTTTTTCTAGTTTGTGGGTACTCTGGACAAAGAGCTCCTGGATCCTGGACCTTATTCACCAGCGCCCCTTAGGGTGTGTGAGGAATCTGCCAAGCCTCAGGCTCATCACTGCAACTCATCTCAATTGAATTCTATCAACAGCCTGACACATTTCTTCTCACCAACTTTGAATTCTTTAATGGAAATATCATGACATTATTCAAAAGCATTCGCTAGCTGAGCTGAATGAAGTAGATGGAAGCCAAAGACCCCACAGGAATTTGAACAGAGTAAAGGCTTCTAATTTATGCAGAGATTAAAGTATGACTTGCTAGGAAGTCAAATTCACCAAAACAATTAGGATTTGATTTTATTCTAGTCTGCAGCAGTGCCATTACCTTTCCATCAGGCTACAGAGATGTTCAGCAGAGAATTGCTTTTTATTTTCCCTCAGAATAACAATTGTTGCATTATGAGTTGCTTAAATATTCATTCAGGTTCAAGAGGTAGGAAAAGTTCCCAGACTTAAAATAAAATCTGATGAGGCTCCTTTCATTTTTGTGGCAGAGTAATCAAAGATGTAGGGGAAAAAAAAAAATCAACCACCTGACTGCTAAAGAAGGGCAGAGCCAACAGTGTGAGCCAACACAGATCCACAGGCTGAAACAATAGAAATAGAAACGTAACGAAAAATAATTATCTCTGACTTGTTCACATTATTGATTCATTTTCTAAAAATACAGAAACAATTAGGTGCCTATACTTTTCTTGCTAATTACAGAATATTAAACCATTATAAAATAAAATGGTGTGTTTTCTATTGTCTAAGGTTTCAAACTTGATATTTACTCTTGAGACATACCTTTTCTTGAAGACAGAAGAGGCACAATTCATTTAGTATTTCAGGATCGAGTCTCCCAGTGCCTAATATCTTTTGTGGCTGCTCACTTCAGTTGAGCCTAATATTATTCAGATTCAGTAACATTTTCAGCCTGCTCTCCACTGATAAAAAAACTCCACTCAAGAGCCTGTACAAGATTTCCGAAAGGAGAATGAGAATGCTCATGAACAAAAAAAATCATTGTTCTGGTAATAGAAAATCCAGGTCACACATTTAGAAATATTTCATTCTTGGTGTTCATAGGCATTCTCTATCACTGGTCTGGTTTAAGGATGAAACATATTTCTGTGCACATTGAGGTCTGCCTGGCAATTTTTTCCTGTGATATACTCCAACTTGAACAAAATGTATTTTCTCATATATGAAACACGATGAATTAGAGAGAGAACTCAAACAAGCCATGTATGTCACACCCTTTCTCAGTTTTATCTCATCACAACTACTGACAAGATAAAAAGTGCAATTCCAGAACAACACCAAGCACACCAGAACACATGAAAGGAGAAACAATCTCACAGTCATGGAGCTGATGAGGAAAATTCACCCTTGCTTTTCCATCTATTCTCTTTTTTTCTCTTCTTTTTTCTTCCCCTGACTCCAAAGGGCAAAGGGGAAGAGGGAAGAAGTAAAAGTGCTAAGAAGAGAAAGCAGGATTAATCTCAAGGTTGAAAGGACTGGAAAATTTTCTCTTTCTTCCCCTCACTCTTCCTTTTCTTCTTCCCTGGGTTTTCCTTTGTTCCTCTTTCTTTCCTCTCCCCACAATTCACCTTCAGTACACATCCCTAACACTGTCAGCTCCCATTACCTCAGGAACTGTTCCTCCATGCACTGTGGCCACGATGGCTCCTCCACACCAACTTTTCAATGACACCCCCATGATCCTGGGAACAGAGGAACACAACAGTACACGGTGTGGGGATAATCTCACCTGAGTGAGGAGGGCATGGATTTAAACCAGGCTCATTAAAAACCAAACCAAAAATAGCAAATAAAACATCTTCACGTGATATGCAGTCATGTATATTCTCAGGACCATTTGAAACAGGGCTGGGGTTTAATCCCTCATGCCATCTATGAAAGACAACAGATTAAATCACTGCTTTGCTTTAAATAATTCGGGGTTTGATTGGTCCCATTATGCTTAGCAATTAGGAAAGTTATAAATTAAAGAACTATAAAATGGATAGATCAATCAAAATTCAGTGTGTAAACAAAGTGGGAGTACTTATGATATAATTTACAGAGTATTCAAGACATTATAATGTTGACAATTCATTCAAATGGCAAGGAATGTAACAAAATATGAAAATGGCAAAACATCAATCAAGTCTCTTGAAAAGACTGTAGCTGAATAAAGGGAAACCCATTAATTTAACCTCATTTGGCCATTTTTCTCCTGTCTGAAAGAAAGATCTACTCAATGATTTCACAGGGCACAGCAGTTGAAAAAGAAAGAGGGAATTAACTAAAATAAGCCTCCCAGGGAATCTTTGAAATAGATGATTCCATTTGATTCCTTAATTTCTTCAAATTAAACATGCCACACCTCAGTATCTGGAGATATTTTTAAAAACCTACAACATTTAAAAAGGAAGGACACATAGCTGTATTTTTTTATAGCCCAAAAATAAAGACAGCATTATTGATCCAGGCAAGTGTTTGCACAGATATCATGTCAAGGCTGGAAACAGAGCCCACTTTTTTTTTTTTCTTTTTTACAATATGAGCTAAAATATATGCACTGGTAAGATTTATTTTTCATCTAAAATCTTCATCATAAAAAAAAAGTCTCAAATAAACTCCTAAAAAATAATCTATGTTAAGTTTGGAAATCAAAGATTGATAATCCAGGAAACAGGAGAACTGATGCTGTCAATTTATGTTTTCAGCTGTATTTTAATCATTTTAAATGAACAATTTGTACTACTTTTGCTCCTCAGTCACGACTGTATGTGAGAAGTAGAACTTAACCAGCACCTCCTGACAAGGTGGAGCAGGTGTTCTTTTTCAAAAATGACTGAGATAAAATGAAAGAAAAGGAAAAAAGCACATTTAAAATTATTGCTGGAAGTAACCCGAAAGCCAACATCACCACCCTCGATACACAGAAGAATGCAGGATTCTGGAAATCACTGCTCTCACAACTGCAGGAGAGAATCTCAGAGTCTCACACCTTAAACAGTCTCTGCACACAGTTTAAACTGCTAAAATTCAGGTTTCACTGAAATCATGTCATTTCCTAACTTTGGAGAACTTGACTTGCCAGTTTCATTTTTTTGGAACATTGTGGCTACTGACATAATTTTTAAAAGTTTTAAAAGAAATTTTGACAAAGCCTGTAAAAGATTGAACGAGCTGGAGATATGAGTCTTTCCAGTGTCCCACCATAAATTAGCAAAATTCACACTAAGGGTTTCAAATCTTTAAGGAATTGGATCCAAGAAAGAGCATCAAAGAGATGGCTTTGAAGTCACTCTTAAAATGTCATTAAACAGGAGGCTACAAGCTTACAAATAATTTTTGTCAACCAGGATAAATTAATTTTCTTAGTTTTTAATTTTACTTCACTATTTTTGCATCAGAATACTCTATATGATTTTTCATATGATCTTATTGAAATTTAAGCACGTACTTATACATGGTGGAGCATCCCAAACACAAGTGTATAAATCAATCTGCCTAATAAGAACTAAGTTTATTTGAACTGAGGTTTCTAAAGTCATAAACATTTTATCCAGCTAACCCTCCTCTCTTCACCTCCACTTTTTAGCCATGCAATTGTACCCTGGAGCTACAAAAATGGCAAATTACAACTCTGTTTGACTAGAGAGCACTTATTACACTTTGGCATAATTTCTCATGTTTTTCAGATGGCTACAAGAAGTTTTAAAGGCATAAGGAATCTCTAAAATTTATGTAACAACAGAAACTGCTGCCAAATGAGGAAATTTTTACAGATTTTCAAGTATGGTTGCTAATAGAAGGGATAGCAGTGCTACCATGGCAATTCCTGAAGGAAGAGAAATAAGACAAAGGTTAGGCAAAAGTACACGAGTTTATCATATGAAATTATATTCTTCCCTGATTATGGACTTTTTATCAGATAAAACAAATTGCTGGCCATGTGTGCCAGTGCAGAAAGAGCTCTGCAGAGGAGAGATTGAGCAGATTGGGCAAAAGGAACATCATCAGCCATGAAACTACTACTCACTAAGCCTGCAGAAAATCAAAAATCATCCCTTCTCTTCTGCAATATTAGACGAGATTATTTATTGTGGCCATTTAACATATATTAATGAACTAGTTCATTATGTTCACTTATGTGAAAAAAAAAAAGAATCCAGATTGTTTTCCCCAATAATAATAACAGAAACAATAATAATCCTTACACTTAATTTTTACATGACTTTTTTTCTTATAGGTTCAAATAAAAACTGAGAGTTTAGAATTATGTAAGTTTAGAAAAATTATTTTGACCGAGGAGCAGATGATCCTGCTATGGTATCAGATGCACAGCAAAATACTTGCAGTGGAGTCTGTATAAAATAAATTTCACTATTTTCTTAGAGTTACAGGATTTCATAGAACAAAACACTGACCTACTGTGGATTTCAACATTTTGTTCATGTTGAACTTCTTAAAAATTTGCAAGCATTTAAAATACTACAGGAGACTACGCTGAAGTGAACACAAAGGACACTGCCATTTCATTTCCTAGTTCTGAAAACCAACATTGGGTTCTGCAGCAGTTTTATCATTTTTCTGTTGACTGACACTTCGAAACACCCACTTCATTCCTAGCAGCTTCACTCACTGAATCATTTTCAATTGAGTTGAAGAAAAGTGCAGTGAAAGTCCATAGATGAAAAATCTTATCTGACTACTGTGTGACTCCTTTTTCTTTTTTTCCTGTTCTTTTTCCACCTTTTTTTTTTTTAATATATTCCCTGCACTTCTGTCAGACTCGGAATTTTTTGTAAGGAGTATGTGCAATTTCTTTCTAATAATAATTTTGAATGTATAAGGTAATTTCAATATTGAGTTCTCTTCTTATAACAAGTTCTAGTGTGACAATCTACATGCAAAAATGTTCATACAGCTTTCATTGTCTGAAGTCATACTTAACAGTAAACTATAAAAGGAGTGGTTGTCTGCAACAGATTTTTTTTTTTAATAGCAAATGCAACATATGCCAAAGCCTCTAAAAACATTTGGATAATTTAACAATTATCCAAAATTGTTAAATTCAGTGTTAATTTTCCATAGTCACAGTGCCAGAAATATGTTTCGATTTTTCTTGCCATATTTGTGTATATATACAGCGTGGGAAAAATAAATGCATTCTTTTTTCTAAAGTAAAAGCAAATAGGATTCCTCAACGATTAGGAAATTGGAATCCATTTGTAAAATCTGTTAATTGTATACATCTATTACAAGTATATGGTGGGTTGAGCACTGGTCAAACACCAGTGCACCCACTAAAATTATTTATCCATTTTCTGCTGTAAGATAAGAATTAGGAGAAGGGCAAAAGTAGGTTCTAAGCCTTAAAGGATATAAAGAAAGCTTTGTTAACAGAACTAAAAGAAGAATAATAAGAAACAGAATAAATCTTTAGAACACTTTTCCTCCCCCATCTCCTTTTTTCTTTCCCACTGACAACATAAAGAGACAGAATCTGGTATTTTCAGTCAGTTTACCACTTCTAAAATGATCTTTCTTCCATTCACTTAGGGAGAGGAGTCTCTCTTGCCATGCCATGGAGATTTTTCCAGAAAAAAACAATTCTCTCATGGTTTTAATTTTCACAAATAGCAGCCACCCAGAAATCTGCAATCATGAAGTCCTTCCCAAGCATTGGTAGCATCCCAAACTACCAACTACCACCATGGGTCATCTCCACTTACTGGGGTGTAATTTTTAAGGATGAGCTGTTCTGGCATAAAAACAGAAGTTCTCTTCATTTATCTCTAGGAACAGAGGTCTTCTTCTATCCCTGGGGCAAGGTCTCTCATTTCTCTCATCTTTCTATTCCAGCTTTTCATCAAATCACAGCTGCTTCAACATCTGCTTGCTCCAGCACGGGTGCCTCTGCTCATGGCTGTGGTCAGAACATGACATCCACCCAATGCATTTCATCAGTTACAGGGGAAAAAAGAAGTCTGATATATCTGCACCATAGCCTTACAGGAGAATTTCAGCCCAGGACTAGGGTACCTCCTCATTCTCCTGCCATCTGGGATTTGACTCCTCCTTCACTGACCTTGGTGTCTCCATGTTCTCTTCATGGGCCTTCATTTTTCCTTTCCTCTGATTTGGCAGAAGGGTAGGGGGAAAGCTTCTCTCCTCTGCAGAAAGCAAGAGAGCTTTTTTGCAGTTTTCCCTTCTCTTAAATAAAGTGATTTGTAGAGGGGGTTCTAGCTTTTCTAATTGTTCACTTGCAATATCTGGTTTTTTTTAAGCCAGCCAGTAATTGGCCCTGCCAAGCACACAGGAAGGGCATTGCTCCTGTAAAAAGGAAGCTGTCAATGATGATACTGCAAATGTGCACAAAGCTCCCATCACTATGTCTGTGCCTATTTTTCAAAACTTAAAAGTAAAAACCAGGTTTTCAGATCTGAAGACTGACTTAGAGCTTTCCTCCTTCATTTTGTCATTACACTTGGGTAATTCTCATCAGTATTCCTCATGAGTGAAAACAGATACATGCTTGTTGAGCCTTTCCTTTGGGGATTTCCCAATAAATGCTGTGGGAAATGTTGTATTCTGAGTACTGAATAACAGCCAGTGTGGAAAGATGAAAAAAAAAAAAAAAAAGATGAAGAAGATGCCTGCCATTTTCTTCTCAGGGAATTCAGAAGACTTGTAACTGTGTTACACTAAGCTTCAGACTAATCTACATGTTTAAGCCACAGAGACACTGTTTTATAGATTGCTTCTGCCAGAGGAAACCATCAGCAGCTGTGGAACAAATCCACATTTCAGAACTGCAACATTTTTGAGTAGGTGACAGTAAAAGAGACTAAATAAATCTTTTTTTGTAATAACAGATGTCCTCGCCTTTCTTCACCATAGTGACAAGTTTCTCGTGTGTTATAAAACTTTGCCAGACATTTCAAATATTTCTCTTTGGCAATAAACACATGCTCCTGTTCATCAAAGGGAAACTTAAAATTAGGAAAACACCATGAATAACAAACACCTGAAAGTCACTTGGGTATGGCTTAATCCTAGCAATCAATTATATCTCAATAACTCTTAAAGCAATAGCATTAAGAAAAAAAGGAAAAACATGTTTGGACAAGCTGGAAAAGAATTGAAGCTGTTACACACAAATAAGCAAAATAATCTATTATTAACCAGTCACCTATCAGCAAAATACATCCCATGTAAACTGAACAAGACCAAGCAAAATATAACTTAAAAGAACACAAGCCTGGTAGTGATGGTGCTCTCTACTTTTCCCTCTGAGACCTACAAGAGAAACTTCCATTTACTGGGTTTCAGCCTTGAGTTTTAGTCCTGTCACTTCAGTACACACCTTCTCCCCCTATAACATGTCTTCCCTCTGAACTGAAGCCACTTCTGAAATCTCATCTTCTCTGAGACACCTGGAAGATATTGCCATACCTTATAACAAAACACTCTTAGTTGATTTTTTTAGTATTTCTTTTACAAGATACAAAAGTTGCATTGGATGGATATGCTCTTGACCAAAGGAGCATTTTGATGTACTTTATTTACTTACTAGAGGTGTAGAAACCAAAGAATGTGAGCTGTGAGTATTCACTAAGTGTAATAGTTTCCATTCTTTGAGTTTTTAAGTCTCTCAACCTTCTCCATTATTTAAAAGACCTTTTTTTTCCCATCTGATCATGTTGAGCAGCATAAAGATACTATGAAAATTTCTGTGGCATCTCTACATGTGAGCAAATACTGCCCTCAGTGAGTGTGGCCATAGATGCTCCTATTAAGTTTTCACATAAAAATCCAATAGCATCCATTCTTCTGATTACAGATATTGCCATAATCAGTATCATGGACATAGCTCATGTACTACAATACTGAATCTGCCCTTCCAAGCCCTTTCTAAACTAAAAATTTCTTTTTTGTTGTTTTAGTATTAATTAATACTAACATAATAATACTAATACTAGCAGCATCTGACCAAAGAATATGTCAGTTTACGTGTATATCCCAACAAACTGGGGAAAAACTCTCCCTATTACATTTGTCATAAACATTTTATCTGCCTTTCCAATTAGAGTGTTGTTTTCCTAACACTGGCACTAGGGCTTCTTCTGTCTAGTA
Organism: Sturnus vulgaris; assembly: GCF_052056855.1. NCBI lineage: Eukaryota > Metazoa > Chordata > Aves > Passeriformes > Sturnidae > Sturnus > Sturnus vulgaris. The sequence goes on from NC_142246.1 coordinate 67,678,373, forward strand.
TAAATACAATAGAAGAGGGAGCAGATATTACTGCTATCAGAAACAATGAAAGTGAAATAATTTGCCATGTTTTAGAGCAGCATTAGAATGTATAATAGACTTTTTAATAACACAAACTGAGACTGATTTAGAAATCTCTAAAATGACATCTGAGAAGGACTTAGAGAAGCTGGTAAAAACAAATGACAACTAATGTATCTTTCACGTTGGCTGTGGCAGTGATTTAGTGTATTGCCTGTGATGCTAAATATACATCATAAATCCCTCCAGCAGAAGTGTTATTATATCCATCCATCTCTACCCTATGAGCCAGTCATTTTTTTTTCTTTCATAAGCTTGATTGTATAAAAAGGAACTCATTATATAAAATAAAATGTAGGCCAGTGATCTTATATTACCCTAATGAGAATTTTATCTCAAGGAAACATCCTGGACAGACCCTGTGGTCACGTTTTATAGTTAAACACTATTTATTGAGTGACAGTGGGTAAGCCCTTTTGTGGAAGATAAAATGATACAGTGGTCTTAATAAACCTACATCAGGTGCTCAGTTTTCTCCTTCAGTATAAGCTATTGTATACAGTTTATCAACAATATGAACTGGAAAGAAAGCCCTCAACAGTTTGTAAAAGAACATGACAAAAGCAGGCATCATTTTGCTGCCTGAGACTATATGAAATAATTGAAAGATAAAAGAAAATCCTAAGGGAAAATTAATATCAGTGTGAAGAGGGTCTCCTTTTTAGTCAGCTGATAATAAAAATTCAGATAATTCAGGCAGTTTGGTGGTTTTGAAGTACCTAGTCCACAGTTCAGCCCACTGGCAATAGCAATAAAGCACTGTGGTGGGGATACACTCACTGCCTGGATCTTCACATGACTTCAGGATTCAGCCTGAGAATAATTCAGATGGTGAAGCACTGCACTGAGGATTAGTATCAAGAATATTATATATCTGAAAAATGCAACTGTCCATCAGAAAAGTCAGCGGGCAAGAATCAAAGTGAACATGGGGCTATAGTTTCACATGTGGTGAGTTTTGGTTTTTTTGATAGTCATGGCATTTGAATTAAGTTATTCAATCATTAACAGCCACTGAAATTTGCCTGCACATACAGAGATGCTTCTGAAACTGTCATGATAAACAGTATGACTAGAAGAGGCAAAATTCCAGGTTTTGAGTGATTTGCAAGGCCAGCTTTAGCAAAAAACAGGGCATTCCCTGTGAGAAGCTACACAGTGGAGATAAAACACCATTTTCTAATGAGAAATTAGAGGGTTTGACCCAGCTTTAGTGGCATGTGGTAGAAAAATATTAGAATAGTTGTTAAAACATCCTTGTTGCAAGTACAGGGGTCAGGAATGAAGAAATATAAAAGTTTGTTCAACAATTGGAGGGAATGGAAGTTTGGCAATTCTGTGTTTCATTTATTCAATTAATAGTGTGTTGTGATTTATCTCTTATAGCAGATATACAGCCACCCATTTAATCTAACACGAGCTTTGAATGCACTTTATAATTGTATAATTTATCAACACTTAGCTATTTGAATAATAAAGCCAACTGATTGGTTTTAGTAGAACATCGATTATATGTCACCTCCAATATCTCAGTTTTGAGAAATGTTGTCTTCTGTTGCAAAGCATTAGCATGCCTTTGATTTTATGATCATTTCTTTAGCAAGATCAATGAACCTGGGAAAGCCTACAAAATATTGGTACTTCAGGAAAGTCCACCTTGCATCATTTGGCAAGACTTAATCATCAATGCAAAATAAGCAGCTTTCTGTGCCAGAGTAACAGGTATTTCCTACATGGTAGGGCATGGGCAGCCATCCTCACAAGGGTTTTCAGAACGATTCCTGTTGTTATTTCAGCTGATGCTAAGTAGCTCAGTTTACCTGCTGTCACACAATTCTGTGGAATAACATGCAACACACCTCAAAAACAAGGACAAGGAGTTTGGTTTATGTGATTCCCACTGAGAACTAGAGCTGGAGGTGTCAGGCTTTCTTACATGATCCTTTATATCACAGAGGTCAGCTAAAAACCAACGAGGTACTTCACATTTTGTGCATTATGTTTACTGAATACATTTTTTTATCATTTAGTCCTGTGACCTGAGCGTCAGGGACACACAAACCTGCATGATTTTAATTTTCAGAGTAGCAGCTTGCATTAGCAGGATTTAGGGGAAATGCTCCAAGACTTATAGCAGAGTACCAGAGACTTCTCCCACTGTTACCCACCACTGTTTTGGGACTGTAGCAGTGAAATTATGCAGCGAGCAGGAAGGAATTTGCCAGCCAAACTGAATTCCAAACTAATTACAACCACCTGCTACATGGGAACTTTGCTCATGTTCTAAGAGAGGTGAAAAAATGTGCTGTCTTTTTGAATGCAGTCAGCAATAATGGGATTTTACTTGCTGCTGGCTTATACTAATAAATTGACAAAAGCAAGTTTTTGGGGAATTTTTTTTTTTTTGAGAGAAAAAGAAAACTAACACTGCTCACGTAAGAGAGAAAAATCCTTAAGAAAATCAATGCAATAAATTGATGTCACTGAAGCAAAGATTTTGCATCAGAAAAGGAAAAAAGAAAGAAAAAGTTAAAAGGAATAAGAGTGTAAACTAGCAGCATAAAAAAAAATCCTGACACAACAGGACACAAGGGATTCTTTAAATCACTCAGCAAGCCTTTCATTTATGTAGTAAACGCTGAGGGTCAAGATTTTTCATGCACAGGATGTCCATTCCAGCATTTAGCTGCTACATTATTTCAAAGCTGTTAAAAGCATGTAGACATCTGTGTCCTCCTGCAGACAGGGCAATCTTGGCAGATTCCCAGAATAATGAGGAAGGAAAAGTTGGGAGCAAGAAACACGAGCATTGTGACTATTCCTTTTTGCTCTTGCCTCTTGCTGCATGTTGGGCTGGACAACAAAACAGGTTGTGACCACATGGAAGCAGAAATGGAAGAATGTTAAACAAACCATGCCGAATTCGGGTTCAGTGAACAGGCTGCAGAGTTTGTCAGCTGTGGGTCAGGCAGCCAAGGTGCACCAAACAAAATCCATCCTGGTTTGCAAGGTAATGCTCCTGCCACTGACTCAGTGGGAGCCCTCTCTGCATGACTGGAGATCTCTCCTCAGCCCACACTGGGAAGTGACCCTGAAAAAAGCTCTACAAAAAGACGATCCAAATATCAACTGGAGCTGAGGCATTTCGAGAAACCCCCGAGGCGTCAAATTAACCAACATACTTGGAATTTCAAGTCTTGTTTTCACTGTGAAGCCTTGTAAAACAGAAGAGATTTCACAACAAAATTACAAAAGTGCTGACCTATCTGAAAGGTGTATATGCAGACATTATGCCCTTGTACATCTATTTTTTCCTCTCCTTTTTCACTGTGACGTGTGAGCTCAAAACAAACAATCACACTAACCACAGAACAAGTGCATAAAGAAGCTACACATTAAAATCGGCACATTTTATAACAGTTGAAGAGTAAAAAGTTTTTTTAACAAAGAACACAAGAAATATCCCATTAAGAACACTGGTTTATCAAGAGCACAGTTCTGACAGAAGCCATAGAAGATTCCATTTAGGAATAGCACACATTCTCAGCCACTTTCCCTGATATATTTCCCTTTGCATATTCGTGGTATCCACAGCTGTTGGATTTGTGATGTTATGGGGTTTGTATACACTTATTTACCTTATATCCTCATTCAACTGCTTTAAAGTTTACTGACTATAAACATGTGTATGTCTGAATAATCTGATACATATTGCTTTGATAAATGATGTTTAATTCTGTAACTGATGATCGAGTTGTGCATTAATTAACTCCTTTATGGCTAGTGAGAAATTAAGTATTACCCCATCCATGTATTAAGAAATTAAAAGCTAGAAATGATGGTTGAGGTCTTTCATAAGCATTCATAACCTTTGGGATATAAATATTAAAACATAAATGGTCATTCCATTCCACGTTCTTCTGGTTTAATTTAGGGGTTTTTTTCAGATTAATTTTAATACATTCATTCAAACAGATTTTACTCCAGTTACTTTGTACCAAAAATGGGTGTGTATTTGATTTTTTTATGAGGAGAAAGTTGTTAGCTATTTTTCATAGAGGGCTGTGACTAATTTTATATTATAGCCTTGGCTAATAGATAATTAAGTGTTTCACTCAAATTAGCTATCACATAGCTAGAGGCAAAGTGGGAGGAAGAAAAAACTTGGATTTTGCAATAAATTTTGTACTACCAGCTTCTGAACACCTCTGTGAAGCAGCAGTTAAGAAATGTCATACTGGATAAGCATAACCTATGTTTCCATTTTGTTAATAGCAGTCTCAGAAGCTTAATTAAAAAAAAAAAAAAAAGGAGAAGTTTAGTAAGAAAATGACAGGCAGAGGAGGAGGAACTTCTACAAACATCACTGAAGCTGTACAGATTTCAGAACAAGTTTCCTGGGTCAGGCTTTTCACTCTCCCCATTACTGTTATTACTGAAATGGAATCTCCTCACAATGCATTGCCTTGGTCCATCTCCCTCCAGATCAGCAGAATTATTGACACCTGCCTACACACATTCAGCTGCAGGATTCCCTTTCACCAAGCACCTGCCTTTGCAGGATTGTGCTGGGTGTCCCCAGGTAAACTACCACCACAAGATGTCAATAATCTGTAAGAGCAGTTCTTAAGGCACGTGAACCAAGAGATGGGCTCCTGTGTAAGGTGCTCAGCACGGTCCCTTGGGTGCCAACAATGGGAAGACACCACACCAGCACAAGGCCTTGAGCAACAGGGCACTCAATGGCATCAGCTCTGGGAATAAACCAGAGTCGCTATTTGCATAAAGTTATTAATATCTGAAATATTTATTCTTCAACTATCACTTAGAAAAGAGAAGCACCCATATATATCATCACAATTGCTTTACAGTGGTGGCCTCAAAACCTTACCATGATACATTGGAGCAGACAGCCAAGAAAGAAGCATCTACATTTTCCTGCTATTTATCCAATGAATAGAAGCTTCCTATCAGAGCTGAAGGACATACTGTCTCTTTTGTCTCTTGTCTGCCATTTGGATTAAAGATATTGCAAGTTTGTTTTTATATTATATTGACATGAGCATGAGGACTTCAGCTGAATTTAGAAAGTTACTCAGATGCCAATATACAACTTCTTATTTATGCAGCAGATTATATATTGTGCTGATTTATCATGCATTTTCTGTCACAGCCTGGTAGCTTCTTCACTAATTCTTTACTGGTCTTCTGCAACTCCTAATTCTTTTCTTACCATGTCTAAAGACAAAGTATTATTAGTTTCCTAGCAAATACAATAGAGACTTTAAAATTAAATAGGGAGTCAATACATCAAAAAAAGGCACCTAACCAACACAAAGAAAAATAGAGGGTAATCATGATCAAGTGCACACTTCTATCTAATTGGGAGAGACACAAAGAATGTGAAAGCAGATGTCCTTCACTCAGTTTTGGCAACCTGGTAATTTCTGCCTGCTCAGGAAGGCAGCAATAATGCAGATAGGGGGAAGCCTCTCTTCCACAATAGGTGCTGCTCCAGGTACAGAATTTGCAATACCTCAGGGTTTTAAGGTTAGTATATTATGTAAAGTGGTGTAAAGTTTCTGTATGGTCAAGGTGAGAGTCATGTCTATAACCAGCAAAATATTCTCTGAATTCCTTTCTGCTTTCTGTACCTTATTTGCAGTCAATAGCCCAGTAAGGAGGAACCCAATGTGCAAATGCCTCTTTCTCAACTCTGTTCATATGTATCCCTGTTCTACCTTATCCTGTTTTGGATATTCACAGAGCCAGAAATTTTCTATCAGAAATATCTCAAAACTTACAGCAATGCAATTATTCACTGGATGCAACATTAATGATACAGGGAATGAAGTGTTCATCTTTGAACTGTACATTATAAAAGACTGACTAAGAAATCTCAGCTGTCTAATCCCTGTGTCCAACTTTGGTATTGTTCCCACTGGTCCCAAAGGGTGTAGCCTGAAGGGTCTTTAACCAGGAAACACTGAAGTCACCAGAGGGTGAGTTCTGACCATGATCATACTTTCTACTTGGATATAATTACAAAACAAATTTAAACCTACAAGATTCTGTTAATGAGTCTATGGTTCTAAAATGCGAGAGCAACACTAAAGAAAGAATTTCCATTGTTCATGTAGTGCTGAGTCAATAAAAACTCTGATTGTTCTGGATGGACAAAATTAGATAATAATACCATCACTGTTTAATTAAAAGCTTATCCAACTTACTGCTAAATTTCTTCATAAGCTTAATATAAAAACATTTCATGTTTTAAATTTTTTAAAGTTAGAACACTCTTAAATGTACTTCTAAAAATTGCAGTAACTGTTGTCAAGCCACTATAGGGTTTTGGAGCTAACACAGTCACACAAATATTCCTGTTAGAATTTAACTCATCTTATGCTACGCACAAAAAGAACTGAGCTGCTAAAACACCCCTTGTAATAAAAAAATCCTTCCAGAGAGAAGAGGTGAGTACCTCTCTACATCTCCTCCTCAGGGAGCTGCAAAGAGCAAAGAGGTTGTTTTCAGCGAGGACAAACACAGTATCCTAAATCACTCCTCAGAGTTCCTCTGATTCCTTTCAGCAGCTTTGTTGCTGTCTTCGAGGTACAGTCAGGCATCTCAATGTACTCATATGCTACTTTAAAGTATATTTTGGTAATCATTCTCTTCAGTCTTCCCATTTTGCTTAATTGAACCCCAAAACCCACAGAATTAGCGAGATGAGGAAAAGAAAATCAACTGCACAAGTATAAAATAAACATTATCAGACTAGTGTGCCCTTTGCAGTTGGAAAATAAGTGGATTATGAGTTGGGAATAAACTGCTCCTGCAGGAAATCAGGAGTCATCTTAGCAGGAATATTACAGGGAATATATTTCGGCAACTCAGGACTTTTAATCCTACTTAGATAACTATGCTTCAGCTGGGTAGGGCATTTCAGGAAAAAAAATAAGGATCGGGCCACAAACAAGCATTTTCAGGAATACAGTAAAACATATAAGAGATGTTTGGTTTTTACTCACATATGAATAAACACGGAAAGATTTGGTCTAAAGAAACACACCATCAAAGGAGCATCCACAAAAATATCCCATCATTGAAAGCCTGTTATAAAAACTGCAAATTTATTGTTCTCCATGGCCCCTGGAGAAAAAAAAAAAATACACTGTGACTATTAGAGAGGCAGTACAGCAGGCTATCATTATTTAAGGGTATGGAGAACAGAGTGGACACATAGGTGGTAGGGATAGGGTTACATTTAAAAAATAAATCCTGTTTAATACTTCTGCAGAGTGGGATGCACAACCCTTACTACTATATATTTCAGTGAGTTGCATGACTGCAACACGAGTAAAAAAATATTGTGCAGAAAATTACCACAATCCCGGCTTTGTTTTCAATTTTTGAAGTAGCACACTGCACTTAAAGTGTGTACTTCGTTTTCCAGCTATTAGAGAAGAAAAGATGGTAATATATAATTTCTCTGAAGTCTACACAAGTTGACCAAATTATTTTGAAACAATTCTCTGTTTTTCCATGTCATCAAATCACATATTGTTATAGCATGGAGTGTCTTGGGGACAGAGTATATTTTGCTATAGTAACCATTATTCACACTTTTAAATTTTTTTTTACACTGTTTTCATTGGCACCTTAAAAAGGCCTCTGAAATGTGACCACTGTATTACTTGTATTTATTTTAATACTCTTAAGAATCCCTTCAATAAATGTTTTTGCAACCTATGTGCACACATTGACAAAAGTATTAAACTCCCATTAATATTAATACCAACTTCTAAAAGGCTTTCTGTTATGTTTTACAAGAACTCTGGGTGCTATACTATAAACGTTCAGTTCAAGATTTGTTCAGATTCTGAATATTCAGATACAACCTACAGAGAAAGGATGACAAGTAATTTAAAGAGAATCACCTGAAATCAGATGTTGGCTTTGTTAAAGACTACTGGCACAACAATTTAAACACACAATGCCATTGACTCACATAATCAGCTGGGCATGAGGAAACACAGCTCATGGAAAGAAAAGCTAAAAGTGTTTTCTGTATTTTTTTTTCTGCTACACCATTGAAACCAGCTGCAATAAAATGCAACAGTTCTAAGGCAGGATAACACAGAATCCCAGAGAGGCTCGGGCTGGAAGGGACCTTGAACACCCCTCACTGCTCAAATCAGGGCAAACTCAGGGAAGTTCTGAATCTTCAAGGAAGGAAACTCCAAAACCAGCCTGGGAATGTTGTTTCAGTGTTTCACTGGGCTCTTGGGAACATTTTTTTCCTCAGATTAAATGGTTCTTATAATTGAGTTGATGTCCCTTCAGTGGATACCACTCCTCTAACTCCACCCTTTCAGCAGCTGTTAGGAGAATAAAGGAGATGTGATTTCACATGCACAATCATTTGTTTTCAGCACGAGAAGAGTTGAGGATGTTAATCTAGAAAATTATCTTTATGAATTTATATGTCTGAGTCAAAAAACTCCCATGATATACAAAGACAGCACTGCTAGGCTGAGGCAAGCAAACAGAACCATCATTCCCATTAATAATGAATACATAATTGAAAAATTAATGGCACGAGTTTCAACCATAAGCAAGAGAATTTGATTTGACTCCTCATATATATTGCTTCCTAGTTAATGTTACCATGATTAAGCTTAAAGAAGTTGCATCTACTGAGCTTTAATAATTTTTCTGAGATATATAAACATGGGCAAAATACATCACAGTTCGAATTTATAATTCCATACCCAGCTGAAGTCAATCTATATCACAATGGCAGGATTTGTATTATTTCACAGACATTTCAGAGCTATCAACTTGCCTTGATGAAAGAACTTTAAGATCTGTATTTGGCTAATGCATGAAAATGCCATTTGTATTCTAAATGTGGACTTTGACCAGAAACACAAAAAGAGCTGTCTCCAGATGCCAGCTGGGACAATCAAGAACCACTAGCAACCTGTGGAGATTTCAATCACTGAAGCAATTGACAGGTTAGTTGGATCCTAATTATTTCTGAAATGAGAATAAATTTCTGCAGTTTAAAATGAAAGAGGTAGTATTTTTTAAAAGGAAAAATAATCTAGATAGAATTAGGAAATTGTTCATTTTTATCCAGAAATCATTCATAATGAATAAGGTAACATCAGACTAGTGACCCTGTCATTAGTGGGGTTCCACAGAACTTCATTTTAGGCCCTTTGCTCTTCAACATCTGCATAAATGACTTGGACTGAAAGGGATACTGAGCAAGGTCACAGATGACACAAAGCTGGGAGGAGAAGAATCTCTGGAAGGCAGAGAGACCTCGACCAATTAGACAACTGGACAAATGAAGTTCAACAAGGAAAACTGCCAGATTCTACAGATAAGCTTGGACAACCCTGGATATTTGTAGGCTGGGCAATAAGAGGCTGAAGTGCCAGAAAAAGGAAACTGGGGACCCTGGTCCATGGAAAATGGAATGTGAGCCAGCAGTGCCCTGGCAGCCAGGACAGCAACCCTGTCGTGGGAGGCATCAGGGACAGCATCACAGCCAGGCAGGGAAGGGGATTGTCCTGCTCTGCTCTGAGCTGGAATGGTCTCACCTGGAGTGGTGTGGGCAGTTTGGGGTGCCACAATATAAAAAGGACATTAAGTGTCCAAAAGAGGGCAAGGAAGATTGTGAAGGGCCTTGAGGGCAAGTGATCTAAAAAGTACCTGAGGTAATTTGGTTTGTTCAGAAGAAGAGACTGAAGGGGGAACCTCATCACAGTCTCCAATTTCCTAGTGAGGAGAGAAGGATGGGCAGACAGTGATCTCTCCTGTGCTGACCAGTGACAGGACCCCAGGGAACGGCCTGAAATTGTATCAGGGGAGGTTTAAGTTACATATTAGAATGAGGTTCTTCACCCAGAGGGTGTTTGGGCACTGGAACAGGCTCCCCAGGTTCATGGCACCAAGCCTGAAAGAGTTCAAGAAGCTTTTGGACAACTCTCTTGTGCACATGGGTGTCATTCATGGGGATGGTCCTGTGCTCTGATTGCCTCCCTGGGGAGCCTGTTCCAGTGCCCATCCACCCTCTGGATGAAAAACCTTTTCCTGATATCCAACCTAAACATCTCCTGACTCAGCTCCCTGCCATTCCTTCAAATCCTGTCCCTGGCCATGGGAGTGAAGGGATCTGTGCCTGCCCCTCTGCTTCCCCTTGTGAGGATGCAATGTCTGCCCTCAGTCTCCTCCAGGATGAACACAAATCTCAGCCACTCCTCACATGGCTTTCCCTCCACATCCTTCACCATCCTCCCATTCCTCCTTTGGATGCTCTCTAATAACTTCACATCTTTCTAATATTGTGCTGCCCAAAACTGGATGCAGTACTCAAGGTGAGGCTGCACCAGTGCACCATGGACAGAGGCAATCAGAGGTGAATAAAACATGATTGGGCCACATACACAAAGGAATACATGAAATGTAAGACCTTGAAAATAAAAACTAGAAGTCTGACCATGACAAAAAGCACAGAACTTTTTCAAATTTCTGAAGAATAATGCACTTCTACAGCTATCACAGACCACCTGATCGAGGTACTCATTTCTCCACCCAATGTTTTTGATACTGGTACTGCACTCCTCCCTGAGCTTCATGTTTTTCAGCTTCTGGCTCCGAGTTTTCTGCTCTCACCGAACTAAAATAAAGAAGTAAATCCAAGAATTGCTCCAAACAAAAGCTACCAACAAAAGGAAAAGAAATGTGGCTGGCCTTTACCTCCCCAGACACAAAAATAAATGGCACAAGGAGTGTTTTCCACACTCAACAGGAGATACCCTGATGAAAGAAGAACAGTAGTATTAAGTCAACTAAAATAAATGACTTTACTTTCTGTTTTGGTTAAACCCAGTCATACAAGAACAGGTAAGTTCTTAGGGTACTTCAGGTTCTACTTTATACAACTGGGTTTTGAGTTTGTGAGTGATACAGGTCAATGGCTCAATAATGTACTTGACAAATAGAAGTATCATCTCAGCAAATTCACAAAAGCATAATTATAGATGTGCCAAGAGGAGAGATAGCAAAAATATGAATCAAATCCAAACCAAGTATTCATCTTGTTTGCAATTGTCTTTTCCACTTTGCAAATCACCAGATTAAAGTACCACAAAAGAAATTAGTGGTGAGAAAAAGCTTATTAGATCATATTGTATTGGCCCTTGGCAATATAAAATTGCTCTCCACAGCAGGTACCTCAGTGCTCAGTTCCAAATGACCAAAGAGAAAGATGTTACTGCTCCACTCTGGAAGAAAAATGCTTTTATAGAAATAAAAGAAAGAGTTGTGACTTTATATTTCATCTAATGTTTCCTTTGCTCAGCTTAAACCTATCTTTCACATCTCCTCTGATTCCTCTGACTTTCCACAATATTTGTCTTGCTTTTGACTGGCATTTATCTGATGTAAACAGTTTCCATCTTACCCTCTTACCAGATGAAATAATTAAGTATGTAGACTTTTTTTTTGGGGGGGTGCCTATTAATTTTTAGACACAGATGGATCTATAATAAGTACAATGGCAAATACAATTTTTTTCTATTATCTTAACATTTTAACAGGGGAAAAACTATTAATTTAGAATTCGAATATCTGTGTGAATTATAATTTCCTCAACATACATTTGAATTTTTTGTGATCACATCACAGTGGTAATGCACAGTCATCCTCACCCACCCCTTTAGTTTTCTAAGGTACTGACTGCATTCAGTCAAGGCCACAGAATGTTATCTGATCTTCCTTCAAGTTATTATTTTTTCCATTAAAAACCATTTTTAGGCTTGCATTATACTAAGATCAGACCACCAAGTGTGCAGTTACTCAAACCTCATTGACTCTTTCATAGAGTTAAAAAGGTTAGTAACATGAGAGCTGTATTTTTACAGCTTCAAGTTGTTAGATTTTTAAATCTAGTTTTTAATTTTACAATTAAAATATAGATCATGTTACAAACACAAAGTAAGGTTGGCAAAGTTTGATAATCACCACATAAATCATATGCATAATCACATTATATTTTAATAACTAGCATATAATTACTTTTTAACATAAATTTCCGCTGGTTGCAAACCATTTACTGAAGTAGGACTTGAATTTTAACAATCCAATAAAACACACAGATTTTATTGCTCATCCCATTTTTACCCTATAGAAGCTCGGCTCAAGGAAAAGATGTTATTTCTTCAAAGTGGAAATATTTTCCCCATCAGCTATTTTTTTTTTTTTTTAAGATGGGGCAATATGACTAATCTACTTTAAAAAAAAAACTATTAGCCTGTGACTATCCTTAAAGGGAAGGGTTTTGCCCTTCTGTCTCCTCAAAATGAAGGTTAAGAGAGGAGCTTTTGGCAATGCCCACGTTACTAGGTCACCATCAGATGCTGAGTGAAGCATTTTAACCCCAGTCCTCCAGAAGGGTTTGTCTAAACTCCTTGCAAGGATTTTGTCTCCCAACTGCATGTCCAAGGCACACACAGTAACAGAATTTTACAGAGTCTATCTCCCATCTGTCCTTCTTTACAGAGCTTTGCCTTGGTCTTACATTTAAAAACCTATTAAAAGGTTTTTTTCCTGTAATATTTTTGAGTATAAGTGGAATGATTGGTAATGGCATGCTGTTCAATACTTTGAACACTATTTTTAAAAAGTCATCCAAATTATAGAAATATCAGTAAATACTGATGAATCACCTGTATTTTATAGCCAAATAAACAAACTATAGAAGGTGAATAGCAGTTCTTAAAGCATCAGTGCAATTAACAATATTTGTAGTTATTTTTCTCACTGAGACTGCTTCTGTATCCCCATTTTACATGCAGTCAGGCTAAGAGAAACATTTGGGAATTAAGAGAGTTCTAAGAGCTCTGTAGGTAAGTCATACCTTATGGGCTCAGATTCTTGGAACAGCTAAATTCTACTTGAAATAATTGTGCCAGTACATACCCAAGTGTGTCTTCAGTCTGGCCCACTTCTCTCCTGTCCTGGGTGTTCTGCAGTGTAAAGTATTTTCTGTCATTGCACACAGCATTGTCTGTCATTTCATCTCTACAGAACTTGGCATACATATACTGAGCCCAGCTTCGTGTCTCCTGCCTATAACCAGGCTGCTTCTGACAAATCTGACCTCTGGGTAGTTAAAACTGTCATCAAATGATATAGAAAGAAAAGAAAAAGAGTCTATTAGAAAAATAAGGAACGTTTTTTTCTTCCCTATTCAAATATGGAGACACCATTCTATACAACCATGATGAGAACAGACTTCACTTTACCAGCATTCTCCCATTACCTGGGAAAAGACCCAAAAAATAAAAAATCACATCATGGGTTATGGGTTTTTAAACTGAGAAAGAGTAGTTTAATTCAACTGGGACTAGGTACACAGCTCCTGTCTTAGTGAAAATCTCACATCAGAGCACTCAGCTGGAGAGTCCTCGAAAACAGAGACAACTCTCATCAGCAATCTGCCAATAATATGATCACTCTGACAATTTTTACAACACTGCTCTTATATTTGGAGGCGTTACTAAAGCATCAGCTCTAGGAGTTAGATGTTTGGTGAGGCTCTCAGCTTTTATTTTTAAGCTAAGTTTTCAAATCTCACAATTCATGCACTAAAAAGCAGAAGGGACTGATGTGATCATTTGTACTCCTCGCACATCATTACAGGATTTCCCTTAACTTGTTCAAACTTGAATCAGAGAATTATTTTTGAAGTGAAAGTGGCTGTGATGGAAATTCCATCACTGCATAATTTCAGACACAGTTTTGAGAAGATTGAGTTCATCTGCCCAATAAAGAAATGAGAAAAATAAATATGAACATGCAATTTTGAAAAACAGAGTGTTTTTTAATCTTACATATAGATATTTATTTTTGGAGGCCGATAAAGTTAGGGAGATTTTATTCATAATTTGTTAGTGTTGCTAACACCAACAAATTGGTTTGGGTGAGAACCATGTGCTTTAAGCTTTTAAGAAATATAGTCAAAATATATTGGCCCTGTGTCTTAGTTCTTCTCACTAAAATATAGGCAAGAGGCATAGAAAAGATAAAGATTTTTTTGCAAGTCAAACCTTTCTGCATTTGTGGATTATCATATTGGCTACTCTGGTGTTAATGAGAGTATTTGATTGCTAGCAAAATTATTTCTAGACAATTGACAGAAAATGGAAGAAATTTCAGGGACTTGTATTTTCCTCATTCAAATCTAACAGGTTATGATGATGAAGAAATCGACTCAGATATGTGGTAAAAGATTCAAAGCAATTAACAAATATTCACTAAGTGAGGATTTTGCAAACAGTTTCTGCAGCTCACATCACAATTTAAAGAAACAGATGTTAGAAGAAATCAAAACTTGGAAGTAATTAAATCCTTGATTTGAGCTTATGTGAAGTCAGGAAAACATCATTGAAGCAATTGGTTTTTTCCTCTATATTTGGTCAATACCAGGATTCTGTCAGAGCCTTACTTAACAATTCCCAAACAGATCCAAGGATCTACAATACTGACACCTTCTTGGTAACTTTTGATCTCTTCCTACATAGGTTCCAATCTCTTTTTTGGTTTGGACTATTTTATCTAAGTCTAGAAGTGTTTTTTAGTCTTGCAACTCGTGGAGCTTCCTGCATAGTTGCCTGTGATGGCAGCAGATTAGATTCTATAATGGCTTTTTTTCCTCCACCAGTCCAATATTATTAATGCAGACAGGACTATTGGGATAATGAAGGTCCTAATATTTTAAATGGTTAGTAAAGAAGAAACTTTTTTTCCAGTTTGCAATTAACTGTGAACATATTTTGGTGTGAATTATCTATTCCTGCATAATTTGTCATACAATTGTAGCAGGTTTTCCTTACACAATAATTTTCATCACAGACTCTGACAATCCTTTAAAGTACAAATAAAATCTTAGTGCACTGAAATTTCTTCTGCTATTTTTACCCAATACAAAGAATCTTTCAGTCTGTGTTCTGAGCATCCTTCTCAATAGACTATCTTGAAATTAAAATTAATGCTATATAGGTACATGAAACTGCTGTTCAAACAAGGCAACAGCTGTTTTGCCAGATTACAACAAAGGTAGGATTTCAGCTTGTGTAAGTACAGCAAAAAAGTAACTCACTGATCTCTAATACAGTTAACTTCTCACATTTAGAGTTAAATTAAGAAGAAATCACAAGAGGAATACAAAGAGTATCTCTAGAGAAAATTCTAACAACTCAAACATGAAAAATTGCTTTTCATAATTCTAGACTTTACCGTATCAGCTACTTCAACTTTATGCTCATTAAAAATATATAATTCAATATTTCACAGCACACTCCACTCTGTTCTTTGACACATAACCTTTTGTAAAAACAGGAGGACAAAAATCTGAAGATATTAAGGTGATGAGTCAGGTGTTTCTCTATTGGAGAGAACAAGATGCAATTCTTCACATATATTGGACACTTCTAATATCTAAAAGCTTCAGAAACTGGTGTTACAGATAAGAAAACGTGACAAATTTAAGCAAGTAATAATCCATCTCAATTAATGAGAACTTTAATTAATATTTAATAAAGTCCACACACTTGATGACTTAACTAGATCTTCTGCATCTTTTCTGTAACAATTAGTTTGCCATGACAGTGATTAGAACACCAGCAGCTCAGTTATTCTAGCTATGTTACTGTAAGGCATTTGTGAAAGTCATGCTCTTCAAATGTATATTATAAGGGCATATAATTTAATTAAAAGTCAAATTTAGACTGAGGGAACATCTTAACACACAGTCAAGCAAACTGTGTGATAACTGCGAATTTCATATAAATATTAAGACTTACTTATCTTAGCTTTCCTTTCTAAGTATTTTTTTATGTATAATGTTTCATTAAAAGGTATTAAAATAATTACACCTTCCTAAAAGCACACATAACTGCTGAGTTTGTTTTCATGTTGTCACTCCACCTTTCCTATGATGAAAAAATAGTAGTCTTCAGATCAAGATGAGTACTGACTGGAAAGAACTTGATGCTAGGAGCTAGTTTATAAGCCTTTGGATCACTGGAACTATGTAGAGTTGGTTAAAAACCAGTTTCTGTAATCTGCTCTGTAGAGTTTTGTTATATACACACATAATATACTGTCCAAAGTTGCTTGCTTTTTTTCTTTTCCACCACTCCTGGAATTTCATCAAAATTTATACAAGTTCTCCTTATCTATATGAATGTGAGATGCATGCAGTAATACCTCAAGTATTTCAGACAACGTGGTTTTCTTTATTCCATAAAATCACAGATCTCCATCACTGGTCAACAGTCTCAAATAAAACAGCTACTTCTTTTTTTATTTTGCAAAGAATGTCTGAAGTAAAAAAAAAAAGAGCGTTTGGAGCAAACACCTTTCATCTTGAACCACGGGCTGCCGGGAAAACGAAACCTGCACCATTTTCCTTGAGTCACTTAAGTAAAAGTGAATGCTCCTGATGTGCCTTTCAGCCTTATGAGCTTTAATGATGCCTAGCACAGCAGTGTAATTAACAGTACCATTGATATATCACAATTCTCTGCTTTGGCAGTGGCAGAAACAGAAGGCTAATGCCAGATTGCTTATTAAAGGTACACCCGGGCTGCAAAAGTGTACCAGATGAAACAATCCCCCAGCAGCCATGTAATGAGGTACAGACATCTGTAAGATTATTTCACAACTCTGAATGTGAAGATTAAAATCTGGTGGTGCTGCAGATGTTTTTATCATCTTCCCCACAGTCGTTGTCACTGAAAATAGATCAGCCCTCCAATGAGGCTGGAATGCAAATGGCTCAAACCTTGTTTTTCCTTGAGTGCTTTAGTGCATGGTTATCCCTAAATTACTCAAAGGCATTCAGACTAAGATGGCAAAAAATAAAATGTTTTATGAAATTTTTCAGAAATATTTCAAGACCTAAATATTTTTAAATATTTTTAGAAAAATCTGCTAGAAGTGCACATTTTTTGGCTGTTTTTCTTTCTGGCAGTATCAAACCTCAGTGTATTGGCAGAGGAAGAGGAGAATCTATTTCTCATTTGAAAAATATCACATGTTGCATCAGCTGTGGTAGAATAACATATGCCCTTTTCCAGACCTCTTCCTATAGGCACTGGGATGTAAAGTATCTCAGAGCCAGCATGGGACAGGGATACAAAAATGTTTCCCAAGCAGGTAGGAAACTTTTACAGGGTTGTAGAGAAAACCAAAGAATATCTGACAACAAATGAAGTTCCCGATTCTGGCCTCTCTTTCTTCTCAAACAGGTGAGACAGTTTTCAGCTAAATGAACTGCTGACACTTTTTAATACTTTTTAATGCTGGAATGAAACATAAGCAACAAAACCTTTCTTTAGGAAACCACTGGACTCTTCCTTGCTTTTTGTCCTGTAAAAAGACAAAAAATGTACCTTTTTTTCTTTTTTTTTTGGTCCAGCCCCTTGACGTTATTTCCTCCTGATTGCACAGGCCCACATGCATCAGCTGAAAGTAATGAAACAGCTTCATTTAGCTAAAAGCAAGAAAATGCTCGTGATTGCCTCAAGCAAAATTTTTTTGTTGAGGCACGAGCAAAGGGACCCCTTCAATCGCCAGTGCCAGGAGCAACGTGAACAATCACATCATCAATTTCTGGGCTTTCACTCTGGAACCCATTGTGTGTCCTAGCCCAGGTACTCCTTTGACTGATTCAGGATGCAATTCCTGAGAGAGCTAAAATGCAGAGCTCTGTTTTGCATTAACAAAAATATTTTGTAAAGATTTATAAAAGAAAACCTTTTCATGACAGTGTCTACAAAAGGACTCAAAAATAATGCAAGATTTATCATATCAAATACCAAAATTTAGAAGAAACAACTGTAACAAAATCCAGTAGCATACTAGTTTAAATAATTGCAAAAGAAGATAAAAGGGTTTTTTTGCTTTTTTTTTTTAAAGGGGGAAGGGAAGAGAACAGCAATTTGTTAGCTACTCTAAAATACTAAAATTGTTACCTCTGATGTTATCCCTTCAATTATTTTTATATTGCACCCATCTCCCATAATACCTTCTCATCTGTATTCATAATTTTTTGGATCATTTTAACAGAATTTTCTCCTCCAATGCAAATTTCATTTTGCAGAAGAAAAATATTAAAAATATTCAAAGCTGTATTTTATCAATATTTCTATATTTTCAGAGGAGTTTTTCTTCATTAAAAAAATTAAATGTCCACATATTTCAAGTTTTGCACAGAACATTATGGAGTGAAATAAATAAAAGCCAACAACAACAACAAAAAAGAGAGAAAAGTTCATCACCCTGGATGTTACTTTCAGTTTTTTAGTGTTCTGAGACCTGATCAAATCTCAGCAATTTTTAGAGCTGTGGAATTTTTATGGCTTGGAAATTTCCTTATTCGTCAAAAGAGGAGCAATAATGCAAAAAGCCTCAAAATAAAATCCTCTGACTTACCTAACAAAATTCACTTTCTTGAAATAAAACATTGTAAAAGTTCTATATTGATTTTCTGAGACAGACATTTCCTCATAGTAAACATGCTGATTTTTTTTTGTTTAAATCTACAATTTTATTTTCTCTTTTCCAGAAGTTTCTGTTTCAAAAGGGGAAAAAAAATAGCAGTAAACCCCAAAAACAAGTTGGCAGAGGAGAAGAATCACATATGGCTCCAGACTGCAGCATTCATCAGGGAGTTATATTTTGGTGTCAGAGGAACAGAAAATTATCAGATAGCCTATCCCAAATTTCAGTGCTGTGATATTCCTGCTTCTGTAAGAACCACAATGGAATTCATTTCTTATATCACTGGGACTAGATCAGGTCTACTTACACCTCACAGCCTGCACATCATTCTTGGTTTATTCACATCTATTTTTCATAGCAAACCAAAAAAACCAAAACAAACAAACAAAAACCCCCCAAAAAACCCACTCCAGAGAAAAGTTACTTAAGATTTATAAACGTGGTCCTTCCACCGTGTTCAAACTCAGCTGCACTGAAACCAAACTTTGATTTCAGGTGTTTTTATCCAAAGCAATTAAAGCTCTACTGCACTTTTGAGAACAAATATGTACATATCAAAATACTTAAAACTGAAGAGAAAAATTTCCTCTTCACAGTAACAAGCAATTCTAAATTGCTTTGCCATTTAATGCTGCCTCAGTTGCACACCAAAATTAAGAAATCTACTTTCAGACATCCTTGTTATTCTTCATAACAGTCCCAAAGATGTCTCAGTGAAACTGGAGTTAAAGCATGCTTAGTGCTGTACAGGAGATCTGATCCCAAAGACACATCCAATTAAAGGCCAAACAATTCCT
This sequence comes from Sturnus vulgaris, assembly GCF_052056855.1. Taxonomy (NCBI): domain Eukaryota; kingdom Metazoa; phylum Chordata; class Aves; order Passeriformes; family Sturnidae; genus Sturnus; species Sturnus vulgaris. The sequence goes on from NC_142246.1 coordinate 67,697,836, forward strand.
TCAGGTGTCACCCATGTAAACCATACAAGGCCATGGAGATTTTTGCAGTTGAAATTTAATGCAAAAACCCCCAACATTCGTTATTTGATAAATCACAAATATACTCTTTTTTTTTTTTCCTAATTGAGTTCTTCTCATTTTGAAGTTTATCCCTATGCAGCAGGCTGAATTACCAATGGAAAAAAAAAAAAAATCTCTGTAAGCCAGGAATTGGTGAGGGGCATGAAGGATGAACAGATTTTTATTGTGGGATTAGACAGACAGAAAAACATAAAGTCATTCCAAAACAAACTGTGGTCTAGATTCAGAATGCCTTTCTTGAGACTTCAGTTTGTGTTTCCACCAGCTACTGTTTTAATAAATTTCCTTAACACAGACAGATTTGCATACAAACACAGTAAGAGAAGTATTTTGCCTCTGGTTTTTTAACTCACCAGGGAGTCTTAAATATTTGTTGCCCGCAGATCCAGTATTGAATTAGCTCGAGAACCCAACAGAATTTCAGCTTAAATGCTGACTGATCATCAAACAAATATTATGCACAATAAAAGTTGATTTCTAAGATGCTAAAACCCAGCAAGCTATAAATGCCTAGTCATCCCCTCTTTTCAACTGCTTCTTAAACATGTCCTTGTGAAATTAGGAATTGCTCAAGTGTTGAGTCTTGCATGGGGTAGCAGCTTTATCACAGCTCTGACCATCCCTGTCACCTTTGGTTTTCTGAAAGGGATTCTTCCAAATGCCATAATGAGCAGCAAGCTGCTCACAACCTGGTTAAACCCTTTTCCAAAATCCACTTTTTGATTAGTGCCTGATCTCTCAAGCAGTATCTGCCTTGGGCATGGACAGTGGGGAAGGGTTTCAGTGATATTTGAAGTCTTTCAGTTTAGGATTTCTAACATTTCACCTGGAATTTGTCACCAACTCCATTACATAAAGATTAAACACAGCTTGAAAAATTATGAGTCTAACAGGCTACCTGACCTATTTAAACATCTGTAAGAAAACAAAGAAAACTGCTTTGTACTTTACCATGCCATTATGAAGGAAGTCTATGAAAGCACTGCACAGAGGTGTCAGAATAACTCACAAGGAGAGTTATTCTACCAAAGCACAACCAGAAGACTGTTCACAATGAAATCTGCCCCTTACAAAAATTCCAGCTTAATTTCCGGGCCACAGAAGTCTGAGTAGTTTTTAATAAGGAATGAAACCCTCGAGGCACCATCCTTAAGTGGGTGCTACCGAAATGAAGGTTGTGTCACTGCAATTTCCAGCAATATCCAAATGGTAAGCATATTCACTTTTATAGACATATTTAGAACAAAAAACACATTAAAATCTCAGTACATAGGTTGGGCATATTGGAATTAAACTGCAGGAATAATCCTCTAAAAAAATTTTGATAAAATTTTGGTCTCCACTTCTGAGTTTGCATAAGAAAATTGAAATCCATTTATGTTAACTAAATAGACTCTGCATTTTGTTGTTTTATCTCAGTTCAAAGCCTGTGCGACAATGCACAGCCTGTAAAATAAACCACTTTCTCCATGCAGAGATGATTATTTAGCTTTTTGTTCCTCTATTTTCTTCTCCCTTTTGTATCCTATCCTTTTTTAACTGCAGGAAAGATGAATCATATCAGGCATTCTGCACTTCTGCAAAAGCAGTGATAGCTATGCCCATTCTCACCTCCTCAACACTCAAACCCATGAGTGGTTGTGGGGAAAAAATTACTCTTTGCAGTTTTCTCTGTGAGGTTAATAACTCTAATTCTTAGGGAACACAATACCTTGATGAAGTCCTAGTCATTAAAAGGGACCAGAATTATTTTAGGTCACTTCCATAGAGAGCTAAAGAATTTTAACATCTGTAATATCAAAGCACAAGTTCATTAGCATAATCAAATAGGCTAGTTCAAGTAATTACTGTTCAAAAACCATAATAACAATCCTTTAACTAAATCTCAATACCTCTATAACCCACACAGATACAACTGTGGCTCTCTGTCCTATTGTGGCTGGACCATAAAAGTCATTTATGGGTCTTTTGCTGCGTACAAAACATAAAATTCTAAGTTGAGCTACAAAATAAAGTTTTTTAAACAAGTAAGAGTTCTACAATGCTATCATAAACTGAAGCCATGATTTCCAGCTCACAGTCAGTGTCCACATTTAATAAGCATGGTGGCTTAGTTGAGGCAGTGGAAATGAGCTGCAGATCTCTTCATTGCTGTCAAACAAAATCACTTCAAATTGCAATGCAATATACGAGTTAAAAAATTCACCTCGTTATTGTACATAAATCTCCATGCTCCAAATTTTAGGGACACATATAAGCCATACCTCATGCAATTGATACTTATACTGTTAAAAATCTGGCATTATTCTTAGATTTGAAGAAGGCATTGGAAGAATATCACATTGCTCAAGAGAAGACAATAAATGTACACTTGAATGATGGATTCTTTTACCAACTCCCAGTTTATATTTGGTTGGATTTTCTAATTCTCAATTCATTGGAAGAAAAGTATACGTCCACACAACAAAAGTAAAATCTTCTCCCACATCAATATTAATAAAAACCTTAGAAAAAAACAAATTAACAAAACATAAAATTATTTGTCTTACCTAATCCTCCTAATATTTGGTCTACAAGCAAGTTGCTCTCAATGAACAGAAACAAATCACAAATATTTATAAAAAAATTTAAAAATCAACTATGGGGACAGTTAAAAGTTCCATCTGTTCCTGTTATCAGGTTCCTATGAAAGAAGAGTGAAAACTCAGTGTTCATTTTGTTCTTATAACACAAAAGTAACCACAAGTTAAAAAGTGCTTAAGGGAAAAATTATTACCTTGTGTTTCTGGCTGTTTTCTGTGAGTTTTCTCATGTAAATCTGTCAGCAGCTTCCCCGTTTGCAACTCATTCCTTTGATCTTGTGTGATGGAGGTGCTGGCACTCCTGGAAAAAGACACCACCACCAGCTTCCCTGACAAGTTATGCTTTAGTGATTCAAATTGTTTAACAGCTTGGGATTTCTCAGGTGGTGTCCCAACTTTTTTCATGTTATTTAATGCATGCCCCACTGCTATTACTTCCCCTATTTTCTTTCCAGGGGGGTTTCCTCTGGTTTGAGGCAAGCACAACAGTAGTTAATTAGAAGTGTATTGCCCTTTTCCCACCATGCAGGTAAAGGCTAATTCAGCCTTGTCAGGTTTCTGGCATGGAATCATAAAAGACACTTTGTTTTCACAACTAGGGTAGCCATCCATGAGGAAGAAGCTCTCTGAATTCTAGTTACCAGTTCCACAAAACTTAACTCAGCAGTGTTTAACAGCTAAGTATTGCTATTCAATTTCCTGCAATAAATTGGCCAGATAAGATAATTAGAAAGGAAGTGTAGGACCATCCCTCTACTGTTGAAGCAATGTGTGCTACTATGAGGAATTCTAATGTTAGGTTTGCAATCCTTAATACTGCAGCTCTTAGTAGGTCCAAATCAGCCATTACTTTAGAAATTCTATTTTGTGTTGCAACAAATATCCAGCACTTTGGTAGCAGAATCTCTGGGTTTCCTTTAGGGTTAAGATTGGCAGATTTCCATTTCTCACTTGAGAGCCATAAATATTGACCTCAGCAGTTTGTCAAATAATCCTTGCTCTGGTGGTTTTAACTCTTTGCTTCTTGAGAAGCACACACTGCCTTTCCACATTCCATTGTAAAATCAATACTGACTGGATTTCACTATCACCCAATTCATGTCCAGACTTTGCCATTTTGGTAGCTGCACACAGCACCGTTTCAGTAGCAGTTTGCTGACTCTGACAACCATTTGGGGTTTAAATTTTAATTAAGGGTTACTTAAAATGCTACTTCTTCATCATCAGATGCCAATGTAAACACATCTCACTCGTTTTTTAGAAAGACAGATTATCTCACTGATTCCCAACTCCTCCACACAAAAGGTCTGAGTCAAAAGAACATATCCTTGGGAATGTTACTAGCCCTACATCTCCTATAGGATTGTCTACAGTCCAAAGCTGTTTGAGGCTCCCTAAAACACAGGTGCTCAGCAGCCTCTCTGCAGCCTTTTTTAGTTTTCTTCATTTTGCTGACACTACAATTCTTTCACCCAATCTTATGAAGATAGTATTATCTCATTTTCAGATTTCTGAGTTACCAATCTGTCATTATCCCCATTTCCTTATGCCAACTCCACCTTAGGGGTAGAGGGTTGACTTAAAAAATTTTCAAGAAAGGAAAACAGATTATTTTCTTTATGCTGGCCACCCAGGATAGCAAATTTCAAAAAAACTACACAGCTTCTCTTACAAATTGCCTCAGAGGGAAGGCTGTAGCAAAGTTGCCAGAAGTTTCTAAGAAGGAATATTCAAGGTTTCTCTCAGAGGGAAATGTAGTGTCCAAAGGCACTTCAGGTCAGAGGACAGCATCCACTTCTGACAGAAGTGGGGCCATGTAGCCATTCAATATAACACTACAAAAGCTTTAGAGAACAGTAGATATTGAGCAGAAACATGGGGAAAAAAAAAACAGTGACCTTAGGTAGATAACTCAGGTAGTTACTTAGGCAGCTCCTTAGGAACATAAAAATTGAACAAAAGATGAAGGCCAAGTTTTTCAGATACGTAAAGCTGTACAAGTTTGGACTCTTCAGGATTCTTATTCTCTGTTCATGAGTGAATACTCATTACAAGGTTATGCTTACCCTACATCTCAAGAAAAACAGTGAAGGAGTCATGCTGTTGACATCTGCTTTGATCTCACTTGGTAGAGAGGTGAGCCTCCCCAGGGAAGCCACAATTTGAGAACTGCTGGTGCTGAGGTTAAAAGCACTGAGTACATCAGTTCCTTAGAACAAGCAAACACGTTGTGCTCTGATGATGCATTCAGTACAAAAGAATTAAATTTTTACAGATCAAAAAACCTGATCTCTACCCTTAAATTAAAAGCACTATTACATGAGTAGTGTAGGTTTCTTTCTAAACAGCAGGACTCAAACCACAGCCTAGGCTTCATCTCGTCCCTCACCACAGCCCTGTCATTCTCCTCCTTTTTATGAGCTTACTTACATAAGCCTTGCATAAAAATCCGTCCCTCTAATGCTTTCAGATAAAACTTCACCTTACAAATCTCTCTGCAATATACATCATGCTGATAAATGCACGTGACAATGACAATTTACAGAGGATACAAACCCTGACAGCTCCCAGCCACAAGGATGTTGCTCAAAATGCACCTCTTTATGCTGTTTCCTCCAGAGTCATCTTGTGTAAACTTCAGAATTTCATTCCAAAACAAGGCTGATACATGCACTGAGGAGTGCATAAATGTCTTTTGTTTGCATTCTCTTTTCCCTAGGGCAGTAGCTCAGTTACAAAACAATTCTCCCCACTTGTCAAAGAGAAATCCTTCACCAAACAGAACAGACATTTTCTGTAAATAGCTCCTCCCAATCTCTATATACAACAGGAACATTTCCTTCATCTTGGAGGCAGTGCAAATCCAATGGCTGACATTTTAAGTCTGTGAAGCTAATAATATTAAAATAGCCATTTACTTAGGGAGGTGATTACAAGTAAAATAAAATCTCTACAGATTTTTTTTTTTAAATTCCCACTTCTGCAAAGCCCCTTCCTTGAAAAGTTGTGGTGTTTACCGTGGACAAAAATCTTGGGGGAGAAAAAAATATTCTAGATTATTTTTGTCTTCTTAAACAAATGTGGGCATATGAGATTCTAATCAGAATGGTATTAGGGGTAGCTACCACCAAACTTGCTCCATTTCCAAATTCAAACCCAGCAGCACAAAAATCTCAGTAAAGTTCTAAAACTGCAGAATAAACATTTCTCACAAATTCCTGGGCTACAAGTCAGTAGCCCAACTTCATATTTCCTCCCCATCCCCCAAATATAGAGAAATTCCAGGTAGGAGAACTTGTCCTGGAGTGAGGACTGCTGGTGCATGTTTTGCTTGCCTGCTGCTTACTTTGTTCTGCTTTTTTAAGATTGAGACATTTTCTTACTGTCCCTGACCTTTACTTTCCATGGTTTCTTCTACTACAACATTAGCAAGGATGATTCTTTCTAAAGCCTTTTATTCACCTTTATTATCCTGCAAAGTTGGACTCAGTGATCTAAAGCAGATGAGTTCAGTCTTCCATTCTCATTTTTAAACCAAGGGTATGTAATGTGCTGAGTTCCACTGCATAGCAAGCATCATACAACAGCTCTACAATTTACATGAAGAAACATATGAAGTTGAGTCACATGTGCAGAACAACTCAAACAAAGTTTTTAAATTGGAATAAAAGCATAAACTCAGCTTTCTGCACAACAAATGCAAATATTTAGCGAGGCCTTCCCGCTGTGTGTTTCTAAGGAGCAGACTCCCTTCAGCTATGATGAACATCAAATCTAAAACAAGTCTTTGATAATGCCATTCTTCTCAGAGAAGGACAGGCTGATGTCTCAGGAAATTTTGAGACTTCTTTTTTCACCACTACAACTTGTACTTTTGTTTGCCTATAATTTCCTATCCAGCAACTGTATTCCTTCAAAACAAAGCACTTATGCTGTTTTATCTCTGCAATACCACTGAGGGTTTTAGCAAGTAGAATGGAAAACAAGTCAGATGAATTTATCCCAAGTGTGCTTCTTCATGACTAATAAGGCTTTCTACAAGGTTTTTGTCACACTTTAAAAACAGGCTTATCCCATCAATTTGCCTTATATAATGAACAATAAACCACCTTGCATATAAAGCTATGACACCACATAGGAAAGATTGATAAAAGACAAATGTCTCATGATAATGAGCAAACTGAATATATTGCCTATTGGAGTTCAAAATAATATAAAGTACTCTTATTTTAATATGCAAATTTCCTACCACCTACACATCTTTAATTGAAATTGCACCCAAGCTTTTATAAGTCATTACCATGTCACAGCTGAAAAACGCTGGAATTTAATCATAAAATTGATATTTCTTTCCTTGAAAAATGCAGTTCTTGTGGTACTAAACTAATCACCACCAACTCCCCTTAAACACATCACGTTAATAATTCCATAAGGTCACTTCTCTTTCCTTTTTACCCAAGAATTTAATAGGTTTCTTTCATCAGTCTGTTCTGTTTTGGTTTAGTGTAATGTATACAGCACCTGACAATTTGTGCCTTTGCATGACTGCTTTGATTTTCATCCTGTGGCCTGCACTGACTGGTTTTCTTTCCAGGCACAGTGAGAAGAGTGGTTGAGTTTTGTTGATAGCAGGTGTTGTGGCAGCCTGCAGTGGGCAGGAGTTCTGCTCCCTGTTCTTCTCCTCCACTGCTGCCTGGTGATGCCTTGAGGCTCTCTTTCAACTCAGTCTACAGCTGTCAAACCTGCAGAGCACAGCCCCACCAGCCTCTCTGCACTCTGACCTTGATTAGAAAGATTTCCATCCATTTCAGTAATCCTTCACTGTCTTCAACTGTTTCTTGCTCCCAAGCAAAATTCTCCTTCCTTCAAAGGCAGACTGAACATTCAGTTTGAAATATCCAAATCTGAGTAAATTTATCTGAGCATAAGGACTATATCTTGTACATATTGTTAAGCTGATTTTTGTTTTAGTAGGTGGATATCAAATCAACACCTCCCACATTTTAGAAGGGACAATAAACTAGAGAAGAATCTTGCCTGATGTTTTTCTCTTGCTTTACTAATTGACTACAGCTTTTGCTCCTATAATCTTCTGGAAAGAACATTAATTTTGAGTATTACCCTGCACATTGTCAAAATGATAAAATAACTCCAGTATCTATGACTGACTTGCTGACAGATGCAAAAGAATTCTCCATTTCCCTCCTCTGTGGAAATTCTAAGTGGCTGGAAGGAAGAAAAGGTGCTCTGGGCTGTCACTTCTGCAGTTCTGTGAAGTTTCAACTGGCACAAACCCTGTAAGCAAGGGACTGGGGAAACCAGAAGAGGTAGATTTGGCAATTGGGGTAGATCAGCCCAATAAATTAGAGCTCCTTTAAAAGGACTGTGTCATCCCCATTTGTTCAAGGTTCATTCTCAGCCTGAAATCTGTGGGCTGCAGACTTAACCAAACTCTGGATATCAGCATCAAAAGAGAGGTGAAGCAGGAGTCACTATCAGAAGTAAATACTATATATGCTCATACTCTATCCCTAAAAGTCAGCTTCAAATGCAGCTAAACCCAGGGGAAATAAGAAAGATAAGAGCAACAAAGCAACAGGAAAACTTCAATGGAATTGCATTACATTGCTCCTAAGTTTTGTTCTTCTATTTTCCCCAAAAACTTGATCAAAGCTATCACATATCGCTCTCATTTAAAAGTGTTACTCAAAGATCTCAACCATTTGACAGTGATCACTTCAATAATGAATGAAATGTAGTTTGCACACAAATTACTCAATGCAGTAAGTAAAACTAACCTGTGATGTGAAACCTCAACTGCTACCTAAAATTCACACCAGATGGTTTGTTTTGAGAGTGCCAAACCGTTTTTTTCAAATATCTATTTGTAAATTGGAACAGAATCCTTCTCATTAATGCCATGTCAGGATGAACAATTATTAGCACTGACTGAGTAGAACACTGCCTTTACCCACTGGGGTACAGCTCTTTACAAAACTGATAGATCAGCATAAAATGATCTAAGGAAAGTGTGAACCTTGCAGATTCATTTAACTGATGTTAAATGAAACTGAAGAAAGCACACATTTTACATTGAAGGCTGTTTCATCAGAAGTGTAATTATTTACGTTTTAGTTTTGTGTGTCAAAGTATAATTTTTCTTTACTTGCTAGTCCTTTCCAGTTTTTAACATATGTCTTGATCATAGCAGACAATCTTACTAATATCCCTTTGAAAACACCAAAAATCTACTTGTATCTAATAGCAATTTATAGAGGAGCACACTCACTTTTCCATCTCAGACAGCAAAAATCCTTTAAAATATTTGTAAGCTGCTTAGAGTTTTCAGCCTGAATTTTACAGCACAGATTGAGTTTGTCATATTTTTGATGCATGCCTAAAGAAATTCATAAAGGTTTGCAACACCCCCTGCCAATCACATCATGCAGCAGGAACCAACAAAGTTGGTTTGCTTTATCTGGGGTCAGGATTATGCCATCAGAGGTAACAAGAGTTCTAAACATACTCCTAAATACCATTCTCCATAAGTGAAGATTCTTCCTGAAGTATGCCTGTGGAAGGAAATCTTACAGCTGAACAGATAAGTTCAAAATTTTAATATAGTTTAAAGTAACACTCATTTTTGAGAAGTCCATTTATATGCATATTAAAGTATAATATTTTCAGTCATTGCCTGTTTTTTCAACATGTATCATGGCCAGAAAATCCATATTACAAGAGTGTATTTACTAGCAGAGATAAGAGACATAGATAGGTTAGGTAAAACTAACAGTTATCAGTTCTTACCAAAAATGCTTAAAACAAGACCAAAGACAGATCAAAAGGTTAACATTAACTATCATATTCATATACAGATTAACCTGTGAGGGCAAACTGATACTTTATCAGCTTTTCCTAGCCTCTGTCAGATTTTTTTAACTCTTTCAAGCCAAAACCTAAATGTTATATCCTAATTTTCACATATTTACTAGTAGGTGTCACAGAAGCAAAAGTCATGTGTTTAGGTAGACAAACAGACATACAAGGAAAAAGCTGTCACTCATCTTTCCAGCTGCAAAGAAAAGTCATTTACGAAGTAGATTAAGTATATAAGCAGAAGATAGGATACCATTTATTCACTAACCTTGTAAGTTATCAAATGAATACTCTACTGAAAATATAACAACTGATAAATGTACCTCAAGGTCAATTTACCACTCTCCAAGAGGTTTCAGGTTTTCAGCCAAATCTAATTTTGTCATTTTTCTCTCACGTTGCAATAGGGGTGAGGAAAGGCACATCACAAGGGACCCACTGTTTCAAATGTGCACTCACTTGGCACGGCTCAAGGGTAATGCTTTAAAAATCTCTCACTCATTTCAAGCTAAAGGCTAAATAAAACAATTATGGGTGTGGGAGAAGAAAAGGATTGTCTTGTTTTGCCTTTATCCCAATATCTCTGGACAGGCTTCTGCACAATGGCACCAGCAATACTTTGCTCTGTCACATACCCCCAAACATTTGTACTGGAGGACTAATTTGCTTTCACCTTGAAATAAAGCCAGAAAGATGCCAATTCTGTAAATGATATAATGCAGTCTACTCATGAGGAAAAAATAATGACTTAGCATTCAGAATTAACATATTATCACATTTGACTGTTCTGTTTTCTCCCACACTCCAAGCTAGCAAATATCAGCCATTGCAATCAAGTAAGGTTAACTCATGAGGCTGATCTTTAATGGTGCTGACTCAGCTGATGCTGATGAGTTTTTAAACCTTGGAACTTTCTTGATTAGGTTGCAATGTTGAAGCCTGTTAGCATCACCAGAAACCTTGTGTCTAGACACAGAGCCATGTTTTATTTTATTCTTTGTCTTCTGTGCTGTCTGACCCCGCTATTGTCATACTGAAAGCAGCACCAACCTCTTCTCTATGGATAAAAGCACCTCCTTTCAGATTCCAAGAAAAATCCAGTCACTACCAGAGAGGTACAAAAAAAAAAAATCAGGTAGGTTTAGAAATTCTTTAACATGAGGGTGGTGAGTGATTGGAAAGGGTTGCTCAGAGAAATTCAATGGCAGGTTGGATGGGGCTTGGAGCAACCTGTTCTAGAGAGGTGTCTCTGCCCATGACAGGCAAATTGGAACTAGATGTTCTTTAAGGTCCCTTCCATCTCACTTAGGTTCTGACCAGCAGCAGAATGTCATACTGCTCATCTGGGGTGTAATCCAAACATTTAAGACCCAAAAACATGAGCTAAGTAAAGACCTGTTCTTAATAGTGAGATTCTTTCACATCCCTTACCCAGCCAAAAAAAAAAGTTTCTCATTGTAATCTGAATCCTAAATGTATTTTTCAAGTTACCTGTAAAATTCTGTGTTTTGCCTGCATATTTTCACCATTCTTAGATCAATCTATACTTTAATGGTGTTACAGTGACACAAAACTGAAGCAGGCAGAATTCATGGATCCTATCAACTAAAGGAATTCTCCTGAGACACTGATATCAAACCAAGGATTTGCACACCACATACAGCCTGTTCTGTCAGTGACAACAGCTTATGAAAGGAAAGGTTTCTTGTATAGCCTTAGTGTTTTTTCATTGCCATGATATAAATAAATGCACAATAAGTGGTATTAAAAATCACACTCTTCCTAGACTTAGGAGTAGATAGAAAGTATTCTTATTAAGAAAGTGGTGGGGGGAAGGGAAATCTCACCTAATCTGTGGTAATGTAGGAGATATGAATAGCAATATGCACCCAAAAGAGATCAAAACATTTAAAGAAACCAAGTTTTGTAGAATTTAAGCTTCTAAAACATAAACTAAAAGACAAAACACTAAAACCCCTCAAACAATAAAACCATACAAATCCATATAAGAACTTTGAAATAAGTTTGAAGTAAGGAGTTTATGAAAGCAAAGAAGAAATGTTTGTTCATAGGGTATTTCTGCATAATATGTTCAGTCTTTGTGCATTTCATTTGGCTGAATAGGTGAGAAAGGAAAGAGGATCCCAGCCTGGATGAAATCAGACCTGCATAATGTAATCAAGGATAGAAAGGCATTATATGTTAGATATAATATAAAACAGGTAGAAGCTGAAATGAGGAAAGATGACTCACAAATATGGAAAATGGACATAAACTGTACAAGAGGCTGAGGTAAGACTTTTCCCCAAGTACATTAAAAACATTGTGAAGAAGACAGATCAGTGAGATTCAGAGAGATGGTAAAAATAATGTGCTGACAGCAAAGACATGAATGAAAGTAAATGCATTCCTTAATTCCATATTCACAACAGGCCAGGGTCATAAAGAGGTGTCATTTATAAAGGATGGAAAGTTTTTATTTGGGATGATATGACATCAGAGAATGTTAAAAGAACCCCAAGACATACAACGACAAAAAAAACCTATAGGGCATCAGTAGAAAACAAATCATATTGAGATGGCCTCCCATCTTTAACTCATTCAGAGATTCTTCAGTAATATACTGAATAATAAAAGGAAATCACCTTGAAAATCCAGTCTTGATAGAAATAAATGAGAGTGTACATTTAAAACAACATTTTTCTTGAAGAAATCAAGTGAAAAAAGCTGTCATAGTAACCACTGAGATCTCAGGTTTGTTACATTGTTTTCTAAAGAGGATGGTTCTTCTTCCTAATGTATGTTTCCATACTATCCCAGGCTTTATGAACAATGCCTTAGAAACAAATATATATTCATTTAGGATTGCTCCATGTGCATTAAAATATGAAATGAGGGTATAGAGATTGATGAAGCACTAAAATAGTATTGTATCTGGAGTTAAGAAACACTACCTATCAAATCAAGATTCCAGCAGTACAGGAGCAGCCCATCTGCCCTCTGCTATGATCATTCTCACAGAAATCCCAATGCTGAACAACACAGCACAACATAAATCATGACATCTGCCAAGGGAAAGCCTACCCACTGCTTTTCCCTGATTTCAATTAGGAGCTTTATCCCCTAAAATACACAATTAGTGTCAATATCCTTAAACACTCAGAAATTGTATTTTATTGTTTTCTGAACTAATTCCTAGTGTGCCTATGTTGTTTGTGGTTTTTTTTATACATGGTCACAGCCAGCAGGAACTACAACTCTCGATTAAATAACTGCATAAAGAATTACAATTTCTCTTCTAGCACTAAAACAAATGAGAACCTAAGCCTGGCAGTTTTGTGGGTTGCAGAATTTACCAGGGAGGCTGCTGGCCCTGTGCACACATTTCACTGAAAAGCCCCCAAATCAGTGAAGGATCAAGCACACGCTTAATTACACTTAAGTGTGTGCTTAAGCATGTCTTAAATTGGCATTGTAAGTAAGATGAAATTTGCTAGGATATCAGTCTGACACTAATTGTAATCAATGCAAATTTATTCTCTCTGGTATTTGTTCACAGAGCAATCCTGATTTCAATTGAATGCATCTATTGCTCTCATAACACAGCTCAGATATTTTCTGTCTGAGGGTTGAACTCAGCAGTTACTGTTGGTGAGCATTTCTGGATTCCTTAAATCTCACTGAATTGTTTTGTTCTGCTACAAAACAAAAATTCTAAAACGTTAAGCTGGGCATATGGTATGAATACTTAACAAAAATATTTATCTAAAAGTAAAGGCGTGACTAATAAACCACAATTCTGCCAAAACAATTCCAATCAACAGGTTTTAACTGGAAGTCTCTATGCTGTATTTGTGCTAGATAGTTGAATCTGTCTCCATTCTGTGCTGCCTGGGTGGCTTAGCTGAAATAATTTCAGTGCACAAAGACAGATGTTGAAAAGCAATTTTTCTTCTCTCTGGCTTGGTACTATAGACAATGCAAAAGCCAGGGATCACTAAGTGACTTTTTTTCCCCTTCCTGCTCCGTACAGTTGAGTTACAATGCCTCCCTGCTCACCTCACCAGCTTGAAGGCTTATCTCTTCCATGAGTAAAAGGCCACACTAGGGAGTTAAAAATGGGGGGAATTGAGCTCCCCTGAGAGTACAATTATTGTCTATCATGCACCACGGGAGAGCTGCTTGCACACTCCCCTAGCATGCTGATTTTAGAAGACAGGGAATTAGCATTTTCCATCTTTAATGTTTTCATCTTTAATAGCTCCCTAAATGTGAAGTGCCAAGTAGCTTTGCCTGCAACAGCTTGCAGTTAGCTGGATTTATAAAATTTAGAATTATTTCCTGAATGAAAAATCAAAGAGCCTATATGTGTGTGTGTATGTAATTACTTCAACTCTTTGATTTACAACTCACCTTTGGAAACATACCCAGTCTTCAATTTACAGAATTCATATATTAAAATAAACATAAACACTTGACCACATCCTCAAACATACTTTCAATGGCTGCAGTACTTTAAGTTAAAAATACACATTTAATTCTAATTTTAAATTGCCTAACTTCAACTGCAAACCGGATCTTGCATGACTTTTTTCCTGTACCATGAAGAATTTCTTGCTGCTGGATACTTATCCTAAGTACTCAAAATATTTCTATACCCTCATTTCAGTAACTTAGATTTTGTTACTAATACAAAACTCTTCTCTTCCTGAAAGGCTCATCCTTGTATCTGTTTCTGAAATCTTCCTTGACTTTTGCAAAATTCTTTTAAAGTTCTGGGCTGAAAAGAGATTCTGAAAATGATAGTCTAGCACTACACTCAATAATATCAAATAGCAAACTCAGACTTGCTATTCTGAGCCTATTTCATATTTCACACTTTTAGCTTCCAGGCTTTAGTGAAGTTCACATTCATTTGGCTAAGATAGGTTTTAAAATCCAAATCCATACATTAAGTCTAGAAGTGCGACTTACAGATGGCTCAAAAATTTAAAATTGTAATTTCCACACAGCTACATTAGCCTAGAAAGGTTAAACCTCCAGAGGCCTATCAGCTTTCAAAACTCACATTCTTTATGATTACCAAAACTCTCGTGGAGAAGACTAATAGTGGCTTAAGTCTTGACACAGCTGAGTACCTTGATGTTTATTTCATACTTACCTCCCATCACAGTCAAAAAACCAAACTCTGTGTGCATCTTGAAATGCAGCAGAATTCTGATTCCTTGCAAACATGGCTGAAAGATATGACATTGCCTTTTTTTTTATTTGTAGTTCATTTAACCCACTGAAGATGGGAAACATTAAGACTTAGTCCTCCCTCTTTGAAGGAAATAGTCAAAGACACCTCTGGAACCACTCAGAAATGGGTATGTATTTTTAGTCTATAGCTGGTTAACCTCCAAGTATAAACATATATAGACATATATATGAATTTTATTGAGGGTCTGAAGGATTACTCTATAAACACCTCCAGGAAATGCTTCATTTGGTACCTGTGGTTTTCCTTTCTTAAGGATCAGAAAGTGAACATAGTGCTTGCCTTGTTCCTAATTTCTTGCACTAGGAAAAGACACCCAAGACAGCTTTCAGCTGTATTTTCTAATTTAGAGATGGATGCTTGTATTCACTTTCTCTAGACCAATGAATCTGCCATTACACCATGCTGCCTCCCAGAAACCTGCAGAGAACAATTCCCCATATCACTGAACAATTCCTCTAAATCTCCAGCAGATGGAATGACTTAAAACACAGCACGTGGCAGCTCCCAGGAAACTTTTTGTACTTTATGCATAACCTGCATTCAACTCTTTTGTCCCTATTTTCCACAGCTTCCAATGGGAACCATGAATTTCAGCTTTGCTCAGCTTCAGCTCTGCAAGTACATTCCCTTTCTTAGACATCATTTTTATTCCCATATTACAAAAGCACTTCATGTTTTGGAACATATTATTTAATTTTTCTATAGGAATGATCTTTAAATTAGTCTGATAATTTATTTAAAATTCCACTTTTGTTTTTTTCCAATCTGGATATCACTGCATTACATGCTAGAAGTACGTGTCTCTGAAAACCCAACAAAACATCTTTGCTGTGTACCCATTTTCCCAGTATTTTGAGATATACTACTTTGCTCCCCAGTAACTCACAAAGTCAAGTGTAGCCAGATATATTTCCCCCAACAATTTGCATTACCCCAAATTTAATGCAGAACATGTAAAACCAGTGTTGATTGTACCAGGTGACAGGCACTGTCATTTATTTGCTACTACTCCATAGCGTGGATAGGCTCAGACTTCTCTTTAAGTTCTTCCATACAAAGCTACTCATTAAAACTGCTACAGCTACATGAACATAAAACTTTATTCTAATTTCTAAGAGATATTTCTTCAGCATTAGGGGCTCCAGAAAGGGTAGTGTTGGACGAGAGGAGGATCGGCCTCCAGAAATAACAATTGAACACCTTTCACAAGCACTAAATTCAGTTGAATAAAAGCTAAAAAGCAGAAAATAGATTAACTTGAATTGCAAATGTAATCACTGACGCCAGACACTAACCTTAAAGCTTTCAAGGTGAAATGCACCCATCCCTGCACCATGCTGAGGACTCAGAGCAGTGCCCTGAGTAGGCATTGTGAGAATGGAAGTCACTGACCCCAGCTGTGTACATGATAAAGACTTGCCTCAAAGCCCTTCTCACTCCAATTCTATCCATAAACAGAGAAAAGCTGCATTTTTCTCCTTCCTCCTATGTGGTCAGGAACACAAGTTGTTCATAATCTTGTGGAAATGGAGGCCTCTCCCTCCTCCCATCAGGATAACTCTCAGTCAAACAGCCAGCTTGGCTGAGTGGCAATGACAAGCCAGGAGTCCAAGCCCTCACATCAGGGTTGCATCTTATCTTGTGGAAGATATACTGTGCTCCAAAGAATAAACACATTGTCTCTTCAATCATTCAGAAACAGAGAACAAAGCTATTTCACTTCCAGCCTGTGAAGCCACTTGTTTCAAGTAATGAATCCCAACAGCCTCTTTCTTGTTTTTCCTTTTTTTTTCCTCAGTTTTACTCATGATATCTCGTAAGTGGCTCGAGCTGACTGCAGTGCAGCTAAGGATCAAACACTTAAACTTTACTTTCAAGCATCACACACTAGACATGCTTATTAATATTCACCAGATAATTTCCTACTTTGCTGATAAAACTTCTCTCAAAAGACATTTCTTTGGTGAAAAAAAGTAAATCCATATAGAGTAAATGAGCAAGCAAACTATAAATTATTTGAAGGCAATCATATGGAACAATGACCTTGAAAACCAAGAGACTAAGCACTCAACATTCAAATAGTTTAATCCTGCTCTCTCTACAGCCAGCATTCAGAGGGTGCTGCTGACCTGTGGCATATGAAATAGGGCTCAATCAGCAATCCTTCCTATGCAGGCAGATGGATGTGAGTGCACCTTCCAGGAAACCACAGCTTTTTACAGAAGATTCAAGGTTCTGAATGAGACTGGAGAATGCCCTCTGAACATAAGTAATATTCTTTTCCACACTGAGGCTTGAAGACTGAAATATTTGGTAAATAAGGCACTCTCAAACAAAAATTGGAACTGTTCAGAGGTTAACACCATATCCAATCCAAAAACTTTTCCAGCTGTACACCATTCCATCCCCCCCCAAAAAAACCCCAGAGTGACTCTCTGAACCATGATACAAGATTTGATAAGTGAAAGCAGACTTTTGGCATTACATTTGCAGAATTCAAGCAGATCAGTAGCTAAAAGTATTTGAAGGCACTTTTGCATATATAGGTTCACAGTAAGTGTTCTGGGTTTAGGGAAGGCTCTGATTAAGCATCCAAGTGTAAGCAATAGAAACTTGTCTCGATCAAAGGTAACAAAATATTCCACTTGTCAGTGACTAGAAAACAGTCAAATGTACCAAATAAGTAAGAAATAATATATTTTACTTTTGCTGCCCTCTTTTTATTAAGTGCCACACAGTAAAAATGGATAATGGAGGAGTTGATGAACCAGAGAACCACGAAGATAAAAGGCCAAAAAAAGGAAGAACACATAAAACATCAGAACCATACCATATCACACACATATTTACAAATCTTGTAGCTTACTTTTGGTAAATCTTAAAACTATGCAAAGCAAAATAACCCTTTCCCTTTAGCCAAAGTGTTTGTGTTAGACAGCCACAGTCCCATTAGCCACAGTCCTTTTGCTGAAGAGATTTTGTAACATTAATTTTATAAACAGATTTAGTAATGCAACTTTGAGGAAATACATGTAAAGCTACAAACAAAAAAGAAAAACTAAGGACGTTTGGACATGATTTGCTTAATTCCATATATTGTGTTATGACATTTATGTGAAGTGTGCAGATGTTAAATTTACATCGGACACTTAAAAGGAGGGCTTGTTTGAAAAATGAAGGTGAAAAATGTGGATTTACTCAGAACTGTTGCTGCATTTTTTATAATGGCTTTTCTTATCTGAAATAGTACAGCAGATTAGTATGGCAGAGAGTACAAAGCAGTAATTCTAAACACCTTATTAATAATAACAAATGGTTAAGAGAAATTGCCTTCATATATTCATGATGATGTGATGTGCTTGGTATGTTGTGAGAAGGCCATTGTACCTCACTGTGTTTTCCAGTTTATAAGTGGGTCTTAGATTTGAAGAGGAGGAAAATAGATTTTCTCTTAATATGTGATTATGAATAAAATTACCTCAAGTGGGAAAAAAAGGGTTTAGAAACTAGGAGGCTAAACACAGATGCACGAACAAGAGTGCCACAGAAAGAGAATATCCTTGTTCTCCAAATGATCTGTCAAGTTTGGTTATAGGTACAACAGAATTAGAAGACAAAGAATCTGTGAATAAAGAAAAAAGAGTTGGTTGTGCTGAAAAGGACTGAGTTCATGGAGGACCCAACTTGACTAGGAGGGAGGTAAAGTTTACTTAACCAAATTTAACCTGAGGAAATGAAACCAGTGAATAGAGAGTCAAGGATAAAGTCTGAGGAAAAGCACTTCAGAGCACAGATTGAGTTCAGCTTAAATACAAAAAGGAGAAATGTGGATGCTGGGCATATAGGTAAGTGGAATAAAGGAAAATGCTGTTGTTCTTAAAGGTTGCTGTTTAATTCTTTATGTATGAAAAAAGAGCAAAAAAGTAGACATTTGCAATAAAAAAGGAGAGCAAAATTAATGGGAGCAGAAAGAAGATGGAGCATGAGAGAAATTTAAATTACTGAGGAAAAGCAATGAAATAAAGGAGAACATACAAAAACTTCAGTATTTTCACCAACAAAAAAGCCTGGAGCTCTGAGAAGGAGGAAGCTCATATGAGACTTTCCATGTAAAATTATTGGCACTCACTTTCAAAACTTTGGCATCGAAAATAGATAAAAGTGATCCACAGAAGTCTGCTATAGCAATATAAATTGTTACAAAAATGACTACCAGCAAGTAAAATTAACAGCATCACCTGAATTGAAGAATAAATTACATAATGAAGTGTTTGAGAAATCTTTTTAGCCAGAACTCTTCTATGGGAAGAGCAGTGTTACATAATCCTTACAAAAAAACCTGGCATAATTTCCTCTACCAGTATTTGCAGGCAGACATTCTTCTATTCTGCTACACCACCAAGAATTTTACCATTGTTAGCATTTTATTGTTTACATTTCTTTATTTAAGCATCCAGTGACCTTAATTCCCATTGTCATTTAGAAATGGTTTGCTCCACTTTAGTACTCCCACAAAAACCATGTGCTGTTTCCCCTTTCTCCTCCAGCTGGAGGCACAAAAGGCAAAGATCATGAGCTGAGAACAATTTGCAGCAATGAGAAAAGAAAATTATTTGCAGCAGCAACAGTACTAATGACAGAGGGTCTAAGAAAAGAAATTATTGTTATGGAAAAAACCACCCTTCTCCCCTGCCCAATAATCACACAAATTTGTGTGAGGTGGTGAAAAACATGTCCTAGCCTTGCCCTCTCTCAGCTAATGCAAAATATTAACCCCATCCTGGCCAGAACCAGGACACTTGGTGGCAGACAACAGTGTGCTGTTAAAACAGACCAAGTCCAGGCACATCAGTGTAACTCACATTATTCTCTTCCTGACTGTGTGCTTAAATTGCATCAATAATTAATAGTGTCACTTCCATCTACATTTGAGACCGAGAAATCGAGGCATCAAGAACATTTGTGCTGAACTTGCAATCAAATTTTTACATTTGATTTGACTTCATTTTGTCACAAACATTTTTTTCAAATGTAAGGGAAATTTCTTTTGTTCAGATTTTGAATTTTTTTCCTTGATAAACGTGAAGTCAACAAAGAGTAGTGACTAATGGTTTGTTCTAGGTCCAGAAATCAGGTTCCTCATAGATCCATCTTAGCACCTATTCTGTGTAATAGCTTTATCAATAAACTGAAGAGGCAAACTGCACTCTCTCTGTCAGATCCCTTACTAAGAATTCAGCTGCCTCAAGGCCAGCACTGATAAGGTACAGCCATGTAACCTCCTAAAAAAGAGCTGTGAGAAAAAAAAAAAAACAACTCCCAGAACTCAAAGAAGACTCACAGATTCCCCTTACAGTCTTCACAGAAGGAGAGAAAGTAAATGAAAAATCCTGGCATAAAGCTTAAAATGTCAGATATATATTTATCTAAGTTGTAAAATACTTCTGCAAAAACTTCAGAAATTAAAAGCTTGTTAAACTGATAAAAAGTCACAATATCAGCAGAGTTTATCACAGGATATGTCATGGTAGAAATAATTAGGGAGAGAGAGAGAGACTGGAATAGTTATGCATTCAAATGTCTTCTGAGATATTATATAAAGTGCAAATCCCATATGATTGTATGCACTGAGGAACTCGCTCTCAAGATTAACAAAAAGGTCTTAAGCAGATAAAGAACTGCAGTACAGCACGGTTCAGTAGTGTTAAAAAGATTACCAAGATGGATTAACTCAGCAATTAAACTGTAAAAGAAAATACTCAGGCACCTCATATATTCAGGACAACCTATAAGTCCCCGATTCTGTCACTTATAGCCTGTCACCAGTGCATGTCACATACCTGAAATTTGTTACAAATACCAACAAAACACCCAAGTAACTGTTTTAGCATTATTTGAAAAAAAAAAAAATAACCCATCTCTTCGAGTCTAGATACTCTTCAGAGCAAAAACTGTCAGAAATCAGTACATGCAATACTAACAAGAGCAACAGGAATCAGCCATCTTCAGAGACATTACAGGACATAGCCAGAGTAGAAAACAGAATGACAAAAGCCTAATGAAACAAGAGTACAATCTGCACAATTTCATGCAAAATGTCAATCAGCATACACTAAGCAAGTCACTTTGGTCACACCTTCAAAAGAGGAGACATCAAGTTTGATTGGAAAAAAATGCATCAGTTAGAGTCTGCCAGGATCTACAGAAATAAAAGAATTCTCATGACAAAGACTGGAGTGTGACAACTGATACTGCAGGTACTATAATAAGGTATACTTCAACTAATGTACCATCTCTCTAGGTAGTACAGAAACATAAACTCCCATCTGGATTTTCATTCTGATGAACATGTGAAATTTGATTCTGATGCAAAGTGAGATAAATTATTTGATGAAGATTGTAAAGGAAGAACACAGAAGGCATATGGAACCCAAGCCTCGGCCATACACACAGAAATCCATTTCTTCCTTTTGGCCATGCTCAACCTGAGAGCTGTCAGCATACACCAGAGATAGAAATTCCACAAAATTAAATTACACAAGTGGCCAAGAGGCCATAATTTGACCAAAAATCAAAAATTCTGTTGTTGTAGCAAAGCAAGGAGGAACTTGGAAATGCAAACTGCAGATACACAATTAAAAGTCTCAACTGAGAAGTAGTGCTATGTTGCACTGGTGTGTTCATCCTGTCTTCTCTTCTTACAAAAAAAAAAAATTGCACCTCAAACTCAGTGAATTCTTACCACTATTTTGCAGATGAAAATACCTTGCAAGCAGGTAGCTATTCTTACTGACCTTTGACACTAATTTCCACTTTATGAGCTCTCCATTAGCTACAGAATAAAATAGGCTTTTAAGGGGCAGAGTGTGAAGCTTCAGATGGAGCAGATAATCTCAAATTTATATTTTTTTTTCCCTACAAATTCCCTAATGACCAGACAAAGAATTCGGGAAATATTGTAAAGGTAAAGATTTGCTTCCCTGAATAACATAACCCTGGTGTGATTTTTCTTTCAGTGAAACTAAAGCATGTACATGTTACTACACCAGCACCATCTACCAACACCTACTTTGTACTAGGTGATGAACCATCAGAAATTTTCATCCATCTCTAAACATGCCAAGTCACATTTGTTCAGGTACTAAAGGCCTGTTCATTTGTATGCAAAGTTCAGGCTGATTGCTAAAATCATAAATACAGAGGGCACAATTTGTAAGTATGAACATTCATATTCAAAACAATGCTACCAAACAAATATTCCAGATATTGTATATTGTAGGTAACTTGGGCTAAGGATGCCAGATTTAGCTCCTTTCTGATCTAAAGGAACAGTGAAGCTCCCCTGTGTGTAAGGAGTATAAATATGCTCTACAACCCTTAAATCTGTGAGTTTAGAAGAAAAAATTTAAAAATCACATCTTTGCATTTTGAAAATAAAAAAATATATATACCAATCTGCAGAAGCTCTAAAACTTCTAGACTGTAATAACCTTCCATTGTTATGTATTGACAAAAATATTTTTTCTCTAATTAAAAAATTTAAAAGGACATATTGTTTGTATATTGCTTACTACAAGGTTTACCTCAGAAGTGTTTATCAAAACAACATGTCATACATTTCTGGAGCAATTCTTCATGCATATGAAAATATGCCTCATTTTTAGTCTTTGAAGTGAACCCTAAGGGAATATTCATACACATACCCTAATGCTGATTGTTTTATCAGCCATTGGAGCAAAAATGCTTTATAACAAAAATACTAATTAAGACAAAAACAAAAAGCCCTTCACTTTTATGTCTGATGTTGAAAGAAACTCAGTTACAAAATAATTAATGAGAAATGTAACTTCTGTAATACACATTGTGAACACATGCTCCCTGATGCTTAGTTAAAAAAAGCGCTCCATTAGGATTACAAAGAAAATATGTTGTTTTTCTTTGCTGCTGCTGAAGTATTGCATACGTATCATTATCTTTTCATGTGCCACACTCTGCACAGCATTTTTATGAAACAGAAAACCTATGGAGTAAACGGTATTGCAGCCAAATATGAGCAGAGATTAATTTTAAAAAAAGCTGTTGTAACATTGTACTGCTTATTCACTTTTTCATTCTAGAGACCCATATTAGCATTATGCTAATTGTTGAGTCAAATAGACATATATCTCCAAACAGACAAGTCTTAAAAACATATACAAAGAAACATTTTCAAGTTCCAGAAGAGTCAGTGCAATTTCTGTTTTATTTACGGCTGTTCAGATTTTTTAGGTGACTGCTTAAACTGCCCTCACTTAGGATTTTTCTGGAGTCTGACTCGTCCTGAAAACTTCAGCTCAAGGACAGCAAACTGCTGTGAATTGAAAATGAGATGCATATCAACATAGTTCAGCCAAAGCACAGACTCCCAAGTTTGTCAGGGGAATGCTGTGTCACACTGCTCGGTTTGTGGGGGAACAATTCGCCATGCGTGTAACAAAGTGATAATTTGAATAGTTCTTTGCAGTGCCTTGGGAAAAGAGAAGGCTAGCCAAAGTGCTGGAAATGCACTCCACCTTTCCTGCTGGAAATCAGTGTGTGCACAAGTCTTTTCCTCGTGTACACAAAGTGGCAGTAACCAAGTTTTGAAGGCTCCATAGAGGTTTCAGTCCCCATTTCTGTTGCTGATCGTCCTGAGGTGCCAACCAGGATCAATAAAGTCCCTTGTGCCAGAGCCTGCACGCCCCAGTGCTGCTCCATCACAGCCTGAGGGTTTGCCTTGTCCACCTGACCCTGCTGGTTCTGCTGCCTGTGATACAGCTTGGACTGCAAAAAAAATCAAATGGCCCCTGCCCCAAGGTGCTTCCACTGGCAGAAATGTGAAAGGTGTGCCTGCATGGCACAGGGGTTTTGTAGAGACAGCTCCGAGCAGAAATCCGTGTCACAACTACTGACCTCTGCACAGCCAAGCTGGGGTCTCTGAACCAGCATCCTTAGGATGATTTACAAACAGGCCAAGACAAATTCATGGCAATGCTGAGGAGAATATGGATGCTGTCACAGCATTTAGATCTCAAATTTCTCTCAGCTGTTTCTATATGAATCAATTTTCTAACTCTGGGCAACAGCAATGCATAATGTCCTGAATATAAACATACAACATTTGCTTGATAAACAGCTAGGAAATATAAAGAAGGTTCATATGTTTACACCCATTAGTTCAAGATATCAGATGACCTTTATGTTATGCTCAAAAGGTCAAGGAAGGGTAAAAAGGAAAAAAAATAGAAAGAAAAATAGCTCCAACCAAACACCAAACAGATTTCGTACAACTTACTAACTAGGACTCTACTGGTCAGAATGAAAGAATTCATTGGATTAGCCCCCTGGCAAATAGGCGGTTTTGTTGGTTTTTTTTAGAAAAAAAATAGATTTTTCAAGTTGAAAATATCACGGTCGCATACACGGAAGCAAACCAAAATGAAGTAGGTTTTATCTTTCTCATATATATGTAAGTAATGACATTGACATCACTGTTATTGATCAATAATATACAGAAAATTCAATCATCACTAGCTGGAGGGGAGAATCTCTATAAAATTATTATTATTATTATCATTATTATTGTTATTACTATTATTAATTCAAGACAACTGAACGACAATTCAGATTTTTAGTAAAGTTACAGTATTTTAGTCAGAGCAGAATAGCATTCCAGACCACATTGAATTAAATAATTTGTATTGCTGCTACACACTTTACCCTGTAGAATTTTTACTGAATTAAATAATTATTTTAAACCACAGTTAGTGCTTACAAGGATCAGAGGAAAAAAACAAGACATCATAATAATCTATTATGTTGCACTAGAAAATAAATGCCAAGTGAAAATCTGTTTAGCAAAGCATACAGAGTAATAAAATATTATGATTATTTTGCATTTACAGTCTTTTAGTGAAAGTGCTGTTTCCTTAGTTAGAATACTTTTAAAGTTTCAGATTGAGATAAAAGCCTCAATTGTTATGAAACCATCACAGCACTTTCTTCTCTACTTTTGCAAAACTTTGTGTGTCTCATGTTACAGAATGAATTTTGCAGCCATCAGAAGATTGCTCATCTGCTGAATAAAAATGTAACTTCCAATGAGTTTCCTACACCAAAGAATAAATTACCTCTGAGTGGTTAGTCTTGACTGGCTGATTGGTTGAGAAGAATATGCTATTAGTCTGCAACAGAAATATTAAAATAAATGATCTCCAGCACAGAACTACTTTAAATTCTAGAAGAACAGCATTTCAATGCTTTGTTGGGAATATTTAACCATTGGGAGCCCTAGTCACGGACATTGCTGGGGAAAAAAAAAAAAAAAAAAAAAAAAAGAGAGCCTTTGTTTCAGAGACTTCAAACCTGACTTCAGGCTAAGGCATTATAAACCAAGAGAGTATAAAGAAATGAAATATTGTGGCCTTTAGATTTCATCTTGAGCTGCAACCTTATGAAAAAGGATTGGTGAAACTATCTGGGGTGCTCCAGAGGTGGCTAGATATTCTAGGAATGAACAGCTGTAGATGTTTCCACTCTAGACACTTGATTTTTATTATGGTAGACTTGCCATTCTGTTTTAATGAATGTGTCTCTGAAGCTTGATTTATCATCAAAGCTTCATATCCATCAAACTTATCCTTGGATCTGTTTCAGAGCAAATTATTGTCTAAAAGAAAAATAGAAAAGAGGAGTTAAAGGGGGGTGGAGAGACACTGGTCACCCAACTGTTCTCAATGCATATTCAGTCAGATATACATTATCTAAACAAAGGACTCTAAGTGTCTGAGCACAAACATCTTCACTCCCATAAAAATAAAGGTGCACAATCAGGAACCTTAGTTTTGCAAAATTACTACTTTCCTTTGATTATTCAGAACTGCATTGCTGGCATATTTAACATGATTCTTCATTCAGACAAATTACCATTAATTTGAAAGCATAAGAGATTTAAATTCCATGAAGGAGGCTATAGGTCAAAATTAAATATGTATTGGCCTATTTCTGTTGATTTCTTTATCCTCAAATTGCTTAAGAACCTACAAGTAATCACAGGGAAAGGAGAAATAAAGTAAGTGAAGTCTAAAGAAGCACACTGATATAAAGAAATTGAGAACTGAGTCCATTTCAATTACTTTTTGATGGTCATTAGTTAAAGACATCTGTATTCTTGTAAGGGACTAAATGATACTGACATATCAATTAAACATACATGATGCCAGAATGGCAAAGTAGTTTACACAAAAGTGATTTGTGAATATGATCCAACTTTGCTTTTTCTTTTGTATTAATATTTTAATTACCAAATGCAAGTTCATGCAATTAGGTCTTTCTGAAGTTAATCAAATTTTACTGATACTACAATCCAGGATGGATCACTCATGCTTTCCAGCTAATGATTCAAGAAACTTTGACTAAATATTGCAAAGGTTCTTCTGGAGATACAATGTTCCAAACCTAACAATTTGAAGTATTTCCAAAAGTACCAGACAACATTTCCTGCAGCAAGTTAATCCATCTATTATGCCACCTGGACACTAATGCATTAGGTCTGTGACTACAAGAAATATCATTAAAAATGTGAATGTGAGCACAGAGTCAAGCTCTACTGAGATCTAGACACTGGTACTTTCCAGCTATGAAGTAAGGTGAGGCAGGCAGGCAGAAATGCAATGTATGGACCAGGGGGCAACCAGTCAGTATAGTACAGGAATCCAGGTAGATGAACTGTGCAGCCTGATTTCTTACTCTATTCTGTGTATATTCATGCAAACCCACCTTTTGGAGCCATAAACAAAAAGTTCACTAAGTCAAACTAAAGTGTAAACTATAGGTGGAACAAAGCCTTGGCCTAAGGTGCTTTGAAATCTAGGCTCAACAAAGGAATGAAAAAGATACTTCCCAAAATACTGTAACCACAAAAAAAACAGTACCAAGTACACATCTCAAGAGACCTTTCTAAATAGGAGTGGGTAGGTGAAAATAATATTTCACCTTCTGCAGTTGCAGATATTCAAATTAAATAATTCTCAATTGCCTCAATGGGAAAATAAAATAAAAAGGAAAAAGCAGTGTCTAACTTGAGGTTCTTTCAACAATTTTTTCATTTTTTGAAAAGTCACACATTTATACAAAATATGTATTTAGTTTCATCTTTTGTTAATGGAATTTTCTGTGAAAGCTAGTGGAGCTGGAAAATAGAAGCAATTTCCATAAATTTACTTCTGCTTCTTTTGAAAATAAACAAAGCAGTATTTTTCCTTATTATTGCATATAATTTTCACTTTTAGCTACCTAATTTAATTCATAAAATAGTTGTGTATGTTCTTTTTTTCTTCATACAGTAATAAAATGGAAAATCTATTGTTTGGCTCTATAGCCTCCCACAAAAGCTCTTGCTATTGTGCTTAAGCAATGCGTGTCGAGGCTGATCTTGTGTAAGTGGATTTTCTCTCTCTTGTGCTCCTATGTTTTTTTTTTCCCTCTCTCTCTCTCTGTCACAGCTCACTGAGAACTTCATGTTGAAAAGGTGAACTGTGGGAGAACACATCCTTGTCCACTCAACATGCCAAGACCCACACAAGCACTATGGAAAGCCAGAGCAGGGAACATACCCTTCTTACTATTAGTGAGAACACCTCTGTCAGACCAAGGTGCTTGCTTCCAGGGGCAGTCTGGAATAGCAAACAGCAAAAGTCTGTGCAGTTTGTCTCAGCAAAGAACTCTGGACAGCATAAAAGAATAAGGAGGGACCAAAGGAGTTGACAAATCTGTGATGATGCACAGTCCTCATGCATGCTCACCATTCCTGCTGTTGATTTTTTTGTCCTGTACACACACGTTAAGTGAGCACATCTGCTCAGACACCTCCAGCCACCAGCATTTCACAGACTTCTAAGATTCATTCTTCTTTATGCAAAATAAAGCCCTGAAAGCAAACCATCTGAAAAAAGCCCACTGGCACTACAGGGGAAATACTAGATATGGTGTTTGGTATGTTAAAAGACAATTACTATGGAAATGGGTGTTTTATCATCACAGTAAATCCATTTCTCTTTTTTATAAAACAGTGGCATAATAAGCTTGAAAATACAGAACAGCTATGATTTGTATTTAGAAACAATGGGAAAGGAATAGATATCAAAGAAGCTGGCTTTTCAACCTTGGATTACATTAAAATGGCATTTAATAATAATAATTATTTAATGATAAAATTTAAAATGCCAAAACGAAACTGAATGGAAATGAAAAGTACCCAAAGCACTATAACTCATCAGTGCTATATATATTGCCATCACAGGGGATGAAGTGCTCTAGTTTAATCCTTCTCTGAATGAATTTGGTAATTTAACCAAAAAAAACCCAAAAAGCATAGGGAAGGAAAGGTCTATCTTTACATTAATATGAAAACTAAAAATATTTTAGGATAAAGAAATTGGTCACATACACCTTAGACTCATAAAAGCACCAGGATGTGTAAATTTATGTGCAGAAGTCTATACACACACATAGTCACCTTGTAGGAGAACAACTATTTTTCTTTTTTACACAAAGTAGCAAATGCAAAGTCTTTTAAATATGAAACAACTGAGAAAGAACACGTACTAACTGAAAGAGATAATGTACTGCAGCAAACTAAACACCTGCAAAGCACCTGAAGACAAGATATGCAATTACACATTTCTATTTTAAGCAGAAAAAGGTCCCACTAACTATGCCCCCACTGCCCTCCTGTCTCCTCCTTGTGCCTTCTCATTCTCTCAGCCCTATCCAAATTGCCCTCTCACATTCCCTTGGAATACTTGACCCCATGCTCTCTAAATTCCATGCTGCTGTTATTTCAAGCTAATACTTTAAGATGAAAGTTAAGCCAGAAAGAAAAACTACAGACGTCCAATTGACAGAAACTTCATCTGTCTTGGAACTAGTAAAGAAAACATCTTTATAGAGAAGTTTTACTAAGCCCTACTTCCAAACAGCAGCACAAAAGCAATCCTATGAGCTCTAATGAAGACTTATAGACTTTGATTTCTTATAGATTTGTGCCCTGTGGTTGATTGACCTTGATGTGTATTGAAGATGGAAGCTCAACATAAACTTCTCCCAAGCCTAGGACATTTATCACATTTTTACTGGATATCTCTCATTTGGGCATGAAATCCATCTGCTCATTTCAATGTGATTTTTGCTTTGACACCTCAACAGACTGACAGATACGCTCAAAACAAGTTCCTATGACCAAAATGCATCCAAAAATTATTAGACAAATATCATGTGACTGCAAAAATTCTGCTTCTCTGGCAAAACAGAAAAATCACAAAGCAAACATTTTTTCTACAACTAAAACGGTGTCTCCTCAGCAGGCAAGGTCATCTGGAGTTCTTTCTGATTCTCACAACACATTTACTCCATTAAATAGTCCACATCTTATTAATCCTCCAAAATTCATATAATCTATATCCCTTTCTTAAGTTTAAATACATACAAAATATCATAGAACCATTAAGGTTGGAAAAGTCCTCCAAGGTCATCAAGTCCAACCCTTGATGGATCACCACCATTTCAACAAAACCACACCACTAAGTGCCACATGCAGCCATTTCTTGCACACTTCCAGGGATGGTGGCTTCATTTTTCAGTGTGATCTTAATGTACATAGCAAAAGAAAAAAAAAAAAATCTGTTCTTGATTTTTATTTTTAAATATCTAGAAAAACCTTAGCCAGCATATTCAACTTTTAAGAAGTCTTAGATCAGTCACAATGTTGAGCAGGATCTGAAAAGCAAGAAATAAAAGACAAATAGCTACTACCCTTGTGTCCAATCTGTGTAATTTTAGTCCCAGCTTGATAAAGCCTGACTGGCAACTTTTTTCTCATTTTAACAAAGCACCAACTGTTGCCTAGAAAAATGAGATAAAATAAAAATGCTAACCACATAGCAAGATCTAGAAACAGAAAATCAGCAAATCTCTATTTGTCTGAAAATAGTCATAGCACATTTCAAACCAGCTACTGGAACAGGAAAACAATGTGCAGTAGGAAAACACAGAATTGTCAATGAATAGGGAAAACTTGTCACAGGTTCATGAGAGAGAACTACAGGGAATTATTTCTCACTAACAAAAGTAGCAAGTAAACACTATTGAAGCTATTTGAAGCTACCTATACAAGTCTTTAACATAAATGCTGAAAAATAAGAAAAATTCCTAGAGAATCTATTATCCTTCATTCAAGTAGAGCAAGGAAAATGATAGAAGAGACATATACACATGTTGATTTTTCATGGAAAAACTAACTTTATGATGCATTCCCAGCTATTGAGACTTTTTTTGTCCCCTCACAGTTGTACAGAATATTGTTTTCTGTCTTAAAAGCTTTTCTTTTGTTTTCAGATCAAAATCACTGTATCTCAGGAAACACAGGGCTGTAAATCCAGTTCTCCATGGGTGCCTAAATATGCAGTTCAGGAAAAAGTTACATATCCAGTGACAACTACAGAAAGTACAGAATATCCCATTGCTCCCTTTACAGAGTTAGTGTAACATATGGTTATCATGGGGCTTTTCTCATCAGCTCAGACTGAGGCAGAAAGATCCAGTTAGACTCAATTTGCATGTATAATATCAGAGCAGAGTGTCTACAGATCTGTATGCCAAAAGAAAAAAAAAAAAAAACTGTTCACAACTTTAGGAAATTAAAACTTGGAGTTGCAGACAGCTTTAGCTGATCTTAAGTCCCATACAGCTACTAACTAATTCTCAGTATGGCACAGAGGGAATTAAACATGCAACTCTCATCATTATCAAAGATTGCAGCTATTCAGAGTCTTTATATGCTGCAAACCTACCCTGTAGTGTTTCTAATGACATCCATTTTTGTACCACAGGTGAAATGCTGATTACTTAATTTATTTCTTAGTCATTTGAAAAACTCCCACTGCATTTATTTAACATACCTTGCTTTTCTTCTTCTGTAGATGAAGGCCACTGCAGAAATTCTCAGGGATACAACAGGACTATGGCACAACAAATGAGCATCGCAGTATGAACGCATTACAGGACATCAGGGTGCAACATAAAAATCTTCTCAACAGTCCATTTACACACTGTGAACTAAATTCAGTCACTGTATTTGTATATGAAACTTCTACCTACCCCTGCAGGGCTAATACAGGCATGTTCAACAGCACACTTCAACCTTTGATTGCTTCAGCATCTAGTTTGTAATTTTGACAATACAAAAATACACCGTACAAATATTTTAGAAGCATTACACCAAGGAGAGGGGCAGAGAAATAATTCAGTACATCAAGTTTTAATAAGTGGCTTTCCTGAACAAGGGGCCAGATCCTGCACATTCTCTGTTCCTGAAAAAGCAAAGTCAATTTGTTACTAGAGAAAAATAAAATCTAAGTTATGCATTATTTCATGCATTCCTGGTTCCTGCCAACTCTTGAGAGCTGCTTTCCTATTTCCTTACTAATGTTTAGAGAGAAACAGCATTAGTCAAGAATACATATTGAACACAGTTTCCACAAATAATGAATAAGTTGACCTACAGAGAGAAAGGAAAAGTGATGTTGGTGGTTGGATGCTGTGGCTCTTTCAATGCTGACTTAGACAAAACAGAAAGGAATTCCTTATGCATGGAATGCAGTTCTTCATTCTGCTTTATGCATACAGAAGTGCAGTGCTCGAGAAAAAAAATATGCAAATTTAAACTTTCCATAGTACTCATCAGTATATTACCCTAAGTTCCTCTCAGTTAAGAATTTCAAGGTATTTATGCAGTCTCTGGTCCTTCCATTTCCTTAATTACAAACAGTTAAATTAAATGACTTGTAGCTCCAGACATCCTTTTCAAAGATAAATCTCTTTCTACAGAAAAGGCTTTTTTTATTAAGCATTTGCAACACAGTCCCTAACCAAAAATCTTACAGGTTTGAGACACTTGAAACAAATGGATTTACTAATAGATGCTGTGGTACAACTCAGATATAGCAGAATTCCTTCTTTTCTCCCTTCCTAAAGGATTTCATCAGCTTTTTCCAACTCCATCATCTCCACGCTCCTGTTTATTTTATAATTAAGTGGGAAAGATCTGCTTACCTTTCAAATAGCTATTTTGTAGCCTGGCATGCAGCATAACAGAGGTTTCTTAGCAGATTTCTGTCCTTCCTGTTCTCTGATGGCTAAAAACTAACTTTGCTGGCTTTGCTAAGCAGCGTAGGAATGCTGTAAAAAAAGATGTGATCAAATGAATACCTTTCAGGGACCATTTGGCACCAAATTTATTTTATAATTCATCTGTTCTCTTATACCAGGACTTACACCATCCTGTAAGGTACAAGTGTACTTCCAATGCAGTGCTTAAATGTTAATGGAGTGAAATTGCTCCCATCCATATTTTAACAGGCTTAAGTACATCAGCTCACTCACTTCTGTAACAAAACTCAAGAGAAGCCTACCAGAGAAATTCAATGAAGAAGTTAACTCTGAACAAATTATATAAGGTAGGCTCAACTTTTAGGGTTGGAGGTGAGGTTTGGTTTTTGGTTGGTTTTTATTTTTTGGATGTGGATTTAAATACATTGTCATGTTATGATACATTTCTTACTTTATTCCTTAACAGTTATAGTACATCGTGAAAACCTCTGTTTTTGAAAACTTCTTGTGCTGTGAGCTACAAGAAAGTTTTTCTTGCCCTCTAAAGCCACTGTTTTATATATATAATGCCTATTCTTTAGCTTCCAGTTGATTTAATTAGACTGGATTATTTCAGTCAAATAATGGTGTAATGCATGTGACATTTTGACATGAATCGTTTGTGTTGGGCTTTCAGAGAGAAAAGAATGGAGAGACTTGGGGATGTTGAAGACCCTGGATGCTTATAAATAAATATGCAATATAAAACTCTGAGGCATTTAAACTCATTCAAAACTTGGGCAAACCCCTCAATAGCATCAGCACAAACAAGTGTGATCTCAGCAGTCAAATGACAAACAGATCAGGAAGAAGCTAACGCAAACAATGGGTATGAGAAAGAACTTGATTTAAGATTTACTAATTAAAATATAACCAAACTTGCAGTAATGCTAAAGCTTCTTACTTTTGTCATTCCCAAAAGGAAACTAAACTGTACTGTCCAAAAAGCCCCAAACAAACAAGTCTACAGTCCAGAAGAGGGCAACAAAGCTGGTGAAAGGGCTGGAAGGAATGCCCTATGAGGAACAGCTGAGCAGGTTTCTCTAGTTTGGAGAAAATTAAGTGTGACAGGAGACCTCATTCCTTCCTGCTGATTCCTGGGCAGGGAAGAGCTCCAGCACAGAGAGGGAAATGCTGAGCTCTTCCCTCTGGTACCCACTGACAGCACACAAGGGAAGAGCTCTAAGCTGTGCCAGGGGAAGCTTAGACTGGACATCAGGGAGCATTCCTTTAGTGAGAGGGTGACTGGACACTGCAAGAGGATCCCTAGAGAGCTGGTTGGTGCCTCAAGCCTCTCAGTGTTCAAAAACCATTTGGACAGCATGCCCTTAACAACATGTTTCAGCTTCTGTTCAGCTCTGAAGTGGGCAGGCAGTTGAACTGGATGATCATTTTTTTTGTCCCTTCCAACAGAAATATTCTACTGTTCTATAGATGCATTAGTTTAATAAGCTACTAAAAATAGGAGTCAATGATTTTGCTAAGCAACAGCATAACATTAGAAGGGAAGGTGGGCCAGGGAATTATTTTCTGGATATTGCAATTTTCTGAACCATCTTATTTCATCAGTTTGGTTAAATTCCTCGTGGTCCTTAATTTCCTCTTGTGCTAAGCCAATTATTCTCCTGACTCAGTAGGAATGGAATACAAACAATTAGCTATCCACATGGACAAGGCCCATTTGACAAGTGTTTCTGAACCACTGCTATTGCAAACAAGAAAAGACAACATAAATGGGCATGCTCTGCTTCTACAAGAGTCACTAGACATTGTGTCAAATGTGAAGAAAGCAGTTTCAGAGAAAACTTTCAATTAAATAGATCAAGTGAGCCTCACAAATTCACATTTAGAAGATACAGAGCTTCCATTGAATTAAGATGGTATGTAACCAGAAACAACAGCAGTAAGTGGTCACCTGGACAAGGCCATTCAGAACATGAAAAAGGAAGGAGTAAAGATTTCATAAAATCAAGTTGGTGTTCTAAACCTTCCTGTATAACAGTCTAGTGTGTTTTAAACTCTATATAGCACAAGGAAAATAAAAATGGAGATTGTGCTGACATAAAGCTCAGATCTTCTTTATTCTTTGGGGCATCCATAACTGTTGCTGAAGCTGATGAAGAATGCAGCAGAAAGATGAAAATAGTGGAATAACCATAGTAACAACAACAAAAAAACAATGTTTCATACCAGTCAAAGCAAGAAAATAAAGGACTTTAGACACATTATTCAGCTGAATTACTTACTCATTTTTTTAAAGAAGTACTTCTTTATTCTGTGCCAAAAATCAATTTCTCTCCGAGGTCCAAAGAATTCCTATAATGTATATAGAAGGGAAAAATAGTAAAGGATATATATTTTAAAAAATGTGTGAGGGTATTGGTTTTTACTGGCTGAGAAATATATATTGAAATACTGAAGAAGTACCTTCTAAGAAGAGCTTGAGCAACACATACACGAATGGACAGAAATGATTAAAAATATACCAAAGACAGATATGCTTGAAGAAAAATACCAACTTCAAATAGTCTCAACCTATAAAGTCAGAGAAGAATAAAATCTTTATTTTCAAATGTAATGCATTACTTTGGAATATTTTTCCATAACGAACTGTGGAATTCATTTTGCAGATGTTTTCTCCTTATTTAGTTATTTTGTTCTACAGATGAAGGAATAATTCTTGACACAGAAGTCCATATCATGAACTTTGCTGCAATTTAAAGACTGACCAGGTGCATACATTTAAAAAGCATCTGCCCTGCTTAGGATTTTTAAATCCAAGTATTTCTGTCTGTAACAGAGAGATGAGTCTGAGCAATGAGCTCCTTAGAGTTTTTGAGTCATTGAGAGACTCTTTGATGATGAGTACTTTGAAAATAAAGAGAAAAATTTACATTTACGGTGTTGTTTCCTCAAGACAAGCACACTCCACACACAACTTGAGGCATTTTAATTGTCGACCTCAGCTCAGCTACTCTAAAGTCACAGAGCTGAAAACAAGCAGAATTTCTTGAGATTTTGACAAACTTTCACCTACAATGTTTGGGTCAGACTTCAAAAAGCACTTAAGCTATCTAATTCCCATTACTTTCAAAGTGAGGAAAATATATAAACAACTTTCATAGTCTGGCCTTTTACATATACCAGGTAACCAGGGTTTTCTTGCTTTGTACTTTTTAAACAAGTTTTACTTTTAAGCAAGTTTCAAAGTCTATTTCAGAAACTTTTTATCTTCAGTGGCTCTAAGGTGTTTAAGGCAACAATAAATGCCTTTTCTCCCTCTTTAGCTGCAGAGGACAAAGAAAAAATGAGAGTTGTCCAAGGTTATTATACTATGTTGATTAATGATGAATGAGAAAATATGAAAAATATGTGTCACAGATTAAAAAAATATATATTAATGATATATTAAATAAACAGTAGGATACAAAAAGAGCAGGTGTCATACCAAAACATTTTCAATTTTGCATATAATACATTAATGGGCTACACATATTATATTTAATAATTTATCCTTCCAAAAGCAATGGCACATTCCTCACAGCTGTTTTTGAATTAGAGCTGAATGTCCTAAAGGCAGATCCATGGCAAGATTTCCATGTGAAGTCTAGAACATCATAGACTTCATTCTAAAAGACAGAACAATTTTTTTTTTCTCTGTATATACTTGAACTTCTCACTACTCAATTTTTATTGATAAAAAAATTTCCTCCTACGTAGCAAATGACCCAGCATACTAAATATATATATACTATATATGACCCAGTATACTAAATATACACCAGTGACCCTGAAGTGCTGTCCTTGCCTTCCTCTGTGAGACAGACAATATTGAATATCTCAAACACAGGTAAAAAGCCTAATTTCCCAGCATCAGAATTTTCCAGCTGCCAGGTTACTGGTATCATATTTGGAAATTTTTTCTAGTTTTTATCTAAATAATGTTTTGTTGTTTTAATAGACAATATTCATATATAACTCAAAAAGGAAAGATGCCTGCATCTATTAGAAAATATTCTATAAATATTGGAATAGCATATTTAGATGAAATTTCAAAGCCTGATTTGAACAGTTTCACTTATATCTAATTATCTCTGTTACCTTCTGTTAACTCTTAAAACGTGAAATTTTTTGCTCACTCTAAGCTGCAATATTTGAAAAATCAAATTTTATGATTATCAATCATGGAAATGGTGTTTTAGGCATTATCCACCACCAAAACCATTTCAAACTACAAGTATATTTTCTAAAAAAAAAAAAAAAATTTCAAATATTTCTGAAGAAGAAAAGTATGGCAAAATCAGGACAGCCTTCCTCAATACTCATTTTCCACATAACCTAATCTTTTCATGAACTTTTCTCTGAAGCCAAAGAAATTCTAAGGAAAATGAACAAGAAATCACTTAACAAAACTGAAAGTAGAGAAGTTTACAGAAGCACACCAATTCATTTCTTGACATGTGCTAGAAGAAGAAAGCACTAGTGCTGCTTTTAGATCCTAGGCACAGCCTACATAGCTCCATTTTCTGGACTTGGTCCTCTTCTCCAGACATATTTTAATAATCTTCTATAGCTTTATTTTCTGCTTTGATTAAAGGGGCCATAACACTGATTTGCATGACCAGCTATGGCATCTTGAGCAGATTTTTGGCTTTCTCCTGATCTTAAGTCCACACAGTGAGACAGAGTTGTGATCCTACCTTTGCAAACTTGCAAAAAAATTTCAGATCAAAATTATGAACTTATTCTATTTGTCTATCTCGTGGTTTTACAAGCAAATTTCAGAGCTTAATCGATAGCCAAATGTCTGTAGAAGTGGAAAAGTGTAAATGGGCTTGGCCCTATCTAGAGATGTATGACATTATTATCTGCATGGTGTGCACAGAAACATCAATTAAAACTACAGGGAGCACATATAACATTGCTGATTTCTTCACTTTTTACACTTACCAAACAACAGGTGAGCTGTATTCATATTTCTTTGTATGGTACATAAAGGAATATACACTTGGCAGAAATCCTCAGCCATGTTCTGGCTGTAACAAGACATTTTTCCCCAATACACCTTTAGGCATTCAACAGTGTCCATTCCCCTCGTGAACATTGAACTTAGCCTCATACCTGCCAGCACAGCTTCAAAACACAGTTTACCCAAAGAGCAGTACCCCACACAAGATCCAGGAGTAAAAGCCAGGCAAACCCTGCTTGTTTTGCCACCTCACTTGAAAACTTTTAGCACATAGAAAATTCATTCAGAACAACCCACTTATGTGAACCTCAGTTTCCTATACTAATTTTCCAATTTAATTACCTTTATTTCCCCAAGACAAATAATTTCCATTGCATGGAAATGTAGTCATTGTTTAATCAAATCAATAAAGGATTAAAAAATATATTTTTGCCAGCAGGAATAAGATGAAGTTTTATTAATGCATATTTCCAAGATCTGAAAGTTCCATTGTAATCATTAGTTTATGTTGTCTCACATTGTGGCTGTAATTTCCAGCTGGATAACATAAGCTAATGAGGACTTTGAATGACTAAAACCAAATGGATAAAGACTTCTTTAACTAATAAAACTAACAGTCATAAAATTAATTTAATTAGAACAAAGAAAAAAACGTCTTAAATGATCTAAAGTAATCATTTATTACTATCGGCATCTCAGTTATTCCAAGGAAATAAATTAATAATAAAATCTGTGAGTGCTCAAAGAGCTCTGCAAGTTTAAGCTGTCAACATGTTTCACTATTTGTATTTGTTTGTTTTTATTTTGCAGTAATGATCTTGAATAAAATCTAAAACTTCAAGCTGTGCAAACTAACAGTATAATTGAATGGGTATTAATTTAGATGAGTAAAGCTCCTTCAGTTTAATTTTCAAGTTTCTTCTTGCTTTGTAACTGCTATAGGCTTAAGCAGAAGAAACACGTTTCTTCTGTGGGACTAACCTGATAAAATAAAAATAGATTGTGTTATAGGAGTTTTAATTTAAGCTCTTTGCATTAATGCATGCATAACCACAAAGGTAAGTAGAAAAGCAATGCAGTGAAGAATGGTTTATATGGACAGGCTAGGGTGATGAGCAGGAACAGTCTGGTAGATTTATTTTCAGGAGCTAACATTGTTTATATAATTAACCTGAGATCCTTACAGAACAGTATCTTTCCAGAAAAATAAACTCTTGATACCTTTTAATGTTGAAAAGTATTCCATAATTTCAGGTGAGGTGGCTGAGCCCCATGGTATTATCCTCTCTGTTGTTTGGGTAAACCACTGTGGAATCAATTACTCGTTACAAACTTCATTCAAAAGTCTTTATTTAAAATTCTTTCTATTACCTGTGACAAGTTCCTTGTTTCTTCCTACACTCGACAGCTTCTGCTTCCCTGTGCTGGGAGAGCAGGCAGCACAGCACAACTTGCACAAAGCTCCCATTTCAAAAACGCCTGGAGGAGGATGACTCACACTCCTGCTGCTTGTCCTCGGGATTTCCTCCAGCGAAACCAACAAACCCAAATTCAAGAGGGGTTTTGGAAGGAGAACTCGTTCTCCACACATGGCAAGCAAGCACACTAAGAGCTGCTAGACAGATGTTGATCCAAAGGGCAAGCAAACCAACAGCAGCCAAGTGGCTGAATGGCAAATCCTTATTGCCTAACAAACAATCACCTTCAAGTACATTTTCTTCAGAACTGGAGAGGAGGAAAGGGAAAAGACATACACAAAAAGAAACAATGCAAACTCTAAACATTATTTATATTTTCATAAGAGTCATGAGGGGAAAAAAAAACAAAACAAAACAGAATGTTTAAAACACTTACCATGGCAGGATTTTGTCTGTAAAATCAGAATGGAAAGAGTGCCACTTCATTTCTGAGCTCAATTGTTGCTGTCCTGCTTTCAGCTGGGGTGAATTTCTTCTTGGTACCTTTTACAGTGCTGTGTTCTGGATTCAGAACGAGAATGTCCCTATCACACCAATGTTTTGGGGTCTATGTTAAGTTGTGTTTATCCTAAGTCAAGGAATTTTTCTTTCCTCGTGCCATGCTCTGCCACTGAGGAGGTGTGCAAAAAGAAAATCAAGAACAAAACCAAAGAATCCACCCCACAGAGCACCACGGATTTATATAAACTGGGGCTGTCATCTGGAAGAGAGGCCAATCTCGGCTGGGGAAGTGAGGTTTGGCACCACTTAACAGGCAGAGAGCAACTGCATTGTGACTCATTTGTTCGAGTTTTTTTCCTTTTTATTATCATCATTATTATTATTACCATTATTATTGTATTTTACTTTATTTTTAATTATTATACAAGTTTTACTTTAATTCTCCTCCCACTTCCACTGAGGTGGAGGGGAAGAAAGAGGGCAGTTGAGTGAGCATCTGTGTGGTTTTTCATCTCCAGCTGGGTTTAAAACCATGACAGGCACTTAACACCATTCACAAGAAATGATGATAGGCAGTCATAGCCACACTATACATTATTGCCATTGGCACAGCACAGTGAGACTACATCAGTTCAGACATCTGATTTATCCTCCTTATCATGCTCTTGATAACCTTAAAAAGTTTTATTAAGCTGTTGGAGAAAAAAATAGTAGAGAAATATGAATTTACAACAAAAATTTCCTGCATGTTTACACTTCATTCACACTTCTAGCAGTTGCATTGTAAAAGTATTCTCTTGTAAGTGTATTTCTCCATCTGATTTTTTTCCATTTTGCCTCCCTGAACACAGCAGGCCTTTGCATCAACAGCAAAATCCTTCCTTTGCTCTTTCTTATAAAAAGTTCTCGCTTAAACAAGTCTGAAATTTGTGTCAAGACTGGCACTGTCACTTGGCTGTGAGCTCAAGCCTCGAACTCAGCATCCTTCTGCTTTCAGAAAATCTGCTGTTCTGTAATATAAAGAAACCATTTTCTCCAGCTAATCTTAACATAAAAAACAGAAGCATCAGAAGCACTCACAGCAGCATTAACCCAAAAGGAATGCATGGAGCTCTTTCATGTGTGTCAGGTAGTGTGAACACTTCTGAGCTGTGACAATATGGAATTGTCACAACACACCTACCTGTAACATCTGGCAAGTTGTTAAACTTGATCCCCACTACAGGAAGTGTTGCAAGCAAAGGTCAGAAGACCAGGGAGACCACACGCTGTAAAAGAGGCAGTGAAATTAAAATTCAGAAAATCCACAGAGTCAGAACAGAGTTTGTGTGATCAAACCAAGGTCAAAAGATGCCTTTACCATGAGTTCCCTCACTCATGGCTTGAACAAAACCTCTGAGGATTCTCATCCTGCCTCAGCAGAGTCTGTCAGTGCCCTGCAAGGCTCAATGGGCATGCAAAATAGTACATTCAGAACTACAAATTTTGATTCAGTCCATCAAAAATTTCTCGTGAAGCCATAATAAAGAAATCTTTTCTGATTTCAGAAAATTAGCATTTCCAAGGGAAAACTTAACAGTGCCTTTAAACAATTGATTCTACTGCAGAGAATGAATAGAAAAAGCAATGAACTGCAAGAAGCAATGAGAATTACTAGTTTCAATTCTGTCAACACAGCAAAGGTGACTGAATTACAATATACATTAACAAGATAGGGGAAATTCTTACCTGGTCAATATAGATGTTAGATATATCCAGGCAGATACATACATACAGCACACATATTATTTCCTTCTCTCTTACTCTGTGCACACATATTATTCAGAGATAAATCTGAAGCTTTTTTATACAGAAAGAGGTTCCAGATGCTGTAAACTACTACAAAGAATTCACCTTACATAAAAGATGATTTCATGGTTCATGCATTTCAACTTTGAAGCACACATTATCAAATTTTATCCTCTTGGAGTTTTTACTACTCACATATCAGCCATGGATGCAGAAATCATGCAAATAGGCTCTTATGAAAGGTCTTGTGAGCAGAAAAAACTTGTGATTTGGGAGAGCCAAAGGTGTGGATTTTCCTCCCAAAATACTTTCTGCATAGTTAACTATTAGTTATAAACTGCAAAATGTTTTAGAATCTCTGAAAGAGGAAACAGAATTAGACAGTGCACTAATCCAACCACTACACAATCAGTCCAGTTAAAAAAAAACCAACGAAATAAGGATAGAATTGGACATTCTCATAAACAAGTCTTCCTTCACAATCAGACAAGTTAAAATATATGAAAACAAAAGTAACATACATGCTATGTCACACATAGGGAGTGTACATCAACGTGTACAAATACCTGAAGGCAATGTGGCAAGGAGACAGCCAGACACTTCTGATGGTTACCCAAAGACAGGACAAGGCAAGGGGCAAGAAATGAAATAGAAGAGGTTGCTTCTGAACATCAGGAAACACTTTTTTGGTTTTTTTTGCTGTGAGCATGAATGAGTACAGGCACAGGTTTCCCAGAAAAGGTGTAGGGTCTCAATCCGTGCACATACTCGAAGGCCATAAGAAAATGGTCTGGGCAATGATGTCAGGGTGACTGTGCTTGAGCACAGGGGTGGGATCAGAGGACTCCTAGAGGTCTCCTGTAACCTCAGCCTTACTTTGATCCTGCATCAATCACAGAAGCATTCATTCGTGCATCTCAAAGTATCAGAGCAACAGGCTTACAGGTGAAAGCAAATGAAGGAAAGGTGACACTGAAGGAAAACTTGACCCTGAGACACCACTGAATGCACAAACATACACATCTTTAATCAGGACTAAAATCCAAGTGCTTGGACAATGTGACTTGGACAATTAGGTAGAGCATTTGCTGACAGCGTGAATCAATCAAACATTTTTTTGAAATAGTTAATCAAACACTATATACAGCTGGCTATCTATTTTCAAAAGGTTTCTTAAATCATGTCTTATCACCCTGTTAATAGTCGTTCAAAAGTCAAAGAGTGGTGAGCAGTTAATGCCCACAGCAGCATCATACACAGACAGCCCAATGCATTACTGGGTTAGGTAAGGCTGTGAAGTGAAGTAGGCTCCTGTGTCATTTACAGACCCTTCACAATGCCAGGTGTTTATTTTTATTAGCACCTAACAACTCCAGCCATCCTTGGACTCTTGCATTAA
This sequence comes from Sturnus vulgaris, assembly GCF_052056855.1. Taxonomy (NCBI): domain Eukaryota; kingdom Metazoa; phylum Chordata; class Aves; order Passeriformes; family Sturnidae; genus Sturnus; species Sturnus vulgaris. The sequence continues at coordinate 67,739,936 of NC_142246.1, forward strand.
AGTTGGAGAGAATATTGAATGTCCATTTTTGCTATGAAAATACTCAGGAGACAGACTGAAAGCCGATTAAAAACACACAAAATAATTTCCAAATACTTAAGGAGAAAAGCTCAGGAAAACTTGAAAAAGCAGGTAGATAACCAATTTTGGTTGTTTGGCATGTTTTGGCAAATACAGGTGACAGGGAGGGTCATCAGGTGACACACTCTAAACATTCATGTTCCAAGTATACACTTTTGAATATACACACATTGTACACATTTTTCTCTATATAGTACATAGCATAATATACTCCAGCAAATGTTGATTTCTACAGTCGGTCTAAGAGTCAACTTGATAGTGTTCTAAATAAAAAGAAATTTTATATTTAAAACTTTTAAAAATCTACGTATCTCTTTATAAAGAAATATTTAGAAACAATATTATTTTTTCTAAATACTGCTTCTTTATATACTACTCTATTTTTTTTTTGTGCTGCCCTCCTAATAGTGGACTTGAGTTTGGCCACACTGAAGCAACAGGTGACTTATGTTAAGATCAAGTAATCAATTTAGAAGACCTTCCCATAGAGTATTTTTCTGAAATAACTATATACATAATAAAAATATAGTCTCTAAAACTAAGTTTAAAGTTTTTTTAAGATTTAAAATTATATATAATTTTAGGTTAAAATACATTTCATTTCCATCTATAAATTTTGTAAATATGTATCATCAGTTATCCACTGGTACATTAAGCAACAGAAATTTTCCCTGTTTACCATCAGCTATCCAGTACCAGATGTACTCTGAAATAAGCTTTTATGCATATTACACATCTGTAGTCCACGTTTTATAGTGATTAATCCAACAATTTTTTGCAATCAAACATTTGGTTGCCTTTCACATTTTGCAGCTTGCCTTTACTTTTCTTGACTTCTCCTTTTAAGAGAAATTAAAGAAACCTATTTTCTTAAGTGTTTTGACTGAGAAGTCTGCATTTTATCCTATAATATGCTATTCATTTACACTTTTGCAGCACACACAAACCTCAAGACTGCATCCAGTTGGATCCAAGTCAATTCAAATTATCAACACCTTACTTCAAAACCCCTATCTTCAAAAATCAATATTCATAGCACTGTGATAAGGTTTCTAAGCAGATAGCATCGATGAAAACCAGTCACATTAACAACACAATTCTCAAAGCTTGCAACAGTATGCAAATATAAAGGGCATCTAAATGCAAAAAAAATAGAGGCAGCCTTTAATGAATGCATCCCTTAATGTAACACAATAATTTCAAAGTGTATTTTGTTTAGGCTAGATAGTCTAATGAGATCTTATTTCTTCAACTGCTGTAATTTAATTTTATGGAAAATTATCTCCAAAGCCAGCACCCATAAAAAAATTTAGCATAGAAAAAGTTCTAGATAACCAGAATAAACCAGCAATTATTTAAATAGTTCAACTTCACTATTTACAGGACTAGGTGAGGTTTTTTTGTTCGTGTATTTCCTGAGTGGCAGAGAGTGGCATGGGGGCCAAAGACCAGCAGGGCTGAGCTGTGACTCACAGTAAATCTGATTCCTTATTTCCCCAGTCCCTTATCTTCAGTAAATTGAAGTAAATTTAACCTCCTCTGTGAGGAAGGTGACAGTCAACCGACCATGAACAAACACATTGACCCCACTTCTTTCACACAAAGAAAAACTTCTCCTATCCCTTTTAGTTGTCAGGCAAGACATAGTCAGTACCTCAGCCTGATCTGGTGGCAGCACAAAATTAACACTTTTGCTGCAGGAAATCAATTGTTTCCTTCTCTTTTTGATTCATATAAATAGAATATATTCTAGGATTTTTAACCAAGAAAGAATTAGAAGGTGAATGGCAATGGAATAACTGCATAAAAAACTTGTTTCGCTCTTTACAAATGCCACATATATGAAAAATAAACAAAGAATTATAACATCTACATTTTGCCCATAATTTTTCCAAAAGTTAAACATGGAAAAGAAACACAAAGCTGTGGTATTATCCAGGCTAAAATTCTTTTTTAGTGACAAAGGCTTCAGAAAAGACATTCCACACAATTTTGCAGAGATACATCCCTGGTATGAACATTTCATTTGCTCTGATCATCGTATTATCTGCATGCTTAATCCACTACTCAAACCAGCAGATTGGTTTCTGAAAGTCAAACAGGAATGGCCTACCAAGTGAATGCATTCAAATCCCCTGCCATTTAAAAATCAATAAACTGACCGATTTTGAAGCTGAGCTGCTTTATTACACAGTAATGAAATTTAGAATTTTGTCAACCAACATGTAGTGCTGAGCCCTAACAAGCTGTTAAGGGTAAGGAGAGCATATATTAGAATTCCAGCATTTATTACTGTTGGACTTCTCAGTGCTGACACCCAGTGTGTCACTCATCCAACTGAGAGGCTGCCTCTTCCTGCTGCCATGGAACAGGTCTGAAGGTATTTATATTTCTGATGCCTATGACAAAACATCAACAAATTCATCCTATCCCACGGCCAAAGAATAATAATTAAGGTTTGCTTCCATTTGATGGAAGATAAATGTTTCTGCAGGAAGACTCTGAAGACAGATGTCTAAAGCTGCTTAAAATTTCACAATGAAGTCGACATCCCATCTGTGATGGGCATTCTGATGATGCTCTGGGAAACAGAGTAGGTTATTTATTCCATCTGGAAAATTTGTTTTCTGAAACTGTACCATTTACAGATCCATTTGTCTCTTCTTTCTTCAATTGCTCATTTTATCTTGGTATATACCACCAGTGACTTACAGCTTTGTTTTGAGGTTCTGTGGCTACCTCCATGCATAGAATTACATTAAAATTAAAATAAAAAATTACATTATATTCAAGTTTCTCCTTTTTCTCTATGACAAACCTGAAAATGGAGAACACTTAATGTTCCTGTCTCCCACGACACTCAAGCTTTTCCCAAATTTAGTTGCTGCTGCTTGCTGCATTTGCTTTCTTTGCCTCATTAATTTCTGATATCTGCTGCATGGCTTATTACACAATAACACATGCTCTCTGATATCCCACTTTCTCCTGCAACCTTTTCAAGTACACTTAAGCAAAGAAAGCTATTTTGATTGTGGGTTACCTCTGGAAGAATTACATTACATTTGGCAGGAGCGTGAATGCTCACTCAAGGCCAAATGTTATTTGTGCAACAGAGTGAAATTGAGTCTCACCTGATTTGATGGTGCATTTGTAAAGGTTAGGTGTATTTTGATCACTCTATATGCCACACAGATATATGAATAGCATACTTTTCAGTTACTATTTTTGCATGTTCAAAGATTGCAGCAATTCTCTCAGCTACCCCACTGCTTTTGTTAAGTGTTTCTGATGCTCTGTATTTTACATACCAACTTTCAATCGTTCACATGGAGGTTGGTGCATTTTTGAGTTTCTGTCTCAAAAATACTTCAAAAACAACTTGAGAGACCCAGAGAGTTTAACAACAATATGAAATGTTCTGAGAAACACACTCAGTGTTAGCACTTAGGAAAGCAAAAGTGAGACTGCAGGATCTGCTTGTGGGTTCAGCAGCCAAACCCTTAAATTGGAAGAGAAAATATTCAATATCACTAAATTTTATGCTTTTCCAGTGAAAAAGGGTTTTTTTAAAATTTTTACATCTTAAATAAATATGTCATTAAATCACAAAAATATATATCTTTAAATAAATATATGCATACACACACAGACAAGGCTTCATTGCAAACACTTATCAGAATACTGAACCTTCAGTTTCAGTAACTTCAATTACACACACAAAAGACCCTCAGTTTTTTACCATCATAGAATAGAAAAGATAGTTACATATATTTACTTTAGACTGTGAGAGATTCTAGATACTAAATAGAGTTTACAGCACCCCCCTCCAAAATAGAGAGTACTCTCTTCTCACGGTCAATTTACAGTCTCTAAATATTTGCTGTGCTTCCAGAGCTTCTGCCCAAAATTTTATTCAGGGCTGAACACTTCTAACTAAAATATCTGAATTTTAAATCAGGTTCATAATTTCAATGGTTTGCTATTGCTAGAAATGCTAAAATATTCCTCTTCTAAAAGATTAAATATATATTTTGTGCTAGACATAAAAACCCCCACTCATCCTCTGAAACAAAAGACTGAGAATTTTTAAATACTTTTTTTGCACACTATTAATACAGAAAAGATGGTTGTGAATTTTTTCATCATTTTGGACCATCAGAGTAGTAAGAGACCATAGGCTTTTCCATTATTTTTTCCCAATGTGAATGAGATTTGAATTCTTAAAGTAAGCACAGAAAGCCTCACAGTGCTGCCCATACCTCTCTTTAGATGCTCTAACTGAAATCAATAACAAATGAACTTCCTCTATAGCTAAGAAACACATTTAAACCTTAAAAACCTTAAAACCTTCTTCAGGTAAAGCATTCCTTCCCTCTGTGATAGGGGAACCATATCAATCCTCACAAAAAGTTGAAGGGTTTTTAGCATGACATTCCAGATAAAAAGGTTCTAAAGAAAATATGGTGAAAAAAGGAGAGAATCTATTAAGGAAAAGAAAACTACATAGCACATACAGAAGGAAATGGGATGCATTTCATATTTTGCCATCTATAATCTTTGCTGTTTTGATACTTTAGCTCAACATTTCATGAGCGATAGTTCACACACCAAAAAAAAAATTCTGATTAAAGAAGGAAAAAATAGCCAGAAATATTTCTTGTAGTATGAATATTAAGTTAAAACAACCAAACAGTAACCCTGCAGGCAATTAATTCCCCAAAGTTACTTTAAAGTGTGTTGTGAGAGCATTCACCTGCAGTGACTGAAGGAACCAATGACAAAGCTTTTGACACCTCCAACACCTCAGGGCAGCCTCTGTTTGCAATCACTTCTCCCCTTGCCTCCCTGCAACACTTAAAAATAAATCACAGGCTGGATTCCCACTCATATATGTCAAAATATCTAAGAGGAAAGTCAGATAATACTAAAATATCTACATATATAGATATAAAATACCGCTAAAATAGTACATAATCAAAGGAGTAATGATAGACAAAAGGCATTATTCAAGCAGTGTCACTATGTCCAAAAATGTAATGGTGCTGCTGGACACACTGCTGGGGCAATTCTTATCAATAGTATGGAATATATTTTCACCCTTTTAAAGCCATTACACCATTTAGCTTCTCTCCTTCAGGAGTTTTATTCAAAAGAATGAATACAGTATTTGAGGATTTAGGTTTCCACTCAAGAACCACATCTTAAAATGTGGTTATAAGGAGGCATTTCACTGTAAAAATACCTGGAGTTTGGTTTTTTTGTGCTAGAATCGTATCTTCTCCATAAAACAGAAAAAAACAATGAGAAAAATCCTCATTTAGTTCAGCATGAGCTGAAGTAGTTTCTGCAAACCTTGTGAACTCTATCAACCTAACACACAACTTAAAACCCAATCCAATTGCAGCTGAAATACTTGGTTTGGTTTTTCTTCTCATGTCACTGGGTTGTCACACAAATTCTAATTCTGGAGTCCCTACTTTATTGAGACTCAAGGCTGAAGAACTCCAGACTAACGTTGATCAGAAAAATCAGGATTGATCCATAATTTAAGCACATTTAATACAAAAAGCAGCAGTAAACTGAATGTCCTCTTCCAATGATTTTCTAAGCAAAACTTTACTGCAAAGCATAGGATTATAAAATAAAACAGCCACAACAAAACTTAAAAACGCCTAACTCATTAGAAAGTTCAACTTAAAATTACACAAAATAAGCAATAATAAAAAACTTTTTTCTCTTGATACCACCTGTATCTGTCTTGGAAATATTTTAGGTCACTCTGTTGCTGCTCTTTCTCTGACTTACACAGAAATACCTCTGTAGCCCAGTTAACATTACACCATAATTAGAGCAGCTATTCCATTAACTCCTTGCCATTGCTATCTCAATTATCTCAGGGAGATTTCTCCCTGTGTGCACAGGATTCAGAGAGGGAGGCATGAGAAACGAGTTAGGAACTGTGAACAATGTAGAGACCAAAAGGCTTCAGAAGCAGCACAAGGATGACAACCAAAGATGTTTGAAAATGGATAAGAGATTTACAAAGGGAGTAAGAACCAGCTGGCCCCTGACATAAATGGGCCTAAATAAAGAGGCATTTTTTTTTCCTTATATTCCAGAGTTGTTTGTGGAAGCATTGGCACCATATTTTTACTAGAGAGTAATTACATAAATTAGTAGAATAATGATCTAAGGAAAACCTTTGTTAAATACAACATTTCGCAGGAAAGCTGGCTGAAATCTTTACACTGCTTAATACAGAAAGCAAAGAATATTTCAGGGGAAAGATCATTCCATATTTGCTTTTTTTTTTCCTCTACTATTTTCCTAATCATCCCTTCTAACCACTGCCAGAAACAAAACAGTGAGTTAGGAAGGCCTTGTATCTCATCCAGCACAATCCTTGTCCTCAGTACAGCACACATGACTTCACCTGCCATGTGACTGAACAGGCAGGACACTGCTTCTATTCTGGTGCTTTCTAACTTCCAGTCCATGAATTCATTACCTGTGCTCCTTCTGGGTTCACACAGAGCCCAGACTAGACCAATGTTAATTACTGGTATGAAGGAATATATGCAGCTTTGGCTGGGCTTTCTCCTTCCTTGTCATATTCAACTCTAAGACAAGGAAAATACTCAGCAAACAATCCACACCCAAAGAAAATTATTATTATTAGTTCAGTTACCATAATGCATAGTCTCATATAGAACCTACCTTAACTGCCAAGCACAGAAAAAGCCCCAAGAGGAATTAAGTTAAGGGCTTTGTAGAGAAACACCAAATGGTACCCACCAAGTTTTCCAGAGGGTTTCTCTGGCTCATGCCATCATCATCAGGCTGATGCTGCCAGGATTCTGCAGATGTGGGCAGAAGTATCACCAAAACATCTGTCTGTTGTCTGCAGGGGACAGCAGGTAAGGACCTTCTGCTCAGTCTTGGGATGTGCTTGCATTTACCCAAATATGACTTCTTAATACAGCCTGTTTTCTTTTCACTGATTTCCAGTTAAGGTCTGGAAAAAAAGAAAAAAAGAAGGTGGTATGCAATTTCCACTTTTGATGCAAAGCTTTATAATAAGCAGATTGCTTAATCTGACTTTCCATTCCTTGACTACAAAAAGGCATTAAAACACTGTCTTGGTTTAAGACAAAGTAAGAGGTGGACACTGTGAAAAGAGTTTTCTCCCCCTATAGTTTAACCCTTTCCACCAATAAGGAGAAACAAATACAAGTAGATAAAAGTGATTTAAGTAGATCTAAGCCTCCACCTGTGCTGCCTTAGCTCTCCTGGTGACAGCAACAGGGAAAGGCAAAAGGCAAGAGAAAGAAAAGAAAAACAAACAAGCAAAGAAATCCCATCATAAAACAGAGCTGCTGCCTTAGAGCAAAAGCCCCAAGGCAAAAGAGGGTCTGAGCCTCTGAGCTGTATTCAGGATGCACAGCCACATCTCACATATGCATAAAGAAATCTCTGTGTAGTCTAGAAGAAAATATTAACTCAGGTGTCTGTGGCTTTATTCCCTACTTTTCAAGATGTATCTTACTAACACGTTTCTCTACAGAAATGAAAAACATCAACATAAGCTGGTTAGTTCATCAAAGAGTCAAAGACTAAGACTGCAGAAACAGAAAGGCTCAGATAAACACCGTATGAATCCTCACTTTGCAATTCATATCCAAAATTTTGACTTAAGATTCTAGATTATGCAGAGACTATGAATGTGTTCTTTCCAGCATGCACTGTGCACCTGCAGGCAAGAGTGATTTTCTGATTCTTTCCACCTGAAAAGAATATATGTGACAAGCTCTGAAAGAGTTCACAATTGTCTTTGAGAAGGTGGAAAAAAAAGCAAAAGGGTGTCAGATCTCTGCACAGGATACCAAGTGATGCATATATGAGGTGGGAAGGTGCAGATTCTTAGTTGAAAAAGTGTACATTGGCAAAATGATTCCTATCATTTTGTGCATAGCTAGGGAAGCATTCCTGAAGCTTCCCCACAGTGTACTGGCATTCTTTTAAGTTTGCTGGATGTATAACAGTGATCAGAGAACCTTCAGCATGTAGCTGCAGATAATAATCTGAACATTAAGGTGTTTATGAAAATTATCACACCCTTTGATACTCTTTTCACCGAGCTGTCCCTTTCCTGTTTCCCCATTTGCTGTGATCGCTGTTTCCATGCCCTTGTCTCAGCACTGTTCTCTGCCCGAGCCAGCAGCAGCATTTCCCTACAGAGCTGACAGTCCCCTGGTCTCCTCTCCTCTCCTAACTCCTTCCTTCCATCTCCCCTTCACCCCTGCAAGTTCACACAGCGAGATGTGTAACCCACTTCAGTCTCTGGTTTATTGTCCTTCCTCACAGGTCTCTAGTTTGAATTTTCAAGTATTCTGGCATCTAAGCAAGACAAATCCTGAAATGTGTCAATTATCTTGCTTAGTTCACAAGACACCGAATAGCTCGAGGGATTGCTAATGGCTAGAGAGCCTTTTGTTGACAGGCTGTGGTTTTGCTACCAAATCATGTCCACGATGGCCTTGAGTCAGCTTTATCTGATGCTTGTTTCACGAGGATACATAATATGAGTTGTTGAGCTCAACATCCGTTTTTGTAATAGAAGATGATCACAGCCAGCACTTCTGCTGTCAGTCTCGGGGGGAAAAAAAGGCTGAGTGCAGGAATGGAAAGTAAGAGAATGCTTTACAGGTGCAAATGTCCCTGAAGCAGCAAACACACACATTACTCATACCACAAGGTGCAGCACACTCCAGTGCCACCCGAAGTTGCCAGCTTGGTCCCAGAAGCGATACACAGCTATAAATACAGAGAACTGGATTTATTAACCCAGGCACAACATCTCCCTAACAAAGGCATGCTTCTTCAAAGCCTAATCTGAACCCTAAGCCTGTGTATTTCTCTAGAAAGTGCAGGCTCACTGGCAGGTGTGAGTCACTGCAGGGAGTGCTGTCCTTATTTTGGGAGGACAGCTGCCTTTGGATCTGCTTCAATTACCCTCGACGGCAGCCTGGAGCTCTGGCATCACCAGGACTCAATTCACCCAACACAAACAGTAACATCATCTTTACTTAAACAGCTAAAACAGATGCATCTTATTCCTTAAAACACATAAAAGGAAAAAAAAGCCAACAACATACTCTCCTACTTATTACCTACAACTGGTTATTGAGATGTCCATTTGCTTGTGTAAGAATGCACTGGATCAAAACAAGGCTCTGCCAAGTTCACCATCACAACTCCAATCGTGTTAGGTGTTAGCACCAGTCATTAGGAAGGAGTACAGCCCACAAAAATATAGAGGGATGCTTCCCTTCAACAGTCTGCCCTTCCTGAACTTCTACACATGAAGATTGCATCTGAACACTGGACTGAACAGCCACTGATGCAGCTGCTCATGTACCTGTGACATCCCTCTTTATAAAATTCCATTATACAAAAAGGTACAAGTGGCTATGTCAGTAGATTTATATATGTATACTAAACTCTATACCAAGAATGAAAACTAGAAAACAAAACAAAACAAGCCAACAAAAAAAACCCAAACCAAAACCATGCAGCATAGTTGCTTAACTTAGAACAAAATCAAGAAGCTGACTATATCCCACAGGCTCTTCCCAATCCAGGTGCCTTCAGTCCTGAGACACTGCCCAATAAAGGGAGAACTGAATTTGTGTGCTAAAGAAGTGATGGTCTTGTCACTGGGCCAGGATCAATTAAACATGGGGGATAGGGGAAAGGTATGTACAGCTGCCAGGAAATTTTTTTTAATACTTTTCCCCAGTTAGAGTTAACTGGAGGAAGGCACTTTATTCAAAGCAGAAATTTTTAGATGTCTCCTGAGGAGAGAGTATGAATAGCTCACAGCTGCCTAAAATCTTCCTGTGATATGCATAAACTACATTTTTATTAGAACTGGATTATACTAGCTGCTATCCAGGAGGTTCAAATGCCTAACCACTGGAGACAATCAGAAGCACAGAAAGATCTCTGCATAATGAACATAAATATCCTTTCAAACAGAAAATCATAATCTACTCTGCTGTAATCAAGTCTATATTGTTGTATAAAGAATTTTAAGCAGAAGAGCAATAGAACGGACAAGAAAAAAGAGGAACAAGAGAAATTTGAATGTTTCTTCATGATCACTTTGGTTTAATTTTTTTAATAAAGTAGTTATATATGTTAATTTATTATTAGACAGTTTCATAAGTCTGATTCTAAAACTAAAAAGGTTGTCCTTCATCTTCATGTTTTAAACCAAAACTTCTTTCAGAAGTTTCAAAGTGGGATTTCAGTCTCCATTTTTGAGACCAACTAGTGTCTGCAATCAGACAGTCACTGCTTCTTGCCAGCACTAAGGGAACTGCTTTAAACAAATTAGAAACCTTTCAAACAAGGACAAGCCCAGTGACAAATTTCAGCCCAGGTAAAGACTTGGCTATCAAAGATGCCTCAAGCAGTTCTGTATTTCTTCTTCCATTATTTGTTCCCCTTTTCTCTTGTATAACAATTGAACTGGTGGTAGAATTTGTCAAGTGATGTTTCAACAATTGAGTAATAGTATCACCATTTTCAATTTCAGATGTCTACTTTGCAGTGTTCAGAAAAAAAAAGGCTCATACAGGAAGTCTGGGACCAACCTGGAAAAGGCAGACAAAAATGAGTTTATTTAAAATTTTTCAATAAATTAATATCCTGAATATTCTGAGGAATGGAAAACATATTCAGTTATATTAATTCAGTACAGATGCCACCTTGGTTTCTTGGCAGCAAAACCATTTTAGAGGTGTCCTCTTAATTGGACCCCATGAGCAGGAATTAAATAAAATGGAATGGGATGAACAAAAACATCTGCATTTGTTCCTAGAAAGGCTCCTGCTTGCAAAAGACAGCATCAATTTTTGCATTTGAATGTGCTCTAAACAGTCAGAAGAGCAGCTGGAAATTTTTTTACAAACTCTCGTCTACCATCACCCTAAGAATTTTCACAAAATCAATTGTTTGTTGAATATCTCACGTTTATTATTCATGCCTATGAAGAACACATAGAATTTACTTCTTTTTCCCAACACTCCTGAACAGAACCTTTAAGTACTTAAAGAATTTCTACTACATCACACAGCTTTGCTAAGGATAGGAAGAGATAATTATGATCAAATGCAGAACTGACCATTTAGGCCATCTACAAAACTAGCATCAACCTCTTCCCACTTGTATTTAATAGTACAGTTGTGGGAAGTACCAAACCTTTCATTAAGGGATAAACATTAGTAGAATGTTTGAAACATAACCATAATCTTCATTAAGGACTAACTTCTACAGAAAATGGAAAAGTCAAGAAAATATGTAAAAAAAAAAAAAAAAAAAATCAAAATACAAATAAACAGAAAAAATGTAAGCCAAAACTGAAGTTCAGGTCAAGCTAGTAAAGCATCTAAATTATATATAAATAAATAGGCTGCACTGCAAATTCCTGAACAGTCCTTAGTCATCCATCCATCCTGCAAGAGTGGCAATACTCCCACTACCCTGTTACTGACAAATCCAAAACCCAATTTAAAACAATGAGGTGTAACCCTATATAGTTTATGGATTTTAAGGAAATGCTGCTCAAAGGAAACTTTGCAGAAAAAAACTGAAAGAGAGTGAGAGAAAAGGACAGAAATTTTGGCACAAAATAAAAATATCTTAATAGTGGGACCCACTGGGGTCTGGATTACTTTCCCAAGATAAATTCTGAAAGCCTCATCACTTGATTAGTTTAAATAAAGCACTGAGAAATATATATCATAAATAAACCAAGACAATCTTGCAGTGGATGAGACTGAATTGAATGGCATAAAAGGTATTTTTTCAATTCTAATTTCCATGACTATGAAAAAATTGCATTTAAAATAGAAATTAATGGCACATACAAAGTTTAATAATTTAGTATTGGTTTTTATGTTGCCTAAACAACCCAATGTATCATTTTATTAATACATGCAGATCCTGACAGAAACTAATCAACAGGGGGAGGGGAAAAATATTCTAAAAAAAATCACTTTGTTCTTCAATAATTTAATACCTATTTACAGTCATAAGACACAGAGTAATAAGGAACAGCAGGTTCTACAGATTATTAGAAAAGAGCAAAACTCAACTTGGAGAAGGGGATTAAGAGGAAAGACACACAGAATTGCTTCAAGATTAAAAAAAAAAAAAAGCAGTCTTAGAAGAAAAAACCACAAAAGAAAAGGTAATGAGATAAAAGCTGGATATAATTACACAGCAGCTGGTACCCAATACCCAATATTGTTGCAATTAATACAAAAAAGAAAACCACTTCTTCAATAATAGACTCGTGCATTTACAGCATGTACCTGAGACAAGACTCATGGTTTGGGCACTCATCACTTCTGTATCCATACACTTGAATTTTCCATCATGTTCCACAGAAGATTTCCTGACAGAAAGGAGTCGAGCCAAACACATCATGTTTGCCTCTTAATCAGAAAATAACTTTCTTTAACCACTGTCTTAGACAATTATGTGGGGTGGAGACTCCAAAATTACCTACTTTGAACCACTTCCCTTTCTTCAGCAAAGAGAGATGAATGTGAGAAGATAAAAGTGAAAAAGGTTTGTTAAAAACCAAAACAGCAACAATCGAGATAACAGCAAATACCCTCTAGATGTGCAAGTGCTGAATCCCATGGAGTCTCCAGAAATGAAGAAAATGAGATGGAGGAGAAGCCTCTCACCCAACACATGGCCCAGAGGACACAGACTATGTGGTGGAGAAGCCCTGCCTGGCTCAACCTCCTCCCTGAAACAAAAAAGTGGCAAGGCAGGATCTGACAAAGCTCTGCTGGTGGCAGATGAGGGATGCTGGCCTTGTCTAGGGCAGCTCTGCACCTCTGGTGTCATTTTTTTCTGCTTCTGCTTGGCTGGCTAGACCCCGTTGGTATTGGCACTGCAATTCCATGGCTCTGCTGCATCACAGGGAAGAAGAAGTGGTCCCACCAAGCACTGAAAACCCACCACAAACCCCAAAACAGACTAACATAACCAGCAAAAAAGCGAGATGTTTGCTTCTTGAAGAAGTGATAAAATCCAGAAGATTGGCTTAGTGGCATTCTCTGTCTCTGAGATCTTCCTACAGCAGCCTTGCAGAAAGCACTGAATCTTTAATGTTGGCAAATCATTTGCATTTGAACTAAAATTTCCTTATAATTCAGCAGTCTTTCTGCATAAAGTAGTCCAGTGGGACAATCACATAAAAGCATCCATTCTGTTTTGACACTTCTTTTTATAGAAAGAGGATAAAAATATATAAAAAGAAACCAAGTAGTTAAAAAAATCAGTAAGGAGCATTAACCAATACCAGCATTTGTATAATTTCACTCTAAAAACATGACACTTCTTGACTGAGTACATCTCTGTCCTCATTCAATGCAGTGGGCAGAGTTTATTATCCCATGTTTCAAAGATAAATGCTGTCAATGAAGTGAAACAATGCCAGATTGTCAAATACCTATTTAGATTACATAAATTACACCTCCCTCCCTGCTGCTCATCAAGAGAGTATTGTACATTCTGGAAAGGATGCATGTGATGATATTTTGCACAAATGGAGCACATTCATGCTCCCTGCTTCACACCCCAGCAGCTTGACTAACTCAAGTTATTTCAGATGTCATCCCTCAGTTCTCATATTCTGAAGAGCCTTCTTGCAAGATCTTTTTCTACCCTTTCTATCCTCATTTCCCTTTGCACACTGACACACGTTACTGTAGGGACTGGAGGACAAGGACAAAAGCCCTGAGCATGCATTAAATTAGCTCATCTTAAATTTTAGAGTTGCATGGACACACCAAACTATCTAAGTTTTTTTTTTCTCAGGGGCAACATTTTGTTCTGCCACAATGTTTCATTTTCCTTGTGGTATACTTGCAGTTCTAGCTCTAACCTGGCATCATACACTTATAATTAAATGAAAATATTTAATGAAGGATGCAGAATATATTTTTTTTAAATAGTGAAATGGGCCTACTTGAGAAGGGCGTTTTTATGGAATAGAACCCCTATCAAAGTATTTGACAGATAAAAACTTTTAGTTTTTTTCTTTTTCAAGCCAGGATTATACTTAATTAAGTGCACAAGATGTTCCAATAGTACTCTCCTCAAAAAGCTAGAGAATTCAAATGACTTAATACAAATATACATATCTAACATACACAGACACCGAAAGTAAACACTTTTTAATACAAAGCTGATTTTTTCCTCCAGACTTATGCAGCCTCTGAGCTGCCAGAACTGCAAATGGTTCCCAGTAAGCAAAATGTGAAGAAGTCATCTGTCTCGTTCAGGAAAGTTTTAAGCCTGCTATACTGCAGGTTTAAAACTGTTCCCACAGACAAAAGTAAGCTTAAAAACTGGTTAGTGCAGTGTCACAGTTGTGACACTTTGTTTTGTGATGTCAGAAAAATAACATTTAGCACAAAACTTCTTATGCTTGATCTTCTTGAAGCTATTTGTATTTACAGATTTCTGTTTGCTTGAAGGAAAAGGGAGAATTTGGAAGGCCAGAAGGGTAAAAAGGAAAAAATCAAATGAAAACAGTAGGTTTCAAATGCAGCTTTTCTCCTTAGGGTTAACATTCCCAGAGTTTTTAAGTCTAAACAAGGCAAAATTCATTTCTGGTCACAATTCTACCCTCACTGTTAATCCTACTATGCTTCTCTGGACAGAATTCAGACACAGAATTTGAAAACTGGAAAGTGACTTCTGTTTTTAATGTCACATTGTGCTTTTACCTTAATTTGATGAGCAAACCCAAGCTTTGGAAAGCATTGTACTCCTTGTCCGTATCTTTTCTCTCCTTTTTTTTTTTTGTTTTGCCTTCTCCTAATTCCCTCTTCTCCGAATTTTTGAGTAACTTAAAATCGAACAGCCTTAGGGTTTGCTAAGGTGAATGGGCCAAATGAATGCTTTGAGAAGTGTTTCATGTTGATTGAATGCTGCTCTAAGCCTTTTGCCAAAGTTCTCTTGATTTTTCTGGGCTTGCCATTAAAGTTTTTTGTTGTTTTGTCCTCTTGAGAATATCCTCAATTTTTCCCATGTGTGTAACTCAGAGTACATGAACCAATATAAGCTCATAAAAAACCTCATTGAGTCAGTTTTTGGAGCCTTACACAGCTACTGACAAGTTACACTCGTTGACAAGTTAAAATTCTAAACTACTTACCTGGCATATAAGGGCAATATTACTAGTTTCTAATTATACATCTATGGTAATATCCATGACTTTTAAATATTACCATAGTGGCAATTTCTCCATACTTTGCATGAAGTCCAGTGATTTTCAGAGGCTCCTGAAAAAGCAATATATGTTACCATGCATACTTTTCAACACAAGCAAGTGTAGTCTCTCTAATATGATAGTTACAAAAATAGGCAAAGGAAACTCAGCACCCTATTGACACAGGAATGTTCATTGTTCATACTCTGTTAAGTGTTTAATTGTTAATTTTTGACTTGTTTCTACCATTATGCCTTAAGTTAAGGCAACCAGCAGAGTTGCTCTGTAAATAATCTTGTAAATAAAGCTTTTTTTTTTAGTATTTATGTATTCATGTGGTGCAATTGTAAAATAAAGTGGTGAATACACTCTAGGGGTTGACGATAAGGTTGTAGTGGGAAATTTAACTGTGAATTTCTTGACTTATTTAAAATAAAGTATCAATTTTTATTTGTTTTCATTGACAAAGACAAATTATTGAGGGAGAAAATGCCTATTAGCACACAATAAAAACAACAGGGATAAGTACTTAATTTTGAAACGATTTCTCTGCTGGTTTTCATTGCAATTTCTACTTAGAGAGACTACGGACGTTTTCAATCTGCTTTTCGAAAACTGAAATGTTCGTCAGTTATACCACAAAACTTGAGGAACTTTCATGCCTCTCTAATTTAGGAGAAGTTATATGTTTGCAAGAACGTGCAAAATTCAAAAATGCTGATATTTTAAAGCCTAAGTGACATCTGCTAGGTGCTTCACTGTTATTTCGTTTAGCCTCTGGTAACTTACTGAGCAAGCTATTAGGAAAAAAACAAGCTATTAGAAAGGGAGAGGTGGCACAATCATGTGAACAAGCACTTTAACAATCTTGTCGTGTATTTTATTCTCCCACTTGTCTTTTCTTCAGCAGAGACAAAGTAACAAGAGCAAAACCTTGCCTGAAAATTGGCACTCAAGTTTTAACAGCTAAAGTTATTTTCTTGGCAATAATTAATATTATTACGTGGGGTTACTTTCAATGTAGGTTCATTTATATATCTGGATTTAGCCCTCACAGTTTGTCCCCTATTACCTCTAATGATGTTTCTGCTGTAAACAAATCCTCAAGTGGAAAAGTATCTACAGGAAACACAGAAAATAACCCCCATAATATCATTTACAGAAATGAAGAATTACCTATCCCATAAATTTATGAAGACCACAAAGAAACATGCTATTAAATGCCTAGGGCACAAGGAATAACATTAATGTACCCTTTGCCAGAATCTTCAAAGTTACTTTCTATCATGGGTTATTTGGACTTTTTGAATAACACCATGATTTTTACATGGAAGAAGAAAAACAAAGCAAAACAAACCACCCCAAAAAACCAACACCAAGTGCAACATGCATAAGAGCATATTTATTTAAATAAACACCTGCATCACAGCAATGTGTGAACAGAAAAACAAGTCTTGAGAAAGATATTTGAGTTTAAAAAAACCCCAATTATACTAATTTCTGACAACTTAAAAACGTCATGACTTGCTAATTAGTAATGCCAAAACCAGATGGATGAAGCTGTGACAAGCTAATGTCACAGCCCTCACTCATAAAACCTGTCCATTAGTCTTCCCTAGATCCATCTTCTCATGTCTTCTCTGCAAAGCACCTTCAAAGACAAGTGCTGGCTCTTGATGACACTTAGATGGAAAAACGCATTATTTTTAACTGCAAAGTTTGCCCACAAAGAAAGAAGGGCTGCCTACTTGGAAGAGGTGGCAAAGCAGACTAAAAAATTTTTATTCTTTTTATTTTTAAAATAAAAATATTTTATTATTAAATGCAAGTGCTTAATATTTTAAAACAGTAAGAAGTACCTTACTGCACTTCGTTGTGTGTCACAATTGATCTTGTATCTTAAAGTGATCACTTTGTATAGAAATTTTATAAAGAGAACAAAAGGGACACCAGCTTTTAGAGATGTTCCTTTACATTGGCTTGGGTTGTTTCCTTTATTTCAATATGTTTTGGTTTTTATTTAAGAGAGCCTTCTATACTTCTGAAAAATGACAGGAGATACTGTGTAACTGATGACACTGAAAAGACACCTTTAAGAATGCTAATATAGAAAATAATATTTCTCAACAAAACATAAATAACCTTAAAAGACAATGAAGGAAAGGATGACTTGATAATGGGATAATGATAAATGCTGCATCAAATCTGTTAATTGAAGGTTTGCCATGACCACTGAACAGCATTTGTTGGAAGTATCTTCAGACATTCAGACTGCTAAAAGGAGAAAATGATCAAGAGGAAAGAAGATTGTAAAGGAATGAAAAATCAGTAGACTTTACATAATAAAACATAATGGTAGTTCTCACAGTCTAGAATGGCAGGCTAATTTTGCAAATTAGACTGGTTAGTTAATTGTGCACTTCAGTGTGCCAAGCATCTTTGAATAATATTAAAAATGATCACAAGTTTGATGGGGAATAAAAATCATCGAAGAATTAGACTAGCTTAAAGACTCAAATACACAAAAGAAAGATGACAGAAGCCATCTATCAAACACAGACCTGCACTGTCAATATCACAAATCATCTGTGGTTCAAATCTGACTGCAGGTTTAAAATTAAAAATAATTTTCAAGTGCATTTATATCACATGATAGAATCTGACCTGTAAAATATGAAAAGCAGCAAACACGGTGATGACATTGAATACTGAGAAAGTATCCATTTGGAAAAAAGTTATAGATATATATGTATATATAGACATAAATATCATATAGCATCCAGTACTGTAAAAAATTAAACCACAAGTACATTTCCTTGAATTTGATTTGAGTTATTGCAAATGTAGCCTTCACAATGTGATACAAACGCGATTTTAAAGCATACTGCAAAATATACTCTTTGTTTTGGGACAAGTTGCCAGAGACAGAAAATATTTTAATTCTTAGTGATTGGTATTTAGAAATGCGACAAAGAAAGATAATTATATATTTGGAAATGCTACAAAGAAAGATAATGATATACTTAAAAGATGTTATTAAAGAATAACATATGCACCAAACCCATAGATTTTAAGCATTTTCTAAGCTTTTTACATTTAAACAACCCTGGCATCTGCTCATTACTACAGAAGAATGAAAGGCTGCTTTTCTGCAGTGCCCTACAGTACACAGAATTGAGAACAAAGAATGGAGGAGAGCACATGGCTGAAAAAAACAGTGTTTCGAGAAATTATGTGGTTGTGACCACTTGGGAACCTTTAAGATAGATAAACTAATCAGATCTGGATACAGCAAAATTAAAAAGGATGCTGAAAACCTCCTTAGAATTATCCAGGCAGGAAAAGAACCACTCTGTAAGCAACAGGCTCTATATGGCTGTCCATCCATGGCAGAAGACATGCAAAAGATGAGGAATTAGCAAATTGCTCTAAATGAACCAATTCAGAATTGCAGACCACCAGAAAAGGTAGTTTCAGTGAAACTGAAAAATATTAAGAGGAAGAGCTTATCAATATGAATGGAAATAGCTTTTGGAAAGCTTTTTCACAAGGTATAACTGAGGTCAAGAGCTTAAAAGGATTAAGATTATTAATGCAAATGCATAGAGATAATGAAGGAATGCAGAACTACAACAGCAATTCGTGTTTACTTCATGAAAGGCATTTTTCATCTTTTAAAACTCAACGGCATAATTTCTGCATGTGTTGGAAAGCCAACTTTTTTCTTTTCCTGTGGTGAAGCAATGCTAAATGAACCAAAAAAAAAAAAAAAAAAGCTGAGAGGATGCTTTGCAATAAA
Source organism: Sturnus vulgaris (assembly GCF_052056855.1). Taxonomy (NCBI): domain Eukaryota; kingdom Metazoa; phylum Chordata; class Aves; order Passeriformes; family Sturnidae; genus Sturnus; species Sturnus vulgaris. The sequence continues at coordinate 67,759,117 of NC_142246.1, forward strand.
AGGAACAAGATAGGAACTGAACATGGAATAAAAGGAGCATGTCACATGCCTATGAACTGCTAATATTTTCAAATAGATTCTAATGCAGAGACTGATGGACAGGAAGAGACTGACACAGATTCCTCAACAAGATCCTGATGTCTGTAATGCACAAGATCAGATTAAATTAAGAAAGGGGTCCCTCTGTGTCTTTAAAACCTTTCAGTATAATTAATTCCAAGGCTTCATAGATGCAAACTGGAGGAAGACATCAAGGATTTTGCATTCCCTCCTCCAGCAGCACATGGCAAACATGTGACAGGGAACTAACCACCAGTTTGCTCCCAATACCCACAGACATGAGGAATTTACATTAGGACTAAGTATTGGCTGTGATTCTGTCCTGGTCTAGCCAAAGGATTTTTCAGGATAGGCATGCTAAGATGATGAGTATTACAATCACCCCAGGAATCCAAACTGTGACTGAATTGTCAGTTCATGTCTACTCAAGAGCTATTGAGCTTTTTCCCCTCATTCTGCAGATTTCTAACAGTTGCAGCCAGGAGTCTAGGCTGGACTTGGATAGTACTGAGACAACAATCTCAATTATCAGTTAACCATCTGCTCTTAAAACACATTATATTTTATGTTAATTATCATAGAGTGGTTTCCAAACTGGATATCTGTACTAGGCTCCAAAGGTGAGGATTTTCTTAAGCACCTTAGTGGTTTCAAAGTACGTGCATTTTTAGGCACCTAAATAGAATAATTTCGTTTTTAGACCCGAAATTAAAAAGTAGATCATTACTCTCTAGAAAATGCATGCTTGTGCGTAGGAAAACAAATCAAATTAGGACAATTATCACAGAGCACAAGAATGTGATTTTATATCTTTTATTTGGGCTAGTTACTCATGAAATCAAGAACTGTTTGCAAACTTCTATACGTTAAGGCTTGGAGTGTGCTGCAGTTGGTTGAGGGGTGGGAAAGAAGAAGTTTCAGAACATTTCCTTCTATAGTCTGAAGTTCAGATGTGGTTTAAGGTTACCTGGAGTATTGTGGAGAATACAGTTTAAGATATGAGATTAGCGAAACATTAAATAGTACACGAATTTAGTTTTAAGTGTCCACAGTTCTTGCAGTCTCTACTAAAAACAGCTCCAACAGCAAACTAGAATTACCTGACTTCATGATTACTCTTCTACATTCAGAATGGAAATACTTTGGGGAAGAAAAAGGCTTACATAAAGTACTTATATAATTAATCCAGCATCCATTAAAGTTCCCCACAGTGTATTATTCATTAGAAAGTTGTCTAGCCTTGATCCTACGTATATCAACCACTCAGTTCCCAATAATTTCCCCTATAGGGATCTTTTAGAATAACTATGAAACCATTACAAAGGTTTTCTTCATCACATTGTAAGTCAGTTTCAAGTAATTGTAGTATACATTCTGATATATATTCTGATTATATTCTTTCAGGTTCGTGACTCTTCCTACTCCCTGTGATTATTATCCATCAGAAATCACTTTACAAATCTATGGGTGAGGGCAGGGGGGAACAGTCTGTGAATTTTTCACCTTCTTAAATCTACATTTAAACTTGCATTCCGAGGGTGGAAAATTCAGATAGATTAGCCTAGAAGGCCATCTATTGTGTTCCTTGGATATGACTGTGACTCTTCAGGGACTTCCAGATCTGAAAAAATATAATGTTAACTAGATGGGTGGAATAAGTACAGAGACACTTGGAATTCCTGTCATAAACTCAGTTTAAACTGATAACTCACATGAGAGCTTTCCATGGAACTTTTTCTTGTTTGTTTGTAACCATAGCAATTGTTAGTGCTTTCAGGAAGATAATTATTGAATGCAAAATACTAAAAAAAAAAAAAACAAACAAAAAAACCAAAAAAACTTTTGAAAACAGATCTAGAAAAATCGATCTGTAAAGGGTATGGCTATATTCTAAAATAAACATTTCTCAGGATGTAAGGTTTCAAAGAACAACCCTTCATCCAGCTCTACCCAAGCAGCACCATTATCTACTATCAGAAGCTTAAACCAATTCAACCCACAAATACAGAATAGAGGTCTGAACCAAATGAAAGCTAGAGGAAAGGTCAGAGGGCAGCATGAACTCAAGTGATGATCAGTTAAGGATTTTACTGCCCTACAATATGCAGGTTCCTCAGCAATGCACCATGCACAAATTTTCCTTGGCTTGCTGTGGAGAATCATAAAGAAACTGGCACAAACTCTTGACCTAACATCAGCTAATACTGGGTGAACCCATTTCCATCCTTTAACACGTGCTGATAAAATCTGCTACTATCATATGTGAGGCAGAAGTCTCTTATCTTGGAGGTGATGAGAGCTGAGGTATTCATCAGAAAAGATTGAGCTCTTGGTCAGACTTCTCACAAGCAAATATTGATGGGAAAAATGTGTGTTCATTACTGGCTCGCTGATTTCTGAAGGACTAAAAGAAACAGCACCCACCTGTGATTTTTAACGTTCTCAGGCAGTCACCAAGTAGACTGATAAAAAATATTTTAAATATCAAAAATCCCTGCTTCAAAAAGGAACATCTGGCTGATGTTGCCCTCTCTAGCACATGCTACTGAACTAAAACCACCATGCAACCAAAATCCTACTCAGTAAATTAATAGGATTCATATGCTTGCTCTTTTGGTGTGGAAGAAAAGAAATAATAGATGATCATATAGAGTGATGCACAAATGAAAGCTACATGGATAATATAGTGATAAATTAAATAGAAAATTTAATCTTCCTACTATTTTAATACCTCTCCTCCAGTATCTCTCCAAAGTGCCAATCTTTCCCCTCAGAAGTATCAATGTATTAATGGATGAACCATCTTTTATGAGACTGCTACAGTAAAAATATAGAGCACGGCACAGGCTCTGGAGCTTCCCATAGCTACTTCAAAACAAATTTTAATAATAAAAAATTAATCTTTTGAATAAATATTTTTAAACAGGAAAATAATTTGATTTTGATAAACAACAAGAAAGGAAAAGGGATAATCTATGTCTGTCTTTAAAAAACAAATTAAAGTGAGTCTATTTTGTAATATAAGAAAAAACATCCCATTTGAAAAACATTGGTTAGTCGAGAGAAGCCTCTCAAGCACACAGTGATTTCAACAAGATTTCCACCAAGAAAGATTTACTTTGACTTACTGGTCAAAGGCAACTGGAGAGGGGCAAACAATGGGTGTTTCCTTTTATAATAAAAAGGCTGGGAAATCCAGTTGCTGAAAGTTTTAGAGGGAAGGTTTTCTGTCCAATTTACTAGTCTACATATTGGCCTTGGAGGTAAGTTTACAGCTAGGCAATACATTTTTCACTTAAATATTATGGCATGACTGGTAATTTCAAGTATTGCAATTAAGAGTAATAAAGAAAATGCACTGCTGTTGCAGAGTGAACAGATTCCTTGGGTGACAAATAAAAAAAGAAGGGCAGAGAGTTACAAGACCTGGAATAGAGAGATTCGTTCTACTTGACTGATCAATACAATTCAAATAACAGGAGTTTGATACTGTCTGTCCTCAAACTACAAATATAAATAATAATAATTATTGCACCAAGAAAAACAAAGACACAGAAAGTGAGGACTGTATGTACAGTGGAAATCAGCATGCACAGTGAACCTGGACAGAAGGCAGAACAGCTGATCTTTCCCAGCTAAGAACAGGCTGCTCTGTGCCACGAGGCACTGCAGATCAGGCCTGCAGAACTCGTTGGCTCTGAGCTACCTGTGTTTCCCCTGATCTCATTCTGCCTTCTTGTCTGACACAGCACAGAGCTTCCAGCTACTGCCAGCCTGAAATGCTGCTCATGAGCCTTTCTCTCCTTTCCCTCCAAGACTTCTCTCTCACACATGCTCTCCTCACTGGGAGAGGTGGCTCTGACAAGCTAAAGACCAGCAATATGGCACTATATAAAGCTTTGTTCCTGTCTCCCATCACCCTACACCTCCTCAACGCATTTGCCAAAGTTAATCACAGGGTTGAGCTAGCAAAAGTAATTTATTCTTCAATAAAACCACCTAGGATCTTATGCAATCATAGCCTCAGTTCTCAGACTAAAATTAAGGTGCAAACAGTAAACTAAGAATGCACTTGTCAAGAGCAGGTTAAAGAAAAATATGCCCATCTAAATATTGTGGGAGTGTGCCATTCCCACAACAACCTTTAGGAGTTTACAATATTGCATAATTATTCAACTTTCAGATTTTTTGACCCAGGTTCTGTTACTCTCCGAGTCAAAGTGCTAGACTTAATTTATGTTCTTGATTCTCTAAAAACAGAAAGTAGATTCTGTCAAATAGAAGATGACATATTTAAGATTTTTTTACCTGAAATTATGTATTGGGATTGAGAAATATGTCTGTGTATACATTTTTCTTTTAATTTCTTTCTAGTATATATTTAGTAATAAAATACAGTCTTAACATCTGTCCCCTCCATGGCTTCCTCCTTGCTAGTTTAAAGCAGAAATAGATAGTGAACTTGAAAAACCGCAGCAGAACAACATTTACTCGGATAATAATTTTCTGCTAAGGTAATTTACATTAACCCTAAATGGCTAAGTATCTTACATCGGTCTCCTGAAGAGCTATGCTGCCATCTTTTGGTGCTGAAAATACACTTCAGCTGTTTAGCAGCTTCAGAAAGCTAATGCTCTACTTAGAGCCAACTTTCCTGCATTTATGTATCATTCAAGACAGTGACTCTCCTCCCCTTTCTCTTTGTGGCTAAGCAAACAAGTAATTTGGATCGAATCATTTGTACAATATATCAACAATGAAAGTGTCACAACACTTAACACTTGCATGAAGATTGTCTCACTCAGCTTGTCTAGATTTACATGCATACAGTCAAGGCACATTTTTTTTTTTCTTATAGATGTGATTGTGTCCAGATACATTCAGTGCTAAGGGGTAATGAAAAGGTCAGTGTGAAACAGGTGAATAATCACAGCAATCAGTCAAACAAATACATGCACATGAGAATAAGTGTTTAATAAAAATGAGGCATCAATGTAAGTTATTTCTGCAGCTGTTAACTTCTCACCAGGAAAAGTATGTAGCCAGGGAACTCCTATGTAATTCACCTTCCATGATAACCCTATAGTGCCTGCACATCCATCAAGACTCATAAATCCTGTGAATTTCAGCAAAGTCCTGATACTGGCTGCCATATTCTTCATGTTAACTATTGGATAAAGATGGATAAAGACTCAGTGAGTTATTTGAAATTAGTAACTGGTTAAAAAAAAAGAAGATATTAAGGTGATTTCTTCTATGGGTATAGCAACTCATTTGCTATGTCTTGCCTAGGATTGTTTTTTTGTTTTTTTTTTTAATCAGACCAGATGCACTTACAGGGAACAAGACCAGCAGCTGGCAGCAGGGATCCCAGAATACTTAGGAAACATGGAAGCTACAAGATCAATTCTTTCCTGTCCTAGAACCAATATGATCTTAAAATCTAATTTTAGGACAGAAAATAGACATTATGCATTATTCCTGAGCAACTAAGATGCCTGATTACTTGCAGTCACCTTTGCTAAAGAAAACATTTGAAAATATTTCCAACCTAAAAGATTTTTTATTTGGTTTTAGAGACATCATTTGTTGGGACCAAAACCACTGTGCATCATTCAGGACAATTCGACTTTGAATTCCAAACCTGATTTACAAGGCTGTGTCATTCTCTCTTAGTTACATTTCCAGTAATATGTACACGTTATTTCACTGACGTAGACCTGCTCATCTGCTGTGTGCCCAACTGGTTTAATAAGATCATGCAAGTCAGGATATAATCACTTCAAGAAAGAGGAAGATGCAGTCACACACACAAAATGTAAGGGTGTTTAATGAAATTTTGGTGGCGTATTTCCTCAACCTTGGGAGGCAAAGGTTCTTTAAAGCCATTTTTCACCCTTTGAATGTACACACTGCAAGTTATTATTACAAAGCAAGACAGGGGAATCTTATTTGATACACTTCATTGTGCTTTATATTAAAATTCAGGAATTCTAAGCCTTTTTAATGCATAGAAATGTGGAAGAATTTACATCTTCTACTTAGTAATCAGCCATGTTATTGTCTGTTACCCTTAGCTGAATCTGATGTCAGAAGCAATACCCTTATCAATGAATCATTGGGGATGAAACCAGCAGTTTTTACTCATGCAAAACTACCACTGACTCCAATGTCTACAAATCGCTGCACAAGAAATATGCAAAGCTACACAATTATCTAAGACCTTTGCCAAAATTCTGCCCAAGAAGCATACTTACTTCTTTTTTAATATACATGATAACAATCTCACTATTTTTAAACACATTTAAGATATTAAATCCTTTGTTACCAACATTAAAGGGATCTTTGCTTAAATAAAATTGATCTCTTCATACTGAGTTTCTAATCCCATTTAAGTACTTTCTTCAATGAGCCCTCTATTCTTAGGCTTTATGAGATAATAATTGATAGCACCACAGCATTTGGCATAGTATACCATTGTTTCTTCAAAAAATCCACATCTTGAAAGAAAGAACTGGCTTAATTTACAGCAGATTGGAACTGAAAGATATAGGTATAGCAGCACCTGAGAAATAGAAATAATTACTTTTTATTTTTGGTCTCATTCTAGAAAACACTATTAGTCCTACATCACTTAGACTCTTTAGGGGGTTTTTAGACAAATATTTGCCTGCAGCTAAAAGATTGGCAAATCCTGGCCACAGAAATAAGAAAGAGGCATGTAATACACCACAATATGAAGAGTTTAGAAGGCCAAGACACATGTTCCAACCCATGGAAGAAGAAAGGATGGTCACTGTTACTGATGTAGGCGTGCTTCTTTTTTAGTCAGGTCAAGGGATGTTTTATTTCCAAAAAAGCTTTTAAAAGAACAGATCAAATGGACATATTCTCAAAGCAATACATGTGGAGGATTAAGGGATACCATGGAGCTTTGAAAATGTTCCTAACTCACAGATTCTATTTCTGATAAAATGATTTTATTTTCTTCTTTTTCATGTGTGAGCCTTCTTTTCTCCCTGTTATTCCAACCCCGTCTTTATCTGGATTCTCTCACTGCACATTTTTCTTCCCTATACCAATTTGGAGTTACTCATGTCCCTGTTGCCTCTTTTCTCTCTGTTTAATCTGCCCACTGGAAGCCATGCTGTACTTGTTAAATTGTCTGTGTTGTTCAGCATTTGAAAACACTTCCAGATTCGTGTTTCATACAGAGGGGGGTCCAGTAGCTGGAGCCAAAATGAAATCCCCCTGAGAAGGTCAGATATTTCAAAAACTAGTTTGTCTCTAGTGACTTCCACACACTCTGCGTGGTGGCTTCAGCTGGCTGTCACAATGCAAGTTGTTAGCACTGAACACCATTACAACAAAGGAATACAACAGTGTTGTGGGTTTTTTTTCCCCTACTGTGGTAAAAAGAATACATCTCAATTGTATTTTGGAAACTTTGTAAAGCAAGTAGCAGAATTCCCACTACTTATCATGTTTGAAGTTAGTTGGCTGCCTGTGAGGACCCAGATTCCAGTTTAAGCTTCTGTTGCTATCTATACATCTCACATGGAATGTTAATTCAAGCTGTTTTCTTAAACTTCAAGAATTAGTTCTTTCTAGAGTTAATGATCACGTTCAAGTGGCTAAACAAAAGCATCAGAATATCAGTAAATCTTGGTATGTATAAACGTGCTAGGCTTGAAGGTTGCTTCAAACCTACATGACAGAGTGGCAAGGCATCCAGCATCCTAGACTGTGATCTCTCAGTTCAGAAAGTTGTTTCTGTTCCTGAGCATTTTGGGAGATGACTCCCTCTGCACTTCAAAAAATTACATTTCCTCACAGCAGAAACCAAGGTGAAAGGATGAACGAGCTGGAGCAGGGAGAATTTAAATCAAGCACCAACCTCTATTTCAAAAGGCTTTTAAATCAAAACAGTTTGAGTACAAAATGGGGCTTTGCATAAACCTTTGGTGAACATCCATTCTGAATATTTCAGTATGCTGCCTCCCCATACAGAAACGGGTAAACTGAATATTTCACAGGAGTTTGAATTCAAATGCTTCATACCATATTTTCTAAAGGCGAGGCTGCACAGCAATGCACAGAGCATTTTTTAGCTCTTCCTGCAACAGGCAAAGTATATGATGGTTACACTGTGCAATTAATGCTTTATTGTAATCACCTCACCTCAAAAGCAGATCTTAAAGTGCTTCAATTTATTTTGCACTCAAAAGAGTGGCTGAATAGAGGGACTATTTCACCTCACTGAAGCCAAACACATTTGACACTTATCACTGGAGGCTTTTCCAAAGGCTGGTGGGTGGAGACAGGGGATTGCCTACTGTGATCTGTCATGCTCTAATTAAGTACTCATGCTCCATCCACAGGGGTTTTAACTCACCATGCCAATGCTTTCTGCTTTCAAACTCTGGACAACGTGTCAGAGCACTGCTTTGTCAGTATCTCAGCTGACAGGATCATATTTTAATTGGCAAGAACAGTCTCTGGGCTGCTCAGCCTTTTACCTTTCTTCTAAAAGGCTATGACTAAACAAAAGTATCATTTTTATTCTAGTCTGAGCATGTCCACTGACAGTTTCAGATTCTTCTACCTTCCCCATGAAGATCTGCTGTTCCTTTTACAGAAAAGGTGGAACTTGCACCAGATCTACACCTTTTCCTTTCCACTCTTCCTCTCAATGCTCTAGGAATACACAGTTTTATACACTATTTTGATATAGAAACATTTTTGAAGCGTCCTACAATTGACAAGGCCCCAGACTGAGAACATGGAACAATTTCTGAGGAAACCACTGATCTCTTCCAATTAACATTCAGTAACAATTTTTTTGGGAATAATGCCAAAGACCCAAACTGATAGGTTTTATCCATCTGTAGCATGAACACAACATGAATCTCTTTATTTGTCTGACTCTAGATCTTCTCTCCTTTTTAGAGCAGTTGATTTCTTTTTTACTTAGTTCTTCCTTTCTACCCCTCCTTTACCTTAAAATGGTGCCTTGTTGTATCATCAGAGTGATGGCATGTAAGAACACTCACTGTAGCTGAGAACTTCAAAAAATTTAAGTTATTTTAAAAAAGTGAGGAATCAGGCTTCATCAAATAAAAACGTCAAGTCTTATTATAGGTCTAATTTAATCTGCAAATCACATTTTAATTTCTATGTATTTAAAAATTTTTATATATTTAGCTCATGTTTATTTTCCCAATTATCATGCATCAGTCAGAGATAAACAAGAACAAACATTAGGTGACATGTAGATTAAAGTTGTCTAAATAATTCATCCTTAAAATTGGTGCTTGATCAACTCAAAAGCATCATTTGATCTTCTCAGGGAACTGAACAACAGAAAAGTAATTTCAACATTAAATTAGTTTAAATATTTTTGAAGTTCTAGTCTTTTCAAAGAAAACTTCACAGGAAAAATAATGTCATGTATCATCTCAAATACCTCAGAATATTTAAAATTTCAGGAGAGAGGAACAAAGCATTATTTTGCATATGAACCTGAAAAAGCCAATGCTTGTTTAACTCAAAAGCATTTTTCTACAGAATTATTCACTAAAATAAATGTTACTTGGTTCCAATAGGAAAAGTTCACGAATCAGGATCAGTTCACAAGTATACAGAGAAAAATTTTAGAATTGAAAAGCCATGGGATATGGAGAACTAAAAACAAAGAGCTACTGAATGAGATTACAGCTGTTCTTCGACCATCAATTATGGTTTTGAGGCATTTCTTTCAAATTTAAGTCATAATAATAATTGATGGAAATTATAGACAAATACTTGATTGCAGATTTAATATAAAGAGTCCATTCAATATATCTCCATAAATAACAAACAGTATTTGTCTAATTTCCAGACCACAATTATGTATTCCTACAGCTACATCCAAAATATATTAACTATAATAGAAACATTTAGAAACAAGTTCTGAAGCTCATTTCATTCATGGGAATGTTTTCCAAAATACACTTTCAGAATCCCATCAACATGAAGATAGATGATAATAAACAGTAAGCAATCAGTATTTAGCCTTTAATATTGTAATTTTTAGTATAGCAGGTATACAGTATAGTAAAGCATATCCTCTAAATCGAACATGTCTGAATACAATCAAAGTTACACATCAAAGTTAAAAAATGCAGACTGTTCTGTGGCAAGGAGGCCCATGGACAGCTAAGGAGTAAAAAGGTCCTTTTATCTCTAAATACACTATCACTTGGACCAATGCTGGAATACAACTTCTCCTGATACTTTCACAAGTGGAATAAAAAAATTAAAAGGGAGTGCTAAAAAAAAAAGGAAGAAGGAGCATCAAAAATTATTCAAGGATTTAACAAAACATCTTAAAGTCAGAGAGTGAAATATCTCAACCTGTTTGGCTTATCAAAAAATAGCCTGCACAGTGATTAGAGTGTGTAAGAACATTCATGGGTAGAAAGCATTGGGTACTAAAGTGCACTTCAGATGTAGCAGAGAAAGACCCAGTAATAAAAAAAAAAAGCCTTGACATCAAATCCAGACAAATTCAAATGAAGAGTAAGTCATAAATATTTAACAGTGATGGTGATTAGCCACTGCTTCTACTGAAACCATTGCCCTTTTCTCAGTATTTCAAAAAGTTTAAACCTGGGTTTAAACCTGGTGGCATTTAGAAAATATGCTTCCATCAGACAAACCACTGGTCTCCAGGCAAAGACATCTGGGTGAAATCTATTAAATAAGAGGGGAAAAACTGAACTTGTTTGCCTTATGATGGGAAAAACATACTGGTGTTCCTCCTAAGAGCTCCATACAACCTCCAATGGAACATGTTCATCTCAAACATTCCATTTCATTGTCAAAATAAAATTCAGTTTTCTAATTCCGCTGGAGAACTCCATGAAACCCTCTGGGCACGTGCCAGAACAATGTACACGAGCAGTTGTACCTGAAACTTAACCCCATTCATTCAAACAGAACATTAAATAGACTTTATATTACCCAAGCCAACTCAGGAGTCCATGCCTGCACAAGGGTTGGCTCACCTTTATAAAATTCACTTGAATTGACATAGGGTTAGGCAACAAAGAGGAGTGGGGGGAAATAAAAATAGAAAAGCACAGCAGTTGCCCCCTCAGCATTTCCACATTTTGAAATAAATAAAACTGAAAGCAGGTTTTCAGAATGGATGTCAATGAGATCAATAACCAGAATATAAATCACAACAGATACTTTTACTGGACTGTAAATCTTTTTTATACCACTAAACCATTGTGAGCAGAGCCAAGTAACATGTCACTTTCCCTTTCTGCATTCCACATGATCTATTGCAGCACCCACGAGAATCACATGGGTGTGTACATGTCTGCATGGTCACACCTAAAAACTCCTTCAATTTTATTGCTGAGCATGACATTATATGGCATTAAATATTCCACTGGTCAATCTAGATCAGCTGCCCAAGTTGTGCACTGTCCCATTTTTTTGCCCAGAGTGCTCACTGAAGGAGGTGACAGAGCAAGAGAAAACCTTGCTGCTCTGCAATTACTGATCAGCAACAGCCAGAACACTGGTTCAGTCACAAATCTGAAACGCAGCACCGTGTATGGGACTGGTACCAACTCCATCTCTGACAGGTGCATTTAGTCTTCAGCAGGCAAGAGCTGGAGATCACCACTCCCACTCCTAAGAGCTCACCAAGAGACACAGCTGAACTCAATTGAAAACAAGAAATAGCCCAGAAAAGAAATAATGGCTATAAAATAAAAGAATAACAGGAATTAGTTATGTATTCAGAAGAAAATCTTTTTCTTGACCTTCCCAATAACAAATCACTCTTGCTCTGCAATAGCTTTGATTTGGAAAAAAAAAAAAAAAAAAAGGTGCAGAAGATGAAAGTAACTGAAATTCCATACATTTTTCATCTCTGTCATATCTACACACAGCCACTCTATCAGCAACTCCTGATTTTCTCCCACACAAAACAGACCATGAAATTTTACTTTCCCTCAACTCCTGCAACCACATCTGGCAGGTTTTTTTATAAATCCATACGGCCAAAATATGTTACTGCTGTTCATCAGATCTGCGACCATTAAAATGATTCTCCCATAAATAAGAATAAAGACTCCCTAGACAATACAGGAACATCCTTCTTGCCTCTGCTATGTCTTTCTTGCAGACTGAGAAAGGACTTCAATTCTCCTCTGGCTGTCAATCTGGTTCCTTTCACAAGCATTAAAATTCACTTCAAAGACTGAATAATAAGGATTGCTGACCCTTCCACACTGATAAAAATAAATAAATGTCAGTCAGACACCAATGTAGTCACACAGGTACAGTAAACTTTTTTCTAACTACGCCACACAGATTTATTCTTCAAGCTAATCAGGATTCAAACAGAACAGAAATCAAATGTCACCCTGCCACACTAACATCCATCAACCACAATGATTACATCTACATCAATCATTTGATATAATAGGAGTAAAGTCATTATAACAGAACCTTGTCAAAAGATCTGGAATTGGTCTTCTATTTAGTATTCCATCATGTAACAGCTACAAGATTATTTCAAAGGCAGCAGTATCTGCTTTGAAAATATGAGACAGTTTGCTTCAGCGTTTTCCTGGCAGCAGACTGTTATTCAATGACAAAATTCTCTATGAAGAAGTAAACATTAGTGATTTGAGCTTTAAAAAAGGGAGAGCATTGGATGTTCTGTTCCATCAGTTTTTAAGGTAGAACTGAAAAGTCAACAATTGCATTACTCTTATGTATAGAGCCTACAACTTATCTGAAACCAATCCCATCATTCTGCTGAACTGTTGGTTATATCAAGATAGTTCTGTAATATCATTCCTTTACTTTGGAAGTGCCATCAGCTTTCTCTCCCCTCGTGTCTAGTTCAGCCTGAAACACCTCACTACTTCATTCCCAAGCCATGGTGTTCTGAAAAGCATAGTCCTATATGAAGGTTACATATATAAAAATAAAACATGCTGCTAATTCAAAATCTGGAGTTCACCTCCCGCATGGGACCGTGCCTTTTCATTTCCAGACTGGAACAGTGTCTTGATGTCTGCTTATGCTTTGCAGTGCTAAAAGCCAGTCCAAAATTCTGCATACAGCCTGCATCTGTCACACTCCATGCTGCAGCCAGCCACGGAGAAGCAAAGACCATAACAGAGAAAGAGCACTAACACAGAAAAGTGCTCCCTTTCTGGACATGGTATATAATGTCACAAAGTCATTACACCACTGCTGCTTCAATCAAAGGAAGATCTTACTCACAGTGACCTTTCTGTGCATTGATCACTGCAGTGAACACGAAATCCCTTAAGCACAGCTAAAATTATGCTTCCTTGACGTGAGAGGTACTGCATGGGAAATTATAAAGGACTGAAAAACAGTCCTTTAGATCCACCACTATGAGGAATGAAGACCGTGGAGACTTGATTCCGCTTGGCTTGGAAAGCAGAAATATAGAGAAAATATAAAGAAAAGCATTTAAGGTTCAGACAAAACTAGCAGCGCAGAGCAGACGTGCAGAATGTGATTTTATCAGTCTAATGAAGTTTTTACAAAAAGTACTGGAAAGCAGTAACAATTTTAGTCAGATGTGGCCATTCATAAAATCAATTAATACACTTAAAAGAGATTTTGAAGGAGCTTATCACCTGGCTTCCTCACAGGCCATTTTTACCTTGGCCCTCACTGGTCATTGCTCATTTATTCATGACCAGACTCATTCACAACTGGATCATTCAAGAAAATAGGATCCTGTATCAATATGTAAACTTGGAGGGGGTTGAGAACAGCCTTCATTAATAAGTCAGACTTGTTGGTGTCTTCGAAAAGCTGTAATGTCCAGTTACATCTCCTGCTGCTTTTACTTCTAGGCAGGTATCTCTACCTAGCTGAGAACTTGATCTGGATGCCAGTGCATACTTATAACCACTTTTTGACTAATTACAGTACAGCAACAAACTTGTCTGCAATACTTTTTCTAATAAATAATTACTTAGATCATGCTTAGAGATCATAGTTTTGTAAATACATTAAAAATATATAAATATATTCTTTCAGATAAGATGCTTTAAAAGGATACTAGTCACATTTACTAAGTACATGTTTAGCTGGCTTATAAATAAACGACAATTCTTTAGTCTAAGTTCATATTTGCAGTAAGTACATTGCATTACTCTCTTGGGAATAATAATAAAAAATTCCATCACACAAAAATCCCCCACTAACTTAAAATGCAAATAAAACATTTTTTGCTAAAGGTTATGATACTGCTAAATATTTGATCATCATTTCCAAAATTATCAAATCACATTTTAATAGCTGTGCTTCCATTACTGAACAAAGCAAAGCTTGGCAAATTCTTTTAACATATTTATTCTGACGGTCATATTTTACATGTAAACAGCAATGGTAGTCTTATATATAATTCCAGAGAATTACCAAGATTTAAATGGCAACCACTGTATATTTACTTGGCATTTCAGTGAACATTAAGGTTTATAGTTCTGAGGAAAAAATTGACTTTGGCTTTACTTCCGTCAATATTTATTTCTCTGTTCAATAAACATTGATGTTTGCCTCAAAAGAAGTCAATATCCTGTTAATGTACATTACTTGAATAACATTTGGGAATTACTAAACAAATGACTCAAATTCAGAGGATCAAAGATAGTGGGACTAAGAAAGAGTTGCAGGGTGTTTGTTTAAACCTGCAGTCTTAGCAGAACTACCAGTACATGACGTGAAAGAGCTCTGGGAACAATCCCTCCTCTAATCTTCAGCATGCTGGAATTACAGTCAAATCCATCTTGGCTACAGCCTGCTTCAGAAATGTTTATGTGCAAGTTCATCTTCCCCTTTATGCCCTTCTTCAATGCTTCCTCAGCCAGCTTGTCCTTGAAATATGTTTTGCTTCTAAGATCATGCAGATTGTGAAAGCATATACTTATGCCTTCCTCATTTAACCTGGGTTTCCCAATTTGTCATCCCTGTTTTATAGCGGAATCTAGAAAAAAATTCCAAAAGGAACTCTGTTTACAGTACTCAGAATTTTTACTGGTGGTTTATGCTACCAGACTTTCTACTTTCCCATATGGCTACAATATTTTAATACTACTAATTTTTACCACACTTTGCTACTTACATGAGGTAACAAAGCCAAGAGAAGCATCAAATTTTAGGCGGAAAAGAGCAAAAATATTTGAGGCTTGTCTCAGATCTTGGCAAAGCTGTCCTTTAATGGACAACATGAATAGTTGAACGTGTGAAATTAGTCATCATATTAAATATTCAAAGGCCCACAGTAATAAGCCCAGCAACCTGACATACAGGTGATGCAAGCAAGCCTATGTAACAAGTTGTGATCAAACTTGAGAGACTGAACTTGCCATTATCTACATCTATCTTTGTTCCTGCTTGAGGTCACCAGCCACAGTTGCATGGTAGATGACTAAATCAGTAGAGAGAAAAACCTAGCATTATCATATTTCATCAAGTCTGTAATGAAATTCCATTTGTAAAGGAAGGCTCTGACTATCTCCAAGTCTTATATTGCTTTTTGTGAGTGTACTCACAACTTCATATGCAACACAATCACCTGCTAGTGAAAACGTGGAACCTTAAAATGAAAGGTGAAAAAAAAAGTTCTTAGAAAATTACGTAACTCCATAAACTTTATAATTTTGGAGTACTCCAATCCAAAGATGTGAGGGGGAGGGTACAGAAATAGATTTTTTTTTTCTGTTCATTTAAGTCCACAGAGAAACATCCTATTTCTGGAGATCCAGACTTTATGAGAAATAAATACCAGAGACTTCAGCTACTGTATTATACTTGCACATACCATGAATATAAGCTGCAGGAAATACTGTCTAAAGGTCAAGTTATTAAGAGCAAAATTATCATAAACAGGCTCAAAGATTAGAATTTCCTTCTGAAAAGCATCTCTGGAAAGGAAACATACATATGAGTAAGAGGTACATCCTTGCACAATTACCTGCCAGCTCATGTTTGTGAGCTTCCTTGGATGTTTTCAAGCAGCCCATACTTAACAGGCAGAGAGATGTGGAAATAGAGGACATCTCAGGGATCAGAACAATTCAAGGGCAGCCTTACCACTTTTGAAGAAAGAATTTTGCTGGAGTTTGAATCAGAATATTCCCCTTGATATGTCTAACAAGTTTTTACCACTTCAGAGAAAAAAAAAAAAAAAAACAAAAAACCAAACAAAACCTGCTGAAGGTTTAATGCTTTTGGCCTTCTCACAGAAGCAGCAAGGATCAGGTGGCTGCAATAGCATGGTGTATACGGCCTCATGAGCCAATTTTAGTAGGTTTGGAACATGGAGACTCAGCTGTCATTGTTTCCCTTGTGTTTATCCCTCTTGCAAGTAAATTTAGCAGAACAGACAGGATTTGAGGAATATATGTCAGAGATACAGGTGAACTCTGGATGGAAGCAGGTGCACCACTGGGAAGGGATGGAGCAGCGAGCCAAAGATGGCAGCAGCACTGTCTGTGCTGCTTTGGTTCTTTGGACAGCTATTGTCAGATTGTCACAGCTGTCAATCCAGAGGTACTAAAACTTGCACAAGTCAACCCTTAACCTAATCTTTCACCTATCAACCTTTCTCAAATACTAGTTTCACATTAAGTACATTAAGAATGACAATAACCCTCTATTCTAATAACAAGAAACTGCCAATTAAGCCCATAATGTATGGACATCTTCCCCTTACCTGCCCTTTTTATGCAAAATAACAATGTAGAAGGCTGCATGCAATACCAACATGTCCATCATTTTAATTATTTCTGGATATTTGTCCATACTGCATTAGACTAAGAGAAGCCAAAAACTGATTTATTCACTCACTTGTAAATTGCATCTTAATGCATTCACAACTTGCTAACATTCATACATAAAAGACTTAAATTAGAGTTCTTGCCCAGGAAAAAAATAGGCTCTTATCATCAGAAATTATGAGGACACACAGTTAAATGCAATTTTTAAATATTTACTCCATATTTGCATGCATCTGTTCTGCAAGATTTTTAAAATGTTAGTGAAAGCTGTCCAAAACTCCTACTGTGCAGCCTTTTAAACTTTCTAAATACCTACCCCCCAGTAAGATTTTGGTACTTACTGCAAGCTGGTCTCTGTAACATGCTTGTGATAAAAGACAATTTAAAACAAAAAAGCTTAAAGATACAGATTTAATAATTAGCAATTTTATATTTAGATGAAGATTCATGCATATGTCAACATTTTCTACCTCTCTGTGTGGAAAAAAGTGTCGTAATATTAAAAATAAGTTTAAGGAAAATAATTTTGACTTTTAAGACAGTCAACTATTGCATTTCTTATTACTGTGGTTCCATAAATGGACCACTGTCAGGTAGAGCAAATCTGGTTGAGAAACCTTCAGTAACAAATGCTTAAATCCAAATAATTTCTCTTATTCTGACCATGTTTAACTCAGGCAAGGGCCTAAATATACTTGGCTTAGGTGAAAGGAGATCAGTGTCAAGTCCACTAAAACTGGGAAGTTACATTTTAGCTTTTCATATCTTCCAAATCACAATTCCTTTTCTTTTTGCATCTCCATAAAAGACATGACCAGACAGAGTTGAATGAAGAGCAGTATTAGAAACAGACCAGTGGATTGATCTTGATTTTTATTCACATTTGCAAAAACACATTTCTTATAACATGAAGCAATTTTTCTTATTCCAGGAAACAAGGCCCATGTCTGATATCCCCCTCAAATAAACCAGAATCATCTGCCTCTTAGAATCTGTACTTTTCCACATTATTTACAAGTCTAAATACTTTGCTATGTGACGTAAGACCTTGATGAACATGCTATCCTCAGGTTACACCCTGCACGTGTGATAAATCTGTTATAAAAGCATCAGATCCAATTCACTCACTGCTGATCAAATATTAGACTAAATCTATTAATTACAGATAAACAGCAGGTACTATGATACATACATCAATTAACTTACAAACCAGAGGATCCGCTACAGATGTGAAATTTGGAGCTAGTTTAAAAGAAGGCTGGCAGTCACCTAACAACTCAAAAATCTTGCAGGAGTTTTATTTATTTCTTCTCCACTAAAATACTGTAGCTTCACAATGAAAAAGCTATTCTCCAGTTGCCTGAGGGCTGATGCTCTCATACAGCACCCTTACATTATCTGAACACCTGAGTTTATGGAATAAAGGGATAAGAATCAAAGTCATGACACTGAATATTGTTATAGTCACGTGGGGGTGCTCTGCTCATTACAGCTACTCTTTTTGGATAAAAATAGCAGGTTGGGGAAACAAATGCCTCAGACTCCCTTAGTTTCTGCTGTGAAAGCTTTATTGCTAAGTATTTCCTCACCTGTGGTCAAGCATCCAGGGTTCAAATTGGGTTTCACTTGTCAATGTATCAAAACGTTTGGATTGGTACAGATTCATTCTGGGAGCGTGGCAGAACTCCCTGCAAGGAAGCTGCAGTGGGAAGATGACACTGCACAGTGGACAAAGATTCCCTCAGTGCTGTGCCTGGCTAAATCCCGAGCCCAGGAGGGACCTGAGACAGCTTGAAACTCACATCAGGCAGAGTTAATGTTGAAAATTCAAGTTTTGAAGAGAACTATCCTGTCCATTGCCTGTGTACCTTACCTGGCGTAAGAGGATGTCAACTTCAATAAAGACTTTTAGATAAAAGTCAGATTACATATTCTGAAGGGAAAGGATGAATCTGTCACCTTTATTTCCCTAAGAATCCATGCAACAGATGTTTCCACCTGAATGAGGAAAGTAATTCTTCAGAAATTACCTGAATTGCACAATTGCTGTGATTTGCAAAGGATCTAATATCAAAGATTATGGGAAAATTTCTGGTTTATACCCTACCAGTGCCAGCACTAGAAGTAAGATTTCCTTGCTACTAAGAAGTTTGATACTGTTTTTCACTCAACTCAAAAGGTTACACGAGCATCTTAGCTAACAGCACCCCCAGGAATCAAACAAACCCTGACTTAGGAAAACTTGCACAAAAATGCAACTATTTGTTGATATGGAAGGGACAACAGCAGGATGTTGGAGACTGAAAAAGAAAAGGACAAGCTGAATAAGAGCACTTAGTGCTCTTTTTTCTTTGACTTTCACTCTTTTTGTATTCCTACAGGTAAGTAGTTACTGCAGAGTGTTTATAGCCCATCACTGTGGTTCACTGGCCTTTCAGCTCACAGGACTGGGCAAGCACCCGGGAGATGTGGCTCCACCAAAAAACACAGCAAAATTAGAACTGTTTTAGATTTACACTGTTTACAAAATTAAATCTGTTTTCGATTTTAGATCCGTAAGCCTGGATATCAGCATTAGACTTAGTTTGCCACTTATCAAAATTCAATCTTGACAGGAAAAGCTCTCTCCCATCTGCATTCACCCATGCTTACTATAACATCATCATTTTCAGGAAAAATAAAGCAGAGTAGAAAACAAATGCAAAACCACAAACTACTGAATAACCAACAATATAAATAATAATTACGTTGACTACATTTCCTATAACATATAAATAGTGTTATTTCAGCGAAGCACATTCTCCTTACTGAGAATGGAACGTTTATAAAACACAGTAAATCAATGAATTATTAGTCGAAGTATACAGAGAAAGATTACTCAGACATTATGTAGGGTTTTTTCCAGCCTTCTTGAATATCACAATATGCAATACTTTCTACACTTAACCAGAGGTATGTATTCAATTAAGGCTGTATGCTTCCAACCTTCTGCTTAGTAGTTTGAAAAATATTCAGTAGCTTTCACATTCAAGGACCCATACTACATCTTAGAAGTGAATTTTAAGATAAATACTGGTAATGAGAGTTGCACAAAGGTGTTAGTTGTATCATTAATCTTGTCAAATACTCTGCACCAACAGCCACGAGTAATCAGACAATGAAATAGAAGGCAGAATAAAATACTGGTTACAGCTTTACTTGTGGAACTGGATGTAAGATTCTCACCTGGGAATATGTAGGAGGACAGAGATAAGAAAGGCTTGCTTTTTTTTGGGGGGGGGGGCGCTTTTTAAAGTGTGAGAATATTTAGCTACTTGATGGCATCAAAAACATTTCTTTAGGTTAATGTGTACTCATTATAGTATAAAATAAACATGTACTATGTGCACATAATAAACCAATCACTCACAAAATATGAGAATATTCCAGACATCAAGATGTTGCAGTTACCCCTGCAGAGATTCAGTACTTCTGTTTTAAATCCAGAAATAACAACTTACTAAAGTGAATCCACATGGCTAATTGCAAACCACACAGGAGCTTGAAAGGGGCAATGATCAGGCTTTTACATGACCTATTAAAACACAAACCTTCTCAGGCTCCCTTGGTCACCACTACTTGTCTAGCTATGAGGAATTAGTAACAATTCTAAGGCAGCTCATTGTTAATCAAAATAACCACTTACAATTATTAGTGTTTGAGCAGAGTATTTGCTTTTTGCAAGTATCACAACTTCCTAAATTTCTGCTGTTAACACTTAACTGTGTTCAAATTCAAACCAGAATTATTTTATCATTACAAAACGCTATTTTCTTCTCCCTGGTGTTTTATGACTGGCTTTATGTCCATTGCCTTGCCAAGCAAATCAGTAATACCCAGGTACCACCTCTTTTCACAGTACTTGCTGGTGTAGTGGGAAAACGATTGTGTGTTCCATGCCTCAAACTCCCTAAAAATCAAGTTTTAGTAATGTTTTTAAGAAGGTAGGTAAATGAGGTCAGTAAAAGGGCTCACTGATGAAATAAGTTGATTGGAGCACTTCATTAAACATTCTAGCTACAGAAACACAAAATATGTATTCAGTCTTCTGTGTTGAGCAAATAATTGACTGCTACTCTATTCTGACAAGCAATGCATGCCAAAACTATACGTTTTATTAATCAGTCTAATTTACTTAACATTTCTAACACTGCACAGAAGGTAACATTCTTCAGAGCCTATTCATGACCATATTTCAAGCAAGACCTGCAGGAAATGACCCCTGCTTATGGTGGAATATTAAACTGTCCATTCTGCTGTGTAACAGTGGGTTTGGTCAGTTGACAGAAACACCATGCTTCTTTTCAGCTGTTGATTTGAAGATGCAATTTACACAACAAACCAAAACAAAATCCAATCCCCATCTTTTACTTCGGTTCCATTTACTCACTAATATTAAGATTGTGCTCATCTAATCACTGTCAGTAACAGCACTATGTTTAATATGATGGTGTACAAAGTCTACAGTCACACATCCTTACACTGCTCTGAGCTCTGGGAATTTTAAATTTAGCAGGGTTGGGTTATTTAAGCAACACTTGAATAAGTTTCCACTCTCTAGAATTATTTACTTGTCTTTAAACATGAGCTAGAATTTCAAGGCAAGCACCCAAAAAATCCATAGTTGCCACATAGTAGCAAGAATGAAACTCAGCTTTTGTTTCAGTAAAAAGATGTGCTGTAATGTTTTAGAAGCAACAACAGCAAATCCTGCTGTGTGAGCTTGGCTGCTCCACTTAAGAGCCTCCCCCCACACCTTACAAACACATGGATGCTGAAAAACACTTTGCTGCCCTTATAGCAGCAGCCTAATTTCTATGAAAACAGGCCCATGAGTATGATTTCCTGTTTCAAGTTGCAGCTATATTTCAATTTGTTTTATTTCCATTCACAACACTGTATTTTCCTATATTCAAAGTTGCTTGCTGCATTGTGAATTTCTTTTAAGTAAACTAAAAGGACATGAAATTTGCTGTGATGCCACTAGAGTATCATATACAGTGACACTTGCAGTGTTTGACTGTATTGCCCCTTTCAGCACAGAACCAAGCAGAAAGCCTTATTTCACCAGTTTTTGGATGCTATTACACTTCAAAAACACAAAAACCAATTGCCTGATGATTTGTTCAACTGAAAACACTCCAGAGAACTGCATTCAGAAATATAACATTGAGCCAGTATTTTATAAAGTCATTGCAGCAAGACAGAAGAAAAGAATTTACTTAGCTACTTGAAAGCAAGTTTGCTTTGCAGTATACATGAACACCAAATGTCTGGATATTAACCAAAACCTGAAAAACAGTTTCCTGACAGACTCACTACAGTCAAAATCTATGATTATTGGCAGGGAATCTAATGAAAAGAGAGAGAGGGACAGACAGGACTTGAAAAACATACATTTGTATATCAAAATGCCCCATAAAAACAGAGCTCAGGCTCATTCTAGGAGATAATGGTTTTACAAGATTTCAACACGTGGATTTCTCTACTACTACACAAAGCATTCACCTCTTCACCTTCCTTACTTCTGGCAGAACTACTCTTCTATTCATGGGGACTATCTAATAAAGTAGCAAACAGTGGAAGAAAGATAACCAACATACTCATGCTCACTATTGCCTATTATCTAATTTTTTTTTTATGGTAATAAAAAGTACAGTACAAAGAGTACAGTCCTTGGTGCTACTTCCTTTTTGGCTTAATTTTTAATAAAATGCAAGTTTTTGTCTATTGAGTAATTTTATTAATAGCGTCTCTGGAAGCACGTATGAGCTGTTAAAAAAACCTGGTTACACATTTTAAAACAAAAATAGCTTCGTGTTGCTCTCACCTACTGCTTTCAGGAAAACCATAATTAGAGCTATGGGGAAATAAATTCCTTCTTATACTATTTTTAAACTTGACTCGCAGCTTTTGATTATTTGGTATTGACCTAAATTAACCTAAACCTGGAATGCAGTAGATCAAAGTTTGTGGAGCCTTGCTTTTCTGAAATTCCCTGTAGTAACAAAATCCATAGATATTATTTTGTGTAACAGTGTGTATAACAATGTATATTATATACCACAATATCCACGACATGCAGTACATATAGATAAGACCTCAGATTTATGCATTCCCTTGTTTTTTACTTCTTCACCACACTGTTCATTTTTCTCTCCTAGCCTCAGACTTTTCTTTCCAAACCAGTATGTAAGATCTCCATTATGTAGATGCAGCTAATCTTAACTGATAGAAAAATTACTGAAGCATAAAGGTGGACCCTGCAGAGACTGCAGTGATCTGGGACTCCTTCAGCTTTCCTGCAAGTACACATGCACATTGCCTTGTCCCTGCTGTGCCCAAAGTCTGCTTCCACATGGCAAAGTCAGGTTTCATGCTGTTAAGAGCAGTTAGGAAGGCAGGCTACTGAAGCTGCTCCACAGGAGAACCAGCAAGGATATTTTCATAGAAGCCAGCCACTCTCAGAACTGCTAATTTCATTTTGTACAAATTGATACTCTTCAGCCTTTTCAAATAGCCAAGAGCAAAACTAAAATAAATAAATAATGACATAGTAGGAATGCTGCCTTCTGTTCTGCAACTTCACCCTTCTTTGGCAGAGACAAAGTGAGGCAGCACCATCATCCAATCCCTCCTTTATCCAGTACTCTTGATGGTATTTATTCCATGGTAAAGACCAGTTTTTGCACTTATTGAAGACAAGACATATTGCCTAAGCTGTCAAAAGAAAGCTGGAAGTTGTGGCAGCTGAGACTTAGAGGACCTAGAGGAGACACTGAAACTGGGAGTTATTTCGTGAACCCAAGGGACACTTAAATTGCTTGTCCTTGAAGAATGCATCCATTTACACTTATGAACAGCAGAAATTTAGGGGACTGATTTGGGAAGACTGCATTTTTAAAGTAACTAGCCAGTCACAACATCCCCAAACAAATCCTTCCCAGATTACCATCAGGGTGAAAACAATACTTCAAGGGTGTGCAGAAGCAGTCAAAGTTTATCTCAGTGTCATGTTTCTTATTACACTGAAACAAAGCTGCTATTACCAGTATCAGAAAAATCATTTTATATTAATACACTGCTTCCACACTGCCTCAAAATTCATTATTCACATGAACTTTTCTTATCTAGAAAAAAACCTTCATATTACCCAAAATTAGATAAATGGAAATACTTGTGATGAGTAAAGCACCCAATAATTCCTGAGTAAAACGGAACAAAGCAAGTGCCAGCATAACTGATATGAACTAGAGATTTTCTTCTTAAGCAGAACATATGACATGTTATTAGAAGGATTCCACAGAGAAGTAAGCAGGCCTTTGACCTCTTTGTTCTTAAAAAAAAAAGAAAAACAAAATCTTCCATTTATACAGTTGTATTATTCAAACATATTTTGTCAAAAAAACCCTTTGCTTAGGGAGAACAAGGATAGAACAAAAAAAAAAAAGCGTGGAAGAGTACTTTATTTCCAATACATTATCAATGCTCATTTTTTCCACTTGTTTAGAGACTACTCACAGACATTACATGACTGAACTGTACAGTACAGCCCCTCAAAAAGGCAGGCTCTGAGACCATGTACAACATGAGAAATACGAAACTTGATCACAGTGCACAAGCATGACATAAATGTTGCTTGTCACAGGACAGGACTGCATTCCATGACCCGCAAGATCTATGCTACTGTTTTGTGTTTGGAATATGCACTATGCATACAAAACACTCTTGTATGGATGCACTTTATTATTAGCATTTGACCTACTCAGACATTGGGTGAGTAAAAATTGGCAAATATCTTCAATCCACGTATTCAAAAGCAATAATATATAATAAACATTACTTACAGTAAAAAATAGTAAACTTCAATTATCAGTCTGATCTTTGCTACTTTTGATAAAAGAGATTGTTTTGCTAATGGCAAAGGGTTACAGACACTTTAAATTCTTCACTGTAGGAATTAGGACTAAACAGGTCACCTAGACAGTTCATGCTAAAACAAAACCAGGTTCTTTTAAATGAAAACAACACTCATTAAATACTGTTTTATCTTTGTTCAGCAAATATTTTACCTTTTGATTCAGACTAAGAATCTTCTCAACATATGATTTTATCCTCAGAGAGAAAAGAAGCACTCTGAAGGACTGCATCTGGCCCTTCACATCCAATTTTCTCTCATATTCCGTAATGATATATTACCAGACATACATATTTAAAAATACCTTATTTAAGAAAACCAAGACCATAGCCACCTAGACTATAATTATAATACTCTGTCGGAACATTTTTCTAGCAAAACTTATTTAAAAGAAATTAATGTGCATGGCGATTTTCAAATATTAAAATACTATGCACAATTATCTCTTCCAACTCTCCATATCCTTTTCTTTACCACTGTCAATGTTTCTAATATTCATTATAAAATCATCTTTATACTCACTAAAAAACAATCCAATACCAAATCCATCCTTAGTCACAAAATAACTTCTGTAGGAAAACAGAAACTTCACCTACTGACAAAGTTCTGATTATCTGCTATCAAGAGAAGCAAGAGGGTTTGCTGTGTTTTGGTAATTTTTGTGGAAAAATGTTTCCTACCAATGTTTAATGTTAAATTCTGCACCTGCTAGCCTGTTACATTACCAATAACCAAAGCTACCACCGACACTGGAAGCATCTCAAGAAGACAAAGGTATGAAAAAAAAATCTCTAAATAGCATTTAAGGATTAAATAGTTTCCTCCAATGTCATTTAGGGATGTATTCCTGTCCTTAGCACAGGTACTCCTTTTCTTCTGTCCCCTCGTACTATTTTTTTATTTTTTTACTTTAGGTTATGTTTTGTCAGTGGCATTAATAAATGTCACTCTAGTAAAAACAAACTAAAAAGTCACAACACAGAAACAAGCATCCCACATTTCTTTTACTAGAGAATTTTTTTAAGTCATTTTACTGTGTAATGATGTCAATCATTACAACTCAGTTCACAAATCAAATCAAGTATCAGTCAAAAGTTACAAAATTCATCTCCAAATATATCTTTTAAAGTCTATAAACTACTAAGTCATGCTTGAGAGTGAATGCCACATTTTAAAGGTTATTAATTGCCAGGAGAGGAGAAAGGTGTTTATGCCAGACTCGTGAATGATGGCTGCACACATTATAAATATTCAACTCCTAATATGCAGCACTCAAAGCCATAGTCCTCAACCACATCAAAACCAAGAACAGTTCACAAAAGGCTAAAATAACTGGAGCTGGAACCATTTATTTACTTTAATCTGCAGTGCACGTCTTCAGATAGAAGAAAATAAAGATAAGTCAGTAAAGAAAATAAGACATTTATAATACACTGGAAAACCTGGGGGGAAAAAAAAATCACTAAAACAATAGCTTTTGGAAAACTAGGCCTTCTGGGCCTAAATCCAGTACAAACCTGTCAAAAAATATTGATGAAAAATGTACATTTACAATTGTAAATAAGACATGAATATGGAACCTAATCCTACACTCAATTATTCCAGAAGGGAAAGGTTTGGTTGGAATTTTTATTCTTTTGACTGCTTTATTTAGTTAGCTGATTTAATTAGACAGTTATTTTGGCAAACAAAATTACTTCAGATTGAAACTCCTCCAATAACCATTGACAAATCAAATGGACATCAAAGACTGTCACTGTGCTTATCTGCTTCATTCATAATAGCTTCCTCAAATACCTGTGAGGGTCTAGTATTATAGAAACCACCTTCCTAGAAAAGCAATGTGATCAAAGGAATTTTCAGATGGCATAAGGCCAGCCTTTCATATACTGCTCAAGGGATTCTTTCAACTTGGTCTTGAAATGCTCTCTGATGCTCCACTCCAGATTCCAATCCAACTCTTCAAGTGAAAGGTTAATGGAGTGCACTCTTAACACACGGGCACATCTTAACATAGCCTAACAAAATAAAAGGATGTTCCCATGAAGTGAGGGTGCTCTTTTTAACATGTTCAAGTAATAACAGGCCTTCTGCCATTCCCCAAAATGCACTGCAATCAGGCAGCTGCTCAACATGGCTAAGCCTCACAAAAAACCTTCCTGATTAAACTCATCACACCAAAAGCTCAGCTGACACAAGTTAGCAAACGTGTTCACTCGATGCTCTGGTGGTAGAATGAAAGGTCAAAAAAAACCCCCAAAGCCCCAAAACAACCCAACACAGAAAATAAAATGTCAGAATTGCTTAAGGAGGGAGAAAACACTGTAAAAAGAATGCCACAGTGCTCAAGTAGTAGCAAGTCAGCTCAATCGTCTTGAAGTTTGCTGCTTGACAGAAGCTCAGAAGCTGGTCAGTTTTTAGCACCAGAAAAAAATAATTAAAGCAGGAAGAAAATTAAGTTCCAGCGAAAACTGTGCAGAAATATGGTCTGTGAACTTCATGTATCTAAATCAATAGGAAATCATGTTTACCCCAGTCAGCACCAGATGCAGGAAAAGTCACTGGAATGGGTAACTCACACTTTTAAAAGAGAAAACTCTACTCTGTCCTGCTAGTGTGTTTCTCAGTATTTCAACAGTTCAGGTAAATACAGAGGAAAGAGACCAGCAAAATTCAGAAATAGAACACGTTCAATATCACTTTAGATTACAGTAACCAACATTCAAGCTACTCAAGTAGGCTGCTCTACTTTTTAGAGAGATATTTGGTTTTGTACTAAAAAATAAGTTGTAGTAGTAAGAAAAAAACACAGTTCTTTTAAGTCTACTTACACTATCAGCAAAAAGATGAAACATTTTTACATGTAAACTTGGAGAAGTGAAATGCAAGAAGCCTCCTCAGTATCTAACTTCCCATTATCCCATACAAAGAACTGTGAGCCTCTGCAGCTGGAACAGACTCCAAGTCGACCCCTCGGAATCAGAACACCAAACTAAATGTGCCAAGGGCTGATATAAAGTCTAAAATCAACAGGAATCAAATGTATGCATCCATCAGGACATGTAAAAGATAAATTTCTCAGAAGGCATACACTTGTTAGGATCACAGGACAGGAAAGGGCCACCAAATTCCAGTCCAGTCTCCAGCCATGAGAAATGCATAATTCCATGTTTTTTGTAACGCAAACTCCTTCCTAAGAGTGCTTCTGATTTTGCTCTGATTGAAAAAAAACACTGCAGAACTTGACTGCTCTAACAATTAGGAACTTTCTTTTAATTCCCAGCTTGAATTTATTCACAGCCAGCTTACACCCATTAGTTCTTGTGCCAATATTGTCCTTTAGTTTAAATAGCTCTTCTCCTTCCCTGGTGTTTACCTCCCTCAAGAATTTAATTTCATTCAATTACATTTCTTAGGATTAATTGTTTTAAAATGAGAGGACACACTTTCTAAAACTATCAATGGCACATTCCATAAGGAGAAAAATTAACTTCTCCAGCAATTAAATATCCACGGAATTTGAAAAGTGCACAGTAAGGCAGTTATAAGCCCATGGAAAACCTGTATTATTCCAGGATGTAAGAGAAATGATGACTGCAAATGAAGATATGACAAGTTGTAAGATGAGAAGCTTTACAAGCATACTGGAATGAAAAAGAATTCTAATGAAAAAATAAGTTTATTTCTCAGTACTCTTGTAGAAGGACTTTTAGTTTTTAAAAATCCTTCTGATGCTCATTTCACTTGTCACTCTGAAAAATTAGGAAAAAAAACCCCAAACACAGCAAAACTCACAAAACAATAAAATACTCAGGAACCACAGGAAAAAAAAAAAAGGTGCCATATTTTGTAAGCTTTTTAAAGGTTAAGGATGATTTTAATTTCACTGGGTCAACCTCTAATGTCTCTTTGGTTCCTCTTGAGTTCCTAAAAAGGTCAAGACAAGGTGCTTCTTGATGAACCCATGATCATGGCAAACCACATCATCTTCTTTTATAGAAGTATGTATTTTGCAGAGCAATTAGACTGTGTTTAGTGATTCCTAGGCTGTGACACATTATTGAATGAAACAGCATTTACATTCCTATTTAAGAACTACACAGCCTTTAATTTCAGGAAATTTTATATTAGCAAATAGTTTGGCATATATTGCAGCTTAATTGAATTAAAAAGAAAAAGCTTTTATTTTGTATTAGATTCCACTCTGTGCCTACAATATGCAGTGAGATAATAAGAGTGATATAAATTCAAATGTAATTTTTATACTAATAATATGATGAAATCAAATAGCTAATATGAGTTTGAACTCATTCATTTATACTTGTTAGGAAGCATAACATATTACTAACTCAAGATATTAGGCAAATGAATTACAGAGAAAAGCCAGAGCTCCACTTCACTGTACTAATCAAGAGTTATCTATTTCCTCAAGCTAGAGGAGTAAACAGGCCAATGGATTAACAAGAAGCTTCTCTATTTTTTTAAAAAGATGTAAATTAAGTTTCTTCTAAGCTTTCTTGCTACTTAATGAAGGTAACCAATATCCCTCTCTTGGATCTCAAGTGTGGCCCCCTTCAGTAAATGGAAGAATATGCATTATAGAACTCTTCCAGGCCACCTCACTAACTCACTCAAATCTTTACAGGAATTTGTTGTTTTCATATTTCTCTAACTCTAGTTCTTCAAGAGCTATTCAGGCTGACATTTCTTCATTTTTGTGTACTATTAGTGTAATCTAAATGTCTGAAGAAAATCAAAACGTGGATTGCTTTCCGATTTTCATCTCTCAATAAAACCACATATACCAGAAAATGTTCAACACAACACTAAAAATGAACCCAAACCACAGGTACCACTGGTACAAGATAACTATAAAAAATGTGATATTCTCTCTAGAATATCACTGATACAGTCAAAATATTTTAATATTTCACTTTGATAAAGGACTTCACTCAAACCAGATCATACAGAGCACTATCAGGCTATTCCTAAACACTGGAGGTACAAACACCTCCACTCACTGCAACATGAAGTGCTCGTTGCTGATTTTTATTTTGTGAATTTCCCAGTACAATTTCAGCAATTGCTTCAAGGGGAAAAAAAAATTCTCTCTTCTGTTGGGATATGAACCTTTAGTTGTTCACAGTTTTCCAGTGAATATTCTGAACAGTTCTCAGTTCTACAACACAGAGGAAAACCATGATGATTTTGCAAAGAAAGAATATAATGATTAATTATTCCCTATAGACAGTCTATAAGCATTCAAATACATGAAAAATATGTTTAAAGTTAGCTAAAAGCTACTACTACTTTTTAAGGCTGACAAGATGTAAATTATTCAACTTTTTGCCTCTGAAGAAAGGATTATGAGAATATAGAAAAGAATACCTAGACTTCTGCCCACTTTACTGCAGAAATGCAATTCATGAAGATCAGATGCACATGGGATCCTGGTTCAAATTCATTCAACTGAACTTTATGAGCAGGAAGACTTGACTTTTCCCATATCTTAACTTAGTTCCACATTAAAAGTAAAATTTTATATTATCAATATTGATCTCAGCAGAAGCCATGGCTCACAATGAAACAACTCCCCTACTCAAAAAAAAAAAGGTGTTTACCTATCCTGAAAAGGCCTTCCTTGTTACTGAAGAAAAAAACAATTTTCTCTGCACTACTCTGTTTCTAAAACCTCTGCACACATTTTTTTCACCTCTCCCTGGTATTTAGGGGGGAAGTGGTGGGAGGAAAGAAAAAGGAAAGAAAAGTGAGTAAAACATTGGTAATTTGTTTAGCTAGTGATGCAGGCTGTTCTCCAATCAAATTTTGTTTCCCCAAGGAAGATATCACTTTTAAATTACACAGCAAGAAGGCAAAAGAAAGGAAGCAAACAATCAAAACCTTCCCAGGAGGGGTAAGAATAAGGCAAGAACTCCAGAGATCCTATTTAATAAATAAACACCTTCATTTTTGTAAGTTAATTTCACCACAGGAAATAAGTTTAGTTTTAATTATATTGCCTTGTGTCATGTTTTATAAAAGGTACATGAGGCTCATTGACTTTCTCTTATTATTAAAGCCTTTTCTATGCTAGAGAGACGTTGCATGTAGATTAAGTCTCAGTAGAGCCCTAGCTCAGTGCAAAGTGATGTAAGATGCAACAGTTTTATTGTTATCCCACACCTGAGACAGCTACTGAGATTAAAAACAAAATGCAGATGACATTTTTTTCAAAAAAACCCTATTAGACATAAGAAAAAGTTAAAAACATAGCTGTACTCAAAAATGACAAAATATGCCATCCAGTCAAAGCCTTTGCTTCCACAGATACAGGAGACACACAGAATTTCAAAAATCCAGAAGCCAAAACGGTAATAAAGGAATAAATAAACCTTTAAAAATCACTTTCTATAAAGAGAAATTCCAGAGAAAAATAAAATTGCATCTGAAGTTCAGCCACAACAAGTGAGATATTCTATGAGCTTTGAATTGCCTTTCTTAACCCTCTGGCACAATTCAAGATCTTAGTTCAAGACCATTTTAGGAGGCAGAGACTAAAATAAGTCATCTCCCCTCAGTTTTCAACCTCTCCCATTTATCAATAAGGAGAGACAAATATCTGCTTTAGGAGGCAGAAAAATGTTCATATCACTGTCTTTTTGGTTTTTTTGTTTTTTTTCT
Source organism: Sturnus vulgaris (assembly GCF_052056855.1). Taxonomy (NCBI): domain Eukaryota; kingdom Metazoa; phylum Chordata; class Aves; order Passeriformes; family Sturnidae; genus Sturnus; species Sturnus vulgaris. The sequence goes on from NC_142246.1 coordinate 67,790,647, forward strand.
TTTTTAATTTTAGGTAAAGCAGGATTATGATACCACCAAGATCTTTTTTTTTCTAGTTTGGAAACACTGCAGATATTTCTAGATGTCTGCTGTGACCAACAGGTAGCTTGTTCTGTGGCCTGCTGAGGAAAAAAAATATATACTAATGATGAATTTGTGAAGATTTTTCTAGTTTTCTACTAATTTGCTATGACTACTCCATAGCTGGTGCCACATAACTATGAGACAATTTCTTTGGCTTCCAGAAGAATGAGAAGATAACACACCCCCCTTGTGGCTAAGACCACAGAGCACATCAGAAGTCTATTTATATTCCAGTTTGCTTTTTACTTCTGCAAAGAGGTCATGAACTTCTTCTGCAATCAGCCTAACACCTTTCAGGAATAAACAATTATTTCTGGAAGGGGTAAAACTCTTACACAGCCCCAACAATCTTAAAAGAGATGTAAAATCCTGAAAAACTTTTTTCATACGCTGCTTTTTGCATTGCTGCATAGGATTTTTCACCTCAGTTCCCATTATCAAACACTCACAGTATCTCTAGAACAGGTTAGAAAGTTTTTAAAAAAAGGTTTTCCAGAATCTCTAGTGATCATTACCTAACACATCTACTCCCAGTTGCTCATCCATCTTGAATCCCTATGTGCAAAGTTTGCAACTGAAAATTAAATACATAAAGTATTTCTTTGCCAAGCTGCCTGACACTCATTCCTCAAGCTGTTTGCCCTTCATACAATTCAGAGAATCAAGACTTTGATTCAATTCTTAATAGAAAAACATTAAAAATTCCCTTTAAATGCTCTTCCTCATACTCATTAATAATCACCAAGTAATTCTGGTGTCTGAATGACAAGAAGCAAGCAAATATTGTAAGAGAGCTTGGCATCCTCATAAGATGAGGATGAGCCAGTAAGTAATTAACAATAATATAGTATTTTCAGAATTTCAAAGGAAGTCTTCTTTTATTAGTGGCAGATGGAAGAAATAAAGGGACACAGACATTTACTAAAACCATTCTCACTCTGATGTCAAGGAGGAAATTCCAAAATGCATTGTGGAATTTTGAATTCTACACTGTTGGCACACTTCTGAAATTTTAAAATCCCTATGCTCCTTAGAGTAACCCAGTTATCTTTTATGATCCATGGTGGTGCTCTTAAGAAGTGGAGTCAACCTTTGAAAAACATAAGAATTTTGCTAGAGCTGTCAAAACACAGTGAATTTTGAATCCAGAACTGACAACTTTAAGCATTCAAGCATGCTGTCTGTACTGCAACATTAATTCCAGTAAGTGAAAGAATTCAGAGGTTTTCTAAGAGTACAGAGAACAAACCAGCTGTAGGTTGTATAGGTGGCCTTACCCAAGTTGCATCAAACAATAGAGTTCCTTTTTCTAAACATTTTCAGTCATGATTCCATTGCTGTATTCCTCTTAATTCAGTTATCACTAGCCAATGGCTCTTTGCAATCCCATCATAAACACATCTTCACTGAATTACAAGGCCTCAAAAACAACAAGCCAAACAAAAATAAACCACACACTAAACAAAAAAAAACCCAAAACTCATGTACATCTCCATGAGTACATTTAGTATAAAGTAGTTAGACAGTGCCACGAGGGATTTATTATTTTACCAGAACAGAGCTGTGGGAGAGAAAAAATACTGTTACTAGGGAATTGTGTATTAACAAGTTATTCACCATCTGTACTTGTCTTGAGAACTAGTTTTCAGTATGAAAAATTTTGAGGACTTCTTTCTTTACACACTTTACAACATCTGCCCAAAAACGATTAAGTACAGTTTTTCCTCCTATATTTTAAACTTTATTGCTAAAGATTATAGGAATAAACCCAGATAAATATGTACAGGGAAATTCTACATTGCTTGAGTCAGAAGACTGCATATAAATAACTGCAAAATACTGTTTTGTGTTTGAAGAATAAATTGTAAGGGAAGGCTTGCAAGGAACAATATTCGAATTTACCAGTGCCAGATCACCAGGTATGAAGAAATATGGAAGAGGTCTAAAGCTGAAGTTGGCTTTTTATCTTCCCTACTGATTACTGTGGAGGCAGGTAAATAATGTAATTAAGATTCAAGTTTCCTATGCCTGTACACCTTTACAAACAAGTCAGTCCAATCTGATTACACTTCATTAACCTTCACAGTAAATATGAGGTAGAGAGAAATAGGAGGGGGTGGCAGGGGGGAACAAAGTCAGAAAGTTCCTAAAATTCAGTTGCTTCTCTAACAGCAGAAGATCAGCAGCTGGTATTAGACTACTATCCTGCAATTTGCACCTATTTTCAATTAAGCCATTTAACAGGGTCTAAGAGATCAGCTCAACCCTTAGAGATCTCCTTCCCTCAATAAACAAATGTATTGCTTGAGTCTGGTTGGTAATCAGGTTACTTTATAAGCACTGAAGATTCTCACAATGGCTAGAGCAGAAAATTCCAATCTACACCAAACAATTTTCTAGGAGAAACTTTTCAATGAGGCTGTATTTTGAAAACCATGCATTTCTGTGGCTGTTCCAACTAAACATGTGATATATCTTTTTAACAAAACTTAAAGTGTCTAAAAAAATTAAGTAATTTTAAATCCCCCAAGTAAGTGAATATTTAAAAACTAAGCATGTAATTACTGAGGAAAAGTAGCATTCCAATTTTCCTTTACTTCTTTCAGAACAGGTTTTATGAAGGGCTACATCTTGGGGGAAAAAAAAAAAAACCTAAAACACTGGCCTAAAACAGACTAAGGCCATCGGAGATTTTCTGAAAACAGTTAGAGTTTACGAGTTAAATGCAAGTAGAATATGTAAATATACTGCTAAAATTGCCAAAGCTTCATTTAAAAAACAAACCAACAACAAAATGACATATAACTCAACATTTTTCAAAATCAGTCAGTAAAGATGTGTTTTTCTTCCTGGAGATGCAAACACAGACAGGAATTAAAAAAAAAAAAAAAAAAACCACAAAATCCCCAAACTGCTGGGTGTTTAGATCTAAAAATATCTAAACACACAGGGTGGTTAGATATAAAAAGATTCAAAGCTCACTCACTCATGCATTTGTGTTTTTTTGGTTTTCAGGGTATGTTGGTTTTGCAATACATGATTTCTGATGAAGAGAGAAAAAATTAGCAATGGAACCAGCACAGGGGGGGTGAGATTTTTTATTTCTGTTTTTGACTGAAGTTAACTTATGGTCTGTTAAAGTCTATCTTTACAGCATTTTTTACAGGTACACCAATGGAGAACCTACCTCATCCTTTAGATAAATAAAATGTCTTCTCCTGATGTGGACATGGAAATTAACTACTGACAATGTTCAACAGAAATTTTCATAATTAGAGATACAGTATGTAACACACCTGAAGTATTTTCAGTTTTGTAGTAGTACTATTT